>NC_137584.1:17662307-18900164 GCF_963210335.1 Falco punctatus
CTGACAGATGGTAACAGCCCAACAAAAACTCCACGGCAGAAGTTACACAGGTTGGGTTTGTTTTGGTAAAGTGATGGGATAAAAGGATGAATGAATCACATGTCTCTGAAAGGGGCAGGTGCCTATTGCTAGCTGTCAAACTGAATTAAGATTTAGAGCCCCACTGACTCTTTACTAGATGCTACTCCAGCTGAGTCCTCAAATTATTACAGAAGATCACCAATGTTTGTTTCAACACTATCAAGAGGCAATACATTCATATTTGGTGAAATCAAAGAAGTTGCTAATTTTGTTTTATCTTAACCCACTGTGGCAGAAGATTGTTGCCCTTTAGGAGCAGTCTTTAAAGGACCACCTCATAAAGCCTGTAATATGTGCCCAGATGTGAGCTCTGCATTTGTTAAATCTTTTCGGTATCATATGGAGCACGTAGGCTGTATGCATGCCCCCTCACAAAACATCTGAAGGCAGAAATATGAAAGCCTGTATTTAAAAAATGCCATTGCTTACAATGAAGCCAGAAACAAAGGGGAGAAAAAAAAAAAAAAGGAAAGAAAAAAACCACTAAACCACACCACAGAGGCAGAGTGCAAAACTCTCAGTACCAGGTAACACCCAGGGATAATCCTGGGAGGAATACCTTAGTGATGACAGATCTGACAAACCTGTGACACATCCCAAAATCCATATATGCTGTTACAGTCAATGAGGTGCAGAGGGCTTGAATTTCACTCCATTATCCCTGCACATATGCCCCCATAACATGAACTTGCGTTACAGTAAAGTGGCTTTTTACTCATCTGGAAAGCCTATGGCGTGCACACTTACATACGATCATTAGTGGTCACATTTTGTTGGGACGGTCTAATAGCTCTTGCTGTCTTGGTTTATACAGAGTTAAAAGCCTCATTCCTAAGCAGCATTTTTAAGGGGATGGTTACATCCCCTGGATTTTTTCTGGGTATGTATAGTTCTATAGTAAGTGGGCATGGCATTTTTTTTATTTTTTTTTTTAAGTTTCCTGCTATTCAGTTGCAATAGGAAATGACTATGCAAACTGTGGAAGCCATAAACCAAATAATCGTAAACCATTTGGGGTTTTATTTTGCTAGTTGGTACTCTTAAGAAACACCTCCACACAGGAGTTTGAGAAGAATGCTGTGTGTTTGGTTTATTTTGTTACAAGGTAGATATGGCTTCAGTTTCAAAAACATACTTAGCTGATTTTCATAATACCTTTTCCTTTAATGTGCCCAGGCTGGAGTCGCCCCAGACAAAGCAGAAATAGGAAAGTCAAAAATAATCAGTAACAGGCAGAGACAGGGAAAGTAAAATTATCTGCCCATTGCAAGGTTCTGGGGGACACTGGAGAATTCACACAGTAAGTCACAGTCATTAACTCCTTCCTCTGCCATGAGTGCCTTTGAGGAAGCTGCAAGAAGTATGTCAAGGTCATGTTTACCCAATTGTAATGAAGCAAATCATAAATCACAATTTGTTAACCATCCACTGGGAATAAAAGCATAATTTTTTTTAACAGCCAAGTAATTAAAAAGTCAAATATGTCCCATATTGAATGAATATTACTATATTAGATAAGGGAATGGTTCATGACCATGTGACACTTAATATGACCAAAAATTATCTGGTCTCTTAAATTATTTCCCTTAACAGAATGTTTATTTCAGGTTAGTAATTTTAATAACATTAGTAACTGCCTGCTTAAAAGTGACATTTCATTTCATTTTTTTAAGTTGCTCCTCTTAATTTCTTCGCCTCCTACTCAGGGTTCTGTTTATTTTAATTGGGAGTTACTTGTTCCAGATTGTGTACTGACTCTCCATGGTCTTTTTTTTTTTTTTAAATAAGCAGTTCTTTTCAAACCCACCATACTGTAAAAAGAATCACTATAAATAACAGAAAGAATTTAAAATCCAATCTCACTTGAATGGAGAGTCTCTCTCTTCAAAATGTAACATGACCTAATAATTTCATGGGAACTATAGGTTTTTGCTTGATTCTGTCATCTTTTCTCATGGTAATCATCAATGTCTTTTGCAAGCAGTGCCACTGAAATCCATGTAGGAGGCAAATGATCCATTTTACTATTTTACACAGAAGAGAACACATAACATGCCTACTTTATTCAATGTGGAAATACAGTATGAGACAATAACTACGTAAGTGCTCCTATTCTATTAATTTTGTCACAAAATTACAAAATAGCTTTACCTTTTCCCTTTAAAGGCAATATTTGCATTATAATTCAATTTTTCCTTTGCCACAGTGTTTCCTTGGTAACCAAAAACTTTATCACAAACTTCAATGAATGACCGAAGTAACCAATTAATTTACAACAATGTTTAAACAAGCAACACCTACCATCAGCAGCCATACAACAGTACCTTAGATACCACAGTGTATCTTAATCAAGTGGTAGGTGCACATCAGGTAAAAATGGGATGTAGTGGGAGACAAGGAGAGAAAACTGACAGGGGGTTATAATTAGTGCTGTACAGGGAAAACATGCTACAGATTTTGCTAAAACATCTCTTGAATTCCTAGGAAAGATGAACTAGAAGAGAAAAATATCCAGGAGTTTTTGCCAAAGAGGTTACTTTATCTCTTCTTTGTCATTGTATAATGAGGTGCTTACTTGGTACCCACCGGGTGTGTATGCATGTATGGAAATAAGCAACCGTGACAGCAGTGTATCTTTCTAGCTGGTGAAACGTGACCTGCAACTTTGTACTTAACATTTTAACATCTCAGCTGACTTTTGTTAGCCTCCCTTAATAAAACCAACACCTGAAGGGTCAGCACCCACTATAACCACCTCCTGCCTTGCCATAGCATGCTCTAATGCATGCTGTACAAACTGTTTTATGAATCACAATAAATGATTGACATGGCCCCTTTAACTACATCAACATCTTCCAACCGAGATTTCCTCAGCATAAAAGATCTCACTTGAGTAAAGATGAGCTGAAATCACTAAAGACAGAAGTACATAGATAAATGGTCATAAATTGATCTTGTATGTTTTTACCAGGAGCCATAATGACTGAAATGCTACGTATGGTGTCTTTGTTACTCAGACCTTGGTTTCAACAGACAAAAAGAAGTGAAAGTCAATATAGTCAAGAGACAGGAAAAAATTGTTCTCTTCCAGGAAAAAGATGACTTTTCATTATGAATCTTTATGTATTCACAAGAGTACCCAAGCCAGAGCAAAAGATTTTTTTAACATTATAGAGAAAGTGTATTTGAATTTTGAGTTTGTTCATTTGCTTGTTTTCAAGACAGAATACATAAGAGCTATTTAAAAATAATAAAAGTTAAACCTTACAAAATAGTGCTTTGGTAGTCTTTGATATTTGGTTCTATCTAATTCATAAAGGAAACATGAATTCACAGGTTTTGTTGAAACTTTCAGTTTAGTACATAAACTGAATAGCTCCATGCTTCCAGCTAATTGTATCAGTCATCCTAGTACCAGTAACCAAAATAGCTAATGGCCATTGCAATACAACATCTACCAGACTTTGTGGTAGACAGGTGTAGGTTCCGTAAGAATCAAGGAAAATATACAGGCATTGTTTTTTCAACAAGATACTAGGTACACGTGTAGTGTTTTCAGTTAAATCATAGTCTCAGCAACTTGACTTACTGTAGCATTACTTAAAAAAGTATTAATGAAAATATTTACTGGCACAGAATAGAATAGATAATACTGATTTTAAAAATTAGAAGATACAGGTGAAATCAATTCTCCTCATGAATGGCAGGATCTGCCAGTGCAGCTTTTGTTACAGTCCTGAGGCAATGACAATGGTAAGATTTAGCTGACTGGAAAGAAGAATCCCATAATCAGCTTACCATGATTAAATATCCATATAAGTAGTAAACAAATTCTCCTATTTAAGAACAACCTTAAATCGGATAAACTACAGTTCTCACAGCATCTGGAATTCTTCATTGGTAAATGAAGCAGTAACCATATCCATAAAACATGCTTTTTTGATTAATTAAGATGCACTTAATGCATCTCAGTAGTCTTCTTTTATTTGAAGAAACTGAATAGCAGAAACTTGCTGCTATGTCACATCCATGTTACACAGTCCCGAAGAGACAAAAATAGAACATGCAGAACTGTGTAAGAAACTACCCGACACCACATCTTGGCAACTTTTACACAGAATATGAGCAAGAATAAACTTGCTTTGCAACCCTGTGTCTGGGGAAGCTACAATACCTCCAGTGCTAGTTACCTACATTTTCCTACTCCAACAGAAAAAGAAAGGTCTGGTATTATGGCAAGGACTTGATTGTGAGGATTGTTTGTTTGTTTTTAACTGCTGTTAAAAATATGAATGAACCAGTAGGTGAAATATGGTGCTGAATGATCGGATCTGGAGGCTCCAGGGAGTATTTCCATGATTAAAATTTCTCCTAGCAACGGATGGGGAAGCTGATTTGTTGCAAGACAGATACTAGCATCTTAAAGGATGTGTCTTTTGTATTCTGACCACAGAAAATTGCATATAGCTCTTGATTGGGTGCTTTTAAAGGACCCTGTGAAAGCGGTTAATCTTAGTCAAAGCTCTTAAACATTAGTGGCTATTAGAGGCTGGTGAGTATTGCAGAGAGTAGTTATTAATCTCCTTGTGATCCAGTAACAAGTTTTTCACAGCATCTGACTTCTTTTAGTGAGTTCTTCTGTAAGAAAGTGTAGTATTTATAGGCAGAAACTCTGCAAAGTACCATAGTGTCTGAAGGCAGGAGTGGGCTGGCATCATCCGGTCCTGATGACAGACAGGGAGAATTCCAACACCATATGCTTTCATCTGCAAAACGCCTACTTCTGAGTACAAGTGCCCCATAAAATTAAAATTATCTCCCTGCCGAACTCAAAGTCATTTGCAAATCTGCTTCTGTTAAACAGGCTCAGAAATAAGATTAACGGAGTAATGAAATTAACTCTGCACCAAACCAGTTTTATCTTCTGACTCTTTCAGTGGGTATACTGAATTTCTGTGACTCCTTTGCAAACATATTCACAGGACTCTAGTCAAAACTGTGTATCATCTTTCCTGCAGCAAACACAAGTTCTCTCTTGCTATAGCAGCATTATTCTTTTTGTGACATCTGGAGATTAAACATAACCAAACATAATTTCAAAAAAAAACATATAATACTTAGCTTCATACCTTTCTCATTGTTTCTTTGATTACTTCATGTCAACTAGTTTGAAAATTTGAAACATCCTTAAAAAATTTACTATACCTTAGAAAAATTATGCTTTCATGCTGTATCACCAGGTTTTGTTGTTAGCATTATTCACGTTCTAATTACCAAACACGCATACCACAAACTGAGACCCTCCACACTGTCTAGAGGTGATGCTGCAGGAGAGGCACAACTCATTTGTACAGTGTATTCACATGATCTTTTATCACTCCTCTGGTAATGAAGAATCAGTGGTAAATCAATTAAAAGCGTTAAAGCTATTGGCAGGTTAACAAGTAAATACTGACAGCCTTGCAAATTGAAAACTGCATTTTGGTATCAAAGCAAGAAGGGTGGTTTAATGGAAGTGTAGCCAAAGGCTGAAAGCTACCCTGGAGATAGCCAAGGACAAAGCCATCCTATGAGCACAGCCCACAGGGATGTTAATTCAGTGTTGTGAGAATCGATAAAGGGAAGCACACCAAGAACATACTGCATTTCTTTAGCTGAGGAATGGACTGCAAATACAGACTCTGGAAATGACAAGTGTGTGTATATATTGGTATAAGTGTGTATATATGTTTCTTGCTGTATTTGTCATTGCAGGGAGGGTAGAACATCAATTACATAGTTTTGTGATTTTTTTTAATGGGTTTGCATGAAAAGCTTGCAGTATCTATGATAATTAATATCTATGATAATTAATTTATATCTATGATAAAAAAGCTATGAAAATTTTTCTTTCAAGCTGTATTATCCAGGACATTTTATAGCTTTCCAAAATGGTCTAAACAGGACAATACAAAACCAGAGATAGAGTGTTATTCTTTTCTCTGACCAACAGAAAAGACTTGCAGTGGGAAGGAAATAGTGCTGTGACTCATGCCATCAAATGACTGTGTGGCACACAATGGGCTCCATGTATCACAGGGGGGGAAAAAGAATGGCACTATTTAAAACAAACAAATTTCATGGTATTATCAGCCCATCAGGAAGTTATTCAACTCCAGAAAGTCTTCATTTTTATTTTGAAATCATAATTCCTCTCTGCCAAACCCTGGTCAGGTTCATATTTCTTTTCTACTGCAGCAGACTCAGCTGCCTGCAACATGTTACACAACTGTTTCCCTTAAACCCAACAGCTGAGCTTTGTTATCAGAGCTATATTCAGAAACGCTACTTCAGCCTAAAATTGAATGAAAATGTATTTTCACCTTTTATATTGAGTACATTTGCTTCTTCACTAAGGTAAGAAGACTATCAGAGGCACACAGTGCTTAGAAGTATTATTGATTTTTAGAAATTAAAGCCCGTTTCACATATCTCTGGGCTTCAATGAGTCATAAAATCCCATCAAGTTAGTTCAGATGGTTTTTGTTCCTGGAAGACAGTGATAGGTTCCTGTGAACTGACAGGTGCAAATGCATTCAGTGTGAAAACTTCTGAAGGAATTTTTGAAGTGGGACTCATAGCAGAAAGAGCCTGATTTTAACTAACCCACAACCAGCTGAGTACAGAGACCAATTTGTAGTGAAATGGGGTCATCACATTAGGGAAGTCTGAGATTCACACCTGCAGATATTCCTGCTGGATGCTTATCTGAACCTCTGGAGTCTTCAAAGCTGTGCTTTAGAAAAAATGCATTTCATGAGAACAGGGATTTTTCTTTTCTTATGACACTTCCACCTCATAGTAATGCAAAAAATTCCCAGAGCCCAGTCTCCAGGTCAGCACTTTATCTTACTTGTTTCAGGATATGTAAAGATAGCTAAGGTAGAAATGTGATTTAAAAATTAAAGAAAAAACAACATCGAGAAATAAAGTCATATATTTCTTAAGAATAAATATTTAAAATTTGCTCATGCTCTTTCTATCACATAATGACTCGATACCTTTCTTTAGCAGATGTTCCATTACATAAAACTATCTAGAGAAAACATTCGTTTTCTCACACAAAACATGTATCAGACCCTGCTTGATCTCGGACACATTCAGATACGGAAAATGTCTGTTTTCATAGTTTATCAGTTTGCAAAATGCTACAATTACTACCACAAAAATAATGAAGTTATTACTCAGACACACACCACCAATTCTCAGCATCCCGCCCTATATCAAGAAATCATTAGGCATTCTGAAAACAGTGAAATGCACAAAGCTGCTCAGCAAAGAGCAAGGAAGAACCCCAAACATATTTCCTCCCAGAATTTCTTATGTTTACTTCCTTCCACCAACAGGCAGTACTTCCCAAATTGTGTGGGAATACTTATCATTTACAGTTATATCTGGAGGACTTCCTATCTGGCATGAGTTAATGGATGCATGGAATCATAAAATCATTAGGTTGGAAAAAGACTTTTAAGATCAAGGCCAACAATTAACCTAGCCAAGTCCACCACTAAACTATGTCTCTAACTGCCACACCTACACGTCTTTTAAATACCTCCAGGGATGGTGACTCAACCACTTCCACAGGCAGCCTGTTCCATTGCTTGACCACCCTTTCAGGGAAGAAATTCTTCCCAATATCCAATCTAAATCTCCCTGGCACAACTTGAGGCCATTTCCTCTTGTCCTATCACTTGTTCCTTGGGAGAAGAGACTGACACCCACCTCGCTACAGCCTCCTTTCAGGCAGCTGTAGAGAGCAATAAGGTCCCCCCTGAGCCTCCTCCTCTCCAGGCTAAACAAACCCAACTCCCTCAGTCACTCCTCATCAGATTTGTTCTCTAGACCCTTCACCAGCTTTGCTGCTCTTCTTTGGACACACTCCAGCACCTCAGTGTCTTTCTTGTAGTGGGGAGCCCAAAACTGAACACAGGATTCAAGGTGGGGCCTCACCAGTGCCACGTGGGCACGCTGCTGGCTCATGTTCAGCCAGCTGTCAGCCAGCATCCCCAGGCCCTTTCCCACCAGGCAGCTTCCCAGCCACTCTGCCCCAGGCCTGTAGTGTTGCACAGGGTTGTTGTGACCCCAGTGCAGGACCTGACAGTCCTTGTTGAACCTCATACAACTGGCCTCAGCCCATTGATCCAGCCTCTCCAGATCCCTCTGCAGAGCCTTCCTGCCCTCAAGCAGGTCAGCTCCTGCCCATCTTTGTGTCATCTGCAAAGTTACTGAGGGTACACTCGAGCCTCTTGTCCAGATCACTGATAAAGATATTAAACAGAACTGGCCCCAGTACTGAGCCCTGGGGAACACCACTTGTGACGGGCCACCAACTGGATTGAAATCCTTTCACTACAACTCTTTGGGCTTGGCTGTCCAGCCAGTGTTTTTTCCAGTGAACTGTACATCCATCTAAGCCATGAGCAGCCAGTTTCTCCAGAACAGCACTGTGGGAAACTGTCAAAGGTTTTAGCAAAATCTAGGTAGGCAACATCCACAGCCTTTCTGTCATCCACTAAGCAGGTCACCTTGAAATAGAAGATCAGCTTAGTCAAGCAGGACCTGCCTTTCCTAACCCTGTGCTGACTGGGCCTGATCTGCCGGTTGTCCTGCATGTGCTGTATGATGGCACTCAGGCTGATCTGCTCCGTAACCTTCCCCAGCACTGAGTTCACGCTGACAGGCCTGCAGTTCCCTGGATCCCCCTTCTGGCCCCTCTTGTCAATGGGCATCACGCTGGCTAACTGCCACGCAGCTGGGACCTCCCCGGTCAGCCAGGACGGCTGATGAACGATCGCAAGTGGCTCGGTGAACACGTCCGCCAGCTCCCTCGGTACCCTTGGGTGGATCCCATCCAGCCCCATGGACTTGTGTGTGTCTGAGTGGTGTAGCAGGTTTCGGACCATCTCCCCTTGGATTATGGGGGCTTCACGCTGCTCCCCATCCCTGTCGTCCAGCTCAGGGGGCTGGGTACCTGGAGGACAACTGGATTTACTATTAGAAGAAACTGAGGCAAAGGCAGGATTAAGTACCTCAACCTCATTATGTTTCCCCCCGCATTCAATAAAGGATGGAGATTCTCCTTAGCCATCTTTTGTTGCAAAAATATTTCTAGAAATATTTTTTATTTACTTTTATGGCAGTAGCCAGATTAATTTCTAGTTGGGCTTTGGCCCTTCTAATTTTCTCCTTGCGTAACCTCACAACATCCTGGTAGTCCTCCTGAGTTACCTGTCCTTTCATCCAAAGGTCATAAACTCCTTTTTCCCCGAGTTCCAGCCAAAGCTCTCTTGTCCAGCATGTCTCCTGCCCAACCATAACATCTAACTCTTACCCCTTTTCAGTTAGAGACAGTCCATGAGATCTTAAAAGTTAGGTGAGTTTTTTCCCTTTCTCTCATTATAGTATTTGTTCTTTTCATCATTATTATCACCACAGGATCCAGATGGCAAGGGACTCTCTTCTCAGCATATAAAACCTCACCAGCTTTTCATGCAAACAGGTGCTTTGTGTGGTTTGGGCTGCTGTTGGTAGCCTGTTGGGAAACCCTAGCAGGTAGCAGTACCATAAAATAAGGTGTGGAGAGACCTCAGAAGGTCTCCAGTCCATGCCTCTGATCAAAGCAGGATCAGTTACAAGGTTCCTCAGAGCTTTATCCAGTTGGGTCTTGAAACCTCCACAGACAGAGGCTGCACCACCTTTCTGAACAACCTGCTCTACTGCTTAGCTGTTCTCATGGTGAAAAACCTTTTCTTTTAGTTTATGTGTACTTATTTTTAATTCTTATTCTATTTGTTATTTTTATTATTCTTTTTGTTTATTTATTTTATTCCTGGTCTAGCTATCTCATTTCAGCTTATGCCTGCTGTCTTATATCTTCTTGCTATATGGCACTTCGAGGAGCCTGTCTCCATCTTCTACTATTCTGCATCATCTTTCAACCTTTGGACTTCTGGACCTTCTGCCATTTGTCCATAAAGCTCTGCTTAGGGTTCACTCATCTCTCATTACACCTTTCTAAAGCCTGTTTGCCTTTAGCCATCAATCAAAGTAGGACACATCATTCCTCTCCCTTGCTGTACAGTAACCAGTAAGTTATCGAAGTAATTTTTCCTAGGTTTAGTAAACTACCTTCTTCTCACCTGAGAACACTAAGTTCATAAGAGTTTCCTCTCCAACATCAAACTAAAAGTTTTAGTTCTGAGCACAGAGCAACTGCAGAGAAAAGCAGAGAACTCCCAGGCCCCATGAGCTGAGACAGGACTTACTCCTGTACCAAGTAGCAGGGTGGTATGTGTGTGTCCCACTCCACATTCCAGCTGCAGGAGAGAGCTGCTGAGTTGATGTATGAGAGTAATCTTCATGCTTCACGTAAAGAGGATGTTACTGGGGTTCTTTCCTTTGCAAACTTCACATGATAACAATGTTGTTACACCTTTTAGTTTAGGATTCAGACATCCTCTGAAGCTACACTGTTTGTGTCTCAGATGGGCTTGAAAGCCCAAGTGGAATTTAATAATAGTTCATCTGCAAAGTGGTCAGCTTCTTGCCTCATTTCTGTGATGTTTCTTACCCTCAGTTTTGTTCTCCAGGCCTCAAAATCACATTATTTTAAAACTTAAAAGCAAGCAATTACAATGTAATACTTAAATAATCTGTATAATGAATCAGCCTACAATCATCTACAAAATGGCACTCAAGAGACAGCAGGTCCAGGTTACACACTCTGTTTTCAAAAGCTCTTTCAGACTATAAGAGTGATTTGCACACCAGTGTAAATCATTGCTTTCTCAGCAAGCACATTCCTGTAAACTGGTATTAATGTCAAATTTATACTCATAAAAGCATGCAGACTGAAAGAATAAGTGACAGGCATTGATTTAATTTCTTGTCGTGCATGTATTTGCATAGTATTTACAGATTAATAAGTGAGACATACCTTGTGTAAATCAATAGCTATCCTGCCTGTATAGCGTAAATTTCATTATTCATGGTCTTACACTATGTTGCATGAAACATTAAAGATACAAGTAAAACAACTTTGGATTGCTTTGAAGGACACAGGGAAGGTCATTTTCTTAGAAAGACAGAACAGGAACATACACAAATTTCACACTCTGCCCTCTTCTCCATTCTTTCATATTCTCTTACCTGTTTCCCACACAGATGAAAGCATCTC
This sequence comes from Falco punctatus, assembly GCF_963210335.1. NCBI lineage: Eukaryota > Metazoa > Chordata > Aves > Falconiformes > Falconidae > Falco > Falco punctatus. The sequence goes on from NC_137584.1 coordinate 17,673,604, forward strand.
AAAGGGTCATCATGAGGCATTACTAGTAAGTGTTTGTAAATTTCTGAGAAAAGGATCATTATTTTACAGGCATGAATGCCTTCTAGTTCACAGTGTCATGCCATTTCCTAACCTTGTAGACCCGTATGAAGTTATTACTTCTATTTCAAGAAGAGGAGGCTACACTGTAAAGAAAGGTCAGCACTTGCTTCCCATCTCCCCACAGAATTTTATCACCATACATCGACATCATTGTTTATTTGTGATTACTGTTTTAGATTAAGACAACGTGATTTTAGCCTCATTTTGTTCCCTTTACCCAAACAAGTTTCTCTGTGGAAGGTGCTCCCTGTATGAGGAAACATCTAGAAATCCTGTAAGTTCATTTCTACAAAACATATTGAGGACAAATAGGATGAGGAGGCAGGGTGAAGAAGGAACTGTGACACACTCAGCAAAACACAGTAACCGCTTTGTCCCAGTGGAACCCTGCCATCAACAAGAGGTTTGGTTAACTTGGAGGTCATGTTGACAGGACTGCCACTACCACCGGCCAGCTGTGTGGTATAATGGACTCCGGGCTAAGGCTATCCCAGCTAACACACAGCACAGAAATGGCAGCATACGCCATGACATCACTTAGTTCCTAGCCTGCTTGACCAGGCAGGAAAAATAAGAGTTTGGGATGGGAATTAGTTCTGTGACCATAAAAACAGGAACTTTGTAGTTTTCTCAGACCACAGCCATTGCTCAGGCATCAGGTGCTCCTGCCTTTCCTTCAGGAACTGGGGCAAACCACAGAGAAAGAAGCATGAGGGAGCAGAAAGTAGTGGGAATGGAAGGAGGAAGTTGCACAAAAGCCAGCTGCTGTTCAGTGCATGTGTCTGAGCCCAGTGCATGATCGCTGTAATCTCTCCTCTGTTCCTACTCAATCCCCTTTTCTATCTTCTGTGTGGGTGCGCACTCTCTTCTGAGCCCACTGGGTGAGCCCTAGCAACCTCCAAATCAGACTGGACACTGAGCAGCGTACAAGGTCCAAGTGCCAGTCACCAAGGTAGAACCATAAGCCTGGGGGCTCAGGAGTCTTGGGGTCAGCAACTAGAGATGACCAGGGCCTGGGGGCCAGTTTCTAGACAGAGCAAGCATCAAACACCAGCTTTTGGAGAGACCCACAGCATTTCAGTGTGTGTCTGTCCAAAGCAAACTTCAACCCCAACAAGCAAGTGAGGAGGAACAGACGGGTTATCTGTGCTTTATGGCCACATGAGTGCTGTTTTTCACGTTGATAAAAACACTGGCATCTGTGGCGATTTGCACGGCCAGCCAATGTGTGCCTTTACAGAGATGGACAGTGCTGAGATTAGGGATACCATCATGCCGTGACACATGGTATGCTGCCACCAAACTACATACATGCCAGTGAAGCTGCTGCTCTTAGAACCCCAAATTCCATGTCTATCATGTTTTAACTGTCCTGGTTTTCAAATCTTCAGTAAAACTAGTAGAAGCCAGCACTCAGTATCTGGGCAAGTTCCTTTAACACAGTATTGATCAAAGCTGTATTATTTCCAAGCAGATAAATGCTATCACATTGAACCTGGAATTAATTTTGCTTTTCCATAACTGAACAACAGTAAAGTTGACAAATTCTTGGTATTGAATTCCAGTAAAGCCCAAACAACCAGGAGAGGTCATAGAGCCTTTCAGGAACTTGTCTTTCACCTGAAATTGTGAACTGGGAAATGGCAGAAGGATGCTGAATGGGTAGGCTGTTCTGCTATTAGAGAAAATGCAGTGGAAGCTGTGAGCCCTCACTGCTCAAGCCAAGCACAGAAAGACGATGCTATGAATTTACGAAGATAAAATGTGACCAGAAAAACTCTCACCATGCCCTGCCTGATCCTATAAACCCTGGCACATCGCACCACAAGATCTAATCTTTTATAGTTGACAGCACTATTGGTGCTTCATAATATGAAAGAAAATAAATCCTCAAGGAATAAAATAAAGCTCACATAAAAGCATGGTTTAACATTTGTTTTACTTCTCAAAAACCTTTTGCTCACCCTGACTGATCTTAGCATGATCAAATGGAAAACAAATCTCCACAGAAATAACAGAGCTGTCTTTCTGGGCTTTCAGATCCTTTGGAGAGGTGGAGAGGGCACTCAACTTAAAAGTGTTGTTTTCCGGTTCTTTCTTCCCTCCTTCTCAATATCCAAAAAACCAGAGTGTAGAAATGGGGGTGAAGCCCTTAAATCTAGGAAAGCAAAAATTCCAACTTTCTCAGCAAAAGGGAGCAGTTAAAAGCAAGTTAAAGAATACCAGTGGCAATGGCAGAAGTAAAACTCAAACAAGGAGCTTTCTAAAGGGGCTTAAATACAAACTTGCAAGCCTGCCCAGTCCTGAAAGGAGAGCCTGTGAACATAAAGGGGGAGCAGATGCAATAAGAGAGTTCAGAGGTCTTCTGCCATCGTTTATCTAGGAGAGAAAAAGGAATGAAAAATGAGTGGAGCAAGAAGTGGGCTATCTAGAAGTTGTAAGCATCTACAGCTACAGTAATGTAGGAGGTTGATCAAGGAATCGGGAAACAGGATGGTTAAGACTTTTCCCATTGGATCTTAGTGCATTTGTCACATAATGTGAACGAAAATAGCAAAAGCAAATGGAAAACCTCTCCTCTGGGGTAAATACTAGACTGTGCATTGACAGAAACCTAATAAAGGAGCTTGAAAACATATTGCTAGAAAGCAAGGGGCTGAGAGGACAATAGTGCAGTATTGCAAGTGAAAGTCAAAGCAAAGTCAGAACCTAGGCATCTGAAGAAATAAAAAAATAAAAACTCACTACAGCTACGCACATGCACATCCACCCTTGCAGGAACCCACAACTACTCAAATAAACCACAATTACAACAGGGTGATGAATAGTTAGGTACACAGCCTCACTGATCCTATTCAGGGTGAGGCATGGCAAGGCTGTTAAGGGGCAGGGGGAGATTTCTTTTTATCCCATGTTTCTAATGGCTATTTTTGTTGTTGTTCTTCAGTAACACCAACAAAAACACTGGAAAGCTGTACTGAACAGGAAACTAAAACATGCCTACTGCAAGAGACAGCTTTTTTAACTTCCATCTCACTAGCATCCATCTATATGAATAATGTTAACATGTCACTGTCTATCCTGCATTCTATTACAGTATAGTCTCCCCCCACTTTTATTATGCTATTCTATTTCAACTTGATGAATTATCTATATTACTTTTTTTGAGAAATATTCCCCCTAGGGATGGACATACTTAGTTTAGAAAGTCTCGATCAGAAAGAGGAAAAAGAAGAGGAAAACATAAGGTGGGGGCCCAGCTAAATAGTTTCATTGGCATTGAGTTCATTTTCTGACTCTTTTCTCCATTGATCCACAAGCGATAAGCTCACCCATTCAACCAAAGAAAACAGGCTCAGTAACTGTCAAGCACAAACCAGTAGGCTGCAACAAGGCTTTTACCATTGGTCAGATTCTAGTGTCCATGCTGTTTCTCCTTCCTCCAGAGATCAGGCCACACTGCTTCTTCTCCATCCAACCACCCATCACACACTCCTCAGGGCTATTTAACTACTTAGCAGAAGGAGCTACACCTGCACATTGTCCATGTCAATCAACCCACTGCCTCTGAGGCAAGGCCACAGCTGCATGTTATCAATGCTAATCAACCCACTGCCTTCGTTCCTCTACAAGTAACTTTTTCTTTGAAAGTGGCAAAAGCTAACAAAGTAATTTTCCCCACAGCAACTGTTGGCTGAATAGGCAGGTATGCTGCGGATTACATAGTAAAGTAGATTTCATGTCTAATAGAGACCAATTTGAGGTCAAAATCTGTGACTCCATGCATATTTTTTTTTGTCTTCCTCTCCAATATGAGAAATTAAAGGAAATAAAACATGCTAAGTCACCTTCTCTTTGTGGGCACAGTTATTAATGGATTTTGTAATATTTCTGCATTCCAGCAGACTTTAACAAGTGCTGCTGGTAAGACTGCTTCTCCTCTCTGCAGTGCTGAGGACCAAGGACTCCACAGGCCAGGCACACATGGTTTACCTTGTTTGCTACTGTTACAGCAGCCTATACTGTCATGTGAATATGGTAAAGGCATTCCCATGGAGTCAGAAATTCCATGCTGAGCATGTAAGCTTCTATTCTGTTGGGTTACTGCAGAAATGCTTTTATGCTGAGAGACCTGTTTTGTCATCATAGCAATTTTGGACAAGAAGACCCTATAGATGTTAAAAAAAAAAAATGGGAAAATAAGCTCCACCAGTTGAGCTGAGTTTCAAATAAACCTGTAACTAATAATATGTGTGTTCTGCTAGTGTGAAAATCATTATAGGCCTAATCAGTCCTTGAGGAACCATAAGCCATCTTTGCCATGTCGGGTGATCGCAGTACAAAACCTCCTGCTTACCCTTTCTTCACACCTGTTTGTTTTAATTCAGTTTACCCCTAACTACTTTTTAATAATTTTTCATACTTAAAATTCACAAGTGCCTATTTTTTTAGAATTAGAAAATGTCCTTCTATGCATTCAGTGAAAATGTTAAACATTCCACAAACATTCCTCAAAATTCAGCATATGTCACAAAAAAATTACTTCTTTAGTGCCACTTTTTTACACACACACACACACCCCCCAAAGATATGGATCATTGCTGTTTCCTTACCTAAAGGGGATGAGCCACCTAGAGAGCCTGGTAGCTTCCCCTTGCTAAACAAGTGTCCAAGGCTTAAATTGGAATGAGGTAGTATGAATGGTCCTGCACGCTGCAACACCCATTCTTACTGAAGACCCAATGTGATAAGTTCTAGACTCATAGTCTAGCTATCATCTTATCTCATCATTTGGTCTAGGCATGGACCTTTCCCTCATAGGGAAATTGTATGGTTCTGATTTGCATTTCTGTAAGATGTTTAGCTTCTAAATATAGTATTTACTTTTAATAAATGTTTTAAATATCAAATACTTTGTCTATGTCATGTTGTATGGTGTAAAAACTTGTCTACACACCCACAGAGGAGCACAGACAACAGCAGATGAGGCAGCCCCAGCGCCACCCTGCCCCAGCTCCTCCCAGCCCCATCCCAGGAGCCACCAGCCCATTCCAGGCTCATCTCCACAGGCCAGAGGAGCACAGAGGCCCCAGAGCAGACAGGAACACAAACCAAGGGCTGTCCCAGGAAAGCCTGTCAACATAGGGCAGCAGAAAGGTGCTTATCAACAGCCTGACCCTTGTCTTGCAGGGCTCCAAAAATCTGATACTCTGTCATCGTCAGAAAAAAAGATTTAGAAATTGATTTAGCAAAAGAGTCCTTTTGGCCCATGCTATTTATCAGCACTCATGACCTTGAAAAGACATTTGCATTTAAGAAGAGGACTTTACTGTTTGACTCAGGAATGTCTTTGATGTCATCCCATTCATTTCACACTCTACCCCCACCCCCACCCCCCTCAAAAAAAAAATCCTCCTTCACTGAACACTGGGGGGAAAAAAACTGTGAACAGGCTGTTCCTTAGAGAAACCCTGACATTTATCTCAACAGTGAGTTCACTGCCTATGAATCTCCACCTCCTTTCTTTCAAAGTCACATTTTGAACTCCTTTTCCTGGTCTTTAACTACATCATCTATACACAGGCCATCCAGGCACAAAAGCCCTTTTGCCCACACAAGAGCTCTGCCCAGAGCTCACCGTGCAATTCAATAAACTTGGCAGTAATCTCTACTCCGCACAGCTGCCTCATTGCAAAAAAGGAGCTGTCACCTTCGTTGAATTGAACAGGGGTCCTTACTGTAGTTATTACTTTTAATAAGATTTCTCATAGTTTGAGAACAAAGACCTATTTGTGCCATTAGAACCTTTCAGCTTAAAACAGTATGAAATGCCATCCTTTCTGGGACAGTCACTGGAGGATGTCCCACTGTTCTTTGTACCATATTGCTTAGCCCTTGTTTAAAAGCAGTTTCTATTAAGCAACCATTTTTTCTGTTACTTTGAACAGTAGCTTCAGAAAGACTTTTCCAATATATTGAAAAAAACAACCAATCATTATGTATATAAGCAGTTAACCAAATTTAAAAAGTGTGCTGTTGCCAAGCCTCACATCTGTTTCATGAGCATGTAATAATCACTAGTTCCTTTACATGGCAGGGGAGGAGGTTATATATTTTGGAAGAGGTTAACACATCAGCATCAGAATCCATTATTACATTTCCATGAGGTTTCACGCACATTCTCTTGGGATGACAAATTTTTACACCATTTAATGTGCTTACTCTTTGCTGCATTAAAAGGATTATCATATTCTTAGCTGAGAGTATCTTTACATATAATTTTGACTTTTTTTGGTGTAAGTACCCTTATGTTTCCCACAAGGGAAAAAAAAAAAAGTCTAGAGGTGCCTTGTAACTTGGTTATTTTTTCCCAGCAGGGTGTCTTGTTACAGATTAGTAGTCAAATTTTTTTATAGCTCTGACTGGAATGGGTCTGTTCTTAGGTGGACGGCTACTCACTTGAGTACTGACAGTCTTTACATTCCCACCATTCCCCTCAAAAGGAGAGAATCTTGCAATTATTGGGAACGAATCCTAAAGCACTGCTATACACAGAGTCATTCTAATTACCACTAGCCCAAAGCGAAAATAGTGGTGGTGGAATGGCCTAGAGGTAGAGCTTTGCAATTGGCTAGGTTAAGTTGGGTATTCACAGTAATTGCCAACTGTAGGCTTACTTGAGGAGACTCTCAGTTCTCTGAAGCCACCTTTGCTCACTAAGAATTAGTAGGGGGATTCAGACTGGAGCTTTATAGATGGAAACTAAAGGGGGATGCTGCAGCCCACTCTTAGTAGGGGCTCCACACCTTTGAAATTCATACTTTCCTCTTTGCTTGAAACAGCCCAGCTCTGATGACCTCCAGATTACATTGCACAGCCCTCATTTTTCCTGAACTTTGTACGTAGTAGGATAGAGGAGATTAAAAATGTTCTAAGGAATGATTTTTCAGCAGGGGTGTCTTTCAGTGCTGCACTTAGGATTCCTAAGCTTTATATTATGTCAAAAGTTCTGGGTACATATTCAGAAAATGTCCTTTTAGTGTTCCAGAAGCCTAAATACATAAATTCAGACCATATAATGAACTGTAGCTTTCAAAATAAATGTACATTTTTAAAGTTATATTTCAAGTAATGACAATTGCACTAAAACCCAAGTAACGGTCAGGTAATGACGGTTTCACAAGACTGCATTGAAAGAGTGGAAACTGAAAAATCCAAAAGTTGTATTTACAGATTCCTAGAAGATATTTTTTTAAAGCATTACCATCTTAGCAAGAAATTTCATCCACAGCAAACAAGAAAATACATATAGAGATAGATAGATAGATAGATAGATAGATTTATATACAGGGTGCTTTTCTGGAGTCTGATTTCTCAACAGTTCCTTGGTTAAAAGAAATTAGAGGCACTAAATTTATTAATTTCTTGAGAGCCTTTAACACGTAGTTGCAATTATTAAAGGTGCTAGGCCAAAATAATGTAGATAGTTCTGTCTTTTAATGGTCCCTGAATAACGTCCAAGTATCTGGTACGGTCTCAAAGAAACTAAGGTTCATCTGTCTTCCATAACCAAATCTATTCCCTCTCAACCCTCTATTTAGTAGCTACATCTGTTCTCTTTTGACCCATGGTAAGGTAATAAACTTCCAGATCTCAGTGTGGCCTGTGCTGGCTGAAATGATCAGAGTTTTGTAGAAAAGTAATTTTTTTAGAGAAACAACTCTGCAGACTTAAAACACATGGAGCATATAAACCGAAGTTAATTGGGCACATAATGATCCTTGAGCCATAAGGTTAAGTATTGAAAAACAAGGAGATAAACAAATCCCATACACCAGCCTACGGTGCATGCCATGTTGTAATTGATGTAATACACTGCTTAGCTTTCTTTCAGAGAGAAAGAAGTGTTAGGGAGTGAAGTGAAGCAAATAATGCAATACATTAACAGAAACAATAGTCATTGTATTAATTTGAAAAAATGCTGTAACAGAGCAGTCCTCTAATCTTGTAAGAATTCATCCCAGAACTACTTCACAGTTAGAAACCACAGGATTTAGCTCCTAACAAGAAGAGACATTAAGCCTTGTGGAAAAAAACCTGACCAAGCCATCTACAGAAATAGCACAATTTGTAACTATGATACTGCACTGCCGACTTTGATTTTTAAGAGATTAGTGATAACAGAGGTTCTTTCTGCATATAACATTATTTCCACAACCAGCTATTCTGAATGCAGGACCACAGTCTACTGCTAGTAGGTCAGGGTCTCACAGCTTTGGAGGGGGTTTGTCTGTCAATAGTTGTTTACTTGCAATGTTTAGGTCTTTATACTCTACCCAAACAGTCAAACAAGACTAATCTATTTTATTAGGTTTACTTAGTTTTCCAAGGCATTTCCAATTTCTCTTTCTTCTGCTGTAGCTATTATTTTTATTTGAAACTGAAAGTTGTTCTTTAAACACAGAAAACTTTTACTGCTTCCTAGCAAAACATATTTATTCCCATTCATTTTATTTAGGCAGTATTGTAGGTACACATTTTCTAAACATCTAAACACCTAAAATCTTCTTCAGAGATAAAGGGAACCGATTCACAGATATCTCATTTTGTCTATCTTTCATCTGGGATTGAATTCTCTCGCTCAATTTGAAACAGAAAACACCCCCTTATGCTATTAATGGATTTTCTTTTCAATGAAAACAATATAGTAATTATTATAAACTCAGGTAGAATAATAATGAACATTCCTTCAGCACAATCAAAACCAGGAATTTTACATGAGATAATATCTTGAATCATTCCAAGATTAAAATAATTATTTCATTCCACATACAAGTGACGCTTATGGAACACTCACTAATCTTGAAAAATTAAGCAAAACTGTGAATGCTTTCTCAACCCCTAAGGTAAGCCATTTAAGGCTATAGACTGTTTTATACTTTAGTACAAAAAGGTTGCTTGTAGCTGTCACCTTCCCTTCTCTGCAGAATATATTCATGCAGCTTGACACAGGGTGACATAAGCACTGTATTCTAGAAAGGTGGATATATGCATGCTACTGTATAAATGTGGGAAAAGGGAAAATCCAAACAGCCCTTAGCTCACAGAACATGAGCAGGCATTCTACATAAAATGGCAGAAGGGCATGCTGTCTTAGCTTCGGCAAACTACAGAAAAGAAAGAGGAATCTGTAAGGGTGTCATTAGAACTGGTATGCCTGAAATGCCATAAAGCCCTCAAGTTTCCTGACTACATTCTTGTACACAGATGCCTACTTCTTTCACTGCTTAGAAATTCTGTCACTGGGGCTGAACAGGTTATTCCACTGAACTGGTCTGTCTCTTTTTGAAGGAATTTCTTCCAAAGTGAATATGCTTGAATCCAAGCCCAGAAGAGACTTGATCTAATAAGTATCCAGTAAGTTTTTCCTGCATTGTGCTGCAGAACAGCTGTTAAAAATAGAGAAACAATGGGGGGGGGGGGGGGGGAAGGAAAAAAAAAGGAGTGGTGCTTTCCCTTCCTTTTGCTGCAGCTCCATAATTGGGATACCTCCCAAAAGCAAAGAGACACCCCTCTGACAGTCACCAGCCTAAAGGGGTGCTGATCGTTGCTGCTCTCCATTACAGAGAAGCTGCACACTTCTCTATAAAACACCTAGATAACACTAAAGGCGCTTTCCACATCTTGTGTGCCCAAGAGCAGAGAAACAATACGGAAAGCAGGAGAGAGGAATTCTGATTCTGGAGGGCATGTGGGGAATGTGATCCTGCTTTCAACCCCTGCTCCGAGAACTATTCAACCTGGGATGAAAAACAGGAAAAACAGCTGGAGAGTACTGAAGCTGTTTTTCTCAAAAATAAATTGGGACTCTAACGAGCTCATCCAATGCTGAGATGGTGAGTCTTGCACTGTTGGATGCAGTGGGGTCTTGTTTGCAAGTTATTTGATATCATATCCTTCTTTTACAGCTATAGATTGTAACTACAAATGACAGACAAGTAAAAATTCATAAGAACAGAGGGCTGGAAAGCACCTGAACAAGGTGGGATATTATGAAACAATCTGAGACCATCCCTAGCAAGTGTTCATCTCAGCTGTTCTTCACAATCTTTAATGCCACAAGATCCTTAATGCAGCCTCTTCTGGACTTTCACAATTCTAACTATGAAAAAGGCTTTTTTCATATCCACCTTAAGCCATCTTGCCTTCAAATTATATTTTCTTCTTTTCTTTTTCCCAGTGACTCTGTGGAATAGTTGATCACAGGTATCTTTATAAAAATCTTCAACATCTCAGAAAACAGCTCCAGTCCCTCCTCAGTCTTTCGTACTTCTGCAAAACAGCTACAACTCTTTCAAACATTTTTTGGCTGTTGTTGTTGCTTGGGCTTCATAAATCTCTCATAATTATTAATGCTCTTTTCTGGATGGTCTGCAATTTGTTTACATCTTTCCTGAGGCTTGGTACACAACACTGGACATAGTTCTCCAGGTAACCTCACTAACACCAACTGGAGTTAAATAATTACCCCTCCTGTCTGACTTATCCTCTTCCTTATAATACTAATTCCAGAATGAGATTAGGTTCCTGGCAACAGCACTGTTTCTCAGCCTTGTTTATATGCATCTTGCGTTATAATCCCCTGCCCTTATCAGAAGTAATGTTGTCTACTTATTTCCACCTTTCAGTATTTGTGTTTGATACTTGCCTCTGAAGAACTGTACTTTGTGTTTGCTTTTATTTCATATTGCTGATATCAGAGCATTTCTTCAAACCATGAGCTCAAATGAAGGAGTTCGCAGATGCTGTTTTGATCCATTTTACTTACAAGAATATGAGTTAAAATGACATGCATTTCTATGATTTCCTTTATATTCTTGGCACAATCAAGATCCAGTCATCACCATATTTCCTTACTCAACTCACACTTTTACCCAGCCACCCACATTTTCATTCTCTCAATATTTTTTTTTCTTGTTCTTTTTTACTTGGAGGAAATCAGAGAACGATTAATAATTTTCTTTCCTTGGTAGACTAAAGGTCACCTTTCACAACATGAAAGAATTACAAAATGTACTTGAACTAAAAAAAGAAAATAACAATTTGCACCAAAAATGGAAAGATATATAAATTTGGACTCAAGCCTATTCCATCGATATATATCACTCAACTGAAATAAGAGACTTTGTGGGTTAATTCATATCACAGGAGTACTCAATATAATGTAGATGTTATCTCGTCATCAAGGAAGATGTCAAGGAGCATATGTTAGCTCTCTAGTCCACCAAAAACCTGACCTGTTGGAGAGTGTTGTTCAAAGGGGGAAAGACCACGGATGCTGTAATGGGGGAACTTTCCCTGCAGAGCCAAGCCAGGAAAAACTGGTAGATAATTTCTTTTGAAAATTTACATTTTTATTATTCTTTTGACAATTGTTTTGAAATTAAATAGCACAGAAAGCCATTAGTAGTTTCTAACCAACAGGGGGGATGTTATTGCAAATACCAAAGGAAAGGGCATCTAGAAAAAAACAAGTGAAATTGCATGTTTAGAGGAAACAAGAACAGGCAAATAAAAATTGGTATTTAAGAAGACAGATTTCAAGGTACTGATGAAATTTTAAGATACAGCCTCTTGGAAGGCTATCAAGGTGGAAACCTGTTAAAGAGACTGAGTTCCTTGAAGAAACTGCATTAAGGGTAAATACATAAACAATCCCACCACAGAAGAATGAAAAGAAGTATAGCAAACAGCCTGATGTTGCTAACGTGCTTTATGGATTTCAAATGCAAAGAGGAGGTGTACAGGAATGCTGACAAGGTCAGCTTAAAAAAAAAAACAAAAACAAAAACCTAAATTTTACCATGACAAGTAGAGAGAAAAAACGAGGTACAATCTGGGATGAAAATGGCAAAGTACATGGAGAATGGGACTGTATATCCCCCATGTCTGTGTTTGAAAATTTTCCTCACCTGGAAGTTTTCCATACCAATCTTGATCTCCCTTGTTGCATTTTTGCATGGTTTTCTTGTCCTGTCATCCCAACGTGAAGAATAGGGTTTTACATCAGTCTTTCAATCCAAAAATCTTTAGCATGCTCCTTTGATCTTCTCTTCTAATCCTTAATTACATTATAACTTTGCATTTTCTCCATGGGATCACAAATTCATTCAGTACAGGAGCTGTTTTTCAGCATTCTGTTTTAACCTTCTTGTTCAGCTCGTGATTCAGATTTTTTCTTCTTTTTTTATTAAACATATATACAAAAGCTTTGCCCACGTCACAGAATTATTTACTTCCTTCTGTTTTTTTCCTTTGAGATGCACTGCATTTAAGCACTTTAGAAGCATTAATTACTTTCTTTCCACAATACAGCTGTTGTGAGATAGATGCTATTCTTTTTTCACTGAATAGTTGGGAACCTGAGGCACAGATAGTCAAGTTAAAACTGTTAAAAGCATTCATTAATTGCTTATTCCCAAGTTTAGCTAAATAGGAGGGTGATCTTTCAAACCTTAAGCAAGCTCAATGCACAGATCCTGCAGGCATAGCTGGGGATGTTGAGCGTTACCCGCTTCAGCAGGTTTATCCCTCGGTATAAAACACTGGGAACACATTCATGGCCTTATGATTTAACTGACTGACCCAGTGCCATGCAGCAGCTCTCTGGCAAAGGCAAAACCAAAACCCAGTTTTCCAAACCAGCGCTCTACTCACCGAAGCATTAATGGGTGGTTATGCACTTAAAGATCGTGTCTGTGTATGGAAGAGCAGAAGGTGTATGGGTAACCGTATCCCTGGTATTCCGTATCCTGACTTTGTAACATTTACCGTAGTCAGAAACTCTCAGGAGACACATAGGGGGCATGGAGAGAGGAGTCTTGCTGTGCTCACTTTTGATATTTGACATTAGTTTCCCCCAGAAAAAGGAGGCCCTCAAGGGAAAATCCCAGCAATTTCAGACTAGATCATACCCTGTCCAAAGTTACCAATTGACACAAAGCACAAAAAAAAGCTCGTGTCTCTATGAAAAGATTTCCACATTCAGGAAAATTTTCACCAGTATTGGGATCTGCTCACCAAATACCTTACCAAATGTCAAAACTTCCCATATAAGCAGGGAATTCATAGCCTTTTTGAAAAATTCTATAAAACAAACAAATTATACATAAATTATAATTTAAAAAACTGAGCAAAAAGCAGATTATAGCTTGAATTCAGGTTTCTGATTTTGGTTTAACCTCAAGGCATCCTGAGAAATCCCTCTGTTGTCAACAACAGATTAAATGCTGCAGCCCCTCAGTGTAGTTATCTTCGTATTGTGTCCAGACCAGATAAGATTCAGTGTTGGCCTGGCATCAGATTTTTCTTGATGTAAAATTCCCATGCTGTTCATATACCATGGTGCCACACACAGCCAGATTAGGAAAAGAAACAGTGTGTCACTGGAAAGCAAACTCCTGACTCTGAAGTCAGAAAAATAATTTACTTGTAGCTATGGAAGGTCACATTTCTTCCTGACGGGAAATTTTAACACAGCCAGATGGATTCACAAAACCTACTTATCACACATGGCTCGCAGCCCGTCCGACACACTCACCTGCCGTCTCTCCCATACCATCCTAGATGGCAAAAGTCAAAACATAATGGATATAGCAAGCCCATCCTGCCTATGCAGCACACCAGAGAAGGATTCCATACGGGACAGGCTGCAGGCTGGTGTGCTATAGGCGACAGGCTGCAGTCCCTGCTTCTGGCTGGTTACCCCACCTGAAGGCAAGTGCTGTGGCTGGGAACCCAGACCCCAGCAGCAGCCCAGGAGCCACAACACGTGGCAAGTCAAGGAAAGGGAATAGCCAAAGGCCTGGCCAAAGCTCAAGAAATCAGGGTTTGTTTACAGTAAGCAGAGGTACTGTGGAATGGGTGAACGGGCAGGAACAGGTCAGGAATCACAGCCAAAATAAAGCGAGTTTTGAAGCTAGAAGAGGAGCAAGGCTTAGGGAGCCAGGCTGGAGATGAGGTCAACAGCAGAACTCAAGGCAGCCCACGTGGTCCGAGGGTGTCTGCTTCACACAAACACATCTACGTGCCATCTGCGGGCTGACTGAAGCCAATAGGCAGGAGTCGCACCTGGAGGACATCTCTCCCTGAGGCAGGCTGTGACTGCTGATGGGCAGAAACTCCTGCCCACAGGAAACCAGCTTCTGAAACCATCCACACATAATGGTTTCCATCTCACGACATCCCAGTACCCAACATCACACAGAAAGGGAAGCACGTATTTGATGAGGTCTTAAGCCCAGATACAAAACCAATCCACTGGAGCAGAGCAGTGTGGTGCATGCAGACCTCAAACACTTCAAAAGTGAAAAAACATCATAATTATGAGAACAGTCATTTCACTAGTTATGGGATTTATAATTCTATTCGGCTTTAAAGGATTAATTCCCTCATTCCTTTACCTTTTTAATGTCAAAAGTGACACAGTGAAAGTGTTCTTGAATCCTGACAAAAACATCAGAAAAAGAATGAAAAACGAGCAAAACTTTGATATAGCTGTGTCTGATCCCCAACATCACAAGAGACTCAGGAAAGTAACTGCAGTGCTAGAAAGATATTTTATGTAAAAAGAATATATATATTTTTTATACAAGACTTGCAACTTCACATAGACGGAAATAATTTGTGCATGGCATGGAGACCTGTGCGCATGGCAGAAACATGTCTTCACACATATTCCCAGCTAAATTCCAGCTGGATCAAACAAAGTCTTTGTAAACCATGAACAGGGTACAAGCGAGCAGTCTAGGACCACACTGAGCTAAACACTTAAACTAAACTCAATGCTATGGCTGGGACTTGACTCCTATACTAAGATACGGCTCTTTTTTTTTCTTTTTTTTTTTTTTTTCCTTCTGTGGTGGTGGGTGCACAGTTTGGCTATTCCTCTGTAAAACAGACACCTCGGAGGAGAGCTGTGTAACCCTTTACACTGTATTTGTAGCCCTTTACACTATATTTAGGCTAATAAACTGAACAGTCCCAGAAAATATAGCTGGGCACTCAGTTATCTCTGTGGGGAATTGTTGGAACAGGCTCCTGCTCCCAGACAATTTCTGGTCTTAGGAATTAGCACAGGCCAGAAATGGTGCTCACTGGGCACACTGGGTAATGTAGGAAAGATTTTAATAGGAGGTCATTTAAAGTCAGTCCATCTCAGTGCCATACAGCAGTCTTGCACACAATTTACTAGTATGGACACAGCCTAAGTGTCTGTAAACTGCTTTGATGTAGAACTGCAGGAAGCTGTGCTTACAAATGCACTGTCGTTAGTCAGTCTGTAATCAAGCAGCCTCTGGTGACTCCAGCATAAGCAGTCTACAGCATTGCCCAGGTGCCTGTCCCCACAGATGGATATGCCAAAGCAAACCGTGACAGGGTTAATAATCCATTTCAGGACAAAGTCACCCAGCTCCATTTCAGCTGCCTTCACTCATAAATTAAACTAACCCAGCTAGATTTAAACTCGTCTGGATTAGGGATAGCTGAGCTGCCGTAGGCTTTACATTCACTGCAACAGAAAAGAAACCCCAGAGGACAGATTTAAAAGGCAGCACCATAACAGAAGTTTCTGACTTCTCTAATTACATGAAAGGACACCTAGCTGCACTTGAACATGGATCTGTCCAATGGCCAGAACAGCAATACACCTGTTCATAATTTTAAATAAAAGCTTTTCTTCATTATAAAGAATTAAACCAAATTAGAGAGTGGCAAAATTGAATGTTCTTGTGTTGCAGCTGCAGAGTGAGTAAGGCAACTGGAAAAGAAACAAAAGCAGAAATTAACAAATTGCCTTGGGTAAAGTAAATGACCTGCATCTTCCCTTCCAGCTTGATCACATCTACCAGGAGATCTAAAAAACAACATTTTAATATTTTTGCTAACTATTCAGTTCTTCCCATGATACTAGGTATAAGCCAGCAGTAACTGAAAAGAACAGAAACCCAAGGCACATTATTCTTAAGTTATTTATCCAGAACAATGAATATAGGAAGCTTTGGGGGTTTACTTACACTGATTCTCTTTCAATCCTTCTTGACACACCAGTGAAAAATAAAATCTCCTGTCATCACAAAATGAGCATGCACATCTACCAAACTCATTTAGACTCCTTTCACAAATGCCAGGGGAAAATTAGACACGTCACCTGGTTTCCCTAGCATCATTTCAAGTCAAATGTTTTCAACCTGTAAAGCCCTAAAAACTTTTCAGAGAACTGTGCAGACCCTTGCAAAGCAAATTTAAGCCTATTACAGCTTGGTTTTCTTGACTGCCTTTTTTCAGATCCTTTTAGACATAAACAGCATCTCAAAACAAAAATATGTCACCTTTCCATTTTACTATAAAAGAAAATTGTTCAGGAATATTACAGCTGCCAAAACAGCAGTGACTTTTGTCTCCATGTGATCCAATCTGTTCCCTGCTTCACAATGCTTCTGAATGACCAAAAGCCTGAGATGTTTTTGTGGCATGCTATAGATTTATGTCAATGAGAAGCCACGTGCAGAAGCAAACATGCAGGCTACTCCTGTCCATCCTGGTATGGTAGCACCTTAGCGTTTACTCAGCAGAGTAAACCTTCCTTCCTTCCAGGAAGGAAGCATTAGTATTGCCTGTAAGCCTTGTTCTGTTTCAACTTTATGAATCAGAAACTGGCTGACACTTCTGTAATGCAATCTGCATAAGGCATCATTGTTTTATATTACACCCAATCCTACAACCAGTTTCTACATTAAGGGGTGACTTCCCCCTCCATTCATCTCTCCTCCAAAGAAATGATCATGCTTTCAGTGGTCTTTAATTCTCCGGCATGTTTTTCTTGGGAACAGAAAACTTACTCTGCCTCTTTCTGTCCATCTGTGGATCTTATCCACTCCTGCCCAACACCAAGGCAGGTCTATTTCACAGCACCACACAGAAGAGATTCTGAAAAGCTGTCTCATCTCCTCCTTCCTCCAATCCATGGAATCTCATCCAGTTCAGACCATTTCATCCTTTCAGTCATTCCTGCCATGCATTCTCCTGTCACTCCTTTATACAGTGAAATACTACCTCCTCTACAAGTGTGGTGTATTCCTGCCACCCCTTGGGCAAGCAGATCTCTGTGTGGTCTTCCCCATCACCAACCCAGCCACAATCTGTGTGACCCCTTGGCAGACAACTGTACTTGATCCTGCACCTTCTTTCTACTTGTCTTGTTCTTCAGGTTGCTTTCCACCCTTTGTATCTTTGTACTGAAGAGTATTGCCATCCTCTTCCACAACCAGATGTACTCGGTTCACCTCCTACAGGATCAACCCACACTTGTTATGACTTCCTCCAGAGTTCTCTATAAATACAATCCAAAACAAACAAACAAACAAAAAAAAAACCCAAACAAAAAAAAAATACACTGCATCTTCACTACAATATATAAATTGCAAGAGGCACGATAAGTGCATTGTTTTAAATATAGAGCCTGATTTTCTTCTCTTTTACAGAATACATTAATTCCATAGAACAGCAGGTAACACTGTAGGAAATAATGTTGCAGTATTGCTGCAGCCACATAGGAAATCACAATGCAGGACCTTACGGGAGGGGAAGATGATTTTATTTTCAAAAAAACCCAGTTTCAGTCATTGAAACTCACCTTCTTATATCCACATACAACACTAAAATGCGTGAGCCCAAGTCAAGTCATATGTCCAGCATTCAGGCAAGAAGCCATGTACATGCAGGTGTTGTGTCTAGGAGTCTTTGCAATGATGTGGGGATCGAAAGACACCAGCTATCAAGCCTTTCTCACATCTTCTGGGTTCCTTTTATGCTGGTGACCATGAGCTGGCTTTAGATACAGCCTTTTGTACCCATTAGGAACTGTCAGTTTCTCTATCCCCATCCCCGCCTCCATCAGGATTGGCTCATTGCCCTTTGTCTCCCAGTCTTGGTGGGAAGTTGCAGATAGATGTGTGCTGGGATCTTGCCATCCATCAACACAGGCCATTCTCACAGCCCTTGTCCTGACTTTCCCTCAGTGCTTCCACACCCCGACATTCCCATCCTGAACATTTCTGTAATAATTCTCCATAACACCATCTATACAAGGAAGTTTCTAAGTCTCTGGGATGCACTACGTACCTGGAAGAAGGCTGAGAGTTCAAGCATGGTTAATCTTCAGAAGAAGATGCCTAAAATGACTGTTGGCCATGTAAGGTGGTTTGAACATGTCCCCAAAGACTGCATTATTTGGGACTCTGTCCTATGACTTGGATACACGTATAGCACCAGTGCAAACACCCACTACGAGTAACAGGAAATCGCAGGAATGCAGATCAACCTTTTTCACTTGCTGCACTTAAGGTTCATTTGTATCTCTCAGAGCCTGTGTAAAACCCCATCAAGGACAATGCATTACTTTTAAATAAATCGATTGTTAGGAAGTTTCCAGCAATAATCATAATTACTTTAGTACTGAAGAAGAACAAAAATGTTCCCATAAAAACGCTCTCAAGCAATTCTTCCCACAGAAGAACACACACACTGGCAAATAAAAATCTATTGATAGGAAACAGTTATACGTACAGGTTTCTTTATGTGCTTATAACATTCAACCTAACACACAGAAACTGTGAACAGAAGAGGAAACAGTATTCCACATTAACCATACAAAATCTAGAAATAAATGTTAACAGACAACAGATGACTCACTTTATATATTTCTTGCTTGCTCCAGACCCCTTGCATTTCTCAGGTCTCAAAACTCAATGTCTCTGAGTATCAAGCCACCTGGTAACCACCTAAACACTACAGTGGGATGCCTTACACTCAGTACCTCCTGCTTCTTAACCCTTAACTTTCACTTCCAAATATTAGTAACAGCCTTGCTATAAAACTGAAGTTTACTTTATCAAGCATTATTTCTCCCATATTACTTATCTCAGACCCTGCTTCTTACAATAAAAGGCCACAGACAATAACTTTCCACTTCAGCAACCCATCAAACTCATGTTACACTTCCAATGCTTAAACAAACAAACAAAAAAAAAAAAACAAAAAAAAAACACCAAAAAAACAAAAAAAAAACTTCTCTGAGAGAGTAGCTAGACCTCAGGCTTCTTAAAACTCCAAGTTACCATGGCTGCTTAAATTATCAATACAGCAACAATATAATTTGAGAGAGAGAGACTATATATTCTCATCTGCATGTCCTTTCAGGTGGGGATGGTATTAAAACAGTATGTGTGTGATGTTCGCTCACCTTTTCTGTTCTCTTCTGTTCTATTCTATTCCATTCCATTCCATTCTATTTTATTCTATGCTATTCTTTTCTTTTCAACAAGTCTGTGCAATTTTTTGATCAGTTCTTCATTTCACTTACAACAATTACTCCTTTTCTCCCTTACTTTGTTATTTCAGTGTGTCCAGTATTCAAGACATTGACTGCAGCTTGTTCATCACCATGAGGACAATTATATTGACAGAAAAGTGCCTCTGACAAGAAAAGTATTAATGCCCCTGAAAGTACAGCACCAAGTTCACCGGTATATACCTCAGACTTCCATGGCTCTGCTGCTGCTGCTAATAACAAGACAGAGATGTGTGATGGATGAGAGCTCTGAGCTCTAAGAGCAACTCACTTGTTCAGCTCTTTTCTGACCTCCCTGCTTTGTCATCCTAAACCAGTAGTCCAGCAGTGAGATACCATGGCAAAACACAGCATTTTCTGGAAAGACAGTGCTCTAACTATGAAGAAAAAAGGGATTAATCTAAACACATCAGCAGCTCTGTACATGGTCAGAGGACTGCCTGCCTTCAACCCTCAGCATGGATTTCATGTCGAGATTTGATAATGGGAATGGTTCATATCATCATATTCTAGAAAGCCATGGTCTAGAAGGTGGGGCTAGAAGGTGGCTTGTGCCCAAATCCTGATTTCAAATTTTTACAAAAAAATGAGTTGTGAAGGCACTTTATTTTTTTAAAAGCAAAAAATTACACAGTAGGACCCCTAGAAATTCCTATCAAACAATAAATGAAGCAGGGATTGTGCTAAAATAGTACTTCATGTATAAGCTGAATTGACCCACCACGAATTAGCATAATTTCATAAAGATATTTTGTATGCAGTACAGAGATAATAATATATGACAGGAAAGATATCTAATTGACATAATATTGAAGTCATCATTACTTTTTTACAGTAAAGTTCTAAAGTTGCATGACTTTTAACATAGCAGCACAATAATTACATTACTACCAAACATGGCATTTTATAGCTGCATATACACATATTTTCTATTTTTTTTTATTTTCATCACCATTATTATTATATATAAACACACCGCACTTATGTATGATGCACTTCAGGCTTATGCAGTAGAAGACATGTTACTCAAAAGGATTTTTGTCAGCTAATTTCATATATTTAATGGCAGCTGACCTTCTGCTAAAGAAGTCATGCCTCTGCATCACAGAGAACCTATACCATGGAAGTGGCTGGGATTAACAACTTACACTTTGTCAGAGCAGTGGCAGCCAGCAATGTTGCAGTCCAGCTATGCAAAATCAGAAACCTGTGCATATCAAGGGAATCTAGAAGAAACAGTCCTTCAATCCCCTTTTGAATAAATACCTTAAATTATTGTGCAGTTAATCATACACGTCCCTGCAAAAGGAAAACATCTGCAATGTTTCCTTTGTAAACACTGTTTTCATCTGCTTGGTTGTTTTACACTTTTTTTCAGATATTTCATAACAGTGCAGTAATAGAAATGAAGACTGTTTTTGTTTCTGCATAAAATAGGACTGCAGACCAAGATTACATCTGCCAGAAACGATGTATCTTTGCTTCCATGCAATGCAGTGGCTGCTTGACAAACAAAACCCATCCTGATAGTGTCACAAGTCTATACAGGTGTGATGGACTGCTGCTTTCCATGCAGAGCTCTGATTTATCTCACTGCTCTGAAAAAGGCCACAGTAGTGCAAGGCAATTTCAGGGTGACCACTCATCTGCAGACACGAAGGAATACATGCTATTCCAGCTGGGAACAACCTAAATGAAACTCCTGCGTGTGGCACTGCCGCTCCCGTGGCTATTGTAGGGCTTGAACCCACCCTCCCGGCTCTCATCCCACTGACTGAAACAGAGGCGAGGAAGAACCTGAAGGGAAGCAGATTTTATTCTTTATGGACGTAGGAGAACACTTCACCTGTAATACCCTGGATATAAAATTATCATGCGGTCTGAATAGTTGTGTTTTTCATGTGTACAAACAATAGTAGATTAATATGAACCTAAAGATAAGCACTTTTTTAAAATGGTGTTTTATCACAGCATCCCGACCATGGAGACAATCCTACTTAAGCACTGAATATTTTAATAATGTCATTCTCAGGGAGCAAAACATTATAGAGCTGACATTACTATGTGGGCCAGCCAGAAACAGGGTTTCAGGGATGGAAAATTCTCTCTTGCATTATTCACTGAGAAAATAAAAGTGACAGCAGCAAAAGTCACCTTTTTTGCTATACGCTTCTGGATGAGCTTTGTCAGAACACATGATCAGAAAGATATAACAATTTAGCATTGCAAAGATCAGATAAAAAAAAATGCAGTAGCTCTGCTCACATTAGGTTGCTTGCAGTGAAACGGCAGTAACTCTAAGAAGGAAATTTCAGGAGCACTTAAGGCACTTCAGACGGCATAGACATGACTTCAGGATTTTTCCTTCTTCCCCTGAACTCAGCAGGCATTAAGGGTGCTCAGCACCCTGCAGGAGCAAAACCTTTCCTTCCTCTGCTTGTCATGCATCTCCGCCTTTCAGATATTCTCTGCTGCCTCTACAGCTTCTCCCTGCTACCTCCTTATTCCCAAAACATGCTCTATTTTGATAAGTGTTCCAGTGCATGTCATAGGCAGCTCTGCTCACACTCTAGCTGTTGGTTTTCTTGTCAAAACATGTACGCCTCACATATTCTGTTGTTTTTGTCTAAGCACAGCAGTGCTCCCATGTTCAAGTGCCTAGATATACCCCTTCCTGCAAGCCTCCCAGCTGCTAGAGCAAGCACACAGCTGACCCGGTGGAGACAGAAGAGCTCGGGAGTGTGGTGTTCCAAACACTCGCTGCTGGCTGTCATATTTACTATTCTTTGTCATCCCACCAAAGCACAAGATGTGGGCATGTGCACAAGAGGAAGCATTTGCAGGATGATTGCCCTGCTCTGTCAGTCCCCTTCAGTAAAGTTACATGATATGATAAGATATCCCATGCTGTATGATGGACAGGCCTACTTTTACCTAGCTCTTGGTTTGTGTGTCAAGACACATATACTTCTACTTCTTGTGTCTGAATAAAGAATATGGGAACAAATCCAGACTTCCGTGGCTTAACCTGCGTATTTTTGTTGACCCGCATAACATTATCAGAAAAATATCATTAAGACACTAAAACCTCTGTGCAATGACGTAAAGTCCGTGGTGCCAAGAACCACACAGGCAGAAACCATTTGCTCCAGAGCTGCCACCTTGCATTAGGAGAGCAAAGTCTCTTAAAGCCATTTGCAGTAGGATTATTTTTTGTCTTAAGTAAAACCACCTGCATGTCCTCTAAACTAGTAGGGCAAAAGCGATCCTGTGTCTCCCTGTGGCACTGGAAACAGTGCAGTCTGCTGGAGAGAGCGCAGGGTTGGCAGCATGGAAGTCCTGAGCTGTAATTAATCCAACACAAGCAACTGATTCATTACGTGACCTTAGGCAAATCCCTTCACTCCCCTGCTTTCCTTTCCCCATCTGTGAAGTGAGAACAGCATATGCACTTTGCAGGGATGTTGTGACTGCAGGCTGCAGTGATGTCAGTGCCTCCCAGCCATGCTTTCCAAGGAAACTTTCTGCTCATGCAGAAAGCAAAGCCAGTTCATTCCCGTGGTGCAAGCTCAGTGGAGCAAAAACAGACATGTGTATAGGAAATTACCAAATTAGAAAGTAGAAAGCAGAGGCTGGAAAGGTATTGCATTAAAAGAGGCACTGGCTCCTTTGAGATTTACTGAGCCTCCTCTGGCAGATCATAAATTCTGCTTTTTCTACCCCTGTTTAAAAGTTTTGGCAAAGTCCGCAAAGTGAATATTTTACCTGAGGTGGAACTTAAAAGCCATTTAATGTGACTGATTCTGACAAAAATCAAAAGGGAACTTTTTATGCAGACATTCGAGCCAACGTTATCAAATCTATAAACAATATCCATTTTCTGTGTATGTCATGTTTCTCTTCTGACTGGTTCTTACTATCAGAAAGCAGCCTTCATTTTTTACAGAGTACTACAAAATGCAACAGGCCTTATCAAGGAAAGAAAAAAACAACAATTGAGGCAGTCTATCAAAGCCTGTCATATTTTAAGCGAGTCCCAACCACGGTGAACAATAAAGTGTGCCAATGCCAGCAGCTGAAGGAAAATGCATTTACAAGATAATGTTCGGCCTCCTTTATGCTAAAGCACCCACTTGAGCAGATGAAGGGTGTACATGATCATTGCTTGGAACCTGTGGCTGGTAAGAAGGTGTTCCTACAGCTGCAGTACTGGGCAGTAACTGGACATGTATGTCCCATTCTCCATCCCTATGCAACAGGACACCTCTGCGGTATGTCTTCTGACTTTGCCATTCTCTGCCAAGTCAATCCTCTCATTAGCTTTCTTAAACACCGCCTGTCCATTTTGATAAATCATTCTGAAACAGCAATATCAGTGTGTTACACTCTGCTCTTACTAGGAAGCTAGCCATAAGCATCATGGACCTAAGAGCAAGGTATGCAGCCTGAGCATTGACATCTGTTTTGGCCATTCCCATCTTTAATGGCCTGGTCTTATAAAACTGTAAAGTGACAGGCCACTTCTTTTTCTGCTGGTTATTGGAGGGAAGGCTGAAATGCATTGTGATGAATTATTGCAAATAGCTAGTCCACAGTTTACAGAGCCACAGGATTTAATCAAAGGAGGAAGGAAGATTTTCAGAAAAATGTTTTATGCATAACTGTGCGCTTAATTAAGTGTAATTGTACTGAAACCTCTCTTTGATCTGACACATTTTCCTCCTTTTTGGACACTTCTTTACAGGCTGCTTGGATCCCTGTCAATGTCTTAGGAATGATCTTCTGCATTCACCTGACAGATACTGTCATTATTCAACTGATTCCCATAGAATTATGCTAATTAGACCTATTAATCTGCCAATACCTCTACAGCCGTGCTTCTGCCTTCAGTATAATTCATCCCATCTATTTACAGAGTCATCACCTTTTTTCCCCCCATAGATGATTCACCAGTCCCAATACAGTTACACTTCAGATTTCTTTGAACTCCCTTACTGACATGTATTCTGTGCCTCTTGCACAAATTTTGAGAGGAGGTCTGGTGTGACTTTCTCTGGAGATCTATGGAAAACCCTCTGATTCTTCTTTCAACCAACACTGACTCATTGGGAGAGCAAGGTAGAAGGCAGAAGGCATGCTCCTTGTATGCCTGGCTAGATCATTGCTCAGAATAAGCCTTTGCAGGAATCCTACCAAAATACAATTACTTTCTTGCAACATAGCAAGCATCTCAAATCACACAACTATCAGACTGGGGACTGCAGCCACCTAACAACATTAGAAGACAATTACCATGCAAAGTAGGGAAATATCTGACAGGATAAAAGTTTAACCACAGGCAGACTATCTACATTACAATGAATTGCCCTGCATCACATGCTGCGATGTTTGCATACACACACCCCTGCCTAGGTTAAATAGTCCTGCTGTAATTTTGTCTGCAGTGAGAACTTCATGGCAGACTGTAACAGGAATAAGAAAGAAAGTGTAAGGGAAGGATACAACTATTTTCATTCTATTTGATGCATTAAGTGTAGTTTTGCCTATTCTGTTTCAATAATCCATAGTAATTGTATGCAGCTCCTTCAACATCCATTTGCAGGACACATGGCCACAGACACTCTCTTTCGGCTGCACAGCAGATATTCCTCAGACTCCTCAACCTGACTTATCATCCCTACACAGAAGGCTAAGGATGAACTAGCCCATCACCAGGACATCAGCCACCAGGAGGGCCCAGGGGGATTTGTGAGTATCAGAGGAGGGTAAGACGGGATCGTTGGAGGCCTTTGTGCACAGCCATTGCAAACCCAGCAGGTTCCAACCACAGAAGGGCTCCTTCTTCTGCATCTGGGGTCTGAGGCAAGCCACTGCAGCACACGAAGCTCTTCGAAAAGGTTAAGCAATTTATTTTTCATGTCCACAAAATTACATGGGCCTTGGGAATAATTTCCGTCTCCCTCTCCACCTCTGCTCAGCCCTGATACCCATTACAGTACATAATATACCACTAAAGCCTTTGCCAGGCTGGCTCACAGTTCTCTGCCTGTTTTTCTAGTTTCAAAACATTAACCAACTAGAAAAATGTGCAGAAGTATTTGATACATATTCAAAAATAAACAGCTGGAGAAATAAAGGGGTAGGTGTGCAGTGACTACACACTACACTCCTTCCTACAAAAAGCCTAGAAAACAAAGAAGATTAAGTTGTTGAGTGATTATTCCAAAACCAAGATGCTAAAGGAGATGAGGAAACTGGTACAGTCAATAAAACTACAGGTAATATCAAGCTATTGGCAGCACATTAGTAGTTTAATAGTTAATAGTGTACAGTCTCAAGCACAGCAACGACTAATGCCTTCATTTTGTTACAAGATGCAGGCAATAGCAAGGTGCTGCTGTACTGGCATGAATGCTGTGAGGTAGATGCTGTGGTTCAGGACACTGTTGTTCCTTCCTAGCTCCCAGCAGAAATGGATTCACTGATGGAATATATTTATGCTACATCATCACACCTATGTTGGCCAGTGGAAGAGCAGTGTCATTTTACCTATTCCTCTTCCCTTGTCCATTTGCTCCCAAATCATGGGGACAAGCAAAATGTTTTCCCCTTTATCTCAACCTGACCAGACCCAATTTCCTAAGTAACACCATATAAAGCCTGCAAGGCAGGTAACCCATAGGCACAAAACTCAGATCCCTTCAATGCCTGAGCTGTCTAATGCTGTTCTGAAAGAAGAGCCTTGCAACTCAGGTATGATGCTGATGAAATATTACCATCATTCCTTCAGAAAGTGAATCAATTTATCACAATGTTGTTGGCTTTTGTTCCAGAAATTCCAGATACAAAGTGAAAAATTTTATGGTACTAAATATTTTGCAGTAATAAATTAATATAATTACAAATTTAATACTATCTATAAAATGTTCTTTCTCAGGAGAAAATAGGTATTTTTCTACTGTTGTGATATTCCTGGCTGTTGACAGAAATGCAAAGTTGAACAACACAACCTCCTTTAATTTCACAGTCTGTGATTCTTTCATAAAACTTTTAAAGACCAATTATGTCCCATCAATGCAGAAGTCAGGCTGAACTAAGTGATTTATGCATAAATAGCCTTATACAGTCAACTACTGTAGAATGAGCAACTCATCTGTTAAACGTACATTCAAAGAACTGTTATTTTTGGCACTGTTTTATACTTTACCATTACATTAGTCTTTCTGATGCTTCATATTTTCTGTCATGCAGGTATCATGTTGTACACATAGCTCTGTGTGACTTTCATAAAACTTATGCAGTTGAATAAAACAGAAATTGAAATCCAAGAGCAACTGTTTGCTGATGAGCCTGTGCAATATTCCAAACACAAAATGAAAATGGTGAATTAATGCTTTTCAAAGCCACACTCATTTTTTAGGTTAATCTCACAGTCAGTTTGTTTAAGAAAAAAAAATGAAAAAAAAAAAAAACAAATAAGATAGATTTTCTTTCCTTTCCCCTGTAAAATAGAGGAAGTGTTTGCATTCCAGTAGAAGCTGGAAGCATGGCTGGTGTGACTTTTGAAGAAATGACATTGCAATAGCTTGTTGGGCCTTTCAAATTAAACTGAAGTACTGCCTAAAAACTGAAAGCACTCTTCCTCATCTGGAGCAAAGCTAGTGACACTCAGACACGTTTTTGAAAACTCTCTCCAACTCAGTGAGGCTGGAAATATCGAGTAGCCAACATCCGGTGGTAGAGACTGTGTGCTCTGGTGAGAGCTGAAGAAAATTTTGTCTGCCTTAATTTTAGCTCTACAGTCCATGTTAATCATTTTATCACCAGGTACATCTCAACACTGTTGCAACACAGCAGGCAGTACCCACAGGTCGTGGGGAGTGAGGAGCAGGAGCCCTTCTGGAGCTGGCATTTCCCTCCTGCTGCAGGGCAGCTGCCGAGCTCTCGTGCTGCAAAGGTGAGGCTGGGAGAAGAGCTGAGGGGCAGAGCACACCCCAGGCGGTGGCACGCAGAGCTCTGTCCCAGCGCAACAAAAGGCAGTTTGTTTTCTATTCAAAGAAGCCACAAACTATCAGAGCAAGATGTTGGTGTACTCTGGCACTTTCATGAGTCTGAGATATGGTCTGCAAAGTCAGTATCCGACCAGAGATCTTCATAAGATTTTTGGACTGGTTTATAAAATACACCTGCATACTGGTGAAAATGCAGACTGGGGAATAGTTTTGTTTCGCATTATATTCATGGTGGCTCTTTAACCGGACAGAAGAGCCACTAGGTGTTTTGATTTTGCTGTTAAAGAGTCCTGCAAGTCCAAACTCAAAACAGTACACAATCCAAATGCTAACGTAACAAAGAAAACCTATCTCGGAGGAGAAGAAACAGGCAGTATCTATTCAGGCAATATCTACCAGAGCAAAGCACCAACATTCAGAAATCCTTTTTGTATTCTTATTCATATGTCTATGATCATCCAGGGGACTAAATTATTTGAGGTGCATCTTTAAAATCTCCCTGTAAAGGATTGGAGCACATTGCAGCAATACAAAGATTATTGCACATCTAAACCTATTATCTACAAGAAGCAGTTACAGCACTGTCATACCCAACAAAACCTCCTTAGAAAACCGAGAAAGTATATTTTTTCTGCCAAAGTTAGGATGAGCATGGGGGAGAGCATGAGAGAACCTAGAAAACAAGTTTCTCTTTGGGCCTGATTTATGGTTATTTGTCTAACAGCAGTGTGACTGAGCCCCTGAGCACTGCAGAAAGAGACCCCCCGGGCTCTCCGCTGGTAGGTGGTGGATGGATCACTCTGTGCTCGGTTTGGCTCAGCACCCCCCTCTATTTCATAACAGTGCTGAGGTTGAGGAGACCAGAATGTGACTATCTCAGTTTGTTGCAAGAAGTTATGACCAAAACCAAAAAAGAAACAACCATAAAGGCTTAAGAGCCCTGTATCTAGCAGTCACCGGCTCTTAGGAGAATGAAGGAGTCGGGAAAGGAATTAATTGAAAAACTCGCATCATAAGAATACAGTCTTTTATCAGAGGCACCTCATCTGCTATGTCCTTAGATACTCTACAGAACTTCATGTTTTATTGGTCATCCCATACTTAAGTTCAGCTAATGGATGGTACTGGTTATTCAGCTGGTTGGTAGAGGAGAGATTTTAAATCATGCTGAAACACAAATAGGACTCACAAGACTGCACTCTTCGCAGATTTCATGCGAGTGCTAGAGCATCGTAGCTTACAGTTCAAACACCAGAAAGATTTTGAAACACAGAGCAGAAAGGCTCTGATTCCACACTGCTCTGCATCCTGCAGCCTTCTACCTACATACAAAACGTAATGCAGCCAAACAAAAGCAGAGGTTTTCATCCACTTTCCAGTGACACCAGTGAGGCACCTATCCAGGCAGATCATTTAGGAGCACATACAACTTTCAACATGCAAGCAGTGTAACGCTACTTCTAACTTCCCAACACTGTAGCAAGAGCTCCTGCTTTGCTGGATTGGGCCGTAAAGAATGACCTGCCATACAAGACAATGGAAAATACAGAATTTTCTATTAAATAACCATTTTGACCTCTTCTTTAAGTAAACAGGTTGCAAACTGAAGGTTCAGTCTAGCTGGCAGAAAAGCTCATTTCATTAGCAATGGGAATTTAACCTGTAGGAAACAGGGGGGAGGCAAATTAATTTTGCACATGCCTATCTGAACCCGTGGTTACAGGACTCAGACAGGCAACTTGCTTAGAGGTCCCTGGCAATGATGAGAAAAGTTTTATTAACTTCCCTTGAAGAACAGCTGACATGGGTAGGGAACAGGTACTTACGGCTCTCCAGTCTGAAAGGGGCTGCAACACACACATGCGGGCAGCTGCAGCAGGGTA
This sequence comes from Falco punctatus, assembly GCF_963210335.1. NCBI lineage: Eukaryota > Metazoa > Chordata > Aves > Falconiformes > Falconidae > Falco > Falco punctatus. The sequence continues at coordinate 17,702,991 of NC_137584.1, forward strand.
ACCTTTCACAGCGGTGGCTTCTTTCCAAAAAAACAGCCTGGAGGTAGAAAGGAGTTCCGTGATGCTGCCTTGGTGGGGCTGCCCCTTCCTGCCTCCATAGGAAGGTGAGGTTCTCCTTGAGGACTTCTTGTACCAAGAGGTTTCCCACCTCTCCTCAGCCACAGGAGAGCTGGGTGGCCAGTGCTATCCCCAGACAAGACACAGATAAATACTCGTCGGAGGGCAGAGGAGGCAGGAAAGGGTATTAACTCTCTTCCTGGAAGGGCTGAGAAAGGATCTTGTGTGAGGATGACCAGGAACTGCTCTATGGTAAAGAAAGGGTAAGAGTCCCCATGATTGTCCTAGTAGTTGTGTTACTATATAGTAATATGATAAGCAGGGGTTTTGTCCCCGTTTCTCTGCTCTATTGAGCTTCCTCCTGAGCTGCTCCTCCCACAATTATGTGTTGCTCCAGTTTTGCTTGTCTTTGTGAAGCAGAAGAGCACCAGCATCTCCTGTGGCTTAGGAAGAACTGTGAAACCCCTGATTTGAAAGGACCTCTGGGCCTGCTGCCTGGATGCTTCAGGCAGCAAAGGATTCGCATGCTATTGAATTAGAGTCTTCTGTGGCTGAAGGGAGCAGCAAGGGAATGCCACGCTCACTGGCTGATAGCACAGCTGCTGAAGCATCTTTTTACAGATTTTAAACAGCAGCTGTCTCTCCTATAGTAGTTGTGTTGCATAAATGGCACGTGCAGTGCCTTAGCTTTCCAGCTAGCATCCAGCTGCTGAGAACAGCTTAGCCTGATCTCTGGTGGGGTTAGTCTGTAAGTTTATGTAAATGCGTATATACTCCTGCATTACAGAATAATGTGATACACACACGTATTAATGCAATCATGCCTTATATAAGGTAAGCATATTTAAATGAGGCATCCCAACACACATAGCTCTAAAGTCCTGTAGAATCATCCATATCGACATTATATACTATAGAACAGAAAGAGGTTTTGTATTACTTAAATACAAAACATTTATAGGTTTTTATTTTAAATTATATGTGTCCAGTCTTTAGAAAATGATGCAGGTATGCACAGAAGTGTGAGCCCATGTGCATATATCTAAAAGATCACATATGTATATACAATGCATGTATAAAATCACACATTGTGTGTATATATATATATCTATATACACATGTTCTCTGTAATAGGAATGTGTCATTATGTGATAAGAGAACATTACAGCTTGTTTCCAGGGAAATTACAACTGAGGTCCTTAAGCACATCTCTCCTCTGCCCACATGAAGAATGTTTGAGGTAGGGGGGCAGGAAATAAGACTATGGTATGATCTCACACTTGTATGCAAGACACAAGTTTGCAAGGCTATGAAGAAGGCAAGGATATACTTTTTCCTCCAGCTGCCAGTGACTGCTGAGCTCAGATACTGCAAACCAGGAGACATTCCCTTTCATACAAACAAGACACCAACCACCAAGCTGCTGGTGACTCCCATCTTGCTCCTCAGCAAAGTCTTACATCAAATTGAAGAAGAGGCAGCATTTTGAAAGTAGCAATGAAAACATTTCAAAAACAGCAGTAAAGTGGCAGTGGATCTACTTTCTCTCCTCCTCCTTTGGCAACCTTACATACCACACATAAACACACACATAAATTATCTACCCTTGTATTTATGAATTTATTTCTCTAATGCATGTGTACATTCATGCCCAACGTAGAATGGTTTTACAGGAGTTTAGGACAAATGGATAAAAGCATGTAAAAACATATGCACTTCTACATGCGCACAGACTATCTAGGACTCTGCTACTTGCAAGCAGAACAAATGCAAATGAATGGAGAAAAATGCACAAAGCTGTGTCTTCTACCTATTTTATTTCTTTATAACATTTATGGAGGATTTTGCAAAGCTAATTCTCAGCCATTACTTGCCGTTTTACAAGCATGTTTAACATCTGCCGTGTCAGGTAAATGTGTAGCTATTTACTCTTCTGTAGAGATGGTGCTGATTACATAAAGGAGCAGGTGTATTTCTTAGGTAATGCAGCTGAAACAGAAATATTTTGTCCCCAGGGAAACCAGCCATGATGTATGAAATTTGCTGAGGATATAGGATGCAGTGCTTACTAGGAAAGTCTCAACAAATTCCCTTGCAAGGGGTGCAACCTCTGTACATTGGGAGCATCACCACCAGGTACCTGAGCGTGCTGTAATGAAATTATTGCACTGACAATTGCAGACTCTATGCTTTCAACAGGGAAGCCAACAGCAATTTTCCTTCACAGCAAGAAAGACTAAGCCCTTTCTCGCTCTTTCTCTCTCTCTCTCTCTGCATCACACAAACACACACACACTTTGCATAAAACGGCCCTTTGTATGCTCTTCTTTCCTTTAGGGACCATAGAACCATAGATGTTCTGCTTCCACAAGTGCATGCAGCTGGCCAGGACCTTGTTGTGCAGCTCCGTTGCTGTAATGCTTATGAACTGTGCAAAACCTATCACCTTCTGCTCCTGGCCAGTACTGCCATTTGCTCTAGGTGCTCTTTTCCATGTTTAACCTGAGACTACAGCCCACACCCATCACTGTCTACCCTGATGTTGTTCTCCTCTATGACTGGCATTCAGCTTCCAGCCCAGATCATACTCACAGCTGCCTGCTGCACCTTTCTTCATTTTAGCTTAGCTTAGCTTTCCTTTCATCCAGACAAAATATAGCACCTCCAAGCCATATCACACATAGGCAGCCTTTCTTTGGATGGAGTTACCTCAGAGTATTTATTAGATAATTTGTTAGCTCACTCTTTAATGTGCTCTACTCCAGCTGCAGGCAGATCTAGTCAAGGTATGTTAATTAACAAGCAGTCAGACCTATGAAATACTGGCCCAGTAATGATCTGCTGAAAATTTTCATCTTACTGAACCATTTTTGAGTCCATCTAAATTGCTTCCCATCAGCCCAGCAGGGTTGTTTCAGAAGTAGTGACTGGTACAGTACAAAGAGGGTGTACCTCACTAATGAAAAACCCTCCCTGAGAGGAGTATGCAAATGGGATTCGTTTCTTCGTTTATAGTCAGCAACTTTAAATGCTGCATGGCTGCCCCACTCCTTAGAGCAAAGGCATTGTGCTGGCTACACACACTACCCTCTATCCCTGTCACTTTGTTCCTCAGCAAAATTCACACTCAGGAAGAACTGAGCAGTCAATATAGTTCACTGAGTGATGCAGCAGAGAGGAACAAGGCTCTTGCAGAGAATATAGCGTCACACCACAACTTCCTCACTTCTGAAACCCCAAGAGGTTTCCAAATGTTGTGCCTTTCCTTGCACACCCTACTCACAACCTGGAAATTCATTAAAAGGTTTTAGTTCAGAATTTCACAGAAAGGGTAATGAAATACTGTCTTGCTGGTGCAGTTCAGTGTTAGGTTGTGATGGTGTGCTCCCCGCACCACAACCTGACCTTTATTTCCCATAACACTGCTCAAGCGATAACCACCAGTGGCAGCTGTAATGGATGTGTCTGGTCACGATGGCTGCATCTGTCTCGAGGTGGATTCAGGGGAGACAGACAACAACACAATAGCCAGGAGCTAATTTGAGCAATGCACCCACCTAACCACAGTGCTGGCCAATGTCTGACTCAAGCCAAATCTGGAATAAACTAACATCTGTAGTCAGGATGCAAATATGACCATGGGTCAATCATCTTACTCCATAAAGTATGCAGCCCAGGGTGCATGGAGCTCTCCTACATGGCAGCGGGCTGCACACCAGGATCTCCCCTTGAACAGGGATGCCTCTCAAGGTTACTCCTCGAGGCTGAGAGATACTCAGTAAGTATAGAGTACTGAAACTTTGAAATCTTAGCTAAGTGATATAAAGGATTGATTATGTAGCTGTAATCCTTTAGACATAAATTGTTGATGATGTCTGGGACTAGGAGTGGACACGGCTGCACCTAGAATCCTCTCTGAGTTTAGAATGCAAGGCGGTCCTTTCAGAACCTCATGACTCAACAGGCAGGTTCCCTGAGTTTTATCTGTCCTCCATGCAGTAAATAATCAGGTGTACCTTGCCATCAAATCTCGCTAAACCAGTGTTTACTATCGTTTACTATCAGACTTTGCTAAATCACTGGTTTATATCAATAAACATATTGTTACTTCTCTCTTCCAAGTGAAGTGCGTCACTCCCTCCACAACATAGGTGCTGCTCTGACAATAAATTCTGAGAGATTGCAGGCTCCTGCCTTATGGAGAACTTCTCAGTGGATTTTTAACAGGTCTTTGATCTGAGACTTCACAGTGTGATGCACAGATTGACTGAAAAACATGATGATGTTACTGAAGTTTGAGTGTTGTTTGACTGGTACAGAAATGCACTGACTCCCCTTGTCTCCTGTGTCATTTAATTTGATCTTTCTTGAGCTTCTTCCCTGACATTTTTAATCATATAGCAGATCTGTGTAAAGGCCAGAGGGGCGGAGGGGGGTGTAGGGCACTGGATTGTTTTCAACCTTTTGTAAATGCAGCAGCCTGTCACAGTATTTCCCTCTTTTGCAGGGGTGTTTTTCCTGGAGTTTTTCTCCATTCTTCCATTACATCTGTACAAGTACATTCAGAGATGAGAATTCAGAAAAAAATAAATATATGAGCACAAACCTTGCATGAGGTGTATTTATCATTATTCTCTTTAATGGCATTGATTTCCTTTTTATTTTCACTGCTTAAGAGAAAGGAAGAACTGTAAATAAGAGAATAATGCTACTGTCACAGTGACATACTGTAATGAACAGCACAATACACCTTGAATGAAAAACACAGGAAAGCAGTTCTACAAAACCACCATTTCCAGGGTCATAGGTGATGTATTTATGGAGTTTTATTATTTTCCTGGCTTATTGTGTAATGGAATCATTGAAATGCAGAACCAGAAGGCATCCAAGGGTCATGTAGGACAGCCCTCAGTGAGACATTCAACTTCATCTTCTAAGGACAAGGGAGTTTAGTATCCTGACACACCTCTCCTGGTACCTAGGGACCAAGGCTGCAGGTGCAGAAAACTGTTTGTCAGAGTGTGGGATGAGCTGCACCCACCCAGCGTGTCCTTTGCCCCTACAGCAGCCCTGGACCATGTGGTACAGATGAGCTCAGGAAGACTTTGGCCAGAGCAGATCACTGTTGCACCAGTGTAAGTCACCCTAGCACCCTCAGGAATGAGTTTTTGAGCAAGCCCGAGACAGACACCTGGCTGAAAACTTCTCATTTACCCCCATCCCTCCTTGCACCTAGACACAGTCCCCTGTCTCCAGATCCCCACATATCCAATTTTCTTGCATGAACTTAACCCAAGGCTCTCTATAATTGTGCATGCTATATTTACCCTAGAGAGAAAGCTTTTTCTACTATCTAAACTAAATATTCTCTTGATGTAAATTAGACTGAATTATTCTAGTGTTTCAGCAAAAAGTAAACCACAGGATAAATTACTAGTTCCAGAGAGATCCTGTTTCAGGCTCCTGTCATACTCCAAGATAAAGCCTGTCCCTAAGCATTTTGAGACATACTTTTCAAATAGGACTGTCATAAACATAATCCAGCAAGAAGGCACAGATAGAAAGCTTTGCCATTTCTTAATGAGAAAGATGCTTGGAAACACCTCTTTTTAGGGTCATGCTGAGATGCAAGTGAATAACTAGTAGCAATTGTCAGAGACAACCTGAGAAGATGACGTAGAAAACTTGGTCTGGTGATGATCTGTGACAAGAGAAAGTAAGTCTGCTTTAATGGAAATATTCCCTGACGTAACTATTTAGAAATATTTGAGTTCAGCAGTGAGTCAGACCTAAAAGGAATGAAGCTTTTTGCACTTATTCAACCAAAACAGATCGTAAACTACCTTTATGAAAAAAGCTTTAATGCTACTGGAGAAAGGGGGCTGGAGGAGGGGCAGAGGAGTAACAATCAGGTTAAGCTAATTAATAAGGTTAAAAAAGAAACGAAACACACCACGAAGGAATTTATTTGGTCATTGCAATGGAAGCCCAGAGGATATTGTGAATTCTTCCAGACTGCAGCAGAATACCAGTCACAACGATATTGCCCCTCTCCTATCTAGCAGTCGTATGCTTACATTTTACTTGATCCTGGTCACAGTTCTTTAATTCTTCTTATAGAGCAGACTTTACTGAAACAGATTATTGTACAGCAAGGTCTTTGCTATTTCCCTTGCTGTATTTATCTCTCCAGAGACTTGTGTAGGAAACCAATCAGAGCATCAGCTTCTTTTCATCCGTGCAAACATGAAAGGTTATGAGTTTCACTGCTCAGGACTGCCTTATAGTCTAGTATTTTAAATGAGGTCATTTGAAAGAGAACTAAACCTCAGAAAATGACATAAACCTCCTTGAAGAGTATGTATTCTTCTGGAAATTAAACTTAGTTACAAGACTGAATTTACAGTTAACTTTAGACTTGCAACAGAGAGAAGGAGTAAATGCCATGATGTCATGCTCAGACAGACCTTTATGTGAAAGAAAAAAATACATATGCGAAATTCTGAAGTACTTGGAAGCAGTGAATCTGAGTATTAGTGTCCAGAGAGGGAATTTATGTGATGCGCAGATTTATCTGTCTTTATGGAGTCAAGTCTTTTATACCAGTGCTTAACAGTAGGATTTTAGGTTTTGTGCTCACAAGAGTTTTATGATGCTGGCTTCCTGAACATTTCTTTGCCTATCAAGCATTCACAGACAGAGTAGGAATAAAGATCAATGTATTTTTAACATACTTACATGGTACATTTGTTACAGATTATGCCATTTTGAAGACAGACAACAAGCCTTAGAGCACGAGTATGAAGCAGACCTTCAGCCAGAAGATGAGTTCTGCCTACAGGAAAAGATGCACAAGAAAACATACTTAGATGAAGAATTGTTGTACATCAGACATTAAACAACAGAGAGAAGGAAAGCTACAGAGAGGAACAACAATGATGTAACTGTGCACCAAGAAATGCAAGCTGGGTCTACTTGAAGACCATCTAAGGAGAACCCAAAGAACTGATACACCAGGCAATCACCGGCTCTTCAATATCAGTTCTCCTCAGCTTCTACCTGCCAGTGTAACTGTAGGTTGGCAGCCAGATTTCTGTAGAATAAGCTCTACAAGTAGTTGGGTTTTTTTTATACGTTTATTAGTTATCAAAGAAAGAAAAGGGCAAAAAAGAGGAGAGCAGCAAGAAGGATGTTCAGGGTAGCAGGGCAAGCAGGAGCTCATGGGAGCAGCAGGGTCGCAGCCTGGTGTTCTGGGCCATGCCGAGTGTTCAAAACACAAACAAGGGCAGCTTCAAAAGTCTGATCATCACCCAGAAGTCCAAGGTGAGGCAGATATCGCCTGAAGCCACAGCAGAAAACTAAGGGACTGTAACGGACTAGTTGGGCCTGGAGCAGCAGCCTGGTGAGGGCCAGGGAGCTGTGAGGTGGTCATGGAGAAAATGAGCTTTAACTCTTCCAGGGCAAATCTATAACAGGGATGTGTTTGAACTATTGAAAGTGAGTAAAAGATCATGCTGGTCCTGATTACAGCAACTTGAAACACCATCTACTTCACCAGATGAAACGGGCTCCACGGAGCTTCCAGGTCCCATGGGAACATGACAACACAGGGAAGTACAAAGGAAATATCACTGCCTTTCCCATGCAACGCAATCCAAACTGACATACACCTGAGTCCCTCTCCCAAACCATTTACAATTACAAAATGAGCAACTCACACTTGCAGTTTGTATCTTTATTATCTGGTCTGAGCACTGGCTGCTTAATCTCTATGCTTTTCTTAGGAAGTTTCTAGATATCGAGACTGCCATCCTGCAGATGAGGAACTTGGTACCTGGAAGGCTGTGCAGTGTGTTTTGGAATCAGAATACAGACCAAAGTCCAACTCTCTCTCACAGCAGAGTCAATACAGCAGCACAGTATTTGCAGGTAGCTTCAGTGAGATTAAATTTAACTGACATAAAAATGTAACTGAATACTCTTAGCCGTGCGTCCCTGCCAAAATCAAACTGTCTCTCACCCCAGTGAGCTCAGAGGTGTCGCACAGCTCCTGCACAAGAGGAGTACATCAGCACCACCTCCTGGCAGCCGCTTAACTCCAGAGATTTACAAAATAAAGAACAGCAGGAGAGAAAAAAAAAAATCTGATCACCGTTTGGGAAAACCAACAAAATCATGCTGTCTGTGCACTAATTATAATATTTCCAACTCCCATAACAATCTTTTGGTACCAGGATATGTCCCTGCTATTTGGGAGTGATGGTCTCAATGGTAACCAATGTCTTGAACTAATGCAGAGCACCACAGCAGGGAGCAGGATGAGACATAAACACAGCAAGACACACACACACATCCTTGACACATAAGGACTAGGGTGAAGAAGTAAGCCCAAAATCTCTCCCCACATCACATGTTTTCATCTGAAAATTAAAGCACTCTGAAACGTTAGTGCAATAGTCTGAAAGAGGTTTTGAGATGTATATAAGCAGTCTTTGCAGTAAGAAAGTCTGAGTACATCCATGTTTTGCTTCCTCCTCACATCACTGTAGCCAAGATTGTAGTATCCTTACAAAAGCCAGGAAAGCAATGTCAACATTTGTCTGGAGCAGAGAAAGAGCAATTCAAAGACAAGTGCTGAAAGTTTCCTTCACAAGGTGTTAGATCCTGTACTTGAACACGACGGCCTTGCAAAGAGTAGCAGGTTGATTATCAGCACTACAAGAAGGGCCAAGACAGTTTCCTAGCTCTTTGTTTGCACACCTGGCAGTGCAAAATGATGATGTAGGAGGGAAATCACTGAGCATAAAATGCTCCTGACTCTCAAAACTTACATGGAGAAAAAAGGAAATAAACTCTTGCAATATCAAATGAAATTATATTATACTTATGCCAGTTTTTCAAGCTGTGAGATTACTCAAGCAGAACTGCTGGTAAGCAGGAGGAGGGCAAACTGACAAATCAAAACATGATTATGTCTGTGGGAAAGATTAAGGTCCTAAAACAGAGGGAAAGCAAACCTCATCATACTTAACTAAAACTGAAAAAAAAAAAAAAAAAAAAAAAAAGAAAGAAAGAATTTGGGACAAATCCTGATTTAATGTCTCGGAAAAAACCTGCACACTTCAGCATTTCACAAAAGCTGAACACTAAACTCTCAGGTTCTGCACTGAGGGCTTCAGATTTGAAGGTTAGAAAATTAATTTTCTCACTCCTAAACTTCAGTGGAAAGATTCTCAAGAGCCCTCTTCTTTTTCTGGTTTATATAGCTCTTTTCACTTTCTCATGGCCAAATGCGACTTCTAATATACATTAATAGAAAACCTATTTGCAGGTATTAGCAAGGGCTAGCACCTTTTTTTTTCCTGACATAGATGCAAAGTCTTTATTTTTATAATGAGTCAATTTATTAGTAATTTTAAAAGGTTATTGAAGGAGAACATGTGATCAGTCACAAAAAAAAAAGTGTCACAAGTGAACTTGGCTTCTATGGGAGTGCAGAATGACAGTCCAAGGATAGACTCAAGGACAGAGTCCCTCTGCTCTTCAGCTTTTAAAGAAGAGTCACCTGGACAAATTTCACTGCAGTGCTGCGATAGGCAAGAATGTTATGTTCCATTAAAATTGGGGAGAGAATTTTTTTCCCTGGTTTAAGGCTAAATCTCACAGATCCTACTCCAAAAGTTAAGCTGAGTAGGGAATAAATCAATATTTAAATCTGCTTCGAATCAGGAGAAGGGAATATCAGTGAGATGTGTCAGAAGTTCTGTGTCTCACCTACCACTTCCCAAGCATACTAAATACAAGGTGTACCATTTCTACCCAAAAATGAATTGAACAAGTCTGTTTTACTGGTCAGGAAGAACCACAGGGAGAGGCTACACAGCACATGTACATGAAAAAAAGCCACATAAAGCCATACAAGTAGGTCAACCTCTGCTTAAGTACAATATTTTTTTACCTTCCATTAAAGCTTAATATCTCAAAGCCTATCAGGTCAATTCCCTGACTGGACATCCAGCCTGTATCTCAGGCTCCAGGCTTTCCTGTGTTGTTGATACTGAACCTTAAAATTAAGGAGGAGAGGATGGATCATTCCTAGAGCTGTCCATGGCTCTACATGGATACATGTTGTTGGTAGCAGTGAAGACTGCAAGGCAGAAAACACTTGTCTTTACCATACATACCCAACTTAATCTCCAATTGCCTAATGCTTTCAAAAGCTGGGATTGCAGTCTTGCTTCAGTCTGTGCAACAAGCTCTTATGCAAAACCAGAGGTTTTGTGGAACAGAGCTGAGACAACCTTCTCCACTAATATGCGCAAAGCAAACAATCATCTGAAGACACCAGTCACCTCATTGCAGCAGATGCATCTTTTCTATGTCTGTATTTAAACACATAATAATGTATATCATATGTTCGGAGTGTAGGTCAGTAGGCATTCATTATCCTAAACTAGGGGATAGTTATTTAAGTCTGTTATAAAAAAAGGGATGCAAGCATTGGTATTAGTCATCAGTCCTATAAAGAAGAACAATTATCACTGTTAAAAGGCGTAGGTAGCTGGAAATAAATTCCGAGGAAACACTGATGAATGAAAGCACAGCTCCCAAATATTTTCCTTAAAACCCACTGCTGAATTATAAATAAACCATTTCTTAATGACAGACAAATATAAACATAATAGTTATTTTCTCTTAAAAGGGGGCTAAAGATCATCTGAGAAGTTGGGCTTACTAAAGCATGCTCAAGTTTTGTAACCAAATGAAATAATTCAAGTTCGAAACTTTTAATTAGAAGTGCTTTACAAATTGCATTCATTATGTATGTTTGCACTGATATATTTCTTTGCTCTCTGGAGCAATCTGTTTTCCTTGCTTTCTTTTTTTTCCCCCCACTTAATAAATTATCCTCATTTACACAAAATGTTAATGACAAAATCTTTATTAATAGGATAAATATGGACTTTGGTAACAACAATTTATGTGGTGTCACTATTAAATGATCTGCCCCTTCCCAGCATAAGTTCACTGTTTGACACCAAGCCTGTGTACAGTTTGGCAACTGCTTTTTGCAGCACAGAACAATAAATATTTAAAGCAAAGCTTTTGGGAATTACTCCTTTGGGGTGGTCTAGCACAACCTGAGGTTCCTGTGCTCTGAGGTTTCCTGTGCCTTATTTTGAAAAAAAAGACTGCGAACATTCCCTTCGCTATGTTGCCCTTCCTCCCACAGTGCTGCACCAATGAGGATGCTCAGGAAAGCCAGTGGCAAGAGCAGACCAATTTGATTTCTTAGCTGATTTGAACAGCTTGACATTTAAACAAATATAAGACATAAGCCCTCAAACATATTATGTTTTCTCACAGATTTTGGCTGTTATGCCAGATCCCACACCTTTCCATCCTTGCAGAGACCACACAGACAGAGACAGCTCGATGGGAAGGGGCAAAGGCTGCTTCTGTATGAGCATTACAAGCTGCAAGGCATATACAAAGATAGCAGTGTCTTGCTTTTCTTATAAAACCTTACTGAATGTCTTTCACAAGAACAAAAACTCAGGACATGGCCTTCGGTAGTCTCAAACACTCCCAGCTCTGGCACCCAGGCAGCAAGGATAAGACTGCCACCTGACGCAAAAACGGGGGACAAGGAGGAAAAGATGGAGGGACTAGGTTAAGACAAGAAATGGCTAAAGACCCAGGAGAAGCTGGTAAGGCTAAGATTAGCTGACTTCAGAGGACTGACTTAAGAGGACTAAGGAAGAGACTACGATAGACATAGTCAGGAAGGATCTCTGACCGCCAAAGGAACTTCTTTTCAAAATGCAGAGCATAACTCCAACTTCCTAAACCTCACCACCCCTCTAATATCAGCCATGGGCTATAAAGCACCTTGGAAATGGCACTTTTCATTCTCCTTAAGTCCTGGTAAACACAGGCAATGACAATCTGATACTGCTATCAGTTATTCTGCTTCCGAACTGACAAAGATCTGTGTGATAGAGGGCTCCAGTTCTCTCAATAGAAAATTTCTCATGAGAAAATTTCTGGGGTTTCAGTCTGACTTCTAAAGACCCAAGGATACATAGGCATTTCTTCTGAAGTATTGGTAAGGTTGCAAAATCAAGGATTTAAAACTTAAAAAATCATAGAATTAAGGTTTTACAGACAACATCACGTTGTGCAAATTCACAATGATACAGTTAATAACTACAGAGTCTTTGACATCATGTTCTTTCCAGGCTCTCCCACATCATTAGTGAATTAAATAATCAGTACTCAACTAAATAAACACATTTTTCTTTCATTGTTCAGTGTGATGCTCCAGGCCTTGCATGCTGCAATATTGTTTACCAAGACTAAGGGGCTCGGACTTACCTAGTTTTCAATGCCCTCATAGTAGACATCCATTTCTGAGCTGGACAACTGCCTTCTCTGTAAAGCAATAAAGAGGATATAGGTAGTTTTAAGAAGTAACTATTGAGACCAGTTGAAACACCTGCTTTATGATAATATAAATCATGTCCTACAGGTGTCAGCTCCTCACCTTCAGAAGAAGCCAAGGTGGAAATATCAATACATAGTTGGATAAACCCATGTTTATAGCCCTATATTTTTACCAGAGTCCATATGCATATCTTAAGCATAATATCAAGGTTTTGATATCTTCAGTGGCAGTTGTTGAGTGCTTAACAGTTTTGAGCATTGAACTTGGATGTAGTCAGTCAGGAACTAAAACAGGAGACCTTTCCAGACAATGACCATGTGAAAAAAAGTCAGTGGACAAGCAGTGACCAGGAGTTTTGTGGCAAAGACCAAAAAAGACTTTCCCTCCAGGCAATAGTACTCCCTCACCTAAGAATTTCTCTTTTCCCTAATTTACAGCTCTCTCAGCTTCCTTTTTGGCATTTCCTATTTTTAGGTGATTTTGCAACTCGGTGACCCTTAGGATGTAGGCCGTGCATGTGCATAACAAAGGTATGGGGGTGGAAGACAAAGGCTACTTCACTGTTATTGCATGCAAAAGCACTCCTGATTGCTTTAGGACTGCTGCAGCTGACCTCCGGAGGGCCATCAAACAGCCAAAGCTGATTTGCTCTGCAGAGACAGCAGAGATTTTATAGCAATTTCAAAGGTGTTTACCATCTTCATTGTAACAATGGAAAAGCAGGGTGGAGAGCTGATCAAATTGCAGTCTGAGAAAACAGTGAGACAGACAAGGCTGTCAAGAGAGGGGTCAAGATCTCTAGAAAATCACGTGCTTAGTTTCCTCTAAGAACCTCAGTCCATCTCTTAGCAGGACTGTCTTTTTCTGTCCCTGGCCAGGTCTGAGACAAAAAAAAAAAAAATTTCCCTCCCCTTTAAAGACATTCATTTTAATGTAATATAATAATATAATGGTGGGTTGACCTTGGCTGGACACCTGGCACCCACCAAGCTTCTCTATCACTCCCCTTCCTCAGCTGGGCAGGGGAAAGAAAATATAACAAAAGGCTGGTGGGTCGAGATAAGGATAGGGAGAGATCACTCCCCAGTTACCATCACAGGCAATACAGACTTGACTTGGGGAAATTAATTTATTACCAATCAAAATCAGAGTAGGATGATAAGAAATTAAAACCAAACTTTAAAAGCACCATCTCCTCACCCCGCCGTTCTTCCTGGGTTCAACTTCACCCCCAATTTCTCTCCCTCCTCCCCTCCAGCAGTGCAGGGGACAGGCAATGGGGGCTGTGGTCAGTCCATCACACGCTGTCTCTGCTGCTCCTTCTTCCTCAGGGGGAGGCTCCTCACACTCCTCCCCTGCTCCAGCCTGGGCTCCCTCCCACAGCAGACAGTCCTCCATGAACTTCTACAACATGAGTCCTTCCCATGGGCTGCAGTTCTTCATGAACTGCTCCAGTGTGGGTCCCCCACAGAGTCACAAGCCCTGCCAGCAAACCTGCTCCAGTGCAGGTTTCTCTCCATGGGTCCACGGGTCCTGCCAGGAGCCTGCTCCAGCACAGACTTCCCACAGGGTCACAGCCTCCTTCAGGCATCCACCTGCTCCAGCATGAAGTCCTCTGCTGTGGCATATGAGGGCACAGACCCCAAGCAAGACCTTTATTGCATACATCAGTACTGGTTATACACAATCACTTATCCACCCAATTCTGCTCTGGAATATGCCTCGGTGCAGCAAAGCACCTTTGAGCCAGTTCACTCCCCACCAAGCTGTTTGCTCCCTCCAGGCTCACCTGAGGAGACCTCCTCTTCCCCAGTACTTCAGTGTGGGAGGCTTTGGGCAGCCCCTCATTGCAGACAGGTGAGCACAGAACAGATTTGCAGGTGAGCTCAGAGAGCCACTTTAGTGCTGCTTGTTTCCTCACCACGTTTTAAGGCATAATTGTTCTGCAACCTGGCACCCAGACAATGAACAAAGTCTTTTCTCACAAAGGGCCCCTACACTCCACAGGCTGCAGGTGAAGATCTGCTCCAGCATTAACCTGCATGGCTGCAGGGGAATCTCTGCTCCGGCACCTGCAGCCCCTCCTGCCCCTCCTTCTGCACCGACCTGGGGGGCTGCAGGGCTGCTCCTCTCACATAGTCTCACTGCTCTCTGGCTAAAGTTGTGCAGGGTTTTTTTCCCCCTTCTGAAACATGCTGTCCCAGAGGCACTGTCGTGTCCCAGTGTCCCACCACTGTCGCTGATGGGCTTGGCCTTGGCCAGCAGCAGGTCCATCTTGGAGCTGGCTGGCACGGGCTCTGTCGGACATGTGGGAAGCTTCTGGCAGCCTCTCACAGAAGCCACCCCCATAGCCCCCTGCTACCAAACCTTGCCATGCAAACTCCACACAAATGTACATTTCATTCCATTAGCAACCTGAAGCTCCCTCCTGAAACATCCTGCCCTCTGCCACCCTCCAGGCCGGAGCCTTTGCAATGGCTGTTGTTTGTAATGTACGAGTGTGAAGAAATCATGAAGCGCAGGAATCTTCCAGAAAATGAGAGTTGCCTGGCTTGAAAAAGCCCTTTATCAAAACTCCAGCACCTTCAGAGTGAAGATGGGTTCAGCCACATACCTCAGCAGAGCCAGTTACATGCGCCTGAAAATGAGGTACGCGAGCGGGCATACCTCGACACAGAAAATGAACTGCCTTGAGAGGAAAACTTGGTGTAACCACAAAGCTGAAGGGTACTATCACCATGTGTTTGTTCATATTTCCTGACGACATTTTTGAACACGAAGCTTGGCCTGGAATGGAAAATATATAAATATATATTTCATCTGGCAGCCTGGCCTAGATAAACAGTGTATCATTTCCGTGGATACAGGATTTACAGATGTCTCTAGAGACTAGAAACTCTTGACAGTCCTCAACATTGTAATTGATCTTGCTTGCTGGCCTTTTGCATTCATATCACTTCAGTCTCTCATATGTTAAATAATTCAACTATCTTATTTTCTGATTGCAAAGAGTTAGGTTTGACTCATGTTTTTTTCAGCAGCATGAGCCTGCAGAGTAGAGAAATGGTAGCAGTGGGCTCCTGTGTGGTAGATCACTTCTGTGACAGAGTTTTGTTCTTGCTGTGAGTGTGTGCCACAGTAGTGCTATTTTTATATTTTATTCAATAAGTCAAAGTGTGAATTCCAAAAATAAAAGCACAAATGTTTCTTTTATGGGGAAAAATAGTGGTTGTCAAATACATGTACTTATTTTTGAGGACACGAGTAAGTTAACAGCATGTCTAACCTTTACTAAAGAAGGGTATCTGTGCTATTCAAATACTTTATCCTTTTCTTTTCCCCTTCCAAATCAGACGATGGATGTGCAGGTGTCTCTTCTTACGCAAGAGTTTGATACAGCACGAAAAGTATTTAACCACTAAACATGGACTCATTGACATCTTTCCCAGGAGAAGCTGTACTTGCAGTGTTTTACATCTGGTGTATGTTAGCCCCCATCAAACAAAATATTTCTCATAAACACATGGAAGGGTCATTTTAATTCCCCCTTAAGCAAATTGACTTGAAAGTACTTGGTGGAGGAATGCTGATGACAACTCTTCAGCACTAACCATATTTTCAAGATTTCTCTGATTAGCTCTCCAAATTCATATGAGCTACTCTAGAGTAAATCTGCAGAAAAGAACACTGAAAGAGATCCTGAGAGATCCCTCAGCTTGTGCTAAATGGGAGGTTCTGTGACTCTTGTCCCTGCAGGGCAGGAATTGCTCTACAAAATTACACCCACCAGGCAGATTTTCCCTGAACACATCCTTCTTCACACCAAGAATAGGAGCAGGACCACCACACCAGACGTGATGGTGGCAGCCACAGGGACTGTGCCCCCTTCCTGCTGCTCTTACTCCACCTGGATCACTGCGCCACCACTGCCTGCCTGCTGCCCGTGTTTCTCAAGGGCCTTCTCACCTCTCCACACCCTAGGGCAACTGCAGGCTCCAAACCTGTTCCAGCAGCTGTGTACATCAGAGTTAAAACCAAACAAGCAATGATGTGGCCTAATAAATACTTAATAGCCCATTACAAACTAATGAAAATTCCTAATGCTGCCCCTACATTTCTGGACAGCATTAAATGCCTATATAAGCTAACCTTTACATTTTCCAAATGATGGCTAGTCTAAACATATAACATACAAAAACAGAACAGAAAGCATTTTTTAGCATTTTTATAGGGTGGTGTGGTTTATTTGCTAGCACATGTATGTTTAAGATGTAGAGTATGATACATGTTACAGTTTTGGAAGGGCACATTCAGCTTCTGCTTTTGCAAAAGCTCTGCTTGGAGACATACTCAAGGTTTTCTGCCTTTGACAGCTTTATGCACATGTTATCAGCATGTTCATCTTCTCTTGGGGGTTTTAGTATTCTGAATGTTCCTGCTACAGTGTCTTCAAATCAAAATGATGAGACACAAGCAGGCACTATCTTAAACGTGTCATTGTCGGTAATTGACAGGGACTGCTTACTTGCAGACCCTCATGGCTGTAACCCAGGCAAAGAGCTTAAGCTCTATATTGAACTATAACTCTAAATTTAGAACCATTATGGTCCTTTATTAATAATAGCAATACTCAGCACTTACATATAGCAGTGCCTTTTATAGAAGAATCTTGAACATGCAGTGAAAGCACTAAATAAGCCACAAAACACCCTTGGGTAGTTCAGAATGATTATTATTCCTTTATTTTACAAAGGAGCTTCAAGAGGTCGGGGTTTTTTTTCAATAGCAACCATTACTGCTTCATCTAAGTATTTGCAAGGAAAACCAGGTCTGCCTAGCTAAGTTGTTCATAGGTTTTGTGGACCACTCTGCCTTTTACTCATAAATTTTAAGGCCATGAGGAATGACTATGATCATCTAGTCTGACCTCATGGGTAGTACAAGACTGTTCTTTCTAGCTAGAATATGGAAATTTTCCAGTTCTGTAGAGCAGTATTATATCCATACCCTTACTATACATATTATACACTCAATAAACACATGCCATACACACAGTCTAAGGAAATCAGTCCTGTTAGAATCAAATCAGAGGTTTTGTGACCTGACAGTCTCTTATATAAATTCATTTCACAGCTGACCTTCCTCAGCTGAGTACATGTTATTGACAGCACCCACACTGCAGCACCGCGGTTTATTGAGAGTGGACTCTACTCATGCACCACCATGGCTAAACGCTGCAGAGGTTTGTTATAATTAAGTACCGTGCAGTCTGGTCTTATTGCCCAGAGTAAATTACATCCTTACTGTGGGCAGAACATTTAGTGTTCAACAATAAAAGATGATAGACGTCTGCAAGGAATATTTTGTAACAATTACCCTGTGCCACGTGCTCCCTATTAGCATAGCAATGAACTACTCCCTTCTGAGATAATGTGAAGGGAAATCTACCACAGAGGTTTTCTCTCTCCTTTTTTATTTAACTCATTTCAAACATACAAGATGTGAGAACAAAACAGAGTGGGCAAGACAAAGCCATTATGACAATGCATGATTACATGCATAAATTCACTAGAGAACAATAGGATGAGAAAAATATCAAAGATAAACAGATTTACTAGAAGGATGTATACATACCACAGCAAACTGAAACTATTTTTTTTACTGGTTTGCTTAATGCTAAAGAGGCATAGTTCTGATCACACTATTCAAGGGAGAATTACCATGTGTAAATCACCAGGCATCATATCCTCACTATTCAGAAGTGGTTTCTATCAGACATATAGAGAGGATTCTTCCTATGCAAAAACCTTTTCCTGGGAGCTGTTTTGTCCATTTTTGAACCAGAGGCTGATGACATATCAGTGGAAAGACCCACTTTCTGGGGGACAGCAGACTGGGCTTTTAAATGTATCTTTTCCACCAGAACCTAGTGGTTTTTAAAAGTAGCAGTGCAACGATATTCCAGATTTGGGGAGAACATAATGTCAAAGTGCTTGCAAATAAAACCCAGGGAATGAAAAGAGGATATGAAGAAATGATGGGAGAAAAATGCTTCCTACTCACAGCATCTTGCCAACAAATAGAAATGCCTGAGGAAGGTTATCGTACTCAGGGGTAGAGATAGAAGTGGAATATGACTTGGTAACCTTTATTTTGGTTTCACTAGAAATGGAGCAGTTGTTTAGGTGTCCTGTCGGGGTCTCACATACAGAGAACAAAAGAAATGCATGCCTTAACAACCAATCTGCCTTCCAATAAACCCCAGAACAAGAAAAGAAACACACACAAGGCACATGTTAAATCAATACTTTCAATGTCCAACAGAAAAGAAGGATGTTAAAAATGTTGCTGTTGAACCAGCTGTAATTATGGTAACAAAGAAAGGGAGAGGACAGAGAAAAGATAGTACCAAATTAAAAGGAGATAGAAACTGGTGACTTAAAGAAAATTTTAAAAATTAAACAGACTCTGTTAGGCTCGTGATGTATCCACATTGCACCAGCAGCCCAGTATGAGAAAAGGTCTGTTTCGCTGGGAGTACTCTAGCACCCCTTTTCAGCCAATGGTGCTAGTTGCAGAACTTCTCTGTCCCTCAAGAAAAGGGTAAAAAAGATATTGAAAGACTGGAAACATTTATGGGATCTCTGAAAGTAGCTAGTGCTCAGCATGGTTTTAACCACACCTTCTGCCACGTGAGGAATCATGGGTTAAATACACGTGCTTAACAACTGTGGACAGAAGGGCGCAGGCAACAGGACATGCAGAATGAAAGGCTAAGACTACAAATTATTCCACTCTGTGAAATCAAACTCTTGACAGTTATTTGTCAGAACTGCTGAGTGCCTTTTCTGACAGGTTTCTTTAGGAGAGTCTGTCTCTTGAGAATAACAGAGGTGGTACGAACTTTTGAGGAAGGCAGAAGTGCAAGAACAAGAATACAAGGGGCTTCTACAGAGACAGCACTGCAATAAAACTGGCATACGTGAGCAAAGGAAAAGGGGGGAAAATCAACTGTATGAAGTATCATGGACATATGTCTCTGTATTTTTCTGCATAGAATCATGGATTTTTTTTCTTTTGATGCGTTTTCAGTTAAAATGTCACTGCTCTTTTCAGGTAGAGAAAACAATGGTTTTCGTGCTCTTTAGAATATATCCATCCAAAAAGCAAACAATTTGTAACACAAGACATATGCCTTATTACCTCTGACACACATGTGCACAATTCTCCCTCTTATACATAGACCTCGTAATTGATTTGTTACTGAAAGCTCCCATGAGGTCAATGAAAGTCTGGAAATTGTGACCATATGTTTTAGTCTTGCACTTGGTTGGGTAGTTACTGACACCTTCCTTATCCAGGATTAAAGCTTCTTTATCACATTTTATGTTTCAAAGATATAAGTTATTTTAAAGTAATTGACTGAGATAGTGATCTCTGGAATTAAGATAGGTATAATTTGCATGCACATCTGCTTTGCTATAAATTGTTGGCAAGGAAATGTAGTATCTAAACTTCAGCTGCTTTGATCATCCCTGCGTTACATTTAATATGCTTGCAGTGAGAAATATGTGAATAATAAAGTAATTTAACAGGAAGGAAGGAAGGAAGGGAGGAAGGGAGGCAGGCAGGCAGGCAGGGAAGAAGGAAAGAAGGAAGGAAGGAAGGAAGGAAGGAAGGAAGGAAGGAAGGAAGGAAGGAAGGAAGGAAGGAAGGAAGGAAGGAAGGAAGGAAGGAAGGAAGGGAAGTTGGCCCAGCCTCTAAAGACAGAATGACATTACCAGAACTTGTACAAAGGCCCTTACTGATTTTTGTCTGTCCTGTCCTAAAAGGTTTGATCTTTTGGATGATAACAACAGTGCAATTGCAGCAGTGTTTCCAGATGTATAAGGATGTTTCCAAGACATAAGTTTTGGGTTTAGTTAGGTGTTGCTGAGACAGAAGTTAAACCAAAGGAGAAAAAGAAGCCCTTACATACAAAATCATAGAATCACAGAATGGTTTAGGTTGGAAAAGATCTTTAAGATCATCAAGTCCAACTATTAACCTAGCACTGCCAAGTCCACCACTAAACTATGCCTCTAAGTGCCAAATCTGTACATCTTTTAAATACCTCCAGGGAAGGTGACTATTATTTCACATACATATACCTTTGACTTAGCCAAAATATATTGCATGAACTGCATGGCATGAATCCTCTAAGTGTTTTTTGTGTAAGACTCACACAAGGTGAAATAAATTCAACATTTAGAAAAGTTTCAGGCTGGTCCTGCTTTTATCAATGCAATTCGAACTGGAACATACCCTGGCCATTCCTAGGACTTTTCTACTATAAAAGAAGCTAAAACTATTGATCAACTTTTTGCATGGGGAAACATAACATAATGGTTTATAATAATGGGGAAAATTCTCTAAATTTCTACTAAATTTCAAGCAAAATTAGAATATTTCTTTTACTCTTCTCTCCAGAAAACCCCATATTCTTTGCAGTAAGTCTTCAGACAGTTTGATTTTTGTGTATTCAAAACCAAGAGCTTTCTAGTGATTCTATTTATAATATCATCCAACAAAGGACTATAACAGGTATCTGGGTGCCAACAGATTTAAATCCTAGTTTAGCAGGTGCTGCAAAAAATCCCAATCTCTGCCATAAGAATCATAAAGAGATAACAAGCAGCCAAGGAAAACAAGCATGTTACATACGAAAAAGAAAAGGCGCACAATGAAAGGTTAATAGCGATTATTTCCTATAACTGTTGTTTGAAATGTAAGGTATTTTACTTTGGCAAACCAACACTAAGAAGGATATAAATACCAGAGGGAAATAGTAAAAAGGCCACGAGGAGGCATGAAGAAGATGTAGGAAGAAATTGAGAGGTCCAGAAAAGAAATTAAAGGCTCTGAAGAAAGCAAAGGAGAAGGCCTGAGGGATAAGAAAATCTGAGACCCACTGTTAAGAGCAGCCGCAGCCAACGGCGAAGCAGAAGCTGAGAGGGCAGAAGGCAGTCTGTGACCGCCGCTGTCAGCTTAATTGCACGTAATCATCTGTGTTACACTGCCCACCGCCTGCTTGTCAAGTCCTTCCACTGGCTTAAAACATGGATGATAAACCCTTCAGAAAAGAGACCGTCTTTTACATGAAGATTTGGTAATTTTGTAGTTAGCAGAATGAAACAACGATTTCTGACTCGGGTGTTCCGCAACACAAAGACCATTATTAATTGCAGAAATCGTGCAGCCCTCTGCAGTCATCAATTACACTGCATGGTTAAGGCAGTGATTTTCCTCCTGTGGCCTACAGACTCCCAGAAATTTAAAATTTCTAGGTCCACAAAAAGTAACTAAAACAAACATTCTGTTATGAACAGACTACTAAATAGGCTACGCAGGAATCCACAGCTTTTCTGGAAAGCACAGAAGCATTAATACATTGAAAAAAGATGGAAACTACCAGCCTTGTATCATTTTACAGTAATCAGCAGAGGAGGGAGACTCTGCCTCCACAGCCAGCTCATGGTCTGTGCCGTGTTAGGGAGCGGAGAGACAGGGGAGGTCCCATGGGATGCACTCACCTGGCGCCAGGGTGCTGCCCTGCCTGCTGCCACTTTCTCCACGCTAGTAGCAGAGGCATGTCCCCACAGGTGACAGCGGACAGGTTGGATGAAGAACTCTTCCTCAGATCTTCATCATTTGCATAATCTCTTTTTTTTTTCTTTTTTTTTTTTTTTGCACACCTATAATTGGAGGCATTATACCATTTGTCTAATTGAACATACACTGAAGATAGTTTCCTCAGCAGAGCAGGTGTTTTGACTAGCACTTAGGATGTATCAAGGGTTTAAGAAAGGGGAAAGAGAAAAGATGGTTGCACGACCTGTTATATTTGGCTGACTTTCTCTTGTTGTATGAAATGCAACCCTTGGAAGGTTGTTGAGCAGAGCAGGTCAAGGTCAAGAGTGCTACCACTCATCCTCCCTGACACACTTTGCATTTATACTGTCCAAGTTCATTTTACAGACTCAGGCAGAGACACTATACTAGGTAAAAGTGCTAGCTACTTATTTATTGGAAACATGCTTTTAATTGTTGGCCTGCTTTCACTGCTGATTATTCTTGTTTCTACCTGTTTGATAATCCCCTTCTGCCTAGTAACACATTTCTGTGGTATTTTTTCCCCTGTATTCTTCATGGATTATTTTTAATATTTTTTATTTTAGTCATTCAGAGGAGGCTTTCCCACAATGTTTTGGTATGTTTTCATACAATTTGGGGGTGGGGGGACACACCAACAAACTGTCATTTTAAAAAGGTCTGGTTTTCACATAGGCAGTATCAGAGGTGAAAACACAACAGCGTTCATCTGCAAGGATTTCTATATATTGGTAAATAAAAGAAGGTACAGGGACACTCAAAATACAGATTTTTAATAATGACATTATAAGAAACAGGCATTTCACCTGAAAGGATCCTGAGAGACAATATAATCAATTTCTTACATTTAAGCAGTATCAAATGCACCTACACTATTCCTGGCAGATGCTTGTCTAACCTAATCTTAACCATGCACCACGATCATGCTATCAAAACCTCTCTAAGCAACCTGTTTCCACAAATAAGTCCCCCTTTTACATAAGAAAGGTTTGGTGGATTTTTTTAATGTCTTACTGTCTCATCCAAATATGCCCTGCTGCACTGAAAGCCCATTTCTTTCTGTCCTATCCAGAGAGAAGAAAAATTAATGTTTGGAGGGATCGGTTTTCTCTTATTCAGAATAAAGAATAAAAAGCTTCTCTCCCTAAGAAGATAAAGATAGGTACCAAGTTTTCATTCCCTCAGAATTTCACTCACCCTCCACAAATTGGCAAAGACTAATAATGACTCATGATTGATTAAGCCAGTTCTTCCAATATCCTGGCACAGATGTCATGATCCAGATTAATTTGTTAAACTGCTTTAAGTGTTCTCCCAACTGTCTTTCCACTGGTCTGACCTGAGCTTTCACCCACTTAATGCCAAGCTAAATAGCAGTTGGCCAAGTGATAATCTAAGGAACGAAGCCAAGACAGCTTTAAATATTTCTGTATTTAAGGTTTGATCTGTCCACAACTTTCCGTCTTCACTGAGTGGAAGGTTTCACTTCCTGCTGTGGTACTTAAATAATGATTTATTTTATACTGCATATTCTTGGTTTGCTTATCTTTGTATGTCTTGGGTTTTCTGATTTTTTTCTCTTATTCCTGTTTTGTTCTTTACAATTCATCCTTAGTAACTTGACCAAATCTCCACATCTGCTCTTTTTAGACTTCAAATACGCTTTTAGCTAACCTTTTTCTTACAGCACTTTAGAACTGCCAACTATTCCGAGCTCCTTTCTCCATCTCAGACTTGCCTCCTGTGATTAGCAATACCACTGCAGCTGTAAATCTGAAGCCACATGCAGAAACCTAACACAACCTTTGCACACAGCAGGAAATGAATTTCAGAAGTGAGAAATTACTTGCAGAACAAATATGAACTCCTCCTATATATATGAACTGGGGAAAGTAGCCTTTCAAATGGTACATGAATTTGTCAGGTTTTGAAATGTCTAGTGACAGGTTAATGCATTGAATCCCAGCAGTCAATGGTGAAGAAAATAGATTTTCATAAAATGTATTACTACAATTCAGGAAGCTGTGTGAAGAATTAGAACCAATTTGAAAGTTAAAGACAGCTTTTCTGAATGACACGAGTCAGCTTAATAAAAGGTTCTGTTGTCAGGACACAGAATTCACTAGATGTCAGGATACCATGCTTTTACTTTGAATAATAAACGTTAATTATAGATTTACTTAACAGATAACAGATAAAGATATTTCCAACTAATCTTTGTCCTGTAAGAGTTTGGGTGTTCCCATGGGGACAGAACTGAGGCTCACTAAAGTCAGCGCAAAGCCTCAGATTTACCTCAGTCATCTCTCCATCCACCTTTAATGTGTATGATAAAATAATGTGAAGTGAAAAACTTGAAGATAAACATAATCAAAGCATAACCGAAGAGCTCTGCAGTCACACAGACTTGTTAACTACATAGAGGTACATGACATAGCAGCTCAGATATAGAGAAATAAGTAAAGTCTATCCCATAAGTCAAGTCTGAGAAAAGAATAAATAGGTGGTAATGTCGAAAGATCTATGGAGCTGTTTATCCTGTTGGTATTAAGCCAAGTTATGGCTATTGGGGAACATATCATTCAAGTGACTTTTATACTGCTGTATAATGGACTGATTAAATAGTCTTACAAAACATTAAAGAACATAGAAAAACTACCACAGTTAACAAAAAAAAAGGTTTGACAAAGCTTTGGGAGAGGGGAAAAATATCTGAAAAGATACAGAGAAATCTGCAGGCATCCATATATATATATATATATATACACACACACACACACACAGAAGTTATACTTCTCAAGTCGTTGAGAGCCTCACTACAAAAAACCTACAAGCATGTACCTTCTGGTTGCTCAGCAAATTGAAAATCCAGAAAGGTAAGCAGAAATTTGTCAGGAATTTTCATAAAAGCATGAAGATTTACAATTGCACAATAGGATGTGAATATGCATTTTTCCAAAATTAAATGACAATATCTTTTCTACGTGAACTGTAAAAAGGTGCTATTTAGAGCACATTTCTTCTTCTGGGGACCATCACTGTTCCAGACAGCAATGGGGTTTGGATTTCATAGCATTACATCTATTTTCAGATAAAGCAAAGTAGTCAAATAGCCATTCCAGCCGAACAGAGTTTAGTGCCTTTAACAAATAACTTAATGCAACCCAAAAAGTGAATAATAACAGCAAGACAACACTACCAGTACACTGAGACAACAAAAAACACATAGCTCTACCCAACAGCAGCTCAACATTCCCCCATTAAAGTAACAGCCAAAACGTATTATTCTTCTCTTAAAAGACAACACATGTCAAGTGCCAAACTGAACCCGGTAACTGAGACATGTACAGATTTCCCTTCTGTAAAAAGTTTCATAAACTGCTATCTCTTACCTAAGGGGTTGCTAGATAATTATAAGCTTGAAGAGAACACAATGCTAGAAAAAGCTGGTGAGAAACAAGTAGGTATTTCCTGGCTTTATTGTGATCCACAAATTTTGTCCTTAGGTACTCGGAAATAACTGAATCAATATTACAGATATTGGGAGAGGACTGGGATTTTACACAGGTTCAGGACATAAAGTTACCTTTATGTCCTGGGAAATACCTAAAGGGAAAACACCTGAACAATAATGACTGCTTAAAGGTTTCACCTTTTCTGTTTTTTTAACTTCACACAGGTTTTTTGGTTTCTTAAAGAAAAAATCTTTTTAAAGCCTTTCTGTAGCACCAGAGGGTTGCACCATGAGGTTTCAGCCCAACACCTTCAGGGATTTCCTACCCCATGGCAGGATGAAGGGCAAGATCCTTTTGTCAGCATTGAGTGTGACCTTACATCTTACAGTTTATAAATGTATATAAAACATCTACATTTCAAGCTGGGCATTGCTTTGAACTTTGCTATAGATAATTCTGAAACAGAGATATGATCTTCAGGGTACTTGCTGCCCTTGGAAGAGTCAGAGAGGGAATAATTTGGCCCAGCAGGCTTAATTAGTGCTTGTACAAGAAAAATTAAAGGACTGGAACTGTCTTCTCCTTTTGAGGAGCATTCTCTATTATCCTGTCTGTCCACTCAAAAGTCATTGTCTATTTTTTATTCTTCTTTTATTCATTTTATTTGTTTCGTTGATAGCAAACACATTTTAATTTAGCTTTACAATGTGCTTAAGTTCAGCCCTTGGTCTGTAAGTGCCAGTAGCAATACCACCAGCTGCATGACCGCAGCGCTTGGTCATATCTGTACCGTAAATATTTACAGCCCAAAGAGTTATGCTACAGGATTTGGAAAGATGAGATATTCTGATAGCACTGTGGTACTTACACAACCAGGTGTATACGATCAAATTAGAAAAAGATTGTACAACCTGTGGGAATGACTCAAGAGGAGCTCAAGGTACTCCCAGAGCACAAAAAGCTGCAGGTTACCTCTTCTGAGCTGACATTTGGCAACAGACCACATGCACTTCCAGTCATTTGAATTGCAAAGCGAACAACTGGCATATAAATCACCTAAAATCTCAGACATTCACCTGTCAACGCTACAAAGAGTAGATTAACAGCACTTAGCCCTGACTAAGCGAGAAGTGACATCAGGGTTACTCCGTGTTTTACAGTTGATATTTCATTTTTGTTTTCATTTCTGCTTTGCTTTTGCATTATACTTTGTTAATTACTTCAGGAAATGGTTATTGTTTACAGGCTGCCTGGAAATTGGGATTTTAAGAGAATGTACTGAAGTGCATTGATCTGAATGATATTGAATCTATTCTTTCCCAACGGTGCATAGCAAGTGACCTTACCCAATTGCACAAGTTTACTGCTCCTCCATTAATAGCTTACAACTCCTGGTTCCAGTTTCCTTCCATATTAAACATATTATAAATCTTTAAAGTGAGAAGCAGACAGACGATGTGCAGGACTCCGTAATGTATTGAAACTCCTGTATTGTTTGAAATTGTGGTTAGCTCCTGGGAATGGGTTTTCTCTGTGGGGGCAAGGGCTCTCTGCTGGAATACACTGTTAGAAAAAGCAGTGACAGATAGACTTCTTACTCAAAAAAAAAAAAAAAACACACCAAATAACACCTTTATGCAAGTCATCCTGAATATATGAACATACACACCCACCAGTAGCCTTTATTGAACACAGATTATTCCCCTACATATAGCCCAGGTACAGGACACTCTCAGCACCTTGCTCTGTCTTTTAGCATTTAGTGAGTGACATTATATCATAAACAGCTGCTTCAGAGAGTCTATACAACATTTTGACTAAAAAAATTACATTACCTTTTTTTCATTGTTCCTTAGCCAATGTTCTCAAACCCTTATACAATCTAGTGCTTGACAGAACACCTATGCATTCTTTGCAATAAGATATGGAACAGAGACCCAAACTCAAAATTGTCCATTATCACTGCTGTTTTGCCTGATAAATATATATTTAACGATAAGGTGGGGTTTCATCTGTCATACGCATCATTATTGTGCCACTATTACCTACAAGCATTTTCAGGAGCTCCAATAAACTGAGCAGTAAAAGTTCTGGTAATTATTTGATGCAACCACTGTCCAGTGGTTCAGAGCAGGAGGGTGATTTTTGTCCTTGTCATTTCAGGCACTGGAAACAGATATGGAACATCTGAGATTTTAGCTTTTCATTTTGTTTTTGAAGCAGCAAAGTGTCAGCTATCATCAACTATGCGCAATGTACCTGAAGATGAATGAGAAAGGAAATGTCAAGAAAACCTTATTTATAGCAGTGTTACCAGATAGTGCTGTAGTACAATATCCACATGGACAAGAATAACCAGAATGGTATCTACCATTGCTTTTCAACAAGGCAAAGTCCACGTAGTTTAAACTTACAAAAATAATAATCTTTTTCTAAAGAAGTTGTAGGGGCAACTTGTAGCCAATTTGTAGTTACTACAGATGAATAGAGATTTATCTACTTCAGTTCTCCACAACGAAAATTGATGAGAAGATATCAATTATTAAAGGTGTTATGCTGAAGAAAAATGGATTAGGATTGTAGTTTTCAAAGAAGCGCTTTATGTTTGCCTCACGAAACTCATGCCTGGAAATGTCCATGAGGCTGCAATGCCAAGCTTAGCCTGGGGTTGGCAGGACAAGGAAAATTAATCCGTGCACAAGTTTTTCTCTTCTTGAGAAACATTTATGACAAATTCAGCATGTCCTGCCAGAAATACAGCTCTTGATACGCAGCTGAAGCCACCCCATGCCTCTCCACCAGAGGAGGCAGGAAAGCCCCAAATCCCAGCCTGATGGAGAAGGGGCGCACAGTGTCCTCTCCCACCTTTCCTCCTCTGTTTCCATGACACTTTCTGTTATTAAAGGTTCATTTCGCCAGAAGATTAGCCTGCAGTTTCTCCGTAAGTGGCTGCCCCAACTCCGCAGCCTGTCCGGGTGGATCAGTGCGGGACCGGGGAGGAGCACTTTGCCGAGCTGCAGCTGGCAGCTGAGCAAAATGGCACCTCAGCCCGCCCTGTGCCCACTGAATTAACCAGCCCGCTCTCACTGGGTGAAGCATGTTTATTATGAGTGTAATCTGGGGCCCTGAGAAGCCACCATTTCCCCCAGGCACAGGACTGTGCTACAAGCATTTCAGTTTTCTAATACCAACTTTTTTCATAAACAAATTCCATAAGCAAATTTCTCTGTCAAAAAGACAGGAGTTTTGCTCATCTCACTAATGCTTTGCGAGTTTGCAGGTAATCCTGGAAAGGTTTACAAATTCCCATTTTTCAGTTCCAATACCTATGATTTGATACGATTTTGTAAGGAGCTTAAACAACACATTTTATATTTTTTTAAGGGACCCTTAAACAATATGCCTGAACATGCACTCTCCTGGCTAACGAAACCCATGTTTGTTGGTATTTTTCATACCTGCTTTCTGATGCTATGGCACAAACCAGCTGCTTGTTGAGGGAATTAGACACTGACAAACTTCCTAGTAAGTCTGTGCTGTTCAAAAAGCTGAAATAAACCAAAACTCCAGAGGCTTATGCAGATTTAATTTCCTCCTTCAATAACTTTGCCAAATAGTTCCTGCATACCACCAAACTTTGTGTGAAGACCAGAGGTCTGCTTTGTGGTGTTAGTGCTGCTTTACTGTTTCATTCCCTGTAGGAGTGAAACTAGAGCAGTGGAGGCTCTTTTCCTGCTGGAATAATGGCATGACATTGACATGGATGATATTAAACCTGACCAGTAAAAGAAAAGGGTATCTGATGTATATAAAGTAACACTCGCTGTCTTTGCCTTCACATCTCTTACCCAGAAACTACAGACCTGTGACCATGAGAGCTGGACTCAAGGGGAAACATGCTGCCCCTTGTGTTTCCTCTTACTGATGGATGCTATTCACAACATATTTAAAAAACATTTAAAACTGACCTACCTTCTACAACGAAACATTATTGCATGGTGCAGAGGAAATGGTCATACATGAAGTAGTGTCCTCCACGTACCTGAAAGTTTTATTTATCTTCAGGGCAGGGTCTCAGTGGTATGTCTCTAGCAAAATCTTGTTTCAAAAACAACGCAACTTTGCAAACCAATTCTGCATAAACAGCGTCAAGGTGTTCATCATGTCTTCATGATTTACAAGACAGTTGTTCATTTCACAAATAAGGAGATGGGTATTTCTGACTCCAGCCAACCTAGAGCTCCCTCTGTGTTACTCCTGCATCATACACAACCTCCATCACTGAAGTTCTCACAGGCTACATCCTTTCTCTGTGCCTTTAGTGTCCTCCCACAGATTTCAGTGGGGGCTCAACTTAGCACCACAAACCTAACTTTCCAGGTGCATCTGCAGGGCCAAAAGCAAGAAGAAAATAAGCAGGAAAAAATCAGGAAATTCCTCTGCAATGAACAAAACTAAATCCAAACCTGCATACACACAGGAAATAAAATTGCTCCATAAGAATGCACCGCTTTTATATATTAGCACTCCAAAGATAAACTGTCCTTCAACATGTGAATTCTGGACATCACATATAAGCAATGAGAGAATGAAATTCCAATTAATAACCTTGGGCACTAAGAGAAAAACTCAGAAAAGCAGCGCACTGTCCCTAGCAGCCCTACCCACACACAAGGGACAGAGAGTTTGTGACAAAGAGAAACACTGTCAAGGTCATGTCACCATAATAGGGCCGTCATTTACTTTTCCTTTATCCTGGGGCTATTCCACCTCCAGTCATTGCAGAAAAGGTTATGTTGCTACTTACAAATGAAGAGTAACCTAATATAGTTCTATTATCAGACTCTGGCAAACTGGGAAACATAAACAATGACTCAAGAAAAAGAGATCTTACCTACTTAATGTCAACAAGTGAACATATATGAGCAAGAGGTCAAGGTGGAAAGCAACCAACTCTGAACTTTGATCCATTGCAATAGTCACAAGAGACTTTCATGGTGACTGCAGCATGCTAGAAGACAACAAAAAAAGGGGACATTATATGGGAGAAAAGCATACAGGAAAATATTTGCCTGTTTTATAGAAATGCGTTAATGGAGAAAAAAAGAAGTTTGATTCCTCAGAGTGTAGACAGGACATCATAAAAGCTACCAGAGTAAATGTTAAACTGTGAAAAGCATATCAGGCAAGAAAGTTGTATGTTTAACTAGGTTAGAGATTACTGTATATTTTTAGCCAACCTACATCTTACCTCACCTATTAACACACAGCTCTATGAGCACACTCACCTGGAAAAAGTATGGGTTTGACCACATATGACAGCTCCGAGGATCAGCTGCAGATCACTTCCAACCACCAAATGAGTCCTCAGGGGTCCCACCAGCTGGAGAGCCTCTGACACCTGGGTCACAGCACAGGCCTCTGGTGACACTGGGAGGCGAAGGCCATCCCTTCCCGCCCCTGCTGCTGCCCCTCCACCTGCACAGCACAGGCACTCGTGGGACTGCGCTAGGAAATGGACTCCAGAAATGGTCCAGACTGAAATAACCCTTCAGATGAGCTGCCTGACAGGCCATGAGCTTTACTACCAATTGCCTGTTTAAAAGATTTTTTTTTTCCTCTGCCCCGCCCCCCCAAACTAGATCTGTAATGACTGCTTAGGTGTGCTACAGTTTGAAAACTAACTTAGCAGATTTTATCTTTTTATGTAGCTTTGCACATTCTGCATGTTTTTTTCCGGACCTGCTGGGAGTTCTGCTATGGCTGTTTTGAACTGAGCCCATGTCCGGCAGAACCATAAAGCCGTGTCTGAAGGAATCAGCTAAGAAGAACAGCTAGAGAAGTATATGAAGTGCAGAATTGTTCTCATTTTTTAAATACAAAATATACAACTGCATTGCATTATCTTATAGTTAGTAACACTTGCTGAATAATTCTATTTTATTGTATCTCATTTCTTTAATATCCTTTTTCTGGAGAAATAAGGAGCATGTGTGACTGTAGGCACTGACCACATCTGCTCCAGTGTATTCCAAAAGCATAACGTACAATCGCAAACTATTATTCACTAGATTAGTTGCTGGACGGCAAAAGCAGAGCTCTTCAGTTTTTATTCCCAGTGGCAGAGGATGAAGACAAGAGGAGTGGCAAATGTTAGAGCAGCATCGCCGAGTGACCCCCATCTGCACTGCACGAGGGAAACTCCAGCGCCGCTCACAGAGTCTGCAGTCCAACACCAAAACACTACTAAAATATTTTTTGCCATTTTACCTGTAAACACACAATGGTTTTGCGTAGTAGGGAGCGGGGAAAGAGGCAAGGCAGAGGTTTCTGCCTGGCATGAGATAGAGAGGAGCCGACTCCCACCATGCCAGGCCCAGTTAGAAGAGGATGCCTCCAGCACTGACAGGAATCATTTACAGCTCTCGTTTGCTTCTTTCCTTCCCTCATAAATAAGATAACAGGCACATCATTGCTGGGACACTCCCAGCCTTCTTGAAAACTGCTAGCATTTCATAGCTAAAGACGGGAATTACTTGATGAAATGGGTCATTAAATAAAGCAGCTGCTTTTATTTTAGCACATTACCTTCTGCGTTATTCCGGAAAAAATGCTTACGCTTGAGCTAAGTGCATGCTCCATTCCTCCAAAGCCAGCCACTGAGTTTAAACCATTTGTCAAGCATTAGGCGATTCAGATCCACACTGCTGAGGTCACCCGCTGCCTGATACATCCATTCGCTATATTTTTAAAAAAAAAAATCTAAGGAATTTCTTTACAGTAACCCACATATAGTACCTGGCTCCATTTCTTGTAACATCATATAGCTCTTATGGCTCCTGTCAGCATCTGTAGCTGTTCCCAGGGTAACCTGGGAGGTGATCCTCAAGGAATAATAGTCCTGCTCAGGGAGCAGCTTCTTGGGTTTGAGGGCTTTGGATTTCAGATTTAAGGTAAACATGACACTTGTATCTGTCAGCCCAGGTGATTTTTCCAACACACATAGAAATGCCTTGTGGGATTCACAGAGCAGGTGGTACACATGGGAGTCTGGGAAATTAAACTGGGGCTTTTATTTTCCAGAAAAGACACAGAGCACATCTTAAGGAAGGACAACAGAGCATAACAGAGAAAGTATAAAGGGAGGTAAAGGGGGGAGGAAGAGGGGGACACCCTGAAAGGCCACCTCACAGCATGCTCAGTGACAGAGTCAGGTCCTTTTAGCTTCTAATCAGCTGGATGTGTGGAGCTTACCTTTTTGTTTCTGCTGGAGGAAACTCTGTGCTGATGCTTAGATGAATGGTCCCCCGCCTAGCATGCACTTTCAGTTTATGGAAATGCAACTTCTAATGTTTCAGCTGCTTCTGTCAAAAGTCTGTCTGATGCTAGATAAGAGTTGCTCAGCATTGTTTTATTGGAAGGTGGGTTTTTCCCACAGTTGCAGTATGTGTTTCCTATCAAAGGGAAAAAAGAATGCAACAAAGATACAAAAAGAGTAATTCCGCAGACAGCTATTCAGTGGGATTCTTCAGACTAACCTAGTAACAGAATTTTGTACCAGGATGCCCTCCCTCTTCTTTTTCAGGTTGGTTTGTTGTTGGTTTTTTGCATGTACCTCTAGATATTGGTATTTCAATGGGACAGGCACCCATTGCACCTACCGCCTACAGGAGCAAGTCCCAGATGTGCCACAGTCCAAGGAGACTTTTAAATATAAAGGTGCAGCAGCTTCAAACACCACAGCATTGCCTTACAGCTGAGGGTGCCCTCTCCAGGTGTTGTCAGGGCCACGTACATATCTCCTTCTCCCTTGGCATGGATGCTACAGGCACAGACTGGAAAAGTCACTGCCAGGTCAGAACATAACTCCCCACAGCATCTTCCTTGCACCAGGGAGGTCTGGATAGCGATGGAAAGCTTCCCTTGTGAAAGGAAAGAAGCTGAAAAGAGAAAAGGATCTGCAGAAACCAGCAGTCCTGCTTCTTTCATGCATTAGTAAGCCAGGAACAGATTTCCTTCCCCATTACAGTAATTTGGATTTTTACTCTTGTCTGATAGATCCATTTCCTCACTGCAGCATCACCTCTCACAGCTGCCTGGCTAGCAGACAGGACAGGATGCCTTGTGCTTCCCATGCTGTGAACACATCTCGGTATTTTTCACCAACTGCTGCCTCTCTTGCACTAACCTCAGCATAAAACTCACCGTTTAAGGTTGTCCAGGCTGTCAAAAGTGTGGAGCTGCCTTGCTGCCTTTCAGCGATGTGGGCAATCCAGCCCTATAGGATAGAGGACTAACCAGGGACGAGGCAGGAGGACAGAAAGGAACTGGTGATGAGATGGAGGATCAGCGCAGCAGCAGCGTTGGAGAGCTTCCCCCACTCACTAGCGAGAAAGAGGACGAGGGAGTTGCAGGGGGAGGAAGAACTGGCCAGGGTGGCTGCCCCTCTCACACAGCCCGGGAGCCACAGCAGCAACTCCCCAGAGCCCCAGGGGCAGAGCCTGGCAACAAGGTCATGGTTGTACGACTGAGTTCCAGAGCATCTGCTTCCTCTGATAAGCATGAAACTACGTTCTTGACCTTTTTTGCCCCCTTTTTTTGTCTCCAGTGAGTTAATAAATCACCTGAGGTGGGGTAGGGGTGGGAGGGGAGGAGGGACCGCAGTTCTCCTCTGCACCTGGGGTGAGCAGCGTTAGTTTGTACTGTCTGCTCCTCCTGTGTCACTCCTCCGCTGAGGTGGAAGGAATGAAAAGCTATGGGTTGATACTTTTTAAACTGTTCTAACAGAGGGGCAGCGTTCCTGTGCTCGTACCCTTCCACAGCAAAGGAAACGATACCTCAACACTCACAAGTAAACACTTATTTCTCCCCAGTATCAAAAACTTCAGTGATTAACTAGAAGCCGAAGCTTACGCCATGAAGATTTACTAACTGCTACTTTGGACTATTGAAATGTAAATTAAAATCTCTTAGGGCTGTGTTCTAGCAATTTAATTTTAGGCTGTGCAGAGCTGTGGAGGAATGCCAGGAAACAATCTCCCTCCCCTTGTAGAAAAGCCAGATTAAAATATGAAAGTTGGTTTACAGCCTTTTGTGCTGTCGTTCACCCCACGCTACCTGTGTCAAACAAATGGCTGGGAATCAGGCGGCCATCAGTAAGTCTCAGGAATGTCAATGAACTTTACATGCAGGCTTCATACTTTGTACTGGGTACCAAAAGCACTTCTCTGCATGCATCTCCAAGGTGGAGCTGAGGAGAGCCAGTGCTTTACACCTGTGAAGCACCAACCATTCTGGTATCCAACACTGGAGCAAAATGGGTGAAGCTTTGCAGAAAGACTGTGTGAGTGGGAAGAAAATGTTTCATCTAAAGCTGCTGAAATTGCCAGATCCAGGGCCTGTGTGGTGGGAATTTGGGTGCTGCTGTAAGTGTTCCTCTGCTAAACACTATATGAGATGAGAGAAGTAACACTACATTATAACCAAGTTATCTCCCATTGTAAATCAGAAGAGAGAAGAGAAAAGAGAGAAGAGAGAAAAGAGAGAAGAGAGAGAAGAGAGAGAAGAGAGAGAAGAGAGAGAAGAGAGAGAAGAGAGAGAAGAGAGAGAAGAGAGAGAAGAGAGAGAAGAGAGAGAAAAGAGAGAAAAGAGAGAAAAGAGAGAAAAGAGAGAAAAGAGAGAAAAGAGAGAAAAGAGAAGAGAGAAAATCCATCTTTTCCCTTGTCACAATAGAAGTGAAGCAAGGGAGAAAGCCTGGAGGGAGCAAATGGTCTTCAGAAGCCATTAAATTTAGAATAATCTCAAAGACCAAACATTTTTCCCCTCTTCTGCCTAACCCACTCTGTTGCCAGTGAGCAGGATCATTTCTATGGAGTCAGAATAAGCATGTGAGCAAAACACACCCTCATTAGTCTATGGCAGCTGTGCACATCAGACTGGCCAGGCCTCCTTTCCCAAAATTCCCACTGAGCAAACACTCTCCAAACACAACGTTACAAGTGAGAGGCTGCTGCCAGTATGCCCAGCTCCAGTATCCCACTAGCCTGGAAACATGGGAGACCAACATCTGCTATTACCACAGTCTGTGGCAAAATTAATACCTAAGGCTACAAATCAGCCTACATGCTGGTCCACTCTGGAAAAAAAAACAAGGCAGTCAGCACCTAGGTTTCTTACTCATTTTGGGAGACTCCACCATCACTAGTGTCACAGAGACACCAGAGCTATTTTATCACTGTCCATGCAAGTCAGACTCGCCAGCCACAATCACAAGCAGGCTGCACTATATGAACACTTTGTACAATGCCCTGGGCAAATTCCCTCCACATGAGTTTAAGGAACGCCATAAAAAGGCCATAGCTGAAGGGAGAAAGCAAACCCATATATTCTGACTGCTATTAAAGAAAGGTATCCAACCTACGTTAGTAAAACTGGAAGAAGATACTGTATTACATCCCAAAAAGAAAAAGTTGTGTAACAAAATGTTCCTTTAACATCGCTGACTGTATCAGAGCAATAAACCTTCCTCAAAACCTAGGATCAGACAGTATTCCTTGGGAGCACCAGTACTGTCATTCTTCGAACCCTCTCCATCCCTCCGTGACCACAAACTTGCTCCATTTCTCACCTCTCTTCATTGCAGTTCTCTCCTCATTGCTTTTTGGGTCCCAAAGGCCAACACTTAGGGAGAAAGCTCCGGAATCGGCAGTGCAACCTATTGCTTTGCATAGCATGAAGGACATACCCATGCAAGGCGAGAGTCATTCCTTAGCTGTAATAATAATTTGGCATCCTTCCACGTGAGCGGATATGTTGTTACTGAGGACAGCAGGGCTGAGCCCATGTCCTCCAGCATGCTGGCCAGCTGGCTTCTCCTGGGACAGCTGGCAAAAATTTTGTAGAGTTTTGAAGATGAGATCATTTGAAGTGCATTTCACCACCACCACCTACAACAGCAAAAATAAGTCTGTTATCACAATGGGTTTGTCTGATTACGGGTGTAAATTAAATATGCTATAAGTACAGGGAGCAACGTTCTGATTAATTGTAATAGGCACTGGTCCTCATTTATAAAAACTTGAATTTGTGCTGTACAGTGGTTCGACAAAAAGCCTTGGTAAGTCACTCGCTATCCGATAGTTACATTGAGTTATCACATGAGCAGCCATTATTCAAGGTGACAGCCTCAGCACAACAAGCCCCTGTTGAGAGCACTCGAGTTTGTGTCAGCGCGGAGCAGCTGAACCTAATGGATATCCGCCTGGATGAGCCCAGTGCCTGCACGTAGCCATAAGCCTGGCTGTACATAGTGGGACAAATTGACCAAGCGGTGCATCGCTCCAACATTACTCTCGGCACAATAAGACTGACATTTTTCTGCTTTTCTTCAGATAAGCCTGGGGTTTTATTGATTTTTTTTTTTTTTTGAGGGGGTGGGAAGTAAAAGTAACTCCTAATTAACAGCCACCAGTTAGTGTTGGGGGGGGCAGTAACTTTTCAATAGGGGTGGGAGAAAGCTTGGCTTTCATTTTCCCCACCACCCTGATCTGCCTGGCACACTGGGGCACGGAGACACACAAAGGGCTGGCAATGCAGCCCACATTGGGGAAGGGAGGGGCTGTGCCCAGTTCTGGTGCAGGTTCAGGTTAGACCAATCTTGGAAGCTATCCTAACCCAAAATCCATAATCTTCTTTAGCTAATTCCCTAGACTTACCAATTCTATCCAACATCTTGAAAGGCAAGTTTCCTAAAGCTGCTAGCTTGGAAAAAGCAGGATTTCCACCATGGCTCTGCCTCTTGATTAGGAGATATTCCCTTACTGCAAGCAGACATTGCCATTTCTGAGCTGATCCCCAATTATGTTTGTTAAAACTTATAGCTGAGCCTCATGGCGCAAAAAGAAGATTCATTCCCTATCCAGAAATAGTAAAGAACAAATAGAACACACACCAGTTATTTTTCTACTGCCAAAGTTACTTCATTGTCATTTTATAATACAAAATGCTCTAAATTACATACAGAAATTTCCTCCTCCTTCTAAAAACCATAAAGTCCATGTCTGAAAGCAGAATATTCATCTTCTGACTTTTTATACTGCAGTTTTAAGGCTTCTATATCTCCACTGTATATTGGGGGGAGGGGGGGAAGCCCAATAAGTAGCTACTGAGATCGATTTCTGGAGCTGTTATTTAATCTCTGGGTTTTTTTCAGCACTTAATACAACATAGCCAGTAGGGAACAGTCACATTTTGTGTTCATTCATCTGATTAAGGAGAAAAAGTCATTTCCTAGTGCCACACATTCAGTGGGGGATTAGCCAGATTAGCAGGGGTCTCAGTCATCAGGGCCATACCTGCCCCCATCAGCCCTGCTCAGCCCTCCAAGCAGTGACATGCACGGCGTGGCCCCGCACTGCTGCACCCCAGCCATCGCAGTGCCACCACCCCCAGAGCTGGCACCAGCCACTGCCAGCTCCCCTGGCCCCACAGCAAGCGCTGCTCCCACAGAGGCAGGAGGCAGCAAGGGGCTGAGAAAGCCCTCCTCACCACAGGCACCGAGGAAACATCAACACGGACAAGCCGGAGGAAAATTACGTCTATCTGGAGTCATTTATTTGGAGCTTTGTTTAAAAGGAACACGAGGCAGATGGGGACAGTGTAAGTCCACGGTGAGAAGCGAACTAGGTTAACAAATAAGATGACAATGCTGAACTCTGTTCTCCAGGAAGCAGGTTAATATTCTTATCTAACAATATGTCCCTTCAGTGATAATACACTGGAATCAATTCAAAACCATATTAATATAAATAAGAGGTAGCTGTTACCAGAGCTCAGTTTAAATGACAAAGCTCTCTATTAATGTGAATTCATTAGTATCCTCATCTCTGGATGTATCTACCTAATTTGCAACTAAATTATTAGGGGGCTTTTTGCTACACACAGCCCTGACCTGATGCTGCAGTACCTCTACCCGCAGAAAACCAGGCGCCGGGGGCTGCAGAGCTGGGTCTCATCTGAACCATTGCCAAGTACCATGGTACAGCAACTCCAGTACTTGATCATGCAAAACCTCCTTTAAAAGGCAATGGTTACCTGCAGAGAGAGTGAGGAGCGAGAGATCAGGGTTCCGCTGCGTGGCACAGCCACAAGAAATTACACCATGTCTCTCTGTCCAAAGATGGAGAACGCCACTTACAGAAACCACAGCAAACCTGGCAGAATCATCCTCCATCCATCACAGTGTCTGCAGCTTCCTTCTGGAGGCAGGCAAGATGATGATAAATACAGCGTAAGCGTATTAAAGTGTGTCTTTTTCCTGAGCTACAAATAAAGCTGCCTGCAGGGTCTGCCTCCCCAGGAGTAAATGCCAAGGAGAAATTCAGGGAAAACAAAGGGAGCTGGTTAATTGAGTGATGCTCACATCCCCCGACAGACATGATCCTACAGAATGGAGCATGCATTCCCAATCTGGCACTGTTTACAAACACGATGCAACTGGCATCATTTCAATATTGTTGTAACAGGTGAGCACACGTATAGCCTGGGGAGGAAATAGCATTTTTATTGACTGACAGATTGCAGTACTACGTTACATTGAACACATCCCATTAAAAATGGAGTGAGCCCTGCCTAAAATATGACACTGTGCAAAGGTTAGCAGTACAGTGGTCATTTTATTATCAAGGTTAAAGCTACCCTTGTAAAGCTTTGCTGGAGCAGCTATGTTGGTTATGAACGTTAAATAAATAAACAAACACAAATTGTATCTCAAAGCCAGCTTACCTCTGCCAGGGGAACCCCTAGAGTAGGTACAGATATGCTTTTATCAGCTGAGTTGGGCTGTCTGAGGAAACAGCGTAACAAAAGCAGCATCTATACCTGTATCTTTACTGCAGGGCTCAGCAGCCATGCAATGCCAGCACAGCTGCTGCAGCAATGCAGCGCCGCTTCCACAATACAT
The DNA here is from genome assembly GCF_963210335.1 of Falco punctatus. Taxonomy (NCBI): domain Eukaryota; kingdom Metazoa; phylum Chordata; class Aves; order Falconiformes; family Falconidae; genus Falco; species Falco punctatus. The sequence continues at coordinate 17,742,562 of NC_137584.1, forward strand.
CACCCGGGATGCAAACTGCATGCATGTGTGCGCGTACATATAGATAACGTGCATCTGCATGTACATACCCTGACTCTCAAGTCCTGGTTCCAGCTGTGGCCAAGGCCTTTGGCTGCTTCTCGGGCACACGCAGAGCCCAGCAGCTCCCGAAAGCAGTGACAGTCACTTCACTGCCCGCTGCCACCTCCCTTCACTCTACACTTCTGCCTTGCCCAGAACCAGATCAATTAAGTACAAAATGGATAAAAAAGTTGTTATGCACATCTAAACTGGACACTTCAGCACTGAAGCTTTTGTGGGGATCTGAATTACATCTCTGCTAATTACACATCTCACTTTTCTCACTGACAGCTTCATGACTGGCATTTGTTTGCCCCTGACTTCTGCACTGAGCTTCCATCTCTACAGCAACCAGTGCTCGAGTACTCATCAAATACCATTACTCATCAAATACCACAGAGAGTAACTGTTCCATGTTGTCAAAAACAAGGGATGAAGAAGGATCCATGAAAGTTTATATCAATTAAAGACTTTCAAGTGATATTGTGAATAGCCAAATAAGTCTGGATAAGACTTTCTTATCTTGCAAAAAAATTTCAAAAGTTTTGTGTTTGGTTTTTTTGCCTTGCATGTTGATGAAAAGGCATTTGGGAAAAAAGTGGAGCTCATATATTTCTCAAAAATTACTACTAATCCAATCAGAACACATATTTAAATGAGAAAGATGGGCATGAAACCCCCCCTCTGCCTCTTTCAGACCAGGAACTTTCCTTTGAAACCCATTCTCTCTGAGCAACACGTTTCATAAATAAGTTTAAAAAAAAAAAAAATCAGCAGCCTCTTTAATTTACCTCCAACATAAAAATTCTGCTCTGGACTATCAGATAAGGAAGAAAATGATAGTAACTCACATTTAGGTTAGAAACACATATATTTAAAATAAACTTTTGTTAAAAGCAGAGCTAGCTCCGAGTGCAGGCAGAACTGACCATCACCCACCTGTGCAAACGGCATGTCCTAAACCTGCCCCTTTATCCCCCAAACAGCAGCACTAGAATGAAGCTCTCAGCAGCCCCAGTCTCCCCTCCCATGTCACTTGTGCCTTCCCTGGAGCCAGGATCTGGCTGCTCCTCCCTGTCATGGAGGAGACACTTTTAGACACCACAAGCTACTGGTGCTAACAAAAGCTTTACTATCTCCCTTGGGTTCATAAATCTGAGGTCCTGCATAACTCTCAGTATCCCTTAAATTCTACCTTATGGACAGATCCAGTACAGCGTTTCTTTCATTGACTACGTGTTACACCAAGCCATAAGACTCCTTGGATGGAACACATCTGGGAATGCATTTTGGGGAAGCAAATATATTACCACTAATTATGACACTGCTTTTGGACACAGACAGAGAACACCAATGTTTAGATGACTTACAAAAACGTATTTGATACACAGGGACACCCTTGTCCAGTTATAGCTAGGCATTTCTCAAGTATTCCTGAGCCTGGGGCTTTGATAGCGAATGGGTGAATGGAGTGGGACTGGAAAGCAACCCACTGTCTAGGAAGCTGCTCTCTGTTAAGCAGAACACACTGATGTTTCTTACAGGAGAGAGCAATGCTTTCTTGGCTTCTCCTTTGACATAGCTAAGTCTGGTGGGAGGCAACAGCAGATGGAGGATGCTACCCCAGGTGCTGTGCTGTGCTGTGCAGCTCACACTCCCCCCGTGGTCACCATTGCTGTTTGTTTTCAGAAGCCTGCTCATTTTTACAGAAATAGGCTGTTCCCCTTAAAAAACTACCTCCAATGCGTAGAACAGATGGAAAGCATGAAATTGTGCAGAAAAAGCGAGGGCAGGATTACCAAAAAGTGGCTTTTCAGTTACTAATTTCTTCCAATGGCTGAAGAAAATTTAACCTATAATATTTCTGCAATTGCTTCAGCCAGCTCATGTTCTTAAAATTCATGGAAATCATCATTGTCAAACCAGTGTTTAAAGGCCACACCGACTTCCAGACTTTTTTAAATCATGACACAGAATAATCAGTGATCACAACAGATAAGGCTAGAAGGAGCCAAAACCCACTGACGTTGAAAGATACCTCCAAAAGATCCAGTAGGTTTCGGCCCAGAGTTTGCCTCGTACATTACCCATCCTAAAGGCTGCTGGCAACAACATAGTAAAATTCTCTTTTTTTCAAAGTGAGAGTCACATGAATTGATAAATGATGCCTCATTTGGAAGCCGGGGGCTTAGTCCCTGGCTCTAATAACACTCTGCAGACTGATGACTGATTAATTGACAGGCATTTTTGGGATACCTGGTGATGAATATCAGCAACAAAGTGAAATGTCAGAGAGTGAAACATATTGCAAGGCTTGTGTGGATTATGAGGAGTTGTGTTATCAAACAAGAGAACAAAGTCAAGGGATAAGCAAGTGTAGAATCAGAGTATCCAGCAGGATAATGCTAATTAAGTCCAGGGAGATAAATTTATAAATGTAGATTTAATGGCTTTACTCAGATTCTTGTATAACTAGTAGGTTTATTCTGAGATTGTGTTAGTAATCAACTCAAGTAGAAGTGGCAACATGAGTAGAAAAGGGGCTGCACAGAGGAATAGTTAGTTTGAAGAAAAGCAAAATTACAATTTCCCTGCTGCCTGCTAATGACTTAACGACCTCAAATGTGATCCACAGGGGGCTGCAAAAGGAAGCTGCCTTCTGAAATTCAAGCAGGATTTCATATCTGTTATGCTAATTTCCAGACACTAATGTGACCAATTTGATATACAAACAACAATTTCATCTGTCATTTTGAGCTCAAGTTGCAATCCTTTTCAGTAAAAAAAAAAAAAAAAAAAATATGAGCAAGTAACTAATAATGTCCCTTAGGCTAGAATTGTGACTCTGGTGTTACGCAGAAAACAAGCCATGCTAATCGCCCAGCTGCAATGCCACAAAAATAAACACATCTCTTCGTGAGCAATTGCCTGTTCTTACGTACCTGCTACTGGGTGCATCATATGCACCATCTGACATTTATAATTAGGCTGGCCAGAAAAGAAAAATTCTGCTTAACAAAGTGATTCATATTTCACCACTAAGTTTTGCCCGTCATAAGGATGAGCTGGAACAACAGTGCATGGCTTCAGGAAGGGGCAGGAGAAAAACATGGTGGTAAGATAATTGCTGCAGATAGCCAGTGTTAAATCACCATTCCTTGAGATGTCTGATTTCCCAGCAGTTCCCCAGCCATGGTACTGTGCGATCAATATTCCACACTGCACGTGTAAATTAAATGACTGGTTTCCAATTTGCAGCTTCTAGACGCCTAAGGAGTCCATGGAGTGATTTTAAGTTGCCCAAGAAAGAGAATTGCAAAAGCAAGCTCCTATATTCTCCATATGGTTGGGTGGGGAGCTTTTTGATGGCCACAAATTGCTAGAAATTGAAATTATCTAAATGCAGTTTTAAATAGGCTAACGGGAGTGGTAATAGCCGAAATCATGAGGCTTGAGCTATGGTCTCATAAAACCACGCCATCAAGGGCTCCCTCAACCTTTCTAATACCTGCACCAGGCCAGGACCTGAGGAGCCTTTGTAACAGACGTCTCCCTGAAATGTTTGCCCAAAACTTTTAACTTCAAGAGATGAGAATTTCCCTACATCAAAAACTTTCCAATCACCTGTAGCAAACACTGACACACACAGTTGCACAAAGCGCTTCTGTCCTTGGGTTTTGTAAGCTTAGAGTCAACAATTCAACTGGAAAACTGAAAAAAGCCTTGATGTGGTGAGAGATTAAAACCAAACAGAATTATCATAAATCATTATGAGAATAAATACATATTCTTTTTAAACATTGTAAAGTCTGATTTCACATTTAAACCATTTTTTCATAACAGCACTTGAATACGTATAATTACATGTTGGTGTTCATTGTTTAGACCATTTTATATGAACAAGTAAGGCAAACACTCAGATATAAATCCCAGATGGCAATTATTTTAAATAGTGCAATTATTTTCTCATCATAATCACTGGGGTACAATTCCTGTTAAACTATCCAGTATTCCTTGAGAAAGTTAAGTAAAAATCAATCTGATTTACTTTAAGGTAAGGGCTTCCCAGCTCTGCTCTCTCCCCCTTATTGCTCAAATAAATATAAATGTGTATTAGCTATGGGGACAATCAATGAAATTATATTAAATTTGCAACATAGCCAAGTGTCTGCAAATGCAACTAATTACTTATATTGTGAGTCTTGTTGATGCTGCTGTTGTCAAAAAGTTAAACAGCCCATCTCTTTAATGTAAGCAATATTTAAGGCTTTTACACTGCCATTTCACTAAAGCTGAAACATCTTATGGCATAATTAAATGGTGCAGGCAGTTTTCTGATTATCTACTGGAAATCATGGAAAAAAGTTTCATCTCCTGAAATGCATTTTATAAAGTAACACATTTTGCAATAGGTGCATATAGCTTTACTAGTACACATGCTGTACTAAAAGATTTGGAAGTTTGGACTTAAAAATCATGGCTGACTGTTTTTACTTCCCATAGGACTTGTCTGAAGAGATCTTGGTGAAGGTCAGAGAGCAGTGGGTCCCTCCAGACCCCACGCAGCAGGTCCTGCTCCAGGAAGCTGTGTAAAAAACCCTAATACTACCAATAATAATAATAATAATAATAATAATAAGCACAACAAAAACCATCATTTTCCCTATTCCAGCAGTAAGAAAGCAATTAGCCTGATGTTAGTAAACCCTGACAGGAATGAGGAAAGCCTGCCCAAAGACTGTAGGGCAATGAATTTCAATCCGTAATATGACAAACATGGGTGCAAACACCTCCAAATCGAGGTATTTATACATTTATATATTTGTTATACAAACAAATCACAAGGATGAGTTCACTGCAAAGACCGACCCTCCCACAGTTGCTCAACACCCTGCAACATTTATCAGAGAAGCACAGGTAATGACCTCACTTCTCCTTGGCAGATTACATTCTCCTCCATGAACCCACCTTTAAAATTTCAAACGGTTTGTACATTATTCATTTACTGTTTCAAAATATCCATTATTAGCAAAAATGACATTTAGGTAGAAAAAATTTCAATGCAATCTGCAAATCAATTTGTAAGGATTTCAGCAATTAGGGGAATTTCTGGGCTACAAACACTTTGTAATGTGAGAAGTCATCTTGACTGATAGAGCTGTCAGGATTTCCATCCAAAAATATAGCTGTGTTTCCCTCCTTGCCACCCCACCCTTTCATCAGTTAGATTTGAAAGTTTTGTTCTTTCCTGTATTTATTATTGGCACCTTGGCACTTTACCCAACTTTAATCCATTTTAATCCTCCTGTTGTCCCACTGAGCAGAACAGATGCTGAGTAGGACTGAGAAAAAGGATGAATTTATGCCAGATCTACAGGGCTCAGGAGCCACCAAAGAGAAATGCAAAGCCAGTTAAACCTCTGAAATGTACCAAGTGCCCACTGGGCTGGGGAGAGCAAGGCAGACCTAAGCCGAGTCTGAGTATACCCTGCAATCTGCAAGGTGACAGCCACACTCAGTGTTTCCTAACAAAAATAGGCAAAAAGCAGGATCACAAGTTACAAGCTCTGCCAAGAAGCCCCAAGGCATCATCATTTTAGGAAGCCATATGGCTTTTTTTTTTTTTTTTTTTAGAGGGAAAGGGGGGTGGGGGGGAGCTAAGTGCAGTGGATTCATAGTTGTGTTCCAGTTCCTTTTGAACTATGCACCAGAGACATCATAAATAACAACCTTGCTGCCATCTCATTAAGACTTAGAAATCTTCCAGCCATTAAAAAACTGAATTCCTTTCACATTTGTAGGTTGTGCTGTCTCACTGGCAGCTCCCTCTGAAAGGTTCCCTGACATCCCAAGCTTAGTGCAAATAAAATCAAAAGCTTAATTCATCCTCTGTCTTCTTCTCTCCCAGGTCTTCGTTAGAAATGTCACATCCACAACGCTGTAGTTTCTGGGCCCATATCTCAACCGTCATCTTCAGTTCCCCCTTCCCTCTCTTACAGCCTGTGTCAGTCACATCTGTTACCATCTATTATTTTTCTTTTCCTCTTTGGAGGCAGTCATGTCCCAGGTTGATTATTGCACTTTTCCTTCTGGGGTTCTTCACTATAATTTTTTCTAGTCCGTACAAAACCAGTCTTCCTTTCTGCCTTGTGAATTCCCTCAAACCTAGCTGGTAGGCCAGTTTACATAGTGAAACTAAACTTAGTTGAATTAAATCTCACACACATATAAAAAAGACGCTGGCATCCACATATAAAAAAAACACTTATAAGACGCTGGCATCCACACACTAAGCCTAGCTCTTATTTGGACCTGCATGTCCCCACATTGCCTCGCTAAGGCAGGCAAGAAATTCATGAAGTATTTAACCAGCTTACAGAGCTTTTGTGTTGGAAACAGAAACAAACAGAACAGCTGAGCTGGTCAAAAGCATCCAGATAGGATCCTCTTTCCTAAGCTGCAGACACAGTCATGCCGGCTGTGCTGGGAGGGAATGCAAGCACAGAAAAACAAACCAATCAAAATAATTAGATACCCACAACACTGCAAATAACTTCAATAGAGGTTTCCACACTCTGAAGGAGTGGGATGGAGCTGTTCATGGCAGACTTTTCATGGCTGGATCTGAACTGACCATTAAAGGAAATGACAGAGCAGAAGAGAGAACACAGGTCAAGAGCAGCCCGCAGCACCCACGCAGGTAGAAGGAAGTTTTTGCTTTCTGCTTTATGTGCACAGTGCTGCAGCCCTTACAGACAGACAGCACGCGGCCCTTCAGAGCGAAGCAGAGGGTACAGTGTGACAGGGGAGTGGGAAGAGTTTCACAGTTGAGCTGCCAGAAGCACAGGAGGTTTGAAGGAAATATCACATGGCAGATGGAAATCTAGCATCCATGGACCAATGTGAAATCCAAAACATTACAGAATTAGCAAGAATGCTCCAAACATCCACAACTTTTAGCATCAGGATGCTAGAGACAGTCACCTGGAATATTTGTTTCTATTATAATCCAAAGTTATTGCTCAAGTAAAATACGCCTTCACACATCAAATCCCTGGAAAGGGAACTTTTATCACTGTTCATTGTCATTTCAGGAAAGCTTGGAGAATCCACCTCAGGCAATCCTCTCAATATGCTATACAAAGTAGGAGACATAATACACATGGTATAGACCGATGCAAACGGGCCAGAACCAGGATGAGGAAGGGTAACGTTTCCCTTTGCCTTGCAGGTGAGGCAGGCAGGCAATTTGCCACAGGTCACCAGCAAAATCTATGGCCACATCTCAAACTGAACACAAGCTCTCCTGGCATCTGCAGCATGGTCTTTGAGTGGCAAGAAAGGTGATCTTCAGTGGGTCAATGCTAACAGCAGCAACAGGGTTGTGCCTGTTAAGCCGGCGTGAATCTGGTATGTTCATTAAGAAGGGAAAAGTAACACATTTCGTTCGCTCTTGTCCCTACATTTCCAGCATGTCCCCGCACAAGGGCTTCTCTGCCGGCTGCTGGCACGCGGGAGATGTCAGCTCCATTAGCCGCTTCCCATTTCCTCACTTTGGAGGAAGGCGTTGTCCTTTCCCTCTGAAGAGCCTTGCAAACAACTCTCCTTTATTTTTAGCAACGTCAAGCTCTTCCTAAAATTTGTCACTCCAGATGCAAAACCGGCACATGCGAAAGCATTGCAAAATTGGCAGCTTTCCATGCACAACCAAAGCCACAAGGTTTTCAGCCTCACCCTGGGCTATGCAACCAGAGGCTTTTGCTTCCTACTCGCTCCTGTTACGCAGAAAATATCGTGTAATTCTGGTTAGGGAGGCAATGGAAGTAAAACATGACTGCTTGTGTCGGAGGCTGTCCCCTGCCCACCCCCAGCACAACACGGGCGGCTGTGCGGCCCTGCCTCCATGGCCAAGCTCGTCAAGAGCAGAGCTGGGCGTCCTCTCAAACCGTCACAGAGGCGTGAAGAGGTTAATGGAGCAGGGAAAGCCAGTGTCAACAGCAAAATCTGTCGCTGCAGCTGCAGCACTTCAGAGCTTTAGGCAGCACATTGTTTATCTGCGCCCTTCCCCACAACCTCCCAGGGAGAGCAGGTTGTTTTGGAGGTATGACCAGGGAAGTCTAGATACAGGCTCAGCACTACCAAAACTTTGTTGTAAACAAATAGAGGGGTTTGCAATCAGGTTGAAATTCTGGAAATATTTGGCCTTACAGGCTCTTACCTGGCATTAACCTGGCAGTTTCTGGTTAGCGGGCAAGAAAAATTTTTCTTATCATATGTTAATGGGCTCGCCATCACCTCCTAGTTCACCAAGGCAAAACCCTGTTCCTGCTACGTCTGATGGGATGCGAACCTTCTTTTTTTGCAGGATTACCCACCTAGCCCCTACTCACCATACTCCATCATGCTAGCTGAATACTGTACCTGCTTACACAGCCTGAAGTGTGACTCCACAGATTTCCATTATTCTCTTTGCAAACCATTCTGTATCCTTTTATAATGCTGGTAGATAATACTGTTTTCCCCCTCCAGGCCCTAGGGTATTTTCATTTTTTAAATATGGAGTAAAGCAAATAAAAAAAATAATGTTAAGTGGCTGCTTTTACCTATACTTACACCTTAAGATACGCCATGTTGTGGTGCATTAATAAGAAATATGTATGTCAGAACACAGAAGTAGTAAGTTTTGCCTGCAGTCCGTGGTGACAAAGCATTTATTTCTGACTGCATTCAGTTCCCATCTGTGGCTCACTGTGCAACCTGACAGCTGCCACTGGTGGTGTGACCTGCTAAGCAATCCTTGTTAGTACAGCTTCTTACCCTATCATTTAAGAAAAAGAAATTACTATGGAATAGCTCCCAAATGTTCACCTCTCCCTACAACTAAAATTCAAGGGATAAGGCAAAAGACACAACATCTGGCATAGAACGATGTGTTTTGTATGTTAATCAGCAGTGGAGAGCAAATAAAACATGTTCCGAAAATAGAAAATTTACTGCTTCCATATCGTAAGAGATTATAAGAATATATCCCCACTCTGAAAAGGAAAAGCAAGTGACTGACTCTGCACACAAGAGCATCCCCAGGCAAGGCAAGGCAGCTGCCCAGCCCGGGTGCTGCTCAGCAGGCAGAGGAGTCTTCCCACAAAGGCTCAGGCTCCTGGATGATGGACATGCCTTCCCTCCCCTGTAGACTTCAGGCATGATTTAAGGGAGTAAGGTGACAAAAATACTTTGTCGTTTTGACTTTCTTGTTTGGTATCTTTTTAGGCTCTTTGATACTATGTCCTTGGAACTGAAAGCTCAAAAAGTAGCTACAGGAAAGTGAATTTTTATTCTTCTCAAGTCTTTTGTCATGAACAAAAGCATTTGCTTACTGAAGTACCTGTGGAGAAACACAAAGTAACACTTCAAACACCCATTCCAAATAAAAAACATGAGGTAAAAGCCAAACAACTGGAAGCCTGCTCACGGATCATAAATTTCCTTCTGCAATTCCACCCCTCTAACAAGCTTCTGTTCCTGAAAGTACTATTAAAAAGTAATTTTTTAAAAAAATATTTTATTTAAAGCAATTCTGGAATAGCAGAAAAAAATTAATTAAGTGACCAGAGTACTGTTTTGAGTATATTCCAGTGCTCGTGAAATATCTTGAACATAATCAACTGACAGCTCTGAAAATAAAAACTTCTATGGCTAGGAAGAGCTGAACGGGAGACAGAATATAGAATCATTTAGGTTGGAAAAGACCTTTGAGATCATATTATGCTTCTTGATTAGCTCCAGACATGTCTCTTTAACCCTAACACCTTAGGGGAACATATCTACGGTGGGGAAGACCATTCAGTCATCATGTCAAAGATGAATAAAGTATCCATTTTTGATATCAAGTATCCAAAAATTGCTTGTCATAAATTATTAGGTTGCATTTAAACAGGTAAGTTAACAGGAACAGGAGTTCTTTTATTCCTTCGTCAACCAAATCTGCCAAGCAAAAGATATTTTTGTTGCTTTTTTTTGGTTGTGAAATAATTTGCGTATTATAAATTGCTAACAGTTAGTTATGATTATAAAATAATTATTAAAATGCAAAATAAACCAGCTTTATGGCATCAATCCAAAATCATTTGCTGCAGCACATAAGGTGGTGTATCAAATTTGCTGAAGCCAGAGTTGCACTCTGGCTGTAAAATCACAAGACTGGAATACAAAACACAGCATTCAAATAGAAAGACATTTATGAACATTAAATACCTGTGTTTAGAGACTGTGAGATCTGTGACGCTCAGAGCAAGAGAAAGTGTTCACAAAGTATATACAATCCTACTCTTTGGTCGATCGGTAATTACAAAAAGAGTTTATATTAGGGGCATTTCATCTCATCTTCAAGATCTGCCATAGAGGAGTACGGTGATAAAACACAGGGCTGGCTTTGGCTTTCACAACACCGAAATCAATCAAGTATCTCTATGCAGTCCAAAGGGACGACAAATCACGTTTGTCACACCTACAAACAGTTTTCTGAAAACAAAAAATGTAACAATTTACAGAATCCTAGATGCCTTATATTTATCCTTTCTCTGAGAGCCTGAAATGAAGACAGAATCCACCTCGCCTTCCCCCCACCCCAATAAGCATCTTTTTTAATAGACTTTTTTTTTTTTTTTTTTAGTGGTAGATTTCTTACCACAGCTGAAGCCTCTGCTTGAGGCAGAAGATGTTTGAAGTGTTTGAAACAGAGCACTCCGGCCTCCATGGAGTGGCCTAGATTATACTTCACATAAATTAAGGTGTTATATTAATCTCAACATTCATCATGAAGTATGACAAAGTTTAATATGCCTTAGATCTGTTATGAAAAACAATATTATGAAAAATCCTTCCTATTATATCTGTTTAATATACTACCTCCTCCTACACATATATTCTAGTTACAATAAATGTTTGTTTTCTTTACTGGTAAATATTAGAACAATACGAGAGATTAAATTAGAAAAAATATGTGCCTCTGCAAACTCTTAGTTACAGAATTACTTGCTTTCACTGCATTGCCTAGATAACTCACTGATCTATATACCCTAACAAATACTCACACAGGTCAGTCTCCAGCACAGATCTCTATCAGGCAGATGTGATTGAGGCATCTCAGTTTCTGAGACCAAGAAAGCACAAGAGGGTCATTTTCTCTGCATCACGTTCATCCAACTTTGGTCACCACCAGCCAAAACAGCCAGGTACCCAATTACAGACGAGCTGGCTGGCAGCAGCCTTCGTGCAGGTTCGACAGGAGATGTGAGCTCGTGCCTCTGGCTGTGCAGTGAGACTCGTTAGCTGCACTGTCACCGTGACCGAGGAAGTCTTTGGAGCACTGGGACTGAAAACACAGCCTGAAGTCTGGGGTAGAGATAAACCACATACAAAAAAGACATAGGAAGAGGAAATATCAGAGGCATAGAAGAACATCCATGCGCAGAAATATTAAACACAGGAGGACTCTTCAGTTTAGGAAAGTAATAACTGAGGAAGGACAGCTAGGACCTGTTACACTGACAAGGTGAGAAGAACAGTTAGTTGCTGTTTCTCATCATACAACATGATGATACAATCAGGCACCAAGCTTAAAACAATAAAAAGGAAGCGTTTTTTCACATAACACATAACCCTGTCGTGGGAACTATTGCTACACAAGCATGCAAATGTAAAAAATATACATTACTTCAAAAACTGTTTTAAAAATCCATGTATTGCCCAGAGAAGGATCACTGCCCACTTGTCCTCTTCCTTTTCCTGAGCATCCAGACAGTTACAGCTGCCAGGGATGAGATACGGACTAGGAAGTTACAGGACTCACTCACTTCGCTTCATTAGGTAGAAAGCACTCATCTCAATTCAAAATGCTCAGGGAGTTCAAAGCAGCAGCAATAACAATGAAAATTTAAGATTTGCCCATCAGAATAAACAATATACCGAATAAGCAATAAGTATATATCAAGCTTGTTATTGCCATTCTGTGCTATGAGAATTAGAGGTGGGATGGAGACATTGCAAGCAGCTCCAGTATTTCTCATCTGAATTAGAGCTTCTTGCAAACAGACGGTCCTTCAAAACAGAAGGTATCATGGCTAGTTTGTGTGCATAATACTTATTTTTATCTGGATTGAAACAAGCAAAGAAATCCAGGCTCCAGATGCCCTTGCGATCACTCATAAATGCAATTTAGTGCACCAAACCTCAATACATTAAAGTAATCTTTATAAATAATTATGAACTGACACCTAAGAGCTAACATAGCTGAAATGACAAATTAGAAATGTCATCTCATGATGCGCGTTAGCCCAGTGTCACTCAAAACTGATGTATTTTTACTCATATCGAATTAGAATTGCCAGTGACTGTGGGTTTTTTTTCCTTGAACAAGGCACAGCTGAAAGGTCTGCAAAGACAAACCTGACTCTAAAGCATTTCTTTTGGAGCAATCCATAAATCATCTGCATGTGCCATTCATATTAGACATGGGAGCAGGGCTGCTGTGCATCAAAATGCTCACATGACAGAAGCATTCCTTTAGAAAGCAAACCATAAAGGCTAATAAAAAGATATTTCATAAGATGACAAAAAGATTACAAAGCTGAATAAAGGAGACCTGGGCAACGATAAAACAAGACCCAGGCTGTTCTTCATCCAGAAGTCCCAGGCAATGGAATACTGAGCTTTCCAGACTCTCAGAAGAGAAACATCATGAATGGAGGTCTTGTCAGATACAAAAGCATCCTTCTCATGGATATAGATGTGAAACAGGCACATTTCTGTACCTTTTGTTATTGCTGCAATGTCACATCAATAATGCAAAACAAAGAGACAGAAAGTGAGGGTCCCTATTCAAACAAGAGCTTCTGCATTGCCAAAGATCCTGAGAAGTTTGTGGATGGCAAGAGAACTCAGACAGTAAGGGAGGCACAGACCTCAGCTCAGGGTTATTTAGCATGTAAATTGATTTAATGTGTTTTCCTGCTTTGTATTCATTGATTTCAAAGCCTTCCTCAGTATCCATTTCTGTCACAATAGCTATGGTAAATTGCCAGCCCACATTGGATAGGCAAGTGGCCAGCTGAGACTATGGACATAATTAACATGTCTATTTTGACAACCCACCTCAAACCTTCAATTTATACAACAACACATCAATGTGAAAACATCTGGTCACAATCCTTTCTGTTGGTTTTTTTTAATCACCTGCCCCTCGTACTTGCTACATTCTCTCATCACAACATCTCATAATTTAAATTCTAAGCTGTTGACAAAAATTATTCTGTCTTCCATATTCTTGTGCAATGAGACCATGAACAATGAGACCCTGCCACAATAGCTCCTCTGGAAATTAATACATGTAATAATATTATTATAACCTTCCAGCCATTTCCTTATGAATTCAAACTATATTTTTTCCTTTATTTTTTAAGCAGAACAATGGAAGCTGCTGTCTGATTTGCATTCAAACGTGAAGAAGATGCCAAGTACTGCACCTCTTTGCACTTTGCACCCTGTGCTCCTCACAGCATGTTTCTTCCATAGAGAAAAGTGTGTTGTAGCAGCAGCAGATTAAATTAATCCAGACAGTTTTTGTCCTTCAGGGAAAGGCGCCTTGTTTTTGCCATGCTCCAGTCTGTTGATGCTCTAAAAAGTCACAGGACAGCAATCTGTAGTACATGGCATCTCAGTATTGTGCTGGAGATTAGAAATGGAAAATGTGTTCTGTGGGAAAAAACAATCTTTCATACAACATCTATTGACCAAAATGCCGCCAACTCGGGTGAGCTGTTATCAGTTAAGCAACCTTCAGCTTCCTACAGACCGATGAAGGAAGCAGGCAGGTCTTCACGTGTTCCTGGTGCGTATTTTCTCTCTTCCCCAATTCCTTGAACACGGAACACACGGAACAAGACAATGACAGCGTGAAGTTCGTCTGAATGTTTCCATTAAGCCAAACCTGTTTCAACGAGCAAACCTGACAACAAAAACCCATCTAGGAAGTATTTTCCACTGAAACCCTGCTCAGAGATAGCACGCACAAATGGAAAGGCCTGCTGTCTGCCAGAGGGAAAAAGCTCCTGGGCTTCAATCATCCCTCCTTTAGTAGCTGTGAATACTAACGGCAGCCTGCAATCATGAATACTATGCCCCAAAATGACCACTTCATACTATTTTGCTTATGGGCAAGGATGTTCTTAATATTTTTAATTTTTTTACGCTAAACAACCAGGTTTAACGTCATAATTCTTTTGATAGTGTGATTCTGTGCATTCATAGAAATGCAAATCTAATAGGATTTTTTTAAAAAAAAAAGAAATTTGCCTTCCAATAACTATGAGTTATAAACAAAGTCCCTCAGATGTCACCTACAAGACCTCCTGTTTTTCTAGGGACCTGATGGCTGGTTTTGACACATGCAGCCAAAAGCCCATGTCCCGCTTAGCTCACTGTTCCACAACCAGTTCATCCATGCAGAAAATAAACATATTGATGCTTTTATCCCTCCCTTCCCCATCCCAAAGCCACCCTGTGACCCCAAGGAACCGGTTTGACTCCTTTCGGTGCTAACAACTGCTCTGATTCACGATCAACATCAGGAGCGACCGCCAAAGGAAACCTCACAATCCTTCCTCCACCCCTGGGAAGCTAAGATTTTACCAGTTACTTACAAACATCCCATAGAGACTAGTTTAGAAGTATAAATTTATTAGACTTCAGTCTTCCACCTGGCAGAACAAACAGATGCAGAGTAACCCATGGCTTTAAGAATCTTCCCTCCGCAGGCATGATTTGGCCATACAGCTAATTCATGCTGTAGATTCTGCTCAGTGGAGCACCGCAAATTATCCACACAAGCAAAAAAACACTTTCAGAGGGTAGATTTAGGTTAAGCATCATTCAAGGATTTGCATGCAAGACCTTCACCACAGTGAACCATGAAGACACAGAGAAGAGCCAGCTATTCATTCCCAGAACAATCCTTCACCGACATTTGAAAATTAGAATGCTTCAAAAGTACCCAGGAATAGCATGTGGAGGTGATGTTTGCTTGGTTTTAATAAAAATATATAGATGTCTGGAATTGAAGGAAATGTCAACAACCTTCAGCTTACTAGTAGAAAGAGGAAATAAGATACTTCTGGTATATTCCTACCACTTCGCTTTAGTTCACACGATTGAAAACATTCATCCCAATCAACTTACCTCCTTGTGCAGCTACTATACGTTAAGCATTCCGCTTCATGTAAGACCTCTGAGCTTTCTAAGCTGCTGGTCAAGGCGTGCTGCACTATTCACCTGCCTGGCAGACCTAAGTCCATAATCCTCAGCTGAAAACAGTCATGAAGAACAAACTTTAGTCTGACACTATGAATTGCAGCTCTTTTAAGACATTGCTTGATATCTACCAATTGCAGTATAAATCTTGATCAGTGAAGTAGAAAGAGTGAATCCACCTCTTTAGAACGTCAGTTTAACAATGTCTGTTAAAAATGGTCCATGTGGAGTCCTGGGGATGCACTCATTTAGACATTCCTTTGAGGTTTATGGACAACATCAGGTCTTAGTAATTACATGTTCTCTACAGTTATGATGATTAAGAAGGTGACAACTGAACAAATAACACTATACATAGGGGTACTACTTTCTTTCCCGTTTTAAGATATTGTTCTTGCAGGCTACAGAAACACTCCTCAGGTAATTTTTATTTGGCCATACAGCTAATTCATGCTGTAGATTCTGCTCAGTGAAGCACTGCAAATTATCCACACAAGCAAAAAAACACTTTCAGAGGGTAGAAGGGGGAAAAAAGTAACTTAATGGGAACAAACGTCATCACTGGCAATAAGCTCCAACTGATTCTAAGAAACTTTAGTAAAAGATTGTAATTAAGAAATGCAGCGTTTTCCAAATAGTTTAAAGGTGATTAAAAGCTCTTTAATTTTTTTATTTTTTTTTTAACATCACCCAGAAATACTGGATTGCTACAGCTGAAGAGGGGAAGTAAATTTTTTGAAATGACACTAAATTATAACAAGGAGAAAAGCTTTGCTACATGTTCAAGAATAAGATCAACTACCAACTAGCCTTTTGAGAAACTGGATCTGAACTGAGAACCGAGAGTGCTGGGGGCTGGGATTACTGCAGAGATTTGAGCTGCATTCCTGGAGAACTGAGTTTAGGGTGTTTTAAATTCTGCACAACAGACAATTTAATAAATATTGAGCTTATCATGTAATGAAGTAATTGTCAAGAACATCGCTTGCAAAAATATGAAAGGTATGTTACCGCTAGAGCTATTGTTTTTTCAGACACAAAAACCATCTATCAAAAGCGCTTTAGCAGAACCAGTTCTACAGCTCTATCATATATAGAGATGCAATTTTTCCCTCCCAGATCTGTATTTAAGAACCTTAAGTAAGTGTCACACAGGTGAACTGCTTTAAAATAGTTTTTGGCTACCTACAGGAAAAAAGTGACTCTCCTCTGCCATCTAACTCAGTATGTGCATGTGCTGGGAGCCCACATCGCAGTTAAAGAGTGAACATCCCATCAAATCTGCTTGATAATCAATTTGGTCATGCCAGCTTGGTGGCTGAGCTTCAGATCAGTTCAGAAGCAATTAAGCAGGCTGAATATTCTACCATTTTTTATTTCTAATAAGGGTAGTAAGGTTGATTTGGTTAAGTCCCATTTACATATCCTCCAGAACAACTTGGAGATCGAAAGAAAAACATTGTATCTAGAACTACCATAAATATATTGTCATGAGACCTGGGTGTAATAGGGGGACTCCTACAGTAAGTTGGTCAAATGTGTTCAGAAGAAAATTTACTTAGATTTTTCTTTTTATCTATATGCACTTATCATTTCGTTTGGTGGGAACTTCAGAAAGGCAAAGGAAGGAGTTAATTTCATATGGTCTGCGAAGGTCATTAAAATTTTTATTGTGTAGGGACTTTTTTCTGGCAGATGCATGGAGAGAGAATAAATCAAATGGCATTCTTTAATCCAAAGTTGCAAAACCCTGAGGTTTCAAGGTAAGGCCTTACGTATCTCATAGAAGTCTGTTTAAGTCAAAATATAGAGACAATAGACAGAAAGTCTACAAAACCCAGTGATTAAATTACAAGGACATTCAATGTCTTTTTCCACTGCATAATACATCTGAAACTTTTACAAAACAGAATTATAATATCCTTTAAATTAATGTTAAAAGGGGGAGAATTTTTTTTCAGGCTCATTTCTATATGTACTGAGTAGAAATAGGCAGGGAAAGGGGTACTGCACTTCTTTCACATATGTTTGCGCTCAGCAGACTACTATAGCTGCACTACATAGCAAATGGTTGACACAGACAACCATTGTAAGTGTTACTACACATCCTACAACTGACTTGAAACAATATTCAAACCATAGAGTTTACTTTTGCTATTTGTACATTGATACAGATATTTGTACTCGTTATTCTTGATATGCTGTAATAGTTTGAAACTGTGAGAAGCAAGACCTTAGGTGAATGCCTAAATCCAAGTGAAAAGTTCCCTCAACTATCAAAAATTATATTTCTGTTAATACTAGATCCTGAAAAATGCAGTTTTACAGTCACCCCTTAGAACATCATAATAAAGAAAAAAAATGTGTTCATAAATAAATACGTAAATAAAACCATTATCTTCAGTAGTGCCTCCTGGTTTAACAGAGAGACAGTGCAAGAAACCCCTAGCCTCCTTTCTAAGTCACAGTTGAAGAGGATTCTCCTTTTTTCCCATTCAAAATCATATACCAACAGCAATTACAGCTTTTTTTTACCTACGGCATGTTAAGAACATTACATAATTTTAATTATGTTCTCACACCAGAGATCACAGCAGAATTAATGTAATTCAGCATGTTTCTTGATATTTTTCTACTGCCAACCATTTCTCCAAAAACTGTAGCTGGCCAAACCACTGACACTCCAAAGACCTGAACAATGAGTGGCTGAATCACACGTTTCTAACTCTTAGGTCTCTATATTTAGATTGCCTCTATATTCTACCCAGGAGCACTACAGCAGCTATCTGAACCAAGGACACTCCACAGCTTGGAAGATTAAATTCTTATTAAACATAAAAATAAATCCAAGTGTCATAGACTTTAATGGCCAAAAGGGCCAGTCGGATAATCTACTTTGAACAGTGAAACACAGACCATTACATTTCATCCAGTAGTTCATGCATCAATTTGACCAGCAGGGTTTGAACAAAGACATTTCTTCTGATCTAACTGGATTTTTACTGACGTTCACTTTCTAAGTGCTGCCATTAAGCATGGCAGGCTGCTTGCGTAACACCTCCCACAACACATATTCTCCTAAAAATTAAATATTAAAGTTGTGCCATATCTGCTTCTGCTATACTGATGTCCTTTTCATTATGCTATGTTCGTGAACCATCTTCATTAAGGTTTATGATTATATGACAAAACATCTTCAACTTGGCTGAGAACTTTCATTTCGGCTAGAAACACACCTAGTGGTGCTTTCATTGTCGTTATCATTTTTCTTTTAAGAGATGTTGAGATTCCGTACATCTTCCTGCTTTTTTGAAGCCCAATCACCAAGTCCTGCTCTCCCTCAGGAGATCTACCTGCCATTAATCTACTTTTCACCTACCCTAACCTACTCCTAAAGCCTGCCAGTGATTCCTCTATTAACAAAACAGTATTTAGGTATCTATTCCTACATATTTCCCAGCTACAATTCACTCGACTTTATCCAACCATTTTTATCTCTATTTTACTACAATTACACCCATTTGTCATAACCTTTGCCTGATTCAAATGCCTTCGATTCTTCAGCATTTGAGGGATCTAAACGAATCTTAGCAGGTAAGTGTGCTAAGGGGTGAAAGCCTTTATTTTTCTTTTTTTTCAACTAGATACCAAAGGTAAAACTTCTAGTGTTAGGTAATACCATTACCAACAGTACTTCAAGAGTGCAGATCCAGGTGGAAAGAAAGGTTAATATTCTCAAAACTGTTCAAAACAGGGATCCACTGACATGAACTAGACAGGCCAGTGAAGGATGGTAACATTTTGTACAGTAGAAGGGATAATAAAACATGAAAGGCAGCAACTGGCAAGCACGGCAGCAAGGACAGGTTATTCTGCTAATGTGAACTAAGCAGTTGACTTCATACAAGTTCTAAAAAACACCGCCAATAACATCCACTATGTAGCAGGTAAGGAGGAATACACAGAATAGTAAAATAAGGAGACCGTGAACAGCAGAGGTTAGTTAAAAGATGCCAGTTACTCAGTAGACCTACAGCGCTGTAAGAGAAACTTTAAAAAAAAAAAAAAAAAAGAAAATTCATTAAATCAATTTTAAAAAATCCAACCAAAACAAACCCCATACAATGGCATAAAAGGACAGCATGATTCTTCTGTGGATTTTTAAGAGACTTGAAATAGACAGATTTTAGAATATTTTATATATATATATATATTTTTTTTTTTTTAAAGCATAGAAATCGTGGTGTGAAATCTACCCAAAAGAACCACTTGGATACTGAGACCTTGACTACATCTGTCTAGCTGTAATTCGTTAGATGTTTCTGATATGCACATGGGAAAACAAGGAAAGCATCAGTAATTATATCGGGATAGATAAGCTTGTCCAAAAGCTCTGGATTCCATCTGCCCTGCCCTAGGGGTTCAGGTGCATTAGGGAAAGAAACAAAAAGCATAAATGAACTCCAAGTTTTACATCTTTGCAACAGATCTGAGCAACGAAGCCAGAAGAAGATAGCAACCCAGGTAACAGAAATATCCTTGACAGTCCAACAGGTCTAAGTAAAAAAAAAACAACCACAAAACAAACAAACAAAAAAAACAACAA
Organism: Falco punctatus; assembly: GCF_963210335.1. Taxonomy (NCBI): domain Eukaryota; kingdom Metazoa; phylum Chordata; class Aves; order Falconiformes; family Falconidae; genus Falco; species Falco punctatus. Next base: position 17,762,531 of record NC_137584.1, read on the forward strand.
AACCAACACACACACACACCCTCCCAAGGAAGTAACCATGGGATTCTGGAATCCTTTTATTGTATTTAGCATATCACCAAATCTGTGGGAAAAAAGTTTTTTCAAATAGTACAAACTTTGATACATTAAACTTCCCTAAGTATTTCAATAGTAGAAACCACAAGAAATTTTACATTTCACAACCGTGTGAAAATGCACCACAGTGCAAGGACCTGCATGGCAAAGATGTTGCCCTGCCTCATCCTCTAAACTATTCTTGCTGCCAGGTGTCTGGCAGGGTTTAACCACCGCCGGCCGCTCAGCCCCACGCAGCTGCTCGCTCGCAGCCCTGCAGCGGGGTGGGGGAGAGAGTAGGAAGGATAGAAGTAAGAAAACCCATGGGCTGAGAAAAGAACAGTGTAATAATTGAAAAAAGTAGTAACAATATTAATAATTGAAATAATCACAATCATAAACCGTGAAGAAAATGTTTTAAAAAGATAAATACATCAAACCCAAGGTAAACATGTGATGCAAATGAAAAGTAATTGCTCACCACCCACTGCTCACCACCCACAGCCTGTTCCTCAGCAGCAGCCCCCAAACAGCTTTCCCCCACGTTTATACACTGAGCAGATGTCATATGGTCTGGAAAATCCCTTTGGCCAGCTGGGGTCAGCTGTCCCGCCTGTGTCCCCTCCCAGCTCCTTGCGCACCCGCAGCCTCCTCGCTGCTGGGGTGGGGTGAGGAGCTGAGCACTTGGCTCTGCAAGCGCTGCTCGGCCACAACCAAGGCATCAGGGTGTTATCAACATTATTCTCATCCTAAATCCCAAATGCAGCCCTGCACCAGCTACTAGGAAGAAAATTAATTCTATCCCAGCCAAAACCAGGACAAATTACACTGGTTGAGGCCAACTGAGATGTTCAGCATCTTCAAGGAATCTCTCAGTCACCCCCACTTGCTCTGCTTTGGCTGGCACCGCCGATCGGCCTGAGCATGTGCAACCTGGATTCCTTCTGGAAGAAATTCACCCAAAAAGCATGCTCTGCAATGTTCTTCTGTCTAATGACCACTCCAGCCATACTGTAAGACTAAAATTAGCCCAAAGTAGAAGTCCCAAAGCACGCACAGGAGGAACGCCATGTGCTCAGCACCAGCTGTTTTGCTGCACGGATCCGCTCCTACCGTGCCATGACGGTACCGGCCGCTCTCGCCATTGCCCTTGCCAGGGCAGCACTCCACATCTCAGCAGAGCACTTTGTATCTCACACCCAGCTCGCGAGCCCCTCGCCCGCCCCTCTGCAGCACACCCACTAGTAAAGTTCTCTTCTCCGTGACATCTTGAAAGGCTTTGAAGTCGGAGACTGTTTTATTGTCTTTGATGCTAGCACTTCAAAAGATCAGAGCGCTCCTTTTCAAACATCTGCCTCTGAATTAACTGCGGTGCATTTAAGATCAGCTGTCAAGAAGAGCAGCTCCTACCTCAGCACCGTGGCTGCACAGGGCTACCTTTTGGCACAGCGCACCCCCTCAGAAATGCAACCAGGTATTACCTTAGTATCTCCTTTACTGACCCAGAATACAGATGTGTCTTGTCCAGAGCAGTTTCAAGCTTTAAGTGTTTGTGTGTCTCCTGGTTGGTTTTTTTTTGTTTGTTTTCCAAGTAGCAAAGTATAACAAAAGTTACTTTCTTCAAAGATACGCAGGAGAGTTGATGCTTGCAAATAGATCCATCTGCAATGCTTTACTGTTCATTTTCTTTTCAACTTGCAAAAGAATAGGGTTTGAGATTTTGTGGGTGTTTGTTTGGTTATTGTTTTATTTGGTTATCTGGTTTGTTGTTATTTTTGACTACTGCATAATCATATCAGGGTCACTTGGTTTTCAGAATCCTTATCTTCTAACTAAATACAATTTTTAATAGTGCTACTACAATGCAAGAAATGTTTTAAAATGAGTGATTTACATACTTAGTGATTTTACCTTTCTGATCTCAAATAGGTCTGTACTCAAGGAACAAGTGATTCTTAAGCAATTTACAAAGCAGTAGGAGTTGGTGCCCCACTGCTTAAAAGGAGGATTCTCATTTTGGATTTTTCTATATTATTAAAATAAAATATTCCACTTTTAAAGAAAAATTAAAATGGTCAAAAGCTGTGAAATATGAAAATATATTTTCATTTTCCCTGAATAGCAACAAAAGCATTAATTTCAATCTTTTGCTAGTTACATATAACTCTATGCTATCATTTGTACATTTTTCTGTTACATAGTTTATTATTACTCCTGACAGGTAATAAGAGAGACAAAAATACAGTTTAAAGCAATTCGTAGCACTATTAATCAAGAGAGGTAAACTCACAATAACGAAGTAAACCACTGAAGGACAAAGGCTTTGTCACATACTGTTATGTTTGTTGCATTTCAGATAAGATTTTTCATTCAGCGGATTTGTGCGGTTATATTTTCTTCCTTGTAATAGAGATTTTTTAAAAATTTTATGCTTCAATTCCTAAAAATAACTTTATTCTGCTAATGTAGCAATCCACTGTAGAACACGTGAACAAGCAGCCCATCCCCAACATAACAGATTTCAAGGTACATGTAAAGCTCAGAAATGGAAGAGTTAGGAGTTTCATTCACACCAGTGACAATGTCTACACGAGCAGGGCTAGGGCATAACGGAAACTTTCCTACTGAATCAGAATTCACAGTTTCCCTTGGCTGGGAAATATTACCTTCATTCACTGCCTCGACCACCTCGTTCTTCTGCAGGTCTGAAGCAGTTTCACTTCTATTTAAAAAGATCCACGATGTCCACTAAGGTGCCTCCAACTCAGGTATTCAGTAACGCAGAAGTAGAGGAGAGTTACCACGTGCAAAGACGCTTCAAAAGGCTAAGTCTCTTAACCACCTGATAGAAGCAGTGGACTTCCACACATCAGGCTGGGCGCTGCCAGGAGCTTCACCAACAGGAGAAACCAACCTGACAGCTCTTGCAACTCCTGGTTCCTTGGGCCCAGAACAACCACCACCCTGCAGGTCCAGACGCAGAGCCTTTGCTCAGGGTGGATTCCTACAACTCCTTTGACTATATTATATCCAAAGATAAGAGGCTTCGTAGGTCACACAAAGCAGTCCCTAAATAAATTTAGGAATAATTCAAGGAAAAGGAACAATGAATCCTGGCAGATTCTCTTTAACAACAAATGACGTGTTTTATTTTTAAAGCCTGGTGTTGCATTAGCCCCATGTGAGGTAAAGGAACTTAAAGGAACGCTTTACATAAGATAAGCCAAAAATTTACAGTTAGCCCCAAATCTTAACAGTAATGGAATAGTCTTTAGACCAGTCACAATAGTCTAAATCTGTCAATTACTGTGGAAGAAATAAAACCTTTAACATAATACAACTAGCAAGTGTTACATACTCATACACTCAGCGTCCCAGGATCAGCAGCACACAGTCAGGGTCCCAAGTCATTCATCAGGAGCTGTAGGACATTTGACAGTGAGAACTGTTCTTTCTTCTCCCTAGAGTCCACCTAGCGTAATATTACACATTTCCAAAAACAACCTTGCTGTTCTTCAATGCTCTGGCAATTCCACATCGGAGCCAAATAATTATATATCTATAGCGTGTGGTTTACTCGTGTTGCATATTTGTTCTTTCTTCTCCTATTCCTAAATACTTCTTTTGCACTATTCTTTAGGTTGTATTTCTTTAAGGATCAGCCCTCGGCCATGGATGATTCGTTTATACCCACGGGGCATCTGGCATCCAAGATCATAGATTAATTCATTCTACACAAAATAACTACTTATGACTCATTAGCTACAGAAATACATCAAAATCATTATAAACACAGGCGGTACACCGTGCAATTGTACAAAGCTAGGCTGTCATTTGACAGTTGCTGTTATGGCTAAAACAAAGCTTCAGGTAGGGCAAGACAAGCCCAGAAAAATCAGGCTCAGTGAGTCTCCATACTAAGGCCGTGCAGAGTTAATACTAGCAACGACAATTCTGTGCTTAGGTGGTTACAGGGCTATACCAGTAGCTAGGTCACTCTCCAGGGAGGGGGTAATGCTGTCTTGAAACTCCTTAGGCATCAGATAAAATAAAATTTCAGCCTTTCAGATCCCCAAGAGAATACTCTAGAGCATGATATAAAATAGCAGCTCTATTTAGAGCTTCCACGCATCGGACAGTGGCTGCTGCTCAATTGAATGCCATTGGTGTGTTAGATGACGTGGGCTTTGGAGGAATGGGTGGAATTCAGGCAACCCAAAGCTGCATACAGATGGCTGTTTAGCTTAGTAGGACACAGGAGGCTCCAGCCACACTCAGACATTAAGGAAACTTTAAAAGGAACATATGCTAATAAGTTTTTAGCTTCTTCAAGATGCATCGGCTTTTTGGATTACCTTCTTACATACAGGTATCCAAACTCTGCTTATATTCTATTTCAAGCACCAAAACCAGCTCTCCAAATGTCGTGTCAAGATACACAAATTAGGAAGCTGATTTCCCTCAGCTCCTCATGTAGAAGAGAGATCGACAGACTCCTCCAGAGGGTAATTTTGATCATAAGAACTTCTATTTAATTATCATCCAAATACAACTAAAAAGAAAACACACACAAAAAAAATCTGCTTCGCAATTTATTCATTAAGAAGAAACATATAAAAGTGACCATAAAATGGGATACAAATATTTAAACATTTTGAAGAAAACCAAAAAAGGTAAGTTAAGACAAAAATCATTTAATAATTGGGAAGGAACTTTCATTTCCCATCCTTCCACATAAAACAATGTCCCAAAGCAGTAAGTACTAGGTGCAATTACAGTTATCTCTCTCTCCAGGCTACTGAAAGCACTACGTGTCTGTGTCTTCCAGGTAGTGAAGTGCATATTCCTTAGTTTAGGGACAAACTCAGCCAGAGAAGGGAAAAAATGAAAGAAAGAAAAAAATCCCAAACAAACACACACAAAAACCAAAACCAAACCAAAACGAAAAAACACAAGTAACACAGCTGCTCAGTCCTCAGTGAAGTATGCCTCCAGTCCCTCCAGTTCTGCATCATCTGTTGTATTTGAAGAGGTGGGAGTAGTATTCGAATTCATGTTTTCCTGACTATTACTTTTTTGTTGAGAGGTTCCTGAATTACTTAATTCCTTCTTCAGTTCTCTACCACCACTTAACAGCCTTTGACTCTCTGTAAAATACCGATTAGGATGATTCAAAGAAAACCCAATGTCTTCAACCTGCATAGGAAACGAACATTGAGTTATTATATTTATTTTTAAAAGTCATCTTTTTCACACTCAAGCACAAATTAATTAGCAATTTAGTAAGTTCCAACTTTGTTGAAGAAAAACGCATCAGTTTGTAAATACTATCCCAGTAAGTATTAGCATGACACAGACTTACTTTCATCAGAAAATTTCTTCCTTCATGTTAGAAATAAAATTAGTGCTTTGGCATATTCAAACAGTGTTTCACACTGTCTTTGCTGTAGTAAGTAAAAATAACATCCCAAAACATATAAAACACTAGAAGTGAAATGGCATACCTTTACAGATGCAGGACAATTGAACCTACACCTTAAAACAGCATTTCCCTACCCAAAAGAGGGACTGAGACAAGTCTAGACTGCAAACAGCAGTAGAGAGTACTACTAGAAGTTGTAACAACAGTACAGTATAAATCTAGATCTTAAGTATCAGTGTGAAACTGAATGGAAACAGGCAGGTTCACCTACTTCCCTGCTTTCTCCAGCAGGTACAAATGCAACGTTTACAACGCAACAGCCCCATAGATCAAGCTGATCTCTGCTCCATCAGTGCCAGCCAGCATCAGCATCCTGAAACTCAGATGCACAACGAATACAAAAGAACATTTTGTCTTCAGTGGAAAAGAAAACAGAAAACTAGCATAAGGTGCAGCATATTTTTATTGCTCCTTTCTACTTGGCAGGTGCATTCTTTCAGCTCCATAATTATTAGATATATGAACATTCAATTAATGCTCGTCAAATATTTCAAATCAACAAAGCTTTCAGTTTTAAAAGTAAGGTGTTCTTACATGCTCACCACAAGTCTCAGTTACAACCTTTGTATCTCTTCTCAGGGGCTCAGAAGTTGGAAATGCTTACTTTAAAAGGTGCTTCCACCTCCTACTCAGGCAATCTGCACCTTTTATCTGCCTGTCAGTTTATGTGAATACTAAGAACATCGTAAGAAAAATCCTGCTCTTAAAAAATACTGGAAAGGTTCACAAACCTGGGATACAAAAAACCAAGGAAGTCTAAGAGCCATATACTGGTAATTTTCTGCTACCACTATCTCCTCTTTTTCCCAGAAGGGCTGGGCCAATCCAAGCATAACAAGCAACTTTGCACACACACAGTGTCTCATGAGGGTATATACTGTGGCTGATTTAATGTGCCAAAACCCATCAGTTTAAACTTCAGCCACTTGTAAGAAATCATAAAGCAGAGGATCAATGTGTGCTCTAAATGGAATCCTGATTAAACGCATTACCGCTGCCTAGCTTAGCTCCATCAGAAAATGCAGACATGTATAACACAATCTAATTCAGACACGAAGACATTAGCAACTGTAGTAAGTGACCTTGCTTGAAAATCGTAAAAGTAAGTGACAGGCCCAGCACACTAATTTGGTACTCAAAGGCACAAAGAAAAACAAACAAACAAAAATAAACCCCAACAAAAACCCAACCCAAAACCAAACAGAAAAACCAAAGCCACCACTGAATTTCATTTCAGTCTTATGCTCCAATTTCCATTATGTGGGAGCTAAATTACTTCTTTACACCAAAAAGGCTTAAAAAGAAGCGATAACAGTGAAAAGCTGGCTTTCCTCTTAATTAGTTCTGGGTTTTTTTTACTTTAAAATTTCAGCTTTCATCACACCAATTTAAAAGTCGCTTTGTAACTCTTAATTTTGTTCTAAACTGCTCCCTCCCCATGTGGAGCGATCATGGTGCTACAGTAAATGATATCAATTAAGCACATCCCTTTAAAAAAAAATATCCAGTATTCTTGTGATTTGATCACAAAAGACTAAGAAAAACAGGTTTTGCATATGTTTTTAAATAAATTAATCAAAAGTGATTCTTCTGTACAATGAAGTTTGCTATGTGTCGGATCTCGTTTACTTCTTAAAAATTCATATAGATTGTAAAATATCAGTACTCAAGAATAAAGTATTTAGAGATAAATATTAATAAGTAACATCTGTTACAGCTGTATCTGTAAAAAGTAACTAATACAGCAATATTCAGGTAAACAACATTAACATCAGTAGTTCCTTTGGAATATTAGCCAGTTAAGCTTTCTTATTTTTACATAATGCTCAGGGGCTCTTAAAACAATCAGATTTGAAAACACTAATTATTCCTACAGGCATGCTGTCATCACAAGGACCTTTATTTAACCTACTAGTAGTTCACAGCTGATATCATCAATCTGGTTTACTTGACTGCATATATGTAGCCAAGATCTCCAAACTGTTTGGACTAGAAATATTTTTCCCTCTTGAGTTGCCATCCAATTCTACCAACTAAAGTAAAATATAATCTTGCTGCTATTGTGACCATGAAAGGCATTCCTCATTAACGTGACTATTTACTTTGGGTTACGGTTACACTGCTTACATTTTTAGGGTGTCTCATTTCCACTTTATGCAAGTTGCCTTGTGTCCTCACTTCAGTAGAAAGTAAAAACTTATCTATCAACATGAAATAACTTATTGCAAACTCAGGTACAAATATTAGAACATCAAAGAGATATGATGCTTTCCATATGGCTTAAAATCCAAATCTGACCATCAAGAAAGATATTTTGGTAGTGTCTGATTAAGTGCTTACTCTAGTGGCCACATAAGGGTACTTTATTCCTGATTCTTATTAAAATATGATAACGTTTGAAAATATCTACCCTACAGGCCATTCAGTCTTTTATCAAGTCAAAAGACCTTCTTTTCTTCACATATATCAAACAGCTTGTCTTGATCGAATCACATCGTTATTATTTAGAATAGCTTTCCCAAAAATGAGTATGCCCTAATATCCCAGAACTTGAAAAATATGTAAAACTATTCATGCACTATTGTGTTGGTTTTGGCTGGGATGGAGTTAATTTTCTTCACAGGAGCTAGTATGGGGCTATGTTTTGGATTTGTGCTGGAAACAGGGTTGATAGCACAGGGAAGGTTTTGTTACCACTGAGCAGGGCTTACAGAGCCAGGGTCTTTGCGGCTCCTCACCGCACCCCAGCAGCGAGGAGGCTGGGGGTGCACAAGGAGCTGGGAGGGGACACAGCCGGGACAGCTGATCCCAGCCGGCCAAAGGGATATTCCACACCATATGACGTCACGCTGAGCATATGAAGCTGGGGGAGGAAGAAGGAAGTGGGGGACATTCAGAGTGATGGTGTTCGTCTTCTCAAGGAACCACTACACATGATGGAGCCCTGCTCTCCTGGGGATGTCTGAGCACCTGCCTGCGGCGAATGAAGAGACGGGACGCAGCTTGATGCAAGCAAATGTCAATTTATTGTACAGAAGCACGAGTTTTTATACACTTTCAGAAGCTGCGCGTTTTAAACAGATTGGTTCTTGAAGCTAAGCCTTGCATACTAGGCAATCCCTGATTGGTGGTTAACTGCCAGCAATTAACAGCAAGGTGTTACCTTTCCTTGGCGCCATCCGTCCCCCACTCCCCTGTGCTCTGCAAACATGCCTCATCATGTTAATTGTTGTCTAGACAAGCTGGAGCACATTCCCCTCAGCCAACTGATTGCCATGCATGGTCCTAGTTTGCAGACCGCTCCTGCACCTGCCTGCCAGTGGGAGGTGGTGAATGAGTTCCTTGTTCTGCTTTACCTCCGTGTGCAGCTTTTGCTTTCCCTAGTAAAGCTAGATAAAAAAAGTCTCTATCTCAACCCATGAGTTTTCTCACTTATACCGTTCTGAATCTCTCCACCATCCCCCGGGGATGGGGAGCGAGCAAGCAGCTGTGTGGGCTTGGTTGCCAGCTGGGGTTAAGCCACAACAACTATACTTCGTGCTTTCCTTTCCTACACTTATTGAAAGACCTAACAAATTGCTGATGCGCACATTTCCTTAACCCATTAGTTCCTGCCTGAAGACAATGTACTAGACCACATATATCATGGCTGCTTTTGTTGTGTGGTTGTAGGACAGTGAAACCAAAGTCCAAGAGAGGTGTAGTACTGAAACTAGTAAGGCCAGTTTCCACAGAATATTCAGAGAAGCAGCTTTTAGGTAATTTGTGCTATCTGAACCAGTAGCACTGAGATGCAGAGATACACCCTCCAAACCCCTCAAAAAAACTTATCTAAACATTCTCACTTTAGCGCCGCTGGATTTATTGGCATAGTCTCAGTGCCAAGCACTAGACAACTGAAGCAAAGCTGCTGCCAGTGTGAGCATAAGATGCAGTAGAAATGTGAGAGAGGATGATGGGGAGGAAATGCAGAGAGCCCTTAAGCAGAGACAGTGTGCATGCAACTGACCAAGTGAACTTAGAAAAATATCATAATCTTAAGTAAGCCCCCACAACAAAGTCATTCATAGTAGATCTAATCCACACATGCTCTGCAACTTTCAAGAATTATAGGTAACACTAAGAGCTCTGCCCAACATATATCAAACCCTTCCTCGGTAAAATTTTCACATAATTGAAGCTGAAATCGTCCATGTGAGCTAGTCCATTATTTCCAGGAAAATTTTACTTAAGATTGTTAACCTATTTGAAGAAACAGTAACAATGAATGTTATGCTGATTGATTCTTCAGAAATTTCCTTCACTGAAAAGCTCTGCTAGTGATACAGGAAAGCAAGGTTTTGACTGTCTGATTAGTTGTCACCACACCAGCTTCAGAAACACATCTCTTGACCACCCCATGAAAAAAACTACTAAAGCATAGTCATAGGACAGAAAAATCATTCTGAGCACACTGGTAACAACTTTAGCAGCTAAACTCTCCTTAAAACATACCGTCGTAAGCATGTGCTATTCAAACTGCAGAAAGTGCCTTTTTGCATGTTCTGCTTTCTCCCACTGAAGTAAGAGACTTACCAAAAGCAAAGCAGAAAGATTCTTAGTGCAAGCAGCAAAGACAGATACCTGTATTACCACAAGACTGAAAAAAATAATGCTGTTCTGGAATTTGCCATAGAACAATAGAAAGGCAGCTTTCCTAAAACACAACAGCTCTTCACCACCGTGCTGATTTATCCTTTGGTGAATGTTGACCTTGGGTTCTATAGTCATCTTCGACAAATACTGTTTCCACTGACTTAGCCTTACACAGGGCAAGTGTTATCTAAATTTAAATTTGTACGTATTTTTTGTTTTCCTTCCAGAATATTAGGACTGTTTTATCATTTTCTAAGACTGTAAGACAGTGTTCCTCGCAAATTACAACTGCCAAAACAACACTGAGTATGCCTTTGCTATACATTGACACATATGATTGCTGGAAATTTGGGGAGACACACAGTTCCATTTAAATCAAATGTCAAAACCAGTAAGAACGAAAGAAATCAAAGGTAAATGTCTCTGGGTGGGTCATCTAATCCTCATGCTCTCTAATCCTCAGCAAGGCTGTTCCCTAGCCTGCTGTCTGAAAGGGATGGTTCCTTTTTTGAGTTGTGGAGAGAACAAAGGTATAAGAAGGGCTGTGCTTCATTGTTTTTTCTTGATGACAAGCAGTCTTAAACCAATGCAAAAGCTGGTTCTTTAAATTAAGAAATGACATAGGAGGAGGACTGTGGCAATCTTACAGTTTTGTGAAGGATCCTACTTTAACTTTGCCTATGATTAAGCAAATGGGAAAGCTCTGAGAATGTTAATCTATATTTGAAAACTAATCACACATGACTAAAGATGTCCAAAAATATCAAGTGAAAATTAACAATATTAACTATGTATGTGCTGGGAGATTAAAGTTTTCATTACATCTTTTAGCTCCTTTTTGTTTATTTTTCAAGGTATATCTCAAAACATCAAACTTGCATAATGGGTTAAACCCCACAAATTTTATTAAAAACAGGATTCTGAAAAAATTAAATGCCTTGCAATAGATAAAATTCAACAATATTGACCTTTTTAGGAAAAAAGCATAATCTTTTACTACATCTTGTAATGTCTGGGGTATTGACAACATCAATATATAAATGCATAAAACTACAAAATATATGAAATTATTGAAATGGAAAAAAACAAGGCAAGACAGTTAACGATGGATATGAAAACTGCAAATAGCCTCTCAGCTTTATGCATGATTTCCAAGGCCTTCCTCAAGACAAAGACGGTGCCTATAGTCTAATAAAAATCAGTAGCTACTTACATCATGCACGAATTCAAAGTACTTCTGACAGGCCAGCTGGTAATGCATGCCCTTCACCAATTCCAGGATCTGTACAGAAGGAGAAAAATGTAACGGATTCAGAAGTAGCACACGTACGTATTGTTGATACTTACCATGACAAGGTATTTCACAACAGCCTTATATAATAGCTCATGAAAATTTGCAGCACATGACATCTTTGATATCTGCATATCCTACTGGTAACTGACAACATTTAGACAACTATAGCTTAAAATTACCCTGGCTACATTAAAAACAAGATAAAACCACAGGAAGACACACCTAGTCCTTAAAACATAATTTCAATACTCTTAACTTCAAGAATAAGTTGAATCTCTATTTTTGCAATATAATTGTGAAAGTCATTGTCAAACGATATATCATACTGCAATATCTCTTCCATAATTGCAGACATAAATCTAGTAATTCAAGTGGTTGAAGAATGAAGCAATCTAAGACACTATTTGTATTTTTATTTTCCACATTACCAGTTCATGCAGATATAGAATAAAATACTACTGTGTTCCCATCAAGAAAATTTAATGCAAATCCTTTAGACAAGTATCTGTGAGAGGGGAATGCTTTTACCGTCAATCAGATTTGTCCTTTTTGAAATGAAGTTATTTCTAGTCAAGCTCAGCAGAATATGTGAGTGAATAGCCTGTTTTGAACACCTATTAGGAAAATCATGCCATCTTTTGTAAATACAATTTGCTTCCCAATTCTACTTCAGGTAATCTCTTCTGTGCTGCATAAAGTCTCATTCTTATCACCAGAATGCAATGCCAGTTGAAATTTTTTCGTTTGTTCACCTCCCCTCTCCTTTATATAATCAAAATGCATGCTTCCTCTGCTTATCAAACAGAGAAAATTGCTGGAATTAAGAGATAGCCTCAGTGGAAGGAAAAATAGTTTTAAAGAAATGTTAATTTCAAGCCCCTTTCCCAAGGTTGACCTTTGTGTCAAACACAGCGATACGCTCCAGCTTAAATCCCTGCTGTACTCATTATTAAATTTATTGACAGATGTATAAATAAATTACATTTGCTGAATGGATAAAACCAGCAACACACTGCCAAGAAAGTACTTAGCGGCACTGTTTCACTGTAATAGCCCAACTGATTACATTTCTGTCCCTCTTGCCACCTCCTGTTAAATCTTCTGTAAAAGATCAAAGCCAAGGCCAATAGGCGATGAAGTTTGAAATCTTGCACTATCTGTATACATACATGTTTTTTTATTTTCTTCTTCCTCCTTTGAAAATTAACTGAAAAAATCAGCGTCACCTTAAGTAGTTTAGGATTGAAGAAACTCGTCTATTCTAAACACTTCAGTTACATGTTGCCTTATGTTTTCCTGTTTGTTCGTTACAATAAAATCTGTGCCATGCAAAAGAGTGATCCCTATTTTACAGTAAATGCTAACCATGTTGTATGTAAGCACTTTTTTAAAAAGTGTTTTTCATGCAATTTGGAGTAATGATCAGAAGACCTGTAAGTCTGTTGGTTAGTTAAAAGAAACATTCATAATGTTCTGTAGCATTCAGACTTTTCTAATCTGAATTTTCCAGCTGAAATAAGTTAAATAATTTAATCTAGCCCATAAATACTTCGGGTTTTCTCAAAATTATTCTTCATTTAATCAAGATTACACCTAATAAAAATTATATAAATAAAAAGTTCAGGTGCAATAAATAAACAAATAAAGATTCAGGTGCAAAGATATTTTAACTCTCAGAACCTTAAGTGAGCAAACAAAAACTTCAATATGGACAAATTCTGAGTATAAACCACCAAAAGTTCAAAAGTATTGAAGTCCTCTTGTAATTTAAGAGACCTTTTTGAAAAAGCTGATCAGTTAAAAGGCTAGTAGTCATTCTGCGGTTTGTTTCAACTTTTGAATCACTGACCATAGTTATAGCTGCTTTTTGTAGCAAAGATGTCATTACCCAACTGAACCCAACCTGGAAAGTGGAAAAGACAAGGATTATCAAAGCTAGCTTTCGATGTACTAATTCACAACGATTCACAGGATGTAAGACCAAGCTACTGTTGTGTTCTCTGACAGTTCAGCAGAAATATCCCAACTTCAAGTGACAGAAGAGGGATCACGGATCAACACAGCACAGAAGACGACAGAATAAAGAGGCACTTAAAAATAAATTCCAGTTGCGTAGGAGAAATTATTCTGAGCAAATTATTCTGAAACCAAGCCCATTTCAGCCCTTGACCCACCCTTGGGAAAATCTTGACCCACCCTTAAGGTGGAGAAGAGGACTCCATTGAATCAATGCTGCTGACATACGAAAGCTACAATGGTCATGTTATCAGAGCTGGCCTTGAAGGACTTTAAAATCTGTAAGAGCAACCATGTTATTGTGCAGCAGCTGAACCTTCGCTGCCCAGCTACATTGCTGTTTCACCAAGGAAATACTGTCCCACTCCTCCGAGACCCCTCTCAGACCTCTCAGAGACTATTAGGTCACCACATAGATTCTTCTGCTGTACTACTATCAAGACATGTATCTTTGAGAAAAGCTGTTAGAAGGGCCTCTACTAGCATTCTCCACTGAAGTCTGGTAACTAGGTTTTCATGCCGCTTCTTTTCCAGGCATTGAGTGCTCCATAAAACAGATGCCCACCAGAACAGATCAGAGACTTTCATCCAGTTTGTTAAATTTATCAATGTACTTGATTGCACTGGTAGTCATTTTACTTGTGCTCCTTTACCATCTCCACCGCACCACCTCCCCAGCTTTGACTGGTTAGTCAATTTCAGCCAAATTTGACAAGTAGAGATGACAAAGCTATACAGTTCCTACACGTCGGTTAAAAGTTGTGGTTGGGTAGACCATCCAGAACAACATTTGTGGCTCATTCAGCCAAAAGCAGTTGTAACTTAGCTGCTACTCAGAGAGGCAGACAGAAGGCAGCCAAATGATGAGCCTGATATTTAGCACATATGTAAGTTTAAACTGGCCACAGCACAGGGGACCAGGTTCACCTTCTGCATATATGACACGGCTAAGGAATAAGGGGGACATTAAACATATCCAAAGAACAGGTTTAATAGAGTAACTGGCTTTAATAGGGAACAAGTTGCTAAGAGAAAAAACAAGAGAAGGTTAAAAACTGCAATAGGATGGAACTCAACTAGAAAGGAATCCTCTGTGCGAGAGAAACTAACAATCCTCTATTTCAATAAAACAGAATTTTCATTCATAATAAATACTATCTTTCCTACTACATTTATGCACATAATGAAAACAAGCTCACAGCTGTTTTCCAGTAGTGTTACCCAGGAACAGATCTCCACCTAAAACTGCCTTAATTCACAGCAGCAGCTTGTCTCTATATATATTAAAACATTCACACTGAATTGCTTTATTTTGCAATTAAAGGTACATACTCAAGGACTCTTTTTGTTAGTTGTTATGTGCCTTTTCTTTCACTGCCATCTGCAACTTGCTTTTCTGATGCTGCTTTATGGACTACTAATGAGGTCAAGATGATGTTTGGCATCTGTATGCAGCCTCCTGCTTTACAGATCCTCGCATTCAAAGCTAAGATGTAGCACAACAGGGTAGGTTGGTCTCTATGATTATTCACTGTTATTTTCAGTTACTCACAGTTAGATCTATTTGAAAATTGCAGAATTAACGTACGTTTTCAAAATTAAAATCTTTCTACTATAGATTCAGTTAAGTATAACTAATTTCTAACTTTCTTTTTATTTCAGAGGTGACTGAAGATATGACTGGGAGCAACTGCTGGAACGTATCTGAACATATTCCAGTTTTCATCTCTTTCAGGTCACTTTGTCACCATCTCTGCACTGAGTCCTGCCCCAGGACTCCCCAGTGCCCTTTGCCTCCCGGTCAGTACAGCCATCTGTTCTTTCTGCTGCTTTCAGGTATTTCCTTTATATTTAAAACTGATACTGAAGGTTTCATATTCATAATGTATGCATGTATAGCACAATTTTCTCAGATTTGTTTTCCCTGAAGGAAAAAATAGAAAGGCTAGAAAATCATTGTTTCAGCTTTGCCAGAGCTCCTTTTCCTTTTAGACTCTTTGAGTTGCCCTTTGTAGTGAAGAGTAGTTGACCACACAGTGTTTAGCATTTAATATGGTAATATTTAGGGCACCATAACAGACCAATTTCTCCCCTGCAATTTCCATCACACTGTCAAACAACAAAACTTAATTATATTCTAGCACACTTCAAAAAAGTAAAAGGCAGTCATGCTCCAGAAGGTGGTATTTTATTAATGCGTCTTGAAAATACCTGTACTTTTTCCTCCATTTTTCATGTATAGGCTTTCTAGCCTGAAGTTCTTACTTCATGTATGTCAGTAAGAAACTCATTAAACACTTAACAACAGAGTAAGTGAGTATCTGAATGAAAAGAATATGTCAATATGTGCCCACATTTGCTGCAGCAAACCCTGGGCAGCTTATTAAATGAAGACAGATGTTAATTTAAACTGAGTTAATTTTGAAAGGAAACAGCTCTAATGTTAGTTGGTTTTGTTTGCTTGGTTGCGAGCCATTTTTCTAAGTTATATACAGCCATCTGCTGAAAGCCAATGGTGTGAGCATCAAATGGGAGAAGGGTTAATGCACCTGAGTATTCCACTTCTGTTTTCACATAGTTTTAAAATAACGTTATAAAAATGTACATTTTATGATTAGAATTTTTTGGCTATTTCTCAGTGACATGTTTTCATTTAAATGACAAGTCCTGCATGAGTTTACAGCCACCTATTTTAAAGACAGTCATAGCTGATTTTAGATATGACAGATAACCCACATTCCTCTGTTGCAATTTAAGTCAAAGCCTGGATTCTTATGAAGTATGAAAGCAAGCACCTGAAATACTTTAAAAAAATAAAAGTTACAACATGAAAAAAATTTGAAGCATTTGCTTCATATACATTCTAAGTTTGCAACAAAACAGTTTCAAGAACAATGACCTGAAATATTTTTCAGATGTTCGTTCATTGTTTTCCTGTTTTCTCATGCTGAACTGTGTGTTTATCCCTTAGACTTTTCTGTGTGCTTCTTTTTTCCTTCTTCTAAATAATAGTTTCATGAGTAGTTTAATACACTGTAAATTGAAGCTGACGAAGTGTGAAGACACAGCCCCTAATTCTGTCCACTCATTCCTGCCATCTGAAAATGAACCCCATTCCTCCTCACGTTCCCCAAGTAAGCCTATAGTTGGATAGTTTTTTTTAATTATTTTACCACGTAGTCATAAGGCCAGCATAAGGAGAGGAATGGAAACTCAACAGGCAGGGATGAACAAACTACAACTGCCTTCCACACCAGCAGGGCCCATTTATGCTAATTAACTGCAGCTTGAGATTTGAGTAAGGAATTTAAATACTTCTAAATTGGACACACTGAAATTAATGCCATTCACCTCTTTAACAAGAGAGAAAAAATATGCATTTTAACTCTACTTGTCATATTATTTGTTCTAAAAGGCCCATTTGACTGAGCACTGGCACAAGTTGCCCAGTGAGGTTGTGGAGTCTCCACCGTCAAAGACAGTCAGAACCCATCCGGGGACAATCCTGGGCACCCGGCTCTAGACAACCCTTCCTGAGCAGCGGGGCTGGACAAGATAACCTCCAGAGGCACCTTCCAACCTCAGCCACACTGTGATTCAATAATAAATATAGCACCTGACTGTACATTCTTATTACGTCCTTTTGGTAGTTAGAATATCAAATCCAAATTTTAAGAAATACATTTTCCAGTTCAACTATTTACCTTATGTACTTTCTGCTGTGTTCTATGTATAGTAACACCTGTGTACATACACTAGAAGTCTTCTGTATTCTTGGCTTTTTATAATCAAACAGGTTAGCTGTGCTTCTCACTGTTTCTGTATGTCTTGCATTCTATCAAGTTTTCTTTTCCTATGCTGTTTTTTTTTGTTTTACTGTCACAAGCCCATTCATTAATCAACGTCTACACTTTTTTTTCTTACAAGTACTTAAATTGGATTATTGAACAGTCCACTTATTTAATCACATACAGCCTTTTAACATTATAATCTCACCTGACAATAACCTGATATAACTTCTCATTTCTAATACTTGTCTCCACTTACCAACAATAAACTGAAGATTGGGAAAATTTAGTAGTCAGAAATATTGTAACTCAAATTTTTAAAATAATCAGTTTTAAGCCATGTCATGTTAAGATGTCATGTCTTCTTAAGATTTTAAGCCACATCATGTTAATACTTTACAATATTCTACTCACTGATGGTGCAAGCAATGGTAACATCACAGCACAAATAAACACACACTAAAAAATTCAGGTGGGAATTTTAATATCAGAAAAGAAGTCTTAGATCTGGCTAGTTAAATCTGTAATTGTATTGGTTCAGCTTTTATGCAAAAGCAGTCCTACTGAAATGAATAAGCATGTTTGTGCTTGGAAAAAAAAAACCAAATACAAGACAATTACACAAGGCACATATTTTAGCTGGGAAACCACACAAGTGTAGTGTCAAGATACAGGGTCTACAGAGTAACTTAGAGAAAGTATAATGTCAGATAAAATAGGGAAGACATACTCCTCAGCACACAACTATTATTCTCAAAATTATGGAAAGGCTGAATGTTGTCTCCTATCACTAAATGTTCCTCATCTATAGAAAATACGTGGAAACTTTCAGCACACGAATCTACACCAGAGTGTCAGAAAGATTTATTTTGAATAATCTTACTTCTGAGACTTTCACACTATATACTTTGAAAGACTTAATCATTTTAAAGCATTTACACGTTTTGATGTAATAAAGACAATAACTATCTGAGGGATTTTGGACAGTGAACAAGGTGTCTTGGCCACCAGTTCAGAAATCTGAATGCCCATTTCTGGATTCAAGGTCCAATGCTTCTATAAATTTCCTGGCAGAAAATGTGTAAGGGTACCTGTCCTGGTTTCAGCTGGGATGGAGTTAATTTTCTTCTTAGTAGTTGGTACAGTGTTGTGTTTCGGCTCTGATGTGAGAACAATGTTGATAGCACACTGATGTTTTTAGTTGTTGCTGGGTGATGTTTATACTGAATCAAGGACTTTTCAGTTCCTTGGGCCCTGCCAGCCAGAGGGCTGAAGGGACATGGGAAACTGGGAGGGGACACAGCCAGGACAGGTGACCTGAACCAGCCAAAGAGATATTCCATACCATATGACGTCATGCTGAGTATATAAGCTGGGGGAAGGAGGAGGAAGCTGGCGACATCCGGCATTATGGTGTTTGTCTTCCCCAGTAACCATTACGCGTGCTGGAGCCCGGCTTCCCTGGGGATGGCCGAACACCTGCCTGCCCGTGGGAAGTGGTGAACGAATTCCTTGTTTTGCTTCACTTGCATACGTGGCTTTTGCCTTACCTATGAAATTGTTCTTATCTCAACCCTCAAGTTTCACATTCCTTTCTGATTCTCCATCCCATCGCTCTGGGTGAGGGGGAGTGAATAAGTGGCTGCGTGGTGCTTGGTTGCCGGCCGGGGTTAAACCACGACAGCACCCTATTTTATAATTTGAGATTTAACTGGTTAATTTGGGGTAGAATTCTTTCCCCAGTAAAAGCTCACAAAATGTCCAACAAAGGAAGGTCTTCCTTTCTCCTATGAACCCAAAAGCAAAAGGTGTACTCCTTATCTCACAAGTATGAAGGACAGCCCTAGAAACAGAAGGCTGAAAACAGCAGTGGAAAACTAACCATCTTGGGTAAAACCACAACCGTATGGGCTGGACACTAGCCCACATTCTGGCTCACATAATAGCCATGAGGAAGAAGCTTTATAAACAAGAAAGGAGCTTGTTCATGGGCTTGAAGGGAAGACAGGAGTACTCTAAGCCAACAGATTACAAACAATTTATAACCACGTAGCTAAATCCAAAATAAACATTTGGAAAACTATGCATCATTCACACAAAAATGGACAGGTCTGAAATTAAAAATTTTGAGCATAAGTCCAGTACTTGAGAGGCTAAAGAAAAGCTCCATATTTTTCAAATCCAATAAATATCCCAAAATAAACAAGGTAAAAACACTGAAAAAGATTGAAAATAACATTAATAGACGTATCTTGATAACGTCAGATGGAAGCATGCTCTTGCTGTTAAAAAAAAAATAATAAAATAAACATTTGACCACAGAAGAATGTAGTTTACCGCAGAGAACCAACTACAACCTATACTGGAAAAAAGAGAGTCTCAAGGACAACTGAAGTACTTGATCGAAGTCCCAACAATAACTTGCAGGAACCTCAATGTTCCTCAAAAAATGGCCTCAGGTTCTGAATGGACAGACAGGGCAAGCCTGAAACCAGACCTGAAATCAAGGTGGAGCACAAGGTGATTTGTAAAGAATGCACAGAAACAGATGGCATAAACAGCAAACACAGCAAGGGAAACGCATACAAACCAAGCAGTTGCTGCTTGCAATTCTTTTCTGCAACAACCAAATCCACCTGAAGCAACTGCCAATCAACTAAGACAGTGGCCTGGATTTCATGACTCAAGGACCTCCTGAGATAACCTGTGAAAGTTATGGGAGAACTAGGAAAAAGAATTACTCATGTGAGTAATCCAAATTTTCTGATGGTCTAAAGCACTGTAAACTAACCTCATGGAAGATAAACCACCACCACTCAAACATCTATATCCCCTTGATGAATACAATATATTCAGAAATAAGCCATGCATTTTGTGCTGACAGCTGGCACAAAGACTATTGAAGAGAAACACATAAAACATCAAAAAAAGCATTGCCCCATGAGACCCCCCTGGACTCTCATCAGCAAAAAAAAAAAAAAAAAAAAAAAAAAAAAAATTCCTCAAGGTTAGTTTGTCAGCAGGACCTTGATGAATATTAAAAAAATGTTGTGAACAAATGGAAAGGAAACAGCCTCAAACAGTAACAGTTCTGATTCAGATCACTGCTTATGAACTGCAGATAAGGGTTCAACAGATGCTATGAAAAAACAAGAGTCCCCCGAACAAGAAACACAGGCTTCCAGGCACTGCTGATAGAGACATGTTCTAAGTCTGCACCAAACTCAGACTTGCGTATCTGCATTCACACTTGCAGAAATTGTACCCCAAATGAAACAGATTTAAAGTAGCCACGCAAAGTAAAATCCTTAGTGCGGGGCCTGAGTTGCCACCGCTTCTCTGGACCCTCTGGCCAGGACAGCATCAACATCCTGATTGATGCTTCTGGGAGGTCTGATGAGCTTCCAGTCAATCTCTGTTTCACAATGAGAATTTAATCTTAGTAAGGAATAGAAACCGTTGACCTTTGAAACCTTTAAAGTGGACTTCGTAGCTTAGGAGAGAAAAAAAATTATTACTGCTTATCTGAAGAAAGCAGCATGATGTACTCTCACAAATACCATTTGTCCAGAAGAATACCCTGGAATATCTAGCTCAGCAAAAACTATGGACTATACAGAAGTTTCAACAAGAACAAAACACTTGCTGAGCACACAAACACAATTGTAGGTGTGAGCTCTGAAGATCTCATGATCTTGGGCACAGATATGCTCCTTGAGACCTAGCATGAAGAGGTCTTTTAAAAACCTCATTCATTTCCATTACAATGGCTATGTAACAGATTCACACATTGTCAGATAATTGTAGGAAAAAATCTAGGGCAGAAACCTTCTACCCAAGAGGTCTCCTAGTTATAGATACATGCTTATAGGATACAAGGAATCTGTAGCCCTGAAAACACTTAGTCTAGGTGAAAAATATACTACTAAATAAAACCAAGATTAATCACCCAGAATTTACACAGCGCTATAAGCAAAAACCTACGGTTCATTTTAAGAACTAGTATTATCTCCAAACGGATAGAATTGGTGAGTTAAAAAAGAAAGAAAAAAAGAAGGATTCTACTGCTCTGTTGCAATTACTGTCAACTGAAGGTCATAATCCTAGAAAGGCAGAAAGAAAGCAAGTGCCTGTTAGTTCAAAAAATTAATGAATGGCTAAGTTGATATGCTGCTGGGAGAGTGGGTTCTCAGAGAGGAAATGCCATAGCTAAACTTTTGGAAAAAAGCAATAAAAACAATCATTTATGTCTGAAGGGGAAGGATTTTATGCAGCCAGTTGTTAGCTGAGTCAGTTCAGAAAGTCCTATCTTCTCAAGTCCAGGAAAATACTATAAATTATAGGTAAAAAAATCACTTATTAGGAGGATAGCAAACTTGACATATACAAACTAAAAAAAGAGTACACCAGGACGGAAATTTTGCCCAGCAGATTGTTTCCTGATAATAATCAAAGGTACCCTCTTAAGAAATGAGCAGGAATACTCTATTTTTCAAAGTCAAACATGAAGTACTTCAAACAGGATTGGACAGTAAATTTGACCAGATTCTAGAATCAGAATGTCTTGACACCATGATCAAATCCCGGGATCCCACAGTGAAGCAGCCTGATCCCAAGCCATCTTTAATTTTTTTTGTGCAGCAGGAGCATTCTTGCTGAAGAAGAGTATCAGGGGAAAAGCACAGAATAACTTTCCCCATTAGAGAAGCTGACAGCAGTCCCACAACCTATCCATCCCAGGAACAGAAATATCAGCACTTCGTTAGATTCTAAGATGGACAGTTCCATTTTGGAGTGCCTCATTGATGAAAGGTGACTTCTAAAATACCATTCCACAGTTTGCAGTCCATTAAATATGTAAATCTATGTACTCACATATATGTTTGCTTTCACTGCTCAGTTCATTACTTTCACAGATCCTGTAGTATTTTATTTCGCTGATACAGAACTTGTTAGTGTTATAATTTGGTATATTAGATATATAAAATACATTAAACACCAAGTTATAATATATATATATATTTATAGACACATACAAAAATATAACTTGGTGTACATAACACATACAATATAACTTGGTAGTGATATATCTGCTGTAAGCAGGGAGGGCTGAAATGATTAATTGATTCAGGAACAGAAGGTCCACTGCGTTACCTTTTAATGTGATTTCCAGAACACTGTAATTTGCACTCAACAGGGACTGCAAGTCTTGAGATTTCATTTGAATTCCTTAAAGCACCTCCTTAGCCACAGAGAAGCATGCATCACTACTAACCTGGAAAGCAAAAGTCTACTGTTCACATGATCTGACACCTGCTGCCACTGCAGGGAGTCTCATAACTCCCTCGGAATCATCCATTAAGAAGCAAGCTCAGAAACAGTTGAGCAAACAACAGCTGGTTCTAGTTACTTTTGCACAGATTTCATATAGAGGCTTGTAAAATGTCCCAAACTGAATATTCAAACCATCAAACATGAACCTGCTAGCTAGCTGCAACTGGTATGGACTGGCTCTAAATTTGGTAACATTTGGACTAAACAGAAGTGACATGTTCTGATCGTCCCATTAATAGAGAGACATGACACAGAACTACCAGTTAGGAACCTGACCACAGGTTTTGCAGATAGATTATTTAGATGAAGAAAAATAGGGGCTTGGAGCACAGAACAATGAGGGTGAAGATCCTGGGAAGCTGAGGATGATCCTGGAGATCAGAGATGAATGGAGGTGAATGCTGGAAAATGCCTTGGGACACCAGCCTGTAATGCCTGAGACTGTTAACTGCAAGCAGCTGCAAAGCATGCGGTGGCATGACTTTCTGCCCCAATTTCCCAGACTGGTAGTGATTCCCTTGCCAGGAAGGAAAGTTGAGACCTCAGCAAACACACCACCAGAGCAGGGAGCAAATGAGGGACTGTACGAGACAATCAAGCAGAGGTATAGTTCTATTCTCCTTGATTCTTACAACAAACATACAAACAAAAAAGAAACAAAACCAAAACCAAACCAGTATCCAGATCCACTACAAGCTGTCATTCCCCGTCTCACCCATGACACACATTTGTTGATGATTCAACTACTTTGTCTTTCATTAAGTGTATATGAGACTTCCACTCATTGCAGGCAGCTCAGAGTCCTGGAAAACTGATGTAAAATGCCTGCTCCTTTTGTTTGCTGCCCTGTGCACATGGCCACTTAATTGTCCCCTCAGTCCAGAACAAGGCATTCATCTCTACCATAAACCAGGCAGAGAGAACCGAATGTCAGTCTTGAGGCCCAGAGTTGTGCAAAGCAACAACATCAGAGGCTTCGAAAGACTGTCAAACCCCCCACCACTGATAACCGTTCACTAAGCTGAAGGAAAAACAACATCTCTGATACTCAGCAACTACCACCAGCATCAGAGAAGACTCTAAAAGGCCACAGTCTGGACTGAAGGATCCTGAACTGTTATTAGTCATGCAAATGTTATTGGACCATGAAAACATAGCAACAAGCAGTGGAGCAGTAAGATCTGTACGATATCTTGGAGACAGATGTCTCTTCCTCTTATCCTACTGAGTATTTCAAAGACTGATGCAAAATATCAGTTTCTGAAAACCCAGCCATAGCCAACTTCTTTTTTATTTGTATTATTATTTATTTATTAGCAGCAGCAGCTTTTGAGTGGAGGCTCATTTGTCTTGGGTTTAGTTACTACTACTACCACCACTATTATTATGACTATTAGTACTACCGCTATTATTATTATTATCATTATTATCGTTATTATTAATAATAATATTACAATTATTCAGGTGGAAGGTGTTTTGTTTTGGATTTAGTTTGGTTTAACACTAGGAGCAGCCACTGCAAAGCCCTGTACCCCAACTGTACTTAAACTGACACCACAAAATCCGTGAACAGGATGGCATCCACATCTGGGCAAAGATGACAGTGATGGAGACTGTTTTTCTTAATCACTTTTGATAAGAAAATTTAAGATTCCTAGTGCATTGCAGTCCTACTTTACAAGGGGAAAAAAAAACCAAACACACAAACACAGATACCAAAAACAAAATCCAATTCACATCAAGTAAGGAACTATGTTAAATATAAAGATACTGCCCTACTGTGCAAATTCACTGAAGGAGTAACCTCTACTAAATCCTACCCACACATAGCAAGGCAGCTAAAACAGTAAATACTCACCAATCTTTCCAATGATTAGCAGGATAAAAATCCTAGAGTAGCATCAATTTTTGATGCATATAGAAAGGAAAAAAGCCAAAGGAAAGTATCTCTAGTGTCTATCAGATACACGGAAGACAGCCAAATGCTTATTCATATCAACCAGGAGAAAAGAAGAAAAAACAAAAGAAACAACATTCCTAGGAAAAAGTCTGGGTATTTCAAGAATTTGTCAAGAATTATCATGAATGAACAATAAACACTCTAAAACTATTCTCTTTTATTTTTTTTGTTTTAATTCTACTTGTTCTTTCCAAGGGAGACTAGTTTAAGTGGAACTTTCACGTTCTTTTCTATCTAGTTCAACATTCTGTTGATGCCTGACAAGCAACGGTGACATTCCACACAAACTAACGATGACAACTTCAAGCAGGTTTTTCCTACAGACCTAAAGCAGATTTCACGACTCTCTGCTGAACTGTATCAGCTTAACTCTAACCACTACAACTTCCTCCAACGAAAACAATGTCACCCTTTTATAGTCTTAACCGCTTGCTACATCAAGCAATGCCAGTCACATTCCTTCCGTATACCTCTCAAAAATTTCCAATTCCTGCCTTGTCCTTGCTATATAAGATAGGTTTTGAGTTTAGTGTTACCTTTTAAAAAGCTACTAAAAAATCTCTGCTTAATTTCACTAGGTATTTGATGTGCTTTTGTTTAGGGGAAGTTAGCACAATGGATTATTTAAAAATGTACGGGTTTAGAAGTTTATTACAGTAAATAATCACTTATGTCTACTGACTACACAGTGGAGTCTTTGACAAGTCACTGCAAAAACAAAAATAAGATTTTCTAAAACACTACCAGATTCAAACATTTGTTTTATCACAGTGCAGTAAAATGAAGTAAAACAAAATTCTGTATTGCATTGACTATAGCAATAAACTGACTCATGATACTAAGCAATAAAAGGTAATGAAAATAATCAACATATCAGTGGGAGCACTGGAGCCAGTAAGTCAATATTCTGGCTTAAACCTTTTATTAGGAGAGATACTTCACGATACACACTGACAAATCACATACAGCATTCCTACACAAAGAGAAAGTAAAATTGAAAAGCAGTGCCTTATTAATGAAAGCACCAAACAAAATATGCCTTACCTGAGTTATTCCACTGGGAGGAACCTTGTATGACTGCAGCTTCTGCCTCAACAGCTCAGGAACACAGTGGCGGAATGGGCACCCTGGCAGTAAAAAACAAGCAAGCTCACAAACAAGGCTGTTTACCCAGGAGTTAGTGCAGTAAGGCACTCAAGAGACTAGCTAAGCTCTTCCTAATTATCTAACAGCTTATCAATATGAAAGTTAATTGCCCACATGTACAATTGCTTACTTTTTTAATTTTGAGGTTTTGCAGGGTATTTTTTAAATAGTTACTCCATTGCATGGTTATCGAGGCACAATGGGCTCATGAGTTACAGAAAATACCCTAACATAAACGAACCACAGTTCTCATCCACTGACAGGAAAAGAGTTTTACTTAGTTCCTTACTAACAACCATTCCACTAGTACACTTAATAGCTGCGGGGAAAAAATGAAAAGACAAGTAATAAGCACCAACTGGTCTTTAAAAGCACAGTCCTTAGCAAAAATATTACTTTATAAATACCTCAGAAAGTTCCACCACCTTAAATAAGGGGGGGGGGGGGGGTTTGTCCCAAAATCAGTTTTGAGACACATCGAACAAACAACTAAGTAATAGAATATCAATGGTGAAGCCACTGCAGGTTTTTCATGTTTAGTCACACAGAGGTAGAATGTTTTAAAGTACCCTAGCAATCTTCAGAATTTCTGTACAATTGAATTCATACCTCAAAACACCTTTATAATTGGTCACTTTTTAAAGCATCTGTACATTTAAAGTCCCCTAGCACTACATGACACAACGTATATAAATCCAGAAGCTATCAAGTATAATCTAAAGACAACAGTGCAAGACTACTATGGCCTTGAAATTAAATACATAATTTAAGAGACTACGGGAGGGAGTAACTTCTCTAGCCAAGGCTTTCCACTGTTGTAAAACTTCCACCCCCCCCAAGGAACTCACCATGATAATCCCCTTGACTTGGTGGATTGGACATGATAATCTTCATGCAGCTGTACGGAGTATAATCAGTTCTCTTTCCTTCTTTCCCATAACTGTGGCGAATGCTGTAAGCATAACCTTTGTCAAACTAAATAAAAACAAAAGAAAAAGTTCTAATATATTGTGCCAGTGATTCTATCTGCTCTACAAATAGAAATATTGGGTAACAAAATAAATCTTCCAAACATTAAAACTGAGAAAAATAAAAACAGAGTTGCTTGCTGCTAGCTTTGATCTTTATATTACATAGACTTGTATATGCACATGTATATGTTTTACAGATGCATCACAGGAAAAGTGTTTAACTGTATGGATTTAAGGCCTTTTCAGCTGATGTGGCGATTGCTTTACAGATAAGATGACTTAAAGATCAAATTTTCAACCCTGTGATGTTAGTAAATGGAGGAAACAGAGTCATTTAAATCTTTCATAAATGCCCATAAATTGATTGCTTTATCAGGACAAAGAACAGAAATACAGGTTTCTTTAGTCAGATTCACACTCTTCTTCTCCCAAAGCATAATGCTTCACCTATACTTTATTTCAGCACTGAAGTTCAATTCATTAAATTCTAAAATGGAGTATACTTCACTTGTACAAAAGACGAAGGTTTTCGCAAATTTCTTTCATCTACTGATAGACTAACAACTCCTCCAATAAAATGAAATATTCTAAAGCAATATAGATGTAAATAAACATTTGTCTTGGCAGCTTGAGTACAGCGCTATCAATCTATCATTTTAGTTAAGTCCCATGGAGAACATTCAATGACATGAGTTCATGTTACTTTATACATGACAATAGGTGACATAAAATCTGTAGTAGAATCAGATAATTTATTATACGTATTCCATTGAGTTGCATAAGCTACTAGTAAGACACCAACACTTGTTCAAATACCATACTTATAGTGTTAAAAAACCCAAATAGGGTAAAATAATGAGGCATCATATTCAGAATTACACATCTTCAGTCTCTCTTTCACCCCAAAGAAGCTATAACAATACATAAAAGAACAACTGTGCTCTTGCTCAGTTCAAAATTTGAGCATTAACCTTATGTAAAGTTTGTGTCTGAACAAAAACAATTCCCGTAAAAATTTATGTTTTCTTCTCAAAACCACTTTAGAGTAATTTTTTTACTCTGGTATTTTCCTAATGTAAGACAATGTAATATATGGAGAAAAAACATTCAAGCATATAACTGGTAACACTGCTACTTCAAGGATACTCTCATTTCTACAGATAAAAGTAGTTCCCTGTCTGGCCTGTGGACTTCCACATAGTAATTCAAAATATTCATATAGCTATGAAATACAACTTGTTTTAGCAGATCAAGGTAAGAGAAAAATGAAGTGTATTTTTCTTCATATAAAACACTTTAATGTTTTTTTAAAATATAAATAATGCAAAATCCGTATCGTGATATGCAAATATGTAATACATATAATATATATAAAAATACACACAACCTTTAATAAAATCCTAAACTGCACTTGATTCAAAGGGTAAAAAAGAAACTCCTCTATCAAGATGCTGGTGATAATCAAGTCAATGTATCAAGAGTAATACTCTGCACTCGTTCCAAATAAGCTTTAAGACATCCAAAGCTCTGAACAAACATCGCCTAATTAATCCTTCCTGAGCATTTGACAAAGTGGCTTTATTTGAAAAGATTAAAGGAAAAGGAAAAGGGGGGAAGAAAAGAGAGAGTGAGAAGACGTAACATTGTTTTCCAGCATAGCCACAGGCGGGATCCAGCACATCAGAATATTCCTATCTAGTCAACCTTTTTGCTCAGGAGAGGAAAGAACTGCTTGGTTGAATAGTAAATGACCGCTATTTTTGCTAGCAACAGACTTGGGCTTACCAACTCTTCCTTAGAAAGAAGGTTAAGACTGTATGAGGATCTGCTCTAGGTGCGTGCACATACCCGCAAAGGGCTGGGGCAACAGGCACCCTCCCCTTAGCAGGGCAAGCAGCAGCTGCTGGCCGAGTTCTGCTGCTGCTCCTGCAGGAGCTGTAAACGGGGTATCTACTGAAAAACAGCAAACACCAAATACAAAGATGTGGGTATTTTAATTCCCAACCATTGAATGAACCTATTAAATTGAAGATGGAGTCTGTGCTCCTATAGCTACCTATTCTACCACCCAGCAGCTCTGGAAACTTTCCTCCTTCTTTGCAAAAGACGAATGAAAGCCTAATTCATTTACTTGACAAAGGCTATTTGAGCAAGCAGTTAAATTAAATTATTTTTTGTAAGGGAAAAGCAAATCTTGAATGCTTCAGGATGTATTGCTTAGTTTGCCAGAAAATCAACACCCCTCTTTAAAAGTCCTGTATACCAAAATCTTGAGCTGTATTTTTCACATCACTTGCCTTAATGCCCCTAGAAATTACTTTTACTAACTCATTATTTTATGCTGAGAAGCAGCTCTTGCAGTAAATAGAATCAACAGATACATAATAACACAACGTAGCTTTGGGACAGGTTGGATATTTTCTCATTGCTTTCTTGTAATCCTGTTGGGATCTCAAAGAGTTTTCGCAGTGGCAGATGGCGGCAACTAACACAGCGACATGGTGCAAGTTAGCATACGCGCAGGTACATGCTTCACTGAGAGCTCTCTCACCCTTGTGATTCAGCGTTTCTTACCAATGATCAAGGAAACAGGATTTTAGTAGTGCCAATATCCAACAGGCTGTGTGGTCATCCTTCGTGGGAAGAAACCATGAATTGCAGCCTTTCGTTTCAGAAAACACGCTGCGGAACAGCCTTCTCTGTACATTGGGGGATGAACTCAATGATCAGACTCATTCCTTCCTAATACTATTACTCTAGGATGTGCACATAAAAAGTCCCCCACAAGAGCAATCCCTTTTGCCAGCAAAACCACCAAGGTATAATTAGACATGTTTGAAATATGCAGAAACAAGATGACACAGGTAGGGAACAGTCCCTTCCTATCCATTCTAATGCCCCAAATTGAGGTGGTAGGATTTTCACAGTTCTTTGAACAAAATTATGTGCAGCACACGTCATGCATGTAGGTGTTTGCAGGGTCATTCTAACTGCTTACAAATTACTTCGTTATAAACTACTTCAGAAAACCAGTTTAAAAACCTGTAAAACTATTACAGTATATTTTAACTGCAATCTACCGTAAGGTCATTATGGCAAAAAAATGTAAAAGGTCAAAACTCAAATTAAGTGATTTGAAAAATCACTTTTTTGGTGATGGCCCTGTACCAATTTTTGAAGGTTTTATTGAAGCTTGATATGAACTTGCTCAACAATAATGATGCTGCAGGAGTGCATACATTCCCCTCGTACTCTGTACCAGTTTCCATTAAGACAAAAGAAAAGAATACAAAGGCAAAAAATTATTCTATTATCATAGGAAAACTGTATGCATATACATCCCACCATAATTTATGCTAAGTATCAATGGGAACTCACTGCCAAAGTTACAATAAAGCATCAATGTTAAAGCAACATCATTATACCATTGAGTATTTACATGTACTAGATCACCTACTGCTGGTAATACTTGAGAGCGGCAGCTCTTCAACTGTATGGCCCACATCTCAACTATTTTCATTATTTTGCCCCTGCTTAGCTCTCTGAGCTTTCCAAAACCTACAAGACATTTTTATTTTATGTGCTGGGTGGATGGTCCACAGCTTCGGTCAGGGAGAAATGGATCAAGAGGCAGATCTCATAAGCAATGAAATGGTCCACATTGAAGCCAAAAAGCTGAGGCAAAGACAACCCTTTAACAGCATCTCTATCAAAAATTGTCACTTTGATGTTGGAATGTGCAAATCTTGGGACTATCAGCAGTGTAAATTTTTGTTGTAAAAGACTGCAAGTCAACTGTCTGAACTTTAACTTGATCCCTGAAGATATCAAGTTTTTTTGAGGACTTCTCCTTCCTCCAGGTGTGGCTGTAACATGCACGTGACGCCTGGTCTGAAGTATACTGCTGACGACGAGTGGGTAGTTCTGAGTTTTAATGCATCGGTATTTCTTGTAATGAACCAAGATGTCCAGTATATTACACTGAACGCACTAACGATGATCCTGGGCATCCCGGAACAGGCAGCACTGAGGCTTTCTTAACACTTCTTCTCCCTATAAGAAACTAAGCTCTTAGCACTGAACCAGTAACCAAAACCAGAATCAAGGATGCTGGGGGACAGTTCACAGGGTATAGATGAGAGTACCGTAGCAAGGAACTCATGTTTTGCTTTTGTGCGGTATATCTACATGAGTATCAGAATAATGCAGATTAATTTGCCTTATAACCATTAAGACACACATACTGTATTAGACAGCCTTCATGAGAAGACATGCAAGTTATAAATTAAGGTATAAGTATAATAAAAAGGTATTTTTTAAAAATGGAGAAAGATATACAAGCTATAAATTTGCAACTGGTATAGCCTAATACCAGATTACTATGTTCCAGATAGGAATTTAAGAAAAATGTTACTTTCAATAAATTCTGATCACATAAATGCACACAAGATCTTTGGATATGGAATTATGATGTACATCAAATGGGCCACTTGGCAGGTATATGCTCTCCTTTGAAGAAAAGTTTTCATTGAACAAAACAGAAAGACAGGTCATGTGTGAATCGTAATTGTCAATTTGATACAACTGAATACACTTTCAAAAGAGAACAATAACAAGTGACATTCCCGAGGCATTCCAGCCACCGCAGAGTAAGTATCATGTCATCAGTGAGAATTACCTTCCTTTTATCACTCATCATATTTGCATATTAGTATCTGGAAATAGAACTAGGTCCTCCATAAATTTTGTTACCAATTCTGATATTCAGTGTGCATATTAGGGTGGAAAATAATTTGCTGACAGGTCATCCAAGCCCTGTGTGCTCAGGTTCACACTTCTGCAAAACTTTCATGTTTCATATTAACTACTTTTATATACTCATGTAAGTTTTTATGCTTCTATTCCTTACAGTACTGGGAGATTTATTTATTTAAAGTCTAACAACTAAGCAAAATGACTGCAGTAATTTTGTCTAGCTTCTTGGCTGGCCACCAGATTAGTTCCAACTCTGCAAAATTTGAAGAAGTAATGGTTTAACCATTTTTTTTTAAAAAACAGTCATTGGGTAATTTCCTGTCTAAAATTGTTGAGCCTGTATGGATAACTGCTTCAAACTCATAAATTTATCGCACACGCTTGTGTATCTTCTGAAATAATTGGTTCACTTTTTCATCCATTTCCTAGGCTCAAATCATTACTGCTGACACTGCTTAGTTGGCATATCTTTTTCCAAGCAACTTTTTTTTTTTTTTAAGCTCACTCTTAAAATAACCTCATCTTAAGGTTATTTTTTCCCAAGCACAGTTGTCATTTAGGAGCACAAATAAATGCTTCTCTATCTGCCAACAACAACAAAAAATTTCAATTTATCCTAAGTTCTCAACCCATAGCACAGTTTCTCCTTAAAGGTACAGATCAGAGATATCAGCTAAAATCAAGTCAGAAAATTCTAATAAGTTGCGTGGTGGTCATTACAGACTGATTCAAATCAAGTACAAAAAAATCCTTCTTCCTCTCCAATTTCAGGTTTTCCAACCCACATGAAGCAAGGCAACTTGGTGATGGCTCCATCTACCATAAGGAAATCAAAAGGTTTAACAATCTCCTTGTATACTACCCACAGGAGTGTAAACTGCGTGGCCGATGAACTAGTTTTTCAGCTACCCCAGACTACTCATGCAAAAATGTGACAATGTAGGCTTTTATTTACAGCAGTCTAAGATTGCCTTAATATAGCTTAGCTAAATATACAATTTACGTACACTGTTTTTCCACACATTTACATGGACCAAGACTTTGAACTAGGAAACGCATAAAATAAACCACAGCAGGCTGTCTTCTGCCTGAAGACGCTGCATAAAGTTACCAGCACAACACATCTTAAAGCCATCTCTCCTATAACAACGTGATTTTTCTTAGACACATACTTTGCCATCTATGAAAGATTGTATTAGCTACTTCAAGACATTGCAGTATTTCTTTCTGTATCTAAGTTATCAATACTTCTTTTTTTTTTTAGTCTCTTAATGGTTCATGTACATTATTTGAAATTATTCAGATACAGAAGAGGCATTTCAAAACTTTCCAGGTCCAAAGAAGAGATATTTCAATTCAGATTTGATTGATTGGAGCAAACAATGGAGGAGCTGATTTCAAACTGAAGTCTCTGAACAAGAAAATGGCACTGAACAAACTGTTCTTTTGTGGACTGACACTAAAATAAAGTTTCCATGGGTGTAACAGCTTGTGGAGGTCATAAAGGTGAAAGATACTTTAAAAACTACTTTAAACAACACTTTAGAGCATGTAAAATTATGACTTCATTTTAATGTTCACCGTTAAGAGTAGAAAAATACCAACACTAAGTGATTATTATAATATTTGACTCATTTATACTTCTAGTAAACTGAAATGTCTTTGTGATTACAGAATTATAGAGCAGTCTTTGTCTGAAGATTGTTTCTACAGAACATGATCTGATTCCCTTAGCATAATGTCCTAGCTCCTTGGCATAGTATCACCTATACATAGCATTTTTCTTCAATAAAACAATAGATGTATCTGAAAGAAATAAATCCTTTCCATATTACACTGCACTAATCTCCTAATTTTTATGGGATTGCAATGTGCAAGTCATTTCACATAGTACTCCACTAACTATACTAGTCATTTTCTCTAATATTGTTAATATTTTTTTAAAAATACAAACTTAGAAAAAGATAAAAATGCTACGTAGCTATGAATATCACTGGTTTTGTCCTCCCAAGAAACATTATTCTTCCTAAATATTTACTTAACCTACTGCAAAATTTTCAGGGAGTAAGACTACCAAAAAAAGAAAAATCTGAGAAAAAGAACTGCCATTTTACGACAAAAATCAGTTTGTGGGTGACAATTTCACCCATATCAGAATTCCACTAACAAATTAATACACCATCTTATTGAAAATATTGCAAGTTTCATGATGGTAGTTCAGAGTGTTACTGAACATAGAGGTGTAAATTCCTCGTCATTTAAAATGAAACAACTACACAAAGATACAGTCATGTTTATTAATTATAATCAAGATGTGTAAGAATATTATAGCAAGAAAATAAGTATTTTAGATGATAATTAACACTGAACAGGTGATGCAAACTTCTGTCACTTTGTTTTTAAATAGAAGAAACTATTCTTATTTTAAACAAAATTAAAACAAAGGCCAAATTAAAATGGCAATATTTGACAACACCATAAGAGGTATGTGCTTTTCTTAAGTATCTGTAAAAATACATTGGCACTTTCCTTCAAATAATAAATAAACAATAAATCCTATTACTGTAAACATGCTTTATTTTCAACAGATTTCTACAGACCATTCTCTACAGTTTTAAGGAGCTCAAGAAAAGTCATTCTAACATCAGAGAACAATCTTGAATCCTTTACTAAATATTTACTCCATAACACTCTCATTTAGAAAGTTTAGCATGAGATGAAAAAATATCCAATAACTAATTTCTAAACCAAGAGATTTCATCAGTCAGGTAAAAAACCCACACCATACTTCTGGTACTTCACCAGTTATAAGCACACCAACGCCTCTCAGATTGCTCTGCTGATGTTTTTCAATCAGTGTTTCTCACATTTCAATATTCAGAGAAGTTAACTGAGGGAAGTGTATCTTTTAGTAGAAGATAAGCAGTAAATTAGCAGGGCTACTCATTTCATCAGAAGTGGCAGACAGAATAAAAGTCCCCAAAACATACACAGACAAAGGAGAGCACAAAGCATTATCACTGAAAGAGATTAACTGTGTTAACAGATTGCAAACTAGACAGAAATGTGGCATGCGGTACAATAAAAAACGACTAACAAAGTTAAACAGAAGTAGAATAGTAACTAACTGTGCACATCTACAGAAGTAAGATTCAGCTCCAGGCATCTAAATCCAGACACCTCCCATTATTGTCAATGGAGGTCAATGCAATCAGAGGGGCCTCGGGAGCGATTAAATTTACCCTAATGTAGGCACCTAGAGGCTCATTAAATAAATCATTCTCTAGACACTATTGACTGTATAGGCTAGGCTAGATCTCTATTGATTGTAACGGCAGCTTAGGATCTCAGTGTAAAGAATACACATAACAACGAGAAAAGAAAATCAGTAAGTGTATCAGAATTGGGAGAAATCCATACTTACATCCATAACACTGCAGCACATATTATACAGGTTTTCAGGGAAGATCGGCAAAGACTGGCCAGAGAGTCTTGCAAAGTCCAAAACCTAAATTCCTACCGCTTATTCAAAGTCTATCAGTACTCTAAACAAGAGTGCTCACATATGATGTTCTGTACTGTAACCTAGATCAGCACGTACAATAAAAATGTAACATATAGGGAAGGAATAGGAAAGAAAACTGATGTCAGCATGGAGACATGTTGTCACTTTGTGAAGAATCCTGAAATATATCCAACTGGACTCTGGTTATAAGGCCAATCAGCAATAAAATGCAGGACTGGGACATGAGGTTCAAACTACATGCTGACGGAGGGTTTATTCTCAATAGCCCGTCCCATCACCTTAAAGCTGTGGATGAAAAGACAGAGGCATTCAGCAGACCAGACTGTTATAGGCCACAGCAGCAGCCAAATGGACTTTCAAAGAGATTTAGAGGAGAGCCACCACACTTGGCTCCAGCTCGTCCCTTAAATATTTGGGATCTTCTGCTTCACAGAAAATAGTCCAATGTGTTATCATGTCTAATTATTATCATATAACTCTAGCATAGCAGGCTCCTTCATTCTAGTAATGATAATTTTTCCTATATGGAAGGAGAAAGAGCATGTCAGAAAGCAAAGCTACCCAACCAGCCATACTACAAAACTAGAAATTAAATAGGGTATGATGACTCCCAGGTTGCTGGAACAGCAGAAGAGAAACTCACAAATGAGAGAAGTCCTGAGGAAAAACTGTCTCAGCCATTCCAGGCAATCAAAATTAGCCGGACCTGCCTCATTTTGAACAGGACTCTTGGCATTAAAACAACAGACACCTGTTCAACCACAGCACCAGAAGTGAGTCCAAAGGACAGTGCATTGATCTGCTCTTGAAGAGCATTGCTGCTGGCACGGGCTACAATTCACCTATGCTAGGGTGGTCTCAATTTCAAAGACTTCTGGACAAAGACAGAATACTGGAATTAATCCAAGGAAGTCTGTCTTATTATCCAATATTCTGGTGCTACTTGGTACGTTTTCCAGAGAGTCAAAAGATCTAAGCAAGTTCACCACAACAGCTGAAGTGTCTTGTTTTCAAAGATCATCTCCTGACACAGTGGAAGACCTTATGTGCTCACTGAACTGTTTGTATTTTACAAGCTGGTTGAACTATGCAGCATTCCCTAAATATGCAATCTTTGAGGCAGACTCTGGAAGGTTTTGCACACCATTTGGACTACTTAAACCACAGAAGTGTTCTTCCCTTTTAAAACCATGCATATTGCATAGGGAGTTTACCTGAGCGAGCTCCCTATCTTTGACTGATTATATTACTGAATTACTTCATTAATTTATTACTGCATGCCCTTGCAAGCACCTTTGCAGTGTAGTAATGTTATTAAGAATCCTTTACAGATTGTTACTCCTTTATCTACACACTGATCAGAACCACATCTGAAACCAAGTCCAGCACTAGATGACAAAAAGTATATAAGAAGCAAGGTGAGTTAAAAAAACACAGGCAGGCCTTCTTCACTGATCACCAAGATCGAATGGTAAATTGCTGTTACCCTCAGGTTCTAACAGGCCACCAGTAAAGCAGTCCTCTTTCATCAGAAATCTTGTGACTGACCCAATCTAGTCTGTAACAAGATACAGTAATGTCCAAGAAATTCAATTTTACCCTAAGCCTCAGATTTGCAGAAGCGGCAGCATCACTCAAAGAGATCACTCAAAAGTATCTTGAGCTGAAGAATATCCCTTCAAACAATCCAAGTGACAAAGTTATCAAAATGTGATACAACTCTGGCAAAAAACTTGCCTTTTACTGAGAAATGGTTAAACCTCTTGGACAAGGATCATGGTCAGAACAGAAAGATATTAAGTCTCCAATCATGTAATGTCTCGCCATACCAACAAATCCCCAATATAAGTGTAGATAGAAAAAAAAATTAAAACAGAAAAAAATCAAATAATTCTTAAAACAAAACTGTAAGGAGGCTGAGTAATGAAAATGTTTCCTCAGATTGATAACTATTCCTGAAGTCTACTCTTGAAATAGGTACATTTCACTTTTTTGTTGCAGTCATAAAAGAATGACAAAACCAAGGTATTAAAACACAAAACTGTACAGACACTTGATGTTTGCCTACCCTTTTGAACATAAACTAAGTATCAGAGCTCTCCGAACAGCACAGTTTGGCTCAAGAACACCTGCATTCCCTCTGCAAAAAGTTTGCTGGAAAAAAAAAAAATCTCTATTAACAGCAAAATAAAGGACAAAAATCACATTTTAAGATGATGATCAAAGGAAATGGAAGTGCAGAAAACCAGATGTTAGTCCTTGCTGTCATAATAAGAACTGCTTGTTAAAGACCCTTTTATAGTCTATGTTATACACAGAGTGCACCATAATCAAGACATATTTGAACTCCTGACTGCAAGTACAACATGAGCCTTTCTGCATTCAATGACAGAAAAAAGCTTCTTTTTAAATACACAAGACTATTTTGCTTTTTTAAAAAAAACTATTGTTAATTCATCATTAATTAAAAGATGATTAACTGCAGGGAAAAGGCAAACAAAAATAAAGAAGCTCTACTGCCAGACTGCTTTGAACTGTCTCAGGAAAAGTAACGTGCACCCCATTTTTTAGTGCCTGCTGTAAGGTTCTAAAAATAGGGAAATAACTCTGGTAACAAAATACAAGAAAGAGTCCAACTATGGTAGTCCACCTAAGAAAAAAAAAAAAAAACCACCTTTCTTGTTTACAAAAAAAATTCCTCAGAGTTTCACTGGTACTGCCCCAGTCCTCATGCCCCAAACTCAACTCCATTAAGTAGATTAATTAGAAAATGAAAGAAAAAAAACCACTGAAATTTAAACAGCAAAACTTGCCATAAAGACCACTAAATTCTGCTCCCCAGTGTACAGCAGATTTTTCTCCTTGTGTGAGTGGACTTAATTAAGAAGGGACATCGGGAACAGGAAAAGCTCAGAGCACACCACATCATGCAGAATTCAGTTTCACAGCTAAACAGCACTGTACGTTTCAATATAAAATCAGAACCTAACCTCCTTTCAAGAAGTAGTAACCTCTATAACGTTGAAATACTTAAGGTCTATCATAGTAATTCAACTTCCCTAAGTCAATATATTAAATTTCTGAAACATAAATTGTGCATAGCACAAGTAACATATAAAAGAGCTGCCCTGTCTTTATTCATGAGATTCAATAGATTTCAAAGACATGCGGCAGAAAGTTAAACCAATTCTGAAAGTAAAAATACATTTTTATTTACATCGTGGCTAAGCGGTATATCAGCGGAGTGCACATTTGATGCAACATGCTGCTTTTCTGGATGGCTGAATATGAATTTTACTGGCTGAATACAGACAAATGGAATATGACAGCTATATGATATTACAACAATTACTTGCACATTATCAAAAGAGAAGACCAAGTATACAGGATTCTGGGTTTTGTTTTCAAAGCCAGTTTATGCGATAACAGAAAACCTAAACATTGACTAAAGTAATTTTAAAATATTCTTTCAAACAATTATATCAAGATTAATAAACCGTTCTATCAAAACTTTTCTGTTGAAAAAGCACAGGAACACAACTGAAAGAGACGTGCTGTGTCATTCAACTTGTTCTGGAAGTTAACAAAAAGATACAGATGAACAGACTTGCATCTCAGAAACAGTTAGGCCCTGCCCCAGAACTTGGGGTAAATAGCTGAAGAGCTTAAATACATTATTGGTGGTGTGTGGGGAAACATACAGCAGGCATTTTTTAGCAGATGGCTGTCAAGAGAGGGCTGTATGGTTAAGAAGGCGTTCAACAGAGCCTGCTAAAGACCACATTTAGTGACACAGAAATCTGGCAACCAGATAGGCAAACCCATCTATTACTTTTCTTTAAATGTCACAGACTTCCTTGCTGCTGCTGTGATGGCTAATAAAACAGAAATGTCTTCTGACAAGTACATGGTCTTTCTACAGTGATAATAAAGTGCAAGTTTGAAAGCGGTTCAAGAGTACAAAGGGAATCTTAGAGAATTGAAAGTCTAGCTTTAACATCCATTTTTATACATTCTATTCTGAAAAGATACTAAAGTATGGGAAGAGAACGTGTGTTGCTGGGAATGAAACAAGTCATGAGAGAGCAGATTCTCTTAATCCAGATTAGTTTTAGTACAGGAAAGATACTTATTGCTTTCATTCTTCTCAGTGCAAGAACCTTATCGCTAACCTGCTCATATACGAGATTACTAAATACAGATTTCAGTGCCTAATATGGAACAACTATGGAAACTATTCCTATTTCTTTTTATGGTAGTACAGTACAATTAAAAAACATCACTAAAATTATGCCAGCACTGTAATGAATGTCCTGGAAGAAAGATTATGTAGCTAGAGCTCTTCTCCGTCCCTAAGACACGCCACAGGATGAAAGACCATTCAAAATTTTCCCTTATAATGTAAGTCAGATGATGAAAACTGAAAATCAAAAAGACAGATACATGTTTAACAGGTTAAAAAAAAAAAAAGGCTGAACAAATTAAAGTACTTTAAAGTGAATAATCATAGGAAAACACCACCATAACTTTGGCTTCAAAACAAAGACTGGAGAATTCCAGTTTTAACAGAAATAACTGAGAAATCTGGTAGCAACCAAAAAAAGGACTGTGTTTGCAGTGAAAGAGCAACACACAGAGCTCTTACTATTTTTTTATATTTATATATATATCATATATTACTTATTACTGCAATTCCTAGAATATTTATGTGCCCAGACAGTAACTTCCCAGTATATCATAGTCTAGAATCATTTTATGTTTTCTAGCACATAATCATCAGTTGTGGTCTAAGTAACACCCATGAAACAAAACTACAGTGAAAAATAATGTTGTTATACTAGGCATATTTAATTTAAGAAATACTGCTTTGAGGTTTTGAATCTGTTATACAAAAATTAAGATTTTTTTAAATTCTAAGGGTTTTTAAAAAAGTTTCTGTAACAAAAATACTGTTTTATGAAAAAAGTTACTATATAAAATGACAGAGAAACAGATTCTTGTCAATATTCAGTATGCTTAGCTGTAAGATACGCTGGTATGCTGATTAGTAATTTAAGGCTTGAGAAAAGAAAGTTTCAGAGGGAAATACACAAAAATATGCTTGAGTTTAATATGCATCTACATTAGCTACAGGGTATAATAAACTACAGTGCTCTCTTAAATCTACATAATTATGTCCCAAAGATAATTTCTCTTTAGTATCCTTAACTTTACCAATAAACTGGTAAGGACCTTGGGTTTAAAAGGTCAGGCAATATTGTTTTAAAGTAAAATACATCCTTACAAGTGAAAAGGTAAAAAAAAAAAAAAAAAAAGTTAAGGTTTTGGTTTGGTTTTGTTCCTTCTAGTGGTCAGAACTTCAGATGTGGCAAGCAAAACAAAATTCTAATGTACACTGAAAGAAAACCAAGTGAAGTTGCAGTTTCCCTTTAGCAGTGAATATTCTACCTGCAAGGTTAAATACCACCCAAGTTAACTAGTTCAATTCAATAGCACAACATTATGCACCACTTACCAGGTATTACTATTCTTACTCCAATTTTTAAAAATTCTGCATACAGTTATACATATATAGCCTCCACATGATTTATACAGGTACATACACACAGTACATATATATATATATATTCATTCATTTATATATTTGTATAAAGTCGTAAGTTAACAATATCTTTTCAGTGATGATTAATATACATTGCATATGGGCAGAAATTGTGAAAAAATTATTACTTTCATATTTTGCTGAAATGATAGGACATTTCTACCATGTATCGCAAAGAACATCTACTCCTACATTCACATACGATTTCTCATCGTCTGACTTCTTATATGTCAACTGGAACTATGATGTGCTTCATTTACTTGCTTAATTTGAAAAAAAAACCCTAAAATGGACTACGAGAGAAACAGCCGCGGTACACATGTCTATATTCTTCATTTAATAAAAAGGTCAGAGCAGCAATTATCTACAAACTTGCACACATTTCTCCAAGTATTGTGAACAACATAGATGTTTGCAGTAAATACCTTTGCAACAAAGTCAGGATTTCCTGTCTGGCAGAAAAGTAGAAATAGTACCAACTGCTTTGCAAAACTTGCATTACTAATCACATCATGCAGTAATGTCCATAAATACAAGATGGCATGTTACTTTTAGTGACAGCAATTCCATATTATTATTTAACTGTAAGTCCTAATAAAAAAATCACAGTCTGATGCAAACAACTTCCAACTATTTTGATTTGATCTCACGATGCTTAATTAAACAGGAAGCAAACAGCTATCTCTAGCTCTAATGAGTCGAGCAAATTTTCTGCAGCCTTTCCAGAATGATTGCGTCCACAACACTAAAGAGAATTAACACTGACAACGCTGGTAGTGACTTGCCCCTAGCCACAGGTGAGGGTTATACTTTTACAGGCTTTGCTAGTATTCTCTACATTTGATACAGTCAGTGAGGAATCTTATCCCAGCTCCTTCCTACGACCTAGCAGAATTTAACAGGACTCTGGAAGAAGTTATTCGCAT
The DNA here is from genome assembly GCF_963210335.1 of Falco punctatus. Lineage (NCBI taxonomy): Eukaryota > Metazoa > Chordata > Aves > Falconiformes > Falconidae > Falco > Falco punctatus. The sequence goes on from NC_137584.1 coordinate 17,804,020, forward strand.
TTGATCACAGAGTCATTTAGGCTGGAAAAAGAGTTATTCAACCATTAACCTAGCACTGCCAAGTCCACCACTAAACCACATCCCTAAGTACCGCACTTGGAATACAATCAAATACAACTCCTATAAGCATGCTTTCTCAGCCCTCCTATTTCCAGGATCCATTACAGATCTCTTTCCTACTGCTTTGGTTAATAGGTATACAAAACCAAAGAAATCAAAGCAAACTAGTATTTCAGCAATATGCCAACACTACTCATCTGATTCAAACTTCTGCAGTGCTCCACAAGAGAAGGGAATACAATGCTAACAAGAATAAATGAATGCACACACAGACACAAAAGGACAAATTCCCATCAATAAAAGACAACTTTAAATCAAAATAATATATAATAACAAGAATCTTGCAGAGACTTAACATACATACTGTGATACACTTAATGCCAAAAATAACCCAATTTTAATAGCAATTGAAGGTTATTTCCGTTCAGCTAAGGACGGATATTATTATTATTACTTGGACTAAACTCCATGGCCAGATCACAGAGGTTTTGCAGGAAATTCCTAATTTTCAGATGCAGCTCTAACCATTCATATGTAACCAAATGGAGAAGAATAATAGCTGTCCACAGCATAAAGTCCTCAGGATTTTCAGTTATTTGCATCCAACATCACACTGCTGCTTATTAGCAAATTACCATAGCCAAAGGAAAGAAAACATCTTTTTCCAGCTACAACCAAGAAAGCTGAACTAATTCAGCTTGACTCAGATGCAACAACAATCCATGCATTTACAGCTTCAAGTCATGCTTTTCATTCTCATGCCTAGTTGTATAAATTGTGATTATAAAACAAATTCACTCAAAAACTTCTTCTGCATAATTTTTATTAAAATGTAAAACAAACCGCAGACTATCCTCTTCAGTCAAGATCATGCAAGCTAATTGATCTCAGCATGACATCTCTTCACATGAAATACCACTTTCAACAACAGTTATGTCCCATTTGAACAATGCACCTGTTAACATCCAAGCTTCAATTTCTATGCAAACAAAACATTAAGGAAACTATACGAAAGGAGTAGATCTCATGATGATTGATTCACTACCATAAAGCTGATTTCTCAAAACTAATGTGACTGACGTGAGTTCAGATTATGGACATTTTTAAGACTGTTCAACTCCTAACAACTAGCATCTTGGTTGAGTCACTTCAGTTTTGCACAAATACTCTGATTGCATAGACCTGGCTGTTCAGAGGGATGCCACAAAGGATTATACTAACAGCAAAACAACCAACCAACACACCAACCCCAAACCAAAACCACACAAAAGAACTTGGGAATAGTGAAATCTGAAAGTCTGTTTCTTTAGCCTTCGGGGTTGAAATTAAAATTAAATCTTAATTTTTATTTCAAGCCTACATGCCTAGGATCACTTGGACCACCTACTGTTTTGAAACCCCTGTAACAATTGCACATTACTGTTTTTTTCTTCAAACTTGCATTTAAGGAAAAGGTTTAATGCAAATTCAACAGTAAGTTTGGGAATCAAAATGAGTCATGTACATGGAAATGCATTTTCATGTTTTTTCTGATAATTAAATCACTTCTAGCCTGAGCTGTTTGTAGAATACAAAAAACATTTGGAAACATATCATAAAAGTATTTTGACTTTCTGAGCATAAAGAAAGGTAAGCTAGGTAAGCATAGCCATTCAACATATAATAATGTTATGAATAGAATGTCATTTTGCCAATACAGAATAAAAGTGATTCACTCAGTCTTTAAAATTCACTTGTTTTTTCTCACTAAAACTACAGAATGAAATGACAATTTCCAAATAACGAAAGAGAAATACAGACAGCAAGTCGTTCTACTGAAGCTAATTTTTACATTCACTGGTAGAATGCAAAAAAAAAATTCTATTTCTTTTTATGATAAGTTTAACACAAAAAGAGAATTTAATCAAGACTATCTAAGTCCCCTGACAACCAATGAAAACAAAGGCAATATGCTTAACTATATTAATGCCTTGGTACCACGACATACTCTTCCACTTCCACAGAATTCAGAGGGATAAGATTTTACAGGTAATATATGCTGCATTTTTATTACTTTTTTTTTTTATATCCTCGAAGACAGCAAACATTTTCTTAAAGTTCTATAATAGCCTTTATACATCTCAGGAAAATTCAAGCCTGACCATCTACTTGCATTATAGTACTACTGATGTCCAATTAAAAAAAGATCAGATTGTAATCTGATTATATCTTTATCCTTTAGAGGTTAAATATTGTGTCTTGCTGTTCAACATGTCACTTTAGGCTGCAGATTTGTAAAGTTTAAATAACTGAATAATAGAAGTAGCGAATGACATTCAATTAGAGAATTCTAATTAAGAATGTGACAGAACAAAGATCTTTTTCTGATTTATGAATCAAAATATGTTCCTGAAACAGTAGGCATCATTACGCAATATAAAGAGGGCAAGTAAAAAAAACAATCTAGCTGCAAACCAACCCCCAAGTCTCAAACAAATGAGAGAGTAAAAAAGCAAAACCAAATGTAACCAACCGACCGATAAAGAAAATATTCCTACGGATTTAAGGAGGTGGAGGTTGTTTCAAAGAACCACCATATCATCCAAACATTATAAATTGCACTGGGGATAGTCCTGTTCGCTGAAAAGCACTGCCTTGCAGATTATGAAGTGCCTATTTCTATTTTCATTTAAATACACGGAGTTATTTTATAATTGTATAGACCTACAAAGCATTATAGCATAAGCACTTCTAATTTACATCTCTACATTATATGTGTTTATTCTTTATGATCTTGTCTCCCCCTAGTGGCTGGCCCTCACAGAAATGTGCTTCTACCTGTATTCAGACCTGTATGCAGAATCACAGGGTAAGTCAGGCTAGAAAAGACCTCAGGAGGTCTCCAGTCCAGGCTCCCCCTCATGGAATTTCTAGCTGGCCCTGGTAGAAACATTCACCACCAGCTGTTTGCAATCAAGGTAAAGTTTCACTCCTGAATCCAGATTCAAGGACCTCCCTAAGATCATCTGGAAAAGAAATGGAAGAGGCAGGAAAATCCAGTCACTGAAACTATCTCATTGGGACGTATCTTCATCCTGAAGCCTCATCACTTCTTAACAGAGTAGAGACTTATTCCTTTGCATACTGATGCAGTATATGGCTGGCAAGTTGTCTGTCCTCAGATTCATACATGATCATCACGTGTGTAAGAAACATCTAGAATATATTAAAAATCAACTGAAGCTCAAAAGCTTCACTGTGAATGGTTTGCTTCTTCCCCAGTCACAGATGCTGAGCATGGTTAAGTGAGTAATGTTTCCTCTTGCGTCTCCCAGGAGAATGTCTGTCATGAGGACCTTTACCAGCAGGAAGGGATGCAGAGGCATACCTCAGACAGGAACCTCTGACAACTAGAAAACATCCTGCTCATTGTCATTGCAACCAACCGCTACAGAAAACAACAAGCCATATGAAACTGCAGTAGCATGATCTGGAAAGCTAAGTCAGGATGAATAAAAGGCTTCACTAGCCTGAACGCCACCACATCCCCCAGGAAAGAGTGCTAGAACACAGCGGCTGAAGAGCCATGTCTCACTCACATTAACAAGTCACAAGGACAAGAAAGCTGTTATGTCACAAGGATAATTTTGTAAATATAGTAATGCATAATTTTGGAGATTTATTAAAGAAAGAAAGAAAGAGACAAACTCTTGTGCCATTTTCAGATGCACTTCAGTAGTATATGCAACAATAATAAAAATCTGTGCAATATCAAATTGCAATTATCAAAGGAATTACTTTTCAACACAGAAGTGCACAACTAGCAACTGTCTCTTCTGTAAAAAATGGTAAATAATCAGAGTACTAGAAGAGAACATTTCCCATCACTGTGCATCAAATACTGCTAAGAAAAATAATATATATCACAAGTGTATATGTAGCAAAGGAAAGCAAAAAAGTGGTGGGTTGCCTTAAACCCATCCATCTGTATCAAAACCTTAATTCCAGGCTATTTGCTAAAGTAGTAACTGAATAATGCCTTAAAGAAACTGATACAGCTTTCATTCTTTCCTTTGTTCAAAACACTACATGATCTTTCAAGTCTCTGATTTCACATTCACAAGCTAATCATACAAATAGATACAAACAGTAACAGCCAAATAATCATCTCCACTATAGGAGGATTTTACTTTCAACTTACCAGAGCATTTTTACAACTAACTATACTGTAACTATTTAACTTCTCTTCATTCATCTTATTACTTTCTTTTTTTCAAGTATTTTAAAAGCATACTGGAGCTACCTCCCTATTTTGGGGGTGGTGGGGTGGTGTTGCTTCTTAAGCAAGAAGAACAGGATGCGAATGAACCTAAGGGAATTAATATCTATTTAGAGTAAGATTACATGTTACAGAAAAAAAACCAAAACAGCCTTAAAATAACACTTGAGATTATGAAGCCCACTAGCATAACCACTCAGTAAGAAGCAACACATCTACCACCATTTCACAGCTGATCCTATCATTTCAACAACAATAACTTACCATTTAGGCACTCTTAGCCTAGCAATTCACACAGTAATTTTAATTACAGTGCCTAAAGAAAAAAATGTTTTATTTTGTGCTCTGTATTTGTCGCTGTTGTGAACATGCCAGTACGTGATCATCTGCCCCCCAACAGAGGATCTCCACTAGTTTCAGTGCTTTCTTTGTAGGCACTATTTTAAATTTTTTTCCACTGAATGCATGGTTTCACACTTCACTTACAATACACTTTACTTTTAAAGGTAAAATATTGTTTCTTAAAAACACTGTAGAAAAGTTTTTATCAATGAGCCCACGGGTATGTTCACATCACTGATTCACGGCACAGGATGAGTTCTTTTTGGTGCAAATTTTCCTTGTGCTAAGCCTATGCTTAGCCTGCTGGTAAGCACTCCAGTGCACCACTGGTGCGTTCAAGGTAACTCACTCCCTGCTGAAGACTGAAGTTGTCTGCCTAGAATTCTTAGGATTCAGAACTGGCATAAATGTTGCAGCCACTAAAGATTAATGTAAACACATAATTTTGAAACTGCAGCAAATTGAACACTCCCTTGTTGCAATACAACAGCCAGGAACAAATAATTAGCAAGTATAATGCATATATCTTCACAATGCTCTGTTAAGACAAAAAAAGTACAATTATCTGCACTCTACAGGAAAGGAACAATGGCATGAGTGTCAAAAAATAAAAATGTCAAAAGGAGAAAGTACCAAGAAGAACTTTATTAATTTTCATTTTTTCAGGACATTAAACCTTGTATGACATTTTACTATGAAAACCTACAGGCTACTGACTTCAGGTACAGGTGTGAAAAATCAGCTTATTTTTTACCCCGGTCTGAAGCTGTTTATCTAGAACTTAAGAAGAATGAAAATTACATGGAAGTAGCAGCCTGCTTGTGAAAAATGCAGTAATTACAACTCCTTACTTCATTCACAATATACTTTCTAACTGTCAAAGGTAGACACAGGATCATAAAATTTCATTTATTTCTAGGGCCTATCAAGGGAGATGCTATAAAGTTATAACCCTGTCACTGAAAAAAAGACCCAAGGTGCATACATGTTGTCCTACATGTGCATATACCTATGGTGTAATCACACCTGTTCATACAATGACTTTTTAAAAACAGAAATAATACATACTTACATTGAAATAGTAAATGTATATATTTACATTGTTACTGTTTCTGATAGCTTGGTTTTATTCTTTCAGTTTCCTTTAAGCATAGGAAATTGCAACTGAAAAATCTGCATTTTCCTGAACTAGTATGCTAGTTGACCTAGGCAACAACAACCTGACACACAACTAGGCAGGTTGACCCTGGCTTGGTACCAGATGCCCACCCAAACCACTCTATCCCCTCCTCAACTGAACAGGGGAGAGAAAATATAACTAAAGGTTTGGGTGTCAAGATAAGGACAGGGAAAGATCACTCCCCAGTTACCATCATGGGCAAAACAGACTTGACTTGGGGGAAAATTAGCTGAATTTATTACCAACCAAATCAGAATAGGGTAATGAGAAATAAAACCAAATCTTAAAAACACCTTCCCCTCACTCCTCCCTTCTTTGCAGGCTCAACTTGACTCCCGATTTTCTCTACCTCCTCCCTGCCAATGGTGCAAGGGGATGGGAAACGGGGGTAGCACTGAATGAGTGTCAGTTCATCAGATGTCTCTGCTGCTCCTTCCTCCTCAGGGGGAGGCTCCTCACACTCTTCCCCTGCTCCAGCCTGGGGTCCCTCCCACGGGAGACAGTCCTCCATGAACTTCTACAACATGAGTCCTTCCCATGGGCTGCAGTTCTTCATGAACTGCTCCAGCCCAGTTCCCTTCCATGTGGTGCGGCTCTTCAGGCACAGGCTGCTCCAGCGTGGGTCCCTTCCACAGGGTGCAGCCCTTCAGGCACAGGCTGCTCCAGTGTGGGTCCCCACGGGGTCACAAGTGCTGCCAGCAAACCTGCTCCAGCCTGGGCTCCTCTCTCCATGGGGTCACAGGTCCCACCAGGACCCCGCTCCAGCACGGGCTTCCCACAGGGTCACAGCCTCCTTCAGGCATCCACCTGCTCCAGCGTGGGGTCCTCCATGGCTGCAGGTGGAGATCTGCTCCAGCGTTAACCTCCACGGCTGCAGGGCACAGCCTGCCTCACCGGGGTCTTCACCACGGGCTGCAGGGGAATCTCTGCTCTGGCACCTGCAGCCCCTCCTGCCCCTCCTTGTACACCGACCTGGGGGGCTGCAGAGTTGTTGCTCACTCCTCTCTCTAGAGGCAGTTGCTCAGGTTATTTTTCCCCCTTCTTAAATGTTATCCCAGAGGTGCTACCATTGTTGCTGACAGGCTTGGCCTTGGCCAGCAGCGGGTCCATCTTGGAGACGGCTGGCACAGGCTCTACGAGACATGGGGGAAGGCTTCTAGCAGTTTCTCACAGAAGCCACCTCTGTAGCCCTTCCTGCTACCAAAACCTTGCCACACAAACCTAATACAAGTAGTAATTAACTGGCTTTCAACTGCAAAATTTGTTACCTCTCTTGAAATCCTTTCCTGAAATCTTTGTCAGGGAACAGATTTTGGATTTCTTTCTTAACAAAATATCTATCTACTCTTAAATCATATCCAATTTAAGGAGCTAGATTTACAGAGATTTAGGTACTCAAATCATACCTTCAAATCCCTTTCGCCTTCCCAAAAAATCTGCAGACAGTTGATCTATCTTCTGAGACTTGAAAGAGACAAACGTACCATAATTCATTGTAGCAAGCATTACTTTTTGCCCTGTATCTTCTATAAATAGCCATGCCCCAGAGAACCTAAACTAACAAAAGAGTGTCTGCCAAACACTCCAAAATACTTCACAGAACTCTAGAAAGCCAAGATCTCACAAAAATAAATGCAAAGTATCACAGTCCAAACAAAACTGATATAAGGTCTGAAATTTCTGTTCCAACGCATGCCACAGGCTAGGCACGGACTGATGACAGAAAACCTGCTCGATTCTACATACACCGTTCAAGGTAAGGAGCAGGCCACAAACCTGAAAAAATTAGCATACATTTTTCACACTCTCAAAGGGACAGCACATGTATGTTACACTCTCCACACTCTTGATACTCTCAAAAATATTAGCAAGTGTTAGGACAATGACTAATATAATACTGCCTACTGCACTGAACAGCATTTTCTCACTTGAACATATTCTTCCATCTTCATTCACCTCCAGTTTCTTCTTTTATTCTTAGACTATAAATTTGCTAAGGCAAGCTCACCTCATATGCAGCTGTCCAATTTATTATTTTTTTTTATTAACCAACAAAAAAAAGGATAATTTGCCTTTCAGATAGTACTGTTTGTGGTCACTTACCTGCCAGGTGTATTAATTTAGTCACATACTAAGTGTATTTCACCAAAGGACATTGGTTTCCTAGTGATTTAGTGGTAAAGTAAGATTTTTCTAGTCCTCATCTATAGAAAGCCTCTTTGGGGCTTGCCTTTTTTCCCTATGCTTCAGGAGAATGACCAACAAAATTAATAAAATCATAAACAAAGAGAACCACTCCCCCACCTTTAAAAGACATTACTATGCCTTTTGCCCAGTTATCTACTTTAACAAGCACCTATTGAAATGTGTAGTACAATGTACACATTAACCACATCCTCACATTCACATATTTAGATACTTTTCATTTCATGAATTACCTTGTCTGCATCCACTTTTCCTTTGACAAATTCCTTCTTCCAAAATTCCAGTGCCTGTTCCAGAGTCAAGCCAATGCCTTTTAAGAACAGTCCATATTGCATACGGCCTCCATGACGGAGATGATGGTTATCACGTAGGGCTTTGTGCAACTGGCGCATGCAAAGAGGGAATGACTTCACAGAAAGCTGTCAAGGTAAAAATTGTGTTTAAGGCATACTGATCCTTTAATTTGTAGGATATATGTTTATTGTGATTATTAATCAGCTCCACTTGAAAATGCCAATGGCTGGAAGAATAGACATGCACGTGCAGAGTGCCTTGGGACCGATAACACAAGCGTGTCTGGCAGCCATCAAATCCAATAACAGAGTAATACAGGTGGTAGTATCAGACTATCTTCAGCTACAAGTAACACAGATTTAAGGCTGTCAGGAAAAACATACCAACAGTTCCATTACAGTATTTCTTGCTTCTCCCTTATGTTAGGTTCTGGAATGGCAAGGTGACTTTTGTGAAGAGTTTTTGGGGGTTGCAGGTGGGGATGGGTATTTTTCTTGAAATGTCTTTGAAAAACTACAAGCAGGACTAAAATCCACTGCAACTGATCTGCAGGTTTTTTTTTCCCTGAAGAATATTATTTCTTATAAAGCAAGGTTTCAGAGACTAAAAAACCCGAAACATTCAAGTTTACTTGGGCTTTGCATTTTCATTTTTAACATCTGAGTCATGCCATGGAATTCACTACCAAAGGAACCACTATCATGGTTAAGATGGACACTGAAAACACACATGATTTATAAAGTTCAGATAAAGTAGTTGTAATGTGTTCTTGCCTCTGCACCACTGATGTGGTATTACAATCATTTGTATTTACTTCCTTGTTTTGAAAAACCCTTCTGTAACTCAAAAGTAAAAACAATAGCATTGAAAAGACTAATACTGCAATGCAATAATCATAAACTAAACATCATGGGTTGCAAAATTATTTAATATGAAAATTCTGTTAGACACTGTTCATAATTATGTTAGGTATTTGTGGAAGTTCACAAAATTAAGTAGCAAATTAAGCAATTCATAATAGCTCCAGTCTAAATCCTGATTAGATGCATTTTCAGTTAATTCTGCTTTATTTTAAACTTTATCACAATTTTGTCCAAGTGGTTCCCAAGTGTTACAAAGCAAAAAAGATAAGGCTTTATATGTTGTATGTACATAGAGTACTTGAATTTTAAGTTATAGATCAACATATAACTCAATAAACACAGAGGACTTACAGCATCGATCTGTTCTAGAGAAATTTTTCCAGTGTTCTTCTGCACACTGTAATCTGGGCCAATGTAAGAATGGCTGAAAAACAAAGCAAACAGTTCAGCATAATTTAAAACTGTTCAAAGATGTTTTTTAAACTTACAAATTTAGAAAAAAATTATTTTTCCAATTAAGGACTGCAAATATTTTCTATCAGGCAAAACCAAGGAAACCGTATTTGACAGTTATGTAAGTAATTAAGATTTATAAAACCAACTATTAGAGTCAACATGGTAAAGAAACCCTCTCTTCCTTTCACCTGAAAGGAGTGGTGAGAGGTCATTTAGAATTCAGATCACAAGATCACACTACTGCTGAGGCTGAGAAAGATGATCGTCAGAGGTCTAAGTCCAACCCTCTGCTCAAATCAGAGTTAACTACAGCAAGTTCCTTAACATCTCATCCAGTTAGGTTATAAGCATCTCCAAGGACAGTGACTCCATAACTTTCTGAGCAGCCTGTTCCGGTGTTTGACCACACTGGCATTAAAAATGTTTTCTTATGTTGAAGTGGAAATTTCCTGTGTATCAGTTCATGCCTCCTAGCCTATCTCTGGATACTACTGAGAGGAGTCTTGCTCTGCCTCTTTACTCCCTCTTATCGGACACCTATTTATACATGCTGGTAAGACACACACAGAGCCTCTTGAAATTTGTCTCTACCAGGCTGAACAATGTAAGCTCTCTCAGCGTCTCCTCATACACACTGGGGAGTTCAAGGGTGGATACAGCCCTCCAGATGTGGCCTCACCGGTGCCAAGGAGAAGGGAAGGATCACGTCCCTCAGCCTGCTGGGAGTGCTCTTCCTAATGTCGCCCAAGATACTGTTTGCTTTCTTTGCTTCAGGGGTACACTGGTGGCTTCAGTCAGCTTTTTGTCTACCAGGACCCCAAGGTCATCTGCAACCCTGTTTCACAGCTGTTCAGCCCTCAGTGTATACTGGTACATGGGGTTATTCCTCCCCAGATGCTGGGCTTGGTACTTCCCTTTATTGAACTTCGTAGGGTTCCTGTCAGCCCATTTCTCCAGCCTATCCAAGTCCATCTGAAAGGCAGCACACCTGGTGTAAACCATTCTCCCCAGTTTTGTATCATCTGAGACATGCTGAGTGCCCACTATGCCCTATCACCTAGGACATTAAAGAAACAGCTAAACAATATAGGACCCAGTATCAATCCTTGAGGTACTCCACTGGTGATTGGTCTCCAGCTGGTCTTAATGCCTCAGATCACAAACCTCTGAGCACAGCACTTCAGTCAGTTTTCAGTCCACCTCACTGTCCATTTACCTAGCTCATACTTCATCAGTTTTTGGTGAGAACGTTACAAGAGACAGTGTCGTAAACCTTGCTGAAGTCAAGATAAATAACATCCGCTGATTGCCTTCCTTCCCTCCCTGCCCCAGTCTGTTGAGCCTTCTATGATAAGATGACCAGCTGCAAGGTTAGTCAACCATAATTTCCCATTCACAAATCCAAGCTGACCATTCGTGATCATGTTCTTGTCCTTCGTATGTCTGGAACTGAGATGCGGCTGACCAGCCTATGGTTCCATGGATCCTTCTCCTTACACTTTGTGAGGGCAGGTTTCACTTTTGCTTTCTTCCAGTAATCAAGAATCTCTTCCACTTGCTATTTGTTTAGCATTTAAAAAAAACAAAAACCAACCAACTAACAAACAGAAAACCTGATGTACCACCACGAACATCTACCGTGGGGAAAAGTAAAACCTCAAAAACTACTTAAGTGTACCAATAAAAAGCTGGGAAGGCTTTTACTGCAGTACTGATATACAAACATGTTAACTCCTGACAGTAGCTGTCAGACCAAATTAGCACAGGACTTTGCATGTGCTGCCTCACCTTTCATTCACACTGCAACGAAGCTGCTTGTGATACCTGAGCTAAGTTCAGGTTACCCTACACTACAGCAGACAGTTACATAGACATTGCAACAAAAGTAATTTCAAATCAAGTACAAGCATCTAATGCCCAGCTTTTACTTCTAAATATACAGACTTCTTGAATGAGGATATATGCAGGGCTGCAGAACAGGCCAAGAGAAATGCTTACAGCAGAACCCAACCAAACTCAAGACTTGACAGTACAGAAGGCAATAAAGCAAACGGCGGCTTTGGATATGGCATATTGTATCCAAAAATCAGGTTGCAAAGTCTTGGTAAGAACAAATTTCTTTGTGCAAGAGGGATTTTGCAACTAACTTACAAGTATCGTTTCTTAAATCTTTTGAAGGCATATAGAAGTTAACTCCAGAAAAAGGAATTTAGCTAAATGATGATATTAGGTGCTCCAGATCATTTTGTGACATTTTTTGTGACATTTTAATACTGTAAAGTGTGAAAAGCATATAGCTAAGGGTTGATTTTACTACAGTACAAATAGTTTGTTTAATTATACATGCAGTCATTTTATTCTTTAGCCTTATATCTGGCACACACTGGAGCGCTAGGCAAGCTTACTGTACTCAGATTTGTTTCACTACACAACAATGGATAAATAATTAAAAGTATTTGAGCAGTGTGTGTCTATTACTACTGATTCTACTGAAGTAGTATCTAAATTCCTTTTTAGAACCAGATCTGCACAACTTTACTTCGGCAAACTACAAACAAAAGAAAAATTACAGTCCTCAAAATATTAGAATCAAAGCACAGAACAACAAAAACCAGCTGATGCTTAGGCTTTTTTTTAAAAAAAACAACCAACCAACCAATTAGGAAAATGACCGTTCAGTCAGTTATGACATCCCCGGATGAATGTTGGTAACTTCTTAAGCTCCTCTACCATAATCACTTTAGACTATCTGCTTGTATCCTATAGTATTTATTAAAATCATACCAATAATGAAAAAAATTGCTAAGCTAAAGAAACCCACTTCTTATTATCATCCATAGAAAGGATTGGCCTGGAAATAGGAGGTCCAAAGAGAAGACACGCAAGTTTTCCTTTAAGTGAACAAAGTGTGACTTAAGGAGCAACTGCTAAAAAGAGGGCATGCTCTCTGAATCTTGCAGACCATTACATCTGGACTTGGTAGGTAACTTTACAGCGAGGACAGAAAACTCAATGCTGGGGGGGGGGGAGGGGGAGCAGGGTAGAGAGAGAAGAAGCAGTTCTTCTTTTCAGACTCTCAAAAGGTCAAATATTCTCAGTATGGTAAGCAAACAGCAAAATTTTTTCATAAATGTTTCCTTAGTTTTACATTAAAGGTAGCATATGAACTTTGCAAGGTCAATATGTCTTGATACCTGACACTACTTAAAAAGGCTGAATCGTACAAACCGCCTTCAAATGTGGTGCTCTGAAAAAGAGTATGCTTTATCCATCCAGAATATGTGGTAGACAGCAGCTGGGCATAAAAAAGCCAGCACTAGTCATGTGGCCTTCGGTAACTAAGCTGTTGGATTCTTGTACCAAGGAGCTTAAGGTACTAGAGCTTTGGGGTTTGCAACTTTAGGTGCCAGGTCTTCTGATTTTCCACACTAGAGATTCCCTAAGGTCCCTTGATTTCATCACAAAAAAATCACGCTGCTTTCTCCATAGATTGCCATTATTTTCTCCACATTTCTATTTAAATATCTCAGCAACCTTGGAGGGTGGGGGTGGGGAATTAAGACTATCCTTCATTCTGTGAACAACGGTCCTCACTTTTTCATGTCAGTAAAGGCTGCCAAACAGCTTCCTACTGCTGGTTTGAAAACACATTACAGCACAAACCAATCAGGCTTGTGAGCACCCTCACTTTCTTCTCCTATTTCTTTCTTCCAGTTCTAGCTCTTATTTTAGACTCATCCTTCCTTTTATTCCACATAGCTTCTGAGGTTACTTCCCGATTAAGCTTCTTACCTAGAAATATCCAGTTCTTCATAATTTCTTTTTTTAGTTTACTGGAATGCAAGCAGCAGCGTCTTCATTTTTCACTTTAAAAACCTGTCTATATAAATTCATGTCTCTCTTCATTTAGCCTGACTAAATCACTCAAAACTTGTTTTTCTAAAATCCAAAAATCTCAGTGACCAGAAGTTTTCTAAACATATCTTGCAATTAAAATCAATACACACATTCACACCACTGTTGACCAAGAAGAAACCTCCACCACATCGATGTTTCCAAGAATGGGACCTTTGTCTTTCAAATGAACAGCCGTAGGATCATTCTGATAAATACCGCATTATTCACAGATGTGCTAGTATATAATGGGATTTAGTGAGAATATGAAGGGCACTTTATAGGTGCTGAGGACAGTAAATGACACCAGTCTATTAAGGTGTGCATTCTTCTTTACTTGCCTGTGAGATAAGCATAAGTGAGAAGGAGAGTGAACACGCCTGCACGAATATTGTGTTATCCATTAAAAAAATCCCATCTCACAAAACACTTGGTTTCTGCATCAACCTTATGAACTATCGTTTGAAGACAGAAATAACAGAATTGTATAAATGTTGGTTGTAAAGGACATTAAAAAAAGGGCATTGAGTCCCACAACCCATCTGATGTGGAACTACTGCCAACACTAGTCAGATAAGCCATGGCTTTTTCTAGCCGCATCTTAAAAATCTCCATGAACCAAGATTCTTCACCTTTGGCAATCTGCTGCACTATCATTCTAACAAGGTATTTTTCCTAATATCAGATCTAAACCTCCCAAGCTGCTGTATGTAACTACTGTCATTTGTTATATCCTCTGGCACCATCGAGAATTCCAATACCATGATGTTTTCCTTCTAATAGTTATAGGCTGCTGTTTGATCATCCCTAAACAACCTCTTCACCACACTAAAAGTCAACTCGGCTTCTTATAATTCATGTACAGACACTCTTAGAGTAGTTTGATGGGACTGCATACAACAGGTTTTGTCTATCTTCGAAAATATGCCTGTGGAAGATTTAAAACAGTAGAGTGTTACGACCCTGTAATTTCATCACAAAACCCATATAAACTCCTTCAAAAGCTGGAGTTGTGCAAGTGTTCTTCTCATGCACTTAGACATAAAGTTTCCATTTCTATTACATTGCTGAAGTTTTAGCAATTTAAATCTCCTTGTAGCCTACTGTGAGCATGCATCGAATACTTTAACATTTTAACTAAAAATGTTCTCTTTTTTGCTCTAGTACAATTATTAGAAAGCACCAACGAAACAGAATAGGGTAAAAAAAGAAGACTAAAGTCACAGATAGAGTATGTATTTAGCCCAGAAAAGTCCAATTACAAAATATATGTTATGTCCATTTAAAAAAATAGGCATAGATTAAAATATCTGTGCAGAGATAATCCACAGTAAAATGACCTTTTTGGAGGACTAGCTAATTTAAAGTCACAAGCAGATATGAATAGCTGCCAAAAAAATATGTGGGGCATTAACAACCAAACAATGCTCTGTAACCTTCAACTGTATGCTCTTTTCATGCATTTCTATCTAAGCTTTTGCTCCCCTGATAAAGCTCTATTGACATATGCCAAAAACAAAAATACTGCTCTAAGAATTCATACAATGACGGTACAACTAACCAATATCCTCCTTTCTTATGAGCAAGATGAAGCAAAAAGAAATTACAGATTTGCAGAAATAAAAAAACACCTGTTCAGTCATCTGTTTGCTCACTGACAGAGTTTGTTTTTCAAGCTGTAAAGTTTGACATATTTTGTTTATTTTAAAGGAACTTCCAAAAAGGCAGCTTGTAAGCATTTAGGTAGTTTTTCCAGTTGGTGACAAAAAGTACCGGGCACAGCCCCTCCATTTTCGCAAAATCAAAATGGAAGTAACTTACCAGATGTTTAACACACATACACACACCCAAGTTAACATAAGAATGTGCAAAAAATACCGTTTTGCATACATGTAGGATACAGTATTCCTGTTAAAGTAGCTGATATTAAGCTACCTTTTTTTGCAGCCTTTCCTTTTCCCATACTATAAAAAACAAAACAAAACATACAGAAAGGACTGTGATTGCTGTGATACTGAAGGCTGTGCACAGCACATATCAAAATAAATTTCAAATTTCTCAGCTAGAAAGCACGATTTATAAAAAGCTAACCTAATTGCTCTTTAGCTTCAAATGGAGAAAGGCATGCCACTGAGACATATTTTGCTAAAATCCCAGTGAGATGTATGGCAACAAAGACAAGGAAATTCATTGGCACTCAGAAGTACCCCCTAACCAGCTACGTAACAGTTACACTGCAATATTTTCATTCATTGCTTTTGAATGAAGTTCAACCATATGTAAATAAGCAGAGATGCAATGAAAGCTATTTCTCCATTTCTGATTTACACTAAAAGCAACAGAAGATGAAACTGCTCCTATGTAATAAAAATTACAAGAATTACTTTTTTTTAAATCAAAATAAAATGTCAGGTTTTGGGTACAGGTGCCTTGAGCAGTGAAGTGCCACAGGAAACAGTGATCTTAATGCAAAGCTGTATGTTTTCAAAAACAGAGCTTTCATTACTGACGTTCAATATTTAAGTAACTTTCTACCCTTAGAGATATTAAAAACTCAACTGAATAAATACCTGAGCAGCCCAATCTAACCATATCTGCATTGAGCAGTGGCTGGGTTTAATGATCTCCAGAGGTTCACTCCAAGCTAAATTATTCAATGGTTCTAAGCCAATGCATCTCCCTCTAATTGTACAGATTTTGTTCTCCTGCACACTACCACAGTAAGAAAACTCTCCCAAACAATATAAAGTGGTAGAAAGCACTCACATATATAAGAAAGAGACCAGACCTATGCTTAAGCTGAAGAACATCAGAAAAGTATTTTTTCTTAACTCTTAATCCACAAACATGTTCAAAGAAAGTAGAAAGCTTCTATATACTGTATACTACTAAGAGAGAGGAATGACTATTTCAGATGTGTTGTAGAACACACTAATGGTTCACATTTTCAGTTCCCTCCATAGATCCATTAGAAGAATAAAGTAGGACTCCATATGTCAATGGAGTGAATGACAGTGAAATCTTCCAAAAGGATCACAGAGAATAAAATATTTGCAATGAGGAAGGCCCAAGCTCTGAGCAGTGCAACTTGGAATCTGTTTTAGTTATAAAAAGCTTAACAACTCTGCACTTACTACATTTTTTTAAAAAATCATAAAAGCTAAAATATTTTCTCGTTACATATATGCAACATCAGCCTTCTAAATTATGTTTCATATCATTTATAAAGCTTTTGTTAAGTTCAAGGGATACTTCCAGGGTGTTTTTTTTCCAGTCAAAGCCAACTACACAGACGAAGTGTCTGAAAAAATATGTAGCTAAAAACATTCTACTAATACAATTCTTTTAATCTGTATGAAAGAATATATTCACGCTTCCCGTTTATGCTACCTGAGATGATTAAGGAGAGGTTGTAGTCTCTCATCAGACTGTATGGAAGGCAGCGATCGTGCTGTCACCTAGAAGAAAACAGAAATTCAATTAATAAAATATTAACTTCAAAAAAATTGATAGCACAAAGCAGGAATGATATAAGAAATCACCCTGCATTGCTACAACTTTATACAACATTGGATAAAACAGACTTCCTCCTATCAAAAATAACTAAGCACAACCCTCCAGAATCTGAAGTTTGCAGAAATATTTACAAGTTAATAAAGCCAAACAGTGAAAAATATTATACAAAAAATTACAATGTTATTTTAATTAAATAGCAAAACATCATTGAAAGCGATACACTTTTTTTCCACACATACTTGAACTAGAAGTCATACTCCACTCAGCCAGCCTTCTAGCAATCACATAATGTAAATATTGGCCATTAAGCCATAATATATACAATTTATATTTGTGTAGAAAAATTTACATGTTTATCACTATATTACTTTTATATAGACATTCCCCTGTGTACACTTTTTTAAAAAAATAGGCACAACCTGTATTTTGTCATTGGCCTGTTCTAAACTAAATACATACTTTTTTTCCAGGTACCTCTTTCATTTGACTAGTTAAAAGATTAAACTTTTTTTGAAAGACAAATGTGGTAGTCTATAAATTAATAACTACATGTCACGCTATTGCATAATACCAGTTAACTAGTGTATTCCCTAAAATGATTGGAAAACTATATGCATTAAATTTGCTTAATATCAGTATATAGGCGTCTACCTTTAATCTATAAAAGTTACAAGCATAGCACTTTGAATACTGCTGACATACGTCTAATATAATATAATGTGCATTTCATGATTCTATAGCTACCAAGTTAGGCTGCACTTTGAAAACTACCTTTGTATAAATCTAAAATTTCAACATATTTCACATTGTATAAATTACCATCAAGTTCTCAAGTATTTGACAGACTTAAAATAGACAGTCTCAAAATAGCATGCATCGTTATACATACTCTTTTAAAATCTTATTTTAAAAAAATAAATCCAAAACCAAAGCCAGAAACCTTTTAGCACCAACAGTGTAGCTTCACCTTGCTGGCTCCAACACATCAGTAAAGGCAAGCACTGAAGGAGGACTAACTAGCAGGCTGCAACTTCTATTTATCACCCACAAATAAATATACTCCAGAAAAAGCTGCACTCAGTGTTTGGGTACAGGAGGCTTATTTGTAACCGTAAGAAACTCCATGCCAGACTTCACTGGCGCATAGGTAGACTGTGCGAATATGAAAAGAGCTTAATATTTTCCTGAAAGATCACCCATTCAGCGTATCCATTTCATCACCTTTGCTGCTAGGCAGAAGTCAGGCTGGGGCCAAATTTTAAGACTCGTGCCTCAAGCGAGCAGTATCAACCACCACCTAAATGAGAGTACGTTCAAAACAGCTAGTCAGTCAAGTGAAAGCTGAAGCTACTGAAATCAAGGACAGCGGGAAAGGAGAAACGGGCCATTTCAGCTGTTAAGCCAGCCCTGGCCTGCAGCAATCACTGCTTCAGAACGCGGCTCTTCTCTGTCCCGGGTAACCCAAGGGTGCTCATCCAATCTGACTGCTGTAGTAAAAGTCAGGTAGTCTCAGCAATCCAGTCATCTGTCTTTTTAAAAAGGTTTCTATCTTGGCAATTAAAGCGTTACTCACATTTTCTTATTTTATGGAGTTAGATTGAGACGCATACAGAATACTAAAAATTCAGTAAGTTCTGTATTTACTCAGAAGTTTCTCTTGATAAAAAAAAACTCATTTTCTTACCCCTGAGCATTAAAGGCCAACACACATATTGTCCCATATTCACATCCTCTATAAAGTAACCCTCTAATTTTGTTTTAAACACAACCAGAAAATCAGAAATTATTTCTGAAGAAAAACTGGAAGCCCTCCAAACACTAGCCAAGTTATTCCACTTGGCTAGTATCAGAACAGAGCCTGAATTACCTGAAATACCATTTTCTTCTCTTTCTATTAATAACTTCACTGATACAGAAAACAATATTTGTGTACACACTCACTTACATATGTATATTTTTACATGAGACAAGCATACAGTATTTTTCTCTATACAGTACTTTAAATATTACATTTAATCAGAAAAAGCTCCAAGTTTTTCCCCATTATAAACAATGCCTTCACAAAAAGATAATGTTTATGAAAGTCACACTGGACCGTAGTAAAGGAGGAAAAAAATAAAATTCAAAGCCTGCAAAAGTATTGATGTTATTGTCAAAGTTATATATACAATAAACTACATTGTTACATAAACATTACCAATGAACAGAAATACTGTTTTAAAACTTATTTGGGAGACTTGTAGGAGCTGTGGAAGAACCAAGATCTAGTGATCTTACCCCAGTTTTTTCCTGCTGTTGCAATGAAAGAATATGGAAGTAGTGCCCTATGCTGGCTGCTTCAGGAACCACCATTAAAGGGGAAAAAAATGTAAACCCTTGAAATCACAGGAGAATCCACATGGCAAATGTTTTTCTTCATTTTTTTTTTCTTACTGCCTTGTATTTCACCAACAATCATGAAACTATGCAAATTTTAGTAGTAAAATAAATCCCCATTTCCTCCATCACATTGTCTAGAAAGAGAAGACAAAGTTCTCTACAGAAAATGCTCTTATGAAAACAAGATCATACACCTTACAACAAATTAGGTTAGTTCAAATGTCTATTGTCAGGAAGATGTGGGATCTTCATAACTGGTCTTTTCTATCCAAAACTAAGGACAGTTTTCCTTAAACACAGTTGAGGAGACCTCAACACAGCTGAGGACGGCCCATCGAAATATTTTAACTGAAAGAGCACGTTTTCCTTTAATTTACCTGGATTATAAAAACAAAAGGTAAAGTTTTAATGTATTAAATCTTTCCTCACAGCTGTGTTTTTTCTCATGAGCCACACTTGGTTTTTACAAGGTGGCGGTAAATTAATGTTACTGTTTTCAAACAGCGAATAATTTTATGTCCTTTTTTAACAATATTCTTCTAAAAGGAAAAGATAATCCCAATTACAGAATCCAAACAGATTCTGAAGATTGTTTTCAATCACTCTGAAATGAAGGCACAATCCTTGCCTTCACCTCTACATAGTACTCAACACAAAGATCATCCTACCAAAAAAAGAAAAGCAACATATTTTAGATGCATGAAAGATGTCAAAATGTTGTCAATTAAGGAGCATAGCTCCGAACTCCAATCGTGCTGAAGCAGTTTGATTTACAGAGATCACAAACCACTGCGGACTTCAGGTATTTCCTGTCCCAAGGCCTGGATGGTCAGAGGAGTGGGCAAAGGGAGCTGCAGACAGAACACGCAGACACCTCAAATTTGAGCTGAGATGGTGAAAGCTGGGGTGAGTGATGTGGATCGTTAAAGGCAAATTGAGCACCATGTGATCAATATCACACAACATTTAAAATTGAGAAAGGAGGAAGAATACTTAACAATATGAGGAAAATTAATAAATAAACAACTGAAATGTGAGACAATAACATTGGTCCAACTTCATACTAGCTTTAGTACCCAAGTCACCAGCTGTCTTTCCTGCAATTTAGATTGTGAACAGTACAAAAATAAAAAAAAAATAATTTAAAAAAATCACAGCGCAAGCATTGGTGGGAAAAATCAAACCAGATATTACCAGATATTTCATATATTTGAAATAAACAGAATTCCAAAAGCTTTCTAAAATTTTGACAAAATTCTGTAGTATTTTTACACAATCTTGTACAAAAGCAGGAAGCTGAGTTGTTCTTTTCTGTCAAGCTCTATGCAACAATCACATCTCTAGCGTTCACTATGCTGCAGGACATTTTCCTATGTCATGAAGAAGGTAACAATTTCAGAACAAAGAAAGCACGCATTGATTTGAAAACTACATGAACATTGGAATTATTTAAGATTGGCAGTGGTACTTCACGTAATAACGAAGGCAAAAGGATGACAACTAATAGGCTGATGTCTATGAATTGGTCTGGTTTTCTTTCCCCCATCCAAACGTGAAACCAGTACATGAAATTGCAAGGTATTGAAGATTTACTGTAAACCTTAAAAAAAGGTTAACTTGACACAAAGCCTGAAGTAGCAGCTCCACATGCTATCAGGAAGGCAATGACATTTTTATACATGGCAATTAAGAACAAGATTATTATGGCTCAATTAACTTTTCTCAATTTTTTAGGAGTGCGTGAATTTCTTGATTTTGAGGTTATCATGTGAGAGCTACTTGTTCTCTAAGTGTTTTTCTGCACAAAAGATAAGAGAATTTTAATTTTCACAAAGAGTTTACTTTCTAAATGAGATGTCCTAATTAGCTGTATTGCACAAGAAAAATTTAATATGCTGTCAGACCATTTGATGAATACCTTTTTGAAAAAAAAAAAAAAATCACATTGAGTTGGATGTCACTGAGAAAAATTACATGGAAAGCTTAGGAGGAAAGCACAGAAAGAGAGGGTTTGTGATGAAGGTTACTTTTAGCTGAGGCAGGCTACTGAATTACTCCAGGCTGTTTCTACAGTTTTCTGGGGGGGGGGGGGTGGTGGTGGTGGTGGTGGCGGTGGTGTGTGTGTAGGGAAATGTACGTTCCTTTAGGAGGTTTCATTAGAGAACCTAAAATGTAAATTACCACCAAGAGTATTTCCTTATCGACCAAGTACTCCTCGAACAACAAGGAGTGTCTGAAGGCATGCTGTCCACATCTACAGCCTGTTGATTTGCCCCTACACCACCTGTCAAGCCCAACTTTTGGGTTTTTTTCACCTGTTCTGGCATTCATGCTATAACTTCCATATTTTAACAAACACTGTACAAGCAGGCTTAGTGTGCTTTTGCCTCCTCAGTTCTTTTTAAACCCAGGCAGGCAGGATTACATCATTTAAAAGGGAGGGTGACTGCACTGTGAATATGTCTAGGGACAGGGTATCTCAAAGAATGCTCAGTCCCTGGAAAGTTACCTTGCTTTTTCCTCCTAAAATGTCTTCCTTCTTAACTCCAACCTTTATAACATTTACTTGAAGGAGGCTTGCAGAGACTTTGAATAGAGGACTGCTCTATCAAGTGCTAAACGCACCTCTGAAATACATAGTACTTCTAAAGGCAAGCTCGCAGTTCCCAACAAGCACTCTGGAGTTCTTTGAAATACAGAAACTTCTCTACAGGGGCTACTGAAATTATTTAACCTACACCTCCACTGGCAGCTCCAAAACAAACCACCTCCATATGTGCTTCGCTACTCAGCGTAACAAGGTCTGGATTAAGACCAGGCATAGGTTTGGGAGCCTTCTGCAGAACAGATACAAAGATTTTCCCAGAATATTTTTCTGTATTTCTGCTACAAGTTATGTCACTAACAAAGGGTGTGAAGGAACAGCTCTAATCCAAATGCAAAGAAGAAATAAGGGTTCAAGTAGGATTAATCAAGGCAGCCATAAAAACTAAAGAAAAGGCTTCAACAATAACACCCAAAACCAATATACAGAAAAAAAGTCATCTGCAAAAGTCTACCATCACCTGTGACCACAAATTATCATGCTCAGCAATAAAACTGAGGGGCAGTTTTTCCACAGTAGCCATTGCTCAGGGCCTGGCTGGGCATCAGTCTGCTGGTGGCAAAAATCACTTGTGATTTTTTTCTTCCTCCTCCCCCTGCCCTCCCTGCTTAATAAACTATCTTTACCTCAATCCATGAGTTCTCTTATTTTTGCCCTTTCTGAATCTCTCCCCCAGCCCTTGGGGAAGGGCTGGGTGGGGTAGGGGCTTTCCTGCCAGCCAGGGCCAATCAACAACATATATAAAATCATTTTGCACCAATAAGAAATGGGCAAATTTCAGATTAATGATAGATTTCACAGTATTTTGAAAGCTTAGTTATCTATCTTACAGGAATCCAAAAAGAGCTGCTACTGGTTTGTACAAAATCTACTGAAGGTGGTTCTACACCACCTCCTTTTACCTTTTACACTCAACAGCAACTCTTTTCTATTAATAGAGGCAAATTTAATAAAAAAAAATTAAAATCATATTCCAAATATGGGGGCAGGGGGGCATAAAAAAAGAGTACATGTGTTTAAATAGAAACTAAAATGCAAAGGGTCAAAATCCACTATAAACTAAGTCTCTTATATCCCTTTAAGACACAGAAAGTTGATCCCATCTAGATAGAAAAAAACTGAACTTCAACGCCTACTCCTGTTTACCCAATACTCTAGAGACCTGACCTACAGAAGCCACCTCCAAAAGTAACGAGTATAGTCACTACATCCATTTGAAACTGTACTAACAAATCATAGTATTTTTAATTATCAAATTTAATATACTAATTCAGAGTTCTTTTTTATACTGTCTCAAAAAGGTCAAAGAAAAATACTGGAAAAGTTTGTGCTTATAATATGTAGTATTACACATCAGTTATTCTTCCCTACAATTGCACATCTCCCTACAATCTTCCTGCACAACCATCTTAATACTTCCATTACTCCATTACTGGGCTTCAACTTCTAAACTGGAGAGATCACATCCAGGTTGCTTGCTTTTCCATTTTATTTTTAATTGCTCTAATTAAACAAACTGGTACCAAAACTAGTTTTAAATGCTACTGGGGACAACACTGACAAGATAATTACATGGTATTTATACTATCCACAAATGTTTTATA
Organism: Falco punctatus; assembly: GCF_963210335.1. Classification (NCBI taxonomy): domain Eukaryota; kingdom Metazoa; phylum Chordata; class Aves; order Falconiformes; family Falconidae; genus Falco; species Falco punctatus. Next base: position 17,827,676 of record NC_137584.1, read on the forward strand.
CCATTAGTATAACAGTTTCTAAGCCTTGGTGAAAATCGGTCAACAAAGGTTCATAAGAACTGTTCCTACCCCCAGGAAAAAAAAAAAAAAAGGCAGACTTGAAGCGATTACACTATTAACAGTAGCAAGAAATAACAGGATACTGTGGCAACCAAGCACACAGCTGAGATGAGAAAAGAAAAGCAGAAGAGTATGGAAAGTGGTTACCTTATAAAACTTCATTGCTCAATTCCAAGTCTTTCCATCTTCATAGCAGCAGTAACAAAATCAGTAGATTAAGCAAAGTAAAAACCGCTATGACAAGTATTATATGCTGATTTTACGAGTGTAGAAATAACACTCCTATATTCCATGCTCTAACTCTTTAACTAAGTCATTAATACATTAGTGAAAAACATCTACAGAAAAATTATTTAACGGTGATTTTGATGCAGCATAGAATAACTAAAGTTGTCAAGCTTTTGTTATATTTCAATTAGATAACTAGCAAGCAAATTTTAGAAAATAGTAAGAACACAGAAATTAGAAATAAGAAAGGAAACAAAAGCCTACGTGTTTTCAATCTTATACCACAGGTTACAGACAACATTTTTATGAGGATTAAAATTTACACTGTGAAGCCTTTAGCGTCTTCCCATTATGTTTACTGATGAAAAGAAAAATGAAGGATTTAGCTAAAGGTTTAAGTATAAAGAGGAAATTTCTATTTAGAAAGCAAATAAACAAACCATGGATTAGCATATTCTTTTATTGTATTATGTACTTCTTAGTCCATTCTCCCACCAACAATTTGTTCCTAAAATGCACTTAAATGCCTTTGGTGGTAGAGGCAACCCTTTCCTGCATTTGTTTCCGAGTTGTTCTAATAAGAAAGGACAGAGCATAAAGAAAACCAAAATCAGTTTGGATATCAGAACTTCAACTTCAGCCTTCCAGCGAAGGCTTTAGATTGTTATTTCTTTAATGCAATCTAAGAAAAATTTTTATGAAGAGACGAAAGAAACATTGTCTATGTAATGTTAACAACATATTCAGAGGAAATACATCACTAAAATGCTTCTTTAATAATGCTGTATGGACTACAGACATTAAATTGTTACAGTTAGGACTTCAAAAGTTTAAAGAGAGAATCTACTTCAGTCTCTCATTGCTGCCTAAGGAATAAGCTGTAACTTACATGTTTTCTATTTCATTTGTTTTGTAATATGCCACTTCACAGAATGTGTCTTTCTTGTTAAAATGTCTTAAACTTAGTTGTGACATTTGCTTTTCATTAGCTCATCTTAAAAACCTTTAAAAAAAGTTTCCTATTCACTGTTCCCCTGAAATACTTGCTTAGATAATTCCTGTTTGCTCTGAAAAGGACACAATACATACATGACGGTTCAGAAAAGCATTAGTTATTAGCCCAAAGAGTTACAGTGGCCTGGTGTGTTGTCTAAAAGGGGGCGGGGGGGGGGGGGGGGGAAGCATTAAAGTTTATATTGTTTGCTAGGTTTGCTGGAATTGGTTTTGATTAGTATGAACTGCAGTATTACAAACTTACTGAATGTCATGATTTAACCCTGGCTGGTAACTAAGCGCCACGCAGCTGCTCACGCGCTCCCCCCTCACCCAGAGGGATGGGGAGGAGAATTGGAAAGGAATGTAAAACTCTAAGGTTGAGGTAAGAACGATTTAATAATTGAAATAGAATAAAAACGAAAGAACAATAATAACAATAACGTCAATAACAGTTATAATGAAAGGGTGGGGAAAAGAATAAAATCCAGAGGGAAAGGGAGAAAGAAAACAAGTGATACACAGTACAGTTGCTCACCACCTGCTGAGCGATGCCCAGCCAGGCCCCGAGCAGTGACCAGCAGGTCCCGGCCAACCCCCCCAGTTTATATACCAAGCATGACATCATGTTGTAAGGAATAACCCTCTGGCTAGTTCAGGTCACCTGTCCTGGCTGTGTCCCCTCCCAATTCCCTGTGTCCCTCCAGCCCTCTCTCTGGCAGGGCCTGAGAAACTGAAAAGCCCCTGACTTAGTATAAACATCACCCAGCAACAACTAAAAACATCCCTGAGCTGTCAACATGGTTCTCACATCAAGAGCCAAAACACAGCACTGCACCAGCTACTAAGATAAAAATTAACTCCATCCCAGCCAAAACCAAGACACTGCCAAAGTTATACAAGAGATTTTTTTTTTGACTGAGGTTGGAGCAGACAGGAAAAAAGATATTAAACTTGTCAGCTGTTTCTAAATGGCCTGTAAACAACACTTAAAAAAAAAAAAAAAACCCCACCAGACAACTATTATCCAGCAGGCTTAAACATACCAGTAACTTACACCTCTAGTGGATTTTCCCAACAGTTCTGCAAAACAAAATAAAGTGGAAACGCAGATGCTAACATAAACTTGACAACTTTATTTTTGTAGACAATAGCAATCATACCACAGCTTAATCAGTGTTAACAAGTAGAAAATAAATACATGAACTAGATAAAAATAAGAGAGATGTAGTTCTACAGATGTAGACTTCACAGGAGCCTTCTCAAGGCAACGTTATGTCACAAAGTTTCTGTAAGGTCACGGTTAAGATTACTGTAATTTTAAGTGAAAGGTGCTAAGACTGCATCCTACTAGAAGTTTTAATAAATCTTTTTTCAAGAATGTTTCTGTGATCAGTCAGAAACAAACTTAGCTTAGCTTTGATTTAAAGTAGGATCTGACCTGATGACTAGTAAGACAGAGAAAGGGGAAACTTCTTTCATTTGTAGCACACACACAAACCACAGCTTTTCCTGAAATTCTTCAAACCTGCTGTTAAAGGTCCTGATATGAACAATTCATCTTCATCAAAGACTAAGTAACAAGCCTATTTTCAGGAATTTAAAAACTATCTATCTAACAAACAAACTTTGGCAGAAAACAGAAGTGATATTAACTGTGTTGCTCCTCAAACCGTTCAATTCTTAGATAGTGATTAAAAATCATTATGCTGTAAATCTATTGGAAACAGAAAGCCTTCATTCTTACACCTCTGACTATGGTCTATTTGTTCCCATTAAATGCATCACCCAGCTGAGTATGACCCTGCACAGTAGTGAAGTGCAAGAGGGACCTAAAGAAAAAGATAAATAGAAACAAAGATATGAGTAAAATATAACATTGTAGTAGCACCTGCAGTAGTAACACATCCAAAGTAACCATGTGCAATTAGAAATTACCTTTAGTGGAATGAAACAAAATCATGTTTTAGTCTGTCAGTACGACACTACTTTACCTATTCATATCTTTCTCTTGAATTTTTTGAGAGACACGACATTTAGAGATAACTGTTTAACTTACTGGCACTACACTTATTCCAACTCACTCCTTAATGCAAGACAAGCCTTATTCACAGATGTTGTTGGCCTGCAAAATTTTGAATTGTTTTCCAGATGTAACTTCTCTTACAGAGAATCAGCTTTTATGTAAGGAAAACCAGACACACACTTTTTTTCTTATTGACAGTACCATAGCCACAACATACCTGAGTTAGAAATACAGATCCCAGCTTTCCCTCCTCACCAGGGATATCCGAAAAATGAGAGGAGACAACAAGCTGTTTTCTGTGAAAGTTTTTTACCTGAATTCACAATTTTTCTCCTAATCCCTAGTCTATACAGATTAGTTACCTTTCTAGAGTCTCTACTTGATCAGAAAAAAAACAATCTCCAGGAGATGCTACAAAAGCATTTGGGAGGCTTTCCTCCCCTCACGCCCATTTTAAGATACAGAACAGGTTAAAAATAATGCTGTAGAAACATCTACATTCTACTTACTTAAGGACTATGTCGTAACATTCACTATATCATTATAGCTACTCTATGCACATCAAAGTACTCTTTACAGTATTCAGGACCGACACGAACCATGCACAAACCCAGCATGGTTACAGTAAATAACAGGCCTTCATGTCTCAGTTCCCTTTATAATGAGTCAAACTACAAGTGTTTCTCAATGCATATAATCAAGATCATGCTATTATTTAAAAAAGGAGACTCTACTATATACTGACATCTTATTTCAAAAATAAATCGCTCAGGTAAAACCTTTTTCCCACTGCAATCTGATTGCCTTCAGAGATTAATACTAGTTTCTGTGTTACCTTTTATTCCAGAATACAGCCTACATGGGGAAAGTGGTAGTCACAAAAAATTTCTTGATACACTGCTCTCCAATTAGAAGCACTGTTGATGAATAGGAAGTCTAAAAATTAAAACAACTTTGTTTTCAACAGAACCTGAATTTTAACTAGCAATTCCCTAAAAAGTAGTTTTAAAGAATATGAACTCTCCAGTAGGGTAGCCTGTTTTTCTACCTTGCATTTAAATGCACCAGACACAAAAACACTTGTCTTAAATTAAACTTAAAACATGATGTCTAGAAAAGTTTTGTACTTCCAAGTTTTAACATTGCTGCCTTTTGCCTTTTTTTTTCTCAAGATACTTCAGAATGAGAGCCTAATGTGGTCTTCAAAACTGTACAGTTTTGCAGCCACCACTAAGTAGTCATGAGATGCAGATATTGCCAGAACTCAAGAATCCAATTTAATTACATTTCAGAGAAATACCTTCAACATCAAACTAAGTTGCAGGCTGTCTCATACCAACAAAAACTGATTGATTTTGAAACTTCAGCTATCTTGCTAATGTTGTAACAAAATGTCACAATGCAAATGCTATGCAGCTAGGGAACCTGAAATAAGAGAACAGTGTTTGCATGCCAGTATGCTGCTGTACTTAGACAGTTGACATTTTAGTGCTGATCAATTTTCTTTTGAAAAAAGTTGGGGTTTAACCTTTCAGAGCATGTTACAAATCTCAAGTGTTGTACAAAATTAATAACTAATTTTGCCAAGGCTTTTTCAGCTATTACGAGTTATTTCAGCAGCACTTATACTGAAATATGCTCAATAAAAACTAAAGCAAACAATTAATGTTACATTTATTCCACATTAATTGTTTGCACACGATCTATGTGACAGGACATAACATTTTTTCAAAACTAACTATTTAACCAAAATATTTTTCACATTACCAAATGTTTTCTTGCAATGGGCTAATATAATTTAATGCATAAAGCCTCTAGATTATTTTCATACAGCAGAAGTAAGTAATACAGATTGGCACTACTGTGTTCTTAGTACAAATGTAACAACTGACATTTTCAAAGGACAGGAAAAGAATTCCTGCACAAATCTCTAGGATTTGATATGAAGTGTCAATATAAGGCTGAGGTTGTTTTTGTGAGATTTGTTTCTTTTTTGTTTTGGTTTGGACTGTTTTTTAATGGAATAAAACTCCCCACGACCCTTCTCACACATACACCTCCTTCACAATAACACAAATCAGCCCAAAGAAAATCAAGAGAATGGAAAGTGGCCTTTTATGTTTCAAGGAAAGCAAATCAAAGGCAACCACTAACTTTTTTTTTTTTTTAATAAAGGAATTAAAGTTATATTCTTAGCACTGTATTTTTTTCTTTCTTTGAATCAAAGGGGGGGCACAACACTTATTATCAATGTTGCTTAAATGCTCTATCTAACAATTTAAAAGCTATATAAAAATATAAAATATATATTCTAAATTATAAAAATTACATATATAATTGTTGTTTTATATTTAGCCAGTTAATTGAAGCTGCCAAAGGGCAAATCTTACATGGCAGAAGAAACGAATTAACAGTTGCAAAGAACTTCCTTGCTAGCCTGTCCTAAATATCTACTTAATACTTTAAGAACTTTGAAAACACCAAACTCCTCTAATTTCAGCTCAGCATTTGTCAAATGCATTCAGAATAATAATTAATGTTTTCCTGAGGCATTTGCTTCTGAAAGTAATTGATTCCTTTTTTCCATTTGGAAATGTCTAGCTTTCATATTCACCTTGAGGTATAAATAACATCTGGGTTGAAGATTAATACTTAGTCTTTAAAGTAAATTTTTTAGTAATTAACCTTACCTTGTTTAATTGGTAAGTGAACTGTTGCTGGATTTTGCATCATTATTACTTGTGCACATTTCGCTTACACGTTGGGGTGTAAGTATGTAAATGAACTCATCTCTTGTATTTTTTGCATTCTAACATAAAGCTAAAGTTGACAGTTACCAAGATGCTCATTAGCTGGTTTTCTCCCAAAACAGATTATTAATTCCATCTTTCTTACAATAGCATATAGTGTCGTTCAGGCTTTAATTATACGCAGACTGAAGTAGCCACTTAGAAAACTACCTTGTCAGCAAAATCCAAACGTTCTGTTAATACTGCTTTCCATAACAGTGAAGGTTCTTCAGTGATTTTATTGACCATTTCACCACTGACCTGCCCTTTACTGATAGCTTTCTCAACTTATAATTTAGTCCTCAGTCTTTTTTGTATCTAGTTCCAGATGCCTAGCAATTTTAAAACTAAGTGAACAGTGTACTGGAACACTTGTCTTCACAGCAAGCCTGGAAAATGAAATAATTTACTGTGTTTCACTGCTAATTTCTGATACATGCAAATATTTATTCATCTCTTCAATATGGCTTACTGTTCTTTAGCTGTATGCAGATCTTTTGTTTCTTTTTCTGGCATTTATGAACAGAAGGTTCTTTGTCTTGCTGTATTTCTCCCAGGTTCACAGACTAAATACAAATTTGAGTACTCCAAGGTAACCTGGAACCTATTCTTCAGTTCAACTATACATTGCTGCTTTAATTAACTTGGATCAATGGAGTATTATTGGAGGGAGAGAAGGTCACTCAGACATTTCCCCAAAGTTTTAATGTTACGTTTTTTCAAGTTTTTCCCCTCTTTTCCCTTCATTCATGAGAAGAAAATTAAGAAAACCAACATTTCTGCATAATTTAGTAGAAGTTACTAGTCAATACTACAAAAGAAGCAATCAGCTAGAAAGCTTGAAAGATTAGTTGTTGTTGCTTCATTAAGCACTCTCAAAGACAAGGTCAGAAACTATGGTAGGTTTTTCCCATCACAAACTTCATCAGTCTAATACTAATGCTATATTCCAAAACTGCTTTAAGAGTAACAATAACAATGCTAGCAAAACTTCTCCAATGCCGAAGACAATATGTAGTAAAAAGAGAAGAAACAAGCATCTATATACCCATCCAATCCACTTGATTAAAATCTCATTTACCACAGCCATCATTACTACTACAGGGCTTCATCTATTCAACGTAGCTTAAGTTAAGCTTAAAAACTTAAGTTTAAAAGCTGTTATGTAGTTATTTACCTTGACAAACCCTATTACTAAAGCTCTGTGCCATTCAGAAGGTGCTACGGGAAATAAGTATGTCTGTTACTGTATAAAAATCAGTTTTAAAACTGTTTTATTATAGAACTTCAGATGAGATATTTAATTTTAACAGGATTTTACTACTGGTAATCAATTACTCAGTCGAGTTCTGCACCCCCACCCCAGTACAAGAGAGAGGTGGACGTACTAGAGAGACCAGCATAGGGCAACAAAAACCATCAAGGGACTGGAGCACTTCTCCTATGAGGAAAGACTGAGAGAGCTGGGACTGTTCGGTCTGGAGAAAAGGCGGCTTGGGGGAACCTTACCAATGCATATAAATACCTGAAGGAAGGGTGCAAAGAGGACAGAACCAGGCTCTTTTCAGGGGTGCCCACTGACAGGACGAGAGGCAACGGGCACAAACCGAAACACACAGAAGGTTCCAAATACACAACACATAATACAGACCTCCAGTACCAAATAATTCTGAAGAACTACTAGCATTCCTGCTTTCTGTACGAGAACTTCCATTCTCTAAGCATTCTCAAAAGTCCACATTTTCATCTGCAATGTAGTGAAATTTTCAAAATTACTAGTGAACAGCAATTAGACGCAAATTCTAGCAAGACTGTTAAATCCCTTTTCAGGAGTTAAGGACAAAATTAAGTAATTTTTTTAGAAAGAAGATCATTTTACTCTTAGATTGCTTTCAGAGAGAAACAATTAACAGAAAACTTAAATACACTTGCTGTTGAGGTCCAGGATTATTTACCACACTCAGCACTGCCCAAGGCTATGTTCCTACAAAGTCTTTAAACAGTAGGGTAAAGACACTAACAACTAAGGGATTCTATTGCAAGGCATTTTCTGTTTAATGAGCTCCTCAAATCTTCATATACTCACTTTTTTCCCTTGAGAAAGTTACTATAAAACTTTAAATAAATTTAAACAATCCTTAAGAATTCCATACTTGATCTTTAGTAACAACAAACATAGAAAAGATTTTATTACAACAGCCTGTGTGATGTCAACCTCTTACTTTCAAACCCCAGAAAGCATTTGAATTTCAGTGTTTTATTCTCTCACTATGTGGTACTGCTTGGAAATAATTGTTTTGTTGCTAAGACTTAGAACCATGTTCTAAATGTAAAAAGATATTTAAAATCTTTTTGCTCAGTTATGCATATTTTACAATTTTTTTTATTTTTTTTTTTTAAGGAGCAAACTCAAATCTTATCAACCTTTGAAAGAGTTTTAAGTCCCAGCTTCCCATATGTTCAAGTATGAGTGATTATGATTAATTTTTATATTTAGTGAATAAAGCTAAAAACATGACAGGCACTCAAATTCCATGCTGCTAAAAACCAGCATTAATCTGAGCCTACTTATCATAATTTTCAAATATTTTACTTAATCTCAAATGTCAATTGCCAGCAACAGCAATGACACTTCCTAAATATGAATAAGAGTTAATATTTAAATATTTTCTTTCCAAAATAGAAAATGACATTTGCATTAAGCAAAACTACTATCAACTCCAACAACATGCAATTTTTTAACTCCCTTTTAAAATGTTGATTATTTGCATTTGCAATTATTACAAATATTTTACTTCCAAATAAAAATACACTTGGACATAAGAACACTTCCCTCAGGACGCAAGTTCAGGAAACAGAAAAACCAAGACTTCAAAAATAAACTACTTCATTATAAAACATAGTATTATTGCCTTACAACCTAACTATGGCAGCGGGACCTCCATTTGGCTTCCTATTATTGCCTGTGCCTTGGTGCTTTTAAGTAAAAACTGAAGTGCACACAGCAAGCTGCTAAAGTGAAGCTGAAGCTGGTGGGCTTCAAGGCCCAGGGATGTTCTCCTTCCCAGCCCACCACAGCCAGGCTGCTACCATCCCCTGACCCTAGCCCCAGCTAGCTGCAAGACGAACCACGTAGCCCTCATACACACACATGCACACACTTACAGACACCACCAGCCACCAAAAGAACACGACAAACACAAGAACAGGCATCACACACGCGCACACACAAACAAACAGCAGATGCATATACAAACTATACAAATGGTCTCATCTTTTCATGTATGTTGGCTGATCTCATGCTCATGAACCTCTCATAGCTGGCCACACACTGTGGTCTCTTCAGAGGCTATTTCTCAAAGCCATGACTCTGTCTCTGGAAGCTGGCTTGGACATCAGCCCATCCAGCCACCAACTCTCAGACCCTCTTGCTCTCTCCAGTATCCTGCCCCCAGACCCGTGGGCTCTGACTCTCAGACCTCTGAAACTACCCACCAGCTACTTTCAATTGAAGTTCAGTAGCACCACACACAGAGAACAGAGAGAACCCTCGATGAGGAAAATAATTAGAAATAGTGTTTAGTAAGATAGATTTTCTTATTAAGTTATTACTGCAGCGATAAGGCACTGGGCACAAGCCTAATTACCAGCAGATCAATAGGACTACAATATATCTACTCCCTTTTCCTGCCTTTGGATTTTCTGCTAGATGATCCATAATAACTTTTACACAATCCCACAAGCACCCTCAAATGCCCCATAGTAAGTCTGCTCTTTTTCACAAGACACGTGACAATCTTGTTTCCATCAAGGCTTTGAGCTGCTCCTTCAATGGTTCATAATTCAGTAGTCTGACAGTATTGGTCTTTGGTATCTTAATTATCTCCCACTCTTCAGAGTCTGCATATCTGGGCATTTAATTTATTACTTGTCCTGTCTTTTGTCCTAGTTTTTCAGGTGGAATAGCCATTAACCAGATACGCCTGCATAAGGGTATGTGGAATGTAAGACTGCCTCCCATGCCTGCCGGTTTTGGCTGGGATAGAGTTAACTTTCTCCATAGCTAGTATGGGGCTATGTTTTGGATTTCTGTTGGAAACAGGGGTGATAGCACAGGGAAGTTTTCATTACTGCTGAGCAACACTTACAGGGCCTTTGCTGCTTCTCACCCCACCCCACCAGTGAGCAGGCTGGGGGTGCACAAGAAGCTGGGAAGGGACACAGGCAGGACAGCTGACCCCAGCGGGCCAGACCAGATGACATCATACTCAGCATTTAAAACTGGGGGAAGAAAGAAGCAGGGGAATATTCAGAGTTATGGCATTTTGTCTTCTCAAGTAACTGCTACACATGATGAAGCCCTGCTCTCCTGGGGATGTCTGAGCACCTGCCGATGAGAAGCAGTGAATGAATTCCTTTTGCTTTGCTTGCATGCACAGTTTTGCTTTATTTATTAAACTGTCTTTATCTCAACCCACAAGCTTTCTCACTTTTACTCTTCCAGTTCTCTCCCCTATCGCACTGTGGGGCAAGTGAGCAAGCAGGTGTTTGGCGCTTAGTTGCCAGTTGGGGTTAAACCACACCACCGTGTTGAGGAATTAGATGTGTTTTATCCCTTGATGTTAAACAATAACAATAGCAATAACACTGTATTTTACAGAACCAGTAAGAAAGACCACTTACAGAAGATGTAAAGAAGAGAACACAACAGAAAGAAATCACAGCACAGCTCAGGCCCGATTGATACAAAACCTCAGTTATAGCTCTTGAAGCATTAGGACAAATTGAGAATGCTTCACCAAACATTTTGGCAAGATCTTGGATCTTAAAGCATGTATACAACAAGACATGAACATTGGAAAAGCACTAATTTTGGACAGTAACTTCTCCTGGCTTGTTTAAATTAGTCCTGCATGCAATGGTATTGTAATGAGATGCAGAACATGGAGCACACTCATCAAAAAAATGGCTATCCCACTAGGATGACTTTCCTGAATACATCTGGTATAGAAGAGAGATCTTGCATGCAAACAAGAATGCTGTGAAGTGGCAAATACTGTACTCCATACACACCTGCTAAAGACTGCCTGAAGCCATGACACAGAAGCCAAGAAAGTAAAAAACACTATTAAGTTATGAGCTATAATAGCAATGGCAGATTTAGTCCCTCAAATGGACTGGCTCTGCTGCCTCTTTCTGCTACTTTTCCACCTAATCACAGAACTGTTGAGGTTGGAAGGGACATCTCCAGAGGTGATGGAAGGAACCTCCTCTAGAGGTCATCTGGTCCAATCCCCATGCTCAAGCAGGACCACCTACAGCCAGTTACCTAGGTCCATGTCCAGCTGGGTTTTGTATATCTCCAAGGTGGCAGACTCCACAGCCTCTCTGGGCAACCCGTACCAGTGCTCATGGGTTTGGTTCATCCTCAGGTATTTGCATACATTGGTAAGATCCCTCCGAGCCATGCCTTCTCCAGGCTGAACAGTCCCAGTTCACTCAGCTTTTCACTACAGGAGAGATGCTCTAATCCATCATCTTAGTAGCCCTTTTCTGGACTTTTTCCAGTATGTCCATCTCTCTCTGGTACTGAGGGAGCCCAGAACTAGACATGGTACTTCGCATATGGCCTCACCGGTGATGAGCAGGGGGGAAGGATCACCACCTCCCTTGACATGCCAGCAACAGTCCTCCCAGTGCATTCCCATTAGAACTCTTTGCCACAAGGACACATTGCTAATACTCAATTTTACCTAGACAGAGCTTTAATAAAGCAAAGATGTCAACTATTTTTAGCCATCCAACATGATATCTTCATCCTACACATGTTCTTCTTAATAAGCCTCTTACTAGATTTAAATATATATTTAACAGAAAACAATCTGCACCTGAAAGCCAATGACTCTTCAAGAAAAAGGGTGACTGCACACAGAAGCATACAGAATGACCTCCCTTATGAGAATCTTCTATACAGGCTAGCAAATCCCTTCCTAACTAGAGTATAAAGGCAATTCAGCCCTTTCCTAAAGATGAATACTATGAAAAGCATTACATCTAATATTATCAAGACACTGTATCTTTCAGCCTCCATGCCTCCTCTGGACTGTAACTCCATACAGCTTCACTGATGTGGTGGGTTGACCTTGGCTGGATGCCAAGTGCCCACCAAGATGCTCTATCACTCCCTTCCTCGGCAGAAGGGGGAAGGGGGGGAAATAAGATGGAAAAAAAACCCTTGTGGTTCAAGATAAAGGCAGTTTAATTAAACAATAGGAAAAGTCCTATGCACGCACAGAAGTGAAGGAAAACAAAAGACGTTATTCTCTGCTTCCCATCAGCAGGCGATGTTCGGCCACTTCCCAGGAAGCAGGGCTTCAGTGCATGTAGCAGTTGCTCTGGAAAACAAATGTTGTAAATAACAAATGCCCCCCTCCCTGCTCCTTTCTCTTAGCTTTTATTGCTGAGTAGGCGTCGTATGGTACGGAATATCCCGTTGGTCACTTTGGGCCTGCTGTCCTGGCTGTGTCCCCTCCCAAGATCTTGCTCACACCCACCCTGCTGGTGGTGATGGGGGGAAGGTTGGAGAGACAGAGACAGCCTTGGTGCTGTGCGAGCGCTGCTCAGCAGCAGCCAGAACACTGGTGTGTTACCAACACCTTTCTAGCTACCGATACAAGCACAGCGCTGTGGGGGCTGCTATGGGGCTCAGCCAGACCCAATACAGGACAGACTCATTTTCAAACAATATAGGTCTAGAAAATCAAAAGGTAAATAATTAGTGACAAGTATTATGTACATTTTTCCCAGAGAAAATGAAGCTAGAGTGAGCCTGCTATCTACATTTATCTTCAAGTGTTACAATTAATAATTTTTGCTCATCTCACCACATTTGATAGAGAAAAGAATCTGAAAGACACTCAGTCCTAACAAGTTTCATGGGGAAATAATAGGTGAGAGACAGTATTACCTCTCAGAAAGCAAAACACTACCAAATAAAAACAAACCAAAAAAAATAAAGAATAGAAACTGCACAGAACAGCAGAGACTCTACAAGGAAGACGTGTTACATGTCAATTACAAAAGAATTTTCAAAGGCTTCTTAAATTCTGAAGTATCCAAACAACAAAATAATCACAGGAAACTAGACCCCTCTTCATGTAACAATACAAGTGAAAAGATTAGCAGACAAATAGAGAACAATTAACTAGTAACTGTGATGTGTCTGCTACTTTTTAAGGACAGATTTAAAGAACAGGACACTAGGAAAATATCAGAGGGCACTATTAGGACCATGACTCTCACCAGTCCGTATTTTTTTCTGACTACCGGTCATCTGGAAAAAAGTCTGAAAGCTGCTCCTATTAGCTAATGCATCTGACTTACTGTGAGATGACTGATAAAGTAATTAGACACTGGACAAACAAATGCACATAACGACCACAGCACAAGGGTTGAAAAACACTATGTAGTCCAGCAACCAAAAGTGTACAGGACTGGAAGATGTAAGTGGCTGTTTGAAGTCAGCTGAACACGTAAAAGAAAAATACTGAACTTCAAGAAGTGCCAAACCAGGTATTACCATTGCATTTCAGAGAAGCTACTTAACAGTAATGTCCTCAAATAAAGGGGGCATTAAAAATAAGTTACTATGAAGAATGTAATCCCCAAGCATTAGTCTTTGAACTGATCCAGTATCCATTTTCTAAAGCAAGACCAACATATTGTTAGGCAAAACCTGTGAGGAAATATTCTTTGTATTATTCTAGTAGTCTTCAAACCGCAGCTTAAGATCCTTTGGGAGCCATGAAAATACACAATGGGTATTGGCCAAGTGTCTGATGGCAACAGACAGCAGAGGTTTCACTCCTCCTGAATGACTACCCTTGGGGCAGAAGAATAGAAGATACAATTACTACCCAGAGAAGATCAGAGACTGTAATTACTAGTTCAGGTATTTACATTACCCAAGGAACTCCTGCTGCTAGCATCAAATCTGTTTCACTGTGGCAGCCGAGCAGTTGTAAAGCCCTACAGGACCTAAACTGCTCACAACTACTTGTAGCATGCTCTCATGACAGAAAACAGCCTGTGTGGAGGAAGACTACATAAAATACATCAACAGCTACTTTCCACATAGTTCAGCAAAGCCATTGTTAAATACAGTATAAAAAAATAAGGTAAAATAAGGTCTATAAACAAAATTAGAAGCAACTAGACCCAAATATGGATCAGTCTTGTTCTGGGTGGTATATCAACACAACAATAGGAAATAATAATAAATAAACGTCAATGAGAGTCAGTTTACTTTTTTTTTGCACATTGGTTTGGCATAAGACTTGGACACCAAAAAGGCTCCAGTGATCTTCTCACTAAACTGACCAGATGTGTTGAGTGACACTTTTTTAATAAAATACTTTATTTCCTGAAACTCACTGAGGACAAGTCCTACTAAGTGTACCTCCTGTAGCTCTCAAAATATTCCATCATCCCTATGACCATAAAACCCTGACTCCGAATCTGCAAAATTCTTTATTTTGCTTTTTACAACATTTTCTCCAACAGTTACTGAAAATCGTGTGAAACACCAATATCTATTTTGCATAAGAAAACCACGTTCTTTTCACACTAACTTGTGATCCTCACCAAGACTAAACCTGTACAGAATATTCAAGCAGGAGAGAAATTACCTGGGACAAGGACAATAAGGTTACTGATGTTGGGAAAATAGAATTGTTTTCAAATATGTACAAGAGACAATGGAAGAGATTAGGAGAAAACAGAACACGGCTCCGATAAAATGTCAGAGCAATCACAGTGACCCCATAGTCCATATACAACATTGTTTTAGAAAGCAAGGTTTAATGCAAAATTATTTGTCTAAAAGATTATCTCTGCTCTTTAAGGTCAACTCAATAAGTCAAAATAGAAGCGCACATGCAACAAAACTCTAACTTATTTATTATTTCAAACTTTCTGCACCTAATGCCTTTAATAAGTGACAGATGAAAACAACTGTATATTGTCCAAGCATGCCTGGAAGTCTCACTCAGAAACAAGACTTTGATTACACTGGGAAAACTTGGAAAGCACAGATAATTGTTATGGGGGTAACCTTACCCAAAAGACTACCTTTGCCTTGCTGTAATGTTTTAGGTATGCACAGGGCAAAAACAAAGAAGCATGGATGAACTTGTAACAGCTTTACATTCTTACAACACATTTGGGCCAGAAAGACAAACAATGACAGCACCTCACATAAAAACAGCAAGTGGGCTTTAGATATGGAGAAGGTCAAAAAGGTCAAGAGGCCACTGATAGCTTATGTGAAGTGTCTAAATTAGAAAACAATAAATAAGTGAAAAATAATAGCCCCAGGTAGGAGGAGATGACACATCCATGAACATCCAACACTGCAAAAGGCTGAGCCAAAAGGGGAAGCACCATGCACAGAAGCCAGGCCACTGCCCAAGATCCGAACCCCTTAACCAGCTGGAGTGCCCTGTCCAGAGTCCATGGCACCAGTCACAACCTGACAAGAGAAGATGACTTGTTTGATGTGACTCTTCACAGAACATGTGAGCAGGTCATGAAACAGTTTGGTGGGTGGACCTTGGCTAAGGGCCAAACTCCCACCCAGCCATTCACATACTCCCCTTCCTTAACAGGAGAGTGGAAGAAAGTAGACTGAAAAGCTCATGGGTCACTTATCAATTACCATTACAGGCAAACCAGACTCAATCTGGGGAGAAGTAATGTAATGTGTTGACAATTAAAATAGGTCTGGATGGTAAGAAACAGACAAAAACCCAAACACCACCTTCCCGCAACTCCTCTCTTCTTCCCAGGCTCAGTCTCACTCCTGTGTTCCCAACTTCATTGCCCATCTCTACCAAGTGGTGCAGGGTGGATGGAAAATGAAGACAGCAAGGGAAAAATCAATGTGCAGTGTTTTGTTTTATTTAACAAATTTCAACGTCTTTAACTATGTGCTCAAAAAGGTGTATTAATGTCATGCTGTCATGCAGGTTTTTTAGGTTTTTATTTGGGTTTGGGGAGAGGGGGTTTATTTTACCGATTAATTTATCTTTTACTATATTCTTCAATGAAATCATCTATATATAAACACAAAGTACACAAACCTTACTACTAGAGAAGCAGTACTGAAGATGGGCAGCTCTTCTGTGTCATCTAGCAAGAGGTATTCTTCCATGTAAGGCCCAGTACCTTTTCTTTTCAGAAAGAGGCACTCCAGCTCTATCCCTGCCATCCACTGCTATTTCAGTTGTTCTTCACTGAACATCACATCTGTAAAGTACTCCAGATGAAGAAGGTAATGTACACATGGACTGAATTCCTGAACAAACACGAGTTACTAGTAACTTAGTTTGTCTGAGACAGTTTGAAACTTGGATAAAGACAAGGATAACAGCCTTCACCAAACACAGAGATGATAGTCGAGCAAGCAATGACAAAGTATGCATCCTGCAGGTGATAAAAATGCATCTCCTTTCCTGAACCACTGGCAGAAACACAGACCAGATCATCTTCCCGATTTAAGTTGTGAATATGAAGGTTCAGTTCCCACAAGTCCAGGGTTCAAAACCAGTCCACCTTTATTTTTAACACAAAGTGATACTATAGGAGCATTTGCCTTGATCTTGAGCTGGCAATCTCTAAATAACTTTTCAACAAAGTGAACTAACCTCCTGCTGGATCAAGATCTTTCAAGAACAATGGTCACTGTGGTAATACAATTGGTATATATGAGATATGCCAACTTTGCACCAAATAGAGAGATCAGAAGCAACAAAGCATGTAAGGGAAGTCACAAATTTTCACTGGGGTTTCTGGGTAGAAACAGGTGATAAAACATAAGTTATACAAGCTAATCAGTCAAGTCTAGAGACAAAAAAACCTTTAAAAACCCAAGATACTATTCATAAAACATCATTGTTTAACTCAATCTAACATTTTGAAGACTTAATAAAGTGATCAAGTAAGACATCTCATGGTCTTCTAGAAGTAAAATATAACAGAGATGCTTAAAATAGCATGTTTATATTTTTGCATGTTACCACATACTCATAAACAAGAATCTGCTAATTCTCACATCTGTTTTCAATAAAAATACAACTTTTTTTTTTTTATGTAGTCCTAATGGCTAACCAAGTACACTTAAGCAGCTCCCCCCCCAAAAGCCTAAACAAATCAAAAAAACCCCCACCCAAAACAAAAAAAAAAGTCCCCAACAACAAAGAGCTTTACATGACAGCCTATTATGTGCTATCAAAACCTCACGAGTTTTACCTTATTTGAGATATTCTGTTTATGTTTCAATCTTTCTTATGTGTTCCAGAGAATCATAAATGACTTAGTTAACATAGAGAACACCTGGTAACTCTTCACCTTTTTGAGAAAGGTACTCAGGACTTACAGTAAAGGGAAAAGGTATAATAAGCAAATAGGAATTTAAACCGTTTTCACCATCCACCTTATTCATTAGTGAGGTAAATCTTGGTTTAGGAATAACACGTTCTGAACTTCACTATTCAAAGGCTAAATGAATCTGCCTCCTCCACAACGACTGTCTGACTACAGCAGTGATACATATCCTCAAATTTAATTAAATTAATAGTAAATTCAGTGACTACACAGGCAGGTCTGTTTCATTTTCCTAAATTAACGTATTCTTTTGATTCAAGTCTTAGATAATAAAAAAAATCCTGAACATACACATTTAAAATATATATAATTTATAGTACTCTTTCAGTTAATGATTACAAACATGTAAATGCACTGTAAGGTACATAAAAAACCAGTAATTAACATTTCTGTGAGAAAGAAAAATATTTTGTTAGGACTAGCTTGCAAAATTTAGAATACCTTTGCTTTAACTCATACAATGTTGTACTAGAGTTGGTTTAGAATCATTTTGTATGCCAAAGATGTTTCACTTCATCTTGCAGATAAACAAAACTTATCTTTCTAATAACAAATAATAAAATAAGCATACATGACTCTGCCCTTCTTCAAGAAAGACTTGCAGTTTCATGGGTCTATGGACAACTAGAGGCATGAAAAAAATCCCTTCAACTGCTCAAAGTATCTTCAGATATATTTTTTAGGAACAAATGCCTGTTTCTAAACAGATGTACCCTGTGGGGACTTCTAAGCTAACATTGCATAACTAGATCATAACAGAGCTGATTAAACCATATTTTCAATCAATGCAGTACACAAGTATATACAGCACACTGCTATTCTGACTCAAAATTCACAAACAAGGCTTATAAATGCAAGTAGCTAACTGAAAAACACAGGAAAAGACAACTTTTATTACTAAGGTATCACTATCACATCCTATCTGATGGATAGTTAGATCTCTACTACTGAGGAAGTACTACTTTTCTTATTACTTCTATTATTTTGAGAAAAGACCATTGCAAACTGCAAAAGTGAGCTATATAAGAAGTGCTGCTTACAGACAAATCATGTCAGAAAATGTGTCAAATACTTTTCAAGGCTATTTTATTGCTTTATCTTACCACAAGAGCAGACAACTGCAGAGGCAGATAAACACATTTTGAACTGATGTATTTTGTTACTCAAGCCTCTACTTCTTCATTGGTTTACCAGTTAGAACGTCAGCAGTAACAGGGTTTCGGCCCATTGCTGTTGCGTGAGACAACCTGAATTTATATTGCCATTTAAATCAGGTAGACCTGGGCTAAATTAGAAGCAAATCTGAACTACGTTTGTGCTATATTCAAGTTCACATGCAATAAAGTCATAATATGCAGAATCACGTTCAGAACATATTTGCTGCCACGTGTGCTAGACATGTAGAGCCTTCACTAGAGAAGCCACCACAAATCCTAAGGATAAAATCATTATGTTAGCATAAAACTGCATCTGTTATTACTTTCATCCACTTCTCAGAGTTATCAGTCACAGCATGGCATAACACAGATACGGAGCCATAGGGAAGAGAGCCACACGTAGCTAATTCTGTGATCTCTGCAGTACGCTGCACAGTTACCACCTAAGCATAACTTTTTTTAAAAAAAGCTGTGGCTCTACGAAGAGTAAGCAGTGCGGTTTATTTATAATTTTTTTTCTATTGTAGACCTCTGTAATAGAGTTATGTTTTGGTTTGTTAAGCTTCCTGCACAATTGGATTTGTTGCCAGGCAGGGAACACACAACACAATGTAAGACAGATCTGAAAACGAGCAGAATTCAAATAGAAGACAAGTCTGTGGGAAATAAGATTGTAATATTAACACTTTATTTGTAAATTGCCTTGGGTAAGATGATCCCAAATCTTACTATTAGCCCAATGAAAAACAAAATACCTAGTTTCAGTAATAGATCTAAATAAGGCGATAAAGTATTTAGAACAGTAGACAGCTTAGTTAAGCATGCAGGACACCAAACTCTGACTGCAGCAAACAGAAAACTGAGGATGAGGAAAGCCGCTGCAACAAGTAATCTGGCACCTCAGATTGTCTCCTGTGCCTGCTGCTAAGAAAACATGGAAGCAACCGAAGTGACTGAAGAACAGAATGTTCACAGAAAAGCAAAACAAATTAAAATTAAGTGAATTCAAGTAAAACTTCTAATGTTGCTCTTGAGTACTATGTAGACATACTTATGTCATATTCTTGCACGTGCGTCCACGTGTCAGAGCAAGGAATGGTGATCATATCAGTATGCAATCATGTTGAGCACTGAAACATACTGTTGCATACAAGAATGTACATCCATCATGAATACTGAAATATCTTTGCACGGGAGTTAACAGTGCTCTCTGAAAAACCTTTAAACTAGATTTGAAGGGAGAAAGGGAGAAAACCAGGCTTGCTAGAGACAGTAAGTCTGGGGGCAGCACATCAACATTTGAGGGATGGTGTGCCAGCAAGTGTCTGCTGTCTCAGTGGAGGTAGGAGATGCAGATCCATGCAGCAGCAAAGACACCAGGGTTATTGATGTGTTAGAATCCATGGAAGCGCCTGAGAATGGTCACGTAGGAATTAGGGCTTCTCCCCCCCTCGCGAAAGGTGGCGGGACCAATAGCCCAAGTGAAGTGCACCTACACCAGTGCACACGGCATGGGCAGCAAACAGGAGGAGCTGGAAGCCGCTGTGCAGCAGGAAAACTGTGACACAGTTGCCGTCATGGAAGCGTGGTGGGATGACTGGCACGACTGCAGTGCTGCAGTGGATGGCTCTGAACTCCTCAGGAGGGGTAGACAAGGCGGGAGAGGTGGTGGGGTAGCCCTGGATGTTGGGGAGTGTTTTGATTGTCTAGAGCTTAATTATGGTGGTGGTAGGGTTGAGTGTTTATGCGTAAGGACCAAGAGGAAGGCCAGCGGGGCAGCTATCCTGATGGGAGTCTGTTACAGACCACCCAACCAGGATGAAGAGGCAGATGAAATATTCTATAAGCAGCTGGAAGAAGCCTCGCAATTGCTAGCCCTTCTTCTCACGGGGGGCTTGAACTTACCAGGCCTGTGCTGGAAATACAATACAGCAGAGAGGAGACAGTCTGGGAAGTTCCCGGAGTGTGCGCAAGAGCTTCCTGACACAGCTGGTGAGGGAGCCAGCCAGGAGAGAGCCCCGCTGGACCTGCTGTTTGTGACCAGGGAAGGGCCTGTAGGTGGTGTGGTGGTTGGAGGCCATTTTGGGCATAGTGATGACAAAATGGTAAGAGTTTTCAATTCTCAGAGAAGTAAGGAGAGGGGTCAGCAGAACTGGTACCTTTTACTTCTGAAGGGCTGACTTTGGCCTGTTTAAGAGCCTGGGAGACAGAGCCCCTTAGGAGACAGTCCCGAAAGGCCAAGGGGTCCAGGAAGGCTAAACATTCCTCAAGAAGGAAGTCTTAAAGGCTTTTGCAGGAGCAGGCCATCCCCATGCACCAAAAAATGAGCCAGCAGGGAAGAAAACTGGCTGAGGCACTTAATGCCGTCTTTGTCTCAGTCTTTAATAGTAAGACCAGTTGTTCTTGATAAGTTCGCCCTGTTCTACATGAAAAGATGAAACAAGACCCCCGTCCAGACTCATCCGTAAGAAAACATGTAGCTGATGGGGTGAGAAGGATGCACGAACACCTCCCAGCAGCTTGTTCTGAAAGACCTGATGGATTTGCACTTTGTAATGAGGATTCCTGCTCCATCAAAATACCAAAATCAAAATCGGTGTGACAAAGTTAAGCATGTCCAGAGACTATCCAGTCTTGAGAGATCCAGATAAGGAGTGAGATTTGTACATTCTCCCTTCAATGAAAACATAGAGCTTGAGGCTATCGCAAGCTCCAATAAAAATTCCTAGTTGCCTGCATAACCCAGTATAATATAGTTAAAATTTAAGGCGTTTTGCAAACTCTGCATGTGAGATCCTTTCATCCTTTCCCCTTGATGTGTCAAAGACAGGGGTCTGGGGAGGTCAGGTCAGTAAAAAAATAAAAAATATGAACAGCTCAGAACTAGGGGTGTGAATGTTACATCTTCTCCTTGAAAAGTTTTAGACATAACTGCAGTATTAGTTAAAACCTGAAATATGTCTTTTCTATAAGAAACCTGACATGCAGTTTTGTAACTGTGCTGACAAGAATAAAAATCTGGGACCGGAAACAGTACCACCGTGACTCCAGTGCAGCAGTAATAGTCTGTGCTCTTCATACAGTATCAAATGCAGGACATCCCTCTAAATATCCAACTGGTAAAATGCAGAGATCCAATAAGCTACATTTCCAGGAAAATTAAAACACACAAGCAGATGTTAAACTATTCAAAGAATGTCTAGAATGCTACTTAGATTAAGGTTAGGTGTGATGAATATAACCACATCAAGGCCAAGAACAAAGCTCTGAACACAGGATGACTTTTACAGCCAGATGTCTACTGATGATGATACATCTGCAGTATTTCACGCTATAGAAGACTTGAGGGAACCTGAAAGGATGCTGAAGGAAAATGCCCAAGCTGAAAAGACATGAAAATAGAAGCAGAGTTTTGAAATGGATAAAAAGCTAAATGATTAATAACAGTCTTCTGTTTTATGGATAAGTCCAAATAGCATCATCTTCCAAGATCAGCATTAGTTACTAAAAAAATATTTTGAGAGGAAAAAAATCACTGATCACCTAAATATGATACAAAGTGGTTTTATTTAATAATCTACTTCTTAAAAGAAGGAACAAGAAGTGTCCATTTAATAAGAATACCAAAACATTAGGAACAAAATTAACTAGGACACTAAAAAGAGAAAACAAGAACAGGAATTGTCCATGAAATAAATACTAAGCGTTCTTGACAATAATTGGGAGAAAAAATGCAATTGCTCATTTATGGTCAGATACTCAGTTTAGTTGATGCTAAATCTTATGGAATGAAATCTAATGACTCAAAGATTAACCTATATAGTCATAACGTCATGAACAAAACATAATGCTACTGCAGACACTGAAAACTTCGAATGTACCAGGTGATATCTGCTACACCAGATTAAACAAACAGAATCAGCTACAACTCACAAATACATAAAAGCCTAGTAATTCTGAATGACATATGCAAGCAGATTCATGAGGCTACTGTTAAAATATCATCAGAATTTTTAAATGGTGACCATTTCTTAACTTTTTGTTATCAGTTCATACTGACAGATACAGTGAAATTAATCACAGAACTAAAAATTAATGACATTTAGCAAAATGCTTATTTGCATTTGGTGTATACCAAGAGAATAAAATCAACCTCATTTACGTAAATTCCACGTTAGACAAACTACAACACATTTTTCTTTAAAATTGAGAATTTAATACCATGTCTTCGTCTCCTCCTTAAAGTAATACCACTGCTACACAGACAGGCTGCATTTCAGGCACACTTTCCTGCGCTAACTCGTTCAGCACTCTTGCAGTGCCCTCTGACGGCCAAGGCCAGAAGGTGCATCTATAGCCTCACACCAATTAAGTACCCTGGACACGTAACATTCTAAGCATCACATGTCAGTTAAGAACTGGAAGAAAAATGCATTGACAATTTGATTGTCAGCGAGACTAGATGCAACAGCAAGCCAGCACTTCCTCCCAAACCTCACCCCCGTTAACTGTGTGCTGACCAGAACTAAAACCACCACCCATAGCTTACAAAGAGCTTATGAAATATGAAGTTGCTCCAAACTCCACACTCGGTAGGCAAAATGTCCAATTATACTGCATGATATAAGATTGAGCTGCAGCAACCTGGGGAGAAGGCTCATACATAGCCTTTAATTTGTAGTATTTTGTCTGAATTTGCTTTTCTGAAAGCAAAAGGTTCCTCGAATTCCAGCCCAACACAGAAAACTACGCTTTCACAGAGCTCACTATAAAGAGCTGAATAAAGACTTCAAAGACAGAAAACATAACAAAATTTTAAACACTAACTTAAATATTGACATAATTACCCAGAAGCATTTTGCCACTTCCATACTTTGTATCTTGAATTCTGTAAATACAGAGAACTTTACCTTGAGTCCAATTATGCAAGCAATGAAGTATAACGGCTATACCATTTCCAAATAATACTAAAAGTGCATAGCTTAATTATGTTTGCTCAGTGACAGGGCACAGTAAACAAAAAAAAAAAAAAAAGAATACTACATATTGCCTTTTCAAATTTCCAGAAATAAACAGAAATAAATTTGATCTTAAGTATTTTAGCTTCAAAGAGTACTGATACTAATTAAAGACAAATGCAAGTTAGAGAACCACTCTATCCTGTACATTTTCTGCTCATCTTTACTGACAATGTTTCTGGACATTCATATCCTGTAAAGATTATTCAAGGAAACGAAGAACTACCAAGTAGTCTAAAAGGATTGAGTAAGGGATCTACCATGACATCTCTCATGCAAGTCCATGAAACCTAACGGGATGATACCCGAGGATGCTGAGAGCTGATGTTATGAGCCTCCTCTTTATCACTGCTGAAAGGCTACTGCAATCAGGAGAGGTTCCCAATGCCTTGAAGGCAGGTCTTGCACCCATCTCCTGATAGAGCAACACGGATAACTAGGGAACAGGCCAGTCAGCCTCATTTCAGACTCTGGGAAAGTCACAACTGCAAGTTGCCTTGGAATGCATTTCTGGGTAACACAATGGAGAAGGTCATCAGGAATAGCCAGCATGGATTTACGAAGGGTAAATAATTTTTATTGTTATTAATTTAATTTTAACCAACTCTGCTGCCTTCTCAGACAAAATGAGTACATCTGCGGCTAAAGAGCAGTGGATGTCATCTGCCTTGGCTTTAACAAGGCTTTCCACAAAGCATTCTACAGTATCACTCTAAGCTGCAACTTTATAGTCCAGGTAAGTTGACCACTAGATCAATGAAAACCCATTGGATCGTTTTAGTGATCCTAACTGGAAGATTACTATACAGCAAGGAGTTAGGGATTCCCTTAACAGTAAAGTGGAGCAGGTGCAAGCCTGGGCTGTACTATACTGCATGTGTAACTTGGCTTTCCAGCCTGTGTTGTGCCACAAATATCCCTTGGCCGCAGGACAAACTTAGGTGGCTAACTAATGAAGGAGCCTGTAGGCAACTCCCAGCAGCAGCAGCACCATCTGCACATCCTTGCCTTTATTTAAAAGCATGGCAAGAAATCTTCATGTGAACATGTAGAAATGATGAATCCTTTTAGGAGCTCAAAAGACCAAAATGGGGCAACCTTCCACAGACAGGACCTACACAGCGAGATGTGCCCTGGTTGGTGGCTCATTTGATGTTTCCCACCAAAACTCTTGGATTCCCAGAACCCAAAGGGAGTAAGATGATCAGTACTATCCTCTATCACACTGCCTCCAATAAATGGCATTTTAAACAACACTTCACTGAGTCTGATTGCCTTTCTTATCAAGATCTAAACAAACCAGCAACTCCTGATGAAAAACGGTCACAGGGCTCAAAGGATAGTGGTAAATGCTTTGTACACTACCTGGAGGCCAGTTATAGGTGGAGTTCCTCAAGCGCCTATCCCAAGAGCTATGTTGTAATATCTTTACCAATTACCCAGAGAAAACAATATGCCTCTTCATCAGGTTCATAAACAACAGTCTGAAGAAACTAGTCAATACACTGAAGAGCAATGCTGTCATTCCCTGAATCTGAAGTGGGTGGAGGATTCAGCTAACAATAACCTCATGAAATTCACAAAGCACGACTGAAAAGTCCTGTACCCATGACAAAATAAATCCCTGCACTGGTAAAGGCTGGTGGCCAGCTCACTGAAGAATAGCTCTTCTGGTACAGACCTGAAGATCTGGCAAACAGTAGGCTCAACTTTGTCAGTAAAGACAGGCAGAAAACATAGAAGGTAGAATTCTACTAAACCTGCCTCAGTTTATCAACATCTTTCTTGTACTGTGAGCCCTCAAACCCTGGACATAGTATTCTAGATGTGGTCTAATGAATGTCAGGTAAAGGGGGACACCAGCTCAAGTCACCGTTGACCTTCTCTGCTGCCAGGGTGCTCCGCTGGCTCATGTTGAGCCTACTGTGATACACAATCCCATTGTGGTTGCTTTTGCTATGCCGTTTAAGTGGCTGAAGGAACACACATCAGTGGCCAGCGAAGTTCTTGGTCACTATGACTTAAGATTTCAATTTTACTACCCAATGTTCACAAGAAAGCATAAGAAAAACACTGAAGGACTAATCCTGAGCTTGGAGCAATCACTTTACTAGACGAGAGCATGTCACCACCTGCTATACAAAGTAGTAAATTTCTATGGTGAACCATTATCTTTAAAAACACACACACAAGCAAAAGCTCCTTTTCTATTCCTGGAAGGTTTCTCTGTGGCTTCTAGACACTGTCACAAAGGCAAAAGATTATGAAAAAAGTAAGAAAAGAAAATGGATTTCTTTTTTGCAAATATCTCATATCCTTCTAGTACTCATAATAATATTCATGCCTGAGGAAGAGGAAAGGCTTCCACCTGAAAGTGCTCACAATGACCCCTATACCGCTTCCGCACAGACTTGCTAGCAATGATGGCAGATCACCCTGTGCAGGGCAGGCCAGGAGCTTTTGTTCTCCACTACCCTGCAGATACTTTTTAATCCCTCAGCAGTAGAGCACAAGTTTATGTTCATGCATCATCTGACATATTCTACTTCGCATCAGTTAAATTCAGGTATCTCCAGAGCCTCTCACAAAACAATCCAACTTTTTTTAAGAGCCAGGTACTAAGCTGTGGACTTCACAAGAATTACCTGTTGCCTCTGTCTGAACCATATTCTGAACAAATTCCCCAAAGTCACTGATTTAAACACAGTGCTGGTTTCAAAACCATGCAGCTTGGAAGAATTTTTTATTATTGCCCCTCTAATTATTACTTCAATCATCTCTCTGCTTTCATTGCAGGCTCTACCAGCGTTATCCTACACCATAAGAAACACACATAGATGGACAGAAGCGCCTAATAGTTTTCCACTAGGAAGTGTATTGATCATGAAAATCAGGGGTGACTCACCAGCCTACATTTAGGCAAATGCACATCATCAGATGATCCACAACACTCCCCTCTTTTTTTCCTCCCAGAATAGCTTCAGATCAAAAGTCTGGACTTACTATTTATAACCGAGTACTCTAAAATTGCCTAGTTGTACAATGAGTGTAGTAGTACTGTAAGGTGGAAAGAGAACTACCAGCACCAAGATGTCTTCTCTCCAATGGCCCTTGTTTCTTATACAGGAGCACGAGAAAACATACCGAATTTAGAAACGGATAACGCCCAAGATTTTAATTTGTTCGGTAACAACGACCTAGAGAAACAGTTTCAGTAAAGTTTAGAAGAGTGTTTCAAAAGAAATAGTGTAATTTTCCTTTGAAATTCCACTTATTACAATATCTAACAAGGCAAAATGTTATTGTATGTGACAGATAAGAGACTGATTTTAAACTTAAATATATTTTAAGCTAATTCATAGCTCTTATTCTTTACCCTACATTCTCTGTTACATTTCTTTTACTTATTTATTCACGCAATATGAAATACCAACTTTTATTCAGAAAAAGGTATTTGCTTGCCATCACTAGAGGGTATTACACAGGTAGCATTCTACAATAGTGCCTGGGAAACTCAACTCTTCCAAAAATTAGTTAAGAGCTTTTCATTTGGAATAAGAACCAATCCAACAGTTTTATCCATTCACGTTAACAATTGGCAGGACTATTCCCACTTTTTAAAGAAGTAATTCAACATTTTCATGTACTCCAAAGAGGATTCTTCTGATTCACAATTCAATTTGGGGGTGTGCTGGGGGGTGGGTGTGTGTGTGTGATTTCCACGTTTTTGGTTGTTTTTTTTTTTTTTTTTTTATTGTCTATGCATCAAAAGCATGGAGGAAAAAGAAACACAAATCCTTTGGGATTACCAAAGCTGGTAACAGAACAACCTTCAACTCATCTTGGCAGCATAACTAGGAAAATAACAGGGAAATATCATGGGGTTTTCTATTACTTACAAAACTCTAAGCACTACATCCAAATTTAATCTATTTCTTTCATATATGCAAATATAAACAAAGGGTGTAGTCATTAATAAATCATGTCATTTTGCTTAACTTGTGACAGATGATAATAAAAAACCCCTTTGCTTTCCGGTATTTGTTCAAGACTACAGATTATTTAAATTAAACATTGACCCGTACAAACAGAAAAATAGTAGTATTTACATAAAAAGGAATTTGTTTACATAAACACAGAAAAAATTTATAGCTAAAAAGATCTTTCACAAGCTACATATAAATTGAAACTTTCTATCTTCATTGGTCTGTTTTTCCCTGATACTTCAACTTATTTTCAGCCTTTCTACAAGTCAGACACCGAACAGCTAATCAGTGTCCTTTCAAAATCTACAGAGCATATACAAGCTTTTACAAAACTTCACTTAGAGCTGGAGACCTTCCTGTGACCCTGGATGCTGAATAAATCCATCATCACCTTTCAAAAATCCGTTTTTACTACAAGACATCTATATTACAGTACTTTTTTGCCTCCTCCCTCAGACAGATGAAATTATACAAAAACATTTACATACATACTTTAACTTGACAGACTACCAAATATACATAACTCACATAGAATCTATGGAAAACCTCGCTGGTTTTCTATTTCACAGTAATAGAAGATTGAAGGAGTAACAAAAAAACAGCTCAGGCAAGGCCATAGAGAGATACCTACTAATGGAGAAATTATCCTTACTAGACCACCTCCTCCTTAGATATCCCAAGAGAAAAGAAAGCCACTTCAGACAAAGAAATTTCACTGTCACCTTTCAGGACTCCAGTGCTTATAAATCCATGCAGGCTTGAAACACTGGCAGATTAAGGTAGACCTGTAAAGGTAGAACACAGCAGCACGAGGCCTCTCAAAGAAAGCTAACTCAGTAATGTCTGCACACCCAACTTCTGATTCATACCTTTCTTCAGGCTGAACAGATCACATGAGATAACTGAATATGCAAATACAATATAGCACACCTCTCATGGAAATGCAAGGCTATACTCCTCAATAAGGAATGGAAAATTAATTAGAAAGTATGCTCGCTAGCAAGAGGTAGGTTTTATCAGTAGGTCAATATTTCCCTATAGGTTACAAACTCAGGAATTTAACAAAAAATTAGGAGTAAACTGTAAAATAACCCAAGATATTGCAGCAGGAGATATAAGCAAAAGAAACCCCAAATCAACCAACAAAAGCCTTTCACAATCCATGTCAGGTACCCAAGAGAAACTTAACAATAAAAGAGCTTGGGGAGGGGGGCGGATGTGTGAAATCAGTTGAGCATAAGACATTGATTACCCAGCTTTAAAATGTATTAACAATAAAACAGCTTGGGGAGGGGGGTGGGTGTGTGTGGGTGTGGGTCTGTGTCTGTGCCCGTCTTTGTGCCCTTCTGTGTGTGTGTGAAATCAGTTGAGCATAAGACAATGATTACCCAACTTTAAAATGTATCCCTGCAGTCAAGATCTTCAGGGATAAAGTAGTACCCTCCTCAGGCAGGTTAAGTTTCTTTCCTCCTGGTGGCCAGCAAGTGATGATCCAGTCAGAGCCTGGCAGCAGAGCACAGGCAATGTAAAGGCACCTGAGGTTCTCCTGGAGACAAGCAATTGTTCAGATAAGGACCTGCTTCTTCACAAGCCAGAGGCGCAAAAGTGAAGTCACAGCTGGAAAGGGAGCGGGCCAGGCAGGGTATACCAACAGACTCAGTATTACTAGAGCCAAGTTTAACTACCCTAACTCTGCCTTTGCAGACTAATTAAATCATGTTTCTAAGATTTCAGGAAGACAGGACTCCACTATTTCAGTGACAGCCTGTACAGTCTGCCCATAAAACAGTAGCAGGTGTTTTTTATTGCAAAAATTCTGCCGAACTATACTACCTCTGAAACATACCCTTCTTGCCTATTAACAGGAAAAATAATTCTGACTATCTTTATTTACAAGAACTACAAAAAATGGCTAGTACCTCGCTAGCATAAATATGCAGATTAGGAATTAATTGCAGAAGAAATATCATTACAGATTAAATTCCCTTTGGAAAATTACAGTAAAATGACCATCATGCAGTAAGACCACCCAGAAATCAGCTGAAGCAGCAGTGACAGTGATTAGAGCTTCTAAAAATACTCACTTCATCTATATTTAGAAGTTTAAAAATAAATATTCAGTAAGTTCAACAAGCATATTGCTACCAGTTTTCTTAGAAGAGTTCAAAACACTTGAGTTGTGAAAAAGACACTAATTTTACTGATTACACATTAGTCTTACAGCAGAATTTCTTTTAAAGATGTCTTGACAAAAGCATTTCTTGACGAGACTTGTGCATACTTTATTCTTACACTTGCTGCTTAAAGAAGTACTCCAACCTATAGGAAGATTCTATACATTAATTAACACAGTGTCGTCTCATACAACTATAAGTTGTTCAATTTATTCCAGGTCTGACTTTGAGCTACTGACAGTCATTTCACATTTTTCCTTCTAATTGACGGAAGGATTTAAGATTTAGTCCTTCCCAATCATCAGCCAACGTTTATCATTAGCAGGAATGGCAAAAACGTGTTAACATCACATATGTACACATGAATATGTACATTCACTGGCTCAGGATATTGTAAAATTTTACTCGGGAGAATAGCCATTCCCTCTATTACATAGAAAAATATACGGGGAAAAAAAAATCATGTAATTGGAAAAGTAATCATAATTTTTAGTGATTCAACCTATTTTTGCCTGCTCCATAAACTTGCATTAAACATTTTACGACATATCCTCTTCCTATCCTTCTGCATTCTGTATTTGTTGCAGCCTTTTTTGCTGTTAATCCAAATTGTTAATTCAGACTGTAATCATAATTTAAGATACTACAGCTTAATTTAAGTCTCAGAATAACCTGCATGACCCCAACTCTTTCTTGAATGTTTAATCTGACACTAACTGCTGTACTCGCTGCTTTCAACAGCCACAAGACCTACTCATTTCATTCATGGTGACTACTCACAACAGCAAGTCCTATGAGCACTGTATTTGGTATGCTATAAAAGATTTATTATTTAAAAAACAAGGTGCAACTTCTTGGATATCTGTAGAGTAGGTTTATAAAAGCATACAATATGCTAGCCAGAATTTAACATCTAACCAAGGATCATGAGAGACAACGGTTACAGACAAAGGGGATAATGAAAGACCACCATGGTGAATGCAGGTGCATTTACTCCCGCATTGTTTGTGATTTTTCTGTAATACAGAATTTTTTAGGATTACATTGCAAAGTTTTCACAAAGTTCCTCTCCCTTTCAGCTTCAAAACAGCTTTTAACATGGGAGCAAAGCAAGAAAAGAATCACTTTGAAAAGCAAATACAAGGCAGGCACTCTAAATTGTAATGAAGAAATTGGGGGGAGGGGGGAACCCCAAAATCCTCCATTTCTTTCAACATACAAGGCTTCAGATTTAGCAGAAAGGATGAACTAGAACAAGAAAAAGTCCAATTTTAAGAACTGGGTAAGAGCATGTACTCAACGGAGCTTTCAAATAGAAGAAATTTTAATTTGTCTAACAGAAGTGACAAAACTAGTTACTAGAGTGATTGATTACACAAAGATGCAAGCATGAAAAAGCATATTATTTAAATTCTACAGGAACTGCAAATTTAGCATTGTTTTTTGCAAAGTTTAAGTCATAAACAATTTGAAAGTTTGGAGGAAAGTTGCATGCTATTTAGAAATGTTACCAAAATGTAACCATCAGGATTTGACCATGTTGGTTCAAGTGTCAGTGAGGCAGCAACATTGCTTCTCAACAGTCCTGAATTGAAGAATCCATTTGTTAAGCCCAGTGAATAACTGTCGTGTTCTAAAAGCAACTACATCACTTGAAAGAATTGGTTTAGACAAAGCACATCTAAGAGTTATGCTCCTTTACAGAATCCTCCAACGTTGTAGGCAAGACTCAATATATTAATTCAAGTGAAATTTCTGATTTACTGTACATAGCATCGGTAGGTACATCGTGCTCTCTTGAACCACACATAAAATTAGTAAGTGGTTGAAACTTGGATCTCAATAATGAACCTCTATTAATCTACAGGTGGGTTAGAAATCCAAGTCCCCACTATCACAGAAGGGATTCAGCTAGCATTAATTAGATACATGAATCAAGTTTCCCTAGAAAACAACTGCACAACACAAAGCAGTCTCATTTGACAGTGAAACACTGGAAGGCTGAGAAACATGATAGTTATATCTTCACTGGCAGTTTGGATGACTCCCTATGTCACTAGGGTCCTGGTCCACAGTAAAGATCAGCTAGATCACTCATCAGTTAACTTCGAGAAACTTAACTAGTTTTCTCCAAGAAAAAGTCAAAACACAGCTGAGGAAACGATTCGTCATTAATTCCAGTGTAAACCAACTCCAGACAGATACAACTACAGCTATTACATAGCAACTGCCTATGGGTCACAGAAGGACATCAGAAAATAATCAGAAAACTCAGATTTCTAACAGTGTCATCCTGAAATAGATTTCTGTTTACTTACCTACTGCATACACTACTCCAGTTCTTTCTTACCGACTATAGTGCATCATTCTCAAATTACTGTTACCATCATGTTAATAAATCGTTGTCAGGTGACATTTAAACAGGTGCTATTTTAATTGACACATTTCCAGGTTATCGAATCTATCACACAACAGAGAAACAAAATTGTATTTTCTGATAATATATTCTATTCCAATATTTTTTCTGACATTTGGGGAATATCACAACAGTTAAGCAAGTCTTCCACATGCTTCAAATCCTGTACTCTTGCTCTGTTAGTTTTACCATCATGAAACACCTACGCTGATTTGAAGTTAGAAGTATTTCCATACAAATCAAACAGGACCATGCAGAGACCACAGCAATTGTTTATGCTGCAAATTTAGTATTTAACAAAAACTTATTAGTAGCAGAAGCAAGAAGCAGATAGAAGAAACAGACAAACTACTGAATACAGTCAAATTTCATTTAGCCTCGTAATATTATTTACAATTACTTTTTGCTAGCTATCTATGTAGCCTCTAAAAGAAACACACATACTTCAATTCACAGAGAAGATAAAACACCGAACGATGGATTTCAGGAAACAGCCAACAATAGAACAATTAAGGGGCCATGGCCAAAAAAGTGGCCCACAAAGAAAAGTCCAATGAGTTTCCCTATCTTGCAGGTAACCATTCTGCATACAGGCTTGAGTCCTCTCTGACATACACACGAAGTCACTTCCCCGATTTAGCTTCTCCCACTCAAAATACCACCATTTCGTTCAGCAGACCTGTGCCTTAATAATGCTACTCGGAAATGAAGAGCAGCTGCTTCTTTGCAACACTCACTGCAAACTTTCACCTGAGAGATTCAGAGGACAAAGTCTGTAATCACATTTTACCCTGCACTGCCAAAGTTATTACCTTACTAACCTTGTATGTGCATATTATAAAAATCATCCATTTATGTTACAGTGAATTACTTTAAGTTAACACTGGGAACACAACACCTGAAATGAATTTCAAGTGATAAGACCATCATCAATCATATTTTCTCAACATTAATGCCACTACATAAAGCCTTATGCTTCACTGCTTGAAGACATAGACGTTTTAGGAAGAAAATGTTATGCAGGTGGTGTTATATATACTTCCCTCAAATTAGCAGGTTCTTTGAACATATAGCATAAATCAACCTAAATAGCATATTTGACTAATATTTAAAGACAAATTATTACAAACATTAGTAAAGCTAGAAGCAACTTACTTGATCCACATTTCTAACAGTTTTGAAGATTACATCCCAAATAGGAAAAGGAATAAACAAAAAAATACATAAAAATTAGAACACACCAGTGAGGTCTTCCTTTTGTACTAAGTCCCCAAAACCCAACAATTTGATTTGTAGACATTTTAGCAGATTACACAAGGTCATACTGCAAAGTAAAAAAAGTGTAGGTATTAAATTAAGAAGAAGCACGTGCTATCAACATTGTAGATATTAACATCGGAATCTTGATTTCTTATGGCGCCAGTTTGCATTACTTTCAGCTAACATTTTAATTTGCAGACAGTTAAAACCTATGTGATGTTCTAACAAAGTATTTTCACAAAAGCAACTTCTTGCAGCCAAGTTATAATTCAAAGACCAGCCAAGTTACAACTTAAATTGCTAGGCTTAACATGGAGGAAAAAGGGCTGGATTTAAATAGAAGTATGACAAATCAACATTAGACTATGAAGGGAAAGTTCAGTTGTGCTATCACCAATAATTACAAGTCTTTGTGTAAATATTCCTGCATAGCATGAGCGTTTTTGTTGTGAATTTGAAGAGTTTGTTTGTAGAAGAATGGCTGCAGAAGCGTGGCCACGGAACCCCTGAGGGTCTGCACAATCCAGGCCTGGAGTGCACTATCCAGGCCCGGAATTAGAAGCGTACTGGAATTAGAACTGTGCTGAAATTATTGTGCTGAAGTTAACAAGAAAGTAACTTTGATCTATTCTTGAATCCTGCTGCAAAACCAAGAACAGGAGGTAGACAGAAGAAGTAACAAATCACAAGTCCGAGACACTGCTGACGCAAACAGCTGCATGAATCGAATGCTTGTTCCAATCATGATTAAGCTTTGAAAGCATGATAGTGTATCAGGCTATATAAGAAATGTTGGAAGCTAATAAAATTGAGCAAGATGCATAACTCATATTGAGTAGTCTCTTGACTCCGGCAGACTCTTCTCCCTACATTTGTTTTACATTCTCAAGCATTTGTTTCCAGCTTTAAAATGTAACGTTCAACAAGCACTAAAACTTTAGAACAAATCATCTTCTGAACTGTAACATTCATTAAGATGAGAATGATTATTATGTGATCAACCTGAAACCATAATCTCTATATAAAGGATTTTCTGATCAACCACGCAGGAAGATTATTTGTATCAGACACTAAGTACTGAACAGTACTATGAGAAAAGTAGTTCAAAAACCTAAATGCATCTTCAGAAATTACATCATTTCTGGGGATCAGACATCACAGGGAAGCTCACACCGAACACTGCAACACTTTCAGCAGGTGGGAGATGCTGTCCACCCCTATGCCTGTCACAGTTAACCACACCGAGTGGGAATTGTGGAGGCAAACTGCTGTCTGATGAAAACTCATATTCAAACAAGGCAGGCAACTGCTAATGCAACATTAAGTGATTTTCCCAATTATTTCAGGTCGCTGCTGATAAAGGCCAGTCCCAGCTGATGACCCAGCAGACTCTTCTGTCCTGCTTCAGATCTCACTGGAGCAATCCTCCTCTGCGCAGTACCAAGTACAACACAGCTCTGGTACGGGTCTGCAGCTCTGAACCACAACACTAAACCAAAGCTTCCAATCTCAAGAAATCAAAAATTAAAACAACTATCCTCACAAAAAAAAAAAAAAAAGATCCAATACTGCCTAAGTCCATTACATGCCTATAACTGAAATCACTAAAATGCAGCATTGGATTACTACAGAAATATTTAAATTGGATTACTACAGAAATGTTTAAATGAATAAAATACAGTGCAATTTGAATTAATAAAAGTTTGTTTTGTTATGAAACAATAGTGGAGCTAATACTACAGCTTACATGAACTACAGAAAATGTTTAGGTTTTCTACAGTTTAATCATCATTAATGGGACAAAGGAAATTATTTATTAACTAATGGGTCAGAATACAGAAAGAATGTCCTTGCAGTATTGATTTTGCGCATAAAATTAACTTCTTCAGTTGTATTTGTAACTGTCAAGAAAGCTTGAACAGTATTTAACTCGCTCTATTATCAAGCCTCAAGAAATACACACATAGTCAAGATGTCAAATTTATTTTGAAATGATGAAACAAAACACACGACCGCTTTGTGGGCTTACCCATTAAGTGATTAAAGCATAACTCTGACTAAACTGAATTTGTGCCAGTGTCAACATAAAACTGTTTTTAAAAGTCGGTGCTATGAATTATTTACTCTTCTCTTAAAGCTCAGTATCAACATATCAGTTCACTCTTCTTGTACTCCTCCTTTGTAACCCTGACTTGAATCTCCCTGTAATGTAACAGGACAGTGGTGACCCAAGTCTACAACGAAGCAAAGCAACATAACAAGGCTATGCAACCACCCAAATCATTCAATGCTTTTGAGGAAGAGTAGCTTTAGCAAAAGCACACTCCCATGAAGTGTAACAGTTTCAGCACACCTTGGAAAAGACTGGGCAGACCTTGATCATAAAATCATTCCTGCGTAGAGATAACCCCTTCCAAAAACCTGTGTGTGCAACTGCTTGGAATAGCACCAAATAACCTGAGAGGCAAAACATGCATCACAGCACAAATAATAACACCACACAAATCACCCACACTGGAAAACTACGTTGCTTTAACATTGAAGAACTGAATCACTTGCAAGAGCTCTAAGAAGGATTCCACAAAGCTACATGCCTGAAAGACCATCTTTCCACTATCTCCCTATATTCAAGGTATTTTGTGCCTTAGAAGCTTATAACACTGTCAAAGCCAAAAGTATTGGCCAAAGTCAAGCTACCCCACAGGAGATGAAGGTATTCAGCCTAATTTTATGACCCTAAGAAGATACAAACCTCTCCTTTAGAAACAGCCTAATTTGGGTTATCACACCATTAAGATCTTTAATTCTCAAATTCTAATAAAAGAAGGATTGCCTGTTAGAAAGTGCTGAGAACAAAGTGTAAACAGCCAGATGCTGCAAAACACTAAAACATACTCCCAAAAGCACACATAAGTAATGCTTACCAAAGTGGTAATGTTATCAAATACATTCATTAAGAGATAAATTAAATAACAAATCAGTGATGCTGTTAAAGACTCTATTACTTCTTAATTAAGTCTGGCCCTGATGCACAACTTTCCAAACTCATAAAGACCTCTATACTATGATTGTGCCTAAAATTCAGCACATTTATCTCTATTTATTTCTCCTTTGCAGCAGACACATAGAAACATCCATGTGCTATAAAAGCATTACCAAGCACTACTAAAACAGCTGTACTTGCAGAACTTAGGCCTAAATCAAACAGTATTTCAACAACTACTTTTCACAAACAATACTGGAAGTGTGCTACTGTGTCGTAACTTCTATTGACATGTGCCTCTGCACTCCAAATAAGGCTGAGGAAAATCATTAAAGGTTATCCTCCTAATTTGCATGTTGTGAAACAGCAACCGTTACCATCTCTAGATCTTAAAAAGATTCCTTATGTACAATCCTTTCTTTAAAAGTGTATTCTTACAATTTCTGAAACTTAATTGGTTATTATATTTTGTTCCAGTGAAAACACTACACTAATTACCCAGCTACCAAGTGTCATGCTGCAGTTATGCTTCTGTTTGGTGTAACAGAATAATGTTAGACTGACCTCTGTAAGACATGCTGGATTTTTTGCCTTCATTTCCAGAAGGCTCAATTTAGTAATATTCCCAGCATCTCTCAGCAGTGAGCTGTGATGGCTAAAATTAACTGAAACAGCTTATTAAGGGTGGTTTCTCAAATTCAGTAATCAAAACCCCACAACTTCAATCACGAGCTTTCGATTAGGACAGAAATCACTAAACTTCTTTTATTCCTTACTCCAAAAACATGGTGAATTTTAAGAAAAAAAAATGTTTGTATTAAAACTTAAAACCAATGCAAACCTGAAATACTGTATTAATTTAAGACATAGCAGTTCTATAGAAGATAGTTTTCTAAGTTCACAGGAGCGTTAAAATTTCTAAACTATGATTACAGAGGATAACATAAATAAGTACTTTACTACAAAGCGGCTATTGGCTTTAACAAAGTAATTTGGGTTAAATGAATTATATATAAGATAGCACGTGTTTGTAAGAAAATGTTGGAGTTTTCCTCAAACTGAAAAGCTGGGTAGTCTACTTACTACAGTTCCCACTATTTTTCAGACTTCTCCTCAGCTACGCACACAACAGGCAAATTCCAGAAGCCCATGAAGCTTCTCAAAAGTATTTTAAATAGATGCAGAAAGCCTACATACTTAGGCATATTTCTATAGAATACATTCATCATTTTTAAATCCCATACAAGTGTTATCAGCTTTCAGCAAGAACATTATGCATCAACCAAAATAAGCATGTCTCTAGTTGCAGTTGTATTAAACAGTTTCAACAGAAATGTTCACATAAGAGTATCACAATTTTCACTGCACATTAAATAATTCCACAGAACCCAGGCATATTCAAAATGAACAAGTTAGAAAATTAGCATACTGGCAGCTTCTTAAAGGACTGCATTTTTACTTTACACTGTTTACAACACTCATGGTCAACCTTGATCTTAATGTGACATAGTAATATAAAGCTTTAAAAACATTTTTAAAAAGCAATCTAAACTGCCTTCATGTTATTCAATGCTGTATTTCTAGGACTAAAATTCTGTACATTATACACGATGACCAACTTTTAAACCCTGTGAGGGGCCTAACATTGCAAAAGTAGCAATTCCTAAACTGATCACCAAATTACTAATAGAACATTCACATGCAGTATTTACCATATGTGTCCTAACTAGATTTGATACCTCAGACTTTCGTACAATGAAGAATTTTATTTTTGCCTGACGTGTTTTGACCTATCGTCATTTCAGTTCTTACTAACAAATGAAAGAAGAAAAAAGCCAGAAATTACTATTTCACTTGTTTCAACAAAAAACTGTTACAAAACGTTGTGGAAGAAAAGATTGATGTGAAAAGGAAAAAAAAAAAACAGTTGTGTCTATGAGCCTACCATTTTCAATGAAAAATTATGTTACTCTCTATGTGGGAAACATTTTTAAATCCTCTAGCATAAATTTCTTCACAAGGCACATCACATGCTAAATTCCATTTAAAATTAATGAATTTTCAGCTCATAATGACCTTTTTTTTTTAGAGCTACAGCACTTTTGATAAGGTTTCTGGTATTCTCCAGATGAAAACAGATAAATCTAAAAATCCAAAAGGCTGCTATCCGAAAGTGTCACTAAACAATGCAACAGAAGTTGTTAAAAATCAGACTTTATCAGACTTACCGCCAGTGCTTTAGATAACTTTGTTCTATAGTTACTCAAAACAATTGAATCAGAGTCCTTTAGTGGCACATATGCAAAACCGTCTTTAATGAACACTCTTCTGGCTCTAAATAGATCTACAGCATCTGCAAGTCCAACCTAAGAAAGAAAAAAACCCCATATTGTGAAATAGCAAAATAATGCAGTAACAATGTTTACAACCCTAAGATTCAAGATGGACCAGTAAAGCTTTAAGTCATTCTCTGTCTTTTAATACTCTATCCAGGCAAAACAAAGACTTCGAAGTTAAATGCTAACTTTGACATATCTGATAAGTATTTTGATGGAAAAAATATTGTTTACTTACAAAAAGTCACACTAAAAGGGAAAATAAGCTACTTTAAATTTTGCATCTATGATTATTAGCCCAAGTATGTAGCTTTGCATCACTTACTGATATTTGAAAGTGGATTTGTGTTGACCTTCTGTTTCACACATCTTGAAATATTTGATTCATGTAAGCTACGTACATAAGGTATTGGAAACAGAGCTCGAACCCAACCAACTTAGCTCCAAAGAAGAATCAGTGGGCTATGTTACATACCTCTTTTCCTCTTCCTTTGTTCTCTTGCAAAAAGAATTTCAGACTAATGCAATCAGGTCAAACCTAGTTTCAACAACAGATGTTCGAGAACGCCTCCAATCCTGAACAAACTGTCAGCCAGGTAACTTAAGTCATTTGTCTGAGAAACATTAAAACTTAAGACCATTTTTGTGGAAAAACAAGGGATGACAGGACAGAGGACATCAACAGTAGTTTAAAGGTCCTTTCATTCTCCCAGTCCCTCCCCCTACCCTTAAACTGATATGAAGAGAACCTCACATTAGTCTCAGCTAATTTAGATACTTAGATTAACTATTAGCAATAGTATTATGCAAATTTAACAACTCCAAGTTTAACTGAAAGAGAATAAATGCAAACCTGTGGAACCTGGCAATTTCTACTTACCTTATAGAACATTTGTTCTTTGATTTTATTTGCAGTGAGGCCAGGGGTTGATGCACACAGCTCATTTGCCAATTCACTTTTCAGGTCTTCACTAATCTAAAATTAAGAGCTTGTTTTAAAACTGTGGAAATACTTTAGGTGGTGGGCTTTTTAATTAACATGAGCTAAAAGATTACTTCATCTGTAAATATATCATCACTCATCTGTAAATATATCATCACTTTAGTTCACAAGGGAAAAAATTACATATTCAGCAACTGATCACTTATTAAGCAGAAACCAGCAAAACACTAGTGGGTCAATAGTGTTAAACAGCCTTCCTTCTGAAGCATTAGTGTATTTTAAAATCTGCACTACTTTCAAACATTAACACAAGAACTATAAAATTTGCTATCATGTGTTGACACTAAGTCAACCCCTTCAAAATAAAATGTGACAATACCTGCTCATATCTAGATTTACTGTATGCATTAAAACAAAGCATGATGACCCAATAGCAATTAGTAAGGACTTAACATCATCAGATTTTTAACATCAGTTTCAGCTCATTTTTAAATGCAGACTTTCTAAAAAAATGACATATCATCTTATAGTCACAGGTTTACCTCTCTCTCCCCTTTTTTCTTTTTGAGGAGAACAGTGTTATACTTTCTGTTCACTAAATGTTAGTGCTTTCCTAATTCTTGAAACACGTAAGTTAAGCAGCAATGCTCTAATTCAACAGCTTAAAGTATTTAAACCAAAATTTCTAGCCTGAAAAATCATGGACAATGTTACACTTCCTAATATAAAAGCTTAAATACTTCTGTTACATAAATAGATAGTTATTATGCTTTTTGGCTATTTAATAACACACCAAATACAGTCAAAAAGCCACACTTAAAATTAGCATATTGTTATGATTTTAGTAAATAAATCATTTGGGGGTTTCATTCAACCGAAAACAGTTAACAGTATTTGAAATTGAATTGTTCTGCTTTAAATCATGATTAAGCTCAGGGTTTAGAACTTGAAAAAAGTAATAAATTAATAAAATTATAAATAATGCACTGTGATAAAATAGATCATACATGACGGTAATCCAGCAATGATACCTAGTAACTTCATTACATACAAGTCTTAAATATTTGCACACCATGTTCCTGATAAAGTATAATGGACGTAGTCCCTGACTGAAAGGGATTAAGCATCAAGGAACACACAGAACATCTTCCCAAAACATAGATGGACACAGATGTCACTGAAATATAACACATTGTGTGACACTGCTCTACATAAACTGGACAATAACCTATGGAGAGGTAATGCAAGGCTGCAGTCAAGATAGCTTTTAGGGACTAGTCAGCAACCACGCGAAGGCTATTGCATGCAATAGACATCCAGAGTCCAAATGCAAGATATAAAGACAACACTCAGTGGCTTTCCTCTCCATGAAAAAGGATATGTGTAAGCAGTTCAGTCTCTTCACTGTACATCTAAATTCATTGACCAACGCTTCTATGCAGTTAAGTGCGCATTTACACAAAACTTTTTTCCTCCTTCTCAGTTGGAAAAAAATGAGAAAATGAAGGAAAATACTTTTCTTGGGAGTCATATGAAGGACCATTTAATTTCAAATTTGGAAAAGTAGCTCAGCAAATCCCCTCTATGAAAGTGATTTGATAGATGCATATGAAATGGCCAAAGCAGTGATTTCTAGAAGGCTTATGGTTACCCTGTCCACATCTTGATGTCCTCTGTAGTACTCTCTCTGGAAAATCAGCTTTAAAACAATAATAATAAAGCCGCCAGCAAGTCAGAAGACTGTAACTTTGAAGACAGAGGAAATACACAGAATCATTGTATTTCTGCATGTGAAAATCTAATGCTCAGGGAAAAACAGCAGGGAAACACAAACAGGGAAAAACAAAAAAAAAAAAGGTAAGGAAACCATTTTTCTTTAACAAAGTAGCTGTATCAAAACAACTAAATGTGTTTGTGTAAAAGATACAAGAAAACACTTCCTATAAAATACTCCCACTAACAATCCTGTTAAGTCTTTGAAAGATTCCTGCTTTTCAAATGTGACACACTGGAACTATATACGAATTTCATGCAGAGCTACCAGAACCGTGCTACTCCCTCCCAGATGATGCATTTCTTC
Source organism: Falco punctatus (assembly GCF_963210335.1). NCBI lineage: Eukaryota > Metazoa > Chordata > Aves > Falconiformes > Falconidae > Falco > Falco punctatus. The sequence continues at coordinate 17,869,567 of NC_137584.1, forward strand.
TTTAAATAAGTAGGAATCTATGTCACTGTATCAGCCTGCAGGCTTGCCTTTTACCTTGTATAGACCAAAGTTTTAATTTTAATTCCAGAGTAGTGGCTTCCACTCTTCAAATGTAACAGTTTTATGCTTTGTCAATAGAAATTGCTTAGGAGAGCCCAGTCTACCAAGTCATTCCGAACCCTCAGTGAAACCGTCTTCAAATAAAAACAGCCCAACATATTGTATAGCTATTAGTGGTTACAATTGTATTACTACTTATAGAGTATCTCACTAAAAAAACATCAAACTGAGCCGAGGATAGCTATTTGGGTTTTTTTACAGAAAGCCATTAAAACAGTCCAGTGACTGTTTTACAGACAGGCTTTGCAATACTGGGGGGAGAATGAAAAGATGGAAAGGCAAGGATTCCTTGGCTATTTGTTTTTTGAAAAACAATTAGCTCATGTTCATCAACAAAACCATTTTATTCAGTATTACATTTAATTACAACTAATTTAATATTGTATATTAATTTTAATTTAATATACAATAGTTATAGTGACTCCAAACTTCGCAAGATGTCTAAATCCTACTTCATTAGTAACTTGACCACATTGATCTTGTACATATGTAAAATCACAGTGATTTTACATTTTCTTGCATCTCACTACCAAAAAAATTTAACATTGTTGGGGAAAACAAGATCCTGATGAAACCTCCAGAAAAACAAATTAATAGGCCACAAGTAAAGATTTGGATAAGACTGTGGACAGTGTTACTGAAAACACAGTTTCATCAGAAATTGTATATTTTAAACAAACAAATATTATTGCAAAAGAGTATTTACCATATAAATGCCTAATACTTATAAAGCTGTTCAATAATTTACTTCTTACAGCCTCAAGCACCTTATTGATTAAGGCAAACCTCCAGCAGCCCTACAAACACTTTGCTCCTTGCCTTTTCACTAAATTCACATTGCCTTGATGTTTTCAGCTAATGGAGACAGAGGAAGAAGAAACAGGGATATCCCTAGTTCCTAACTAAATCTGTGAGATGGCTCCAGAACACATTTAAAAATAAAACTTCTTTTCCTAAAGACTGGAATGTTAAAAATAACCTTGCATTGGCATAAAGATTTCACCATTTTCACATAAAATTGTGTAAAATTGACTGAAGGTGCAGTGCAATGAAAATACACTCCTTATAGTCTAAACCCTGACTCAGACCTTCAGTTAGGTCATGCCACTACCTCTGTATACAAAGCATCATAAAACATGTATCCCAATTTTTCTTGGTTCAAGGAAGCTGGGAAAAGCTTTTTATTTTCTTCTTATATTGAAATAAGAACACTTTGTACATTCAGTATAAATGTACAAAGAACGATTTGTACATTTAGTAATTTCATCTCTAAATGGCACCTGCAAGAACACATTCCGGTAATCATTAAAAAATTAGACACAATTAAATACAGCTTTTAGGATTCTAATCAAGATCAGAAAGAAACAGACTTAACTTTTGACAGCACTCAATGATGTTTGCCACATAAAATACTGTGATTTTCAAAAGTTTTAAAAACAAAACAAAGAAAAAAAACCCCACAGAATTCTTCTCAGGGTTTCATCTGGTGCCCATCTGACCAACCTCACTGAACCGATTCAACTCATCCCACACAAAACAACACACTGGTTTTGCCTCATTAATACCTGAATAATACCTTTGTTGCCAGTTTAGTAAACTGAACCTGCTTATCACCAAGTCAGTCTGCGCTTCACTCAAGCAAAGAACAATACCACCAGGAAAAGGATCTTCCCTTTTCAGTGACAGCGGGTCACCTACCATAGCTTGAAACAATGCAATGCGCCATCATAAGGTTTTGAGACTTAGAAGAATTACAAAAATCAAGACATCAAAAGGGAAGGCATAAGAGGAAAGGAAGGGAGCAAGAATTTGGGACAAGTTGTATTATTTCTAGTTTTCCTGTTTTCTATGTGCAGTTTATTCATTGATTTTTAATCACAGAATTGTCCTAGAAACACAAAGACATAAATTTAGATTAAAATATGAATAATTTAATATGTAATGCTTGGTTAAACAAATACTGGCAGTAAGGCAGTCCAACAACCTCAAAGTAAGTTTGATATCCCTGCTCTGCTTTAATGAAGAGATAAAGATGCACACACATATTATGCACAACTACTTAATTTTGCCATTCCTAAGTCTCCCAGTAAGGAACAAGAACTCCATGGACAAGTCCTTTCCTTTTCCAAGATTCAGCTTCAGGTATTTATGTACACACATCACTAATGTCCTTAGAAAGCGAACTTCTAAAACAGCTGAGCAGCTGGTACTCAAATTGCACAACACCCTCCTCAAAAAGAGAGCATCAATCTCTCAACACTCTATTGCCATTTTAAGTATGAAATGGACAAAATGATAATTTCCTGGTCAATCTTCTGCATTGCCACACATCACAGTACAAACTAAGCTAGAACTAGAACATAAATGTATTAACCTAGATACCATTAAATTTAAGAATATAAATTTAAAGTGTATTCAGGCAGTTAAGCAAATACTAGCTTAATTAGGGAAGGACATCACTCCCAGCTGTCCTACCAATTAAAAGCATGAAAGGCCATAAATAAAACATTCCAGAGGCCCACAAATCTGTTGTTAAGAAATCTGATGACATTTCTTAACAGGTAACAATTCTATTTTGGCCAGGCACAGATTAATTAAGAAAAAAAACTGTATTTCCACAGTACTACAACTTACTCTTTTAGCTCAAGTTCAGGTTGCTGGCATCCCTAAAAATATAAAAGGCTGCACCTGGAATTATTATATATTCTTATCCATCAACTGAAACACTATTGGGTTGGGGTTGGGTTTTTGTTTTGTTTTTTTTTTAAAAAAAGTCAGGAGTGGGCACAGAAAGGACATTTTATAGATCTTCCTCAACTATGCAGCTAACTCATGGTTACCCTAACCACAGAGAAACTCAGTGACACAGGTCCAGTTTCCTACATTCCTGACAAAAATTTCCCTACATTCATGAAAAGGAAAACTGAACAAAACCATTTAAGATTAATATGTATGTGGTGATGTTTCTGGAGTAGAGTCACACATGACTGAAGAGCTGACAGAAGATCCTTATGAGAAATACAGCAAGAAGTTTTCTTGCATTTACAAATCAGGATGCTAACTTCAGACTCAATTTTACAGAAACTTGTTAACAAATGTTTCTCTAGACTCAATCACAGGATTAGCAGGGAAGAGCATTTCAGTGTTGGCAGACCATTTTATGAAGCTTACGTCCAAAACAGCTGCTAGTAAATTCTACTTGCAATGTAATTACATCCTGCAAAAACAATTATTTCATCTTTTATGCTGCTGTACCAAGGAACAATACAAACATTTCCAAAGTTGCTGCATTCACTGCTGTGTGAAGAATAAATTCATTTTGGAAACATCCTTAACCTCATCCACTACAAAAGAACTTAACACTTTGATTATCCAAAGAATTTTTTCTTCTTGAATAACATTTGAAAAAATAAATTATTGATTTCCCAATTTTCTCTTCACTTCTGCCCCAAAAGAATGTCTAAAATACTTACAGAAAAAGAGGGCAAACTTGATGACACCGTTCTCTTTGTCTATACTAAAAGTTTCTTCCAGGAATCCAAAACTATCAATTGCTAAGAACTGAGGATCTACAGGTGTCAGGTTAGGACTTGCTTCTCTTTCACCATTTCCAAACCATTAGGTAAGTGGCAGTCAAGTGTGACCTGATTAACTACTGAGTGCTAGAACACATTATCACACAAGCAGTGTGGTTACCCTTCCCACCTTTTCTATCATAAGCTGAGGAACGTGGTGTAGAAGATACCTACTCTCCACTGCATTGCTGGTATAGCTGCTGTTTCACATTACTTTAGAAATTCAGGGTTACTGCAGAACATCCGCCTCAGACTAGACTGTATTCCAAATGTTGCCTGGTGGTTTTCAGCTAGACTAGGAGGAAGGATATTTTCATTCATCATCTCATTTTTATTGCAGCCTTTTTTGCAGGTTTTTTTTTTAAAGCCCCTAACTTTTTCAAAGCAGGAAGAGAATGGACTTCCAACAAGAAAGAGCATGTATTGCACCCAGTACAGAAGGATTCAACCTTACAGTGGACTCTAACAGTCCTATTTAACTCAAATAATGAGCCACACAAAGCTATTTAGTAAGAATCGTAGTGCTCCGATGCATTAAAGGGGGCATAAGTAACTGTACAGTTTGTGGTTTAGTTTTACTTAGCTTCAGTAGCCAATTTTAACAAAAAAAGCGCTATCTTCTAAGGCTCCATTTAGACTTCTGCAGGTAACCAGCATCTGTTTCTAATCAAACCAAGATGATTACCAAATTAAATCTTTTAATTAGCATTTTGCATCATTTACAAACTGTTGTTCATTATGTTTAAGAAGGTGAAAAGGGACATCCCCAGTAGCTATATATTCTTCAATCATATCTAGTACTTAATTCCACAATTTTATAGAACATGTCCAATACCGTATGTGCAAATAAATACACGCAACTAGAATTACTGCAGCAAAATGCTAGTTTTCTCCATGACTAGTAACAAAGTCATGCTTACTGTTCAAGGACCCATTAGGGAAGGGTAAATAAAGACCCCTCCTCACCCACCCTGTCAGTGCACAAAGAAATGGCAAGTGCATGTTCTTCCCTCCTTCCAGGCAACACTTCTCCCTCTCAGATTTATGTTTATATTCTCCTGTGAATCAAGCTTTATTTAAAAAAGTCTGTAAGAGAATCCTGCAATTAATTTAAAGCCTAAATGTTTTAATCAAGATTCACATCATCTATCCATCCCCTACAATGCTAGCCCACTACAATACTCAGGTTGTTTTGCAATCAAGCCCATTATTTTGGGTTGTAGCTTGGTAGTAAGACTGCTTTGTGAAATCCATTAATATGCAAACAGACCCACCAGCTGACCTACCAAATCCTTGGGACTGCAGTACGATGGCCTAAAGAGTACTACATACTGGTTGAACTGGATTCCCTGCTAATACTTCTGAAGAAAGAGGTCTCCCTAGGATTTTCTTCCCCTAATATGTAACTACACTTAACTGCAAGAGGTAGCCATAAACCTAAACATCAGTGGAGGTTTTTTTCTTTATCAGGAACAAAAGACAATTTTATAAAAAGGAGCAGTGAATTCTGTGACAAAGCCACCACTTGGTGTCACTTAAATTTATCTTCTGAAATGTAAATGATTAGACTGAGTTTATTACTTCCTTTGAAATTAAACACTTTAGGATCCATGTTTTCTTAAAGTGCCAATGGTATACATGTTTCATTGTCTCATTTAACAAATTCTAGCATTTTAAAAAAATTAAAGAAGACCTACTCTAAGCCTTTCCATAATTTTGTTTCTATTGTTATTTTAAGCATGGAGCCAAGTGACAGAATACATATTTATAGCTAACTTTGGCAATAAGGCACTATTTGCCACCTAGACACACGTCACTTCTGACCTTTGCTGTCACCTCTAAGACAAGCATCATTGGTTTTCAAGCAAATGTAAGATTCAAGTAGCAGAAAACAAAGATAAAATTCAGCATCATTTCCTTAACAAATGCAAACTGCAACCTACTTGGACACAGTTACTGTTTGAGCTTGGCATAAGTTTCCACACAGTAAAATTAGGCTCTAGACAGCTTCCAATTTTAAAGGTTTTTCCCTATCCTGTTTGGAAAAGGAAAAAATATTATGTGATGCCTCTGAAATGCAAAACCATAAACCCAAACAGAAGAATTTGCTTTATACACCTCATACCAAAATGCATAATTACGAAGTCACAGCCTTTTAGTGGCCAGACACAACACTGAGCATTTTCTTTTGCCTTTATCTGTCCTTACTAAGGACACAAACTAGTCCCATTCTCACTAATCCAAATCTGACTTTAGGATCTTCCACACCCAGTAAAGGCTGCCATAAAACATTTTTTCAAGATGCTAAACTACAAATATTTATACAACTGTCCCACTACTGAGATAAATGCTTCTGAAGAAAGCGTAATAATGATATCAGAAAGTCTCTCATAGGAGTGCTGTGATCATAAAAATGGGAATTAAAGAAGTTTAATTTCTACTGCTTAAAACTGCTAAAAAAGCACTTCAACCTCAACATCAAAGAGCTACTGTGGAAAAAAATTAACTCTAATGCATTTTGCTCATTCCTTTTATTTTTGCAGTTCTTACTATTTCCTCTCAAATGCTGGCAGATGCACTATAGAGCTTTAGCTCCCCCAACTGACTATTCATTCCCATCTGTTATTCTTTCCCCATATACTATGATCCAAAGCATTTTATCAAAATAATGTGCTTTATAACAGCATTAAAAAAAAATTAAGATGGTTAAATTTTGAGACAACTGACAGTTACCCAAAACCAAAGCATGTAACTTAGAAGTTACAAAAAAAATCATTATTTTTAAATTTCAAGAGGCTTTTCAGAGGTGAAGAAGTTCTAGGATAATTTACACAAGATTTTTATGCTCTGTGGAGAGGAAACAGCAACATAGAAAGAAATACACTAGACTTTGAAGTTTATTTCTTCTGCACTCTGCAGAAAAATAACACAGAACAGAAGCATTGCAAGGAATCTAAATTCAATTATACATCATCCTTATACCACAGATAAAGACATGATAATAACTATTAATTTTCATTTGTTGTGAAAGCAACAAAGAAGAAATATGTCTATTTCAAGGAACAAACTATCTGAAGATAAGATGAAGGCCGGGTCCAGGAAATCAGAACAGTCAAGATGATAACCAGAACGTAACTGAAACATAAATTTAGGGTAAACCTTTACATTCTACTCCACTCCCCATTCCATCACATGAAGTTAAATTCCTAGAAAGGTACAGCAACAAATCAAAGCACCTGATAGCACTTAGGAAAAACCACAGGAGACAAGCAACAGCCCACATGGATCTGTCAAAAAAAATTTGTGTTAAGCCAATCTCACTGCCTTTATGACAGTGAAACAGATCTCAGGGATAGAGGGGAAAAAAAGAAGGTGTCATATTGTGTCAAAAGTCCTTGAAGTCACTCTCATAAGACACTCTGAGCAAATGACCAAACAGTTCCACTGAAACTCCTATTACCTGGGTGCAAAACCAATCAGAAAAGCCACGCATGGAAGAATTTAACTCAGAAATAAAAGGACATATTCAGTTCCACAATTATGTAATTTTAAGCTAAAATTCAGTATTTTTGTTCCTAACGTGCATATTAAAATAGGGGCAGATTACATCTTTAAATGCCAGGAAACTGGAGACACTGCAAGGGCTCTAAAGAAAGGAATCAGACAAAAGAATCTGGTCTAAAACTGAAGGCTGTATTTCAGCAGAGACGCTTCATGGTTTTACATCCAAGCCAGTCCCGTACAAACAGAGGAAAACCTGACTAACCAGGAGTGCTGACAAAAGCAGTTGTGCAACCTCCCCATCCCCAGCTTGGGAGTCACTGTATCATGCTATTGGCATGGGGGTGAAGTGTGAAGAATATATTTATTTGATTTCCATGTCATCTTAGAATTGGTAATGGTCAGGAGTATTCTGACCAGCTGACACCACATTTGGAAAAAGATATCGCCCCACTAAAAATGGCAAAGGACATGCAAAAATTACAAACCACCACACACAAAGAAAGGCTAGAAGAAGAAACAAGAAAGCCTAACTAGTCATCTTATGTGTAGAAGGCAAACAGAAAGAAGACGAAAAAACCCCAAACAAACAAAAACCCTACCTTTCTCAATTAGTGGACAGAACAAGAAGAAATGGACTTATGTTACTGGAAGGTAGAGTTAGGATTTTTAGGAAAAAAAGGTTGCAAGGAAAGTAAAGCAGCAGAACGATGACCACCACAGAGAGACACGAATATACAGGTACTGGGAGTTGGCAAGCAAAGCTGTGAAGTGTTCATGCACACAGCAAATGAAACAACTGTCATCTTCAAAGCGCTCTTAAAAGAGGCAAAGGCAAAAAGCAAAGAAACACAGCATTTTGAAAACAATCACAGAACATTTTGGTCCATGTGGGAAGAACAGAGACACTTAAACAGTGTCCAGAGAGAGACAAAGTCTGGCTGGTTAAGATGAGTGAGTTTTGTGGCAAGTTTTCACAAGAACCAAGTGCAAAGGAACCAGAAGTTCACTGGATCTTCCAAATCAACACAAGATGTATCACCTACTCGGAGACCTTCAGCTGCAGATGCTGAAAGCACAATCTTTCATCTGATGCCTAAGAACAAGTGGGAGGTCTTGGGCAGTTAAAATTATGCAAGGCAAAGCAGACAAAATGCTAAAACTCAGAATGAGGTCTTCAAAGCAGGTATTTGTGACAATGCCAAGTAGTAAATGGTGTTCTAAGGAAAACTACAGCCTTGCTACACCAAACATAAGCTAGGAGAGCATCCAAAAGAGAAAATGGGAAAGACAAAACTAACGGAAAACAAAGAGCTAGTAGCAAAAAAGTATCTTTAGCTATCAGGTAAGGGTTGAGACCAGAGTAATAGTGACACCACATCCATGAAAAAGAAGAAAATTTGAAGAACTGAATCCTATCGCACTCACCACAGAACCACAACACAGAAAGAGGAAGTTAAAAGAAAATAATTCAAATATCCACAGCCTTACACAACGAGAGAAGAGAATCATGACTGAGTAGACTAGAAAGTAGTTTTAGTAGAGGAAGTAAAAGCTGTAGCTGAGAAAAACCAGAAAGACCTGAAGCTGAACTTAGGACAAAGAAGCAGCAAGAAGCAAGCATTGAAAATGCTACATGCAGTTAATTTAGTGATGAAGTACTGAATATAATATTGGCAGGAGAGCTCATTCCTTGAAAACAGACAATGAATAGTTAAATTTTCTTCAAAATTTAAACCCTGTTAAAACAAGGGTTATGAACAGCTTAATTACATTATTAGTTTCACTGAAGCAGTGTGGAAGAATCTCCCAGTATTTAAAGAGTAAAATTAGGCATTGCTTCTGCCGAGATGGGTAAACAGAAAGTAGAAATGCAAGATGCTGAGATGGGGAAGTTAGAGGGTTACTTTGTGATAAGAAGAGGAGGACTAGAGTGATTTGAGAAACAGGACAGAACAACAAAATTAGTATGTCAGAGCTATTCCCAAAATTTTATGTTAAAAGGTCCCAGAATATGTGGCAGCTGTCTGAAGATAAATTAGAGGAGTGACAGTTCCTATACGAAAAGTTCAATGAAAAGGCACTGAAGAGTAAAGTTCTGTTGATTGTCATTTTAGGAAACAGAAGGATTGAGCAACAGCTGAGGAAATACAGTCAAATTCATTGAAAGAAAGAAGTGTGAAAAATTACAGAAATTAACATAAGTTAAATTCACAAGGAACGAAAAGAAAGATAATTTAGACTTCTGCTAGTGGAGTTTCCTTTTAAGGAAACATTAATCCAAATACTAATTTACAGTAACTGGCATGTTAGTTGCCAATCCAGGGCACTCCGCTATTAAGCAAAAGCGAAGATACCAGTGACTAAGTAACTTTTGACCCAGTTTCTCCTTTAATGCTATAAAGCCCAAGTTGGCATATATTAGAAGGAAAAAAAAAAGTATAAATAAAACTCTAAAGAGAATACTATCATCACTTTTCATAAATATCTTAAAACAACTGCTGAAAGAAGCAAAATATAGTAGAGTTGACTATTTACGTTTCAGGAGCATGCAAAAATCCAGCCTAAGATATAGGAGTTACTATGGAATGTAACATACATAGGCACAGCCTTGAAGGGCAAGAAAAGGGTAAGCAGCAGAGTGAAGGAAAGAATAAATCTACTCCACTTTTATGGCTTCAGATTATCATCATCATCATCATGGTAACTGCTTCCCAGTGTTAGGTCCTGTAAGACCAAACACTGAACGATATAGCAAGCTTGACACCTTAATTCAGGAATTTCTAGGAATGCCAATGACCCAGATATCTTGCAGTTTTCCTGAAACTTACAGACACGCTGAAAGCTTTTCAGTAACAACTTGTGGCAGTTACCATAAATATTCTGATTATGTCAAATAGGCTATCAGAATATCAAATCAATGAACTAGGACTTATCTCACACTATGAATGTCTAAAAGCACTATTACAACAAAAAAGTGTAAGTATGGTCATTTCTCAAAGGCTTCTGAGACCAGCACGCACAACCAGCAACAAGAAAAAAAGCAAAAAGGACAAGTGAAAAGGCTGGTGTAGGAACAGGGGGATGAATGGCAAGGTACGTATGTAGCAGGACATGTGAAAAACCACACAGACAACCAATTTCACTGATAAAGTTATGTCACAAAATGGGGCTTGGGCATAATGTCACCCAACTCCAAACTGGCAGACACAAAATCAGGCACTCCTAACTTAAACAAAGGGAAAGAGCAGATAACCCACAGCTTGTGGCAAGAAAGAAAAACAACTTTCTAGTTAAACCCCCGAGTATCACTTACCTGTAAAACCATTTACTTTATATAATTCCTTCAGTACTGAAGAACTTACTTTGAGATTTAAATATTTTCTATTACTATAATATTTTAAATATTCATTATATTTCCCTTTAAATATCTGAAAAATCTGTATTAGTAGCTTTCACTGCCAGAGACTGTCAAGGCAGCATTGCTGTAATTACTCATTTATAGTAAGATTTTAATGCTTTAATTTCCTGAATTAATGTAAATCTCAACTGCACACCTGTGTTTGCATATTCTCTCTCATAGGCTCTGTAACCTTAAATGTCAGCATTTACTTCTTGAGTGCTGCTTAAGGATTTCCTGTGCCCCCTACATGACTGACTTTGCACATAGACTATTTAACGTGCCTTGGGAGCTCAAAATTACATGCCATACATAAAAAGTTTCACTATTTATCTGGATTATGACAGCACTGTCCCTTAAATATTTTTTTTAAGTACAGAATACATTGAAAACATTCTGAAATACCTTCAGAACCATTCCATGATTCTCCTGTTACTGTGATAGAAACAGGGAACAGATTACCAAGTATTTCTTGTTCTTTTTTTTTTTAAAAAAAAAAAAGAAAAAAAAAAGAAAGAAACAATTATACAGCAGAATCTTCTTCTCATACTGAATGTCCCACATCAACGCGTCAAGAAAGGCAATGTAGCACTTCTTTCAGGACAAGGAAACATCAGAAATAGGAAACTCTCACATCTGAACATATTCAAAGGCTGACAAACCACGTAACACTAAAATCAAATGGCTGTCCCTTAAACAGTTCCCAAAATTTGGTGGACATCTGACAGCAAGCTATCTATGAAGTATTTCATAAAAAGTCAAGACACACAAAATTACAGACCTAGGTCCAGCGTGCAATAAGGATAAAAACAAGTTTCACTGAACAAGAGAACTGGAGAAGCACTGATTAGAAAGTTTAGCAAATGTTCCTTTAAGTCCAGTGCTCTAAGCTGAACAATTAGATGCTTTATGCATGACAGCAGGATTTAAAATATTTAAATAAATCACTTCTGTTTGCCCCTAAAAGTTTTAGCTACTGTCAAATGTAAAGTTTGAAAGTTAAATTTCTTCAGTGTTTCTGTTTACTGGAAAGGAGGCTATACTGTTAACATTACCTTTGACACCATGGTTCAACCACAACTTATCTCTGAGAAAAGATGCTAAATTCTGAATTGTTTAAGTTCTCAATACTACAATTTTGAGGGGGAAGCTATTCATGTAAGGTGTATAAATGACTGTTAAGATAGAAATCACCTGCAAAACAATGTTTTAATTTTTAGAAAGATACCTAAAACAGTTTAGAAGTGTCTGAACAGCACAAATCTTAAATAATTTATTTTCTAATTCAATACCAACAGCTTCTAACCTGTTTAGAAAATTACACTAGAAATCAAATGATCAAAATTAACTAATTAAAACAACTAGTCTCAGATACTATAAAGTACAACAGTCTATATTATTTTTTATACTATTTGCAGGCAAAAACTTCTTTAAAACACCTCCACCCCCTAAAAAAAAAAAAAAGGCTGAGGTTTGATGTTCAAATTCAGAGCCAGACACTCATTACACTACACAGAATGCTTTAACCGAAAGGAAAAAAGAAAATAGCTTCACTGCTGTCCCAAATTCTGGCCAAAAAGCAAAAGCTGAAGCAAGTTATTGTCAGAGATGCTGAATACATCCCCTCAGAAGTTGAGCCCATTGAGTTTTTTCACTCTGAGAAGTAACAATAATAAAATTTCAAATAATCCCCATCAGTCTCTGTTCTTGAGCACAACATGAGCCCTTGCCACCCATGATGTGACAATCCAACCTAACATATGCATGCTTAAACAAAAGGAAAACACCACTGTAATTTAGGCAACTCCCTACCACACCACCACCACTTACAACGAACTAGAAGAATAACAGCTGCCAAAGACTCCAGCAGAGTCCCAATCTCAGTAACATTCTACAGACATCTACATCAGAGTTCAAAATAAAAGTGTAAATAATTAAAAATGTACAGAAATTGCAACAAGGGAAATTCGTACATTCATGAGGCTGTTGTTTCACATTACGGTACAATTAACACCTCACCATCACAGAAAAAAGTAATAATAAATAAATAAGGCAAGATTGTCCATCATTGCTGCTCCTCCAGTCTGATTCTTGTTTTCCTTCTACACTCTTCTTTCTTGGTATTTTATTCAACATGACACACTGTATCTTGCCCATGCTGGCATAAATTGGTAGGATAATATAAACACTAACATTTCAGAGGACTGTAAAATTTTGCGCACCACAGCAATGTTTCATTAGGCTGCACAGCACCAGTCCAGGCATCTTCGTTTGCCAGAAAACAAATTGGCCAAAGCTACTTCCTACAAGTGACTAAAATGCAATCTACCTCTCAGTGGTTCAAAAAAATGTCTCAAATACAAACTGAAAGCAAACTTCCCATTTTTTTCAGAAAGTCCAGGTTCCAGAGGCTTCTCTCAGAAATACTAAAGATGCACTAACTTAATCCAGTGACAGCTTTATAAAATATTTCAAGGAAGAACTTACATAAGCTACAAACTTCTGTAATTTATACTAAATGTAGAGAAGCTTATTTTCACATCGTACAGATTTTGAATTACCATAATCCAATGCATGTTCAAATACAAATTCATTATACTGAAGTCATTATCTTTAATCTAATACTTTGACAGTTTATATCCCTCCTTTTGCACATAAAGGGCATCTTTATAAACAGGTAAAACTCCCCAGAGGAAGTACTTACTTAATTGTAATAAACCCTTTCCTGTGCATTTTGCTCCATCAGCAATATAAATGTCAGTCCCAAGACATGAGAAATACTATTATAAAAATTAAAACATTCATTTTCATTAAATTTCATTTCTATTTTTAGTTTCAGAAAGCTCTTGCTCTTTTATTAAAATTATCTTTAATCAAGAGATCAGAACTACTATCATTTCAAACTCTCCACAGCCAACTGTCACACAAAAAAAAATTCAAAAAGTCTGATTTTTTTTTTCTTCTAGTTGTTAACAACTTCATTCTTCCAAAAAAGTTGCTAAATAAGATCTTCGGCACTAAAGTCGTCAAAGAACTTTAATGGCTGCTTAAGTATTATCCCTGATAGGACCGAAGAGTTCTTGATTCTATAAAAGAATCATTTTCAATCTGTAATTCACAAAATCTCAGGAATTAGTCTGCAAAATATTATATGAAAACGTCTCACTTTCTCATGCATGTAAGCAAATATGAAAAGGAGGTAAGTGACAGTGATTGAATACTCAATGTTAGGTTCACTTCGTCAGTGCTGTAAATTAAGACAACTGTGACAAAACCATACAAGACAATTCACTTATTCCTCCTCCCCACAAAAAGTTGACCAGTTCTTTTATTAAACACTGAGAATTGCTTCTTACAGTGGTTCTTAGAATTGTTAACTAGAGACATAGCTACACCAAAGTCTTGATAGCCCAGCAGCTCAGGCCTATCTCAGGTTACAATTCTGAAATGCAGAATGATTATCTAGAAAATGCAAAGCATTTCTCTTTAAAGAAATACAAGTAACTTTCTTAGGATATCCTAAGCAATTAAAATCCCATAGTAGAATGTGCATCCAGTTACCAATATAGAAACTGAATTGTAGTATCAGAACTTAATTCTTTTTCCTGAAGACCATACCCTTTTCTAACACGTGGAGCACAAAGTTTGATTTCCATCTTGTTTTATGCACAATAAGGCCTGAAAACATTGTAACTTCCAACACAGAAGTATGAAGAGGATAGATCATTTCCTCTCTAAAACCTCTTACAAATACATTCACAAAAATAATACTACATTTACAATGGCCTTACTTTTTAGTGGCTCCTACATAACACCATGAAGTTTAGACCTGTTTCAGATACGTATGGAATTCCTTAGTATTCAAATGTTTCATGGATGATAGTGCAAGTAGGGATTCGTTTTGCCTGAATTCCCACTGGAATCAAAAGGGAGGAAAAAAGTAGAAACAGGGAAGTCATTTTCAATGAAATTATGCTTTGTTGCCTCAATAGACGTAAAGAAGTAAAACCTTCTTAATCATTTTGATATATTGAAGGCACATTCAATAGCACAGAACCAAGCCATACTCCTAGCTATTTCCTACAAACATTAATTTATTCTCACAAGCCTGAATACTGAAACTGTGACAGGACAATGTGAGACTGGGGAATAAGCAACGGAAATACAGCTGCACAAACACACTGTTCGTTGCAAGGTCTACTGAACCAAAGAATGACATTTCCGATAGTCTCTCTATAGACCTAGGAAGGCCCATGTGTTACTGTTTAGCTAGACAAATTCATTCTCAACACTACATAGATCATCTTTCAGCAGCAGCATGCATTGGTGCCAGGTATTTCAATCCAGCAACAGAGAATGCATGTCAGCCACATATTTTAGAACATTTAAGTTATTTCTAATTAAGCCGTATTTTATGAGAAAGTCTACTAATAGAGTGATAACTGTACATTAATTTTTATGAATTTAAGTTTACTCTGAGAGCTACAGACAAGGCTGGAGCTTTCTAACAAACTAGTTCATCACTGCAATGCAAAACTATTGAAATCATTAACATAGAAACCACAATAGAAATTTTCCTTTAATCCACTCAGAAAAATGAAGCGGTATGCAACAGCTGGAACTCTTTTGCAACACCCCTAAAGCACTTCAAAACAGTTGTCTACACAAATTTGGTATTTTTAAAGGTTTTCATAAGTTTCATAAAGAACTAGAAAGAGTTTAAGTCAAAAGGGAAAAAAGCTTTGAATCTAAGTTCTAACAAGAATGCAAAAACTGTGGAATAAGAGCATTTACAGAATTTTGGACACAACTTGCATTCTGCATTCTCCATAGCAGGTACCTAATGGGCCAAAATCAAATGGGCTATTAAAAAGTCTAATTTACATGTATGTGAATGTATGAAGTCTACGTAACAATAAAACTGTTATTTAATTGTACATAATTTCTTCTAAAATTACATATAAATGTATAAACACAGTAGCAATTTTTTAACTATTGTATCTAATACCAGCTTTTTTTTTTTTAAAGCTAATCGGTCTTGGTTACACACCTATAGCTCCAGTAAGTCACATAACATGCATAAACAAGCAGAATCAAAATTATTTTTAGCATGCAAAAACATACAACTGTGCATCAAAAATATACTTGCAAAGTAGCAGCTTATTATTTTTAACCCACAGTGACAATTACACAATAAGATATGTTCTTGAGCAATCCATACAGGATTTTCATACTTTGATTATGAAATTTTAATTACATTCTCAACAGCTATCTCAAGTATTCCTTGAATGCATGTCTTTTTAATTTTCACATCGTTTTCCAAGCGTCAGTATTCATTAAATGGTACTGTGTACAAAGTCACCAGGTCACTGTGGTTTGGTTACTATAGCAAGAAGCCACCATCTTAAAAGTAGTTAGAAGACTGCAAAGGTTCCAGAGCAAAGTTTATTCATAAAAACGTATATTGACCAAAACTATTTCCCGAGTGAAATTAGTAATCTGATGAGAATGGATTGCACACATACATCAGGTCAGAAAAACACACAGACATTGCTTTCTTATCACTGAAACCTTTAAGAGAATTACATGTAAGTGATGAATTATGTGATAAAAGAAAGCAAATTTTTTTTATATATTTTTTTTCCCCCCTGATGGACAGATGAGACATACAAATGTCATATCTGAAGAACATAGACTAGAGCTAGCCCATCCAGAATCTTGATTCAAAAATACCTCCTATCAGCTTTTGTAAACATTGTTAACTTACTTTCGTCATTACACATTTTTTTAGTTGTTGGTTGACTGAAGCAGACTGAGCTTCTCTTGTTGCAGCACAAAATTACATAATTTAATCCACATTTCTGTGGCATGCACACTATTCTCCAAATTCACAAGTTCTGTGTGGTTGTTTTTTAAAACCATAACTGCACTTTTTATTTTTTAAACAGAAGTACTAAAACTATCTTAATGAGAATTTTAAAAGATAAGAGGCACATGCAACATAACACAAATACAGAAAGTAACATACTTACAGCTTCAAATGATAAGTGAACATGTTCCAGGAATTTCTGTCTTAAACTGTCAGTTAGTTCATTGAAGCGGTATCTCAAGAGATCCATTTCTTGTTGAAGAAACCAACGCCTGAGATCCTCTCTGCAAACAACCAAAAAAACCATAATAGGTTTGGTGATTTTGCATTCTTTCTTTCTTTATAAACTAGATGTCAAACCTAGTAAATACAGCATTAAATTAATGCCGACTTTTGCATGGGACCCCCAAACTGAGGAGCTTGGAAGAGAAGGCAGGAAACCTTCACGAAGGAATGCTCAATCAGAAAAGACAATACACAAAGAAGCATGACTGTACATGTTTTGGAAGAACAGAGGTAGTCAATCTCAGCACTAAAAATTGTTCTGTAGGTATCAAAGCTGCTAGTCTCTTTTAAATGGTACTCACCATTTCTTACTTGTTCTAGGTAAGAACACCGACTACAGATAGCATTCTCCTTTAGTATTTAAAGGACAGGGTTTTTTTCCGTTCACACAGCACAGTATTTCTTCATCATAAAATTAATATCACAATCCAATAAGGCTATTACCCCAAAAGTGAGAATTAAAAGAAGTAGGCATCATAATGTATCTCCAGCTGACGGAACACACACATATCTCAGATACTCTAACAACAGTGCTCTATGAAAGGCAACAAATCACCTGGAAGCAGGCCAAAGGAAAATACATGACAATAAACTCGGCTGAGGAACACAAGTAACTTCTAACACTTGTCAAAAGAGCAAAAGGGGATTAGCAACTGCAGGCGAGCATAAACAAGAGCACAGGGACAGGAGTCAGCAGACAACCTAAAAGAAAAACACCACTGACACCAGTCTCTATGTAATCATGTTCCTCTTTACATCCCAGCACTCAGATTCCCAGGCATCAGCACATTACTTAAAACTACAGCAAGCACGTACCACAATACTAGTAACAAACGCCACCCTGTATGTACAAGCAGAGAACATAGATGATAATGTATCTCGCTGTTACAGAGTATCCTTTTAAATCGTCCTCTGAGAGCCACGCTGTAAGCTACTGCCATGACAATTCACAGAGCACTGAAATACTGCAGTCTTACATGATCTCCTTACAATATATAAGCATCTTTTCCCACAGGGGACCAGTGAATTGCTACAGAGTTGTTTGTGTTATTGTGGAAAAAACCTCTGCTTGAAATATGGCTTGGAGAAAAGTAATTATTATTTAAATTATAATTCCAGATGGAAAGGCTCTGTTACGGTAACCTGTAAAGTACAACCCTGTGGACAGTTTCAGTGCTTGGAATATATTATTAGTCTGTGCAACTTAAAATGGAAGTTAATGCCTTTATGACTGATCTCCTGCAGTTCTTCTGTGATTATCTCAGACTGTAACAAAATCCTAGGATATGACAATGCTACTCTTTTCCTAATTTATCAGCTTTACATTGCTTTTGGTCTCCTAAGGGGAAAAAAGAAAAAGAGGGAAAAAAAAAAATCAAGCATATATAGTTACTTTGAAGCCCAGCCAGTCTTCTTCCTGTCCTTCAGAAGAGCATATCAAAGGCTACAATCCCATCTAGGCACTTAAGTTACCAAAACAAGATAATACAACTGTTACCTCTAAGACAATACACACAACCCACTCAGATTCTTCCTACAGTTGACAAACGAACTGATGAGTTGGCTTATGTTACTGTATATGTCCAGCATATACTTTAAAACTGACCTTCCTAGGAATATCATCATTAGGGCATTATTTATGTTCTTTTTTTTCCTTAAGTTTTTGGA
The DNA here is from genome assembly GCF_963210335.1 of Falco punctatus. NCBI lineage: Eukaryota > Metazoa > Chordata > Aves > Falconiformes > Falconidae > Falco > Falco punctatus. The sequence continues at coordinate 17,887,985 of NC_137584.1, forward strand.
AAATTTTACATCATTTCTTACTATGTACACTTTTTTTTATATCTTTACATATTTCTTAATACATCAATTTTTAAATCACGTCTTATAGTCATTTTTTACATTTTTAAAAATTGTACGCTCTCATTCCAGAACATATTAGTAATAACACTTACTATCAAAACCACAAGCTTAACTGAAAAGCAATGTCACTGTCGTTAGATAACTAACCAAGCTGCTGCTGCTGAAGATGAGACACTTGCAGGTAGTTGAAGTATAGATGTTAGGAATGTCTCCTCGTCTTCTGCCACTTAATTTTTTTGTATGCAGAATGCTCAACAGTTTAAATCACATCAGTAGATTCCTGACTAGAAAAAGAATATGAAAGAACAGGCTCTTTCATGACAGGGAACAACACCCAGGGTCAGGGGAAAAGTCCTCTTCACCCCCCAAGGAGTGGGAGGGAAGAGTGGTGTATTTGTTACGAAGCATCAACACAGAAGTACTGTAGAAGACATGAAAATGCTCCTAAATCTGGAACCTAAGACTAGTAGCTCACATTCCATGATTAAATATGAGAGTTCAGTTTCCAACAACTTAATGTTACAGAAAGCACACAAAAGTAAATGCTAGTCATGTAAATGTAAGAGGCAGCAATTTCACCACATGAGTCTAAATTATCATACAGGAAAAAAAACAACAGTAATTAGAGAAAAGGCCATGCTAAGTTTCACAGACAGAAAGGGGAAAAAAAAAAAAGGCACAGAAGTATGTTTGAAAGTTTCCTGAACAAACGAGTTTTGCTGCCAGAGGCAAGATTTATTTCCTCCATCTTAAGTGAAGATTATGCTTCTGTGAAACCATGAAAAAACCCAAACCAAAACAATCCAATTTATAAGTGAGAACTGATGCAGACTAGAAAAACAAGTTGATGTGAACTTGTACCCCTGGGTGGCACTGTTGGTCAACTGGAAACTTAAAACCATGGTGTCACAGGAGAACAAGACGGTAAACACAACTGCCACACGGAACTGAATTCAACCTAGTTTACAGTTATGTCCATTTAAGTACACTTTTTCAAACAATCCTACCTTAATAGCTTTCATCAATTAACCTAATTATTTGTGCCAAGTTTATTTTCTGACCTAATATGATAAAAACTTAAGAGAACAGTATATTCTACTTGCCTCCCAATTTTATCTTTCGGGAAACGTGCCAGTTTTAAAGCATAGAAATGTCTCATTCCTGAAATAGCTGCTTTTCAAGAGAGAATGAAGAATGCTCAGTACACGGTCACCTCACCGTGCTTAAGAGGCTATTTTCTATTTTACCAGTAAGTACTAGGCCCATCTCTTCAAAGAAACAAACAAAGCTAGTTTAAGTGGACACTATCAAGCTGCTTTATTGAAACACTGAATCAAGCCATCTGTATATGAACAGAAACATAAAAACACATTTGCAAGTAGTTTAAAGAGTGCCCTGGAGCTCTATCCAAGGTCTCTCCTCCATAAGAGGGGGTCTTTCCCCTAGACTACAAAGAAAGGCTCTTTCCTGCTGATTCTGTGGCCCCAAATACCTTGTATTCATTTCTGCGCAGTGGTTCACCTTCAACAAGCTGCCCACCTCTGCCATACCTATACCCTAATTCTTAAGATACTTCCCTAAAACACAGGGTTTGAACCACGTCTCCCATTTATATCCTAAGCAAGCACTGCAGTCAAGTAAATTCTCATACAAAAGACAAGGATCTTCTTTTAGAAAGACAGCTTGCATACAGAAAGAAAGCAGTCTGATTATCTACAGCTATCATTAATTCCAGGAGATTCCAGAGTCATTACAGAGATGCAGGGCAGTGGGGGAAAGATACCACATCAGTCACAAAGGCAAATGTTTGCCTGAGGCAGCCTTTCACTCAGCATGCTAGCCCCTGTCATTCACATATGCCTTCTTCCACCTTTCTCCTTTCTCAGTACAGTAGACAAAGCTCAGCAGATTCCACTCCTGAACCAAATACCTAACCTTCAGGCTTTTGCAAGATGTCTTGTATTGCCTTCTGTGAATCTGACCCAGTCTGTCTTCATTTTTCCTGAAGACACAGACCAATCAAAAATAGATGCCTCTTGAATTCCAGATCAGATTCTTGCAAACAGACAATTCTACCTTCCAGAATGGCAGAACTTTTGTCTTCAAATGTGTCACTACCAACACCCTCAAAGTGCCTTGCCTCCCAGAGAAAAGCAACGGTTCCATCTAAATAATAACTAAATGCTTAAAGTTTTACAAGAGAGGATAATGAAAGCCAAACTGACTATTCAAAATGCCACTAACTGTATAATAAGAAACTTCTAGATTTTCAGGGCCATTTCAGTCCCAGGCTACTGAAGGATACTACCTTCTGGCGGGGGCAGGGAGGGGTGGTTGTAGAAACTTACAATATAGATAAAGCAAGGTATTTTCTTGTAAAAATAAGCAGAAGTATGACTAAGGGAATTTATAAAAACATACACAATTAACGTAAGCACTAGAAAGAAACCAGCATTATGCTTGTTAATTCATAATCGCAAATAATATACATAGACCAGAAAAGGTCAGAAAGAATTTCAGCTGTAATAATGTTACTCAACTTGCTCCCTTCTTTCAGGATTTTAAATTGTACTATCAGAGTCACTGCAGTGAAGGCTGCTATTGATCACATCCACAACCTGTTCCTCACTGTACACGCATCCCAGATCTAGCTGGCTCATCAATCACGTACGTCCACAAACCATCTTCACCACAGCCCAGATGTCTTTTGAAAGGGCAGCATGATGTAATATGAACAACCTGGAAGATGTCAGGGTGTTTAAAGACACCCAGGGCCTGTCATGGTGAAGTTTCCTCCATTTGGAGGCTTCTGAGGCCTCTGCTACTTCCTATTCTGATCTTATGGTCTGTAGCAGGCACCTACCATGTTGTTAACGGTGTAAGATTACTACAAAATCTATATATTAATTTTGATCCCAAGTATCTCTTTTCATCACAGGTGAAATCAGGTTCCTACCAAAAAAAAACCAACGCTGTTTGAGCCTACTTTTTTATTTAGCACCCAGGCAACTCTAAAATATCTATGTCTATAATAAAGCTATATATCTGTATACATTTCAAATTAAGAGTACAGCACAATCCAAAAAATACTTACGACTGACAGTACGCAAGGCGCAGTATGAAATGGGAGATATGGTCTTTTCTTCTTGCCTCATAGTCATCCTCAGCCAAAGCCTACAGAACATATTATTATTTCAGAGAAATAATCTCTCCCAGATTAAAAATCCACAATTAATTTATCATTGGTGTTCAACAGTGTATTAATACTCATCTTTAAGACAATAAATGTAAGACTATTGAAGAAGGGGGTTATCCTAAAGAAATAAATATATACATTCAAAGAAAAACTCATTTTCTCTGTCAAAATGGCAGGATTTAAGTTTTAGGAATAGTACTTCATCACCTCTACTTTTATTCAGAATTACTGAATGGTGTAAACAAGATAAAGTGCAAGAGAGTTCACTTTTTTTATTTTTACTTACTTTGTAGGGAAACTTAAGTTTCCGGAGCTCAGCCTCCAGCTTGCTTTTGTAAAAATCACTACTTCTAGTATAGCTCACACCAAGGTTTTCAACTACCTTGAGCACTTGGGAAAAAAAGAAAAAGTCCACATTAGAGACAACATATTGAAAAAAAATCTAACCATATCATGTCTCGGGAAATCCACGAACTGCGGTAAGGCCACAGAAATCGCTTTTAGCAGTATGGGGAGCGAAAGGGTAAGAAATATGGAAGATTAAGTTGGCCCACAGGTCCCGAGCAGCTTGCTCAACTCTGGGACCCATGGAGTCCACAGGGAAAGGGAAACAGCTAACGTTGACGGATGTCTCGAACATCGGTTTCCACTGTAATGAAGGAAACCCTGGATTCAGTAGTTTTCAGGAGCTCAGGGGAACCCTTACTCCCAGCCACAATCGCTGTACTGAGACACATCAGATATGTCACAACACCTAGAAAATGAAACGTGCTCGTGAAAACTACCAGTATAAACCAAAACTATACAGTCCCGGCTGCTACATACCGAACACTCGTTAAGAAATCACTCAGAGCTCTCAAAAATACCTGAAGCGACACGTTTGCCTTTAAAGATGGTTCATTTCAGCACGAGCAGGCACCCAGTTCCCATCAGCAGCAGGCAAAGAGACCATCTAAGCCCGCCAAAAATACATACAGCCATGACAGAAGGAATCAAAAGTTTCGGGGGCGGAAGGGGAGGGGGTGTGTGGAGCCGCTACTCACGCTTCAGGCGGTCGATGGCCAGGCTCTCGAACTCCACCAGAGAGATGTTTTCAGTGGGCGGCTCCAGGTAGAACTGCAGGCTGTGGGGGTACAGCTCCCGCCGGTCCCCGGCCAGCCGCGCCTGCTTCAGCCGCGTTCGGCCGCTGGAGAACTCCATCGCCGCCGCCGCCGGGCCTGGGTACGACACGCGCGCTCAGCCGCCGGGGAGGCGGCACCGCGAGCAATGGCGGGAGGGGGGGGGGGGGGGGGGGGAAGGGAGGGAAGACGGCGGCTGCCGCCGAGTCAGACAGGGCCCGCCCGCCACCGATCCGCCCCGGGGCTGCCGCTGGCCCCCTCCCGCGGTCACCAACCCCTCCTTCCCACGGCAGCTCCCCTCGCCCGCCACCGCAACACAGAAACTCCCACCTGCTGCCGCGCCGCGGCCGAGCTCCCCAGCTTCCCGCGCACGGCCTGCCCCGCCCACTTCCGCCACGCCACGCCCCACAGCCACGCCCCCCCCCCGTGGCGATTGGCTGGCGCCCGCGAGGCAGCGAACAGTGCGCACAGGCGGCACGGCGGCCCCTGCGGCGGCCGGGTCCGGGCGGTGGCCTGGCAGGCCGGGGGGCCTGGTCTACCCAGGTACCTAAACAGATTATAGCGGGTCTTTTTGTCCCATGGGTTTTTAGACAGCGCGGGATGGCTTTTTATAACCAACTTTCTGTCAGTTTGTGGTTTTCGGGGCTGAAGATCCTTACAAATAGTTGCCACTAAATGAAACAGATGCTCTTGCTCGGTTTTTTGGATTTCCGGGAGGCTGGTGGGTGGCTGGATGGCAGTGGCTTCCACCATCTGCCTGCCTGCTGGCATTTTCCTTGTTTGAAATACTGAACGTTACCACAGGAAAGCGGTTCCCTGGGGCCCGAAGCAAAGCCTGTGGGTGGCAGCAGGCTGCGGCCAGCCCCGGTGGCTCACTGCCGATGTGGAGGGCCTGGCCGCACAGCCACCATGCGTGAACCCCGTGTGGCCCAGGCACCTGTGTTGCTGTCTCCAAAGTGTCTACCCAAGTTGTCCTCCCGTGGCACCCAATGTCTGTCCTCAAGATTGGCACAACTGCTGTTTTTCACCGGTCATCAACAGTCGCCCCCTGCTCACCTTAGCAGCAGCACTATCATCCGAATCTTATGCAACTCCAGGACCCAAAACTGAGTATCACAATATCACTATGTTTCACGATGTTGTTAAGCTGGTTTGAAAGTGAAACGTTCAGCACAGTATTCAAACACTGAGGAACTTCCTTTTAATTCCATGATCCCATAAACTCTGAACCATTCTACAGTTGTCATTTGTATAATTTTGTCATTTTTCCAAGATAACTGCAGGATTTGCTATTTTTGCTGCTGGGTTGACCATTTTGCTGCAACAGAGGTTGTGTTCTGTATTGTGTCCCTGCCTCAAAATGCCACTTAATTGCCAATTTTTCCCAACCAGAAAAGTTGGTTAATGATCTTGCAACAAATTCAGAGTGTAAAGGGATGGAAAATCAGAACTGACATTCAGTTTATGCCCACAAAGTGAAGAAAATCAGTAGCATAGGCTAGCAAGTTCTTAAGAACAATGAAGCGACACATGCTAGTCTCATGTTCATGGGCAACACCTAGGACATTGCTGAGTAAGTGATCTGATTGCAGCTTTAATAAACACCACCAGCCTTAAACTGCAGCTTGCCTCTGTACTAGCAGATTAAACATGGCTCAGAGTTCAACTGCTGTGGGATAACCCACTCCAGTTGCCCTTCAAAACAGTGGCCGCATCCAAATTACCTACAGAGAATACTCCTGTGCTTATGCTAATTCTTAAACTGTGAAGTGTGCTCTTTGGTCTGGGCCAAACCTCTGCCAAGGAACCATCTGAACAGGATAGAAAATCAAGTTTCACTCTCCAGTGCTGCTTTGTACTTTTCCAGGAAAAATCATGTTATCGATATCTGTTCATATGTTTATAGTTTTGTAATATATTTAACCCAAAGCAACTTTTTTCGAGTAGCCAGTGCTTATCCCTGCAGCTTTTTCCCTTCTCCACCTGACTGCTACGTAAGTGACTCGGGAGTAGGAGTTCATCTGCCAAAATCCGCCCAGTAGCTGCAAGAAGGCAGAGCTTTTGCCTTTGACCAGTGTGTTAATACCGAAGAGAGCTTACTGAGACTGGCCATGCAGCATCCAGGGCAGGCTGAGGAGTGAGGTAAGAGTTGATACATTTGCTTTGAGTGCTGTACCGGGACTGGACCAGAGGGGGAGAGGTGTGACAATGCTAAGGAGCACTCTGCAGAAACCAGCAATGATTTTCATTTTAATTTAAGTTCAATTGATGTTTTAGAGTTTAGCACAAAAACAGTACCACACATTTTTAAATCATGGTATGCAGTTTGCTGTACATCACTATTTCTTCTCCTGAACCCTGTCCTGCTGATTTTTAACAGGTTATGTCTACATCTGCTGTTGTCCTTTATTGTTTTGTTTTAATAGTAGTCATTTTTCCTCTAAGGCTGAATACTGTTCATCAAATTGTCTGTAATTAAATCAAGACTTACCCCATTTATTTTATTTCAGTTAACTGCTTACACTATCATTATTTCAGCTGGAATTAAGAAACAAAATTAACATCTATATTACTTGTCTCAAATAAATCTTGCAATGCAAAACCTTAAAGGGGTTTGTCAGCCCTTTCATACAAAACTAATTTTACTGGGAAAAGGAAACAGACAAAGAAGTTAAAAGGTAACACCTTGGGGAAAAACTCCCCAAATTTCATAACCCAAATTTTCTTACTGATGCATTTATTGAAACCTGTATTTTCATCACTTCCACAGTAACGTTACCAGTAGGGTCTGATTTTTTAAGTATTTTTTAAGAGAATCATTGATGTTGCAACAACCCACCTCACAAATGTTTTAAAACAACATCCATAGGGTCAGATGTGAAATTGTCCCCATCATCACATCCAAACACAGCCCAATTCAGCATACTCCAAACTGTTCTGCTACCTAATTAACAAAAACCAGAGTCCTTATTTGCATTAAATATAAATGATTGCACAGTTTCTACTGCCACTTTTGTTATATTATCTAGCGGAGTGCCTGATGCTAATCTGTCAGAGCCTGGTTCTTCTCTACTTGAGTAACTACAACTGATAATAAAAGGGTAAATACGGTAATGCCAATATCTAGTCTCTCTTTCAACCTGCTCCTTTCATCCATCATGTTTGGCATGTTTGGATCTCTGTGGATGGCAGGGATTAGCACAAAGTGTCCTTTCTCTGCTTCCAGCTCCCTTTCAACTCTTACTGTTAATTTATCCACAATCTTATTTACTGCATTTATCATCAGCCTGAGTGAATTCTCATGTAATTCAGTCTTTAGATGTAATTGCCTTCATAACTTGCTTACTTGATGTTTTTACCTCTTATTTATAGATTTTTTCCATCATTTAACTCAATCCCTTTACTGGTCTGGCTTTTTCAGAAGTCTTGACAGGTTTACACTTTTCTTGTAGTGTATTTGTGTCATTGCTAGACCAACTTCTCTTTGTATGTCTGTTTTGTAGTTCTCTGCTCATGCTTTTTATTACATCTTTAAATGTTTGCCATCCAGGTTTTACCAAGATTTTTGTTTCTGACCATGATGCACAGGTATCTCTGTACTTACTATGAATAGCAGGTTAAATATTCTGAGCTGGCCTTTAATTTCTGCAGGCTCTGAAGTGAGTAAATGGTGAATCGTGCAGTGAAGAGAGGTTCAGGGGGCTATTTTAGTTGGAATATGTTCTCAGTCTCTCTGTGTTAATTTAAGTGGGGAGTGACAACAGTCACATCCCTTGTAAGACTCTCTGGCTCCACTCATACAGGGCGTTCAGATCCTGGATTTATCCCCCAAGTCCCCTGCCCAAGACTTTAGTACACAGGCAGAGGAAATCTAGATACATTTTCACAACCTTCTGAAATTTATCCTGACAGGTAGGTCTGTCATCCACCTCTGCCTCTCACTGCATGCATCTTCGTCAGTATGTTTAGGCTGCTGTAGGAAATATGCTCACTGCATCCTTGTTCTGTTATAGATCATATTTCCAATCCTTAGTATAGTTTTTCAGGCTACATATCAAGGAAGAGTCTGTCCTGTCCCTGTGCTAGGCTTCTCCAAATGGATGCCACTCTTGTACTCCGTTACAAGATGTTCCACTTGCTGGGGCTTGGGGGCGGGGGGGGGGCAGGTTGACCTCTTTGGGTGTTTTTTTTCTCTTGTTATTCTTCCTGTGATAATTTTTGAGCATTCAATCAATGTTAGAGAGAGGGCTTGAAGCATCAAAGATAAGAACTACTCACAATTTTGAGAAATTAGAGCCTGGTAAAGGAAAGAGATTCAAATTTCTGCCATGGGTACCAGCCTCCTTTGTGTGTGGAGCAGCAGCAACCAGCCAGTTAACACAAACATGCTGCCCAATCAGTGTAAATATAACTTGAGTTCAGCCACTGCTCCATCATCTCCAAAAAGGTGGACAGGGGAAGGTTTGAACTACTGAGCATCAGGACTAAGAAAACAGAATTCTTCTGTAAACTTAATGTATTCTGCTGTATAAGGATCTTCTTTTCCCCAGTATGTCTGTATTTATTATATTTGAATCGTGAGCTTCTGAAACATGCAAAGAAGCTTTTCAGTCTGTCTATCTGTATAGATACTGATGTTTTCTTTTCTTGGAAATTATTAACACTAAACTAATTTAGAAGAAGAAAATGCTTTGATTATATGTAACATTTAGGATTTGCGGCATTTTTAATACTCTCTTGAGATGAATCAAATTTCTACCTGTATAGCAGTAAGAAAATGGGATCCTTTCTTGTCAAGTAATCTGTACATAATTGAAAGATTTCTTTAACCCCAAAAAGTATTGCTATCCAACATAAAACCTAGACATACGTATCTAAGATTTTTATCCTTTTTTTAATCATATAAAGAATTAATTGTCAAGATTCAGAATAATGCAAAAAAGGTTTAAAATATTTTTTACAAGGAAAATCTCTTATTGTCTAAAATTTTTTAAATACTATGCTGTCTCCATCAAAAAAAAACTACTGCAGTTTAATGATTTTCTTCAGCCTTTTCAGTGTTTATTTTGGGCTATTGAATGATACAGACTTGCCCAGGCAGATTTCCCATTTTAAGCCTATGACTTGATTGTGAAAAAATGTCCTGTTCAGTACTGACACACACTGAGTTTTCAAATGCCCAGTCGCTGTGTAAAACATTCTGCAAAATTCCAACCTAAACATAAGTGGCTAGTCACCTTCCAATTGCCAATAAATCTCTGGTTTAGACTTACTCAGTGCACTTCCACCATTACAAGTGAAAACCCAAAATAAACGTCTAGGTGGGATCTGGTCTGCCTAATCTAGCCACTGAACCCACGCCTACCTTTTAAGCTCTTCTTTTAAAGGGACAGTTTCCCATGGAATACTTGGAAAGAGGTATGTATCCTGCTGGCCTCAGAAAGGACATCCAGCCTGCCTAAATTTAGGTGTCTGAGTAGTTGATTTATTTTCCATTTGTTTACCTCAAGTTTGCTTGGGTTTGGGTTTTTGTTTGTTTGTTTTCTGGGTTGGGGTTTTGTGGTCTTTTTCAAATGTGAGCCATGTGCAGGAGTGGATACTTCAGTATTTTTGCAAGTTAGAGAAAAAGAGTATTCCTTGTATGTAATACTAGGTCCTGTTCCCAGTTAGAAATTTATACCAGCATAAGCAATTAGAGGTAACTCCTACATTGCTTATGCAAGAAAAATTCCAGATTAACTGGAAGCTCCTGAGCAAGACATGAGATGAAGGTTATTAACATACTAGCTAATTTCTGAGCCACTTTCCTACGAGAAACTAAAAATACTACTTTGTCTTATTTCGTAGTATTTTGTCTTTATATTACTTTTGCCTTGTTATAGCATTTCCTTTGGCTGAGGCTGTGTGGAAGTTGAGCTAAAGAAGCAACACCGACTAGTTTATCAAAAAGTAACGGCGCAAAATTCAAATGAAGGCTTCTCTCCCCATTAAGTCTTGTCTAAAATTGCACTGGTTTCACTGGAAGCAGAATGTAGCCTCAGAATGTAAAACCCCAGCCCCATCCTCCAGCACTGTAGACGTGTTCCTACTGTAACGCTCCTTAAAATTCAGGGCTTGCTGATAAAACTGTTGATTTATTTTCAGATTACAGAGCTAGGATAACTATTGGCACCAATATCTTGCAATCTTATTTCAGGTCACCTATGTGAATATGTACAAATCTGGTACACATATTATTGTTTTGAAAACTACATGGCACCTTTACATAATAAATTTCAGAAACTGAGATTCATCCTACTAACTTTTAAATAACCATTAAAATTGCGTACAGTATAGACACACTAAGAAAAGATTACTATGTTTATACTTCCAGTTAGGAAACCAAGCTTATCTGTTGCACAGCTATTAACATATTGCCTTCAAAACCACAAGGTTATTAGATATAAAGACCTAACATCTTTATAACAGAACTAGTAACAGTTAAATGGCAAGGGTGGATCACAATGAATATAAACGAATCCAGCTAGCATACCTTACTGCCATATTTTAGGGGATATTGATGCATTGCAAAAAAAAAGCAGCAGAACTATTATTTTTTTGCCTAGAATATAGGGTGCCAAATGCTTTCAAAAGTGACTGTGTTCTCTTTATACATATTTGATTTTTATGGAACCATTACTTATATATGTATTGCATGGTATTACACACTTCAAGTGCCTGCAGTTTTGCCTTCCCAGTGAACTGTATACAGTTAAATACAGATACAAATGATGGTAGATATGTAATTATATATTGAGTGTTGAGTACATGTAGAGATGTTGAGTGCCTCACCAATATATGATGAATATGATGATCTCTGCAATAACTTGATATTCCATGCTAGTGGAAGAAAGTTCTGAGGTCTTCTAGACCAGACTTTAGACAAAGGTAGACTTTGAAAGTAGAACAAAGCAAAAATCACTAAAGCAGGTGCAACAGCTACAATGGCAGTCATCACAGCTAAAAATCACTGCTGGCATTTCTCCTTGCTCTTCTTGCTGTTCTCTAGCAACCTGAATACTCTTCTGATTCCTCACTCTCTTGATTGCGTGGTACAGACTGTGCACACTCATCTACCTTCACCTTGTGAGGAAAGCTGCCAAGTACTGGGCACCTACAGACAGATTCTAGAGGGCAGGGAAATAAAATTAATACAGTTTAGCTGCCACAAAATGGTCAGTTGTGGAGCAAAAATACTGATTTTTCCATTTCAGAGACAGTCAAGTCTTGTTTTACAATAACAGGAAATTCACATGTGTTAGTGCTGCTGTAGTTTAAAATCACCTACTATTTCAGAGAACTTTTCAGCAGTTATGAAGGCTGGATGTCTCAAGTCAATGTAGGACATTTTTTCCTACAAAGTCTGCCCTGGAGAGTCACAGAGCACAAACAGCTCTCAGACTTGTTTAGTTTGTGTGCTTTAGTTTTAAATTTGTTGTATTTCAACAATACCAGATCTGTTTGCTATTTTATTGATTAAGAAACGTTTCTGCCTTTTCTTTGTTCCCTGTACTGGCTCTCTATTGAATGCAAAGTCTTTCTCTTACTCTTGAGGACAAACAATTTCCATGGCCAAAGGGTCACATAAGATTAAGGTCAATAATTATCTCCCTCGGGAATTAAGCATCTTTCTAACAATGTAAAAGATGACAGGGGCTTGAGGAGCCAGATTTCCATGCTTTCACTTCAAATGCAAGAATTTCTTTGTCTTCCTTTCTTTATCATAAATAAAAGTTGTTAAATAAACAGAAGAGCATCAGCAGCAAAGCACTAAACTTCACATACAGTTCTCCCTCTGGTAAGAGTATGAGAGAAAGAACCAACCATTTGGGACAAATTCGTAATATTGCATGTATCTCTAGAAGTTGTCCACACAGTAGAGAGGCAAGGCTAGTCCAAAAACTTACATAGGACAAAGCCCTATACGGTGTACAAAGAGGTACCACATAACAATAACATATTGGTTAGCAGAAAAAAAATATATACCAGAAGAGTAATAAAATAAAAACTACACTTGGTTTTGATTTAAAAGTCCAGTTAGTTAAAGATTTGATGGAATGAGAAGAACAATAAGAAAATTAGGTAATTGGAAATAAGCTTTTATGTGACAGTAACTCACGTTTAGGATTTAAAAGTCCACTGTTATCATCTCTCAGGGACCTCTTGCATGGAGGTGAACAGAGAATTTCCTACAACGAAGCACGGTTTTATAGCAGTGGCAGAGCTGCCAGTATCCCTTTGGTGGCAAGTGGTGAGCAGGCAGCACACCCTCCATGATGCACACATCCCATGCTGACTGATCTCATGGGCTTGCAGGAGGGAGCAGGTGATACTCTTATGGAACAGAGCCAAGAGTGTTAATTTATTTACAGGCCTTGGAACATCTTGGTTCTGCTTTGTATGCCCACAGCAGCCTGCACATTCTATACAGGGCACTGACAAAGCCAAAGCTATAGGAGGGGAGTACACTGCAGGCAGTCTCAAAAAGAGAGGGACAGTCCCAGATGTCCTCAGAAGTATGCTGGTTAGGCTGCCATCCCTATCTCCTCAGTCTCTTCATCTCCCATCCCAGCTGACTTACATCTCAGTCCACTCTGACAATTTCAGGGCCCCAGAAACCTGTGATGCTTATTTTTCCCATTCCCCCACTATTTCCTTCCCCTGCTCTGTTTCCTGCGTAGGAAGTAGTTGTGTTACTGCCTGCACAGATTTCCCAGCTCCAAATATGTGGCTTCACTTGTAGGCAGCAATAATTCAGTAGTTGAGTAATAGCAGCAACCCCATCCCCAACCAGCCTGGTGTCCTGGATAATGCCACCATAGTTCACTTCTTCCCCTCACTGGCAGCCTGAGCCAGCCCTATTTCTTCCCACACTTCTTTTCACCAGCATCAGACTTACTAACCTGCTTATTCTGCATCTCCAGGTGCTCCCCGTTCAGTAGTCACAGCTGAAGGGATCTACACCCTATTCTTCATCCTGTCTCCATCTCACCCTTGCCATCCAAGAAGTTCAGACTGTCCAGGGAAGAGGAGAAGAGCTCCCACCTCCCAAGCCCTCTGCCTCTCCAAATGTAGGCATAGGCCAAGTAGGCAGAAGCAGCACAGCTGCACCTTCCTGGTGCAGTCTCCTGACAGGACTGAAATTCAAAGGCACATCTCAGACAAAGGGCTTTTCTGAAAATTCAGTGATGTGATGTATAAATGAAGACAGGGGAAGTAACAGCATTTTAGATACAGATACATTTGCTCTTACAGATTATTGGCTTTGGAGCCAAAAGACTAGCATAACTTCCCATTTCGTTTATCCTTGTTCATAGTGGTTTACTTATGTGACTTTTATTGAGCATTCTCCTAAAAGCCTGTCATAAAAATACCTGAATTCACTTACAAGGTTCCTGTCTCCCTCAGTAAACTAAAGTTGAGCTCATTAACTTTTTTTTAAGGTTGCTGTGACAGACTCTTTAAAGTTCATGTGTAATAGCCTGAATATAGACAAGTTTTCAGTGGCAGCCAAAGAAAATGTCAGAAAGTCATTCTCCCTGACATTTTTGAACTTTGAAAAGACTGGAAAAAATGCCTGCCTGAGCTTTTGTAAAACCAACCAAATTTTTATATCCATTTGGTTTTGGTGTTGGGACTCTCTACCTGCCAGTTTGTCAGCCACATACTTACTTCAGGATATTATCCTTCTCGTGCTGTGTAGGTCAAAGAAATCAGTTGGCTAGAATTTTTGGATATCTGTAAAAACTCCTTAAAAAATGAGGTAGCTCTGGAAATTCAACAGTACCTTTTCTATATTGTTTTTGTGATTGACAGATCATTTTCCATCATTGACAACTGTCTATTTTAAATTGTGGTCTACTGATGATGGGCTGATTGTAAGGTGCTTGCTGGTGGTCTACAGAAAGATAATGGTCATACAATTAGTAAAAATAGAATATGCTTTTTAATTTACTTTTTCTGCTTTTTTTTTTAATAGATTTTAGAACCAGAAGGAAATATATTTAAACTGCCTACGTATGACAGGCCATAGAATTTCATCCACTGTATGGATCCGTACAACTAACTTTGGTCTAAGATAACTGACTTAGGAAAGAGTGGATCTCCAGATCTTTCACTTAAACTCAAATCCAAATTATCTGAAGTAACCTTGAAGGGAGATCTGCTGTGCCAAAACAGTAAAGCCCACACGCTGAGCTCACAAGAACATGCAACGTACTACATACCTGAAATTTGCAGCTAGATGTTGCAAACAGTCCTTCAGATCAATAATTATTTACTTACATATAACAGCAAGACTGGGGCTGGAGAGACCACTATTTATTGTCTTACAGGTTTTAAAACATAGGGGGGGGGGGTTTGCTATAGTTTAGCTATAACGTCTTACAACATCAAATTTTGATGTCTTATTGCTTTTAACTAAGGGTAGCCTTTCTTAAGTATAAATCACCTTCCTGTCCTGCTTTCAACTGAAATACAGAAGACTTACAGAGGGTGGTCTGGTAAACACAGATGCAGAGTATTTCCACTGTGATCTGTACAAAGAAGTTCTAAAGTTGTCTGTATTTTTCCCAGTTTTTTTGTTGTTTTTTTTTTTCTATGCCTTTATTGGTGCTAGTTAGTTCCAAATTCTTGTCTTATTTTCCTCCTTATGGGCGTTGACATAGATTTAGTTTTTATGATTACATTGACATGATCTCAGCCTGACAGTACGTTTGGGAAGCTGGAAGATTTATTGCCAGAGGCGAGTCTGTTGGAAAAAAAAGCTGGATAGTGGTAATTGGAGAATGAGTCAGTGTCTGGAGTCCAGCTGTGCTTGCTACACAAGCCTGACTAGGGCTGAGTTAGATTTCTTCAACTATCTGAGGTTCGCTTCTTTTAAAGAAAGGAATAGGCTTTATGTATGCTGGATACATTTTTAGCTGAGAATATTTGTATAAAGGTAGCAAATTATCTTTCTTCCTTATTGCCGTTAGTATTGCAGTGGAGCGTAGGAGCCATGCTTTTGGAGAAACAATTCATTACACATGCACAAAGCAGCATGTCTGAAAGATGTCATAGCATCGAGATCTCAAAATGCACAAATAATAGTTTGATATGCGATAAGTTCTGTGACTATTATTGTAAAAACATCTACATCCTGACCTTGGGAGGCAAAGCACTGATATTTCTTATGCATGCATTTATAGTGGTAGAAGCCTAAGAAGCACAGCATTAGTTCCTGGTTGGTATTATTTTAACTAGTAAACAATATTATGATTCTTTCTTCATCAACATCCTAAAAATTGAAGTTCTAACCTTTGAACAACACATTATTTTAAGGAAAAGGGCATTTAAATGTCTTTAGATAATATTGTCAAATTAAGTACTGAATTTGAAGGATATTTTATAAAAATAAGGTCTTACAAATTTTAATTTTTTTGGCTGTACCAATAAAAACAGTTACTTCTAAGTGAAACATTCCTCACAGATTGCAGCAAGAACCTCAAAGTGTTAACAGTGGATATATGTTACCTAGTTTTATTGTCAAGGCTGAAAGAAAATCAAAGAACAAATTAATTGTGAATCATTTCCATTTTTCCGTTTCTTTGCATTTTAATAATTCCTGTAAGTTTAGAAACATAATTAAGGAATTTTCTTTTTTTACATAGAAAATCAATGAAAACATTTTAAAAAAAGGAAATAATATAAACAAACTATACAATTCTGTACTTCAGACACAGAGCTGGGATCATAACAGCAGTACTACATAAGCCACAAAAATTTAGGATTGAATTTTATGAAAAAATTGATCAAGCAGTGGGAGTCTCATTTCATACAGAAAAAGCCTTTGGCAGTCAGCTGGAAGAACATTTTGAGGCAACACTCACATATTCAGGCTGAAATTTTGCTAGTGATATCTAAAACCACTTCAGCTCATTGGAGTGTGATATGGTTGCTTGGTTTCTTGCCTCAGCTTTTAGCTTATTCATTGTAATTATAATTGTAGATAAGCAGACCAAAAGTTCAGGAGAGCAAATCTGACAAGACAGTGTATCTTCTATTTGTTACGGAGGTTTATAACACTATTTCTGGAATTTTAGATCCACCTGAGAATTTAAATAAACTAAAAACAGAAGGGAAAAGATAACAAGCCATGTTATCCATTCCTCATGTCCCCATTACTCCACGCAAAAGTTTCAAAACTATTAATTCCAGCTCTGAGTAGCTATAAAGCTGGCAGTGCCTGCTGTGGTGTAGAAAGCTGGATTTCCGAGTGGCTTTGTTCCAGCTGGGAATGGAAGAGTGACCCACACAGGCTGTGGGAACAGGTCATTGCGTACAGATGATCCCCCTGAAGTACCTGGGACCTAGCATAATTCCTGAACTCTGTATGGCATTAGAAGTACAGCACTTACTCTATGATTAGAAGAATACATACAATTTGGATTTTATGGATCACCATCTTTTCTTTCCCCTAGGATGCCTACAACCCTCTGCTCCATTTCACACACAACCTCACCCACTTCCCCATTCTTGTTTCCTAGGCCCTTCTTTTCTTCGCTGCCAGAAGAGTGTACATGGGCTGAGCATAGCCTGGACATTGATTAGCTAAGTAGCAGCTATCGAGTAACAGATGACTTCTTGCTGTCTTGCTTCAGGTGAGCACACTCATTTATCTAGGACTCTTTTGTCTATTTAATTGCCAATTTTCAGACAACACGTTGAATGTTTACCAACTTTGAGATATTTATCTATCTATATTACTCTGTTTCACTGTGGAAGTGACTGAGCATTGGCACAGGTTGCCCGGGGAGGTTGTGGAGTCTCCATTATTTGAGATATTAAAAATCCAGCTGGACATGGTCCTGGGTAACCGGCTTATGTGGCTATGCTTGAGCAGGTAGGTTGGACCAGATGACCTCCAGAAGTCCTTTCCAGCCTCAGCCATTCTGTGATTCTGTAATCAATAGGGGCAGTAGGCAGGCCCACAGAACAATTTTGAATGTTACTGGAATTGCTCTTTCCCTATATGTCTGTCTTTCTGCCTTTTTCTGACGCCTGTACAAAGAGTTCCCAGTTTAGGTGTCCGTCTTTATGGGCAGGAGAGGATGAATCTTGGCCAAGGGCTGAAGAACACACATATCAGACAGCTCTTCAGAGGCAGAGTCCCTGCTCAGCTTTCAATGACCTCCTTATGAGTTAATGGTGTTTATCAGCCCACTGAACAAAGGTTGATTGTTTCTGAAAGAATTTAAGCTTCTGCATAATGACAGAAAAAACATAGCCTGTCAGATCATCAAAATTATGGCCTTTATTTCTCTAGAGTATGCTAAAGAAGAAAATCCTCAAGTAAATGATTGAATAATTTGTTACACTCCTCATAATATTTAAATAAAGCAAAAGCTCTCTGTCTCACATATGCTTTATTTTTACAAGGCCTCAGTTTACTTAAACACTAGGAAGACTAACAAAATCTTCATTCTCTGACACTACAAAACATAAAAAAAAGGTTTGCCAATGAAATAACTTTATTAGCATGTTCATAATACCTTTTTGCATTTCTGTAATCTTTTTATATTTTCTTTTTTTTTTTAATGTGGTCTTTTTCCAACTGATAATTACGTAATAATGACAGTCTAAATCTACTTTACCTAGATACATAAACTCTGTTTTAAACCTTTTGTCAGGAGCAAGAGTCAATATTAGAAAAGAGATCTTCAGATGCCATGTTTTCCCTTCTGCCTTGTGATACTGAAAACTAAGGTCTCCTAACCAATTGGAACCTCCAAGTTAAGCTTACCTACACCACCTTCCTAATTCCACCTCCTGCAGAATAATGCCTTTTTTGTTTTAATCTATCATATATATGCAACTCATTGATTTCTTTCTTTACAAGCATGCCACAACCTGCCATAACTTCCTTTAACTATTTCTAATGCATTTACTGGTCTTTAAAGTGATGTAAATATTTTTTTTCAGTTGTCAAAGATTCTTCTTTATGTATAATCATTGTGAAGGGACAGTCGATACTGTTAATGAGTATGTTTAGTGGGTGGTGTCTAAGTGCCAAGCAAGAATATGCACTCTGGAAGCACAAGGACATTACCAAGGGAGACTGTGATACTTACCTGAAGATATCAAGTGTCAGTCAATAGGCATGAAAATAAGCAGCACAAAAAATATTGTGATTGCAAGATAAAATAGCAAAGTTCTAAGTGTAAAGTAGCTACCAAAAATAATCTTTTTAATTTTCTACCCATGAAATTTCAAGATAATTGATCCTCTTTATGCCACAGCTTCTCCCCACACAACATGTGAATGCAATACTTCGTTTCTTCTCTTTTATTCTCTTTTCAAAAGACTTACTATTGCCATTGGCTATAAAAACCAGCCAGATGAAGTGCCTCATTATATGTCTCTTAATTAAGCTAGTGAGAACATTTAATAAAGCCATTTTTCAATTTTCTTCTGCCACTCTACAGTAAAAATGCACTCACCAGTCTCCCAGTCACCTTTTACAAGCCTCATATAATAAGAAAGAGATATATTGGGCACTTGATCCTTGCTATTTGTCTAGTACCTTTTACTTTTATTCTTCCTTCGGGGGTGTGGAGATATTCAGTATAACATCGTTAGAGTTGCCCATTTAAAAGTATTTTCATGAAGAACATTTTACTGATTTTGGGGAAGATTTTATATATGGATCTTAAAATGTTGCTTTTATTACTTAAGACTCTATCGCAGCAAAGCTCTAAACCAGGGGTCCTCAATCCAGCCCCCGGTATTTACAGAACCCCCCTGCCCCCCGCCGGGTGTTGGGGGGGGGGGAAACCAAGCAGCTGCAGATGACTTCTGCCACTTCATCCGCGCACCAGCCCCCTGGTTAAACAGTTTGAGGACCCCTGCTCTAAAAGCAAACCTGAAAGCAGATTAGTTATCCCAGCTGTTCAGACTCCTCATGCCATGTTACAAGAAAGGGGTTTAGCATAACAGTAGGATCTCAAAATACAACTTGGGCTCAAAGAACAGGTTCTTTCAATTTTCTGACAGCAAAATTTACAAAGGTGATTTTGTTAATAGTGGAGATACGCAACATCATCTGGGCGCTGTGTTCCTGTGGACTTTGGAGAAGTTAGGAAGCGCAGTATATCCCCAAATGAACAGTACTACTAAGAGGCAGACATGGAATTTGGAGCTGGTGATATCCTCATGTACAAACCCTCATGTTTTCAAGATAAAGAAATCTCATTTCTAATCTAGCAAAATAACCATATAGTTACACTTGTTTAAATACAATTCCTAACCCAACTGATACCAGAGGAGGGATTATTTTTTTCAGCCCAAATTATTTTGACATGTCAGTCAGTCAGTGGTGGATTTCCACATATTAGTTAGTTACAGCTTCCTCTGAAACTATGGTTTGCTCATTTAGTAGAAGTTCAAAAACTCACCATGCCACTAGGAAGTTGTGTGACCTGTATTCATTTCAACAGAGCCGCTGGCAGAGAAAGTCAATCCCTCTGTTGACAGGAGCTATAGACAACCTACTTGTGTAAGGCAAGCTGCAGTGCTCTACCAGGTTACCGTGCCTCACAATGAAAAGCTATGCAGTAATTTCCTCCTCTTTTCAGTGACATTTTATAGTTGACATCAATTTTACCAATGTATATTTTCCATGGAAAGGTTAAGTTATATAGCTGACTCCGACAGGCATTTTGGGAAAATAACTCGTGAGCTTTCCTGAGATTTGTATTAATCTGGCAATGCACAACATCTGAAATGAATACTGAGGTAAGACCTCTAACCCCATCTCAGCTGTAACTGGCCTTACAATATAAATAAGCAATGTATGAATGTGAGAGAAAACAGGAAAAGTAAGTCTTTGAGCTGATGTTCAGGAGTGACTTACAGGTTCCTGGGGTTCAGGCTTTTTTTTCCCCTGCACTGTGATATCTGATTTCTTGGACTGGTATTTCCAAAAGCAAGGAAAGTAGGGCAGGTCCAGTGACAGCAACCAGGGTTGGTCACAGCCCAGGCAAAGCCCTGGTGACTTGGCAGGTCTGAGATCAAGTCAGCAGGTCAGGATCGGGGCCAGGCAGAGCCACACCTCTAATGTGGCTCCACTGAGAACCAAGGTTGAGGGCCTGAGCTTAAATGCAGCTCCCAGACAATGAAGAGATCCCCAAGAGAAGCATCTCACAGCTCTCTGAGTTCCCAGCAGCCCAATCCCAGCTTACACAGCTGCCCTGTACCAGAGCTGGCCTCCAGCCCAGGCAGTGAGCCCCTGCGTGGGGGGCAGAGACTGCAGAGCCTGGGGGTGCATGCAGGGGCCCTGCTGCAAGATCTCCCTTGGACCTCCACCTTTCATCTTCTTTCTCTGCCCAAGTCTATGACTGAGGTCACAAAACAAACTTCATGGTTTGCCTAATCTTACATATGAAAAGGTCCAGAGGTAGGCAGAGAGTAACACTCCCCAGTCAGGATTTGCAGATGACTGAACAAGGCAATCACAAATGCCAAAGAAAAAAGTGTACCTAAAAATTTTTCTCCTGTGTCACTTTATTTTAATGGCTTCAGACATCAAAACTAATTCCCATTTTAAAGTGTCTTCATTTACTCAGGATTCAAAAAACCCGTCTTTGGAGAAGGTCTTTCACGTAAAGACCAAATTTTTGAGTGCTCACCCAGGACCTTGGGAAAGCCTGGGTTCCAGTCATATTGCAGCTGGACAGGGTCTGAACTCACAACATCTCTCTTAACATGTTTATTAAGGGGTTTATATTCCCTTTCAAATATCCACTACCAAGAAGGAGACAGGAAGGAAGCAGACAAAAAAAAGATATCTCCATAGTGACATGCCTATGTCATAGCATAGATCTCGTATTCTAATTACCTACCTACCTATACATTTTCTTTCATTTCTGAGGTGATGTGTGTCCTTGGAGGGCTTTAAAATTATTTCAAAGGCTATAAAGCAGCAGTGGATTCACTGCCACCAAAGTAGCCTGCAGCTAAAATGCAGACATTTGGACTGGCTAGGCTCCATAGGAAACAATGGCTTCTGTCCCGTTTTCATTGCAATCTGACAGCAGCTCTGGCAGACACATGGTGTTGTTGCTGCAGGGCAGTGGGCACAGCGTTCCCGATAAGGCCCTTCTCGTCCTAAGCTCAGCTTAGGAATCTCCAAAATGGAAAACAATATGGTCCTGCAAGTAGGTGCTGGCTCCCTCACCCAAAAACTCTGCTGGATAATAGAAAGACTGGGCTGGGATGCAGCTGTCACGTGGCCATTATCCAGTGGAGGATGTAAAGGGTACCGTCCCATCTGAAATAGCACCAGCTACACTCGGTGTTTTGGGTGAAAATGAAGTCTGTGATGCCAAACTCTACCCATTTGCCCTAGCTTGCAGTTAATGGTCCTCAACTAGCCTGGCATAGCTGGAACTTTGCCAGCATCACTGGCAGCAGGCACAGCGAGGGCGAATTAGAAGCCAAGGGGCAGTGATGGACATGGCCCCCTTATACAGAATATGGTGATACAGTCAGAAGGCATACGCCAATCAGCTGATAAAGAAGGTTTGCTAAAAACCTATATAGTACAAGGGTGAAAAGGGTGAAGAGTTAAGCCTGTCATATTACAGACCCCTCTTGCCATCACATTATATAATTTATCTGCCCCCAAGGACAGTGAGACAAGAACAGTATGCACTGTTAGCCCTAGGAGTCGTCATCTGGTAAGCTTCCAACCTCACACAAAGCATGAGGAAGCATCTTGGCAGTTCTTTATGCTTACTTGCCCAGTGCTTAGAGTTGTAATTTGAAAAACTGAAATCTAGTTCACATTCCTCTTCTGCCTGGTTGAACTCAAATCTTTTATCCCTCCGGTATGTCCTTCCAGCATATTGGTAAAAACATAATTCATGTTAATCGAGCAGAGAGAGAAAGTTTGACCAAATGACATTTTACTTCAATTAATGCACTCACACAGCAAATTATTTCCTTATGAAAAATAATTTTTGATGAAACAGGTACACCAACTTCAATATACATAAATTTCCTGTCAAACTCATCATGTTGTATAGTAGTCCTAAACACAAAAAGTTAAGAGATCTACAGTTACTTCATGACAAATGTACAAAACCCCAGCATTATGGAGGAGGCATAAAAGACAGATCAGCTACCAGGACACAGGAATCAACTTTTTTATCAAATAACTTGTATTTGTTGCTCTTTTCAGCAGTTATTTAAAACAAGCCTATAGCATTTTAAGGTATAATATACAATATGTTGAGAACAACAGAAATAATTATGTAGGCATAGAAAGACTCATAACCACTCTCAGGACTGTATATTTATTAATGTATTAATAATTTATTAATTTTCTATTAATATCTTGCTCCACAGGGAATAAGCAAATTTTAGCCATTCTTGATTAAAACACATCTCAGATAAAAGCAAGCTGTTTTATTATTTTTATAGTACAATTAACGACTTTCCATATTTTTACATTTTGTCAGTTGTTACAATCTGAACTTTTAGTCCCAAATAAGGTAGTGTTAATTAATTGGAGGCTTAGTAAATACACACCCCAACTGTCTGGCAAAGCTTTCAATAAAATTACAGGCAGCCAAGATATGCTTTCTCACTCTCCTCCTTCTGCTCTGCTCCCCAAACTAATCTGTGCCTCAGTTTTCCAGCAGATTATCAACAACACAAGTTCCCCCGTGCCTGCCAAGTCCCTGCTCCCATGCCTCCAACAAGGGAGCATCATCCAGAGAGGCTACTTCATCCTCACCTGACATTAAAGCCTCAGAAGTAACACTGCATGGGGTGTGCCTTGGTCAGGCCATACAGTCTGGGTGAAGAACCATTGAATTGTGACTTGAAGTTCTTGTCCCCACAGGAAATAACACACTTCAGCTTCAGGCTCCACTGTTCAAACTGTAAGAGTTGAAGGGAGCTTCAGAGAAAATTACATCTTTGTTAAAGCATGCTGAGGCAGAGCCTAGAAAAGACTTTTATCCTGTCTGCCACAACTGAAGCTGAAGGAAGAAGGAAGGGTACTGTAGCCTTATATAAAAATACCAACATTTATTTTAACATTGTTTTTTACTGAATGAAGTCAAAACATTTGGTACTTATTGTCTGTACACTTAGTCAAATGCAAGGTTTTGTTTCATTTGCAGTAGACTTATTCAGTTCAATTCAGTGTGGACTAAAGTAAAATTATATAGATTTCATAGCAAATTTACCTATTATTGTTGCACCAGTTTTCTTGACAATTCTGCCTGAAAGTTTTCTTACACTGCCCCGGTACGCAGCTGAAAGGCACCACAAAGGTTGTTCTACCTGCTTTCTGGGCTGAGATGGGGAACCGCTGAATTTTGGACTCGGCTGGAGACGAAATGTATTGCTTTAAGGCAAAATACCCTGTTTCACTCTTGCAGTGTCCTTTTTGCCATTTTCATTTATATTTAGCAGGTTTTTTTGTGTTTATGTAAAGAAAAGGACAATAAATGGAGTTCTTTTTTCTAAAAAACATACGCAAGTATCTAAAAATCAATCTAAACTCAGTCCTGACATATGTCAGGAAACAACTGAAGCCCCACATTACCAAAACCATTACATGAGTGCAGGCAATTTCTCTGGCTTAACCATGAGGCAAAGCAAATCCACTTTTCTCTAAGAATCTAAGTAGAGCATTTTCATCTCTGCCACAACCATCGTATTTGATATGTAAAACATTTTCATCTATAAACTTGCATATTAGGACACCTTAATCTCACAGTGCTATTAGGTTTAAGAAGTAACTGCAGACGGGATATTTTATTAGATACCATCTGCCATATGATCTACCAGTGGCTGGTCACAGCATCATGAATATCTTGCAGGTCTCCTTTAACTGCAAATATCAAATGGGTAACATGTTAAGAATTGTATACTTTCGTTTTATGTTGTGTTAAAAGTAACTGTATGTGTTAATAATCTAAAAATACCTACAGATTTGCACAAGTCTCAAAATAGTTATCCACATTCTCTTTGTTACAGAGTTCAGCACTTTTCCATAGATTCTTAGTACAAGACACGTGGTATTTCACGGTAGAAACCAGATGAGATATCACATAGACAAATTTGTAACATATGGTAAAGACAAGTCTCTTCCTGAGTGTGGTAGATCATAGCAACAATTTCCCCAAATACTTGTGTTGTTTTGTAGTAGTGCAGTATTTCAAAGCTTTATTCAGTGATTATCAATGTCTTGATTTCAGAAATGTATGTCCTGAAACAAATTGATTTATGATAATCTCAAACATTTAGCTTGTTTCATGGTATTTTTTGTCTGAAATGGGCTAAACTTCACAGACTGAATTGGAATACAGCACATAATGTGGCAGTTCATCTTTAAAGTGCTTTATAACAACAAGCATCTGCAAAGACACCTGTCAGCATGCAAAATTTGAAATGTGGAGAACTAGTGCTTCCAAAAATAAGGATATAAAGATGCTGAGTACTCAATACAGTAAATTTACACCTATCTAACAGAGCAAGTTTAAAATAAAGTTACATCAGTCTCACATAAGACATTAATTTACTTCAAAAATAGTTTGCACACATATGACTCATTGTGCACAAAGCTGATTTTTTCCACTTCTAATGTGGCAATTATGAATGACTCCAGTCCCTGGAAAATTTATCAAATAATAAAAACCCGGCAACCGGGCAAATACATTACATGCCTAGCTACAAGGACCCACATATGTATGGGTTTTTTCCTCTAATTCTTGCCCCTGCAAGTTTTAAATGCTATTACACTGGTAAGTACATCTTATTAACTGCCAAGACTGGGCCAAAAAATAGATAAGGTCACACAAGGTATTTCTCAAATCATCTATTTCCTACAAAGCCTTCAGTGACTCAAAACAGAACTTGAAAAATGTGGGCGTAAACTAAATGTTGATGGATGACAATGTATCTGTGAAGAAAAGCAGCAAATTACTATCTTTGTAAAACCTGTAACTGCCTCTGAGAATGACCTCACTTAACTATAACATTGTATTCTGGTGATTCCAATTATTGAATGGCATTAGTTTATCATTTTGCACTTCATAGGAACATTTTCCTCTAATTTCACATAGGGATTAAAATACAGCTCTGCAGAAAGTCTGAACAGCACTTACAAATGACAGTGGTAGCAAGAAAAACTCTTCACAGCTTAAGTCTCCGGGTAGCTTTGTTTTAATTAATTGTATGTATTTTCCTAACAAGTTCTCAAGACTAAAGCAATGCAGTGTCTGCTTTCCTTTGGCCTTCTTAGACCTTTTGACTTTATCCTGTTGAACAGCAAGCTAATTTCCTGCCAGTAAGATTGCTACCAATATTTCATTTTTTTTTCTAATAGACATTTCACAGTTTTAAGAAAACAGCTAATTGGAACCTTTTTAATTTCACAGGATTATTGTCACCTTCTTTGTATCTCTTTCTATTCTATCTGTGTAATTCTTCCCAGAAATGCTGTCAAAACATTTATTCACAAAACAGAAGTATAAAAATGCATTTTCACAAGCTATTCAGTCAACACATGCACATGTACTGTAAGGTACATGTATATATACGTATGCATGTAAGTACATATACAGGTAATAGTTCTGTAGGTTACTCAGATTCTTCAGCTGCACTTACTTTGAGGCAAGCTGTAAATCCTCAGTATATCTAAAATTCATATAGCCTCCGTTACATGGTTTTAGATGAACTCAGGTGCCTAAATGTAACACTGTGAACCTGAAACTTATTTCCATCACTCCAAATTCTGGAAATTCAGATGTAATGCTCCAATCAACAACATTCCCTGAAAATAAAAGTAAAAATAAGCCAACAGTTTGCTTGACTATAGTAAGCACTGTGTTCTCCAAAATGCTTCAGAAGGGTCTGTATATCCTGCCAAATAAAGGAATGAATTACTAATTTAAAAATCTGACTGTCTAAGCCTTCTGATCATCACTAAGACAGTTCTCTACAGCTATCTTCAGCAGCAAATTTTAATCAGAAGTTTTGGTTTGTTTTCTTATCCCCAAATAATTCCTACTTCTAGTACTCTTCATTTTGCTCCCTGATAATTGAAATTTTGATTTGGAGATCCATCACATGAAAGATTGATAAGCAGTATTCAGAGCTTGCTTTTCCAGGGGAATATGGTACTGACACCACAGCAAATATTTAATTTCAAGCTCTTTATTGCTGATTTTGACTTAGTTCCTCCCTCCTTTGCTATGTATGTCTTTGTACCTTTGTTGTCTGTCAACTGTTACATAACCATTTTCTGTGTTACCGGGAAATACTTTCAAATGATTACTCAATTAAGGTTAATATCTTCATTTCCTTCTTGTCTGGTGGCAGATTGCTCTTCATCAAACAGCCACCACATTTAATTCACTGGATACGTATATAAAGTAGCAAGAGCAGGAGAAGAGAATCAAGTTCGTTACTACGAAGAACTCAGCTAGTATTGATTTATCAGTAACTCTGAACATACGCAACTTTAAACACTTTCAGCATACTCTTTGGGAAAATGCATTTCCAGATGAAGTAATCTATAGCAAATACTAAAGCTATGCATAATTCTTCAATACATATAACTGAATTATCTAATATTTAGTGTTTCAATCCTGATAACATCCTCAGTTTTCAGATTTCCATTTCTCTTCTCTTTATATTTTTACTACTCAAAACCCATACAACACATGGATCAATTATTTTGATTTTTTTAATCTGTCTCTATAGTTAATAGAAATAACTGTATTTATAAATTCTACTTTGTCATTGTATGACACACTGTTTGTACCTGATAATTCAACAGCATCACTGAATATATTAGTTGGAATTAGCTGAAAGCACTGCTGCCAGCAACTTTTGTTTTATTTACTTTATTTACACTCAAGCATGGAAACTATTGCCTTCAGCATGAGTAGCATCTTCAGAACTGTTGACATCTCAAGGCTCATTAACTTCTACTCATAGATTACATTTGGTTTGGGCATATTTAAGATTTACTTAACAATACATTAGTAACTGCAGTCTTAAACAGTATGCTCAAAATTACACAAATAGCCATAAAAATACTTCAGTGTAACACATCTTTCTTTCTCTGACCTTGTTGATACGGCCCCAACCTTGGGATTACAAAATGACAATGTCAGACTGTATTATACAATTTCAGTTTAAAAAAATAAAAATATTATCAAAGATTATATTTTAATACATTTGTGAAATATATGGAAATTTAAATTGAGTAAGATATGTAAATGAAAAGTATGAAAATTAAAAATAAAGGGCAATGAAAAATTATATAGCTTCTAAGAACTTACTTTTGCCTGGTTTTTTTTTCATTTAGATGCCAAACAAAGCTGGATTATTTGTAGAATAAATTTTTAGTGTCAAAAATGCAAGCAAATATTGATTAAAAGATGTGACGTTACATTTCGCAGATTGGCTTCTCATTAAAAATACTGCGTAACTAATGACACTTTTATACTATAGCATTCAAGTGAATGTTTTTATCATACCTAGATATTCCCATGATTGGGTTGTGTATTTTTTCTCCAACTTTCAGCAGAGGTTCTGTTTAATTAAAGAAAGAGAACATAAAGCTGCTTTGAGAGGACACTGTATTGGGTGTGAACTGTAAGCTTGGAATCTAATTAAAAGCTTGGGATCCTTTTTATTTTAGGCTACTCAGATGATTCCTTACTAGCATCATTTGGAAAATTAGTTCCTCTGATATCATAGAGAGGACAATACATAAAATCTACAAAAATAAGTGATTACAGAAATAGTAACTTGGAAGAAAATGGTAGGTCAAAATTGCAAATTTGCAAGTCTTTTACTAATGGGGGAGAGAGAGAAAAAAAAGAATAATGAAGAATATCAGTGACAGCAGATTTGAAAGGCAGACCTTGGCTTCCAACTCAGACTCAAGAAGTCTGGATGGTTTGTGTCTATGAGTTGCTGAACTGTGGAGAAGTGTCTCACTTGGCAAGTCTTAACCTGATCTCTTTGTTAAGCAGCCGAGTACAAAGGAGAGAAAGCCAGAGACAGGGAATCACTGCGGCGCGCTGCATGCCTCACTGTGGCAAGGTCCACTGTCACCCCTGTAAGTTGCTTCCCACTACTTGTACAAAGCAATGACCTTAGTCATCCACTCAAAGCAGCACATCACCTTTCACTTGTGTCTCTGACCCTGTATGTTCTACTTCAGCTGTACAATCTACTCTTTATGATTTATTAGCATGCAGTTCAGCTCCTAGGTATTCTATATGAGCAGCTACATTAAAATCCAACTTTAAAAGGATTTAAGATATTAAAATAGAAACATATAAATGGAAATATTTCATTACATTAACAGAAATAAAGCGACTTAAAAGTCCAGCACGCAGCATGTTTTCACAGAAAAATTATACAGGAAGTTGCTGTCCTTTTTTGGGGGTTCTTTGGCCTTGTGTTGGCTGAAATGCTTATGTTGTGTGGAAAAACCAGGTTGTGCAGTAGATGCATTAAATTGGCTGAGAGATTTCAAAACATGGTTGTGATTATGGAGATAGCAGCAAGCAGAGAGACTCCAATGGGACTCCCAAGGATTCTTGGGGAAAGATTATTTAACATTTTTACTGATTAATCAGATAATGATATCCATGTAAAGCTTGCTGTTAACAAACAGATGAGTTTAATAAAGGACGGCATTACTTTTCCTGTTATAGATCGACTTGATTTACCTTGCAGTCAAACAAAATCATTTCAACGTAGCTAACTGCACCATAGTACATCTGGAAAAAACAGAGTATGGGCTACATGCTTACGTTAAAAAATGCTTTGGAAAGCAGTAATCCCAGGAGACTGTACAGAAAACTGCCTGAATAGGAGACCTTGGTGAAATGGTGTGGCAAAAGGGATTAGCATGACCTTTTGGGGGTCTGTAAAGGGGAATACGAGTAGAAGGTAGGAAGTTACCTTACCTCTGTACATATACTACTGTAACACTAATTTGGCATAATTTGCTTCCTAAATTGGTGTATCTGCTTACAACATCAAAATACTGGAGAGCATTCAAAGGAGGTCACAGAAAGTGATCTAGATGCTGAAAAGTTTGCATTACAATAGCTGTTTTACAGGGCTTGGAATATCCAGTTTGTTGAAGAGAAGTTACACAGCTGATTTTATTAGTGCATCCTTCTACCTGCAAATGGAAAACATACCCAGCAGTAGGTGCTAGTCAGTCTCCATGAAAAGACATAGTAAGATCCAGTGACTGGAATTGTAATTTAGGCAAACTGAAAAGAGATACAGCTTTTTACTTGCAAACAAGCCACACTGCTGGCTGATCTCATCAGGAGTCATCAAATCACATACATGCTAAAGCCTTGAGATGTGTGAATGTATCAGTTCCACCATTCTTCTCTTTCCTTTGTGGGACATGATAAGAAAAGTTTCCTGAATTGCTCTCAATATACCCATAAGACATGCTGGAATAGTTTAACCTTACTGAATTGTTGGGGTTTCACAAAGAAATACCTGCACATCACGAATATGAGAGGCAGGTAGTACATGTTCTAGCCTTACACTTCACAAAAGCATTACCCAATATACTGAATTTAAAGGACAGAAAACTAAAATTATTTAGAGCAGTCACCAACTTACTGCCTAAATTAGGACACTGAGGATAGGATATGTCTCCTTTAATCTCATAGCCTTCACCTGGGCTACTTGACAGCCATCTGAAGGGGAACCATACCATACAAATGTTCACCATATAGGTATTAGGTGAGATGAATCCCAGCCATGCACCTCACGTCTCCCACAACGAACAAGGAACGTTTCTGACATAATTACTTTGGTATCAGGCAGGTAACAAACTTCTCTTAATGAGAAAGCTGTCTAAGGCCTTCTGGCCCTGGCATCAGACAGTCCCTGAGACTAGCAGCCAGCGTCAGCATTAACAAAACAAAAGCATAAATTTCAGAATAGAAATGATGTGTAAAATTTAACTGTTCTTTTGAGATGTAGCTGCAAAATGCACTAATCCAAAAGGTATTTATTTAGGCACAGGCAACAGCAGTTGACTCTGGAGTGAAGATGTAGCCTCAGAAGCATGGGACAGGGCTAGAGACCTCGGTTTTCAGCAACAGACTTGGTAATATCCAGGCGTTACTTGGCTGTACCTGAGCAGGAGTGCTGGGGGACACTTGGAGCAGCCACCCAAGCCAACCGGAGGTGCTTTGCAATACGTAAAGAAAAAGGGATTTTAAGGCAGGGGACATCTTTTATCAGTCTAACTTTAAAAACCAAACAAAACAACAAAAAGCCACAATGGGACATCTTAAGATCGTTAAGACTACGATCTCTGCAATTATGCTAAAGCCTAACGTGTTCTGTTTTATTTAAAGTCTGGAAGCTGGCAGACCACGTGCCACGGTGACGGGCTGAGACCTGGCATAACCGCACCTTGCTCAAACCGTGGGTACCCCCCCGGAGCGGCAGCTGCCGTCAGCGATGGCCGGCGGGAAGGCCACGGCTGGTCACGCAGAGGTTTTTTCCACGGCTGACGAGGTGAGGCAGACAGGCCGCCGGGCAGGGACGAACGCAGCCGGAGAGCGCAGCCTCGCCCACACCTTCCCTCGGGGACGCGGACGAAACCCTCCCGCAGCCGGGCAGGCGGACCCCATCCGCCACTTCCCCCGGCTTCTCCCCCCGCTCAGGCGACCAACAGCTCCGAAACCCAACGCCACGCGGGGGGCGCCCGGCCAGCCGCCAGCTCACACCCCCCCGCGCCCGGCCGCCCCCGGCCGCCCGCCCACCCGCCGCTTGCGGACCGGGGGCGCCGGCGCCTCGGGGGCGGGGGCAGCGGGCAGGCACCTCCCCGAGCGGCGCCCCCAGTCCTGACGGCGCTTCCGGGCGGGGGAGCCGGGATATGCGTCCGGGTTGGGTCGGCCCCAGCGAGCGGTTTCCTCTCGCCTTCCCTCCTTCCCCCCTTCCCTCCTTCCCCCCTTCCCTGCCGCGCCGGCGCTGCGGTGGAGCGGCCGCCGTGCCCCCTGAGGGAGAGCTGCCCGCCCCGCTCCGGCGAGGGGCTGGTGAGAGGAGCCGCGGGCGGGCGGGAATCGGGGCGGCGGCTGAGCGCGCCCCGAGGCGGGCGGGTGCTGGCGGGGAGTGGGGCCGGGGAGGCGGCGGGGCGGGCGCCGGAGGGGCTGGAGCCGCGGGAAGGGGCCGGGGCGGCCGGCCGAGCGTCCGCCGTGTGCGTGGCCGCGGCGGCGGCGTCCCGCGGGCAGGGCCGGGGGGCGGCTGCGGGCAGCCCTGTGCGGGGAGACCACCGGGCGGCCGTCTGCCGAGCGCAGTTCCTCGCTTAAAATGGCCATCCGGATTGCTGGGGGCAGACATAGCGGCAGTTTTAGCGGTGCGTGCCGAATACCTGATAAGAATATATGTATAGTAACGTGTAATGCAACCGAAGGCAATCCAGAAACATTACCTGCCTGGTGAGCTGCAGCGAGGGTGTCAGGTAGCCCAGCCCTTACAGCGCGGGGTGATGTGTGTGTGGTGATGGGCACAATCTTTAAAACAGATGTGTTTTCCTCCTTTGAAAGGAGGGTAACTTAGTTCTTCAGAAGAAATTTGCAGGTGTGCAGGTGTGCAGTGTTGCTGTGATGGTACCCCAGCACAGCGAGCCCAGGGGAGGCACGGCTTTTGTGAGGTGGGCAGCGATGAAGCTGCCACAAGAAGTCTGTGGGCACTCAAGAGAGATGTCAGGGCCTTGGGACAGTTGGTTAAAGGATCAGGAGTGCAAGTGATGTTCTCCTCTATCCTTCCAGTTGCAGGGAATGATGAGGGAGGAAACAGGAAGAGCCAGCAGATCGATACCTGGCTCTGAGCCTGGTGCCACCGGCAGAATTTTGGGTTTTTTTTATCATGGCTTGGTCTACACAACACCAGGCCTGCTGGCAACAGATGGGGTACTCCTGTCTCAAAGGGGGGAAAGCGTCTTGCACAGGAGTTAGCAGGGCTTATTGAAAGGGCTTTAAACTAGACTTGAAGGGGGAAAGGGAGAAAACCAGGCTCGCTAGAGACAGTAAGTTTTGAGGGATGGTGTGCCAGCAAGATGCTTCAGTCTGCTGTCTCAGTGGAGGCAGGGGATGCAGATCCATGCAGCAGCAAAGACACCAGGGTTATTGATGTGTTAGAATCCATGGAAGCGCCTGAGAACAGTCACGTAGGAATTAGGGCTTCTCCCCCCCTCGCGAAAGGTGGCGGGACCAATAGCCCAAGTGAAGTGCACCTACACCAGTGCACACGGCATGGGCAGCAAACAGGAGGAGCTGGAAGCCGCTGTGCAGCAGGAAAACTGTGACACAGTTGCCGTCATGGAAGCGTGGTGGGATGACTGGCACGACTGCAGTGCTGCAGTGGATGGCTCTGAACTCCTCAGGAGGGGTAGACAAGGCGGGAGAGGTGGTGGGGTAGCCCTGGATGTTGGGGAGTGTTTTGATTGTCTAGAGCTTAATTATGGTGGTGGTAGGGTTGAGTGTTTATGCGTAAGGACCAAGAGGAAGGCCAGCGGGGCAGCTATCCTGATGGGAGTCTGTTACAGACCACCCAACCAGGATGAAGAGGCAGATGAAATATTCTATAAGCAGCTGGAAGAAGCCTCGCAATTGCTAGCCCTTCTTCTCACGGGGGGCTTGAACTTACCAGGCCTGTGCTGGAAATACAATACAGCAGAGAGGAGACAGTCTGGGAAGTTCCCGGAGCGTGTGCAAGAGCTTCCTGACACAGCTGGTGAGGGAGCCAGCCAGGAGAGAGCCCCGCTGGACCTGCTGTTTGTGACCAGGGAAGGGCCTGTAGGTGGTGTGGTGGTTGGAGGCCATTTTGGGCATAGTGATGATGAAATTATACTTTTCGATTCTGAGCTTGAAGACAGGGACGGGGAGCAGAATGAACCCCCCATAATCTAAGGGAAAATGGTCAGAAACCTGCTACACCACTCAGACACACACAGGTTCATGGAGCTGGATGGGATCCACCCAAGGGTGCTGAGGGAGCTGGTAGAAGTGCTCCCTGAGCCTTGTTTAATCCATTCATCAGCCGTCCTGGCTAACCAGGGAGGTCCCAGCTGAGTGGCAGTTAGCCAATGTGATGCCCATCTATAAGAAGGGCCAGAAGGAGGATCCAAGGATCTACAGGCCAGTCATTCTGATCTCGTGCCAGCGAAGGTTATGGAGCAGATAATCTTGAGTGCCATCACACAGCTCGTACAGGACAACTAGGGGCCCAGTCAGCATGGGTTTATGAAAGGAAGGTCCTGCTTGATGAACCTGATCTCCTTGTATGACAGGGTGACCTGGCTTAGTGGATGAAGGAAAGACTGTGGATGTTGCCTACCTGGACCTTAGTAAAGCCTTTGACACTGTCTCCCACAGCGTTCTCCTGGAGAACCTGGCTGCTTGTGGCTTAGACGGGTGTACTGTTTGCTGGGTAAAATAGAGGTGAATAGAATTCAATGTAGTGGGCGACTGGTCCCAAGTGGTGTTCCCCAGGACTCTGTATTGCGGCCAGTCCTGTAAACAGGACTTCGTCAAGGTCTGGATATTATCCTGATCTGTATGGATCTGGATGAAGGGATCATGTACACCCTCAGTAAATCTGCAGACAACATCAACTTGAGGGGAGTGTTGATCTGCTTGAGGGCAGGAAGGCTCTGCAGAGGGATCTGGGTGGATTGATGGGCCAAGGCCAATTTTATGAGGTTCAACAAGGCTCAGTGCTGGGTCCTGCACTGGGGTCAGAACAACCCCACACAAGGCTACAGGCCTGGGGAAAAGCACCTGGAAAATTGCTTGGTGGGAAAGGACCTGGGGGTGCTGGTCATCAGCTGGCTGATATGAGCCAGCAGTGTGGCCAAGGTGGCTAAGAGCATCCTGGCTGGTATCAGAAACGGTGTGGCCAGCAGGACAGGGAAAGTGAGCATCCCTCTGTACTCATCACTGGTGAGGCTGCACCTCAAATACTGGTTTAGGCCCCTCACTACGAGAAAGACATTGAGGTGCTGGAGTGTGTCCAAAGAAGGGCAGCGATGCTGGTGAAGGGTCTGGAGAACATGTGATGAGGGAGCCTGGGGTCTTTTAGCCTGGAGAAAAGGAGGCTCAGGGGGAACCTTATTGCTCTCTTCAAATTACCTGAAAGGAGGCTGTAGCGAGGTGGGTGTCAGTCTCTTCTCCCAAGGAACAAGCAATAGGACAAGAGGAAATGGCCTCATGTTGTGCCAGAGGAGGTTTAGATTGGATATGGGGAAAAAATTCTTCACAGAAAGGGGTGGTCAAACATTGGAAAGGCTGCTGGTGGAAGTGGTTGAGTCACCATCCCTGGAAGTATTTGAAAGACGTGAAGGTGTGGCGCCTGGGGACATGGTTTAGTGATGGGCTAAGCAGTGCTAGGTTAATGGTTGGACTCAAAGATCTTAAAGGTCTTTTCAAACCTAAATGATTCTATGGTTGTATGATTATGTATGCGTCTCTTTCTTCCTCATTAAAAAAAAAAAAAAACCACAAACAAAAAACCAAACCAAAAACAAAACACCAAAACTTGAATGAAATATCTTTGCAGTAAGCCAAATAAATTGTTTTCCATTTTTGCACATTGGAATTCTAGTTTATGTAAAAATCTCTATCCACTATAAGAGCTTGTGCTCTGAACTCTGTGACTGCAGCCGCTTGGCTTCTTCTCTACTTACTGTACAGTGTATGTGGGAAAAACTAAATCAGAGAGAAATTAGGTGGCTCCCCTGCAGTAGCTGTGTGATGGGACATTATGGTCACACCTAATATACTTATGATACGGACTTTTAAAATGTATATAACTTGCATATTGAGTGTTGATAAGATAAATTATCTAAAAGTTTGAGCATCCAAAAAAATACTTTAAGACAGTTGGATTATTCCATTTCTTATTTAAAAAAAAAAAGCCTTTGGAAAATACCTTCAGAATTACCCAGTAGTATGTATACGTTTAGTGTTTTGATTCACATGCCAAAAATTAGATGAAGAGGAGCGCACACAAATTTGATTATTATTTTTATTGACTTCTTCAGAAAGACAAATGTAGACGAATTTGTAAGAACTGGAGTAAGGGGTATAATCACAGAATGATGTAGGTTTATGTCTTCAAAGCACCAGTATTGGTGCTAGGTGACAGTATCTGAACTGGGTGTAAGAACAGTGGCTGAGGTTAGAAGTTGCTGTACTTTGACTCAGGATACATGCTAGGTTGATCAGTTGAGCTCCTTGTACACGTTAGCAGTGGAGCATCAGGAGCTTAATCAGAATATGACAATACATTTGTACAGTAGAAGGATATTTTTCATGAACAGTTATATTAATTTCCAATTAATAAGTGTCATATCAAAGTACAGACTAGTTAAATAACTTGCCTGAGGTCATTTAAGCAGTCAGTGGCAGAACTGGAAGGAAATTTTACTACCTGTGTGTATCCTAATGTGTGTGATCATCTTTCCTCTTGCTTGCTACTCACGTTGGTTTTATGAACATAGGCATTTACTTTGTTTACAGGATCAATAGTTTCCTGAATAAGCCAGAGAGTCATCTGAGACACAAAGATGCTGGAAGAAGATATGGAAGTGGCCATTAAGGTGGTAGTAGTAGGAAATGGAGCTGTTGGGAAGTCCAGTATGATTCAGCGATATTGCAAGGGGATTTTTACAAAAGACTACAAGAAAACTATTGGTGTAGATTTCCTGGAAAGACAAATCCAGTATGTATTAAACAGATGCCATACTATTGATTTTTACCTTTCCCTTTATTTCTTTGTTCTGTTGTAATGCTAAGATTTACAAAGGCTTGGAAGACAAGGCCTGCTCTTTTTGAAGCACAGTAAAGGGAATCATTTTCTGTCCTGCACTGTGGGCTAAAATTATATCACTCTTTTCCAGTCAGGATTTAGAATGATAAATAAAATTTGGAACCTCTGTCATTCTAAGCTTTTTGACAGGTTTCCTTTGTCTTCTACCACCTGTTGTTTGGTTTTGATTTTTTTTTTTTTTTTGTAATTTCTTGTGGAAGAAGTATAAGTGCTTACAGTAAACCCATTACACACATTTATTAGACAATAGAAATAAAAATGACCATGGAAAAAACAATTAAATATGCTATAGATTTAGTCTCTTCACGTAACATAACCAGATAATACCCAATTATCTTTGTTAAAATGGAAAATACTGTGGTAAAGAGAAGTAAGAAAATTCTATACGTTTTGTAAGATAATTAAAAAGTCAAGAGGACTGTTATTTGGCCATCTAAGTTTTGTTTGGATGTGTATATTATTTTTCCTTGTAGAGGGAAATATAGAGGAAGAGGAGGAAAGGAAGATGAAAATGCAATACAGATTTTCAGTAAAGA
Organism: Falco punctatus; assembly: GCF_963210335.1. Classification (NCBI taxonomy): domain Eukaryota; kingdom Metazoa; phylum Chordata; class Aves; order Falconiformes; family Falconidae; genus Falco; species Falco punctatus. The sequence goes on from NC_137584.1 coordinate 17,924,830, forward strand.
GCATGTAATGTAATTGAGGCACTATTGCCATAGTATGTTACGGAGGTGAACTGTTATTAAGTTTCATTATATTTAAATCAAGTTAAATTTGACATGGTTTACTCTTATATTGTAGACATGGAAGTACTTCCATGTCAATCGTTTTGAATTGCTCTTGTTCATTGTATTGATTATAAAACTGTATTGTTTATTTCAGAGTTAATGATGAAGATGTCAGGCTAATGCTATGGGACACTGCAGGTCAAGAAGAATTTGATGCCATAACTAAGGCCTACTATAGAGGTGAAAATGCCATGTTTGTTATTTGGTAGTTAGTTGTTGGTTTTTTGGTCTGCACAGCTCTCAAATATTTTCCTGTCTTTGTATTAAGAATTTTAGTTACTACATGTGTATGCAAAGCGTGTTTAGTTTGCCTTTTTCAATTCTTAAATATTTTTCCCCTTCATGCAAGATCCTTGCCTTAATGAAGTGCCACTTTATGCAGGATGTTCAGTAGTACCCTTTAAAAAACTTAGAACAGAATGAGACAAATATCTGCACAGGAACTGGACAGAATGTAGCTATTTAAACAGTCAAAGGCAAATTTATATTTTCGCTCTAAAAGTGTTTCATTACTTCTGTAAGACATGTATTTGTAAATGTCCCAAAAACTATGGCTGATGCACTTAGAAATTTGTCCAAGGGGAAAAAAAAATCCACCGGTCATCCTAGAAAGATAGTTTACTAGACACAACAGTTCTCTTGCTAGTAGAGGCTACCTTGAACACTTGAGCACAATAGAGTAATAAGGAAAGTATATTTACTTCTTAAAATAGAAATGGTATTATTCAGTCGTATAAAGGCAGTTTATTTTGCCAGTTAACAAACTGCATACTTAGCTTTCTTTGCATATAATTTAACAGTGTTTGTGAAAATCTTTCCTTTTTATTTTTTTAATGTGAGGGATATGAATGACTTGGCAAAGATTCCATGATTCAGTTCTTGCCCAGCTAATTACCTGATGGCTGGGAAAAATATATTGCTGGTATGAGTATAAAACGACCTCATTTAGAGATAAAATAATAGTTATGCCATGGTGTTACAGGGTAGTATAGTCCTCTGACCTTTATACATATATTTAATGATTGTTTTGTCAACTAATAGGGCTTTTTTGGTAATGTTTCCAGTTGCTCATAATTGAAAATTACAGTTTCTTCAGGGAAAAATCTTAAAATCTTTCTTTTCTCATTTATTTTTATCCTCATGTGGACATAGATAATTCTGTTAGTTAACTTGTCAACTGTACAATAAGAATTTTAGAAGGTGGTACTCGATTCCCTTGAAGCTTCCTTTTTATTCTCCTGGCCTTCAGTTCTCTTGTGTGCATTGCTCTCCGCAGTTGTTTCAAGCCAAAGACTTTTTCTCCAAATTCCTGTGACTGATATGTTAAATGTGGAATCTTCAGAAGAACTTAAAAGTACACTTACTGGCCTCACTTACCGCAGGCAACCTGGTGGTTTAAAATGAAAAACCAAAAAAAGCCTGCATGGATACCTTGAGATGCTCGTGACTTGTGCCTAGCGTAGTGCAGTTAGATCTCTGCCTCCAAGATCTTTATACTGAAGAGGCTGCTGTGAAGTAGGACGCAGTCATCCTGTGGACAGGCGTTGTAGATAGCATGATGGATGTATTAACAGGTTCAAGCTACTAGATACAGTGACTGTTCTGCACTAGACCTTGACTCATGAAGGACAAGGGAAGTTGTAAGAGCCTGGAATGAAATTTTAGTTTAGCATCAGGTCTGCAAGCACAATATTATAGAAGCAAAAGGTCAAGCTTACAACATGCAAGCATTTAATTGCCAATTACTGCTGAGAAGGGGAGGATGCCCCTAAGGTTGGTAAGATAGACGCTGGCTGTTACTTGTAAGGTCTGCCATTCCCACACGTCACTGTCCCACTATCATTACACTAGGGCTTAGGTACTCTCCTGGAATATTATGTATCGTTAGTTCTGGGATCAGCTGCTCATCACAATGAATGCTTCAAAGCCTGTTTCTGAGCCGTTCTTTTATCCAGGGATGAAATTTTTCAGCCTTGCAGAGAAACAAAATTGGAGCTGACAGTGGATTTGTCATGTGGTTTTCTATGTACAGGCAAATATGTGCAGCTGGTGTAGCTGCATGCCCACGGTCACACAACATGAGGAGTCCAGCAGCCTAAATTCAAAGAGTTGAAGGAAGCTCAGTATGTATTTAATAATTTTAAAATATAATTATATAAAATATAATTATATTGTATCATGCATCTTCTTACCAGTTTCAGTGCTATGGAAGCCACATGTTTTCTAATTGGCTAGGTAGTTCATTCATATGCTAAGCACATACACAAGTGGCTGTCATTAGCGGCACCATGTCTTCTGTCCATGTTAGAGATGTTTCTCAAGGCAGTATTTGATCACTTCTTCATGCATGTATCTCTTCCATCTGCTACCACTGGTATTTGGGTAGACCTTTGTTAGGTTTTTGATGGAAAACAGGTATCTTGCTCATTAGTCTGTTTTTCAGCTGCTGATTAGTCAAATTTTCAGGATCTTATTTTTGTTGCACAATAATTAGACTTCGTATTTCTTAAGCCTTCATGGCATTGCTCTAGCTTGCACTTACCAATCACTTTTGGCCGTAGGAACTATGATAATGGGAGGGCTGCAAGACTGTCCTGGTCGGGTTTGGAAGAAGGCAGACCTCATTTGGATGCTGCTAGTGAGACCTTAAACAGTGCTAAGCCTGTTAAATACAGCCAGGATCCACAGCAGTTAGAACACCAACAGTCCACAAAACTTCTGGATGATGATATCATCGACCTTGGGTTTTGATCTCAGTGTAAGGTTGAACAAGCCCCCTTCAGTTTTATAGTGAACTTGTGTTTTCTGTCATAGCCGGGAAAAGCTGAGGCAAAGAATGGAGGAGTGGAATCATTAGGTGCCAGGTATAAAGCCCTGTGTGAGCGCACTCATGGAAAGGAATTTCTTTGACACACAGTTTCTATGACATAGGCTTTGTGTTGATATGAAAGGGGAAAAGCCACAAGTGGTTATGGAGTCTGTGAGGGTGGTATGGTCTGCTGAGAGTCTTTGAGAACTCAGCTGACAAGCTCATGCTCTACTTGAATCAAGTAGATGCTAGCGCTACTCTCTTAATTATTTTCTGAATTAGTCCAGGTATGAATATTGTATCAGTGATTCTGCAGCCAACTGGAATCTTTTTAAAATAAAGATACAGGGGTAATCAAAGCAGTAATTGCACACAAAAAATCCAGTGTCCTTTTCTTCAATACTTTAAAGTAGCTTTATGAAATGTATTTAATTAATTACTTTCAGAAATCAATATTTCCTATTTATTCATACAAATATATTTTATGGTTTATATTTATTTATTTATTGAACTTTTTACAAAATGCTTTGATTTAAAATATTCACCAAGAACATTCTGGTTGTAGCTGTTAAGCTCCTGTCTGACACTATCCTGTGACTTTGCTGCTGGTGTTGGTTGTCATACACCATCTGTTGTATGACAGAGGTGTGTATGACTACATTTGCAGTGCATGAGTGAGATAATGATGTTACTGACTCTTGAATACTGTCAGTCATTGCACACAGAAAGGTGTTTACATGCCTAAATCCTGGGTTTTGTCCTTTCCCCCCCCCCCCCCCCCCTTAGAACTCCTACATAAACATTATAATTTATTAAACTTGTTTATGTTCTTAATAGAAATATTGAGTATTTAGCAATATTCTTAGAAGATGAAAAGTATTTACCTATTAAGATCTCAGCCCTGCAGCATCTTTTGTTGAACTTTATTGCCATACTAACTTCTGCACTGTACTGAAGCATACTTCCAGAAAGATCCCAATTGATACTTTCGGAGAAGAATACTCCCATTTGTTCTTCTCTTCTTAAATAAGCATTTTGCAGCGTTACTCGATTAGTAAATTTTGAAATTCCGTACAATCCAGTGATCAAAACCTTCAACAGATGTTTGGAAATACACCATTATGTAAGTGTATAGAATTTGTCATTGTTGACGATACTTTCTTTTACTGTTGTTTGTTAACTTCCTGGTAAGAACCTGTAAATATCAGAATCTTGAAGGTCCTCAAAAATACTTCAATCTGATTGCTGATCAGAGCCTATCATAATTATCTTTAAAACGTAATATGGCCAAGCTGAGTTATTTTTACTGTCCCTGTCGACAGCATGCTACATGTACTGTAATGAAGGAGGTCTGATGTTGTAAGTCACCCACTTTTGACCTACCACATGCTAGGACTTTGCCCTCTAAACTTAATATTACCAAGTTATCTCCATGTTTTAACATTCAGAAGTAATGGATGGAAGGAGAGAGATGAAGTGAAAGTATCTTAGGATGGAAACTTCACATTGGATTTCTTAGTCTTAGAACTGAATAAGGTGACATTTACAGATGGTAAGAGTCTTTTAATAAATATTCTCATCTCCAGTAAAGCAAAGAACCTGAGAGGCTGTATTAAGGTAGTTTGCAAGATGATAGGTTACATTCAGCATTGACAAATGCAAACTAACCTGCTTTGGAAAGAGTAATTAATTTTACACGTATCTCAGGATTCTAAGTGGAATTATATCAGAATAATTGCACACATTACAGTATAGTGTGGACATTAAGGAAAACAAACAAAACTTTAGAACAGAGATAATAGGGGAAATTATGGAAGACTGCGTTGCTACTGTTTTGTTAGTAGAGCTTGATTTGAAATTGAGGGCAGTTCTTACTGTTTTACTATACCAGAAGGGTCTTAATGGCATGTGAAAGAATGTTGAAGAGCATAGGAAAACTTCTGTAAATGTAGACTGAACTTGGCTTTGAAAAGCTAAATAAAAGGAAACCTAACAAAATAACTCAAGTGCTTTGTGTCAAAGAAAGAGAAACGAAATACAGGAATGTGGGATACTTGCTGAAACTCACAGATAAAAGAAAATTCATACTGATGAAATAATTTTTCATGCTATGTGTAATTAGTTTGTGATATTCACCACAAGGTTAGAGTCTCAAAGATACTAGCTATCTATTCCTTTTACACTGTATTACTAAATAGCAAATATATTAAAGACATGTAAATAATGAAGTGTTTCTTCATGTGTTTATGTGCAAGGAAAAGTATTTTTTGAGGATGACAAAGGGCTACTAGATAGTCAAAAGAAAACTTATTAGTATTTCAGCTGTGGAGGTACTTTCTCAGTATCCATGGGGTTTAACTATTGTCAAGGCTGTTACAAACCATAAAAAAAATTAGTACAAAACATTTTGTATAATTTGTCATAGAGCTGTGATAGAATTGGTAAGAAATAGAAATCCACTTAGTTTCTCCAAAAGGCTACTAAACAATTTACTTGGAATAATTATAACTTCCTCTGAAAACTTTTAAAGTTTTCTGGTTCTCAAATTCCAGATTACTGTAGCACAAAGGATAATGTAAAGTGTGCTTCTGGCCTCCATTAAGCTGTCTGGAAAACAATGAGCAATAAACAAACCTCCTTTTCCTTTTTTGCAGCTTTTCCATACCCCCTCCTGTTCCTTTCCCCGACATACATGCACCATGGTGGAAATAGCTTGAAAGATAACAGACCTAGAGCCATCATGAAGAATGGGTATAACGATCAAAATAATCGTCAGTCTGTTTTCATTTGGGGAATTTATGACCATTGCTTTGACACTAGCTGGCAGTAAAAGCACACTTTAATGGGAGAAACGTGAAAAATCCCTTGTATTTGAAATACATTATAGATGATGATTTTATTTTTTTTAGTCTTTGTTGGTTGATTTATATTTATTTGTATTTGTAATTGATTTGTGTATTTTTAGGAGCCCAGGCTTGTGTTCTTGTGTTTTCTACAACTGATAGAGAGTCCTTCAAAGCAATCCCTACCTGGAAGGAAAAAGTTGTGACTGAAGTTGGAGACATTCCCACAGTTCTTGTGCAGAATAAGATTGATCTTCTTGATGACTCTTGCATAAAGAAGTAGGAGTTTTATCTTACTGTTTTTAAAGAACAATACATGGCTGCTGTATGCACACATTTTAAAAAAACCCAGAGTCCATGGGAGTTTCTGGTGAAGACTTACGATATCTAGGTTGTCAAACCTATGCCCTGCATCAAAACATGCCCTAGAAATGCAGGTGATGGGTATTGCTGCATGAGTGTAGTTACTTGGGCAGATGTGCTTGCAAAACTAAGAGTTTTCTCTTCGCTTCATGCCTTCTTCTGAAGTGTCAGACAAAAAAACAGAGGAATAACATGAAGAGTTTTCTTGTGCTGTGCTGTGATTCTCTTTTATTTTGTTTTTTTTGTTAATTGGAAATTATAAAACTAAATTTTCTCTCCTGTTAAAATTTACAGTTACAATTACTATTAATTGTGCTGTGCTAGTTTGGCTAGTGAATGCTTGCTGAAATGATAACCAAGTATTAAACGGGTTTTTTGAAAAAGTATCTTAATATTCTTTGCTTCACTTTTCATTAATCTGGTTTTATTGCTCATTTTTGTCAAAACATTAGAACTCTATAGAAACCCGTATCTGGTAATATTCTTAAACTGCATGGTGCTGATCCTTCTTCACTATATTTTTCTTCACAGATTTTACTGTCACTTCGTTCTGCCCTTGTATATATGACCAATTTCATTCTTGCCATAAAATCAGCTTAACAAGTGCTAACTTTTGTTTGCCACAGCATATCATGTAGAAAATATTGCATGATGGAGTCGATCATTCTCCTCTTCTTTATTTATACCATGTTCCAGAGACATGTAGATTATTTCTTCTTTCTATTGTTTCCTGCACTGGCTTTCTTTGTTCTATGTTTGCTATCATTGATGGCATAAATCAGCTTCTACTCCCTCTGCAAAGAATACTGAGGATTTTTCAAAGGAAAAGCAAAATTGCATTTGAACTCCTCCTTTATTCATGGTATGTCACTTAGGTTTTGTTCTCAGAATACTCTGCCTCAGTAACATCATCTTTCTGATAGCATGATTTCCCTTGGTGAAATTTTCCAGTTTCCTTAAAATTTAGCACAAGTTACCTTTCACTTCACAGAAAAAAGTAAATCTTGATTTCATCTTTGCACTCACCTGATTGCAAAGTCTACTGCTTTATGAAAATATACTTAAGGATTACTTTGTTGTTGTTGTTTTGACTGCAGTGGTAATTGTTCTGAGTTTATTGCCGTTATTAACAGCCTCCTTCCTTTTGGTTGCACTGACATCTGTCTTCAAACCCTTGGGAAATTTTAGTTAAGTGAAGTCAATAAATACTGAAATGCAATTACTTCTTGTCATAAAGAACCTGTGTGTAAAAATACCTTCTTTTTATAGTAGAAATATTGTAAAAACATAAGTGTCAGGTATTTTTTGACTGTCAGAGTTTCTTAACCCACCTTGCCATGTTTAACTTAGGACGAAGCATTTTGTCTATAAGGATGAAAGCTGACAGATGATACAGATTAGTATTTACAAAGTTGTTTTCTGTTGTGCAGCGAAGAGGCAGAAGCACTGGCAAAAAAGCTGAAGTTAAGGTTCTACCGAGCATCCGTGAAGGAAGACCTGAACGTAACTGAAGGTATGAGATTCAGCAGCGCGGGTGGCTGTCCTGCCCTGGGCTCTGTAGCACTGTACCACACTGTAGCTTGGAGCTGAGCTGTTACTTCCCATGTTGTTGCGTGCCGTTGGCAGTCCTTTTTATCCTGAGCTGCACACTTCAGAGATAGCTAGAATTATTTGATACCAGTGTGTTAGGCCTGCTTCTTTGTGGATGTATTTCCTTGTTCTGCCAGAAACAGTGCACAGCTTCAGTATTTAGAAGTGCCAGTGTGTTAAAACTGCTTGGTACTAATGACTGTCAGTAAGCACTGAGCTTTTAAAACAAATATATGTAGAAGTTCAATTATTACAATATACAAATTGTTGAACTATTTTTTGTTGTTGAATTATTTTGTAATTGATAATACTTAATAAATAATTGATACAAGCAATTATCTCATAGTTTAGTTGTATTTAGATAAAGTATGTTAAAGATTGGATCTCTCGCAGCCTTTTGTCTACTGGTGGTATTTGGCTAACTCCTAAGGATCACTTTTTAATGTATATATTTAATTTCTGTTATAAAATTCAGTCGCTATCTTTTGCGGGATGTGTATGAATATTTGTGAACTATACTATCTGGTAACTTGTTTTTTTGTTTAATCAGACAAACTTACTAGTAGACTAATTGTTTCTTCTCTGTTAACATCATTTGCCTTGAAAGAAAAAAAACTGCAAGAGAACATGTAAAAGGTTTCTGTATCAACTTCATATGAGTTATTAATTTCAAATTTAAATAACAAGATATATAGGCTCTGAAAATTCTCCTATAGTTGTATATTTTTTCAGAATCCTAGGTAGACTTTACACACTCCAATATAAAGGAAGGTAGCATTAGTTAACTAGAAAAATGTTGCTGCCAAGTTTTTATTAACAGACTTACTTTACGTGACTGCTATTATTCTAAGGCTTCTTGCAAAAAAAAAAAAAAAAGTAAAATTCCTATATAACGTTAAAAAGTTCCAAGTTTGAATTGAATTGGAATGTTTGGCAATATGTATGTGCCAGCTTTATTATAGGAGTTTTGAGATGTTTCTGTCTGCTGTGCAAGACTTCAGTACTGCAGACTGTAAGACCTGGGTAGATGCTGGACTGATCTGGATTCTGCTTGGGTACACAGGCCTACCGAGAGATAATCACTTACTAGATCATGTTAAATCTGTGGCATCAAATGCACTTTTGTCAAAATTTTGATACAAAGGTACTATTATTGATATGGAGATTATTTTTAAGCATACTCTGATGTACTTTTTTTCTTTTTAACATTTCAGTTTTTAAGTATTTGGCTGATAAATATCTTCAAAGGCTCAAGCAACAAACAGCTGAAGATCCAGAACCAGTACATACAAGCAGTAACAAGATTGGTATGTATACTGTAATAAAAAAAACCCAGAACCAGTATTTTGTGCCATCAAAGCTTATGGTTTCATCTGTTTCCTTATGGAGTTAGTACAAGGTGAATCAGGGTCTAATTATTACCTTCCTGTCTCAGGATATTGTCTTCTTTCCTTCTGTGAAATAACTTTGTGACTCTACAGTTACAAGACTGTCAAACTGATGTACTGAAGTGTCTAGCTAATATTTGGCAAGTGCCCTTTTATTAAATTTGTTTAAACAAACATTGTGTAAGGACTTAAGAAAGTATGCTTGTTGGGTTTTTTTAAAGTAATTAGTATTAGTGTTACTCGTCTTGGTACAGATGTACAGATTTACAAGAGACTCACGGTGAAAGAATCTGGCATGTAATCAGAAGGTCTTTGTAAACTGCCTTTTGTAAGGGAACACTGAACTTCTTTAAAGCATTTCTGAGTCAGTTCATTTGTTTTCCTTAAAGCACTCCCTTTTTATTCAGGCTTTTTCCTTACCTTTATCTCAGCAAAGTTTCTAACTTCAAAGTTGTCATGTTTTTCTTTTATTATATTACTCAATTAACCATAACCCTGTTAACCATGCAATTAGTAGCATGCGTATACACAGATGAGTGCATATGTTGCCCTTCAATTACATAGATGTACACCAGCTTTAACTATTGCCTGGCTAGCAATTCCAGCTGGCTCTACTTCAAATTTAGCTGCAAAACTGACCCAAAAATACATAAAGCCTTTAAAAACTTTAAAAATACTAGAGTATGCATTTGAGGTGCATTGTTAAGAAGCAACACTTACTAAGGCATAAGTGTTAATGTATTACTGCAGGAAGTAAAGAAATATAAATACTTTCCTTGTCTTTAAATTCTGTAGGTGTTTTTAATACGGCTGGTGGAAGTCACTCCAACCAAAATTCTAGCACTCTTAATGGTGGAGATGTCATCAACCTTAGACCGAACAAACAGAGGACCAAGAAAAACAGAAGCCCTTTTAGCAACTGCAGCATACCTTAGACCACTTGTCAGAGGGGGAAAAAGGCAACCCAGTGAATTGGATGAAGTTGTGCAATTGAATGCAGAATAAAGCCAGCTGTAGAGGTATTTTTACCAGTGCTTTAGCAAAACTTGTGCCTGTGGGATCCCTGATAGAGGATGGATTTATATAAACTTGCTGATGCAGTGGGTTTTGGTGTGTAGTGTGAGACACCTGGTGGCAAAACAGAACCGTGGCTGCCCTGTGCACTTTGTAAAAATTAGGCAAGCTTCTCCTTTTTCAAGGAATTATTTACAGAGCTATGAACTAGGTATTTCTGATTTGCAAAGCACATTTAATGTAAGGATAATACTTCCAAATATAGGTACAGACCATAACACTATGGCCCAAGGTAAAGTAGCAACCTTGCAACTACATTTCAAGGAAAATGTTAGAATTGGTTAGTGAGGAAACTTAAGATAAATGAAGAGTGAAAAGAAGAGACTACCTTTTATGCCCGACCGTATTAATGTGGATTCTGGCAGTTCTGTCAGTGCAATATACTTGTATTATATATATGAGTGCTAAGGTATATATGTAAACGTTTGGTATGAATATTTAGGCTAAATTCCAGTGTTATGTTACTTGGAGATCAATGCTAATGATCACAAAATAGCATCTTCCAAAAAAAAAAAATAATTTCCGTTAACAATGTTGCATTTCAGGTGAGGCTTTCCCAGCTGCCACTGTGTCTGCTTAACTTGCTATACTTTGGGCCTAAAAGTTTAGATTTAAAAATGTATGGTGCCAAAAATGCTCCTTCTTTTTACGTAATGATGTGCTACAGAAGTTTTTGTAAGTTTGTTTTTCTCAGTCTTAACAGATCGAACAAGTAACAGTGTCTTTCACACTAATAGCTATTCAGAAGGAACAAACAGCATAATCATATTCCTGTTCAAATTTGATTGTTGTATCCTGTGTTGTCTATGAAAAAGGAACTTGCAAAGTGGTGTCACAAAATATTAATCTCTGGCAAAATTTTTAATAGGTTCTATAAACTGAGTTATGAAGGATTCAAAAAATGCAGCTGATGGGTGAATTACGTTAATGGGACATTCTTGAATATTGTCTCAAGATTCAAAGTTAGCTGCTGGTCACAGAAGATCTTAATTCTGCAAGACCTGAGACGTGGCAAAATTTTGTCAAAGTGCTCAAGTAATTTTGCAGAATTGATTTAGATGTTTAGGAGACCAAATCTAAATTAAAGTTGTGTGGGCTTAGGCTCCTAAATCACTAAGGTGCTTTTAAAAATGCTGAGCATGATATCTTTTTATTTACCAAAAATAAACACTTTTTAATCCTCTACAAGAGCATGCATGCCTTTTAAAAAAATACCCATTTTGTTTACATGGTTTTGTACGGTATGATATAATTTTAACTTTCTAGGATTTCTACAACAAACCTGCCGTTGACAAATGCAAAATATGCTGCTTGAAAAAATTCAAAGTTTTAATAGTTTTTTAAATGGTGTATGAAAATGAAAATGAGTTGAGTGATCCTGTATATTTTTGGAGGAAGGACTTTTCACTGTGTGAATCCATGTAGGAAGCTTGACTTCGTTTCTAAGTCAGTGAGTATGAAAACTGAAATGTACTCTTCCCCTCCCCCCCCCCCCCCCAGTTTGCAGGGAGAGAAGTGGGTGGCAAGTTATGCACAAACACTAAAGATCGCTGAACTCTGTATTATATGTTTACTATGTTAGACTTTCTACCAAGTACCGTTGTTTCCTTGACAAACTGTTAAAGCATCTCCTGTTGCTGGCAAGAAGGCAGCCTTCAAGGCACTGAGTCCCCTTCGCTACTGCAGCAAAACTGTGTTCTTCACCGTAATGTTTCCTATATTTTCTCTTGGATAAAGGCCTTTATTTTTTAACAAGTGCATTTAATCACTGTATGTATGTAAAGATGGAGTCAAGTCCTATCTGTCTTAGCAATCTAAGTAGTAAGGTACTTAGGATAAGACTTATGACTGTACATCATGGGGCCACCTTACAAATTCAGGATGTAGAATAGAGTGTATGCATGAAGAATTTTGATAACTGTTTTTAATATGGAAACTCTTACATTTCGTTCTCTGTCTGCCAGTTTCACATTTTTTTATTCTTTTTTTCTTCAAAAGGAAACAAAACCACAAAGTGTCTGAAACATCTTTTTTGCCTTGTTTGACTTTGTACTGAAAAATGTCTTTATTAAATATAATGACCATTTGTACTATGACATGTTATACCGTAGACCAGGGGTCCTCAAACTACGGCCTGCAGGCTGGATACGGCCCCCCAGGGTCCTCAATGTGGCCCCCAGTATTTACAGAACCCCCCTGCCCCCCCCCCCCCCAGCTGGAGGTTGTGGGGGGGAAACCAAGCAGCCGCAGATGACTGCCTGCCACTGCATCCGTGCCGGCCCCCTGCTTAAAAGGTTTGAGGACCCCTGCCATAGACGTACTATTGTGTAAGCCGTTTGTATTTAAGGTCTGTCATTATAAACCACTGGTTTAAGGACTGAAAACTCAGTAGAAATTTCCATAGGTGGAGACTTGACAGACTTGCTGAATTTAGGCTATGAAATTTAGTATACATACTTTCATGTAGGAATATGTATTTGCAGCATTGGGTAACAGTGAGTTTTCATTTCATTCCCATCTTAAAACTAAAGTTGCTTTCTCTTTGTTGTGACTTTGCAGTGCTTGTTCTCCAGTGTGACTGAGGTGGAGATTGTCCAAATTAGCATTTTTCTGGAGAGTGCTCTGCACGTACGTTGCTTGAAAATTTATTTTTTATCCTACTGGGGTTAGTGTGTAGATATAAACCAGATGACTTGCATATTGCAGGAATCCTTAGGTATGCACATTGCTCTTCAGCGAGAGTAATTTTTCTTTTGGATGGAGAGACTTGCCTAAACGTTAAGCACTCATATTGTCCTTTGTGAATAACTTTTATTACAAACACTGCCCCATTCTCCACTCAAAGTGTTCTTGTTGAAGTATCGTGTGCTTTAGTTACCAAAACTTGCAGGTGTAGAGCTGATAATCAAAATGCCCTTCTCTGTGTGTCTGTGTGACAGATCAGCACTCTGGATCAGGAGCAACAGATGTTCCTATCACAAGCCACAAAATGTTGTTCTGTGAGACTAAGCTAATTGCACTCCTGTTTTATCAGTTATTATCTCCTGAATAGCTTGTTGGCTGTATTATCTGAATCTTGCCAAAATTCCTTGATTTCACCTGATAATACTACCACTAGCAGGAAACTTCAGTAATTGTTAATGCCTTAGTGAAATAAGCATTCACTAAGGAGTATGACACTAAAGCATCTGTCACTCCCATGTTCTATCCATTCAGTGAATGGGTATCCTCCCAGTAAGTGGGGCATCACTTGATGCAAAGCGGTAATGCTAGGGATGTATTTCCAACTGGAAATAACAAATCTCAAAGTTGTAAGACTGATCACGCTAAGATTTTTGTGCTTGTGTGTTGTGTGTTTAATTAAAAAAAAAAAAATCCATTTAAGACAGTTTGGGAGCTTTCTTATTTTCAGTGTGTCTTAAGGCAATGCTTAACCTTTTTTAGTCAAAATGCCTGAATTACCATACTGTCAGTCTGATTTCCTGTTTAATTTTTTTATGCTTCAGTAAAATTTTTCTTTCCCCCTCCCACTGAGCTACAGCGTATCACACGTAGTTTTTCTTTGCATCACTTCTGTAGATGTACATTATACTAAAGGGAATTGAGCACGTACTGCCTGGAGGTTATGCGGGGGTACATGCATAATACTCGCTGAACATGCACTTTTGAACCTGTTAATTCATCTGTTCAAGTTGATAGCTACTAGTTAATAGCACAATTAATAATTTGCACTGCAGAACCCTCTTGTGGGATTTCAGTCATACAGCAAACCAACAAGCATGCTTCTTGGATTCCGGTCATGGTCCCTAAGCCCCTTACTGCTTTTCTAAAGATAATTATCAACCCTTGGTTGAAGTTGCAGTACCCGAATGCTAATTACATAAACCAGGGAGCAAGCATGGTCCAACGAGCTTGCTTTCATCAAACCTACCTTGCCATCTTTTTGTAGGAAGCAACAGTTGTGTGTATCTTTTCCTTAATGCTGAAATAGTATTGAAAGAAGAAAGTATTTCTCTGTTAAATATGGCATCCAAACAGGTAATCAAAATTGAAAAAATGCAGCAATGCTTGCATTTAAGATGAAAGGTGCTATAACAGAGTAAGAGAAACTTACAGAACACTTCACATGGAACTGTTTGAAAGAGTCATCTCAGAGCCAGGTGAGTCCTAGTACGGAACTAGACTCATTCTCAGGTTTCTAGTAGTAGGGAAATACTGATGAATAATTTATGGAGTAGTGCTATTTCTTCTGTCGCAGAGATAAATGTGGTTCAGTGGAACTGAGTAAAGTTGGTCAAAAAAAGTAAAAATTAATGTGGATCAGGAGAAATACCACTCTCATTGTGAAGATAAAGATGCATCGTTACTAATAAATTGCTTACACGTGAACTTGCAAGTAAGAGTACCTGAATAGTTGAATCAGATAATGTACCTAATTGTTCTTACCACAGTTGTGATCTCAAGTAAATGTAATATATTTTTAGAAAAAAAGTCAACATAACTTATCATAAGTCCTCAAGTGGAAAAATAAATGTTTAAAACTAAATATTCTGTGTATGCCATTCCTGTAAAATCCCGACAAATTAATTCTGCTGTTCTCTTGAAAAGTGACATTAGTTGTGTCATGCAATTTAAACATGTTTGTTTGATTACTGTTTGGTCTGATACAAGTCACTACTTTTGTGGTTATGTTAAATTGTCGTTGTATTAAATTTCACAAAATAGCTGTAACCCTGGAGCTGTGCAACCTGAATCTGCTTGAGAAACTTGTGCCTGATACTAGTCTGTGGTGCCAAGTCGGAATCCAAGGCAGCACGTTGGACGCCCACACTTGTTCCTTTGAGGGTACCCCAATCCAACAGAAATGCTGTTTCTGAGCTCTTGCCTCCGATTTCTTCACCACGGAGTTCAGATAATACAAAACATGGATTCTGTCCTGCTCCTTACGGTCATTTTGGTTTTCGTGATTGGTCCGGCTAATACAGCGACAAGGTTGAAGTGAATGGGTGTAGACATTGAAAGTGGCATTAAAATACTACTAATGCATCACAGATGCCTGACGCATTTTCTGAAAAGAAATAAATAAATAGTGCATGATTAGTTGGGGGTTTGGTTTGGTTTGGTTTTCGTCCTTTTTTAGGAAAACACAAGCCAGCATCTGGGTCTACCTTTTTACTCGGGTATCTCAGGAATCTGGGAAGTAATATACTTCTGCTTCCTCTTGCAGGCAGCTTTACACACAGAAAAACAATTTGCTTGCTTAACCCCCCTGTAAGGATTAATTAGCAATGTTTTAGGCAAGAAAAAATCTTGAAATGCGAGACGACTCACGGTTTTATGGTCACGTATTTTTAGCTCAGGGAGGAGCTTAGCTACAATGAAGTGAAGACTGAAGCTTTGTCACTGTCTGGGCGGGGGTTTTATGTGCTGTGCGGCCACGTGCTGTTGCTGGGGGGCCATTTAACGTGGCTCCCGTGGCCAGCCCCAGAGGTAAGAAGCGCTGCAAACACCTCTGTTCTTTCTGGCCTCTCCGAGAAAACATTTTGTACTTACAAATGTCCCATGTTCGACTGGCTTATGCTGAGGAGTGGAGCACAGCCTATTTTATTGCTCGGGAGATAATGGAACAAAAAGTTCTTTGGTTTTTCTTACATATTCTTTGACCAAGCTGCCTTATGTCTGCCCAGCTGTGCCTACTGTGTTTTGATTTTTTGACAACAGAGCACTTCAAAATAGTGAAAAACAAAATAGTGAAAAAGAAAAAAGGAAAAATTTGTTCTTTTGTAGATTTCCATCCTGTGCTTGATGCCAACTATGTGTAGCTATTTTGAGTTACTTTAAGATAGCCAGTATGAAACTACAGTTAAAGGAAAAAAAAAAGGCTTATGCTGTGTCTTACTGTATGACTGTGTGAAAGAAACGTTTAAGGACACTGTCACTGGTTGCAAAATTAGATTGTTCAGCTCTATGGGATTGTTAATGGCTGTGGCATGTTAGTCTGCAATTTTAAGGCATAGGCGAGGGTAGTAGTGGCTGTACTGCAGACCTCCTGGGGGTCAGGTAACACAGGATTTAGGAAAGCGGAAGGCAAACAGAAGAATTTAAAAAATAAACCAGTGACTTAAAGTAAGTCTAACCTACGCTACTAACTCATCTGTAGATATGCAGGTTGTGATCGCTTCATTTTGTCCTCAAGAACAAAACCACTTGTTCAAGTGCTATAAAAATACTTTTAGCTATTGGTACAATTAAGAGGATTTGTTAAAAAACAAAACAAACCAAAAACTTCTGGCCTGAATAAGCTTATAACGGCCTTAAAACCCCCAAATGTTGAAGGAATATTCTAAGCGTCAATAAGCTGTGTTCAACATTTCACAGCATGATTTCTGAGAACAACCCACGCTGTGTATTACTGTCAAGGGGTTTAATGCTGTTAAAATAGGCAGAGGATTTACTTTGCTTGTTAAAATTCACAAGAATCTAAACCTTATGAAAACAAACCAGTTACTTTTATAGTGTAATTATACAATTAATCTCAGCAAATTCTTAGGAACCTTTCACAATCTCAAAGCTGGAACTTTGATTGTTCTGAAAACACTCTCCTGAAGTGCCGCTTCTTGAATAACATGCAGCGATGGCAACCTCAGAGCTGCCGAGGTTTCCAAGGGCCGGTTGGTGTTTGCTTGCACACATACAGGGAGTTCAAAGCCACCGCGCTCCAGAGCTTTGGCTGAGCAGCAGAAGCCTACATAAAGAACTCCCACCTTGGGCTGGTACTCCAAGAGCATCCAGCTGTGACACTCAAGGCAGCCCACTGCCACCGAGGAACCTGTGGTTGGTGGCATCATCTTCCAGCTCCCTCCAGTGGAGCTTTAATCTGAGCCAAATTCAGAAGGCCAAGCACTGAGCCAGAGAACCCCCTGCTCCCCTTGTGTGACCACCACCCTTTGGGGAAACAGCGCAGGACTGACAGGCTACAGGTCGCAAAATTCCAGGCTTACCCTAAGATCTGCACCTTTTGAGCCCCAGAGCATGGCCATGATGAACAGAAATTAGAGTGTGAGAGGGTGGAAGGAAAAAAAAAGAAAGGAAAAGAAAAAAAGAAAAAACCACTCACCTGAAAAGTAAGTTAACGCCAAGTGTAAAAAGTACCATCCTACACAAGAAACAAATACAGCATCTGCCTGTAGAGAATTCAGCCGTTTGATCTGTGGCTTCACAGTCGATGATGCAAAACAAATCTGCAGAGTAGCAGCTGGTAAAATACAATTCCTCTTTAGCTTCTAAAAAAAACATGCAGCAACCTCAAACTACAGCTAGATAGTGGGAGGCAGGATGGGTCACCTCAAGGTATATTGTGAGAGCCGGAGCCCCTTTCTAGCCCTGGTTGGGACCTTTGGATGGATGTGTTGTACCCAAGGAAAAGCAAACTGTCTCTTGAAAGTATTGTTATCTACTTATGAATAATGCCAAATTATTCCAATAATAAATGGTAATGAATAGGACAGTGTGTTGTTTATGAAAAAAACATAGAACAGTTTATTAAAGTTTCTGATTTATTGCCATGATTTGTCTTTTGTTCCCAAAAGTCTGGTTCACACACTACGTATACAGCAGAGAAAAGCCGAAATCTCATGATATGACAAAACAACTTTAGTTTTAAAAAAATCCCAGGAGACTGGAGGAAAGGCTAGATTTTGATGGTTTCTGACAGTTCAGCAGAAGCAGAGTTACAATTTGCAATAGAGCGATATCGACTCTACAGGACAACTGATAGCATTCTTTCTTGCCAAAAGAAAACACCAATGCTACCAAACCCCATGAAACGCTCGCACCTCGCAATCAGAGATACTTCGGTGCATGTGCGTGCATATGTACGCGTGTGCTTTTTATGGCGATTTGCTCATCCTGCAATTTGCCAGAAGTAGCCAGAAAGATAGTTTAATCCTGTTTGCTGTTGCAAGACTGTCGAACAGATGATTTCTGATGCTCCAACAACATGATTGACTTTTCAGAATTTTCTAAGTTTCTGAGCAGAGTCTCTAGCCGCCTTTTGATTTTCTTCTGATCCTCAATGGCACATCCAATTACCACAGACTGAAATTTCTGATCGATGGGTCCTGCTGGCACATCAGATGTGCACGCACCGTACAGCGACATTAAGCGGATTTTGGCGTCTTCCAGATCATCTAGAAGTTTATTGACAATTTCATCGATCATCTTAGTGGCATGCAGTAGGGATTCCTGCTGCTGGGCATTTCGGATGGTTTCTACGGAAACCTCCACAGTAAGGGTTCGGCCCATCAGGCGATTTGCAGTCAAATTAAGTTCTTCTCTCTCACCTAAATCAAAAACAATAAAGCATCCTAGGTTACAGGTGAATGCTTCCCTGTGCAATTAACATCATCAAGACAATTGCACTGCTATAACTTAGCAATAAACAAGGTTGGGTGGCAATCAACAAGATTTCCAGGGGCCAGACAGTATTTTTTTGCATTTGCCTAAGTCCTCCTTAATTCACAGGATCTTCTGATTAGAGATGAGGCATTAAGCTCTACCAAAAATGTAAGCGATGCTTTCCCACTGCTGACACAATGCTTGCTGTGTCACGTTAAAGCGAAGTATACAATATGATCAGGAAACATTATTTGTGAACAGAACTGGCACGTTAAGGACCTTCTGTGCCCCTGTGAGAGAGATTTAGACAGTACCCCTAAAGGCCATAAAGAGAAAACTGATTTCTGACTACCAGATGCAATTAGGGGGCATGAAAAAACTGTTTTTCTATTTTCTGAAAAGTTTTTTCCTAAAATACAGACGCAACATATTTGACATGTAGGTTCTTGAAAAGCCAATAAACCAGCAATTTAAAGTACCTAATGTAAAACGTACAGATTTAGGGACTATATTTAAAGCCGTGTATCAAACAACCATGAAAACAATCTTAATCATCAGGTTCTTACAAGCTGTACGCTTTGTAGCACTCGTGCCTGTCCCGTAGTCAAAACCATTAAAATGCTGGTTTTTCCACTATATTTAATCCTCATTGTCAACTTCTCTCCCTCAGCTGAGCAATATTGACCCCGATTTTGAAAAGCCATCAGCGAACGGAATGTGGGTCTTGTCATACACAGTGGTGGCATCCATGCGAGACCATCCATCTGAACAGTACGTGGATTTACACAGTCAAGAAAAAGGGGATCCCAGGGTAACTGTCAGCCCTTCAGTGGCCTTAGCTGGCTCCAGAGCCCGTACCTTCACCAGCAGCGAGCGATCAGACACAGCTGCTCCCCAAGGTGCAGGCTGTTTTGGCTTTGGGTCAGTTGGAAGGGTATGGCAAAGCAGCTTCTCACCTTCGCTGATGTGCCTCATGTCCTGGCTGTTCTGTATATTGTGGATCATTTCTAGCAGGATTTCTTTCTCTTGTTCCATAGCAGATGCTGCGTCACGGAAAGCCTCTACCCTGAACATGGTTGAACCAAACAAAACGTTTAAATAATAGAATAGCTGTGCACCTATATAGCTGCCAAGAACTGTTCTTTTAAACTTCAGCTTACAAAGTACAGTCAGCTCTTAATTATCCATGAGTCAGACTCTGATTTCATTACCTTCTCCTGTATCTTAACTTCACTTTTCAAGACTCAATATAATGAACAGACAGAGGGAAAAAACCCCAAAACAACAGTGATTTGATCAAACTTAAATCTTCTATTTTACCGGCAGCGCTGTGCCATCCTATGCCGCAGTTAGTCCGGGTATCCAGAGCCTGTCGGTACCAGAGCCCAGCAGCAGAAGTCCCGTAGCTAATTGGCAATTATTATCAGCTGCTTAACTCGCAGGGAGAGGGACGAGTCCCCATCAGGGAACTTGGGGGTGATGGTTGCAGCTGCAGGGATGAAGGCAGCAAGGGGGCCTGGCTCCCCCGCCACCCCCAGGCCAGCAGTGCAGAACCCCTGCAACCCACCTACAAAGCCACAGACGCTCCAGAAAACTCCTAATGCCACCTTGTAGCCAAATGACCCTTTTAACGAGGGAGAAAAACAGGTAAGGGGGACAAAGCTCACACGCTTTTATTAACGTGACAAGGGCTCCCCCCCAAGTGGCATGCCTTGCTCGCTTGGACAAGATTCTGGACTGCCTGTCCCCACAGTCACTGGCGTTTTCCACGGAGCGATGGTCACCGTGACTCACACCGGGAAGAAGCTTCTGTGGGAGCAACTCCTAGTTTGGGGCTTGCTGGGAAGCATGGAACTCGGTTCCTTCCCAAAACAAGACCCCCGCTCCAGTCCTGTTCCCTGCGCTGAAACTCCCGCGTGGTGCGGTGAGGGCAGGAGGGAAGCCCCTCAGAAACCGCTCTCCCCGGTAATGTTTCGGTCTTGGTAAGCTGCGAGGTGTGTGCCCACAGCCTGCCCTCCGCCTTGCGGGGGTCCAGACCCATCCGGCCATAGGCAACGTGAAAACGCCACACTAGAAATCCGAGACCAGTTCCTTAATTCATGTCTTATTCCCCACCGTGGTTTTAAGGAGGGAGCTTTTGCATCCTGCCAGGTAATAATGGGAAAGCACATCTGGGAACCATCTCTGGAGACCTGGAACATAAGGGAAACGTCCCTCTCCCTTGGCTCTGCCCTGGAGGCTTGAAGGCAGGGGCTCGCAGAGGACTCGCCGAGCTGCAACTGGCTCAAGAGTTGTGCCAAAAATATAAATTCTGCACTCCCAGACCCCACAGAAAAGCAAGAGTATCACGTGAACCTGGCTGACAGTTTCAGATGCTTTCAATGCGCAGCTGGGGAGGTCTGGCTGCTGTAAGCAGCACAGTGAATCCATCTATCCTGAAATGTTTATCAAACCTGTCCAGAAAAGGGGCAGAAAAACTAAAACCTCGTTAGGTCTCTTCGATGCTTTGCACTCCTCAGCGTTACTGGATGCTGCCCCTCAACCGTGATGGCTCATTGCTGCTTCCACAGATGAGGGCCTGTCTTGAGAAAGGTACAGAGCTGCCGCTCCTTCCTCAAAGGCTGGCTGAGGGCTGGTGACGTTGGAAAAACAGCAATAAAAGAGGGCGAAGGAAGGCGAAAGAACAGGAGCATCTGAGGATATAAATAGCCCCACTTCACATACAGCCTGCTCACGGAATGGTTCTGTTTTATGAAATATTTAGCCTAATTTAGTCAGTGAAAGCACAAGCTTCAGGCCCTGCCTTTAATGTTCATTCTGAGGAGGAGTGGGAAAAGTTAATGCAATGCAAATTCTTGCCAAGAGCAAATAGTTTTAATTATTATTTTGGACTGGTTAGGAAGAGCAATGAGGCAGGTGGAGTCATTTCATAATTCAGATGTCTGCACTTTGTAATTTAGGAAGTCTAGCAATATTTTCATAAATGCCTCACCATGCCTTTTTAAAAACCTTGTATTTTCACAATTTAAAAAACACATTGTGGTCTCTGGAAAGCTTAAAATTAAAGTTTGGAAGTGCATAATTTCAACTTTAATAGCATTTAAAAATCCGATTTGATATATCAATGTACAGACTTGAAACTGAAAGGTCTGCCTTCAGGAGGTGGATCAATCTGTGATTTCCACAAGCTTTGCTGGGTCCTCTGGAGAATGTGGAAAAACTGCATTGCAGAGATGCACCCTGAATTGGTGCAATTCTAGAGAGTGCCTAAAACATCACCGCTGCCAGCGGCCAGCTACTGGTACGTGAGGTAGGACCTAAAAGCCAAGTGATCGGAATCAGGGATTGTGTACTGCAACCCTACCGCCCCCGCCCCAATTCACCAACTAGAACTTTGATTGACATTATTTGACCGAAAGTCACATAACCAAATCTTGAGAACTATCTTATTAGCAATAACTGCTTCTTGGGAATTATTTTAACCACTTTTTCAACTGCAATAGCGAATGCCACACAACCAAAATACACTAAAATTTAGATTCCAGTGGATTTGCTTCCACAAAGGGCACGCACAATGAGCACCCGCCCCGGCACCGTGCAGCAGCAGGTGAGGGAGGCGCAGGAGCTCCTGCCACTGGGGCAGAGGGACAAGGGAGCAGCACGTCAGGACTCCCACGCCCCTCTGCTATCCATTCGAAAAAATTCCTAAAAAATAAACTCGGGTTTCAGAGACCTCTCAAGGGCAGGGTGGAGGCACAGGGTGGTAACGCAGCACACCGGTAGCACCTCAGGCACCCACCAGCCAGCAGGAGTTACACACTTGAACAGAAGATGGGGGAAATGGCCTGGGAAAGGCAAGACAAGGGAGTGGAGGAAAGGGCCAGTTGTCACTGCTGGGGACCTGGATCACACGGAGGTCAAAACAACGGGATAGGATCATTTCAACAGCAGTTTAGGGGTAGAAATCCAAACCCCAGGGAAACCACTCACACCAGCCTCAGGAAAAGTCAGTGCTCCAGAGAACACGCTGGCGAGGCTTTACCGAGGCGAGATACCCACCACAGCATCCAGTCGTTCTACTTGGAGTGTATGTGTCAGTTTGACCATCAACTAAATATTCCATCCATTACCTAAAACTAAAAAAACATTCCTTACTTCTGATTGTCCCCTGTCGGACAGGAATTAGCAAGGCAGTGCCTTTCTTTCCTACATACCACGTACATGAGCAGAGCATTCCCCCGAGGAACAGGTGGACCAGCCTACGCTTTTGTTTCCAGATGAGAAACTCGATACCCGCTTTCTTACGACAGCTGCAATAACTCCGGCCTTTAAACTACGGACTGACTTAAACAGCTCACCATTAAAGCTCGCACGCTGGAGGTGCAGGTAAGTTTTCAAAGGAAACAAGAAACATCTGAAGATGGTGTGGCTTTTTTCCTGAAACGGAGCTGAGCACGCTGGATGGAGACAAGGCAGGGGGTTTCACCCTGGCATCCTCAGCTGCTTAAACTGAGTTTTTGTTTTCAGGTGAGCAGGAGGGGTGGGGTGGGGTGGCAGGATACGGTTGTTCTGAAGGACAACAGGAGAAAAGGTACAAAAAATTGAGATGACAAAAAAAGCCCGAATTATCTCATCTATCATTACACCTAGGACTGCATGTTCACTTCACACAACCACCAGAACACGGTGACTCATAAATAGAGACTCTGGTCCCGCTTCCAGCTGCTCCCAAGACACCCTGGCACTCACAGACAGTCAGGGCAACATGAAAGTCCAAGCCCTTACAAGGGACAAACGTGCCACCTGCCCCCACTGCCACCCCCGCCGGGGCTCGCTCCCTGGCAGCCAAATTAATCCCCCCTTCCCGCTCGCTTTCCCTACAAAAGAAAGTCCATCTGCAAATACTCAGCAGGGAGGTACAAAAATACCCCGTTACTGTCAGAAAAGCATCTACAGTGGTAGAAGAGAGGGGGAAAAGGGAAGGCTGTTCCATCCGGAGCATTCCCGAAGGGACGAGGGCTGCCTCGAGGTTCAGCCGACCTTAAGCAACTGGAGAACTGAGGATTGTCGAGGGGGTTAATTAAAGGCTGTAGTTCACTGACAAATTTTCACTTATTATATTCACAAGCAATGTCTCAAGAGTCTCTAACCAAACTAAACCAGCTGGAGAAGTGTGGAAGCTCTTCCTCCTGCCATTCAAATTACTTTGAAACGAGGCCAATTAGCTATGCATGGAAAAAAATCCAGGACTTGAGTGACTTTAATCAAAGTAGTTCGACTCTTTTCCTAACTGTTCCGCATTTAGAATTATGCCTGTTTGAAAGACCCAGAGCAAACCGGGAAGTTTAATTTGCGGCTTAATTTCTGGTTAACCAAACCGTCTGCTTTATTTCAAGAGTCACTCAGCAAACTTAGAACACATTTTTGCATATTCTGATGCTCATTTTGTGATTATATACTCATGCGCTAGACCTGGATGTGAGCAGCGAGACTTGTTTGCAGACAGCGATTTTGTTTAGTCAAATTCAGAGAAGTCTGCGAAGGACTTCAAGGAGACTTAATCAAACCAAGGGAAAGGCTAATTACAAGAGCACATAAAGTCCACTCCTGAATAATGCGAAGTAAAGCAAGCAGAAAGGGGAAAAGGCGACTCCTGTATCCCACAGAGCTCTTTTAATGACCAGAAACATTCCGGGCGGTTCTGTGAGAGCCGCTGATCGATGTGCGGCTGTAGCGCAGGTGAATGGCCGGTACGGCCGCGGCAGCCTGCGCACCCGCCCGCCTCAGGGCGCCGCGGAACGCGGCCGGGCCGAGGCCGAGGGAGGCGGTCAAGGGCAGGGAGCTGCCTCTCGCGCTGCTGAAGCGGGGGGGGAGGGAAAAATCAAATGGGATTATGTGGGGAACGACAAGCGGCAGGAGCGGGCAGGACGTGTCCTGGCAGGACGTGGCTTGGCACGACGCTGACACACGCGCTGTGTCCGCAGCAGCGACTTCGGAAAATCGCAGCCGAGCTGCGGGAGGCAGCGCCGCTCGCGTTCCAGGGACGCGGCTCATCACGGCCCGGGGCGCAGGGGGCGCCGCGCGCGGGTACCGACCCGGCAGCGCGAGGGGAGGCCGGGCAGCCCCGCAGCCCCACACGCCGGCACCCAGCCCCGCAGCGCCGCGGAGCCCGGGCGGCACCGCCGTGTCCCCCTGCGCCGCCCTGCGCGGCACCCGCCCGCAGCGCGGGCACGGCGGGCGCGGGCACGGCGAGGGGTCCCGCGCCTCCTCGGGGAGCCCGTGTGCACGCGCGCCCGCTCCCGCAGCGCGGCGGCCGCGCACACGCACACGCAGCCCGGCCACGGCACCGCGGCCGCTTTCGAGGGCGCCCCCGCCGAAGGGGGCTGCTGCTCCCCCGGCCGCCCCGGGAAGCCCCGCGCCGCCGCCGCCCCGCTCCCCTCCCGCCGGGCCGCTGCGAGGGGCCGGGGACTCGGCGGCTGCCCCGGCCCGGCGCCGCCCGGCCTCGCCGCCCCCTGCCCGCCTCGGCCCGGGCCCGCTCCAGCCGCAGCGGTGCCGCCGCCCGCCGGGGCCCCACCTGAGCTCCAGCTGGTCCAGGTTCTCGAGCAGGCGGCTCGAGCGGTCCGCCATGGAGGTGGAGCGGTAGAAGCGGCCTCGAAGCTGCCCGCCGGACTGCGACTGCTGCTGCTGCTGCTGCGCCCCCTCGCTGGCCTTGGCGCTGATCTTGGCCTGGGCCATAGCACCCGCCTGCTGCCGCCGGCGGATCCGCGCTGCGGCCGCTCCCTCCCCGCGTCCCGCAGGCGGCGGCGGCGGCCGAATGCCGGCACCTCGCTCATGGCCAAAGAAGGCGCCCGCCCCGCCGCCTGCCCCCGCGGACACCCCGCCCCCGCGCCGCGGCCCCGCGGGTGCCGCCTCACGCAGCGCGCCGGGCCGCCCCGCCCGCGCCCCCCGCCCGCGCCCCCCGGCGTGGCTGCCCCCGGCCGGCTGCGGGGCGGCCCGGCGGGACCGCTCGCCCTGCGGCGGCGGCGCTGGGTACGGCAGGGAGCTCGTCCGCCAGCCGGCGGCGCCCCGGGGGGTCAGGCCGCAGGGCGACAGGCGCACCCCGCTGCCCGGCCGCCCGACCCTGCCGGGGGGCGCCCCCGCTCCCCCCGAGAGCGGCTGGCGGCGCGGCGGGACCCCCGGCTGCCCCGCGCCTGTCCCCAGCCCCCCCGTGACACGAGCAGCCGGGCCCGGGCAGCCCGCGCCTCCCGCCGAAGCAGCAGCTGAGGGAGCAGTAACGGGGCCCCGACACCGCGTTACGGCCCTGCGGGGCGCAGCCGCCCGGCGCCGGCCCCTCGGTTCGCCCTCCCGTTACAGGCAACGAGCCCCCGACACCCGGCTGCTGCCTCTGTGTGTAGAGCGATTCAGAAAGGGAAACACAAGAAAGGGCAAGACACGAGAGGACGAAGCCAAGAAAGGCTGGAAGGCTCCAGCCGCCTGTCGGAGGGGAGAGAAAAGCCGGGAAACGGCGAAGCGGAGCAGCCCCCGCCGCAAGCAGAGCCTGACCGGCGTTCCAAACACAAGGCGCTCGCGATGCTGCCACCGACAGCGCATCGTCCCGGTGCCAGCCGTGAGTGCCCAGCTGTTACCGTCCAGGATGACACGGAAAGGGTTACTGGAAAGTGGTTAGTGTTCTCTTGCTACGCCAGAAAAAGAGAGTATCTGTTTTACAGTAGCCAAGGCAGTGGACCTGCAGCTAGTAACGACTTGTTCTGGGATGGCATTTGACTAGAATATGGTCCCTTCCCTCTCAGGAGCACCCTCGTACTTCAGGCTCCTGCTGGGAGCGTTGGTTCCAACACTTCAAGTCACACATAGGCTTTACTTGCCCCAGCTGTGAGTAGTTAAAAAGGAAGTTGCTTATCCCAGAAGTCCAGGTTTGGGCAAATGGCTCAAACAGACCAATTTTTGGCACCAAGCGAGGAGGGGTGTTGTTGCATAGGGAGAGTGTTTTGTATGCTTGTCCCACTGTGATTCAAAATAGCTGTTTTCACAGGCTCATCCATTGAGAATGATATCATGTCCCAAGCGCTCTCGTTAAATTAATTGCCTGAGTAGTCTTGTTCCGTGTAGTTGGATAAGTCTTGTTGCCTGTGAGTTCATGGAAATAATTTCATCGGAACAATTGTTCCATCTATTTCTCTACAGTCTTTGTAGAAGATAATTAAAAAACGCTTCCCAGCCTGAAGAGAAACCACTTGTAGCCATGATACACACTTCGCAAGCATTTTATTTCCTAAGATCCTTCTATTCTTCCCCTGCCAATTTGGTAAGTAACAACTGATACCTGCTTTTTAAGCCCCATCTACAATAGCTGAACAGCTATGAATGTTTTTTTCCTTGCATAGGGCTTTAATTCCACACCGATAGAAGCTGCAATGAAACACAGGCACAGAACAGCTGTCGCTGCATCCAAACATGTCACCTATGACTTAGCCTCTGCAACAGCAAAACGGCGTTTTACCCTAGAAGCACGAATAGCACAAACCATGGAACCAGAGCAGATTTAAAAGTGTAAGCAGCCTTCCAGGACAGGCCGCAGTACTACTGCCTGTGCAACCCGGGATATTTTCCCATTCAGAAACTTGGAAGGACCACGGAAACTGCTTTTCCTGCTCTCTAGAGGGGTAGATTGGCCCCTGTCCCTTCTGCTTCTCACCAAGGTACGTAAAGGGGCAGTTGCCACCATGTATCCGTAATAGGTGGCTGGGCTGGAAAGATAGGAGTATATCTCTGGAGGAAGAGAACTGACTCACAACCCAACTGGCAGAAGTTTGTGGACACAGGAGGCAGGAATCGGGTCCTTCGGGGCCACAAGGCGATGGGAGGAGGAAGGGCCCCCCCATCTGAAACAAAGCATGGATTTTTATCTTCCTCCTTGTGGTCTGCGGTGAAGAACAGTGATGGCCAGGTCAGGACTGCCAGTGCTGCCATGCCCACGTCCTCCTCTCCTCATCTTCTCCACAGCTGTGTTCACGTGATGGACTGCACAGCCCTGCTCTGGCTGTAGGCACCAGCAAGATGAACATGAGGAGAGAGTGTGTATTTCATGGCATCAGAAGTGAAGCCGCTGGCTGTCTCTTGTTTAAACTACATCATCATAAAAAAAAAAATGGGTGCCACTTGCAAAACAGAGCAACATGCAGAAGAGTCTCATTGACACACGCAAGGTCCCTTGAGGTAGCAGAAAGAGCAACTTTCCCAGGTCTGACATCTGATGTATCTGTAGAAGTCCCAGAACCAGGGGGACGATCTACACCGCAAGCACTGCCAATTGTCACAGGGCTAAACAGCACCTCAGTTGCAGCTTCACCTTATTCCAAACCCTGATATATACCTTGTCACATACCCTAACACTTACACATGAGCAGTCATGGAATAGGATCAAAGAGGAAGTCCACACCCAAGAAATGCTACGCCAGATTATTTCCCTCCCTGCACCTCAGGAACTTCAAATGAAGAACCTTCTGTATACATAAGTGTTATGGAAACAGAGTTTCCATGCGCAGCAGAAGGATGCGGCCATGGCTTGGGCCAGCCAACCGCAGCCAGTCTGCCGTCTCCCCAGCACCGTAACAGCAGCAGTAAAGATGGGCTAGTGTGAGGTTTCAGGATATGTTTTCAATCAAAACACGTACCTGCTGTCACAGGAGGCTGCCCCCTCGCTTTAGCCCCTGCTGAACCTGTGCTACTGTGTCTTCGCTGCTGTTGCTGCCAATGCCCATTACAGCTAGCCCTGGGCTTCCCTCTGCACCTCGCAGTCGTTTTACTTTGTAGACAAGCCCTGAGGTCGCAAGCCTGTCATAAGTCTGACTGAAGTACTATCTCAGAAGCAATCTGAAAGCCGGTAGACCATTTCGGGGCACGCAGCAGTTCATTCTCATCAAGAGGAAAATTGCCTAGTAGATGAGCCAGTGAATTCTGTAAAGCTGCAGATGCTCAGCTGATTGTGTATGGAGCTCTGGGCAAAAACACAAATGGAAGGACTTTCAGAAATCAGGATACTGCAGTCAGTGAAAGTGAACTTGCACAGATTTACAAAGGGAACTTTACATTAAATTTCCACACACGCTGAGCTTTGTTGTCCCCAGTGCACACTGTGTATTATTTGCCACTTCCCTAACTTTTCTGACTTGCGTACATCCACTTTTATAGTATCTTTGATCATATTATTTGACCCAGATTGTTACAACAGAGTTCAAAACCACTTGCACTAAGAATTTCTACAGGAAACTTGAGGACATTCAGAAGCATTGGAGAAATATGCAGATGCAGACTTTAATAAAGCTGCTTAGCTGAAAAGAATTGCCAGAAAGTATCGTTGTGCTAATGTCAGCCAAATTTTCTAAATTAATTTTGAAACAATTCGTCATCCATCTTCCTCACCACCTTCCAATTTACAGCAATCATTGTAAACATTGCTAGGACAGCACAAGCAGATGATAGAACATTTTCCTTTTAAGCAAGAAGACTGCTTAACTTCATACCTCTATAAACTTCACCATATTTGGTAAAGATTCAGTAAAGGTTTGCATCCTGTGACTGCTATAGGAACAGCAGTGGTCATTTCTGTATACCTTTAAGAGCTAAGAAAATGAACTCAGCACCCTAAAACATATACAAAGCAAGTAGCTTACAGTAAGCCAATCTCAAATTATTATTTTTTTAAAATATTATTAAAGCTTCAGAAGCAATCAGGCAGGCATGATGTTTTAGCACTCCAGTGACTTTCTTAACGGTTGCACTGACTTATGTGGCATCTCATCTAGTCTCTGAATATGACCAAAAGAGGAATTTTGTTTGATACAAGAGAATATGGCACACAAAGCCCCAAAGAGATGAGCCTTGTACCAATCTCGACGTGTCACGATTTCAGTTTTGTAAAACTTATACATGCGCCTTAAAGAAATGAAGAGCATTAAAATGAACAGCTGGTGGTAGCCAGGTGGAGTTTAGACCCTTTCCTCATTAAACACAAGAAAGCATCACAGGATTACTTGAGACTAATGAAGGGTGAACTCAAGCATCACCACAAAAGCAAATTCTCTTAAAAAGGGCAGGACAAATCACTTCTAGTACAAATGTAAAAGCAGCTTGCCCAGCATCCTTTAACAGAGGAGTTCTACTTGTAAACACAGACAAATCTTAGCATATCCAGGGAAAACCTCAAAAACTTCAGCCAGTTAAACACTACTCCCCAGCCAGAAACATTAAATTCTGAAGCACAACCAATTACAAGACACTGTTTCCAGTTGAAGAACAAGGTGCAGTACCATTGCTGGTGAGTAACAAGTCACATGTCTGTACACGCAGCATTTTAAGAATCCAATTTTCCCTGCTCTTCTGGAAACAGAAGTATCACAAGCCTGTGATGGCAGAACACTATGCAAAGAAAAATTTCAGGGAGTTAACAGAACCTCAGAAGAGGCCAAAGAAAATGAGGACAAATTTCAAGACAGCATTCTGGAGACTACTTTTAACATAAAAATACAAAACTCTAGTTAGCTGTTTTATAAAAAAAGCCATAGCAGCAGGGGTTGGTATTTGCTGCTTATTTTGGTAAGCAGATGAGGAGGCCAATACAACGTGTTTAATAACCGGAGCTCCAAATATAGAGAAGGTATATGCACACATGGCTTCTTTTTTAATGCAATCAATTAAGTCATGGCCCATCAGGTACAAGCAAACTTCACATTTATGACAGAATAGAATGTTATGAGGAATAAAGGACATTATCAAAATCTAACATAGCAGACTCTGGAGAAGACCATCTACCCAGGTTTTAAACATTTGTTGAAGCCAAGCAAAGAACTTTCTCAAGCTGAAACATCTCTTCATGTGAAAGGAATTAGCAGCTTCAGGGTCTGCACTGAACAACACCTGCCCAAAAGCCTCTTTAACCTGGACTGAGACATGTTTGAGGACAAAAATTGTCTTCCATCTCATTCCAACCTTTATTAGAAGAACTTGGCGTGAAAAATTCTGCAACTTTTTAGCTTGAGTCAGTAGCTAAAGACAACTCAAAATCTTCCCAGAACAGGGCTTCCCCAGAAGCAGTGTAAACCACACACCCAGATTTGAATAGATTTAGATTTATAGCAGCTAGAACAAAACTCACAGGCTAATGATTAACAATAAAAACCCCAAGCTGGCATTTTATTATATTAAGATTTCTTACTGATGGAGAGCAATCATTAACTGAAGTATAATAGGCTGGTAAAGCTGGACAGTTTGCATAGGTATTTTTAAACTAAGGAACAGAGAAAAGTGACAGATAATTTTAAACAAAGAAATAGTTGTTCACCTTAAAATAAATGACAGTACAAAAATAATTAAGACATTTACATTCATTTGTCCAAAGCTACCTCTTCATGAGCAGAAGGGAGCAAAGACAATAGTATATAGGAATAATACAGCTTAAATTCTCTCACATCTATTCCAAACAGGAACTAGAAAGTTTATTTAGCTTCTGTTCTCTTAAAAAGTTGTTCCAGACTCAGATCAGGGAAAGGAACTGAACCCGTCAAACTTTAAACCATCAAATCCAATGTGCTACCTTGCTACTACTAAAAAAAACATATACATTTAGAAAAATAAAGTTAGCTAACTATACAGCCTGTGGTCCTGATTCTGACATTTCTAATAAACAGAATGTAGACAAAACTACGGTCTATGAGGCGAGACTGGCCACAGGCAAGAGTTAGGCCGTATGTTCAATTTATAAACCTGGAATCTAAGCTTCTCTTTATAACAAGATTAGCCAGGCAAATCTGAGATAATTGGAGTTTACTATTTTTACCTGTTGCAAGGACCACATGAAAAAGTAAATAAAGACAATGACATTTTGTAAAACAAAAAAAAATTAAATAGAAGAACCAATTAAAAAAAATTAGCAACAACCTCCCCCCAAATACCTAGTAAGACCAGCCTACTAATTAGGCAATAACTTATACAGCTAGAATGGAGAGACTTAGTCATCACCCATTAGAAACAGAATATGCAAAAGCTTAAAAATTTATTTTTAATCATACACAGTATATTGCAGCGGATATCTATAAACTCCAGCTGTTCATCACCATGACAGGACATCAGATTATAAATCTAACTATTCAAGATACAGATGTGTTTTTAAAGCGGTATTTTTGAACCTTTGTAAATAGATGAACAAGCTTCCATTTTTGTGAGCAGCTCTGATGACATGGTGTTAGTGTACTGGAGAATCTTCATTTACATTTCCTCAAGGCTTCTCTTGATAGCTTCTTCCAAATCTGCATCTTCCTCTGTATAAATAAATAAATAAATAAATAATCTCAAACTATGGTTGATAACTAGTCCTAAACACAGCTACATTAATATTACTACATAAAGCAACAAATTACTTCCGTGGGCAATGTCAGTAGACTGCAAAATATGGTAGAGAAACAGAATGAAAGTATATGCCATCCTTTCAACACTTCAAAATACAGGAACAACCTCTACAACCTTCCACTGTATTAACTAGGGGCAGCCCAATGATTAGTTTAAGAGTATAACACAACTACATATTTACTGGTCAAAATAATACCAAGATTAAAACCCGTATGTATGCACTAAGTATTAAAACAAAAGAGACATACACACAAAACAAGCCAAGTGTTCTCAGTACTTTCATTCTAGTTCTTTATCAATAGACACTCCCTTATTCTAAGTCGGCACCACTGTTGTTACTCTTACTAGGAAGGTCAGATGTAAGTAGAGAAAAAGTCATGTCAACAGTAAGAATAGTTTAGCTCAGGGCTGGAACATTTTTGATGGGGGGGGGGGGGGGGCGGGGGAAGACTGCACTGCATGTATCTGACTTGTTAACAACCTCTCAAACACTTTTCATAATAATCAGAAAGAAACTCCGTTTCTGCATTACATTGAAGTTGTTTTGGGCACTAATTGTTTGGTGTTAGTGAATTAAATATGACAAGTTAGACAAGGTTTATCTGTACAGTAAATATTAATACCAATAGTATAGTTGGAAAAATTAAAGCAGCTTTCAGACACACTATCATCCTGGAATTATTAACCTTCTGCTTTAGAAGGACACAAGGACATCCTATAAAAAAAGCTGTTCTTATGACAAAGGGAACAGAATAATTAATATATAACATTTTAACACTTTAATTATTGTTGGCGTGTTTTATGTAAGACCTAGATTTGGAACAGAAATAGTATCAATGAATTCTATCTCATGTCAGCAGCCCACATTCATTCACCTGGACTCTACTATAACATCCAGTACTACTGGTAAAAGAGATGTTAGTTTCTGAAAGGAAAACATTACATGGTCACAGAAACAAAAAAGAAATTTTGAAACCAAAATAAAGCAGAAAGCCATTTGTAGACAACGGCTTACATTAAAATTTGTTGTCAATCAGTCAGTAAGCACGTGCAAGAATCAAGAAAAAGGTCCAAACTGTGACTCTGTTACTAATGGCATGCAGTTAGCTCCACAGTGATACCTGGATTGTCCTCTGCTCCCTGGAGCTGCTGAAGCACCTTCTTCTGCCTCCTACACTTGCTTTTTGCCTTCTCCTCTTCCAGCAGTTGCTAGTGCTTTTTCCTTTTTACCCCTTCCTGAAGGCTTTTTCCTTTTTACCCCTTCCTGGAGCTGATTTTGCCTCTCACTTTCTTACCCCATGACAGAACCGCCATTAACCACACAGGCAGCCAGTGAACACAGCTGAAGCCACGCTGCTTCCTAAGGTCAGACAGATGCCTTCAGCACTGAAGCATCAGAACTGGAACCTCCTGTATGCAGCTAATGCCACTGCTATCCCTGATGGCAATATCCAGTGCTAGGGTGACCTGAGCACAGCAAACTTTCAGTACTGTAGCTGAATACGTTGGACATTTAGTAACAATATTTAGTAACAGTTGGTAAATTTGTAACTGAATAAATTCTGGAAATGTAAGATTCAGTTATCAGTTTTATCACTGACCTTGTACAAATTATTCATTTGACTTTTTTTTTTAGCCCACCTTATTTCCATCAGGTGAAAGGGCAGAGCTAAGCCTTTAAATAATAACTTTTGGTGATGGACTACAGTGCACTTTGAAAATAATTTAACAACTACATTGGATGAATGCCACCACTAAGCACAGCAGCAAAAGGATGAAAACAATTTCAAATGAGGTAAGATACAATGTGAGCAGACTGTACTGCTGATTCAAACATGCATAAATCTGCAGCTCTTTTAGGAGACCAGAGTGCTTTGTTGAGATCCAGTATCTATTTTGAACTATTTATTCAGAAGTTCAACTATTTAGTCAGTAGTTCTACTCCGAGTCAACAGTCATACTAAACTCGTACAAAGTGAGCTCAGTCAAGTCTTTTAATTGCACAGTACCCTGTGGTGGTGCGCCAATAAAATAGATTTTGGCTGCTGGCATACTTTTCAGTTTAAGAAATTTATCTTTTATTTATAACTCACAGTGTTCTTCACTACTCAAGATTGTCCAGCATATTTTAGAGAGTATTTGTAACATGTCACCTGCTGTAAAACTGATAGTAAGTTTAGTTTCTGTGTCTTCAATGATTAATAGCACTCCTCAACACAGAAAAGAAAAAATTAGCAGACCTTCCCGTTCGTTCATTTCTTCTAAGCTCCTCTTCGCTGTTAGTGTATCTTCATCCTCTTCGCTATCTGAACCTTACATGCAAAATTGAAACAAATTACACATTGCTTTTAATAGAAGCTTACAATCCGCACTTGCATTTCTTACTTTAACAACATTGTAGGTTGGATTTGAAGAAATACAATTGTTATGATCTGAAAATCAAGATAAAAATACATTACAGTGGAAGTTTAAGACAGTAACTCAAAAGACAGTTGCTTTTCAGCTACCTTCCTGCCTTTCTCCCCAACACCTAGAGGCAGACTGCTTCAATTATTTTAAAGCAGTAACGAGAAATAATAGGTGCAGAAGCTACTGTTAGTGTTTACTGCATTTGTTTTTTTGTAATAGTTATAAAAGAAAAAAGACATTATTTACTTTCTACAAAATATATCAAGGATTTAATTATGGGAAGAAGAGCTGTAGCATGTGTCTGCCTACACATGATCTTAGCTGTATTCTGTTGCCTAAATACTCTTCGAACAATGGAGTGCTGTAACTCAACTAAGCAGTGCAATTCAGCAGATGTTCAAGTCTCGCAGGAAAAAAAAAAAAAAAAAAAGATAAAATAGTTGATACACTGAGTTCCATCTGCTAACTCATCATATTCAAGCCCAGCTAAAACTCTATCCCCTTTCCTTGTCTAAATAATGCTCTTCATGAGGCTGGTTTCCAGAACGACAGCTCTGTTTTGAAGTGCCTAGCAGGACTGGTGTACCTAAGGTGGTTTTTTTCCTTCATTTGTTTTAAACAAGAGTCTCAGTAAACTACAGGTTAAAAAAATAAGCAAGGCCATGAGTCACACTGTATTCATTCTCTTGCTACAGGCTATTGCTATTCTGGGAGATGGTCTCTGTAACAAGGTCTCACAGTATTCACAATCAACTAGGTCTCCTACAGTCGTATCAACATAAGCACTTTCCTTACAGTCCTCACATTTATTAGCACACCAACGTACTTCTGAATATGTTTACTGGCCAAGAACTTTCCAATACAGACATTAATTTACTGAGTGTGTGACTTCTGGCATTTTAAATGACCCAAGTTAGGTATTCACTTTCTAAATACTTTTCTAAACACTTTCTAATACACTTTCTAAAGCTTCTTTTCAAACCTCTGACACGTATACCTTGTTTAAGCAGCAATGTTGCTGACTTTCCCAATTCCAGGAATACAAACTTCAACAGCTGGTATCAAACAGAGATCAGGAGCCCACAAAGATCCCAGAAATAGCTGGATATACACTTCAGTTAAAATGGTCTTTCTCCAGTCACTTGGCAGACTGGTAATCCTTTTTGGAGCTGCCTGCTATCTTGGGGCAGAAGAGATACTACTTCCAACATCTTCTTCCAAAGCAAACAAAGCCAAGGAAAAAGATCCATGCAACCTCCCCAAAAATGTCATTACAATCACTCATGAAAGGGAGGAAAAAGTGCAAAGAAGAGGTTTTGCACAAGTGGATTCTGCCTTAGTAACCAGCTTTTTAATCTTCCAGCTCAGAAGACATCTCAGCCTGCTCTAAAAAGTTTTATAGCAGTTGAAGCAATCACTCCCTAACTCTTTTTGGCATACATAAAATAGAAGAATTGAGTTCTTGTGAACAGTAGGTTAGAATAGTACAAAGGGGTCTCTGGTTTACTACCATTTTCAATAAAATTGCATTAAGACCACTTTTATGAAAGTCTATGCAGGTTTTTTAGGCGACCTGATGGAAGATGCTGGCAAATGGCCAAGGCAATATCCTTCTGATTGGCATCTTGCCTAGATCATTAAATAGCAGAGCAGTCAAAAATCCAGGAGTCTTTCAGATAGGATCTGAAGAAGTCAACTGTCCTGGAACCAGCTACACAGTGAGTTAGCATGCACCATAGAAGCAGCCGTGATGGCAACCCACAGACACGCTGGTGGAGGACAGCGCTTTCCTGCTCGCTCCTGGCTTCCCTGACCCAGGCAAAAGGCTAACTTGACAATCACTTTTCAGAATACAGTTGACTTTACTGTCAAATAGAACAGTTATGAATGCTAAAACAGGATTGATAAACTAAAATAGTAATTCCATTAAGGAAGTTTAGGATTCATCTTAGGTATTAATGCAGGCCTCATCTTGCCAAAATGTTTTGCTAGTCATACCACCTTAATTACACCACTATAATAACACGGGGTACACATTCATATTGGAACAGAGGTACATGCAAACTGGCATGCAAAACATTCAAACACTTTTAAAACAAGCTGCCTGCCCCATGATTTATCACTACACCTGATATGCAATACCTAACTACTACTTGATGGTTATAACATCACAGAGAACAGGTTTGCTTAAAACATAGTTAAAGATAACACAATTCCACTGCCATAAACTATGAAACTTGAAAACAATGAGTACTGATGATCTTCTGTCAGTTTGAGGGGAAAAAAGTCAGCTCCGAGTCAAATGTTGTTATGCAGTATGTTGAAAGTCTCATGAGCTATGCTCTGCTTTCACTGGTCATTATTTGCCAGACTCCTCTCCCCTCTACCTAACTGTATTAACACACATACAGCTTCCCATGAAGGCAGTTGCTGGATTCTCCAAAATCTTTTGAGTTGGTGAAAGTTAACCTATTAAGAACCTAACAAAGAGCCAAATGTTATTTAGGAGCTTTTCATGCAAAGGCTTGTCAGTATCTCAAATTATACTGAGACTTTCCTTACCCAAAAGTAAAAAAAAAAAAAAAAAAAAAAATCAAACAAACCAAAAAAAGTTATGCTTGTCCTCAGTATTCTCCCTGCCCCCATCCTCCCCAAACCTACACAGAACAAAGACTAAAGGCACAAAGGCAGCAAAGATGAGAATTTTAAGATGTCCTGATATGTTTCTATGGGAATTGGGAATAAGACTAACAGTCAAAAGGAAAGAAAAGCTGTCTGCAGGCAGAAACCCTAGGCAGAAATGCCTCAACAATAAGGGAGTGGGCGGCAGGAATTCAGCTTCCTTTAGGGGCTAGACAGCAAGAAGTATTATTGTGGAACTCGTCACTTGTCAACCAAAGAGAAGGAAAGGCCACCTGAGTGAACAGATACGTTTTCAAGTCAGAAGACACCAGGCTACTTCTCCACACGGGACAGATCATTGTGCTTGATCTAACATTGCTCACAGTGCACCTGTACCCTGGGACTGAACCCTGCTCTCAGAGATCTTGGACTCCAGTTAAGAATATACTCCATGCAAATAGCACAGAATGGCTGAGGATGGAAGGGACCTCTGGAGTTCACCCCATCCAGCCCCCCTGCTCCAGCAGGATCACCTACAGAAGGCTGCCCAGGACCATGTCCAGATGGTTTTTGAATATTACCAAAAAGACAGTGTACTGGGGAGCTCAGAACTTGACAGTTAGGGCCTTACCAGTGCTAAGCAGAGGGAAAGGACCACTTCCCTCAAACTGCTGGCAACAGTCCTCCTCACGCAGCCCAGGGTTGTATGCAGACCCCTCAAATGCAGACTCCTCAAACTAACAGGCCAACCATGAGAGCACACTACTGGATTGCCATCACCTTGGTGTCCACCAGGACACCTAGGTCCTCTTCCACAAAGCTGTTTTCCAGCTGGCTGATCCCTGGGTCACACCCTCCAGGTGTAGGACTTGGCACTTCTTGTTGAACTTCACGAGGTTCCTGTCAGCCCATTTCTGCCCTGTCAAGGTTTCTCTGGGTGGCAGCACAACCTTCTGATCTATCAGCTGCCACTCCCAATTTTTGTCATCAGCAAAGCTGCTGAGGGTACACTCTACCCCACCACCATGGAAGTCATTAATGAAGACATTAAACAGGACCAGATCCGGTATTGACCCCTGGGGTACGCAGCTGGTTACTGGCCTCCAACTGGACTTCATACCACCATATCCATATCACCATATTCCAGGTCCGGCCATTCAGCCAATTTTCAATCCACCTCCGTTTTCCCATCCAGCCCATGCTTCATCAGCATATACTCCTGGTACTGCTGGCATCTTCTGATCACAAAGAGTAAATAGGAATGTTTAATTTGAAGAAGACAGGCATGTCCTGTTTCTCTTGTTAAAATGCTTAGCATATTCTGTAGCTCCCAGCTCCTCCAGGGTCAGAGGAAAAGCAATTGCCTGGCTTCTCAGCCAAGAGGTCAAGATATAGCCTCTTCTCTAGTACATTTTGTTAAATAAGCAAAGAGCTAAAACTCTGACTGTACCTATTCTCTCAAAGAAATTCTACTGCTACACTGTTGTCTTCACATATTGCCAAATTCCTGCTGGAAGAACAAAAATAACCAGGAAAGTGAATTCTGGATGAATACAGAGCTCAGATCAGAAAAATTAACCCTATAGATGGGAGCAAACAGTGATTTTTTGACAATTCATGAGTGTCTCATAGAAACCTATTCTGGGAAGAGAGTGGTAAACTCACAGAATGCAAGCGCCACCCACTGTCCTGATATCAAAGCACCACAGCTCGTATTTGCATTAGCTGCACACGTGGCTCAGCATGATCCCCTCCCTGTATCTGATCATCTTCTCTTGCCACCTCCCTGGTTACCACCATCCCCCTAATTTCCATCAGCTCTACCAGTTCCTCTGCCTCACCAGAAACTCAGTTTCCCTTTCTCCACCTTAGACCTCCTCCCTTGCCACACAACTTCTTAACGCACCTCCTAACTACTTCAGTGTGCAGTCTCACACCCTGCCTTCACTCCTCTCTCCTACAATGCTCCTTCTCCCAATCTCATCTGCCTCTTTCCCATTCCAATGTACAGTGCATTAATATCACACTTAACTTGCTGTCTCTCCAACCAGTGACCTTTTCCCTTTTACAGTTGATGTCTGAAGTTTTAGGGCTACTTCACCTTAAGGACACCATTAGTTACCTCATTCAGACTCCTAGTAACTACTTAGTCAAAAACTTCAGATCAGTACCTCAGCCCTACATAAGCAATCATGTTCAGTGTGTGTGAGCATGCTGCCTTTGAAACACTGCTCCCTGGCTTCCAGAATCCTTTCCTTTATTCATTCTTCAGTATGTCCCTCAGAGGATCTTCTCCACAACTCGTCCCCAGTACTTCCTGCTCTAATCTGTTTCTTCATCATCTTTAAGAGGAAGGAGAGCTACTTCCTGCTGAGGGTTCACAAACCCACCAGACTTCCTCCATGAAAACTAAAGCTTCACTCTATACATTCACTCTATACATCTCTCCCTATAAATGCTCATTCATCTGTTCATACAAGTGTAGCATGTCTGAAAATAAAGCTCTAAATCCCTCGCCCTCCTCCAACGGCATTTTTTTTGGAAACTGGCCAACAGTGATGGTCACTGAGATTTTCACTTAACTTTCATCTTAGATACCTCTCAAATTCACAACCATATTAAATTAAACCTTGATTTTTTAATTTATTTTTTTTTTTGCATTATCTGAGTGGTGAGGCCTTCCTAGTTCATGCACTTGGCTACAATTCTTGTTCAGACTCATTATCTTAAGTCTCAGTACGTTGCTTTCTCCCTAGGGCATATACATACGTTCAAAGATGCACACAACAGATGTCACTGACACACCAAAGCCAACAGTAACTTCCTGTTGTAGCTAAATACAAGGTTACAACTGAAAGGTGAATTTCTTAACACTCCCTACTGCAACAGGTTGTGGCCACTGTAGCAACAGCATAAACAAAGGAATAGATTCTTACTAGAGTAACTATCATTCATTCACAGCGCATCACACTGCAGATGCTCATGCCCTTCACATTCAGTCTCTTTGGACAGTGGGGGTTGGAGGCTGTGAGCCGTCTTTAGTCATTTGCAGTCTGTGTTAACGTTCAGAAAAAGCAGAGACTGGGGTCAAATGCGGTATATATATTGGACCTGAACACCCACAAAGATTTTACTACTGAGAAAGCGAGCGATTATTCTCAATGTCTTCTGTAAATTAATTCTTAACTCTTCTTAAATTCTTTTGTTGGCTCTGTGTAAACCAAAAGATTTTTGGGATAGTAAGAGCTAGGAAGCTTAACAGCATTCATCAAAATGAACTGAAATCCTGCTTTTCCAAATATAAACTCTCATAAAAGCTGCATTCAGTAGTATTTAAACACTTCAGGCAATACTAGTGAATTGCAGATGCAGGCTGACCACTCCACTTGAGCATAGTGGAAAAAAACCTTTTGTGTCAGTGCAAGAGGTGCAATGGTTATTTGTACATAGTACAACACTATACCTGGCTCTTCAAAAGAAAGAAGAAATACTAAAAAAAAAAAAAAATTGGACCTCCTATTATTAAAAGAAGTCTATTGACTGAGCTAAGTAAAACAAAGGATCTCGTTTGAATATGACTGTGAGAAATACAGTTAAGCTAAACCCATCAATTTACACAAAAATCACTTTTGACAACCAAAAAGCTGCAGCATTTCTGTCAGTGTCAGGATGGGTATGATGACCTCTAACCTATCGTCAGCTTTGCCCTCAACTTTGCCCAGCACTCGTTAAAGGCACAGGCTGTAACCATACTGTCATGACTAGATATGAAGTGTCAAGACACAGACAAGGAAAAAATGGGTTTTTTTCTGCATGCTACAAACTTTTGTTTGCAAAGAAATTACAGAGGGAGACATTGAAAACTTCTACCCTTCTCAAAACACTTAAGTAATATGCACGATGTGTTTGTGCCTTCAGCATAAGAGAAAAAAAAAAAAACAACTGTATTTACGAACTCAGGCTTAGCTGCAGCAGACAGCAAATAAGAATAAATGTCTTGCCCACTCTCTTCACACCTCAGATGGAATTCATGCATCCACTACAACCAATGGTCTAAGGTAGCATACAGTTGAAATCCTATTGTAACATATGCAGGAACTTTTTATTTTAAAATGCACACACCACAGTTCCCACAGCAGCTCTGCTGACACGGTAAAATGGTTCCCAAGGATTGCCACAATCCAGCTGCTCACAAGTTAATGATAGCTCTGAGAAGGTGATTCAGGGAAATAGCTTTTCCATTTTGCAGCTCATCCAATACCAACAACTATGTTTTTCAACACAAATCTGTCGTAACTGTTTCTCACTTATTTCTCTGTCCAGAATAATAGCCATAGGCTTGAGAAAGTCACAAAGCAAGCAATTCTTGTTTATATTTCCTTATATTCAGCTGCATTTCTGTAACAGGACAACAGGTTATACCAGCCTATGATACACTACACAACTTTCCACCTCAGCTTTCTGATACTGGTCTTGCCACACTAAGACTTGCAAATGCTTGCTGATGCTGCTGAGCCACACAGTGAAGTGTGTATTATGTAGTGGCTTACCTTTTTAAGGAAAACTTTATACACTCTTGGTAACAACACAATCCCACCACCTATTATCAGAACTGGATTTGCTCATGTCCTGTTTTAATACAGAAACGGGAGACAAAGGCAGCTCTCACTGTCTGGGTCCGTCCCTGCTGACACTGACTGGAGAAGGGGACCCAAAGATGCCTCAAGACAATTCTGTTCCTTACAAGGTTGCCAGGGAATGCCAACAACCAGAGGGCTCATGTGCAATTCCATCACTTTCTTGCTCAAAGTATTTAATTTTTTTATAACAATC
This sequence comes from Falco punctatus, assembly GCF_963210335.1. NCBI lineage: Eukaryota > Metazoa > Chordata > Aves > Falconiformes > Falconidae > Falco > Falco punctatus. The sequence goes on from NC_137584.1 coordinate 17,966,664, forward strand.
ACATGCGTAACTTAAGTGGGATGTGCCATGATCAGCCTGCCAGCAAGTTAAGGTTTGGGGCCTCTCAGTAGTTCACATGACCATAATAGTAAATTAAACATTTATGTAGTAAAGGACATTAAAAGAAGGGTTAGATTAGGAAACTTCTGAAAGCAAGACCAATATAAAAAAAATTATGGAGTAAAATTTATACACAAAAAATGGTTAGATGAAAGTCATCACCTCTGAGCCAGTATGCTCTGGTGGATAAAGCTATACTAGTAAAACTACCCAGGCGGGGAGCTAGAGTAGCCTTGCACAGCAAAACAGTCATTCCTTGCTTCTCACTGTCTTCTATCATTAAAGCTGTACAAACTCTACAAGAAAGGAAGACCCTACAGCTAAATTGACTGCTTGCAAGTTACAGCTCTCTTCCAACTCTTCCTCCCAAAATTACGCAAAGCTCCTAAAGCAAAACCAGCCTCCCACATTAATATATAGTTATAGCTATGATCACATTAGAGGAGATTTATCAATCCAAGAATTCCAATATGGTCTACAAAGAAAACATTCATCATGGGAATGCAGTGATTCAGTGTGTAGCTTTATAGATACCTGGAGAAAAGTCATCTTCCCCCTTGAGCAAAATGAACCGTACTAGTGAAAATGACAGTTCCGTAATTAACTACGCCAAGAAATTTTACTGGTGTGGTTGCTTCTAGCTGGGAATCACATCTCCATAATCCAGCTGCAAAATCTAGACCAGCAAATGCCTGGGGTGGCCAGAAAACTCTATAAGCACCTTTTCTGTATCAGAAGCAAATAAATCAATTCCAGCTCACCACAGATAATTTTTCTCAGGAAACCATTTAGTTAGCCTATCTTTCCTTTTCCCCTTTAATCAATCAATGTCAATTCACCATTCAGTGCTAGCACTCCTCTTTAATCTTCCTGGTAGAACAGCAGCACCATGTGATAGCTCTCATGCACCTACACCAAGACTAGCAGTATATTTTTTTTAAGAACAGCGTAGGGCTAATTCAGAGACAACTTTTTATAATATGCAATCAATTTGCAAGCCCCCAAAACCACAACAAGAAGCCAGGAAAAGCAATAGTGTGTCTACAGGTCTTCCAGGAAAACTTTACTTCAAGATACTTTAAAATACTGTAAAGTACTAAATCTCAGCTTAGCTCCTTTGCATGGTATCCTCTGCACGACAATGAGCAGGCTCAGACCTCTTGATTATTCTATACTGATACCAGAAGAATTTTACCAGTGTGCTTAGCTGGAAGCGTTGCGACAAACATAACCATGACAGTGCTGAGCTGTACAACGCTGCATTGTGTAGTTTAGCTACCAGTAGGTAAGACCGATCCAAAACCAGGACATGAGCCAAGAGTGCTGAAACAGGGCCAGGAGAAGAGGTCACAAAAAGGACAAGAAGAAGAAGAGGAGGAAGATGAAGAAGAGAATGAAGATGTCCCAAATGACCACCAGAGGACCCCCGACTTATTAGACCACACGTGTAGCAAGCGTGTAGATATGGTAAGCACTCTTGGAACTGTAACGAATACGCTAATGGTTTCTCAGAAGTGCCATAAGTACGTATAAATCAGCCATATAAAGACAAACAAAGAACTAAGTCAGCATGCACATTAAGTGGAACTTCTCTCCCATACACCCAGTGCCAAAAATAAAGAATGCCTACTCTCTAAAACTCAAAAACCAAGTATTACAGAGTTTGTCTCTGATTTTTCAGTAACAATACAAAAACAATGTGATCATTTTAGCACGCCATTAATTAGAACATGGAATTCCAGAAAAAACTTAAAAGCTTTCATCAATATTTTCCCTTTAAACGGATGTATGAGCCATGTGCTAGTGAAGACACTTATCAAGTGACTGGAAGTACCCAGGAGGACAATCAGAGTTAAAATTGGCAGAGAAACTCTGAGAAGTAATGATGCTTTAGCAAGGTCACGTTTGTTTCAGACCCAGAACAAATGAAACCAAGCAGGTTTGAGTACAAATTGAGAAATGTGCACACGAGAGTGCTCTGAACAGCTTCTCTATAACTAGAAAGGAATTTTCAGACTGCAACAATTTGTCTCCTGCTATAATAAAGAATACAGGGAGAACAGTTTGTTATGTTGAGTAAAAATGTCTAAATCTGGTTTCAAAGCCTGCCCCCAGCAAATTGATTTTCTGATCTATATTTCATTGAAACACCAGTACAATACAAGAAGCATCAAACAACAGCTTGTGTTACGCGTCAGTGTTCAATCCTTTTATTGGAAAGAACTATCAGTTTACTGGAAAGATTGTGTTTAATGTGTTTACTTTCTACCTTTTGCGGTGTCTGAAATGCTGTTTAGCAAGGCACACATCATGTCTCCCTCAATGTGGTGAGGATTTAGGATGCGAGCTGATCGCTGAGTCAGTTTAAATTGAGTTTCCAGTTCCAGGAAGCTTTTGTCTCCAGAAAGTACAGTGAAAGGAATTTGCTTGGGCAGGTGTTCATCCAGACGACCAGCCTATCACAGAAACAAATGCAGAGTGTTGAACTGAGATCATGTTTTAATCTTGGGGGGTTTGGCTAGCTTTTTGTAAGCTAGGTCTTCATAGGAAAGCCTTCTACAGCAACTTACCTCCACTTTTATGGTCCAATGCACATTATACCACTGTGAAACATTTCAACAGTTTGACACTATATTCTATACTTATCACCATAGATACAGGAAATGGCTACCAGAACAGAACAGATTGAGTATGGAGCAAATTCCTAAAAAGCAGCATTTCAGAACCGCTTCCATAAACCAGTTCACCTGTCCAGAGCATTTTAACAACCATAAAAAAAAAAATGTAATGTAACATACAAACACTGCTGTAAAACATGTTTATATCAGAAAGTAAGATTCTCAAGTATTATTATTTAACTGATAAAGCACTATATTAAGAACACGAGTCCTCATGGCATCCCAGATTGCTGTCCTTCACCTGCACCTCTCCCAACCCACCCAAAGCCCTAAGTCTACTGAACAGAGGCACTGCTGTCGGCCCAACAGGGTCTCTGAAACTAGCAGCCATCCAACTCCATCTTAAAGATGCCTCTAGATTTGGGCTCCTTGAAGCGAGAGGCAGGAGTTACATTTCTCTCTGAAATAGAAACAGTAAGAATTCAGAGATTTTATTCTTCATTCCCTAACTAGCCCTCTTCCCTCCCTCAACACACTGATGTCCTATTTGGGCTTTTTTATTCCTACAGAACCAAGGAAAGGAAAACACGTAAATCCTTTCTCAACTGCCTGTCTTCACTCAATTCAGCAACAGGTTTATCATTCTTTTTAGTGAACGTAAAAGTCAAGTGAAGAGAATCCAAGAGTCTTATCTGTAATTAGTACTTAACATCAATAGCAGATACCATCTGCTACTCTTCTCTGGGTACAGAAACATAACAATAAAGAAAGCACACACTAACTTACATGAATACAGAGAGCAAAGTCTGCTGCTTCTCTTCTGGTACCGCAACGTGGATGAAGAAAGAAACATCCAATCCTCTTCAGATAATTGTAAATTTTGCACTGCACTGGAGGTTTCCAGTTGCTGTATCCTCCTAAATAGGAAAAGGGGGGAGAAAAAAAAAAAAAAAGAAAAGCCACCATAAATTAAGAATGCAAGAAGGTAAAAGCAAAGATAAATTTGGCTTTAAGGACAGAATTTATTTTGACCAGTGTGAAAACGAAAATAACCAAAATCCCAAAAGAGCCCTTGTTCTTGGGTTAGAAAGCAAAAAAAAGGAGAAAGTAGCTAGCCTGATCCTACACAAAGCTTTTCCTTTAATTTTATATGACTTTTTCTTCTAAACCTGAAAAACTTACCTTCTATGTATCCCGTGCATTTAAATACGATGTATTTTTTTCCAGTTTTAAGCACAGCTATCGTTAACATGCAGAAGCAGAGGAGCTTTGGGAACACAGTACAACAAATGCTTCTCTTACGGAATCCTGTACTAATGTAAAGCCCATGATTATTTCCAACAGACTCTGTAACTGCCTGACACATCACATGTCAGACTTCTTTAAAAAGAGGATCAAAGAACTAGACCAACAGCTGAAACAAATACTAGAGTCCTGACAAACAACTGGATGCAGTCAAGGATAAGCAAAATGAGGCTACAACTGGAGGAGGGAGCGCAGGAATTTTCTCCACAGTATCCAAAACCATGTAGTTACTGGCTGAGAAAATGGTTGGATAATAGGGACAAGATGAGTAACGGGCCTGCTACAGATAAAAATACTAGGCTGAAACAGGTTTCAAGGGAAAGCAAAGAAGCAGCAAGTCTCAAGAAGAAGGAAAACCAGAGGAGCTTGCAGTTGCTATGGCAACATAAAAAGGCAAACAAATGGAAGGACAATTTGAAGTGACTGAATAAGAATTTCATAACATTCCCATTTGCTAAGAAGTAATGGGTCTGCAATAGGGAGGAAACAATGTTGCTTCATCTGTTAAATGATACAAGTGGTTGAATGTAAGAAAGGATTTTGAATGGAAGATGAAAGCAGTCACTGACTGCACTTGAGGACATTTGAAACTAAGGCTCAAGTAAACAGGCTGCAGAGGATTGTGTATTCTAACCTGCCCACCCCCAGTCTGACAAAGAAGTAGAAGCAATCTTCAGTAGATTTCTCCTAGGGTTTTTTGTTTTGGTGTTGGTTTGCGGGTTTTTCTCCCCCCTTTTCAGCCTAATGGCTATATGAAGGTATCAAAAATGATCTCAAAGCTCAAAGATCTAATAACAGTCTACATAGAAACAACTGAGGGGTATCTGTCCATGAGAAAAACTGGTTTTGCAAGTCATTCTCATCTGTTGTGACAGCCTTTGGTCGCTGCTATTTGGGAAAGACTTGTAATCACCAACCCCGGCTTCTGGCTGCATAAATGTACAACATAAGCATTTGACCAGGACAGCTGAAAACAATGACAGGCTACAAATGGGTTAAGGACAACTTGTCTGAAAACAGGAACAATACAAAGCCTGTGCAATACCATGCAAACTCAAAGCAAAGCTAAGGCTATATTAACAACAGAAATAACGCAAAAGTATAATACAAAAGTAATAAAAATATTCAGAAGTGTTGTTTGGGAAAGGCAGGAAAAAAATCAGAAGAGACAGGGATATTGCTATATTTTCAGACTAAACAAACAAAAACAGCATACATCAAATAACTCTGTAAACCATTATTAGAAGAGGACACCTACAACAATAAATCCAGACATGCCTGGGAGCCTTAGTGTGCCCAGGCTCTGTAACAATATAGCTGATGCTAACAAACTGCTAAAGTTTTCTCTGATATGAATATGGCACATTTTAATCACCATTAACTCTTCAGTGTGTTTTTTTGAGTTCAGGTGCTCCAAGGGCCATTCCCGCGAGGCACCCTGCATACAGCAACCCGTTTTGGGAAGCAAGAAATTGAGCGGCACTGACGCAGGCTGTGCTGTGCCAGCAGGTGCCTGTGTTTGAAACACCCCTGGGCACAGTGTCTTAACTAGCACAGAGGTACCTTTGGGTAAGATTATGGTATTAAGAGAGGTTCCTAATAATAGACTAATAACACTAAGACTGTAGCATGGATTATTTCTCTTTCTTAGATAGGTCAGAGAAGAGAAACTTCTGAACAACAATACAGTTCAAACATTTCTTGGGTTAAATAAATTTTTTCTTACTGAATCAGAACAGGGCATTTTAACCTTGGAAAACAGTAACAGCACAGAAGACCCTGTCATAACAAACAAGCTTAGGTCAATTAATGACAAACCAGTTTTGAGTAAATTAAATAAAATAACAAAGCATGACTGAAAGCAAGTGTCTGATTCAAGTGGGAAAGTCATGTATAACTGTGAAAAAGCTGTTCCTTACTAAATAATTCTTTATAAAACCCAGAGTAGTTTTTGACGTCAATAGGCCTGACAGTTCTTCATGTCAGATTCCTACTAGTTTCTTATTTGTATCTGTACAAAAAGAAAAAACAACATTTTTCCAAGGCCAGGCCAAGTGGATTGAATAACTATAGAAGTAAACCTTCAGCAATTAAAAACCACAACAAAACCCCAAATCACAATAGCCTTAGAAGCCAAGGAGTGCAGAAGTGAAGTGAAATTTGACCAGAAGTCAAGATGGGCAAAGCCTTACAGAGGGTTGTAAGAACAAACAACAAAGTGTTCAGCCATATAGAAAAGAGAATATACAGAGTAGCCAGGCAGCAAGGATGAAATGGAAATCCAGGATGATTAGGTATAATCCAAACCCTCAGAATCAGCATTTTTCTGTGGCTTTGTGCACATTATGTGAGCAAGAATACTGTCACTGTACAGACTAGCCAAAGGCTAGGGAATGACAATACAGGTAGTGATACAAAAGTAATATCTGAGCAGAACACAAAACTCAGGAGCGTAACCTGCTTTAACAGAGAAGAACAGAGCATTCATCTCCAGAACTTCTAACAATCAGACATTAGACTACAGGTCCAAAAGCACACCTGACTGAAGACCTTACACTTTACATTAACAGACATACTTGCTCTGCTTTCAGCAGCTAACTGGAACACCTATTTCTAAGAAAAAAAAAAAAAAAAAAAAAAAGTGATTCAGGCATCAATAGGCCTTTCCACCCAACCTTAGCGGCATGAAAACTCTCAGCTTTCAGGATGCTCTTGATTATCTTTTCAAGGAAGAGATAATCCAAGAATATTAAGTAAAGAATTGCAGTGCAATTGTGTTTGCCAACTGTGAGACACACCTGACAATTCCTACTATCCCTCGTCTAGACTTTATTAAAGTATTCAACATTCCACAGGCAATAAATATTATAAAGGCAGATACAGAGAAAACCAGTAGAAAAAGCGCAAGGTGGACAAAAAGTTGGTTACAAAAACAGTCAGGTAAGAAAAAGATCAAGTTAAAGGGATGCTATTGGCAGACTTCACAAAAAGTTTTCTTACAAACCCACAACAATGTGAATTTCATTAATCACCTTGTACCACTAATGGTATCTTCCAGATGTGAGATACACCTATTGATGTACAGGATGACCATAGACATCCTTAAGAAGCAAGCCAAAGACAGAACAAAATTCAAGTATAAGAACATAAAATCATGCTTTTTGGAATGAAAAAGAAAAATAACACAATGACAAGGACTTGGGGGAATTAGAAAGAAATTAATCAGAGAGTACTATGGCTGTCCTGATAATTATGAAAACCTAGTATGATACAGCTTAAGTAAGTTCAGCAGGAAAGCCAGAAAGACTCCTAAATGATTCAGCAATTCTAGAACAATATTCTACAGGGAAGAGTAAAAGCAGAGCAGGCTAAGACTGAGTTAGAAAAGTCAAGAACATTCCTGTTACATGGTGCCTGTGACACTGTGACTTCAGCAGCCCTAGTGGCTGCTTTGTTCCTGTTCATTCTCTCAGATTCAAAGAATCTCTGCTCAAGTATTTTGTAGACTTGTTAGTCTTCTCTTCATATTTCCTTCAACGACTTTTTACCTTGAAAGCCCCAGATAAACGTCCCTTGGTTCAGATTAGCTGGCAGCTGTGAGAATAAGCTTCCCCAGTTGTCCAGATCCACCAACACAATGTGAGTCATGGTACTCAGGTAGTCAAGATCAGGAAGTTCACCATCTTCAATGGGATAAAAAGAACATGTTTAAAGCTCACCTGGCTTTGTGGTCAACCAACATACATCAAAATAAGATATGCTTTTGAAAATTAACTTATTCTATTGTTCTACAAGCGAGAAGTTACAAAACATGATCATATTTAGTGACTGCATTGTTTTTAAAAAGTCACCTGAAGCAGTATTTAGTAACGCACAAATCTGACAAACAAAAGTAGAACCTACCTATACAATGACGTAGAGCTAGACAGTTTTGTGGTAGGCACAGAAAGCTGTTGCCCTACACTGAGACATTTTAATAGTCCATTTAATAATCGGCTATGAGCCCCCTACTATGGCAAGTCTCTGTGACATTGAATTCCTTATACAGCAAAAAGTATGTCTCTAAACATTTTGTGTGTTTTTATGCACATATCTAACACACATCAACCTTTTAATCAAAAGCGTTATGGCACTAATTAAAAACACTTCCATTTTTAAACACAAGGTACACCTTCAGCATGCTTAGAAGTGACACGAACTTCAAAAAAATTTGCATGCTCAAGGCAAAAAACCTAATACATATTGAGAATATAAGTTCTCAGCTGAAATTTTTGCAAGCTAAGGGAACTGCAAAGATTGCGTTTATAATAGGACTGCCCACACAGAAAGCACTACTAGCCTCATAAATATTTATACATACAAATAAGGCAAATTTCTTTCAAATGTGTGTGTATTATAGGCCACTTTTACATCTCTAGGAGTTAGATCCCTATTTGGGATCTTTGATTGCCCTCTTCCTTTTAACACCTAGTCATGCTCCCAACTAATTTGAAAAATCAAATGTTTCAGTCCCAGGACTCCCACATCTGTCTATGTTTTGGTTCTTTAAAGACCTCATGCACATAGCATATAGCAAGAAATTGAGTCCAAGTTCTGGAAACTCAAATACTGAGAATTCAAAATGCAGCTTCGATAAATAACTAAATTCTGAGCCGATTTATAGACCGGATGTAGGCAGGTAATATGCTGACATTGAAACAAACTGTGTTAAGGACAAGAATATTTTTCTAATGTTAAAAAAATAAAATTTCTACAAACCTTCACCAGGTTCGTCAGAGTATGCAGAGTTCTCTTCTGTTTCTTTCTTTCCCTGTATCGGTCCCTGGAGAGGAGACAACTGTGGTCTTTCCTGAGTCTTGGATGGAGATGCTTCAAATTTTAGCTTGTGAGGTTTTCTGTCCACACAAGCCCCACTTGCTGTGAACTTGAATACTGTATTTTCTGATTCTGATGCAAGACTTGATAAATCAGGTTTCTGCAAGAAGCAGTGTTTCATGTGATAGTGCTGATGTGCACTCTGAAGATCATTGAAGTTTTTGTTGCATGCATCACATCTAACAACATACATCTCTTCCTTAGGTTTCAGTGATGTGTGACTGTTGAGATGACTGTTCAAATCAGCAAAATTCTGTGCAGTTGCAGAACAGAAGCAGCATCGAAACCATAAGTTTCCTTTTTGCAGCATGGCTTTCTGACAATTCACATAGTCGTTCCTCCTGTTTATTCTGGAGACATAAATTGTCCGGCAACCACAGGTTAAACGGTCTCCTTGCTCTGCTGGAAGGAAGTCCTCCTCTTTTTTTATTGATGTTTCCATCTCCTCAGGCACAAATGCATAGTCCACGCTATGAATCTCCTTATAATGGATTAGAAATTCTTCTTCTGTGTCAAAGAAGAGATTACCACAAAGACCACAGAAGTATTTAGTTTGTATCTCCTGGTTATGATGCTCTTTGAAGTGTCGCTGTAGCGTTCCTACTTTCCGAAAGTGATTTCTGCATATGCCACAGCAGTATCTGTGAAATGCATGGCTTTCTAAGGACATGCAATGTTGTTTAACATTCTCTTCAGATTCAAACATCTCCTCGCAAATGCGGCATTGCCATTTTCCCAGAATAGGGCTGTTTTCAGGGGAGAGTTCTATAGGACTAGGAATGCAGTCTGTTGTTTCACCTGCAGAAATGCACACTGTGTCAGAAGCAGATGGCATAGGTTCATCTTCTAGAGCTTCTTGTTCATAATAGTAACTATGTCCACCATGAAATTCAGTCACATGTCCCATAATATCCTCTTCTCTGAGATCTACAGAGCATGCTCTGCACCAGAGAAGAAAATTAGTCAAGTGTGCTCCCCCATGGAATCGGCTCATATGCAGGCGGATAATGCTCGAATTTTCAGCAAGCTTTCCACACACAGCACACTTGTGACAGATCCTATTTGCTGATAAAATGTGCTTTTCTACTGAATCTTCTGTAAAAAACTTTTGAAGGCATTCACAAAACCAGGCTTTTACTTTGCAAGCACTACCTTGACTTTGGCTTGCTACATGATCGTCATCTTTACCTTTTAGATCACTCTTCCGTTTTGAAGGAGTAGACTCCCTTTCACTGGTAGACTCATTTGAAGTCAAATGTCTTTTAAGCAGTGGTCTTGACCGATCCACAATATGGCACAAATGAGACTGATTTTTATTTTTTCCATTGATATGACAGAACATCAAGATGGATTCTTCCATTGTAGTAAGAACTTTAATGTTATGTTGAGTGGTTTGCTTATGCTGGGTGATCTGATTCTCATCAGCAAACAGTTTATCACAGTTCTCACAGTGACCTTTTGTTTTAAATATCTCTGCAACTTGGGAGATGCTCTTCTCTGACAGCGCCACAGGCCCAGAATTATGACAACGTGTTCTATAATGGATTAAAAAAACCAAAGAGGTTGCATCATAACCTGAAACATTTTTAAGCTTTCAGGTGTATTTTGGAATATTACTTAATAGCTACAGCAATGAGTGCGTGGAAATGGTGTTCTCTGTATACTTTAACTACTAACAGAAACATGCAATGCCTATCTAGTCTCTGTACTTTAAAAAGAATTAGGTGCTTATTTCCAAAAGTAGCACTTAGATCGATGCTTACATTGTGGACTCAGTACATTTGAGAAATTAAATGCTGCTAAATTAGAAATAGTGGAACACAGACTAAGTTCCACTGTTCTGTTACAGAAAGTAATAAAAAGGATATAGACATGGATCAGTATTCTACAGTGGATTGTGTATGGTAAGGCAGGGTAAGAGACATGGAAAGGAGGCAGTTGATCGTTTACTCAGGAAGTCTACATTCAGATGGTCTAGGTGCCCTGAAATCCACTAGCACCACTGAGAACACTTCTGCCTATCTGTTATCAAGCTATGGATGTTCACATTACAAAGACAGCTGTCTCTCACAAACCTGAAATGAGCTGTTAATTCCATATGTGAACGTAGTATCTGGCAGCAGGATATACACTTCACTTGGAAGGGGACCTCTTTGCACAGAGATATCAGAAGGTTCTTTGCATAGGATGGGAAAGGTAAAGGAAGGCCAGCCTTCATTTCATCTATAACACGGAATGGCAGAAAGTGCAGCCACAGGTTAGAGTTCTTTCATAGTATTTCAGCACTCAGATGACAAAGTTACAGTTGTACTTATTTGTCACAGGGTTCAGAAAGCAAGTTACCATGTGTCAGCTGAATCAGTAATTGTGCAATGCAAGCTTTAAGTAAAACGGCATTAAATTTTTAAACTCATATCTGAATCTGTTTGCATCTTGCTCTTTTGTACTTGCTGACTGACTCTGCTTCCCTTTTCCTCCTTCTATAAGGTCAGGTCTGACATCTCTCTTAAGAAGGTCCTTATTGACCTTCCTCTCCATCTGTCATCACCGGTCTACTCTTACTAACACACACTTTTGTTTAAAGGCATAATTAAACCATGTTTAAATTAAAGCCGTGTTAAATGAATTGATACTTCTTTAAACAAGTTCCCCATGTACTGTGAACATCTTTCTCTCTCTCGCCCATCCTCAGTGGCAATTCTCCTTAAATTTTCAGGTGCAGGACTTTCTATTATTCTGAGTAAATACTCTACATTAACTCCAGGTACCAGCAGAATAAAAGAATTTCTATTGACAAGAGAATGGGAAATGGCTTATTAACTATATATTGCTGTTGTTGTTCTGCATCTTAGGAGGCAAATTCTCTTTGAATTTGCTGTTTAGTATGATGCGACGATCAGCAGACAGTAATTTGAGGTTATGCCTTTCAACTAACTTCACTGCCAGATCTTACAGACCATATTGATTAATATTAATCAAGAGCTATCAATGCAAAGGAAAAAAAATGGGGAACATGCTTTTTTTTGTCCTGAGCTAAGCACTATCCATCTCTACAGAAGAAAACGCTGTTTTGTGCTTTTAATCTTTCCAAAGCAATAGCTCACCAGTAATCTTTTTTTAAAGCTATAGCCTAATTTTAAAGGCATCTACAGTCAGCACATTCAGAATTGATAACTTGTTTAAGAGTAATTAGATTTACAATACATAAAAGAACTCAGAACCATGCAGCTGATTGCCACTTTCATGAAGATGGCAGTACTGACTTGACCTGCAGAAAGATTCCTTCAAAGCCCATCTTTACTATACACTTCCTGCAGCCAATCCGCAGAAGGGCAGAAGTACAAGATAGTTATGAAGATGAGATACAAACTATATCAATCCTTTTGGCCTTGTAGGATTGTCCTGAAAGCTATGCTAAAATATGGCAGGTTCTCAAATAAGAAGTCAACTCAATCTATATTTTATCTGCCTCAGTTTACCTAATGTTAAAGTAAATGCTTTAATGCTTATTGCTTACGTCAAAGTGAAAAAGTCAGTACAGATATGATTGTCACCCTGTTTTCTAAGTAATGATCAGACAAATGCCTTCTGTGGAATCTAGTAAGTATGGTTCAGCATGTTACCAGCTCACAACATAACCAGTATTTTTGCCTTCAGCAGCGTAACAGCCAGTGCAAGGTATCAGACCGGCAACACTGTTTCAGCTAAGCAGGCTAAATTTGCAATTATATGGAGAAGAAACTTTCACTGGTCTTTTCCGTCAGGAATGCCAAGGAAACCAACAAAATAGCCTCCAGCAGACAGTATGGCAAGGGGAAGGAACATCACAGCCAGTCTGACTGAAAGAGAAATCATGTTTTCATTTGAGTTCCTATCAATATGTTATACATAAACCTACTCAGGACAGCAGCTGCGCAGTCACTGGTGGATGAGAAGCCTCTATGAGGGACCTGACAGCATGAAGATAGAGGCAAGCGTGCTTCCCATTACAGCAACTGTGATGGAGGAATCATTTCTACACAAAAATATGAATTTCAGAGAACCTCTTTTAAGATCTTAAATCTGATAAATAGGTTTTCATTAAAAAACACAACTTTAAAACCTTAAGCTTTTTTACACAGCAGAGAAATTGAACTCACTTCATACCATAAGGATCAGTTATCAGAAGGAATGAAAAGCAGTACACCTAGTAGCAACATACCACTCAATTTAGAAACCTGGAGGAAGTGGTTCTTTCCTGACATATGCTGCAAGCATTCGTCTCTTTTGGTGAAAAGGAGGAAGCAGTCTGGGCATGCAAAACACTGAATATGCTGTGGAGGGAGATCTTTTTTATGCCCGTCATTTTCATTTAGCTGGAAGAAAAAAGGATCTAGTTAGGAAAAATTATAAGCAGGAAACTAGTTCCAGTTCTTCTCATGTACTTTCCATTCCTCTCCCCATTCTGTGGTACTATTTTCACTTTTAGGTTTTCAGCTACCACATCTATGTTTATCTACAGTCTGCCACTATGCGCTACAGCTTGTGATGCACAAGGGACTGGCTAAACTGCCATTGTCAAACTCAGCTACTTATCCTTACTAAAGCAGCAACTTTTCCATTCCCTTCTTGCACCACTGGGAGCAACCATCTTCCCCAGGAACTATGGGCTCCATCAATTCTTAGCTAGTACCTTTACCCAGGCTTTCAGAAAAAGCTCCTCCGTCACTACAGCAGCTGTTTTTCCTCATTGGTTCTTCCCTAATTTTGTTAGCTTCCAACTTCTCAAAATGCTGCTCCTCAAAGAGTACTCTGAGAGGTCTGTGACTTTTACCAAAGTCAACTCCTTCCACCCCCTTTGCCTTCTACATCAACTTCAGATCTCTGCCTTCAGGGCAAAAAACCCTTTAATTTTGCTTCTGACATTTTTACTTACTCCTTTCTTATGTCACTCCAAGAATCTTCCTGATATGCTTATGCTTTACGCCACAGCTTTGCTTAGGATTATCTCCCCATCCTTCCACACCACAATAATCCCATTTTCTTGACTGCTGCAAAAGCCACTCCCTTTCTCAAACTTTTCTAACTCCTGCTAATGCCCTGGACACACCACAGGCACACAACTTAGAAGCAATGGAAAAAGAGCAGGGACAAACTATTACATGATCTTTCAAGCTTGTCAGGTATGACTACACATCAGGAGTTACTGCTACTAGCTAAAAGTAGCCTGATTTTCAGAGTATCTAAAGCTTCTGCTGACTTTAATGCAGCTTCTGAAGACGAGACAGGTACACAACAAAATTTGTTATTAAAACACTAAGCTTTGAAAATGCTATCCATTATCCAATTCAATACCAGACTGCTTAAATAAAACCACTCAACCAGAAGATAACACCTGAGCATTTGTCATTGAACTGAGGTTTTACAGTGGTAAGTTATGAACAGAAGTTAAAAGAGTGGAAGAACAACAAAAAAAGCAAATACTATGAGCTTATATTTGAATCAAAACTCAAATGCTTTTCCCTTCTGTAAGCTAACTAGCGAGTAACAGCAAATACATCCATCAGAGACTGGAAACAGAAGAAGTGGTTGCATTTGAATCACCCAAGTTACTTTTCTCATTCTCTTACCTCTCCCCGCCACCCCACCCCATCTCCTGGCTGCTGCTTCTCTTTACTGTCACTTGTTTCATCCTAACTTCTTGCCATTATCTATCATAGTTTTGGAGATGCAAAAAAAGGGAATACCTTTTGACAGCACCGATACAGGGACAAGAGGTTCAAGACAGAACTACAGTCCTCTCAAAAGTGCACTGGAAAGTACAACCTAATGGTCAGATCTAATGGGATTACTGTTGGGATACACAAGGTGTTTGAAGCATAGCAGAATAAGAAAAGCTATCTCAAAAACTAAAAGAGAGGAGGGGAAAGAAAGAGGGTTAAACGGGGAAAATAAAGTCAGTGCATAATTATATGTCTTAAAAACCCTCTACTACATTCAGTCAGGCCAGTTACTTATCCTTACGATCTTGCCTTAGATAAAAGATGATCACTGTACTGCTGAGAGGTTGAAAATCTTTTGCAGCATATCACACAGGCAACAGCATTATTTGGGGGTCCATGCAATGTGACTGTTGGGTCACAAGGAGAATGATCAAACCTGGAGAGGAAGAAATAATTAATTACTCCCCTTTAAATAGTCAAAATGGTTTTTTTAATGGCGGGGGGAGAAGTCTTTTGAAGCTGTTGCATAAAAACCTACCACATCAACCTAAACCATATTTCTCACTTCCCCTATTGTTATCAGTGGAAATACCCTGTACAGAGGTGATTCTCCCTGCCGCTCACCTGTTTTCATGACCCTTCGCAGAGGAATCATACTGTTTTGAAGAGCAAGAGAACTAACAAAGCCTTGATTTCCTACACAGAGATTTTTTTTTTTTTAATTATTTTTCCCTCCCTGCACTGGTTCTGGCTGGAACTGAGTTAAATCTTCTCTGTAGCAGCTTGTACAGCGCGTGTTTTGGATGCATGAATAACAGCGTTGATAGCACAGGGATGTTTGAGCTATTGCTGAGCAGTGCTCACACAGTGTCAAGGCCTTCTCTGTTTTTCAGACTGCCATGCCACTGAGTAGGCTGCAGGTAGGCAAGAGGCTGGAAGGGGACACAGCTGGAACAGCTGACTAAGGGGATATCCCGTACCATACGACATCATGCTCAGCAATAAAAGCTCAGTGAAGGAGGAGGAAGGGGGGATGTTTGGAGTGATGAGGTTTGTCTTCCCAAGTAACTGTTACATGTAATAAAGTCCCCCTCAGTGATGTGAATTCCTGATTTTGCTGTGCTTGCGTGCGTGACTTTTGCTTTAATTAAACTGTTTTTATCTCAGCCCAAAGTTTCCTCATTTTCACCTTTCCACTTCTCTTCTCCATCCCACTGCAGTGACTGAGCAGCTGTGTGGGGCTCAGCTGCCTACCAGGGTTAACCCAACACACCTCTCAGCTTCTCTCCTTACCATCTTCCCCATGACACGTTCACTAGTTAAAAAGCAGTATATTTGGGAATTGACCCCAGACACAGTGCATGCTGACTAGCAAGGATCAGCTACGAACAGATGTCTGGCCTATAGCTCTTGGTCCTCTTATCTTTTGTTAGAAGCATTTTTTTTTTAATCTTACCATCAAGTTATATATGTTAGCCTTTTGCTTTTTCAAGTTTGGATTTAGATATAACAGAACTGAAGAACAGAAACCTTGATGCTCAAAAACCCCAGATACTAAAAAAAGCTCAACAAGAGGAAGAAGTAAATTCTGAATGACAAAAAACCCAAACAAACCCCCCTCAAAACAACCAACCAGGAAGTTAATCATACCATCCATGTAAAATCTATACCATATTAATCTGCTCTCCAGATGCAATTTTGTGACTAGACTTGACACTGATGTCCTAAGTTCAAGCATATTCTTTCATTATTATGTCTTGCACTACATACTTACCTTTGAAGGTGACCTAGAAGAAGATGCCCATTATCAAACTCCCTGTTGCAATGCATCACAGGACAAGATATGGGACTCCTGTTGACTTGCACCTGACCTGCTCTCTTATAAAACCCCCTTTTTCCACTGTTAATGGTGCCTGGTTTAAGACCTGTGTTACAAAACAAAGAACTTAACCAGAATCTGAATTACAAAGACTTCAGTAAACAAACAAAATAACACACGAGCCCCAAAGCATTTAAAAATAAAGTTATATTGATTCTTAAAAGCAAGCTAACAATGCACTGTAACTCAACCCTACCACGTTAAGTCTGCTCTTTCACTTGAAGAATCTGTCTCTCCAATCCCCAGTATGATTACTTTTCAAACACTTTGACACCTTTCCTCCAGGCACTATTTTAAATTGATTGAACTTCCTGAAGTTATACTTACTTATGTAGACATTTTCCTGAGCAACAGTTCAACAGTAATATTTTTCCTTCCACCAATTTTGCTTTGAAAAGTAGTTAATATTGCCTTAGTGTTTTTCAGACTTTGCATATTACATTTTCTAAGAAGCAAACCATTAGAAGAATAGCTTTTATGGTAATAAGTGTTTAAGAACTTTTAAATGCCACACAAGATAATATTGTAAGATCTGATTATGCATAAGAGGCACTTGCGAGCTCAATGTCAGTACTGCTCAATACAATTATTGCATGTTTATTCTGCAATGCAGGACTTAAAAAAAAAAACTTACCACTGGAAACAGAGTTTCATATTCCTACCTGGCATTTTTAACCACTGGTCCACACATAATCTTGCAGCTTCCGTGTCACTGCGCTCCCGAATAAATTCTAGTTCTTGCAACCCATGAGCATATTGGGAATCAACTTTCTCCTGAAGGGGAAAACATATCAGGCAAGGTGATGATTAAATTTAAAATAAATTCAAGATTAAGTACATATACTAAAGCTTACAGGTGGGTCTCTGAAAAGCTAAGAAAAAACCTCACAAAAACCTAAGGGAGGGGATTAAAAAAATCTTACAATGTGACTGACCTCTGTATAACAATAAAGATGGAATGTAACAGCAATAAAAAAATTTAAAAGTAGTACTAATTTTTGTGCCCTAAATAAAAGCTACAGCTTATGTCAATTAATTTTTTCTGCACCTACTGAAGTTTCTGAAGCATGTACGTAACAAGGTCTTCAAAATTACAAGATTATAAAAAGAAACAAATAATATTTTTTTTAAAAAAGCAACAGAAAATGGTTATTGAAAACAGAGTTCCACTACCAAGGCAAAAAAAAAAAATAAAAGCAGTTTTGCTTTGAAAAGTAATTTTAAATCTGCAGATTGCATTACCTGATGAGTGAGGAATATTTACCTGCCCAGCAGGAAAATATCCATCGTTAACAAAAGAAGTTTTTAGCCTTCATTCTCAAATTACTTTAAAAGCTACACAGCTAGCTCTGACTTCACTTTACAGTTGAAAAACCATATGTGGAGACATTAACAGATTGACAAATTCTAATTGGAAGAGGCAGGAGATGGATGTGGGTCTCTGGACTTCAGGGCTACCTTGGACTGTATCTAACTGCCTTTTGCATTACAGTTGCATAGTCTATTGCAGACTATAACAAGCTGTAACTATAGTACAATTACGTGACTTGCTGTCCAGGTCCTGCTGATAGGAGCCCTACCCTTCAGCCAACTGACTGCACCTCTGACTTCATAATAAAAATTAAAAAATCCATGCCTTTCAAATGGCTGCACAATACAATTAATAGGATTCAACTTTAAAGTTATGCTTTATACACAGAAAATTTTATCCCATTATAAAACATCACCTAATACAGAGATCTAATGTGGCAAACCATTTCCCAAAAATCTCAGACAAAAGCAGGTAGATAATTAGGTTTGCTGCATGGTGGCTTGTGAAAAATTATTTTTCAATTATTTAACCAGAATAATTAATGCTAAGATCCCTCTGCTATATATACAAACAAGAGAACAAGTTTTTGCCATTAGCTTGCATGAAGGTTTTGTGGGGGTTTTTTTGTTTTCTTTTGTTTTATTTAGGAACTGTAATAAAACTAGCAAGTTGATTGGTTAGAAGCCACTGGAGAGATAAAGTCCATATTATGTTTCAAAAAATGGCCCAGAAGCAAAAATCTCTAGTTGCTAGTCCCAGGTCTGGCTTACCAACGTTTTTATTTACTTAGCAATGGAAACAAACACACTCATGACTACAAGCCCTGTATTACACAATTCTATTGAAACAATCCGTGTCCAATACCTTAAAGGCTTTGTTTTTCTCTTCTTTTTGCTGTTTCTCTACTTCAACATGGCGTGCCAGACGATCCAAGGTTGACGCAACTCGTTCTTTCTGATAGTCAATGTGATCTTTACGCTTAGTATTTCTCTACAATTGAAGAGTTAAACTTTTATTTGGTAATTGTTAAGTGACAGGCACTACTACATTGAATAGCAATGCCCAAGCATCAGGACATAATTCAGTGCAGATATTCTGATCCCAAGTTCCATGATCTACCTTGCCAGCTTTCTTTTCCTATTTACCAGCACCTGTAACTTTGGTTAAAAAAAACCAAACAAAACAACCCCTACCCCCTATATATTCAAGGCAATTCAACACAAACATTATCCTCAAAGCAGTAAAAGGAACATGGATGATTGTACTGGGCATCCTGGAAGTCTCTAGCAAATTAAAAACTAAGTAAATTATTTTAAGTAGGTAAAGAAAATCCCTAAAGACTTCAAAGCCAACATGCAGCCCACCTGAAGAACCGAGAACTGATACCATTCCGGCTCTAAGACAACGTTAACCAGTATGTTCAGAAAGGCAAGTCAACAGCTTGTTCTAGCATTAAGGATAGGCCATATACTGCAGTTTGCTCCTGCTACATCATGAGCTCTAGCAGTCACCACTGTGGAGTGAGCCTGTGCATGTACAGAAGACCCACCTTTCCTTAAGAACCAGGTTTATTACATACATCTTCTACTTCAACACTTGAAAACAGAAGTCAAGAGATGGCCACTGCTGCCAAAAACAACTCTAGTAGAGTTATTCTCAGTCACTGTCCTTCTCAAAGGCCCCGAAGGCACAATAAGCTTGGGGGATACATGAACTGACCCGCCTGCTTCCAACCCATGCATTCTTAGGATAGATTATGAATAATGAGGCTGAGTTAAGACCAGGTTGTCATCAGAATAAGGTCCTTCAACATATAAACTGCTCCTAAAAAGTTATTTTAGAAGGAAAAGGCCTGTGAGTAGGCCAGATACATTTGCAGGCTACAGACTGGACACACTGACTTCTGACATCACTTGTAAAGTGACATTTTTCTTCAACACACTTGCTAAAGCCACCTAAAGTAAAATAAAAATTCCAAGTCCATTTCAAGAAGGCAAAAAACCAGCTCTAAAAAAAAAATTTAAAAAAATCACGTGTTGGCATTCTTGTCTTCCAGTCAACAGTATGGAAAAATCAAAAAGTTTATTTATTTACTTGTTAAAAATACCTCTAACAAGTTTTGTGAAAAGTAACTGATGGGGAAAAAAATACATAAAGGAGACTAATTATTTTACTAAACTGAAAAGTCCCAAAATACATTATAACACTCACATGAACGTAAGAACTGCTGTTAGGTTCTTCATCCTCACTACTGACAAGATCGATGCATTCAAGTACAGGTCTTAAAGGTCCTTCCTGGAAAAAAAGTGTTAAAACACAAACACAAGCATTAAATTCCTCAAGAGATAAAAAGTTGCAGGTGTTACAGCACATTGTTAGCATTAGCAATACCTGAAGGAGAATTCCATCAATTTTTCAAGAGGGTGCAGTAATGAAATTCACATATAGCAACTTTTCCACTTAGACTTAATGCACAAAACTGGTAAAATATGTAAATAAATAAGTATTCACAAAAAATTAAAATATCAATCTAACATATCTATGAACTATAAATTTCTATCAACTAGAAAAAAAGTCAAATTTAACAGTCTTGCCTTGCTTAATAACCTTATATTCTTCACCTTCTCAAAGAACTTAGATCTATATTTTAGAGACACTCAGCTTGCACCATTAGTTCAATGGTAATAGGGTAGCAGGCTGTTACTAAGAAAGGAACAACATTAGATTTCAATAAGCAATGCTAAATTGTTTTTAGGTTGTTTTTCAGGGTTTGTTTTGGTTTTGTTTGTTTGTCTTTAAAAGACAAAAATTAAATTCCAACTCCAAAAGTGCGGTGAGTTGAGCCTGCCTAGATGCCAGGTGTCTACCAAGCCACTCTATCAGGCCCCTCCTCGGCAGGATACAGAGAGCAGAAAATAATAGGGGGGGAAAAAACTCTTCACTGGCCAGGATAAAGGCAGTTTAATAAAATCTCTCTCCACAATGCCCCTCCTCTGCAAGTCTCCTCCTTACAATGCCTTACGGCTCTAGTACTGTTCTTTGTCTTCTGCGACCATCTTAACAGTTTAAGCCTTGGTTTTAATTTCTGTGAATGCTGTCTCTTGCTTTCCTGATCTGAGTACCTTCAGAAACTTCATGTAGATGGTCTGGGACCTCAATGACCTACTAGTCTAAGCAGTACCAACATCTGGTGATTTACATGCCTTCGTATGCCTCTGTTCTTTCATTCTCTCTGGTGCTCGTGCATGTGTGCGTGCGTGTGTGTGTATTCCCATTCACTCTCCATTCCTAACAATTTCAACATTTCTACTACAAGCTTCTGGTAGACAGCAGAATGTTAGCACAAGCATGAAAAAGCTAATGG
This sequence comes from Falco punctatus, assembly GCF_963210335.1. Taxonomy (NCBI): domain Eukaryota; kingdom Metazoa; phylum Chordata; class Aves; order Falconiformes; family Falconidae; genus Falco; species Falco punctatus. The sequence continues at coordinate 17,987,779 of NC_137584.1, forward strand.
AGAAAAAAAAAAAAAAACAGTCAGCAATGCAAACTAAGCACAGAGGTCATAAGTTTTTTAAAGAAGATGTACAAAGTTACATCTCTTGCTCCATCCATATTCACTGCAACAGTAGTCTTCAGTTTTTAGAGGTGAAAAAAGCAGCACAATGTCCACATAATCCGATGTCATGCAACCCACCCCCCCACTCCATCATGCTACATTATCACATGCCAACTAAGTGATCGGTATAATTAACATGAAACTGGATAAGTAAGTCTACATACACCAAACAATATTCCTAGCTACCTTAACTCACACATGACCATGTATGTACACATCTTCAATAAGAGGCAAAGTTAACTAAAATCTCCACATACCATAAAAAGTTTCCCATCCAAATTGTGAAAGTTATTATACAATCTCAAAGTAAATAAACCAAAACCGAAGAGAGTTTAAGTTTTGGGGGGTTTTTTGGTGGTGGGTGGTGGTGGGGTGGGCATGTGTGTGTGTTGTGTGGGTGGTGGTGCTGGGAGCGTTGGTTGTTTTTTTGAGCCTGTACATGCAATGCCATCTACACTGTATGACAGTTTTTGCCTGAACTGCAGTATCAGCCATTTGTCTGGCAATATTTCTGGCAGATACCACAGAGCTCCTATGTACTCCAAAGGTATTATTTATTTGTTCGAAAGTTAAGTTTTCCAGGCAAAAGAAGGACTTACAATAATCTGTGGACTGAGTTCTTGAAGAGGTGCAGTACTATCTCCACCTTCTCTGCCATGTATTTGGCAGTGTTCTCAATATCTTAACAATCAACCAACTAGGATAGGCTAGGAAGATTTATTGCCTGATGAGCAGTAGTGAACAGCAGCATGCAATTCTCTCTGCTGCCCTTACTGCATCTCATTCTTTACACTCTTCCAGCTTTCAAGGCTGTAAAGCTGTTCAGCTGGCCGGGCATAAAGAGTCCTTATTATCTCACTGGGGAGGAAAAAGCATGAGAACTTGGACAGATGACAAGAACTTACATGAATCAAGCTACAGGCCTCAAACTACCCCAAAATAATACTTCAATTTTTATGATTAAATAAAGATACCATATCTTAAGATATGAAATCTTAAAAAACCCAAAACATGATAGATTTGCTTTTGTAGAAACTGACCTCTATAAATGTGTGAGAAATTTAACCTTTACATTAAACAACAGGTGTTAGCAAGTAACTGTTCAAAGACACAGACCACCTGACTGTCCAATCAGTTCAATAATGCCTTTTGAAATGTTCAACTGATCCTAACAGCTGTAGCTTCTTGAAATTTTCCTTCTTTCTGCTTTACTTACTCCCTAAGTTCAGCAACTAATTACAAGTTAGAAAATTGACAGCTGAAAAGCAGAGTAACTTCCTTTCAAGCCCAGGAAGTTCTAGTGACCAGAACAGTAAAGTTCAGTTTAACAGAAGTAAAATGACGCTTATTTAAATTTTTTTACATACATGAAACTTCTTTTTTTCCTTCCAAATTCTGTGCCTCTTACTACACAATTAGTGTACCACTTTTTGGGTTGCATTCTGACCTGAACACAAATGCAATATGTTAATTATTTACAACGATTCCTCAAAGATATACATCCTTGTTTTCCACAAAAATAAAATGGGGGCAAAAAAAGACCCCAAAAAACCAACCACAAACCACCACACTAACTACCTATATATGCTCCTCAATAATAATGCAAGTCCCAAACATAACATTTATTTAGACTAGTTTGTGCTTCATTGGTTGGTAGTTTAAACTTTAGATAAGACTAAAAACAAATACTGAAATTAAGAGTGTAAGAATTACACAGATCCTGGGTCTGATCAAGAACTCATCTGTGCTACAAAAGACTGTTTTGAGAAAGTATAAGAGTTGAGGAAAACAGTATAAACCTATCCCAACTATATCCACTCAGTAACTGCTTAAGTCAATATGAGAAACTTCCACTGAAAGCCACCATTAAGTGTCACAACACTGGTTTGGATCCATCCCAGCTGAATGCCATTAACATAGAAAAGACTCCAAATACTGCTTCAAAAGAGATACTGACTTAAGCATGGGCTCATCCTGACAGCAGTGCTCCTCTCTGCCAAAAGGTGTTGATAACAAAATGAAAGCAGAAGTTCAAAGCCTTTTTATTCAGTGGCCTATGATACAAATCACCCTTATGCAGGGAGACTTGAGTCTAGGAACGCACTCCCCTTTAAACACACACAGAGGCCTTCTGAGAATTTCATGCAAGCCATAACTTCGGATGGACTTTCTGCATTTTAATTTGATTGACAAAGTAGTGCCAGGTGAAACATACCCTTTTTCCAGGAAGAGAAAGCAGCTATTGCTAGCAAACATTACCAATTAATAGTACGGTACCACGTGGAGGGTAAGTTCCAACAGCAAGAAATTATCTTTGCTCTGTTGAGGTGAGCCCCACGCTGAATGCTGAGAAACTTTACTTCATTTTTTCCAACTGGTTAAACTAAATAGTAACGTAATGCGAAGATAGTGCCAACCCTGAGGTTTCAATCACTGTAGAAGAGTTATGAAGAAGAGGATCAGTTAGCTTCACCCAACTCCTTGTATCTCCCCACAAGACCAACACCACCAGCTAAAAAGTATCTTGCCACACATGAGCCTGAGATTACAGAAGAAACAACGTGGACAAGCACTGAACAAACAACTGAAAGTTATGGCCTCTCTAGCTGACTCTACTGGCATACTCGGCACCCAGAAAGCCAATCCTTGGTACTAAGATATGCTCAGTCTTCACATCTTATAAGCATCTCTCTCACATTCAACAACCCCCCCCTACGCTCTACTTCTCAATTAATTCTTCAAACAACCTTTGAAAGCCACCCTTCTCACCAACGAACAGCCACACTACTGAGCAACAAGCCAATGGCTAATCACAGCTGTTTCGGTTAACAGAAGAATTTCTATGTTTCGATCAATAGAAAATTAAATTTTGAGTCTCCAGGCAGCTGTGGTGTCTCTGCTGTTAGTCATAGCTTTGGTTGAAAGCATTAAATCAACAAAACTCATTTCACTATGCTATGCAAAATACAACTGTAAGAGTTAATATAATCTGTTTATTTGGTGGCTGGTGAAGGTGAAGCCTCATATTCATGTCCAAGGGCAGTTTCTTCTCAAGGACTTCTGTGAAGCTCATTTTTACTGCCTCCATAAGTTTTCTCAAAAAGTCCTAAAACTGTGGTCTCACTTTCTTCCCCTCCCTCATTTTGATCAACCTTTGGGTAACCAGGCCTAGGTAACAGATACCTAGTCCACTCATACATCACCTCAGGATTTTTGTTTGTTTGTTCAGTTTTTAGTTTTACATATATTCAGACCAAACACCCAGTTTACTTAAAAAGCACAACTAAACTTTTGCATAATTATACACACACTAGCACACGAAGCATGAAACTAGCATTCAATATATGTGACAACAGACTTAACACATCTTTGACAAAATAATCATGTGAGCATAATAGTGTATACACATGTCATACAGTAATTATCATGGAACAATCTTACATTAAAATAAATTTTAAAAGTCTGTTAAGTTGTACTGTTTGCGGTCTACATCTTTGCCCCAGCAGATTTCCAGCGTCAAGACTGCTGAGTAACTGACCAACACTGTGAACCAACACGCACCTCAAAAGTTCTTATTTCTATAACATAGCAAGTACAAAAATCCAAGTCCCCAGCTGGCTTAGGTTCTGAACAAAAATAAAAGTCCTGCTTTGGAGATGCTTTGTAACACCTCTCCAACTGTATTCTGTTCCTGCTGTGATGTAACTGAAAGCCAGCAGACAGAAATACTTGAGTCTGTACAGCTAATATTTAACACCTCAGGGGGAAAGAAAACAAAACACTTAAATGTAAATCACTTCATTTTTGCTATATCCCCAGACCTTTGTAGGAACTCAGAACTGCAACTGGTTTTAATGAATCATTTTTTCTAGTGTCCTCAGTTCCCAAAATAGGCCAGAAGTCCTCTTCAGGTTTGAAATAAAAACAAATATTCATTGGTAAGAAATTAAGCGGCTGCTCCAACTCTTCCAGCACAAAAAGGGGCTGCATCTTTGTAGCCATAACATTGTAACAAGGAAAAGCTACAAAGTATATGAAGTATGTTTGTTTTTGCTGGATCTCAAACTATTTAATAAGCCAGAGCCTATGAAGTATGTTTTCATTTGAATTCAGATATTTGAAATAAATAATCACCAGTAGTGAAGAAAACTTGGCATAAATGTAACCTTGTATCAGAAAATGAAAGTTATTTTTAAACACATAGATCTTCAATTTTCCAGTTAAGTTTTATTTTGGATGCATAATATTTATATGTACTTAACAAATGTTTACAGAAAACAAACAAGGACCCTTAGCATTGCTTGCCATTGTAACGCAACAGGAGTCAGGAAGTATTTAAACACTATAAAACTATATATGTGGGACCTCAAAGTCATAGAGTAACAAAGGTAGGAAGAGCCCCTGCCTAGGAAAGTCAACAATCTTATCAGGAATAACTTTTATGTTTTGGAGGAGCAGCATAGTGATGAGCCTTATCTTTGAAGAAATTAGTCAGAAAAAAATATGAACGGATAGACACCATTAAAAAAAGCGCCAAAAATAATTCAGGAATCCAATGCTTTCAGTGCAGACTGGCAACTTGAATATCTGTCTACTTAAGTGCTACAGACCCCATTAAACTTGTGAATCTTTTCACTCTTGCCTTATTCTTCCCAAGGAAACAGAACGGGGGACAGACTATCCTAGGAATAATGGCTTGCATTGTAGATTATATTCTATTTTTCTGCTGATACGCAAAATTTATTATTTAATGATTTTAACTGGACAAAAGTATGTTGTAATGCAGAATTAAAAGGTGGGAAATTATGGAAGAACAGTTCTGAGTTTCCTGAATGAGGGCGAATATGACTGTAAAAGCTCAAAAACTCTGGCAGCAGCAGGAACTGCTTTTGCTCCATCAAAAGAGAACTTTTTGTCATAGTCCTACAGCAAGAATCCGAACACCCCGAGTGATTGAAACGGGGAAGAAAAAAAACCCCAAGCAAAAGGCACCTCAAAACAAACAAACAAAACCCTCCCCCCAGCTTTCAAGAAAAACACACAGATCGCATGGCCTACAACTATTTGTTTTCTATCAGAATAAGCATAGGTTGAGATACCCAAGTAGCTTCCCTAATTCACTTTATATGGTACCACCTGATGCACTGGGTCCTCAGGACATGCAGAAAATAGTACTGGGATGGTCAAGTAGCATTCCTGCATAACATTTATGAAGCATATATACTTTATTCCATTAACATCAGTGGGACTACTAATGAAGCAAAATGCTATGCAACATGATTAGCAGAAAAGTAATCTACAGTGATTTCTCATATACCTCATCAATCACTGTAATCCTCCACTCACCTGCTGGGATACTCAAGTCTCTATTCTCTCCATAGGACCAAATGGTATCACCATATACACTTCCAAAGAAAGGGCAGATAAACTTTTAAAATAAACTTGTGATCTTCCACAAAGATTCACAAATTAAATTATCTTAAAATCCCAAAGTAATGCTTTCCATCAAAAAATAATCAAGATCGTCAACACAGTAGACAAAGATCTCCTCCTATTTTATTGGGCTACCAAGAGCATATTTACTACAACAAGCAGCGTGTTTCCAGCACAAGATCTACTTACTCCAACGAACTCAATCTCATCTTCACTTTCAGAAGCTGGCAATTTACTCTTCTGGATGTTGACAGCGCTATGAGACTCCATTATCTAGATAGAAACAAACCAAAACATGCTTCATCGTTTTATTTTGTAAGTTTTACCTATAGAGCATTTTCCATTTTATGCCTACTTTGGCTTTACAGCCTACCTGCACCCAGCAAGCTTCCCTATCATTCACTGACAATCATCAGTAACACCAGAATAAGCGACAACAATTTTGACTTCAATCACGCTAAGGTATTTTCCCAAATACCCAAAACGCGGCCTGATGTACGAGGCACCCCAGGACCCGCACTCCCGCAGCAGCCGCAGCTACTGGGGTGAAGTGAGAGGCTGCAGCCCGAGAGCCCCGGGCGGGCACCGGAGCAGAGCCCCAGCCTAACGGCGCTGCGGGGCCGCTGCGGCACCGGTTCTACTGACAGGCGCGGGGCGAGCCCAGGCGCAGTTAGCCGCGACAGGTATTGTTGACGCTTTTGGCCGCTTTAGGACCGCAGCAGAGCAAGGAGGCTGAGCTCCTCGCTTCAGCACAAGCACCGTCCTGCCGAAGGGAAGGTACCCGTGAGCGGCGCGGAGCCGCAGCCCGCCCGACGGCCGCCCCGACGGCACCCACCGCCCGGCGTTGCTGACTCACGTTTCTCTACGGGCACGGACACCCCCGCCCCACGGCTGAGCGCCGCAAGGCCGCCCCGCCGCCACGGCTCCGGGTGGGCAGCGGGTGAAGAAGCGGCGGCGGCCGAGCCGGGCGCCGGCCCCTGGGCCCCAGCGCCCCGCGGGGTCTGGGTCGCTAAGCGACGGCTCCGCGCCCCTCACAACGCCCGGCCCCGCGCCCCTCACAATGCCCGGCCCCGCTCGGCCCGCCGCCACCAGCACCTGAGAGCAGAGCAAGGCCCCGACCCGGCGCGCCGCCGCTTCCTCTTCTGCTCGGGGGCGGCAGGAAAGGGAGAGGTAGGGCGAGAGCGCGGCACGGCTTGCTGGGATTTGTAGTTGCCGCCCGGTTTGCCTCCCTCCCCCTCCTCTTCCCCCATGGCAGGTGCCGGCGCTACCACGCCAACGCCATGGCGCAAGCCCCCCGCAGCCGCCTTTCGAGGCTCTTTCCTTCAATAACTTCCTGCCTGCCCTCTTCCGCCTTCAGGCGGGTTGTATGGAACTCCTGCTGAAGGGAGGAAAACCCACACGCCGCTTCCGGGGGAGGAGGAGGGTGGCGGCCATTGGGGCTGTCGGCGGAGCGGGAAGGAAGGCGGGAAAATGGCCCCCGCGGGCCCGGCCGTTAGCACAGCGCTGAGCCGGCGGGCGGCTGGGCGCTGCCTTGGCGGCGCTGGGCGTTCGCTGCCGCTTTTCGGTGCATCTCGCTGCCTGCTCATCCCGCCCAGGCATCCGCGGTGTGTCCGTGAGGATCCGACGGGAGAGGGGCCGAGGGCCTTGGCGAAGTCCGGGTGTTGCCCCGTAGGCGGGTTCGTTACCCGCTGCGCAGCGCCAGCGCACACACCGAGCCGGGGTATTCCTTATTCTAATGGTTTGCGCAAAGCAGGGAGTTAGGTGGTAGCCCACAAACTCCCAGTTCCCGGACTGTCAAAACTTTACACTGTTTATACGGTTTAGCATACAAAGACAGCCTTCATCGGTTACAAATTGCCCAACTTGATTACTTAGTATTCCTCTTCCCATTTGTCAAATAACCATCTCGGTTGTCATGTTAATTAGTTCGCATGCTCAGTCTCAAATAATTTTGGGTCTGGGGGATTCCCAGGGTCACCATCTCCCCCTGCTGGAACTACTTTTCCCCTAGTTTTGCTGAGCTCATTGGCCATGATGAGCTCCCCTTGCAAAAAGTTCCTTTTCTGAACAAAAGGATTTGCCACTGCAACATACAAAGTGCTTGGAACCTGAACTAACCCTGAACAACTCATTCCCGCCAACTGTCTTAAAGTCAAACCGCCAACACCACATTCAGTGCCATCAGTCACCCAATATCACAGACAGATGATGTCCATTGCTCTCCTGTCATCTAGCAGGCCAATCACTTTATCATAGAAGTTTATCCAGTTGGTTAAGCATGACCTCCCTTTGATAACTCCATACTGACGTCTCCTGGTGATTTTCTTTAACTGAAGTGTCTGGAAACAGTTGCCAGGATTAGCTGCCCCATCACGGTCCCAACGATCAGGGTGAGGCTGACCAGCCTATAGTTCCATGTGTCCTCCTTGCCATTCTTGAAGATAGAGGTGACATTTGCTTTCCTCCAGTCCCCAAGCACCTCTCCTAGTCACTATGATGGATCAAAGATTACCAGAAGTGGCCTTACAATGACACCTGCCAGCTCCCTCCACAGTTGTGGGTGCATCCCATTCAGGGCCCATGGTCTTACATATGTCCAGTTTGCTTAATTATCCCTTGACCTGATTCTCTTCCACCAAGGGTCCAGCCTTCCCCCCTGATCTCTGGGACCTGGAATTTCTGAAGGCCGGTCTTGCTAGTAAAGACTGAGGCAAAGAAGGTATTCAGTAAGTCAGCCTTTTCCATGTCCTGTGTCACCAGGTCATCCATCTCATTTAGCAATGGGCCCACATTTTTCCCTAGCCTGTCTTATGTCACCTATGTAGTTACAGAAGCCATTCTTGTTGTCTTTGACATCCCTGGCTAGATCCCATTCCTGCTGGGCTTTAACTTTCTTAACTTCATCTCTTTATGCTTGAACAATGTTTCTGTATTCCCCCCAGGTTATACATCCTTGCTTCTGTCCACCCTTTGTATGCTTCCTTTTTTGTGTTTGAGTTTGACCAGCACCTCCTTGTTCATCTACACAGGCCAACTGGCATTTTTGCCTGACTTTCTATTTGCTGGCATGAACTGCTCTTGAGCCCGGAGGAGGTGATCCTTAAATATTAACCAGCTTTCTTGGGTCCCTCCTCCCTCCAGGGCTTCATCCCATGGGACTCTTCCAAGCAGATCTTTGAAGAGGCCAAAGTTCACTCTCAGGAAGTCCAGGGTAGTAAGCCTGCTTTTTACACTCCTCCCTCCCCTCAGGATCCTGAGCTCCACCATCTCATGGTCACTGCAGCCAAGGCCGCCTTTGCACTTTGCATTCCCCACAAGCTGCTCATTGGCATGAGGTCCATCAAACCACTGGTCTTCATTGGTCCTTGTTGGCTCCTTTATGGCTTGGAAGAAGAAGTTATCAGTGCCCTTCAGGAACCTTGTGGATTGCTTATGCCCTGCTGTGTTGTCCCTCCAGCAAATATCAGGGTGGTTTAAGTCTCCTATGAGGAACAGGGCTGGTCCTATATGTCTGCCTCATCTGCTTGTTCTTCCTGGTCAGGTGGCCTATAGCAGACACGCACTATAATGTCACCTTTACCTGTCCTGTCTTTAATCCTCCCCCATAAAGTCTCATTCAGTTCCCCATCTATCCCCAGGCAGAACTCCATGCACTCCAACTGCTCTTTCACATAAAGGGCAAATTCCTTGTTTTTCTGAGCCTGTCCTTCCCAAAGAGCCAGTCTCCCTTCTTTGTAACGCTTCTTCTTTGTAAGGCTCCATTCATGGGTCCCATCCCACCACATCTCTGCGATCCCAACAAGATCATAGCCCTGCAACTGCACACAGCCTAACTCATCACGTTTATTCCCCATGGTGCATGCATTAGTATACAGGCACTCCAGAGAGGCACCCCAGCATGTGGACTGCCTAGAAAGGGATTGGGGGATTTCTCCGTCATGGTGCCTTGTAGGCATTTCCTTGCTTACATGCAAGTGCTGGAGGTGACCCCACTTAAGCCCCATATTGTTGATTTTGTGTTCCATTCCCGTCACATCACCCCATTTCCTTTAAACACATTTAAGCATTACCTATTAGTTTTTATTTTAGTGCAGATCTTTGGGAGAAACAAAATTAGACTGTTCTGCTCTCCTTTTCTGTTACTTCTGCAGTTTCTAATATGTGATTATCTAGTCTTCAATTTTGTTTTCTCAGAATTTGTCAGGGTCATTTTGGAAAACCAGTCATATTTCCTTCTGTTTTCGTCATACTGCAAGGAGTATGGCTTTTCCTTGAACTGTCGTTATGTAAAAGTTACTTATCTTCTTTTAACCAGTGGGATAACATCATACCTATACTTAGGAGAGAGGAAGGAACTGGCCCTTTGCAGCTTGCTTCTCTTTAGCCTTTGGTAAAACACTAAAACGTCTCCTTCTCTATGTTCTTCTTTTTGCCCAGGACAGCCATCTTTCTCCCTGGCCTGTGCGTGGGAGTAGGCCTTCACCCTGTAATGAAAATCCTCCTTTACTCTTTATGGTGAGCTCCCAGCCACAGTCAGTTTTCTCTGACAACTTACTAGAAAAGCACATCCTACAGTGTGAAACAGAGCAAGGTCTTAAAAAGATGAGTTTGGTACAATGCTCTGGGTGATGCTCTGATTGTGTTGAGAAAGGAATGTACTCTGAATAATTAGAAAAGGTTCCACTGACTATTTTAAAGTAAAGGAATGTACCACTGATGATAAAGGATTGTACTCTGAATAATTAGAAAAGATAAGGTGAGCACCTGAAGGAGATAAGGAGACCATGAGTCAGGAAATCATTGAACAAAGAAAGCTGGAAGGTTTACTCCACCTAGATCCCACCTATTAGGAACAGAATGATTAGGTGTCAAAATCAAATGAATATGTATGTAAAGATGTTATAACCTCTCATGAAAACTGTATAAATTACCTGACTTTTCACTGAAAACTTTGGAGCTAGTTTGTCTGGTGCAAATTGGCTAGCTCCCCAACATTGCATGAAATAAACACCTTTGCTGCTTAAAAAGAGAATTTGTCTCTGAGCAGTTACTCTGTGCCATTTTGGCATCAAGTGTGATCTGCAGTCCACCAGCAACAGGGAGAGCAGCCGCTCATGTTTGGCTCCATGTACCTGCCCAAGTGCTTCTACACCTCCTGAACAGCAGAACAGCTGCAGCTGTGCAATATCAGCTGTGACAACTTCAAGGTTAGAGAGCACTTGTAAGGCAGGCCAACCCCTTTCCCAGCTAAAAATTATCAGCTTTACAGAAACTGGCTTCAGAACAGTTATTAAAGAGGGGAAAAAGTGAACACCCTTACATGTTAGTGTACAACAGGGGCTGATACAAGAAAAGGCCCAGAAGACAGCAAGAACAATAAAATAGAACCAAGACATAGTAATGTTTCATTTTATTTGATAGAAAGTTGCTTAAAAAATATGATTAACTATATACATTCTTATATGCTGTACATACAATTACATATACAAAATGTACATAATAGCATCATCTGTTACATTTGATAGATGGTAGTTAATAACCAGAGATAGAACTTACATAATATTTCATGCCTGTTTTCATCCTGATCCTATCTGCAAGGAACTGATAGATATGAGAGATGAAAAAGGCTAGCAGATCACTTAATTCACAGCCCAGCCCACACACAAGTCTCCTCCGCAGTGCATTTTATTAGTGTATTGTTCTAGTACGTTTAGGTTTGTAGCATTTCCCTTTAAAGGTATTTGGCTGCTAACCTTATCTTCAGATTTTTTTCCTGGAATTCAACCTAATATTATTTCTAATTTATTTCCTTAACCTCCTGAGTTATAAAATCCTCAAATCTAGCTAGGTTTCTTCAGCTTTGTTGTTTGTTTTTTTTTCCATCTTGACTCCTTAGTTGCTTGTTTGCCATGTATGAAATAGATCTAATTATTAGTACTCTCTGTTCTGGGAGAAGTACACCCAAGCATGAAAGGTATAATCCAAGTGTTCTCTCCTTCCCATGCTACTGGCACACTGTAAACCTGAAATCAAGTCAGCAAGGAAAAAAATGTAGCTTCCCTCCTCCTCCTAAGGAAATCACAGGGTGTGTGTCTGCCAGCTGCTCCCTGGGACCAGTGGTGTCAGGTCTCAAGAGGAGCTGTCCAGTTACTGGGATTTGTATGGTCCCAGTCCCATGAGGAACACTCTACCTGTACACTCTAAGCTAAGAGGTAGCATACCAAAATCAAAGCACAGGGAGTAGGGGATGGCAGCTCTGCCCTTTACTAGTAATTTCCAAGAAATTGTCCTCCATTTCCCAACTGGCAGGATCAGGCACCCTTATCCTATGCACCCGATGTTCAGGGAATAAGACTGAGTGAGGGCTGCCAAACCAGCAGAGTACCAGCAGCAGAAGGCCTGTGAGAAGCCGTGGCCTCAACAACCAAACAAGCTATCCTGGAGGACTCTTCCCTGAGGGAAGGGAACATGGCTTCCTTCACTGCCTTTCCAACTTTCAGAGATTAAAAATGAGCTGCTGCTTTCCTGCAGACATCTTGAGCTGCAGTTTCATTGCTCTAAGAATGATTTCTTCTGTCCAAGTTACCAGCACCTTTAAATATCTATTTTATTTCTTCTTCTCTGCTCATGTGGCACTGTGCTTTCTAACCCTGTGCTGGCCACAGTCTTCATTTCACTAGGAAATTTTTCTATTCTCTTTTCATACCTATCTTTTTGGTATTAATATGCAGTATCTTTCTCTGATCAGTAAAGCAGTTTTCTATCAGCTGTCAAGGTGAAAGCAAGGGGATTGAGGTTCCTCTTACACATTCTTTTGGTATTACTTTAAATGATGTTTTTTTTCTAACTAAGGGGAACTCTACTTATATTCTTCAGAACAAGTTTATATTTTTAATGACTGCATAACATGCATATATTTGATAATACCTTGAAGCCAAAGATATTAATATGCCCTCATTTTTTTCTAGTCTGTGGGATTTTGAGTAAATGGTTCTCAGGCTTCTATTCTGCTTGCAGTATCTCTGTCCACTGTTGCTAGGCCATTTAGATATTATTTCTTTTCTATTTTATACTACTCCTTAAGCGCCATTGAGAATTTGAACTGGTGTGAAGTACCTTCTGTTATTCCTTGTCTGAATTCGTGAGATCCTGTCTGCAACCTTGGCTGGGAGAGGGTGCAGGTGAGCTTCTGGTGAGATGAGACTCCACCTTAGAAGAGGTGGGCTTGAAACACTCCTGCTGGCCTTGTGGGGTGGGAGGTGGAGGAGTCAGGCGGCTGTCGCTTTGCTGAATTTGGGTGTTAGCAGCTGGTGAATCATCATCCTGCTGGTCTTGTGTACTGGGAGGAACAGCCGAAGAGATGATGCCCTGAGGAGCAGCTGTTGAACCACTGTTGAGACAATTTGTAACTAAGGTTGAGATCCTAACATTAAATGTGCAATTGCTACTGTTCTTAGTCTCTGAGCAGGAGAGTTTGTGTATTAGTTAGTTTTCTTCATTGACACATTCCCCTTTTCCTTGTTTCACCTCAGCCTTATGGATCAGAGATGGTGACTTGCCTGTCTCGTTGGATTAGACTCCAAATTCCTTCTCTTGAATTGTAATTGCATTATGGGAAAAGGCAGAGGAGGTGGGCAAGGAAGGAGGAGCAGCAAGGGAGGAGATAAAAATTGCACTATCACCAGTTTTAAAAGTTAGTAACTTGTGTGTAAGTTGTTACTAAAGGTACCACACAACAGGATTTTCTCTTGACCTCTCTCTGTACTTCATTGCTGGAAGGTGAACTGAAGGAGTAACAGTGGGATTACGAGCACCTTTACATTATCCTGATTTTCTTACAGAGAAAACTGGTATCTGAGTTAAAGGAAACACTGTTGTTATTATGATTACTTATAAGGTCCTTAAATGCTTTTACAGTGAGGAAATTAACAGATGTAAAATGAATCCATTGTAAATGCATTCTAATAAGCATCCATTCAAGAGGGACTATGCAGGCAATACATGCATTGTTTTCAATGGATGTTGGACTGGATTTTACATAAGCACTTATCAATAGCAGACATAAAGACATGTTTAAAATATCAAGCTTAAACTGAAAGGTCTATAGGCAACATTAAAAAACAACCCAGAGTTGTTATAACGCTAGTTCAAGATCCTCCTGTCAAGGCTTCAGGAATATTGTGTCTGTACATGAGAAGACTCAGGAATCAGAGAAATTTATGGATTCATCTGAGGAAGATAAAGATTTAAAATATCAAATATTTCTGATTTGATACTTTCAAAAAAGACAAAGTCTGTGTTTCTGTACTGTTATTTTTACTACCTGTCAAGGATAAGGGAAAATACTACAGTGAATTAATGCATACTGTATGTTACAAATACAGAGGACTTCTGTTTTACCAAGCCTTCTCATATCTAGGAGAAAAGCATTAACATAGTAAACTGTATTTTAGCCAGGCTGGTGTATTTGTTTCCAGACTAGAAAACCTGTGTATGTAGATTCTTCCAATACATATTATCTGAGTATTTCTCAAGTAGTAATTCATAGACCACTGGTGGTCCACGGAGTACTACCAGGTGGCTTATTGAGGAATTTTAGTAGTAAAGCACTGCTACTTCTCAAACAATTGTGTTGTAACATAGTCAAATAGCTTGGGGTGGTTTTGTCTGTTCATTTTTGGGGTTTTTTTGTTGTTTTGGTTTGGGTTTTTTGCTATGAAATGTCTTACAGTTGCAAATACGGATTTTAAAACATGCGTGAGAGAACTGAACTAGGAAGAGGCAAAGTATTACTTCAGTATGGAAAGTCTAAGTAAGGGCAAATCTATTCTCCCTGTCTCGCTGATTTTAATCTCATACCCTGTTCCTGTGGAGAGGCTGAGAGAGCTGGGACTGTTCAGCCTCAAGAAGGCTCAAGTGGATCTTATCTATGTGTATTAATATCTGATGGGAGGGTGTAAAGAAGGTGGAGCCTCTTCTCTGTGCCCAGTGGCAGAACCAGAGGCAATGGGCAGCAACTGAAACACAGGAGGTGCCATCTGAACGTCAGGAAACACTTTTTCACTGTGAGGGTGACCGAGCACTGGCACAGGTTGCCCAGAGAGGTGAAGTCTCCACCTTTGGAGATACTTACCTGAACTGTACATGGCTCTGAGCAACCTGGTCTAGGTGACCCTGCTTTGAGCAGTGGGGGTTGGACTAGCCAATATATATAGGTCCCTTCCCTGCCAACCTCAACTATTCTGTGATATGTACATTCAGTATATGTGGAAATAGTGCGATGCAAATAGCTGACCACCAACAATAGGGATGAGTTCAGCAATTTTAGACTAGTCTTGCTCACAAGGTAAGAATGCCCATGATAAGTAAGATGTTATTAAATAATGCCTCTGCCCCAATAATTTAGACTCTTGTGGCAGTAAAAGGTTGCCAATTTAGCTCTTGTACGGTAGTTTTATCAGTAGGCACAAAAGAGGTGTGATTTTCCTTATCTTTACTTGTGGGTTAATTGAGGCACAAGAGGTGACACGAAAATGGAATTGACGGGTCTCTGGTAAGCCTACAGAGAATAATAAGGAAAATAAATAATGCCAGATCTAAAATAGACATACTGATCAAACTAACTCCATGTGTTTTCGTCTATATTCTCTTCCCGTAATTTAATAGCCTTGTGTTGCTTTGTCTAGAATGAACAACTTTTTTTGTACTGTAATGTTAAGCTGGGCTGCTTCTGCATTATGTACTTGTACAAGGCTATGAAAATATTTTACTTGGAAATGCATATATGAACACGTATCTTCATAGTAATTTTAAGATTGCTTTTAAATTTTGTTGTCACAGGGTAATATATGGAATTACACATTGCAGTCTATAATTTTAAGACTTACCAGAAGCTATGCTTCTGAAAAGCACCTGAGTTAAGATCTTTGCTTAAAATTGGCTTCTTGGTGCAATTGTTCAGTTTTTGTCCCATCATTCGCCTAATTAAAGCATCATCTGTGTTTGGAAACAACTGTTTTGTGATTCCTGCAAAATAAAGAGACAATATATATATGACCTCCAAATCAGGGAAACAACAGATGCATGATCTAAAATGCATTTCTTGCATCTTTGAAATTTCCAGTTACTTCAGTTTCAGCTCTAGTTACTCGGCTGTCTTTACATACTACTTCATAGATTTTGCATATGCCAGCTCTTGCTTTTCTCTGTGCCTTCCATATCATTGTGCCTGCTCTTGGCAGAGTCAAAGGGAACTCCAGGGCCACAAGGGCTTCCTGTAGTGAATGACTAGTTTGCTCATCCTCTCTCCCTTTGGTCTGTTTTTGATCAGAGAGTCCTTTTCCTATCCTCATCACTCCTCGTGCCTCTGAATTTTACAAGTTTTGTTCATTGGTTTTCATTCACAGGTGATGTCTCATCCTGTAAATATTTCCCTTCTGTTTTACCTGGCTAACTTTTTTGAATGCAATACTAACAGGACTCGACACAGGAATGAGATTCCTGCTCCCGTCTTCTTCATCACCTTCCCTTCCCTTGATTTTTCCCCATTTCCATTTCATGTTTAAGTCTTACAGTTTCCATCTTTAAGTAATTTGATCCACTAACTCATTTTCTACAGTCCTGTAAGTCCCAGGCTTCCTTTTCTTTTTCTCTTGTATAATGCTTACACTTTTCAATTTGAATTCAGGAGTCTTCTTATTTCCCTTAACAGGCTCCTTTGACTTCTCTATAGGCTCCCCTTTGTCACTAAATTCTCCACAGACTCTTTCCCCAGAATCTACCTTTAGAAAAGTCCCTAGGAGCTCTTAGAATCATAGAATCATTTATGTTGGAAAAGACTATTAAGATCCAGTCCAACCATTCTTCCCATCCCACAAAATCTTTTTAATTTTTCTTAGACATCATTCTGAAATAGTCTCATCTTGCTGCCTCTAAATATATTTCACCATCTTACATACACTTTCCTTTTCTCCCTCTTGACTTTGGGTCTGTTTCTCTAGCTAGGTTCTTAAAGAAGAGAGGTTTCTGCAACTGATAACTTTTGAAACAGCTGGCCAGCTTCAATAAAACTGGACCAAGGTACAGGAATGGGAGCTAAGCTGGGAAGGGAACTGAGAGAACTGGGGAAGTCCGAGGGAATGGCAATAGGGGAGGGATTTTAGTACAGGAATTTAGGCTATGTTGTTTAAGTATTAAGCTATATGAATCCAATAAAAATCAAGCTTTATGTGCTCACAAAATACTGTTTTCTTTAAAGCTGCTACTTCTTTCCTACGCACCAAACATTTTCTGCCTTGAACTTCAGCATAAAACAAATTTTCTTTGCTTCTCTGATCACTATTCCTGTCTTCTATACTTACTGTCTCATTTTCCCTCCAGCGCTATTCAAAATGTCAGAATTCATAACATTCAGTAAGTTCAGAATATAGCTGACATGATTTTCAATTTGATCCAAGTTATGTCCTCTCTTTGCCTTCCCTTACCCATTATCACCATGCTCCAAGTTTGTCTGTTGTAGATTAACCTTTCAAAGGCTAAACAAATTCACAATATCATTGCACTAGCCACTTAAATAAACCCCACAAAATTCACATGGTAGAAATACTACTACTTAGCATCACACTGATGGTATTTGTAACAGATGGGTTAAAATGTAGCTGAAAAAGGAAATATGGAACAGCACATCACCTGAGTAGACCAGCTGTTAAGCATTACGCCCCCCTCCCCTCAGAGAAAGCCCTCTGTCAAGTCAGTGCCACATTGAATAATGTTCACAAGTCATCACCTATTATTTCCTGAACTTCATTCTGATTCATAGCTGGTTTTGCCGCTTTATCCTTCGAAGAGGAGGACTTTGCACCTGTCAGGCTGTGTGTAGCCATGTATTCATGTGTATAAAGTGCTTGCATCAAGTCATTTATAAACTTTTGAGGTTTGCTCTTGTTACAAAGTGCAATCTGCCACTTTTCGATCTTGAACTGGAAAACAAAATTGGTCATAGGCATAACTGTTGCAGCTCTCTAGAAATATTATATAGTATTACCTCTGAAATATTGTTTTGATTTTTCTTTTTTTAAACCACAATTTCAAAAGTAATCTCTGTGAACTGCATGCTTGAGATCAGTGCTACATTTGCATACCACTCAACATTTGGAACTATACACGCAGGTTGCTTTTTTTCAGAAGGAAGTGTGGGGCAGACTAAGGACCCCATTCATCCTAGCAAACACTTCACCGAGCAATCCTTAGTACTCACTAGTGGAGACAGGACGTGTTCAGACCTATCTAAATCCTTCCGCTTGCACTCCATGCAGACTGGATGTGGTCCAGTTCTGGTGTGGATTCTGTACAGCCTCAGGAGCATGGCACTATGCCCAAGCTAATATTCCTGCCTCCGAGCAGACATGCCTTAAGAACTGTGATGTCTGGTCCTGAGCTTTAAGAGTGACTTCTACAGGCAGTGGTTGTACAGCCCAAGTATTAGAACTCTCCTAATGGGTGATTTTGAGCTACTTCTATTAAGTAAGGCTAGGTTGCTTAGAAAATGAGGTCTTTTAATTTCTTTGGAAGATGTTTGGTCAAATTTTGTGTATTGCAATATTCAGTCAAAACATTATACCTTGGTAATTCTTAATAATTTCCTTGGGTTTTAGGACCCCAAGAATGGTTTCAACTGACTCGCATGACTCAGTGCATAAGAATGTTTATGTAAATTGTGGATGCAGAAGCTGGAATTACTCTTTTGGTTACATCTTTATATTTTTCATGTACAACCTCTGTGCCTCAGATTTCTCAGTCATGCTCTGTTGTAATTACAGAGAATAGGGGAACATCTTTACTCTGTATCTACATATATATGCGTATTTCTACTTAAGTGCTGGCCAGTGTCTGGAAGAAGAGCTGAAACATACCATTCTCCATTTACTTATTAACAGTTTAAATGTACTGCTGGTATTTTTCTTAGACTCTCTTTGAAACACTACCATTCCCCTCTGGCATCCAAAACATTAGGCTGGAATTTATCCTTGGATCTCGGTATTTAATTTGCGCATCCACATTCTGCACTTAATCACAGATGTGCAAAATCAAAGCAAATTTGAATATACCAGCACACTGAATTATGCCTACAGTTTCTCATGGAAAGAGCTTTCTATACAAAAAGAGCTCATTAGTCATGTCATCAACTGCATGATGATATAATTATTTTTACTGATGCTTATTTTTTATATTTGTTATACTATACCAGTAAAGTTTGTACTGTATACGTTTTTAATTTTATGCCTAAAATTGCCTTTTAACTGACCTGTTTTTCAGTCTGTTGCTCCTCATCTTCCACGTTCAAAGTTATGGGTGAGGGGGAGTTACTATGCATAGTTGCATATGAATCTGCTAACGGATTGTTAGATGCTTTCCAAACCGCATGTGAATGCAGACTGGACATAGATGACGTCACTCCCCCTTTGAGCAGTGCTTCAGCCATCCCTACCAGTTCCTCAAAATGGGTGACTGCCTGCGGCAACACTGAAATCAAATAGAAATTGAGGGGTAAGATAGCGATTGAAGCTTTCAGACTCTTAACTACATGAGCATGTATATTTTTTGCCACTAGATGCCTGTCATAATGCAAAAGAGCCAAAGTAGTCAGCAAAGATGCTTTAACATACTTTTCTCCTATTCTCTCCAATGTTTTCCTGCTGTTCCGCTGTCCCTGCCCATACAAAGATCTGGCCTCTCTTTGTAGAATAGCATAGATCAGTTCTCTGTAAGGCTAAGAGCAGCCATGGCACTAAGCAGGCTATTTCTCTTTTTTCTTTTTGCTATCTCAAAATCTCTACAAGTCCATAAAGCTATTGAATATGGGCTAAGAAATGTCTGATTTTTTTTCTTCAGAGAAGCTGCACAGACTGTATAGATTTTTTTCCCTTTTTTAATCTATAGAGAATATATTTTAAATAACCTTTTCTCCAAGTAATATTTATTTTAAAATATAAACTTTTGTGTCCATTAAGAAGAATCAATTCAGAGCAAAAAGGATGCAAGGGATGAAGAATCAGCAAGATACAGTATTTTTTGTAATTTAGTGATTCTGTAAAAGACTAATACAAGTGCTTAAGATGCGAGGCCAATGGACCTAGATGTGTAACAGAAGTTGTCAGACACTAACAAAATGTTTAAAAATAATATTCAAAAAGGTGGAGATGAACAAGCCAAACCAAGTTGAATAACATGTGGAATGGAATCAGGTGGGCAATTAAACTGACGAGCACTTGCAAAATCATATGACAATAAAACCCAGAGATACTAGGCTGCCTAGGGATGGTGTGATGTAGCTGACAAGGGAAGGAGCAAATCCTCTTTAAACCTTACTGATTCACTAATATTTTGAAATTCTGGATTCAGTCTTAGCTGCCCTGGGGTAAGGGACAGGGACCAGTAAAAGGGGCTTCAGAGACGACCACTAAGTGATGAAAGATTCATTTATAGAAGAACAAAATGGTTCATCTCTGGGAAAGTACTAAATTTGTTGCACCTGGAACTAACTCAGATTATCAGTAATAAGAAGGCACCAAAGTAATTAGAAATGAAATAATTCAAGAATAAATAAAACTTCAGGAAACCTAGAAAAACTGCTAATAAATAAGCTGAGTTGGACTGGTCAGTGGAGTATTTGAGCTTAGTTGATAGTTATACACAGCATACAGAAAGTCCTCTCGGGAACAACTGACAGGCTCTAGACAGATTTTTCCATTTCTAACTCTTCAATTGCATGGCCTCCATGTAAGACAGTTTTTTTTCTAAGTGCTACTTGAATTAAATGTTGCCATGTATCAAAGACTCTGATGCTAATGGTAGGCCTTGATCCTGTCAGGTGCTTGAACATCCATAATTCCCATCCAAATGGCCTCTTATAAATCAAGCTTTTCATGACCTTCAGGCTTTCCTCTTCATCAAATATTTCCCCTGACTTTACCTTGAAGCATCACCAGGGACTGCCTTAGGCGGCAGTTTTCTCTCATGGTGTCTGTCAGCTTCCTCTTGAGACTTTTTATTTTGGCACACAGTTCTACCTTGGATAGTTGAAATAAAGGCTCTTCATCATCACTGCTACTTTCACTGTACAGAAAGTTGCTTCCTGAATATGATTCCCTCTGAAAAAAAATAAAACCAAAACTGATCTAGAGCAACAACAACATAAAATCAAGGCATTTAAACAAATATTAAAATATCTGGCTAAATCAGAATATTCTTTCTGTACACAAAATGTATAAAGACTCAGTGCATTTTAAGAACGGCTGTTATTCAACAGAGCTACTACCATTCCTATTAAAATTAAAAATGGAATGTCAGTGTAATATGTAACTGTTAGGTACTTCTCTCTCTGTTCTCCAATCACCAGTTTTCCAAGGTAGAGTCTTTAGAACCGTTAACTTCACTAAAAAGTCTTACACCCCCCTAAAAAAATATATTTCAGTTTGCTTTTGCTTAATACATTAAAATTGCTGAAGATGGGATGTTTACCTGTTTGTTAATTAAAGATGTTTCAAGTTGAGTCAGGATGTTGGTAGGAGTAGATGCCTGCAATGATTTCTTTCTTTTTATATGCTTCATCATCTTCCCCTGCAAACAAGAGCATAATAGTGCCCTTGCATTCCTATGGAGCCTTTCATTACAGTATCTCATGGTATGCCATAAATTTTTATTCTCTGTGCACTTGACATTCTTCGTTAGTATTTTTGAAAAATAAGTTTGTAACTTTTAGTTAAGATTTATGTTTTCTTTCCCCACATTTTGTGGCTGCACATCTCAGCACAATGCAAAACTCAGAAAACCTGGTCCCTTCCCTTTCATACACAGTAGTCAGACTTCTGTCTTATGGGAGAAAATGTAATGGAGTGACAGAGCATCCAAGTTTTGAATAACACTTTTCTCTTTAAATAGCAAAAGACAAAATCTATTGGTCTATCTAATTACTTTGACAGATTATTGTGCTAAGGTACCATGCAAAGACTGCCTGTATTCCT
Source organism: Falco punctatus (assembly GCF_963210335.1). Lineage (NCBI taxonomy): Eukaryota > Metazoa > Chordata > Aves > Falconiformes > Falconidae > Falco > Falco punctatus. The sequence goes on from NC_137584.1 coordinate 18,009,336, forward strand.
TTACTAAGGATTATATAGTGAAGAATCAATAATTACAGTCTATTTCATTCCATTATGGGTCTACCACTATCAGGCACATAAAGACAGCAGAAACTCACCTGTTCTTTATCCAAGTCACTGTCCTCACTTTCTGAGAATATCATTTCTATCCTCTTCCTCTTGCCTTTTCCAAGGACTTGTATTTTTGTAATTTCATCTGCTTGTAATATCTTTTGCATCATTTCCACCAGCTCTTGGGGGTCATCTGAAGTGATGGAAAAAAAAGGCCAAAACACAGAAAACCAGGTAGCAATACCTTACAGCTAGATTAAAATTTCGTATCAGACAAATATCCAGTGCTCTGGAACTGCACTCACCACTCATGTACACAACTCTCACCAGATGCTTTTCTGTCTTTCTTTCTCCCACAGGCCAGTTTACTAGCACGTGCTCATTTGGTTTCAGAAGTCTTTCTAGTTCATTGTCATCACTGGGAAGGTCCTGTATCCACGAAGTCTCTCCGATTTGCAGTGAATTATCATTTACAAAATCAAACAGTGTGAATTTTTTCATTGTTAAGGGGTTTCCTTGTCACACAGACACTGCCTGCAGGATGTCATAGGGAAAACAGCTGTTACCATGTCATGCTACAGGAATGTTACAAGAATACTTTAAAAAGCCTCAAACAACCCTCCTATTCCTGGATATTGGCAATTACCTTGTCTGCAAATATCCTGAATAAGGAAGTGAAAACTAGCCAAGCAGCATATTAAATCTCCCCTGAAAGATGGGAGACGGTCTGCTCAATACATGTACATCAGACATTTGCCTCCAAAACTATGCACTGAAACCAGCTTTCACTCACAGAGCCCTTGCTTCCGTATTACTACCATGCCTAATCCATCTCCTGGCTGGCATCTCTATTACTACTACATTTGCCCCAACAAAAGTTTTCAGTCCAACCTCTAACTAAAAGATACTGGTGTGAGAAAAACTTTCCCTAGAATGAAGGAAAATACTAGCTATAACATGCTATTAAGAGGGATGTATAACTTCCAGGGCTGTATTTAATCATGTCACAGGCAGCAAGATGTACAACTGCAGGCACAGAAAACCAACACGCAACAACCCAGGACAACTGACTGGTATGACACATTCTGGCAGTGGAAAACTTGACATACAAAAAGAAATGACAGGCTGAGGACTGGAAGAGAGCTGGACTGCTTCATGAAGAGTAATAGCAGCAAGAACACAAACCCAAATATACAGCTAAATCCCTTGTTTACATAAGAACACTACTTTTAAAGCAAAGGACCATTTCTGGGCTTTTTAAAGCACTGAAGCTCTACACTGGGAGAAGGGAACAAGTCATACTTTGTGCTTTATTTTTCTAATTAAGCTGATATGCCTTACACAAAGGTATGAAATACAATATACATTAACGACTACTGGAAATGTAACCGGTTCATTGTTTCCATTATACTCAGAGAAGGCATTTTCTACTTTAAAACAAATAAATAGAAAACCTGATTTTGTCAAACCTTGATCTTTCCAGCAAACATATGGTTTAGTTTGTCATTTCATAGAGGTGAAGTCCTTTTACAGAGCTGAAAACTCATGAATTCCCAGATGTGACAGTGTGATTTGTGATTTACTTGGCCTCAATCAGTCAGAAGCAAATCTAGTGCCTCATTCAGAGGCTGTCAAAAAGGTAGCTCAGAGCTAGGAGGGGAGAATTATGCAGGGCTGTTATGTCAAAGTGAGAAAGTCTGGCTGCAGTGCTCTAAGCAATGTCAATTTGTTTGCAGCAGCCCAACTCACCGCTATTCACCATGTCTCTGCTACACCTCAACAAAGCTGGCTTTCCACACAGGGCTGAACTTGTTAATTCGAAAAAAAACAAACCAGCTGTGCTCTCATCAACATGTTTACTGATACAATGAGGCAAGTGGCATAAGAAATCACCATTAAAGAGAATATTAAATCATGCTTTTATGCAGAATATGTTGAGTGTGATAGCAGTAGGATTGTTAAGTACTGCCCTACTGAAGAGGACTGCAAGAATTCACATTAATTCATTAAATGCAAACGTCCGTCCCATATAAATTCTGGAGAGGAAGCAGCCTGAATATCTATGCCTAGCATGAATCACTGGAGGCATCATTCTGCCACTGATCCATTGCGAGTGGACCCTCATACCAGACAGGGATCATTCAACTGAATATATAGACAAAGCAGAACCTAAAGAAAAGTTTCAGCACTGATCTCACTAGGGGTAGGTGAGGTCCAAAATGAAATGGCATGTTTGTCCGAACAACGGTATACCAGATAATGCTCTTGAGTATATACCTCAGCTTAACATTTCTCATGTGGCATGAAGATGTTAACTTCTGCCTCCTCTGATCAACCCAGCACAGCGATCCCCATCACCCAGTTCTTCAGTTCTCAACTGGAGTACTTTGAGCTTTCCCCTCCTTGACCCTTGGCAGTTGTGAGCTACTTTATTACCCTTCTAAAAGCCCACATAAGATCAACAGAATTGCAGCAAAATCAGAGCTGCCAGTGTGCTAAGACTAACAGCCGATTGACTGGCTTCTGTATTTTTTTAATGTTTCCCTGTAGTCCTCTAACAGTCTGTATGCTCTCATTTTCTATTGAGATAAATATGCCCTGAGCCATGGGACGTTCTTGTGGTCTGCCCTTGTACAGGGTCAGCCAGCCAGCCTGGGATTTCCAGGGATGCACTGAACACCCAGGCTGCTCACAGCATGGAGGGCAAGTGATGATTCCCCACCCCACTGGGGCTACTCACATCCAGGCTGTGCCAACGCTGCGCACATCAGTAGTAAGTCCGACAGCTTTTGGAAAGTATCAGACTTGCGTATGTGTTATACAGCTTAATGAAGTCAAAGGACATGTGGACTTGTGGGTGTGTGGAGCCCACGACAGCAGCCTGGTGCCACTGGTAGACACTGTGAAGCACATGGCCAGCAAAACCCCCTGCAGTGTTTACACCAGGCAAGAACCTGGAGCCATGAAAATCCATCCTGCCACTCACAGCTGGGAACAATTTTTACTATGGTCATGGCAGGACTTGGAGCCCAGCAATTTGTCTACATTATCTATAAAGCTTTTTTGAGCTGTCAAGATTCTTGCCTGTGGTGGGAGGGTGTACTAGTAAACAGCTAAACTGATTTCACCAAGAGACTTAATAGCTGCCAAGTTAAAATATAAGCTACATAGGATGCTGAGAGAAACAAGGAATAGATTTCACAAATAGTCGTGGAGGAGGGATGGGGTTCATCCACTCCTTTAGCTCCTGCCAGGAATCCAAAAGCCTCCTGGCAGCTTTTTGAGGCTTATGCTCAGTCCTGTTGCTCCTGCTGCTTTTGAGGGGACCAAAGCAGGAAAGCAGTTGTGGGGCAGCAACAGTGACTGGCCACGTCCCCTCTCCTCTGCTGTGGCTCTGCTGGCCATCAGCTCAACTGCTTGCATTACAGAGAAAATGATGAAATTATGTTGCCAAATAAGAGGAACAGAGTGCGATAGTTGATTGTTAGTATTTTTCTGCTGTGGAGCTACAGCTTCAGCTCCTGCAGTAGACATTAATCAAACTGTGTCTTTTCACAGAATTTATTGTGACAGTCCATGGGCCCTGGGGATAATACCTAACTGTCTGCTAGCATCATCTCTAGCCAGTGATTAAAGAAAATGGAAAGATAGAACAAAATGTCTCTAATGAGGAAAAGGAACAGCGAAATACTTCACTTAATGGAAAAGAAGTCCTGCAGTGTTTTCTCATCCTGTTTTCCTACTGGAGTCAATGTGAACCTTGTCCTGATTCAGGACTGCTGAAGATGCCTCCCTCTAAAATGTTCTGTTTGCCAAGACAGATCAAAGGCAAAATATACTGTATCATCAGGGAAAAAAGGTATCTTGGGGAATGAGATTCATCTTACCAAACCACTACTGCCTTAAAAGCGAGAGGTTGTCTAGCCACATTTGGTTCAGTCACTGCAGAAAGAGAGGTGATTCATCTCACCCTAAGACACGTGTCTAAAAGAGAGTAGATGACCTACTGTCTGGGAGAGCCTGTTTCTCTCCACTGACTATTCAGTGACTATACAGGGCTAGGTATGTCTCCTTATAGAAGCTGGCTTGGTCCAACCCATCCTATATGAGCTTTTTCTATATTTGAATGGATTTTGAATAGTAGAGTAGATTCTGGCAGATCTTCTGCTATAGGGAGCCAAAAGAATGGAGTATGAAGTCTCTTAAACTGTATTTGGTTCTCTGTTTCAGATCCTTCTAACACAGTTCTGCAAGTCATCAAGTAAGCTTTCTGACACTGAGTGCTTTGTTCAGTGGTTTAATTGGAAGATATATAATTGTTCACAGACATTACCCTGTGTGCAGCTACCAACCACAGAGACAGAATTGTATGACCTTTGGAAGCCACTGATGTTTTGCAAGTTACTTAATTCTGCTATATTCTCCATTTGAAAACACTAGCTACACTGAGAAGTACTGAGATGGAAATTTATGATTTTTCAGTTCTAAGACACAAATCTATCGTTTCTTTTTCTAAAAGCAGGTAATTTGTAGAGGGTAGGGGAAAAAAAAGAAAGGATCATTTTATCTTGAAGCTCTGCAGAGGAAACACTAATTGGACTATTTAATTTTTACACATGTTAACACCTCACATTCTGCACAGATGCTACAAATTTGCACAAAGAATATTGTTACTAAGCAACCCAAAAAAACAGAACAAAAAACCCTCCAAGAACCACAAGAGTCATTTAAAGACACATCTCACCCTTTGACTGACATAGTCTGTTCCATTCAGCCAGAGAGCTGGCAGATGGCATGCTGAGATCATTATTTCTCTTTCAGTAAATGCAGTGTAAAGTATTACAAATTTACAACATGAGATTGTATGCCCACTCAACGGGTCTGATTCTGCCAGCTTAAAACAGGGCTTTGCCACTGATTTCAGCAAAATAAGAAACTGTACCACAACTGTGCAATACAGATCTATAATAAAGTACTAACATTTTATATTATCTATCCTCTAAGTTCAGGCTTCAGTAATCCCAGTTTTCCCTGGAAAAAAACCAAACCCAACCTTTACTGGGCTAGAAATTAATCTACTTCAAGCAAAACTATTTCCAATTCAGCATAATAAGTGGTAGTCACAGGTTCGGTTTGTGTTACTTAGACTGGCATTTTACACTGAACTTGTCAGGACATTAAACACAATGTTGGTGTAAAACTCTTGGGCTGCCCTGAAGTCTCAAAATTCCCAGTTCTCTGTAGCAAGTGTATGATGGAAAACATGAGCATATTTAAATGTTATATGCCCTGTTGTGGGCTCTCATGTTAATTCCCCTGAAACCAGTGTAAGATTTACTAATGATTTCAGTGGAATTAGGAACCGTTGGAAGAATGCAGAAGTGTTGTTACTGCTCGAAAGATTTACAGTGTGATATCTTAGTCATTTTATGGGAAAATATGACTTGAAAGCACAAAGCTGCTGCTCTCAGCTGAGAAATACAGCGCACAGATTTTCCAGAATCATCAGTATCACTGTGTTCCAAATTCAGCTGGAAATCTGGGGGAGCATCTATCAGAACATTGCCATAACTTTCAGCTATAAAGGCCTAGAAATGATCCTGCTTGTCTTCCACATGAAGGATAAAAACTGCATGATTTTTATTACTGATATCCAACAGGTCACTTCCTGACCGTAGATCGCTGTCCTGGTGTGATTAGCTATGAAATAATCCAAGACACTTTTCTAAGAAGTGATGCTATTCATGGTAAAGCAACATCTTTTGGCCTTATTTACGCAGATTGTCTTGGTGACTTCAAATCCTCAGCAGCATTTACAATCTACACGATTATAGACAGAATTGGGCTCACACCTTGTCCCACACGCTAACAATCTGTTTGAGTAGCCCAAGGAATTAACGCAGCCATTACTGTCTTTCACAGTAGTGCCCTCCAAGCTGTGACTGTTAGCAACCTAGAAGTTCTATAAAATAATATTAATTTCTAAATATTCCAAAGCCCTTACATCAAAAGCTTGAAAAGGATTGTTAGAAAAGGTCCAATTTTTGCATCAAACCATTGATTTTATTTGTAATACCAAGCGATAGGAAAGGTTGAATAATGAATTTATTTTAGTATGTGTAGAAGTACTAACATTTTGTTCTAACTAATAATTTATTCAACCAGAAGTGAAACATGGTATTCATTTTAATAAATTTCAAGATAGCAACCTAGCATCATTATTGGGCTTTCAGTATTGGATTCAGTTCCAGATTAAGATGCTTACACTTTGGTGTCACTGGTATACCAGGTATCTAAGTTACCACTGTAATGACTGGAGATCTAGGGATCCATTTGGCTTCCTAAACATAGATGTTTAGCGCCAGTGTCCTCTGGTATTCTGCTTGGCCTTCAGCTGCTACTCCAGAAGTGCAGATCTCCCACAGGTCTTTTATCGCAAGTGCCGTCCCTTTGGAGATGTCTCAGCCTTGATCAACTCCAACAGTTGTAAGAGTCAAGCCCCTATTGAACACAATTAAAGCTCCTTGGAGAGCAATTTAGCTTATTTCAAATGCTCTAGTGCTAATTCAGTTACCTAAAAATAAATGCGTAGTGCAATCTAAGATACCATAAATTATTACACCTGGCCTCTAACTGCCTCTTCCGATGGGCACATACCTCCTATAGGGCCTAGACCCTCTTGCAGGTTCATGAGGGTGGTTACTAATTCCAGGCACCTCAAATGGCCCTAAGCACTTATTTAGGGAAGAGAATTGTTCTCTGGGCACCAATGATAGAACTGAGTTTAAACAGGAGCTCAGACACCTCACATGCCTATAAACCACATACATTTTTTTATCTGTATTTTAATCCCATACTTAAGATTCCCATAAAGATAACAAGATGCCAAATAACAAGATGTAGGAAGTTATCTTAATTCTACATCACAGATTAGTATCTTTATTAAACAGCTATTTCACAGCTGACAGATGGAAAACTGATACCCACTTTGATCTGCTTGTTCTCAAATACCATGCTCAACAAAATGTATTATACAGACCAACAAAAGCCAGTTTATTTATTGAACTGGATAGGATACCTAAGCTACAGGAATTTGAACAGTCACATGAAAGCTCTTCCCATGCAGGTTAATATATCCAAACTCTTAGGAGAAGTAAGTAGGTAGCCTAGGAAGAGAAACAAGTCAGTGCACCTCTGCAGAGTCCAACACTTGACCATAGTCATTCTAACCTGGCGCGGGTAATTCAACGCTACACATCTTAACAGCTCCCAAATTATAAAGGTTAAAGACCATGTTCATGGTTAGGCAGCATCATTAGGGAAAATGTGACCACATGCAAATCTGTGCTGAGGTGCAAAAACTGTGCACTTCCTCCACGTAACAGCTCAAGCAGTCAAATACCCTTTTCCTAAAAGGCTAAAAAAATATTAAACATACTTTCCATACGCAACTAACAGACTTTCAAATTGGACTTGTTCAAACCAACCGACTGACAACCTGAAGTGAGTTTATAAGATGCATCTTATTCTTTTTATAAGGTGGTGTAAGCGATCTTACATCTTTTGATAAGCTGTGCTGCCCCGAAGGTTTACTATCAGTGACATTTTCCCTTCAGCTCTAAGAGCATAGAAGTGAAATAGCAGCTAGAAAATTGCAGGCTTGAGTTCTGGTCAGTATTTAATACTCTAGCGGCATCTTAACTATCTGTACTCATATGTCTTTACTGGCTGTCATAGGTGAGTGATGACAGAAGTCATGCCTGGTTAATACTCCAAGTGCCTGCTCTTTTACTCCACAGCTCCTCCTCAATTGTTCTGCTTTTGCAGCATGTTGGTAGAAGGGAATGAACCTGATGATCTCCAGTTTTAAAAAAAGAAATAATATCTGCATTACTATTAAAGGTCACGAGCTAGAACAAGGCATATACAGTGTCCTCTTACTCCAGGGAATATTACTGCAACTAAAAGCAGTTCTGCATGCATGTAGGAGAACTGACAGAACGGCATCTTCCCTGCAAGGATAACAACTTCAAACCTTATTAGAGCTATTTCCCCCCCCTCTTGTAAAATTAAATGTCTTTTCAGCATATGTAGTTCAACCTCTTTATACATTAATATAAGAGCTGAAAGACCAGTGTTGTATATCGGTCTGCAACAATCCTTAAACAACTTCCAATTATGCACTTAAAATACTAATGAAGTGCAATTTCCTCTGGGATGCGAGGCCACGTTCAGATTGACAACTGCTACATTAAACACTGCCAAAAATGAATACAGAGCAAATTTTAACCAAGGACAAAGGGGCACACCACTGCTGTAACAAAAAAAAGAAAAGAAGTGCCATAGGAGCTTTAGCAGTATATTTCCATCTAGGCTCAAGATCAACCTCTCTGTCTGCAAAGTCAATTTATGCCCACAGAACTCCTGCCAGCATTTTTCCAGCAACACTGTAAGCCATGGGTGCACATACTGCATGGCTCATACTCTATTCGATTTACATTCAGTCTAATAAACAGATGGAATCAAAACATTCAAGCTGTGTGAGTTGATGAACCTGCAAAATAAGGACAATTACCTCTACGTATATAGAGAGGCAGGAATTTGCTTTTACGCGGTCACATAAGACACCTGCAGATGGCAAAATGTTCTGGTCATGGAGGGGTCTAGTCTGTAGCACTGGAATCGCACAGATTGGTCTTGGATAAATTGTAACAACCTTTACAATTTAGCTTCTCTTTTCAAAGGATCTGAAATAATAATACATATTTACCTAATTTCCAGGATATTGTGAGAATTAACTAATGCTAGCGTGCCTTCCAAACATACAAACTGTAGGGAGCAAACAATTTCACAAGTTTTGCAGAATGATTTACAATAAACTTGCCGAATTCACAATGTAACATTTCACATAAGAGATTTTTTTGAAATGTGATGCCTATATTGAGCTGGAAATTGTTACTCTTTCAGCTGAAGAACGCATTTTATAAGGTTTAATCATCTACCAGAAACTCCCACAACAACTTCTCATACATCATGCTTAAACTGCTAGGAAGCACACCGAGGACAGAACACAACCCGTGAAGTAGAATATTGAGGGGGACAGTCAATTATGTCACTGAATGAAGTTGATAAGACTCTGATACTATGAAATTTTCTGTATTTACTTTCCTTGATTTTTTGGTTTTTACTGTATTTACTTTGGTTCCTGCTTGATTAGAAAAAACCTAAATATTTTGTTAATAAATATTAGATGATTAGAGAACCCTTCTAACCAGTTAAGTAGTCATTTAAGCATAAAATTTTACTTAATTATAATTAATTAGTAGAATCACATTCCTTAGAGCATACCTACACAGCAGTGAAAGAAAATAATCTTACCCTTTCACTTACTCAGCAACTCTTCTGAAATCGTATCATGTGTCATCTCCTATTCTTATGTACACATCGCCAGATCTAGCATGTGACCTTTTTCTTTCACCTCACTGATACAGGGATTCTTATAATTGCAAAATGAGGTCCACAAGGCCTGTATCTGTAGGAGCAGAGAGGTGCCTTTACAGAGTTGTGGAATGCCCTTGAATCCCATGGCTCACACTGGGAGAGGTCAGCAGATCTCTGCAGACGCAGTTTCTCCACTCAAAATACTGTCAAATTTTCTTTTCACAATTTTTTTTTTTTTGTCCTTTTAGCCTAGCCCACGGTACTTAGCTAGGATTGTTAGTTTCTTTTTAAAAGTGTTGCTGAACCTCATCAAGGCATATGATGCACTAGTCCATAAATTATACCGCAGTTCTGCATACAGGGAAAGGGTAAGGGAAGAAAGTGTCTCTGCCTTCAGCCTTGCTGGGCAAGGCTGCTAAGTCAGAACAGGTTATCGTGAGAGGCTGGCTGAAAGAATATTTCAGGTCAACACTGCCTAGTGCCTGCAAGAGGGCTGCTGCTGCTACAACATACTGCCTGCTCAACTCTTCCATTGAACTGCAGAAGTTTGACATAATTTCTATACTGTTCCCCTCCCTCATGCAACTTGGGAGAACAGGTAAACAATTGGATTCAGGAGTGACTGTAACCAGAGAAACATCCTCCTGTTCTGTACTGTCCCTTTCCACTGCCAAACATTTGCTGGCTGCCTCTTTTTTTGCGGAGTCTCTGAAGCAGAACTTTCCTTTTTCATCCCTCTGCCCAAGTACTTATCGCCACCTCCTTCCTCAGCGTTGCTCAAGTACAAGGCTGCTTCCAAGCCTCCTGGTGAAAACATCAGCTATGCTCATGACTTTGTCGCTGCTCCGTTTGCCTGTGATCCCCATCAAAACAATTCTCGCATCTCCACAAAAGCACGGCCACATCATGTGTACCCTGAAATGGCAGCAGTACTCCTTATTTATTACAGGGTCAATGGCTGCCTTCTTCGATTATAAAACCCTTTTGGACTTGATTCAGCCTTGCAGCAACTTTGATCTGTTTTCTGATGTCCCTTACCATTCCACACAATGTTGTCACAGCGTCAAGACTTTGTTACCTTCTTTTACTTCCTCTTCTATGAAATAGCTTCACCTCCAGGATTCTCCTTCTGAGGTCAAATCTCAGCTGAGAGGTTTTGCTTTAAGCTTCTCTCTTCATTCCTTTTCTCTTCTCTGTTTATCATCCTTAAAATTTATGAAGAGTTCTCTGAAAAACATCCTGTAAAGAAGCTTAAAGTAAAAATGCTATACATATAAAACTTCTTTTATTTGCTTTTTTTACTATTTTTTTGGGGGGGAAAAATCTACTCATATACAGTTTGCTTATTTTTAATGGGAAATAACTTCGCAGCTTACACTTTATTCACCATGCAAGCAATATTTTAACCAGACTACCAACTCCCCCACCCCCCCACCCCCAGTATATAACAAACACAGAGCAGTAATGAATATAAAGCCATAGCAGCACTTCAGTATACACGTGAGACAGGCTCAGAAGCCTGGAGCAGTAGCTCTCTGAAAAATCACATGTCAGCATTTCTTGTACTGAACTGTACTCTCTTTTGCATTTGAAAAAAAATTTAAGCGGTTGTAATGAAATTTATTTTATCCTTTTGGCAAAATATTATCCTCAGGAAACCAATGCGCTCTAAGTCTTTGAAGGGAAAAGCTATAAACCTTAAACTAAGATGCTAACATCAGAGATTTGCACGTCAAACATTTTCTACGCACTGTTACCCGAGCACAATGTGAAAGTAACTGTTCCCTCTCAGTTCTCTGCCATTTACCATGCAGTCACTGCTGTGCTACATTTCCTCTACCATCCCATCCTGAAACAATAAATCAGTGCAGAGCAAAAGGTGTCAAAAAGTTTCCTGCTCCTGCAATATACTGCAGCGAAGCACTGCAGCAGGGCAGCACGTTGCCAGGAGGATCACACTGATTTGCTTCATGTTACGGTGAGGTAACATGAACCGTTTGAATAATCTCCAGGTAATCTGCATTAAAACCATTTTACTGCAGTGTACTGCGGTATTAGGAAAGATTTCAATATTGCACCACGTGATGCAATGTCAGTTCCCAGGCAGTGAGGGAGAGCTTTAAATCAAAGGCTGTGAGGTAGCAACTTTCCATTCTACAAATTAATATGACAGACTGCTTTGGCTCGCTATGTTTGCATATAGTATGAAATGATAGAAAATTCATGGAATAAAATATTATAGACCTAAAAGCCAACAATTTTTTTCTTCCTTTACTTAGCCCCCCCCACACACACATGGTATCAAGAGAATCTTTGAATGAAAATGGATTTTCCTGACATCAAGGTACAGTAAAGCATTACAATGTTACTAGCTCACTGATAAATTTAGTATTCTAGAGATAAATTTTCTTGTTCTTATTTAAGCTGACACAAATACGTTTCCCTCTCTGTCCTTCCAGGTTGTATATTGTTGTTTAATTCAAATTTGCCCATAAGCTTTTCTATATAGTTTTAAGGCAGTCATATAAAGCAGTAACATTCCAATATTATTCCACTGTTTTCACAGAGATTGTCGCTATAAAGTTTCAGAAATGTTCCTCAGATTTATAGGTTCATATCAAAGGTGCATGAAGAGAGTATGAATTTCACCTCGAATTAACCTGACCTTCCCCCGGTAACACGAGCAAACACAATATTGCAAAACAGCAGCAGGACGTACCTACAGCAGATGATTTTTTTGTGTTTAGTCGAATGAGGGAGTTCAGAACCGTATTTCCAAAGACCTCTGAAACAGTCTTTGAAAGCACGGAGTATCATCCAAGTAACAGCTACAGGGGCAGCAGTAGCAACGGAGATAAAGTCTTGTTATTATCTGCATTAGGAACGTGCACATGCCAGGATTTTTATGCTATATGCAACGCACCAGCTCCGGCGGCCGGTAAGCGAAAGGCACTGGGGATGACATCTGCTGCGGGACGTGGCAGCTGGCTGCAGGAAGAGGGTACACGCACGGCACCGCTCCGGGGCGGCTCCCGCCGCACCAAGCCCGGGCGCCAGCCGGCTGCTCCGGGGCCCGCCCGCGGCGGCGGAGGGCGCAGATGGCGCAGCCCGGCACGCAGGCACCGCGCCCTCTGCGCGCCTTCACGCACCCGTGTGAAAGCCGGTGCCCGGCTGCACTCCGGGCCGCTGCCCGCTGTGCCCCGACCGCTGCCGGGCTGCGCCCCGGGCCCCTGCCCCGTCCCCCCCGCAGCCCGCTGCCGCCTGAATCCCAGCATCACAAACGCGGGTGAGCACTAGGGCGCAGGTCACCCTGTCGGGCTGCGTGTCGTTCACGCTTCCCAATGCGCTCCTCTGCGACCCCTCCGCCGCGACACCGGCCGCGATCAGCGCCCGGGCCCGAGGCCCGCCCGCCGGGGAAACCGCTACCGACCCCCGGCCCCCGCCAGCGCGCACCGACCTGCACGGGCCAGCGCCCCCGCGCCCCACTGGCCGCTGCCCCCCGCGGCGGCGGGGACAGCCCCTCTGCCCCCGGTGGTCCCCGGCCCGCGCGGGGCAGCCGCCCCCCGGTACCTCGCAGCGGCCATTTTCCGCCTCCCGCTGCGGCAGCGCCAGCGCGTGATGTCAGCGGCCGCCCCGGCCAGAGTCCCCGCGGCGGCGGGCTGCGCCGTGCTCCTTCCTCCCGCCTGGTGGCGGTGGCGGCGGCGGCGGCACCCTCCTCCTCCTCCTCCTCCTCCTCCCCCTCCCCCTCCCCCTCCTCTCCCCCGGCCCCGCCCCGCCGTGCCCGCGCCGGCTGCCATGCCCCGCCCCGCCCCGCCGGTGCCCGCGGGCGCTCCCGCCGCGCTCCTCGCTGCCGGCTGCCGCGCGGGCGCGGAGGGGGAAGCCCCACCGCAACAGTCGCCGCCGCGGCGGCTGCTGAGTCACGGCCTGAATCCATCCCGCTCCTCCTCCTCCTCCCGCCCCCCCTCCTCCCCCGCGCCGCCGCCTCCCGCCCGGCTGCCGGCTCCAGCACCGCGGTGCCGGCGGCGATGCCCGCCCCGCTGCCGGGGGGAGAGGCTGCCCGGCGCTGCCCGGCCCCCCGCCGCTCGCCGCAGACCCGCGCACGCACAGGGGTAGCCGGGCGCTTGAGCCATGATTGCCGCGGCTTTCCTGGTCCTGCTGAGACCCTACAGCATCCAGTGCGCCCTCTTCTTGCTCCTGCTGCTGCTGGGGACCATCGCTACGATCTTATTCTTCTGCTGCTGGCACCGCAGGCTCCAGAAAGGGAGGCATCCCATCAAATCCGTCTTTTCAGGTCGCTCGAGGAGCCGAGGTAAGAGATGCTGCCGGTCCCCGGGGGCGGGGGGGTGGGGGTGCCCCCGGCCCATCCCCCGGGTGCTGCCGGCGGGGGGCCGCCCTGCTTCAGTCTGGCCGGGCAAAGGCTTTAAGAAAAATCCAAGCCGAGCCCAGGACTGCGGCAGCCTTGTCTCCACCCATCCTTAGCGAACCTCGGCCAGCAGGAGGGAAGTGAGGGGCTAGGAATCCCCCCCAGCCCCCCCCCACCCCCGGCCTCTCAAGTGCAGCAGAACTTTATGCTCAACTTCTTCCCGATGAATTAAATATAAATGCCAGGCGGAGCTGCCGGCTGCGCCGGGAGAGCCCGGACCCTGTCCCACAGTCTGCGCCAAACGGCGAGCAGTTCCGTAAAGCCGTTAGCTGGAGTGAAATCTGAGGTGGAGCTGGTGGAGCCTGTGTGTCTTTCTGCTTCCCTTCCAGATGCTGTCATGAGAACTCATCACTTTCGCTCTGAGGTAATTTATTTAGCACGCAATTTCAAGGTCAGAAGTTGTTCTCTTTACCCGAGTACGTGTTGTTGTGGTCCTTTGTTAATGAAATCACATAGCAAACTTTTCATTTTGCATGGAAGACATAATGTCCTCTTTCATTTCTTGGTTTTTTTCCACACAAAATGCGAGCTCTTCATTCGTGTCACCCCAACCAGCCTGCTGATTTGTGTCATTCCCAAAGCAATTGGTTACTCCAAGAAAAGCTGTGCTCACTGTCCGTGCGAGACCTCCCTCTGTCCAAAAAGCAACCCCAAGCCCCGTTATTGACCACACGGTAGATAATGTGCAGAGCTGGTAGGTTTTGCGACTGCAGAGCTGCCGCACGCTTGCCATGCTGCCAGCCCTCACCTGCGCCTCGCTCCGTGTCAGGGAAGTTGCCCGCTTGGCTTGGATGCTGCCGCGGGAGATCCCAGAAGGATCCAGACTACAAGGCTGCTTGGCAGGCGCCTCATTTTGTGATGCTGTATTCATAGGTTGGGGGAATCAAAACTCTTGCATGCCAGTGCTGAAACTATAATGCAAAATGTAGTTGCTTCCTAGGGATTCTGAATGAGGAGCGTAATTGCTGGGAAAATATGGAAAATAATATTTGTTTTAGTACATACTTTGTTTTCATGCTGCCCTGCAGAGCTCCTGGCTAGATATTTCTCTTGCTTGGTTTCCTGCTATTGATTTAAGGCATATCTTTGTGCCATCGCCTGTTATTCTGGAAGCCTTGAGAGACAGATTTGCACTAAAATGATCTTTTGTTTTAAATTATTTGCATTTTTCCTTACCCGGTTGTGGGTGAGAAGATTACCCGGTTATGAGTAATGTTTTCAAAAGTGTGCTTGGGATACATTTTTTGCAACGTGGTCCGTATTGGCAACTAGTTTTGAACTCCTAACTATTTTGAAATTTGTACACGCTATCACAAAAAGAAGATGACATAGGGAGTGTCCTATCGCTAAACCATGCAAAATCTGGTTTTGTTGTTGACTGAACAGTGCTGCAGTAAAGCAAACAACCAACCGTGTCCCTCAGGAAGGCAAAATATTTTTTCATTATTTAGTTCCTCCAATATAAAATGCTTGGTTTTGATGTAAAATTCTCTCACTCTTGAGCCTAGACAGAGATGAAGTTTAATGTGTTACGCCCTTTTGAAATGTGTGTCATCCTGCATGGTGACTCTTAAAAGGGAAGTTTGCAAAGTAACTGATTTATTTTTATTACTTCAGTATGTGATGCTATTTGCATAGCACCCAGTTAGAAGTAGACTAATATAAAGTGTTTCCTAGAGGTTTCCATTTACTGAAACTTGCTGGAATAAACCAATAACAACTATTACATTATTTTTGTAATTTTCTACATCCTCTACAGAGAAGCACCACAGCTAATGGTCTAAACTGCCCTTTTAAATGGTGGAGCAGTTTTCCCCTTCATTATCTGATTATAGACCTTTGATTTTTTTAGAGAAAACGATGACTCATTTGACATCATTAAATTTTCATTTTCCAATATTTTTTTCCAAGTAAAACATTATTTTAATGAATCTAATTGAATTTATTAATAAAAAAAAATCAGGCATACTCCCATGAAAATATTGGCAGCATTATCTGAGACAGAATTTGACATTCTCATTCTATATCAGCACAAAACATTATGCACTTCCAAGTCCAATAAGATGTTGATGAAAGCAAAGCATGATACATGAAAATATGGGCTTTGCATAACTGCCCCCCCCGCAATGAACATAACACCTCAGCTCCAAGTTTTATACCTCAGGGTCCATCTGCTAGCTTCCACTATGCTTAGTTGTTTGTCAGGTGCAGTTATAAACGGTGTTTCTTAATCATAATAAAAGATAATGAGAAATAGGTTGATAGTAAATAGCAGTGGGTTGGCATTCGTCTCCTGAGAGCTGGGTTCAAATCTGACTTACATCACACGTGAATGTGCAGGTGGTCTAGTGGCAGTGCACAGAGAATTATAATTGCCCTATCTACAGAACGGTTGGCAATTCCTGCATGATTGGCTGCCTGCCAGGAAAGCCTTAGATTTGGAAAAATAGATGTGTAGCAAATTTATGTTGAGGTTCTTTGCCAGAGACACAGCTCTCATGGTGTGTGCCTGTTGTCTTTGTCTATGTACAGTGAGAACTGTTTAATTCCTTTCCTCTAGTACTGAACCCCATCCTAAAAAATAAGACACCATACTATGGGAGGGTAAACAGTAAATTTGATATTGTATTTATGATCCTTATCCGCTCTCCTGTTCTGAATTTTATATGCCACTGGTGAATTGAATACATAAATAGTCCATTTTTGTGGGTCTTGATTTTGAATGTCTCTACAAAACATGCCTCATTATTATACAGCAGAAGTCTATGCAGATTTACTTATTATAGAATGAACTTAAACACCTGACCCCCTGCCTCAAAAGGAGGTAAATTTGCATGAATCATTATGAATATAAAGTAGGTTAAAGTCTGTCTTTGTTAGAGGTGCTTCGTAACAGAAAAATTAACTAGCAAGAAGATGTGAGAGTTTCCTGAATAGTGGTGCGTCCTCTCCCCACTAACATTTATTTACTACCACCAGAAGTTTGTCAGGCCTATTTTTACATATATTTTTGATTGCAGAACTTTTAAGTTCATTATGACTATAACTGCTCTTAAGATTCCTCTGTCCCCCAGGTACTATAGATACTCCACAAAGTCACACAGGAGTCATACCCAGAACAGTTAATGTTTCTAATCCGAGGGAGACCTAGATATGCCATGGCTGTAAAAAGAAAACAAGTAAATTTCCAACGGAAATATTCATTGCTTACATGAAAATCAGACTTTGATGTAGCTATTTGCACTAGTCTCTCCTTTATTTTGAGAATCAGTTGTAGAATGAAATGCCTGTGCTTAACCAAACCCACAGCAAAATAACAATGTAACTCAGTGAGAGTTTTACCAAAATAGGGACTGTGTTCCATTATTAGTTTTTTTTCTTATTATTATTCCTTGTATATTCAAAAACGTGAATGTTATTAGTGATTCACTGACTTCATTCTTGTGCTCTCGGTGGAAGTTTGGCTTTTCATGAAGTATAGGTATTTTCTCTGAGTACTTTGGGGGCTTGGCCTTGATAAATTTCAATGCTTAGCATCTTAAACTTTACAAAGAGGTCTGAATGTCTTTTGTACCTTACAATTTAAAGGCATTGCTTAACATGTTGGTGTTGCCACTTCCTGTGATTGAAATTTCTTCCTAAAAGAGTTTTCCTTATGGTTTGAAGCCTCTGGAGTCATGGGATTATGTGACATCTTTACCTTTCAGTTAAAAAGGGAGTAAGCTTCTAGCCCTTAGGCTGGAAGGAATTAATCCAAATGGTGTAATTCTTAAAACCTTTTGATTTGGGGGTAAGAACTGTTGAGAAGGAAGGTTCTCACGCAGGCTCTTTAAATGGTTGGTTTTTATGAGATTGTGAAAGGATAATTGTGCTAATTGCTAAATGAGTAGTTGATTTTTTTTATATTATTGGAGGGGTAAAAAGTAATCATATATATAAATCTTTCACCTGACATTTTCTCTGAGCTTTACAGTTTTCCTTTATCTTACCTTTTGAATTATGAAGACTATGATCTCAGGAACTGAAAGTATCGGTGTCAGTGGGTAGTCATGAGCAATAGGGTGCTTTATTTATGTATATATTTATGGTGCAATATTTATTTAATTTTGACTCACATATATTTTGGGCAAGTTTCCTGTGAATGCTCCCACTGAGACCTACAGGTATAAACCTACTAGGAAGCAAATCCATAGAAGTTTTGTAGTCCCCTGTAAATTCTGACTTCACATAACCCAGGTGCATGTCTCATGGGACTAGACTCACCAGTAAGGCAAACAGGAGTTGACACCTTGTGAGGAGACTCTCTGGGAGGGCTGGTGGCATGCATTAATCACAGCTGTAGCAAAGGAATAACATTTGGTCGTTTGGGTTTTGCACATTTTCTTCCTAGTACACTGAACAGTCACTACAAGGTTATATATATTCAGTCTGTTGTTGTGACAAGACTGGTAGTGAAATAGGTCAGCCAAGACTGATGACAATTTTTAAAAGCAAATGAATTTGCTAAATCATCCATTATGGCACAATGGATGCAAACCTATACTAAAACAGTCTCCGGTAAATGTATATATTGACTGTGCCAACAATTGATGCCCAGAAGAAGTGTTTATAAATTTATCCCTAAGCATACCTTTGCCATAATCGTCCCCCTTCTGAGGCTGCTTGTGAGACAGTTGCCTAGAAATACAGTTCTAGATGTCTTACAAAACAATAATGAATAGTCTTTGAAGAGTTGCACCATTATTCATCGTGAGCATTGCAGTTATTTATAAATTGTTCCAGATATGTACAGCTCGAGTGAAAAGAGAAATCAACAGACCCTCCAAGCTGAATTTGAGTCCTCTGTTTGATTGGAGGGAGTGCATTCAAGGAACAACAGAAATGTACAGGGCTAGCCAGAAAAATACATTCATTCACCTAATGAAAGGATGTCTTGTTGTCTTTGCAGAGCTGAATGAGCCTGAAAATATTTTACCTTTGTGTTTGACTCATTTTTCCCCCAGGATGTTTAAACTGTTTTTCCATTAGCCGTCTAAGAGTTAAGGAACGGGTTCAAGGGAAAATAAATCAGAGACAAAAATAAATTGTTTTCTTAGATGTATGAAAGCACTTATGTACAGGAATGAATGGAGAGCTATAAATACAGGTTACGCTGTATAAGGACAAATCCTTCTATCCATTTTTCATAACATGTCCAATAATATGGCCCAGAGAGAGTATGTCACACTCAGCTGTTACATGGCAAACTAGGAACCACTGAGAATTCTGCTTACTATACGTCATCTGTCCATCATTGTTTGTCAGCTTTATTCACTGCAGTGCTGCCTTTAGATAGGCTAGCAAGCATCGGTCCATGCTGAGAAACAGCCTGTTTGGCAATTGTATTACAAAACACGGCAATTCCCTGGCTGCTGCAGCAAGACCACTTTGGTTCCTGAGCTAACTCCAGAGGAGTTAACCCAGGTACCTTTACTCTGTGCTACAGCGTAGTGTAGAAATGCCTGATATGTTTCTATAGCCATCTGGTTGCCTGCATCTCTATTCTGGCTTCCAGCAGTCTGCAGAGAAGTGAAATGCTGAGGGGATCTCTTCTTAGCTCTATTAGTCACCCGACAGCGTACTGACATTGTGTCACAGTCCACGTCAGTGGTAAGGCATGGTCTCAATACACTATATATCAGGACCTGCGTTATAAATGAACACATCCTCACAGTTCTCTAACAAGATAGGGACAACCACTGCATAAAGATCCTGTACGTAATAAAAGGTCATCTTACTATTTAGTTTCCCATTAATACAATGATGTCAACAACATCCTAGCTATCGTATTTACATATTTATCTAAGTATTTACATACTCTGGCTTGTCAGTATCTACTGTTATCTCGGGAAGTGTGTGTTTTGGATGAGGTTGTAACTGTTGTATGCCAGTTACAGTGCACATGTCTGGTGCACACAAGCAGCAGTTTGCAAGCAAGCAGAGCCCTGGTTTCAAGGGGATCAAGGTGGAGCACGGCTTGTCACCACCTTTCTGTTAGCAGCCACATTGTACACATGTACAGAATGTGAACTTCTAGCTACTGTTTTTTGGCTGAAACTAACCTCAGATTGAAACTGTGAATTAAAATAGCTGAGGTCGTACTTGTGGTGAGCACATGTATTGCCACATCTGCTGTAGGAACTGTTCTTACACAGATGGAAAGGATCATGTAGGGGTCCATACATCATGTACAGCTCTAACCATCTACACCGATTTCTCAGTTACTGTGGTTAGGTTATGAGGGTGACAGATCAGCTTGTGGGTGTCCCTTCAGAAACAGCTCAGCACTTTAGGCTGAGGGTACTATATGAAAGAAAGCACAATATGGACAGGGTGGTATGGCCCTTGGGGCTGCTTCTGTTCCTGGGCTGCCACATGTGTTTTCCTAGGGCATGGAAGAGACTCACGCTGTCTTCCACTCCCAGGCTTTTTAAGGAGAGGTGCCTTTGGTGTGCTACGGAAGAAACTATGCAGAGGACAGGGTGAAGTCACCTTGCTGTTTTCATGTGGGATCTGATTCGGCTGAGCTGGGCTTGTTGGGCCTGGCCCTGTGAAACATGAGCGGATGCCATCCCTGCGGCATGGAGGCGTCTCTGGCTCTGAGGAGGGTGCCTCAGCCCCTCCAGCTGCCCTGGGCAAGGACTTGGCACTGTGTGAAGGAGATGGCTGAGCCAGGTCATCAGACCTGTGGCTGATCTTGATGTAGCGCTAGCAAAGCTGGCTTGTTTTTGAGCCAATTTCCTTGTGCTTCTGGTTCACCTGTGAGCCTGGGTACCTGTTATCTGGATACTTCTGCCATCCAAAGCGTTTGAGCCCTCGTCGTGCTCCCTTGTTCCCTACTGCCCTGCATCAAGGAGAGTCAGTGGTTTGCTGTTCTTGACTCATCAGAGGGAACGAAACATGAGTTATGGCTGAAGCACTTCATCAGCTATGGAAACTAACTGCAGTTGGCATTTGGGCAAAGACACATTTCTTGCAAGTTGTGCCAATGTCCTTATCGCCCCTGTCCACTCAGCTGCTTAAATACAGCACTCGGCTTTAGGATGGCAGGGTAAATAGCAGAGCAGACTGGAAGTGAAACACAGTTTTACAAGACTTAATTTATGATTATCTAAATTGATAGCACTAACTATACTGAAATATGTAATCATGTCAGACTGAGGTATTGTATTTATCCTCCTCCTTTGTTCTAGAGAGAACGAAATGATGCAACTAGGTCGAGGCATCATTCCCTTCTGATCTGCTGCCACTACCTTCCTGCACGTAAAGTGCAGCCGGAGTTGGAAAGTGACTTTGCAAAACCAGTATCCTCTTATACAGCACAACAAACTCACTGTAGGCATTTACAGTTTATAGTCTGTAGAGCTACTCAGCTGACCTAGTGTAGGTGTCTGCTTCAGGATGAACTGAATGGTTCTTCAAGCCTCACTGAGCCTATCGACTAAATTTTTCATTGGCTATAACAGGAGCTTAGACTAGTTGCCCCTGAAGGACAGACTCATTCAGATATGTTGCTGGTATCTGAGCGTAGGTATCTTAATAGACAGCTGAATTCCACCCCAGGTATCTTTTTTTAAAGTATTTTTAATAGATGCCTGTTAAGTCTCTCATTAGTTATGCATCTCTTTTATGCTTGACAAAGTACAGACCCATCTTAACATGCTGTGGTGGCATAAATTCTCTTACCAGTTTACGCTTCAGACAAGCACCCTGGACAGAGAGTAATTTCTTTGTACTAGATGTTGGGCAGCACTTGCATGGGTTAGCAATTTGTATGTTATTTCTTATTCTTCTTCTTACTTTATTTTTAATATTGAAAGTTAATTCCTTACAGCAGATTCTTGATGTATACTGTACACTGCCCAAGCTGAGAAGTGATGAGATGGAAAACAGAGGAAGCAGGGGTGGAAAAGGGACATGCTTGGGAAATGTGCTAGTATATTCTAAATTAAACTTTCTCTTACAGACCACTGATCAAGCAGTACTCTGATTTATTTTTGTTCTTAAGTAATTGTTTCATTCCTACTGTAGGCTTGCGGTGCCTTGAGGTAACAGGGAAGGAACTGGCAAGGCAGCTGTGGAGGGCTGCAAGCCTTCTTGTCCAAGAATGATAGGACTGCCTGGAGAACAGGCTGGCTTCTGTGGTTTATAGGTTTAGACAGGAAAGACTATTGAAAGGGTATCTTGAGGCGTAACTTGGGCTCCTTGGCTATTTGCTTACACATCATCAGATTTTCCTAGTGTTAGGGCTTACCTGCATTGATGGGAATCCTAACCTTGTGATAGGAAAAAACACACATTGTGTAAAACAGCAGTTTAATGCAGCCTGGGTTATCAAAAACTGTATTCTGAATTCACATCTAAACCCTAGGTTCACACAAGAACTTGTATGTATACACTTAAGGGCCTGCTTAGGACCTGGAAAGCAGGTTATTGATGAACTTTCACGAACTTGGTTGGGAAAGTAATCTTGTTCAGGTTATATAAAAAACAATTGCTTTTAATCCCTTTGAATGTGTGGACTTATCTTGGAATATGACACATGCCAAATCACAGTCTTCAATATCTAAGAAATGGTTCCAGCACTGCTTAGAGTTTAAGTTTTAGAAGATAAGAATAATGTCTCCTAAAATAAACTTAAGACATGCAAAGAAGCATCAGTGAAAGCTTGTTAATGAGTGAGTGGAATGAGAAATTGAATGTGAAATCTTACATTTGATGTTTTAAATCTTGATTCAGATCTTTATAGGAGTAACCTTAGCTAAGATTAAAAAAAAATAATCAAGAGAACCACACAAAAAAACCAAAAAAAAGGTTGCAGCCTACTTTTTTGAGACCTGATAGAACCAAGAAATAGCAAATGCAGTTGCATCCTCCTTGTGTGTTTGTGAAGTAATAGACTGAGTGAATGCAGGTAATTTTCCTGCCACAGAAAACTAAGACCTAGCTTTAGTTAGCAATCATTAATATTAGAGAGGATGTATAAGTAGTTTGGAAGACTTAACTTGAATCTTTTATTTTGGGCTGAACTTCCAGAACTGGCAGTTAAATGCTGTGGAGGTGTTATTGTTTCTTTGTAAACTGAGGATATTTGGGATGGAAGTCACTATGGGAGAAGGAGAAGGGAAATAATGCAATCTTCGTCACTTTTTAATTTAAAACAGTTCTTAAAATGCCTATAGAAGTTTGTATGTGCAGCAGAAAGATTCTCAAATTTCTCTCTTCAGCATGCAGAAGAATTTGATACAATGAAGTTATTTAATTAAATGTGCCTTTTTAGTTCAAGTAGGTACTTCAGCTATAGGGTTTAATTCTATTTCAGCCTGTCTGCAAAACAGCTGAGAACTCCAGCATCTTGAGATCGGCTTTGATACTACGCATACTAATGTCGCCAGGCCCTAAGCTGTTGTAGGTTGCATATACATGAAAGTTTCCAAGCTTTAAACAAGCAGTAACTGACAATTCAAAGACTGTTTCGTGAGGCCGTTAATTGACAGTGGTAATAGATGACAATTCTCATGCATACACAGCCATTGTCAAAAACCTTAGAAGCAAGTACACGAAGTTGGATATCCTATCTGAGCTTCCTTTGGCTTTGATATTCATTAGTGCAGCTGCAAATACGCATTTAGTCTACGGGACTCACTCAAATATCCGTAAAGGCATTTGCAAACACAGTTGAGTTCTGTTGTCATTCCTCCAGTTGTGCTGAGTTGTGGCTTAATGCTAGCTAGCGCTTCTTCTGTAGTTTACTGAAGACCTGCCACAAGGTAAACTGGGCTGCTGTCTAGTGTCCACTGAAGTTAACACAAAGATTTCTGTTGGCTTCAGCTGGACATCAGATAATGCACTCTTACTTCTCTTGAAGTTAATGTTTAGGGACTCAGAAAACACATACTGGCTGGAAAGGTTGGGTTCCAAGACTAGAATTCCAACACCCAATGTATTCTACGTAAAATACACACTGGGAAAAATGAAGAATGAATATGGTTTCTTATCAAGCATAAGAATAATAGATAGTGTATGGTGAAGGCCGTAGGGACAGTAGCAACTGGAATGGAGAGGAAAAGGGTCTGGTGAATCAATACAATCACACATTGAAAGAATGGAGGAGTCAAAGATTCATGTCACTAAAGTGGTAATGCACACACGGGATAGCACTGATTATTCGTGTGGTGCTATTTAAGTATCAGACAAAGAATTAAAAACAAATACAGGAAAACCAAGACAGTGAAAGAAAAAGGTTCAACACATTATCCAAAGTCCCTGCCCATGGCAGGGGGATTGGAACTAGGTGATCTTTAAGGTCCCTTCCAACCCAAACCATTCCATGCTTCTATGATCTGTAAAGCAAAAATTGGACAAGTTCTTTAGGAGGTTTCAAAATCCTATTTTTTATATTAATGAACAAGCTAGGAATAGGCAAAAACATAACAAGGATTGCAGAGTATGACATACTTGGTTATCAAATACCAGATCATACTGAAGAAATTCTGAGGAATGGGGCAAATGAGCACACATGATGTTCATAAATGCAAGGCTGGGTGTATTACAGAGAAAAGGAGTTTATCCACTTTATTAATTTTTAAGTTTATGGTTTCCAAAAGGGCCTTTTGAATTACTCTTGACAATTCAGTGACCTCTTTCAGATGTATAGCCTGATCAGAAAAGAAGACGGGATGGGAAATATTTAAACAGAATAGAAAAACATGCTATATTATTATTTATATCAGTAGGACAAATTTGTAAGAGTGCTGTGTTGAATTATGGGGATCCAGCAAGAGTATGTCTGGGGCGTGTAAAACTCTCTCTCTCTCTCTCTGGAATTATGTCATGTAGAAGACGGAAAATAAGAGGAAATCTGACCATAAAATATATATGGAATGATGAATACTGTATTGAAGGCAGACCAAAACCTGGTCCTGATCCATCCTACCTAATTTTGGATACTTACAATATAGATGTCTATGAGTGAAGTAGTCAGCTTGGTCTTCCTCTGTGGCCAGTAGGTGCTGTTAGGGGATGGTTCATCTGACCCGGTGACTTCAGTGGCTCCAAAGGGAGCCCAGGGAGGGGAGGTCTGCTGAGCTTTGGTCAGAGGAATCCCACACTGTGTTTCTGTATACAAGAAATCAGTTACTTAATCAGAGGAGTGAAGTTAAAACTTGGCTGGATAAGAAGATACTTTTTTACAGAACCCCTTACCATGGCAGTAATTGTACATAACCAGTTGTTTGTGAGCGGTGGCACACAGCACCCAGGCTTGCAGTGTTCATCATTGGTTTGGGTGTAAAGATAGACACAACGGGCCCTTTCAATATTACCACGCTTCATTCCAGGAAAAAAATGCTTTCAGAGAAGGCTTAAAAGGATGAATTTCAGCTAAAAGAGGCTGATCTGCCTGGTCTCCTTCCGTAGATAAGAAAGCTCCCTTGAGAGTAAGTGAACTAGGTTTTGGCTCTGTATCAGCCTCCAGAGACACCTCTCTATTCCTGCTGACTGTAGAGCATGACTAGGAAAAACAGTCCTCATGGATTCAGACTCTAACCAGGAGGATGCACATGAATGCTTTTGGAGAGAAGATAATCCCAGGTTCAGCTTGCCTTTTGTCTTCTGCTGTGGTATCTAAAACTGGTTCTGGTGGTCATCTGAGTTTTTTCTTTAAGGAAGAATACTTTGTAGTGTAAATCTTTGTGCATTTATTTTATTATTTAGAAGACAGATTTTCTAAAAATATGTATTTGAGTTCTTGTTTGTTTTGCCTTGTTTCAGAATTTTACAGGCATAAAAATGAGTCAGGCAGTAGGGTCTAGGAATGAGCAACTCCCTCTCAGCACAGAGAAAAGGTT
Source organism: Falco punctatus (assembly GCF_963210335.1). Taxonomy (NCBI): domain Eukaryota; kingdom Metazoa; phylum Chordata; class Aves; order Falconiformes; family Falconidae; genus Falco; species Falco punctatus. Next base: position 18,035,139 of record NC_137584.1, read on the forward strand.
TGTCACTGTCCAGTGACACAGAATTCACATGATACCAGAAATTCCAAACTGCTTAATGGTGTTAGAGCAACCTCATTCTATTGCCCCCAAGATTTAAAAATCTCTAGTGTTTTCTCAGCGGTCTCAGCTGGTATACTGTGCATACCTGAATATTTTGCAATACTTCTCTGCTCTTCTGTGAGTGCTGACTTAACATCTAAAATAGTGCCATCCTTGCCAAACAGATATTTGTGTAATCTTCACATTTTTTATTTTTGATTGCTGAATTAATATGATAAGTTTTCAATTTTGGGTTCAACTGAAGGATAACTAACACAGATGACACAAGAAAAGTCTGTTCATTTCACTGTTGAGAAGGGATCACTGGCCATTCTAGTTTTGCAATGAACATAGGAGTAGCAGCTGCCACAAATTACGTCACTTGACTCCTCTCTTCATTTTTGATTACCAAATTTTGAAAATTTCCAGATTTGAGGCTCTGGTCTGGCAAAGTCTCATTGCAGGAATGAGTAAGCATTTCAGGCTTTGGTCTGAGGACTCTGCCCTTGTAACATTATCTTTGTTGATATGGAATTAATTTTCCACCTGAAATCATGATCCTCTGCCTTTATCGCATTATAATCCTTCCCAGAGCAACCATTTGTGATACTGTGGGCAGATTATGACTTCAAGTGAAGAATAAGCTTCAGCAAACAGAAGCAGATGAGCTCTTAAAGAGATAAAGATCCCATTTTCTTGCTAGTAATAAACAGCAAAAGAGAAAAATATATAAAATACAAAGGAGAAACACTGTCTATTAACAGGCTTTTCTGGAAGTCACAAGTGACTTTTTAATATTGAAACATAATACTCCATCAGTAAACCCTGAAGTACTTTGGGGTGAAGTCACTCAGTGAGACAGACCCACATACTTAAATCCCTGTTTGGCTTGCATTTCTAAGCACTTTTAGAGCTGCTTAGCTTCTACCAAATACTTCTGTTACATAAACATACTTTCCCAAAGAGTTTTATCCAGATAATGGGGATGGGAGCGTGGTGAGGGAGCAGCTGCAGTGCAGGGTATATAACCTGGCTTCAGCCCGTAGCCCTCATCTGCAAGTGAATCTTAATGCATTTAATGTTTAGGAAATCTCTTCTAATTTCAGAACTCAGAATAGATTTGCTGGGCATTTTGGTCTATTAAGGAATATTTTCTTCTACTACAGAATAATATCTGATGCACACTAACATTTTTCTGCAGAAGAGAACTTCCACAAGCAGCTCTGTAACAGCAGGCTGCCCGTGTTGCATTTCCCCCCCTCATCCGGAATGTTCCGAGCATCACGTTGAATGATAAGTTGTCTCTGTTAGCTGCTAGAAAGCAAATGGGGCAGTATATTTTCCCACTGCAATGGTGTGGCAGAGTATCTTACAGATTTACGTCTTTAAATGTTTAGAGATCTGCCTATACCCATGCAGGTCTGCTGGCTGCAGTGGCTTCCCTTACTCTGCTTGTGTTGGTTGATATGGATAGGGTCCTCCTTCCATTAAGATACAGGGAGTCAAAGTCTGGCCCTACCTGTAGACTGAATGACTCCACTGCTTTAGTAGAGTAGGTGGGATCATAAAAAAAGATTCAGGAAATTTTGGCCATCATATGTATTTCATAGCCCTAACGGACCACATACATGAACCTCCCAGATGAACTAGGTAGAGTTGGGCTCTATTCCTGTCCCTCCTGTCCAAGTGTCCAGGAGTAGAAGGTTGCTACTTGGAAGTTACTTCACCTGATACTTCATCTTGACACTTCAACCTTTTCACATCATCTGTTGCATGCAATGTGTATCTGTAGCAGTTACCAGCATGTGCATGTAAATGTATGTTTGTGTGGTTTGGCTACCACATTGACTTCATGGAGCACACCTTTACGTAACGAAAGTAGCTGTTGGTCTCTCTGAGTGCCCAGAACAGACTGCAGCTCTCTTCCCTTGCGGTCTCATGAACATTAGAGGAGTAAATCCAGTTTGCACAGAGCCATACATCTGACTTCTGATTGCTTCAATTTACCAACTTAACATTTTAGCATAACTTTTCTAGGCTGATTTCCTATAAGGCAAAAAACCCCACCAAAACCAAAAGGAAAAGCTAAGGGAAGGGGAAAAAAAGAACAGCAGGTTTATAAGGAAATCTGTTGCTCCCACTAGTATTCAGCTAGCGGGAACTTGGGGTATTTAGATTCACAGCATAGATTTCTGCACTTTTAGCTAAAATCTCACCTTGCAGAAGTTTGATTCTTTATATGGACCAGCCATTCTGAGTGCTGGGTTTGTCCCATAAGGACTTCAGCGGAAATACTTTACTAGGAAAAAAAAAAAGGTGAAAAATTCGGCATTATTGCATCTATTCTGGGTTTTGAAAGGTAATATAGTCCTTAAACTGCAGACTGTCACTAAGGTCATAGATTTGGCTCACTTATTCTGAAAGCTGATGTGACTAAGTGAATGAAACTCTTATTTATAACCTGGCCAACTTTAATATCAACGCACGTTGTATTCAGTACAAATGACGCATGGCAGGCTCGTGCATGCTCATGAGGGCACTCAGTGAAATGAGAGAATGCTCATTGTAAATGCTCTGCAGATAGCAATACAGGGCTAGCATTATATGTGTTGCCATTAAAGGAATGAATTTCTATAAGGCTAAGACATTCTGGATGATGCCCAGAGGTTTTCACAGCAGCCTCTAAAAAGCATTTGTGAAGGGCATTTTTTCCTGAGTTTATTGATTTGGCCAAATATACATGTAGTTCTCAGATGATAGCAAAAGACAGCACTCTGTCTTAATTATTTTATTCCAAATGGTAAGGCCTCCCCCCAAATCCAGCAGCATCAGAACTCTTAACAAGAACCATTAGTCATAACGAAGTGTTGCCAGCTACTAGTTTTTCTTCACTTTCATTCTTAGGAAAGAACGCACCTTTCCAGCTCACGCTCCCTGAAACAATTTCTCATGAGGCCAAGAATTAACCTGGAAAATTTTAATTAGAAATTAGAACTATTTAGTTATAAATAACTAAAAGTGGGAGCTTATAAAGAAAAGCAACAGGCGTTACTGCTGCTAGCTGTGTCAATAGCACATATGATTGAGAAGTATAAACCAGATGTGATATTAACAGCACTTGGCAACATCTCTTTATTGTTACATGCAGTATAAATGCAGGGTTAAAGATGAGCATGCTTGTACCTCAAATTGTTGTTAATGTCCTGTATGATTTTTGTGGTGTTATATGGCTCTGTTCTGGGAGATCTCAAACACGATGATTGCTTTTTCTGCTATAGGGCTTTAGATCAAGTCCTCGTCATGCTAGAAGACGTGTAGCACCTCGCCTTGAGGAAACACAACCTATAGTGGAAGCTCACCACCTAAGTGAGCAGGAAACTTCTGTAAGAAAAAGAAAAATCAAGAAAAGCAGCCGAGTTCAACCAGAATTTTATCATTCTGTTCAAGTTACCCCAACTCGAAAACCTGTAAGTATTCTACCTTTAGGGATAAATAGCACTTGAAGTATATTGTAGAGGCATGTAATGGAATTCTAATTTTTGGGCCACCCATGTTCTGTTCCTCAATTTAAAACCTTTTTAGTTCTTATGTTGAGTGAATCTAGCTACAAGTTCGTTTGACTGCATTTAATGTTGATGCATAACTCTACGAAAGATTCTGTTATGAAGAGGGATTTTGAATTTTGAGTTTTATTTAATGTTCAGTCTGTAGTCGATATTCAAATAAGATATTTAATTTGATAGTTTTATAGTGATATTACTTAACAGGTTTTTACAGCACATGTATATGTTATTGAAATTCCTTATCACATTTATCAGAGATTCTATGTACTGAACCAAAATTATATTAAATCTCATTACTAGATACAATTTTGAGGTCTCTTTTGCTTTATACAGTATTTACAATCTTTCTGCTCAACAAAACTTGTATCGAGTCTTATCATTCTTTGCTCCTCAGCTTGATCTAAACATAATTCTTTCAATACTGATAACCTACTTTTAGTGAGGAAATATGACAATTCATTGAAACACACAGTCCCTAATGTAAATGCATGTGAAGATATTTCCTGCAGACACAATGCATTCCTCTTTTTAATGAGAGCTCCTGGCTTTGATGCATTTGCTAACCTATCCGTGCCAATGCTAAGGGGCTTGAACTACTTCTATTAAGCCAATATTATTAAAAAGGTAACTATTGAGCATACCCTAAAAAAGATATCTCGAGGTCGCTCCAACTTAGATATGTTGGAATCCTCCTAGATTTGTGTACATTGACCACCAAGAATTATCAGTGACCTCTGAAGCTGGTTTGAGAAAGAGCATTCCCTAGTGGAAGTACATTGTCTGAGAGATCAAGAAACTTGTGCACAGAAAAGAAAGCCACAGCTGCCAGAATTTCTACCTTTCAGCCAATACCTTTCGTTTCTCTGCTTTCACTTCACTGTTCCCCAATTTCCTCTGTTCTCTTGTGCTTCCACTTATTTATTTTACTCTGCTGCTGTTTCTGTGGTTTAGTTTGATCTGATGGATTCGTCTTCCGCTCTACTTCAAGGATCTGCTCTTCCTTTTTTCTCAGCCATCTCCCTTTCACTCCCATCCTATCTTGCTCTCTAGACTCCTGGCCGTAACTGTTACATTCTTACTAGGTCTCCAGCCTCTCGCCAGGCTCCTCTCTATTCATTACTTGCTTCTGATCTTTGCCCCGCTTTGTCATCCTTCCTTCATCTCTTCCATCATCTCCTCTATTATTTTCCATTCCGCTCTTGGTTTTTCGAATCTCTTTTTTGTTTAATTGTTATTTTTTTCCATGGTAGCCCTATGCTGAGGGTAAGCCTGCCTGTAATCGTGAGGCTATTACCGACTGCTGATTACCAACGTGGGAAAAAGAGCATCAGTGGTGCTGAATTAAAGAACTAAAACTGTGGAAATGGTGTAAGCAGCAAAACAGGCTTTGAAGAATGGATTAGTGAAATTAAGAAAGCCCTGCTTTTCCCCAAAGTCAGTAACACGTCAGGGAATTCAGGACCAGCAAAGAAAAAAAGAAGTGTAAGAATAGAAAATGCACAGTGTTACCATATAACTTGGTTTTCCTGTCGTTTCATGGTTCTGTGCTGTGTCTGACAAGACCTACAACTGAAACAGTAATAAATCCCAGACACAGAGAAAACTTCTCTCAGTGCTGTCACCATTATGTCACTATCTTGAAATTGCTTTTGCAGTATATCTTTTATGCAACATTATATAGTTCTTTTGATAGCCTTTTGTTCTACAGCCTAGATGAACTCACATTTCTACAAAAAAGAATAATTAATTATCTTTATTAGACTATGATCCAGAAAACATAAGTCACCAATTTCATTTCTCATGGATATAGTAAGTTATTTTGAATGTATTATTAATGCCATGGTGACAGGGTGAGTAAGGTTCATGCCATGACGAATCCCTGCAGCGCTGTGAAGTTTCATGCAATCATAGTGTTGTCCATCCCACCGTCTGTCGCAGCTTTGTTCCACTTAGTCTCGGTGTCTCAAAGATGAGAGACTTTTGTCCTTCATCTTTGAACAGTTTTACATGATTCAGTGCCAGAAATGCTCTTGTTAGTCTGCATAATTTCTTTCCATTATCTTTTCCTGTTATTCCTAGCTCTGCCCACTTGAACCACTTTAAGTATATCATCTGTTGTCTTGATGTTTACACTGGGGAAATATCTGTAGGCAGCTATGGCCATATCCTGCTTAGTCATGACTTGAAAAAAAAAGATGTATGATGTCTGGTAACAAGAATACATAATTTCTCCTCATAAAGCAGTTCTTCTGATCATTTTTGTTGCCTTTTTCCTACTTGTGCTTTCTTGTCCTGATTTTCTGACAAGAGAGAATGGTATTGCCAAATTAACTATAAAACAGCATTATATGGAAAGGTTTTTGTTTGCTCCAGGAAATATCTGAGTAATCAGTCATAAAATATGTTAGCATGTTCTGTTGCCATATTAAGCTATATGCTTGAAGACTTTTCAGATACTTCATTAAAAGTTTTGTTGGATGTTTAGATGCTAGGCTTTCTTATTCCTGCTAATTTAGGCTATTTCTTATTTGGTGGTTTTGTTGTGTCTAGAACTCGTTTTGCAGTTTCCTAGCCACAGCTATAATTATCTGAATTTGCTTGGATTATTTCTCACTTCCTGCATAGCATTTTGAGATCTTTCCAGTATTGTCCCTGATCTTGTCAGAACCAAACAAAAATAAATTAGGTGTAATTGTGTGTATGGGAGTAACTTCACTGAAGACAACAATTGCTCCCCTTGAAAATCTACATGAGCAGATGTTTGCAGAAATAGAACATTACTTTTCCTTGAAAATGTCTTTTTTTTTTTTTTTTTTTTTTTTTCTTTTAAACCTTCAAGGTCATTAATAAAGACGTTAAATACTTTTCATCCTGATACTGATCCTTACCAGACAGAGTTCATAGCCATTTTCACTTTATCTTATTCATCTTACTGCAGCACAACGTCAACATAATGGTGTGTAGCTTACCCCTTTCACAGCACATTGTTATATATTGTGCCCTGTAGGTCACCCTCTCATTGGTGGCTGTATTATTTGTGCTAATGTTCCCTATAGTGACAGTTTTACACCAACTTCACACTGAGGAGAGTCCAGATACCTATTACTGAAGCATGCTTTGAATTTTTGAACACAATGGAGAATGCTTGAGTAGAAACAGAACTGTGTTCTTTAAATTAGCATGACTTCATGGAAGTCAGAGGAATGTTACATATGACTCCTTTCAAAAATTGGGTAGTTAATTCTGTATAGGTAGTTAAATTTTCTGAAGGCGTGGAAGGATGCACAAAAGTCTCCTGTTGTGAGCTTGCTGCTGTCTAGGAATACTTCTCCAGGGCAAATTTTAAACTAGGGGTTTTATTACAAGCATTTTGCAAATACTACTTATATTTTACGTAGTGGTCTGCTCTGAAGCAAAAGTATAAAACACTGCAAATTACTAATATGTTTTTTTTTTTAACCTGTGCTGGCCTGGAAGCAAAAGATGGCCTTGATTTGTGCACATTATGGCTTCTGAGCTGCAGGGTTAGTTAGACATACAGGTCTGCCAAATTCTGATTTCACCTGTATATTTAAATATATAGTTGAAAAGAGATGCTGTCAAAGCAACGCCTTTTGACACCTCCATTGTTAAACAGTTTGAAGGGCTCTTAAATTGCCTGACTTATGCAGCCACCAGGGATTACTTAAGACCATGAGATGTAGTACCAAAATTTGCACTTGCATTTGTCGTAACAGGATCACTGTATGATGTGCGGCAGATGAGACTACAGAGACTGGGGCATAAATAACCAGATGCTAAATCCAGTTTCTACTCAAAAGCCTTGCCCTTCACTCATCCAAACTTACTGGTCTGTTTCACACCTGTAGTGTAGTGACAGCATATAATCGAGGTGGTTATCTACTAGACAGCGTTAAAAAAAATGTATCTCTGAAGTAATTTACAAAGAATAAACTGATGACAAATAATGATCTCAGAAGCACTGCTGCTCCTAGGTATCCCTCCAGTGTCTCCTAATGAACCCATTTCTAATTATTTAAAGACTCCTTTGAAGCAATTTAGCTTCTTAGGGGTGGGTGAAGAATCACTACAAGGGAACAGAGAGGGAGGTTAGATGTTTGGGAAGAACACATGTAGAAAATGGACTGATGCCACCAGCTTCATTGGTCTATTGAGACTACTCCCATGACTGAAGTGAGGCATGCACTGTAAAGACAGATGATGCGAGTTTGAAAGCAAAGTTAATCAGTTTCTAACGCATGTAAAACCATGAGCTGTCCCATCCATGGTCTTACTCAGCTATCCTGGTTTTTGCATTTATGTGTTTAAGACTTAAAACTTATGAGACAGTATTACAATTGTTTAACAAAAACACATAGGAGTTTTTTTTTAAACATCTAATACCAAATCATTTATAGAAGTCTTGGTATTAGTTGACACCTTACCTAAGATGAAATTTTTCACATGGATGAAGTTGTTTTACAGGGCTTTTGGGGAGTTTTTGATGTGTGTCATTAAATAATTGCCATTTCATTTTGTTAATTTCCATTTATACTTCTGGTGTTATTTACTAGTTTTCCAATACTCTGGTGTACTTTACGTGATATTTGAATGACCTAATATAGGTGACATACAAAAATTACTGATCTCTCTGCCCAAGATTTGGGTAATTCCAATATTAACTATTTAATCTATAGATTGCATTCATAGCTTCTTCCTTTTGGACGCATCTGCTTGTTTTGAATTATGTCTCCTGTGGAACACATTTAGAAGCAAATATTGCAAAACATTATCTTATCATTTTTCACCTTTAGCATTTTTATTAACATTATATTAATGTTCTCAAAACATATGACAAAGCTGTAAGCTACCAGACTCTGCATGCATATCCTCTCCCAGGATAATCTGAGCACAGCCATAGTGAAGAAATGGAGGGAACATGTGAATGAATATAAAAGGGAAACAAGGACTGCATTTTTTGCTTTAAGACTGTTGTGGTTTAACCCAGCAGGCAGCTAAACCCCACACAGCCATTCAGGTCAGAAAAAAGGTAAAACTCGTGGTCTGGTAAAGACAGTTTAACAGGGCAGAAAATGAAGGGAAAATAATAATAATGATAAAAGAATATACAAAACAAGTGATGCATAATGCAAATGTTCAATAACCACTGACCAATGCCCAGCCACGCCCCGAGCCGTGGGCTGCCACCCCTCCAGCCACCTCTCCCCAGCTTTATTGTTCAGGATGGTTCATACGGTGTGGAATATCCCTTTGGCCAGCTGGGGCCAGCTGTCCCACCTGTGTCCCCTCCCAGCTCCTTGTGCACCCGCAGCCTCCTCGCTGCTGGGGTGGGGTGAGGAGCTGAGCACTTGGCTCTGCAAGCGCTGCTCGGCAATAACTAAAACATCAGTACGTTATCAACATCATTCTCATCCTAAATCCAAAACACAGTGCTTTACCTGTTACAGGTACTAGGAAAAAAATTATCTCTACCCCAGCTGAAACAAGGACAAAAACCTAAAGGATATTGATGGGGATTTTGAGAAGCTCCTGAAAAGTTTATTAGGTGATTGATTTGTAGTTTTTAACAAGATTTAAGCATCTAGACATCTTAGACATTTTCTTAAAACACCTCAAGGAACCTATTTTAGGTGTGTAGGATCTTTGCAAATATCACTATAAATGCTAAATCCAGTCACCTTTGAAATAAAGACAAAGATTGTAGTGGCCATTAGGTTGACTTCAAAGGCACCTCTTTTTCTTTCTGAACATACACATGCCTGCCAAGGGATTGTTTACATCTCTTTCTTGGACTATTTTGGTTTATTGCTTTTCTTATAGCAAATAACTCCTCACTGATAAATTCTTCATAAAAATTTACACAAAGACTTCATTTTCCTGCGACTCTGCTAGCTTCTGTGACCTCTTCCCTTGCTGCCTGCTCCCAATTTCCTCTTGGGTGCTTTTCCCTCTCCACCCTGCAGCTCATCTGTTGCACTGTAGCAAATGCCCATTTCTTCCACTCCTTTTGCCCAGCTCCTAGACAGTTCAGATTTTTCACTAGGCCAGGGAGGTGATTTTTTACAACTTTTAAACTACTTTTTGTTAAAGTGCAATAGTAACATATTAAACATTGGATCTGAGACTTAAAATTATTGTTGGATTGTCTTTCCAGTGATTTTTTTTTCCTATGGATGAGACACTACATCTATTAAGTAGTGCAAAAGAAACAGTTAATTGCATTAGTGCTAATAATTATTGATGACACAACTATGTCAAACCACATAGAAATAAGCATAGCAGTAACAGTACAAATGTACATTTAGAGCACCTTAACTGACTTCAGTGCTGGCTCCTATTTGGACAGTTAAGGTCATTGGTATTAATTGTCTCTTGTGGTGGCAGATCATGCCTGGTTTGAGTGTATTCACTGAGATTTGCACTTGTGTGGTTGGAAATAGCATCAAATCTGTGTTATTTTCCTATACACAGTTTCAAATCACCCTATACTTGTGGGCAAAGCCTTCTTAAATAGCAGGTTTTCTCTTTGATAGGTTAGCTGATTCCATAGGATTTTTATTTTGCCTGTATCAATTTTTATTCCCAGAATAAATGCTTATTTACTGAAAATGGGATGTGAGCTTAAACCAGCCTGGCTCTGTTTGATCTGAAGTGTTGAAAGAGGGTTAAAGTGCACCCTTGGTCCTTGGCGCTGAAGCTAACTTGTTACTAAATTAGCAGTGAATAAGATAAAATAGTCTTCAACTGTTTTATCAAAGAAATAGAGCGGTAAAACTCTGGCTTGAAAAATGTGTAATAGTTTTTTTGCCACTCTTATTTTGCCATGATTTCTATTAACTGGGATTTTGTGTTCATTGACAAAATTATACTATATGTATGCAGTGTAGCCTCACTGAGAAATTAAATTTTTAACTGTTCAGAATTTTTATCTTTTAAATCCCAGTATCCTTCCTTGATAGGTAGTAATATAAACCTAAGCTGCTAAAATGTGCTAGAGGTCTTAACTGTAAAAAAAAAAAGTTTTATGTAAATGACCATAAATAGTAAATTTTGTACAGTAGCTGAAGGCAGGTTAAAGTTTTTTTTGTTTGATTTTTGTTATGATGGTATTATTTGCACAATTTAAAATGGCCAGTTATTGTCTCACAGATGCACAGTAATTATAGAGCCTAAATGCAGATGTTTCCTTTTCCTTCAGTGCCACAGGAGTCACTCTTCAGAGCTGTATTGTGTAACATCCTACTGTGGCACATAAACAGTACATCTTTATATAGCAAGGGACTCCCTTATCTATTTGTATTTATATATAACACTACACACGGGTATTATGTTAAAAGAATAGTTTGGCAAAGGCAAGTATTCAAACATTAGGAAGTTCTGGAATTAGGGTTACACGTGCAGCTTTAATTCAGTCGATTATGCATCCGCATTGTCATATAGACTTGAATTGTATGGAGTACTGTTTTTTCACAGGATGTACTCTGTATTTATCGTAGGATGGAAGTGCTCTTAGGATGACTTTTATGTGTAGGAGTTATGCTGCATAAGTTGTAAAGTGTGTAAATGAATAAAACAGGAGGCTGCAGGAAGGGAGAGGATCTCTCATTTCTTTAAAAAGCATTGAGTGCTGCCTTGGAGACTAAAGGGTGGGTACAGGGTCACTGTGAATGTGCTGAGCAACTGGCTTAAAACATTTTTTATCTTCCATTTTCTAAAAGCCTGACTCATAGCATATGGTTGGGTTTATAAAAGTTCTCAAGCTGCCATTCACCACTGAACTCTGTATGCGCTGTGGTCTGAGTATTACTGATACATAATTCTAGTAACTCTTAAAAAATCAGATCCCCGGCATCTCAATTTGACCTAGGTAACAAAACTGACCTCCTGGTTTCAGTTTTGCATCCTGTGTAATGGGAAAGATCATTAGTATTTGTGAAGCAGTCATATACTACCGTAGTGATGAGCACCACAAAACAGTCTATGAAATAACAATTTCTTCATCACACCGGCATTTAAATAGCATGAAGTGAGTTGAGTTTTGGGGCTGCCCATTGAACAGAGAATGACAAAACAAAATATTGAACGACTGTTCATGGAACGAATATCACCCCTCATTTGCACTAAGTAAGAGACACCGGGGATGTAATAGTATATGATCGCATCATTATAACTGCACCATGATGTACAAATAAACAGGCTGAGCTAAGGTTGCATGGTGAACTTTGAATCTGGGATTTGGTAGTATTTTACTTCTGGACTTTGCAGCCTTAAGAAAAGTATTTTAACAAGAACTTCGTGTTTGATTTCCTACTCTTGTTAAAAAAAGTAAACATAAAACCAAAGCTCCATTGTGTGGCTCATCAGCAGGTTTTGACACTTGTAACTACAACACAAAAAATTTGCTATTTGATTTCAGGGAGAGAGTGATGATATTTGTGTTCCTCCATACAAGTTGGTAACACAGGGGAACAGGTATTTATTTCTAGAGGAAGTCTCAGATATGGCTGGAGCTGGGGTGAAATTTCCATTTCCTACTAGGCTCCTTAGGGGATGTGCCGCCTTGTGCTCATTCTTCCCAAGCACGGCTCTTTTTGCCCTGTCTCCTCCAGCCTGCTGCTGACCTGCCTCTGCCCCACCGCTGGCTCCTTCCTCACTGCCCAGTCCTCACTCCTCTGCTGACCTCAGCCCTTCTCCTCTCACTTTGTCAGCCCTTGTATCACTCTCCATGTCACACCCCTTGCACAGCCCTTCCCAGGCTCACCTGGTCCGTCATCTCATTGCTCTGAGGCACTTGTGCAACCGGTATCTTTGATTTCTGGGTCTCCCTGTGGCCGCTGGCTGCATATTCCATGCATACCTTCTTCCTTGACTCTTGTCTGTGTTCTTGGAGAGCTTCTCCTCTCACACAGTTCCTACCCTCCTTGTTCATCAGAGCACCTTGTTGAAAGCCTTTTGCTGAGGCAAGACCGGTTTCATGCCAGCATGTCAGATCCTTAGCTCTGCCCTGATTCGCTCTTTCCAGCACTGATGGTTACTGGTCCCAGCTGTTACCTTGCAGGTCCGTTTCTCCTCTAGTCCTCATCCATGGAGTCTGCTGTTCCCTTGAAGGCTCTTCAGCTGCAGCTCCCAGAGTCTGCCAGTGTCTGTGTTTGTCCCCCAGGCTGTCAGTCCCAGTGGGTTTCTCCAGCCCTTTCCTCCAGCGCGCCGGTTCCTGTGTTTGTCCTCTGCATTCAGACTGCATGGCTTCTTCCTCTTGCTGGCCAAGCACAGCCGAGCGAGTCACTGAGAGCATAAAAGAAAAACAGACTCCTGCCTGTCCAGTCTGGTGCCTGCCCTCCCCTGCTCTCCCTGCCTCTTGCCTGCACTGCCATCAGCCTGCAACCACTGCAGGTAACTATTAGACGGAAAGATTAGTTTTGCCTCCGTATCTCCAAGCTGGAAGGATCCTGCTCAGCTCCTCGGCGGGGATGGTAGGTGTCCTGACATCGGAGGTAAGAGCTGCGAGGGTGGAATTTGCTTGGTCAGTCTGTGGTGGTGGGGTATTGGTCTGGCAGCTCTAAGACCCCTGAGAGTCTTGAGAGGCTTTGTTTAGTGGGTGCCAATCTGAAGAAATTTAGTTGATACACTGAAGACATTTTAGTTGACAAATTCTAACATGGCCTTGTTTAAAAAAACAAAACAAAAAAAAAAGAATTCTGATAAAAATCATATTGGTAGTCACCTGGACCCTAGGAATAGTTAAATCAAACTATTTAACTTTGCAAAGAAGAACTACCGGCAGATGAGGAGAGATTAAAAGAAGTTGACTTGCTCAGCAAAACCAAAAAAGGCTGAGAGGGGGTACAATGCAGGCTATGCACGCATCAGGAAAGCAAAAAAGGTATTTAAGGAAATGAACACTATTGTTGCAATAAACAAAAGACCAGAAATAAGTTTCAGGTGGCAAGCAGAGGAAGATTACTTGAAATCATGAAAGCAGGAGGCTCTGGAGCAGTTTTCTTGTCAGAGCAGTGAGATCAAACCCAAACTTTAAAAGCTTTACTTCATACTCCCTGATGCCAGGGATAGCAGATGATATTTATATCTCAAAGACTTATCACTCTGGCAAATGTAGACAGATTTTTAACAAAGATGGCAAAAAGCCTATGTCTAGCTTAAAGGATATTCATATTTGAAGCATCTATCCCAAAGTCTAGCATCTTCTCAAAAAAGATCACTGGGATATTTTTTTAGTGTTGACAAATAACTACTGGATATTTTCATCATCTTGTTCTCGGGCTTCTTGGTCAGACATGGACTAAAAATTTGAAGAAAATTCAACCTTGGGCAGGGAATATTTTCAAAGAAATGTAAGGTGATGTAATGAAATGTAAAATGGATTTTGTAAGAGAAAACAAGCTGATAATTATTAACAGTATTATTAGTGTTGTGTAATTGTAAGAATCTGTATTTTCAAAGAGTTAAATGTTGATTGATCACTGATCAAGTCTTAGAACTTTGTTTTAAAACGTGGGATTAAAACAGTTTGAAATAAACAAATGAGTATTTAATTTTATAAGGAGGCAAACTTACCAGTCAGGAACGTTAACAGTTGTCACTAAAAGCTATTTTATTTATATATTATATATATAAAGAATATCAATACCAGTGTTTTAGATTTTCATTATGACAATGAAAAAAATTCTTCTAAGTCCTCCTTTTATTTTTTTCTTGAAAACAAGACTGATGTGCCCATCAGAGATTCAAAAGCTACTTAGAATTTTAATTTGCTCTTTGATGTCCAGAGTGTTTTCATACTCAGATACATCTTTTATGGCAGGAGTAATTTGGTTTGCTATTAAAACCTATATATAATATAACATAATCTCCAATGAGAAGCTTAGAAGGCTGAGGAAAGGATTTGAAGTTAGATGATTTCTTATTCCAGACTCTTCCTCTGTTATAGTTGGCCTTGTAGGCATAGTAAGCAGATAAGACTCTGTGTGTCTCCCTCAAACCTTAGTTGTTCTGCTGTGTTATTCTCTTTTGTGTCTGGCAGACTAGGGGGATCTGAAAGGATGCAAGATAGCTGCAATTAAAAATTAATTAAAAAAATATTTGTAGGTAATGGGAATTTTTTTTGCAACAGTTATATACAGCAGTCATCTAAGGCATACACATTTCTTTTACAGAAATAATTAATGAGTTTGAGACCATGAAATTCTGGCATTTTAGGTATTAATATCTATGAAGCATTAATTTTGAAACAAGATAATGATAATTATAATGGAAGCAGCAGCACATATCTTGCTGATGGTTTTAGTATAAAACTCAACCAAAATACCTATTTCTCATACTGTGGCTTCCCAGACACTAAAAGTTAAAAATACTATCTTCCCATCTGCAAAACCTTCAGTACCTTTCTGTTGGCTTCTATAATGTAGGTAAGCGATTTCAAGAGTAAGTCCTACAATTCATGTTGAAAAAGTAAACAGAGGAACTAGGTGAGGAGTAAAGGAATGGATTAAATATGAAACAAATCAGGGTTGTCATGTTGATATTATTAATTAAAAAAACCCAAACACAACACTTTTTTTGTTAGCACAGTTTCACAAAGCAGCTTTTCAAGAGACCTGATGGCTGTGGCATAACATGGCTAGTTTAAGCTGAATGTTCTTTGGCCCCCCTTATATACAGGTCTTGGTTATGCCATGCTTTTCAATGTATTCATTTGAAAATGAAAAAAACAACAAGCAGGTTTTCCTTGCACAGCAACATACTTTAAATGCCTTATTTCTCTCTTATGATAAGGTTGTTGAGATTAGTGGAGATTATTTTCACAGTGTCTGATCCCTTAGCTCATCTCACAGTTAATGGAGAGTTTCAAATGTGGAGCATCTCTCAACTTTCTGCTCCTGAAAGAGATCAGTGATAAATTAAGTATACGAAACAGAAACTCTACTTGTTGTAGCATAATATTCACTAATTTCTTTTCCTAGCTATTAGAAGATGGTATCACTTCAGACCAGTAACTGCTTGAAATTTGATACATCTCTGTGGAATTGGTACACGAGGTGCTTTGTGGTTTCTGTTGCCTCCATTGCACACGTTTCACCCAGGGACTACTTCAATGTTTTACCCAGTTGTTACTTAAAGCAGAGTGTATAAGCAGTCCTCGGCGCAGGGATCAGAACCAGCACTTCCTTCTCCCCAGAAAGCCTTGTGTGCTGTGACGCAGAGTGCTACGCTCCCTCTTCCTCTTTCTCAAGAAATCTTGAACTTTTTTTTCTTTTCTTTCATCTGTACCAATCCCACAACTAGGCTAGCTACTGGGAAATGAGGGTTTGAACCTAGGTTTCAAGCTTAAGACAATAAGGAAAAGGCAAACAGCTGCTTTGCTGCTTCTGTAGTTCAAAAGAATCTAGTGTGCTCTGCTGTTATGAAAGGATGACTGAAGACCAATTTCAGGAGAAGGTTTGGGGATGTCTTGTGTCCCTGATGCTGCATCATCCTGGGTGACCAGGTTTTTCTGACTGCTTAGTTCCTACCAAAACCTCAGTTTTGCATCATGTCAGTTTTAGATGTGTAATTAGATGGTTATCCAGTAAACATAGTTTGATGTTACAAAACTGTATTACAATGTCCAAGTACATACATGCACCTAGCCCTTGATCCATTTGAATTTCATGTGCTCAAATAACCTATTTCTTTCATGAAAGTTGCCTCTGTAAGGTTATTTTCCAAGTGTGGGAATGGTAGAGATTGACCTACTAGCATTCAGAGAAGATCCCATCTCCTTTTGAAAGCCTGTGAAAGCATCAGAATTTCCTTGTATAAATACAATCAGAGGCTCAAAATGCATGTGATACTTAATTTGTGTGTCTGTTTTGAATTTTTATCATTTCTGACAACATGCAGTCCCCAGGGACCTGCATAGCCTGATTATATACGTTGGATGGTTTGTATTCCTCATTGCATTATCATCTAATCAGGTTAAAGTAGTAAAGATTTACTAATGGGAACACTCAGTTGCCCTAGATTTTATCTTAAATTTATTAAGGTATTGTATTTTAAAAGTTGATCCACTTTAATATCATTCAATCTGGGATGTTAAATACAAAAATAGCCTGTTACATTCAACTGATATTCTAAATTAGGAAGAATTTTGTTGAAACACACTTGGTAAAACCATGATTCAAACCCTTCACTTCTGTTCAGACTTATCCATTGCCCACAATGAATATAATGAAAGAAAAGAAAATGTATTCCATGAATTCTGAGATAGTTTAGTGTAAGTGAAATAGAATTTTCAGTTTAGTTATGAGTTATTTATATTTCAGTCACTGTTGACCTGTACTTCCCAACAGCTTCCAAAAACCAACACGAAAGGACCACTGCAGGGGAAAATCTCAAAGATAAGATGTGGAAGCACAAGACATTTCATTAGAATTCAGCTGGCCAGTGCAATCTCCGATGTGTCATAAAGTTGGGGAATTTTTGCAATATGATGATAATTCGGTATCAGCCTCTCAGCAGCTTTTGCCAGCTGGATTGCTTGACTGAGTTTAAAACCTGACCTCTGCTAAT
This sequence comes from Falco punctatus, assembly GCF_963210335.1. Lineage (NCBI taxonomy): Eukaryota > Metazoa > Chordata > Aves > Falconiformes > Falconidae > Falco > Falco punctatus. Next base: position 18,052,328 of record NC_137584.1, read on the forward strand.
GCTTCTGCCTTGAGAAATGACAGTGCAAAACCCACTGGCGTTCTTGAGGGTATCGGATCCTGTTTAGGGGTGGGTTATCTGATATATGGTGTTGTGTGTTACCTTACACCATTTTCCAGCTATTCCATCTTCCACCTAGTATCCACCTGATCTTCTGCAGCGCCTCACCTACGACAAACAGTCCTTTCCCTCCTCAAAGGAAGTCATGCCTTGGTACTTGGCCAAATCCCTCTTACAAGAAGTATACTACATACTTCTTTGAAATCATCCCCATTACTGGAAACCAGCTCACTTTTATAGCACAGTAGCAAGGCTGACTCTCAGGCGGCTGCTGCTATCACCTGATTATAGAGAAAACCATAGACGCTGGCAGAAATGAGTTTTGCTCTCCTAAATGCTTGTTCTGAGCATGCTTTGTCACCCGAGAGGCAGTGGTGAGGGCTGCGTGTGCAGTTTGCACCCCCCTGTGGTACTATCAGTGAAACAATGCATTAAGTTTAATCCTGTACTTCGAATGCAGGCAAAACTCCGCTTAGATTTGTTACGTATGACCAACAGGCTTCAGTGCACAAGCTATTACATGCATAACTGCTGTGCAAATACAACAGTTCCCGCTGATCAAGAATAGAGGCTACAGATTAGTCTTTAGGCTAACGAGCAGAAGGAATGCACAACTGGAGGTATAGAATAAGCAGCTATAGTATCGAGGCTGTGACCTTATGGGCCTAAGAACAGTCAAGCCCTGCCCCTCACTAAGTCCCAGAGTAGGCTAAGTAAGGATGTGTCTGATCAATATTTTAGTGGACATGAAAGACACTTGAGTCATGTAACTCAAAAAAATGTTGTGTATAATTAACAGTCACATTTTTCACTTGCAGACAGCAATGTGCTTTATTGAAAAGTAACAGAAGTGCCTTACATGTTGATTTTAACATAACTGATTTTTTTGCATATGCTGTCCTAATTGGCCAGGAACCTTTTCAGGATGTAGAGATTAACCTGTACAGATGTTCTCTATTATTTTGTATTTTTAAAACCAGTCAATATGTTGCTGTAATCATGGAATTATTTTGGAATTTGGAATAATTATTAAATTATTTGGAATTTAAAGCTACAGCATGGAAAATGTGTTCGCTAGAAACAAACAGGCCAGTGGGGTGAGTAGTAAGCATGTTGTGAACAGTGGTTGGACAGGGGCAGAATGATTCTTCTTATCAAAACTATTAATTTACCCAAGCAAAGCAGTTGTTCAGTTAAGTTTACATTTGGAATAGCAAAATTTAGGCTCTTAAAAATACTTATGTGCTCAATAGCTCTGTGTACACATTACTCAGAAGTATCTCCACGCTGAATAAAAAGTAGACTGTAATTAAGTTAGAAGTTGTCATTTCTTAGATGTGAGTTTGCTAGATTTTGCTATTATGAAAAATTCCTTTCTGACCTTCCTACCTTGTTCTGAAAAGGAGATTAACATAATTCCTGAAGAGCTAGTAAGCCAAAATCAGTTTTGTTCATTCATTTTGTTAATGCATGCATTAAGTAAGGTCGGACAACTTAAAAGATGATAGCTAGTTGTAATACGCATGGATGCCAAAGATTGCTCTACTGTTGCCTGTTTGGTTTGATTTCTTAAAAATATGTAGAGGTCTTCTCACTTAGCTTATCTTCTAGTACTGTAGCACAGCTGACCAGAATGACAGTCTCCTTTTCCCTAAAACTGACATCTCAATAGAGAGTATGGAGAATATGTTCAGTGGTGTATATGGAATCATCGCTCAACAGTGCTTTTGGTTTCTAAGGGTAGGAGGAACTACAGAAGGAGTTGTTACTAAAAAAAATAAGAATGGGTTATTAAGGCCTCTTTTGAGAAAAGGAAATCCTACTGGACAAAAACTGTAGCATACTTCCAAAGATAAAAATTTGAGAGTTGAGAGATTTTTCTTCAAAACTTCAATAACAACTGCTATTGTACTTTGTCCTTGCATGTTCCAAGCTGCTACATAAAGACTACCTATGGCTATAGCACCCTCACAACACCATGACTGTGCTCTTTCTAATTCTTACATTACAAAGTAGAAATGAAGGTGAAGAAAATGAAAGGCAAAATCTGTCTCCATGGGTCTGTGTGATCCAAAGACATTGAGGGCTGCTGAGCAGCCAATAGAAGATAAAGGCCTGAAGCAGCATCTTCAGAGCTGGGATTAAAGGAACACTTTCTCTTTTTATGGCAAAATCTGGCGCTAAGGACAGGCCACAAGAAGCTTAATCCCTGACTAAGCACATCAGGGCCTCTCTTAGCCCCATCTGGTACAACAGAGTACCCTCCATACCCTGCAGCAAGCTGTGTGCTTACCACTCCCATGAGGAAGACACCTGTATGTGACCATCCTGCTTTATAAGATCCTACAGAAAGTTTTAGCTTATTATATAAACCGGCAGCAAAACATTCCTGGCACTAGAACTAATTATGAAGGCAATCAGAGCTGGGATCAGACATCTCATGTTTCTGTTTTTCCACATGTACCCTTGCTCTCTCCACATCAAAATACAGCGAACAAGAATTCAGTTAACGGGTTTTATGTATTCATTCCCTCCCTCTCTCCCTCTCTCCTCTTTTGAACTTCACCACAAAGTACTGTAGAAGCACAAAAGATGATTGGGATAGAAGTGGAGGAGGTCAGGAGAAGCAACCACTAGTAAGAGGTCTCCTCCTACTTAGCGAATTATTTAACTATTCATTATTGGCAATTTTATGCACAGCAAAGAGTGCGTTACACTTTTACTTTGGGTTATGCAGGTTTTTAGTTTTAAAATGGGTAAAATACCCTCCAATGTAATAATGATTTGCTGTCCACCCCGTAAGAACTGATGATAAAAAGGTTCATATAGCAATAATAAATTTTATCAGATCTGTCACAGTGTAAATTTATTTTGTAGGTAAAGGTACATTTTAAGTCCCTTAAAAAAGGAAAAAAAAACACCAAAACCCCAATGCCAAAAACCAAAGGGCTACAGGACAAGCCTAAAATAATAGATGTCAAAAAATCTGGAATCTTAGATGGGCTGAATGAGGGCTGTCTCTTCATAACAAAGCAGACTATACCTCTCCAAGCTGAGAACAGCATACCCCTAAAAATTAACATCGTACCTGGACCAGCATTAGGTTACGCTTTTGGAAGACTCACAGCAGCTCCCATGTGAAATCACAAATCAAATCCATCATTTTTTGGTCAGGTGCCCTGGAGAAAGCACAAGTCTCTCCAATCAGAAAATGCAGAGGAAAAGAAATAGCATCTTGCCCCGCATCATGTCCTGATAACCCGTGTATCCTAAACTCTCAGCATGGTGTTGAAATGCTATGGTTCAGACATCTCCATTTCCCACCTCACCCTAAACAGGGAAGCTAGACATGGCAGCAGCCCTATCGCTGCACTGCATCAGCGCTTATTTACGTTTCTGCAGGCGCTCTTTTTTGGGGGTAGCTGGGAAGCGTGAATGTGGATACAGTCTGTAAGCCGCGATCAGCCGTTTGTTGACCGAAGCCGTCTTGGCAAAGCGTGACCGAAAGCCGCCTGTCGTGCTCTGCTACCCAGAGGGGCTGCTCGGAGAAATCCTATTCCCTCCCTCTCCCCTTCCCTCCCTCCCCCCGCTCCCCCGCCGCTCCCAGCCGCTCCGGGCAGCTCCCGGGCAGGGGGCAGGAGCGGGGGCGCGGCGGCCCCGGGGCGGTAACGACGCGGCTGGGGCTGCCCGCGGGCCGGGGTCCTGCCCACAAACAGATCTACGCGAACGGTTTCACCCGCAGCTCGGTGACGGCGAATCTTTCCCTTGTCCTGGCGGGGGAGCCAAACGCTATCGATTGTAGCCCGGAAGGTTTTTTTTTTTTCGGTTGTTGTTGCTGCCGCCGCTGGGTTTATTGTTGGGGCAGTGGGAGGCTCATTCGCGAGCTGGCTGCCCAGCCGCAGGCCACTGCTCCCCCCGCACCCCTCCCAGTGCATTCCCGCTAGAGACCGGCTGGTTTTTGGACCATCACCCTCGGCGCTCCGCACAGGCACCCCTCTTCCCCACCCCCCCCACCCCCCAATTCACGGCAATGGTGAGCAGCGTCCCCATCCCCATCCCCACCCTCCCTTTTCCCGAGAGATGCTTTTCCACGCCACGCGGGGCGGGTACGCGCCGGTGCCACCGGCGGCCCCGCGTCCCGAGCCGCTCCCCACGCACCCTCCCTGTCTGTCTTCCCGTGCAGAGCTCCGGGAACGCGTCCTACCGATGCTCCATGTCGTCCTCCGCCGATTTCTCCGACGAGGAGGACTTCAGCCAGAGATCGGGGACTGTGTCGCCGGCGCCGGGCGACACGCTGCCCTGGAACCTGCCCAAACACGAGCGGTCCAAGCGGAAGATCCAGGGCGGCTCCGTGCTGGACCCCGCCGAGAGGGCCGTGCTGCGCATCGCCGGTAAGGCGCGGCCGGGGGCTGGTGGGAGGGGGCGGGTGAGGGCCACAGGGACCCCCATCCCTTGTCGTTCTGAACGCGGCCCCTCCGGGTGGTGACTAAGCTCTTTGGCTGCGTTTTCCGGCTGGGTGAATTGATGCGTTTGGGGAGCGAGCCGAAATACGCGCAGGTGCGCCCATTAAACTTTCATGCGAAAACGCACCAGCGGCGCGGGGGCCGCGGCGCCGTTGGCCGGCTCAGCGGGCGCCGCTGGTGCGGCCGGGGCAGCACCCGCCTGCCGGGCCGCCACCGATGCGGCTCCGCGCGGAGCAACGCGCCGGTCTTTGTCCGTGCGGGGCCGGGGCCGCGCTCGGGGGAGCCGGGGACCGGGACCGGGACGGAGCCGCCCGGGGTGGGCGCCGCTGCGCGGCCCGGCCACAAATGATGCCGGGAACAGGGCGGAGGTCGGCTTCTCCCCGGCGAAGGCTGGAAACCTCCCAGGAGGATGCGGCGGTCCCCGGTGCTCCCCGGGGACACCGCTCTTTTCCCCATCCCCTTTTGTGCGTGCTTCCGCGGGTCCCCTCCGGGGACACCGTTTCCCAGGGTAGCGCATCTTAACGGTGCTATCGGGGGCAGCGCAGGACGCGGTGGCAGAGGGTGCTCTGCGGGCCGGGCTGTCGCCAGCCGCGGAACGCAGCCGCAGGGGGGTGTTGCGGAGCCGGCCCGGCCCGGCCCGGCCCGGCCGCCCGCAGGGCTCGCCGCCGCCCCCCGCAGGCAGGGTGCGCGGGGCGGGGGCCGGGCCGGCAGGGACCGCTGCGGGGCGGGCCCGGCGGCGGGGGTCGGGGCCGGGAAATGGGGGCGGCCCGCGAGGCGCAGGCGCGGTGGGGACGCGGCCGGGGGCGGGCGAGCGGCGGTGGCACCTGCGGCGGGGCCGGGGCTGCTGCCGGGCCCGCCCCGCCGCCCGGGGTGCCCCGTCCGTGCCGCTGGCCAGCGCCGGGGGCTGCCCGCCGTGCCCCCAAGGGGCGCCCACCCTGCAGTGGCTCCTCAGCGCCGGCGCCGCCCGTGCCGCGGGCGTCGCGTTCCCGCCCCGGCGACCGCCGCCCTCCTTGTCCCGGGGGGAGGCCGGGGCTGAAGCGCGAGGGGGCGGGCGGGGGGCGGCCCAGGCCCCGGGCCGCGGAGGCAGAGCTCGCCGGCCCCCGCGGGCGGTGCCTGGGCGATGGGGTTGAAGCCGGGGGGTTGCGGCGGGGAGGCGGCGGCCGCCGCGGGGCTGGGGCCGCCCCCCTCCGCGCTCCGAGGGGCGGCTACCGAAACCCGAGCGGCCGGCGGGGGCGTTTCCTCGGCCGGGCTGACAGCGCCCTCCCCCCGCCCGCCGGTTTTTTTCTCGTGCCGTCCCCGCGGCTGCCGGCCGCCCGGAGCCGCGCAGGGAAGCGGGCAGGGCCGGCCCCCGGCCATGGCTGGCTACCTCTCCCCCGGCGCCTACTTCTACGCCGAGGAGCAGGAGTACCTGCAAGCCTACGAGGATGTCTTGGAGCGATACAAAGGTAGGGCGGCCCTCCCCGCCGCGGGGCCGTCTCTCGCCCGCCGGGCGTGGCGGTTGCGGAGCCGGGGGGCGCTGGCGCGGCGGGGGGCGGCCAGGTGCGCCGGCCCCGCCGGCGGCGGGAGGGGGATCGGTGGCCCCGGGCCCCTGCGTGGTGCCCGGGGGTGGTGGGGTGGGGGGCGTCGGCGGCTCCTGCGATAATTAAAAATAACGCCCGTCCCTCGGCGGTGCGTGAGCCGCGCTCGTGCGTGTGGGAGTCTCCTTCGCGGCGAGCCGCGTCTCGATGCACCTTCGTTTTTAAAGCTTCGGTTTATTTGCACCTGTCTGTTATTTTGTCTTTTCTTCGTGTTCGGGCAAAGAATACTCGCAGTTCGTGTAGCACCTGAGTTTTTTCATCCAATAGAGGAGAAATAAGGAAAAAGGCGTTTGTCATAGCAGAGCCGCGTACAGCTCAATTTGCCTTGCTAGAAGAAATGTAAATTAAATTGCGTTCTTGGATCCGTCTCGATGGAGGAGATGCTTGGGGAGGCATGATTGACTGTTGTTTTCCAGTACGTTTCCTGATATTAAACCTGAAAATGCTTATCGAAAGTGTCACTGGTCTGATTTTAATTCAAGTGCGAAAGGGATGGAGTTAACTGTTCAGGTTGAATCTTCATCCCAAAAATAGTTTTCACCGTGTGTCACAGCGTATGCTGACATTGGCAGTGCCGATTCCCTTTGTAATGTGGGGGGGGGGGAGGTTAGATTTCATATCTGTCATTTTTCAGCTGTACGTTTCCAGTTGGTTCTAAAGCTTTTGGTTAGATGGTTTCCCCTGACGGGAATGGGAGTGGCACAGTTTAAGACAGCTTGATTTGAAGATGCTGATAGGTGATTTTGTTTAATCCGGGTTGTTAGTGGTAATATTTTGAAAAATAAATCCTCCACAGATGGTTATTGAGACGTGAAAACTTGACAGGTCTGATCTACTTTATACCTGTGTCACTTGCGGTTTCATGTGTCATTAGCAGTATTGACTAATGACTCCTTTGTGTCTGTTGTCCATTGTGTCACTGCAGCTATGGAGCATGTGCTCTATTTCTGTACTGAAATGCATTAGTGCATTTTAGTTGAGAAATAATTACAGTTTGTCATAGACAATCTTCAGCAGCACATCTTTATTCCATTCTCGCTTTTTAAGTCATCAATTTCTTTATATATGTAGCTGAAGTGATTTTTGCAAAATTATAAAGCAAGTAGACCGTTTCCTTAGTAAATAAAGAAAACACTGAGAAAACTTGTTTTTCTGTTCTGGGTCTAATCCAAAGCACTCTTGTTCTGTTTTAGATTACCTTTGATTTGCAGCTAGAGTCAGGTTTAATAAGGTTCGTTCCCATACCCGTTTCTCTACATGCTTAAAAACCTGGGAAGGATGTTAGACCTAATTTCCCCCTATTTAAGTGAGAGATTTAGCAGGAAAAGGACTGAAAGATTGTTTTCTTAAGTGTTGGGGGACAAAGAGGTTTTAATTAAAATAAATACCTAAAACTATTTCACATCTCTCTTAGAAAAAAAGCACATTCTGGAGATATTTGAGTATATTGTATTGCTAGGGTAACATCAGGTCCATTCACATGCTATTTTCAGTGACAGCCAAATCCTGAAATTATTCAGAAGGATCCAGTTTCTGTTGTCTTAGTTTTTAGTGTCATATTCAATATATTGGTATGCTGTGTTTTGCTACTCGAGGCATACTTTATTCGGCTATTGGGAGCAAAGGTAAAGATTTGGACTTGTTTTAATTAAGGCATGTTGGAAACCTGGAAAACACATTATTTTTTAAAATGTGTTTGCAAGCCGGTCATGATTTCCCATCCGAGTCCCAGTTGTATGACTTCACTACAGCAATTGTTGTTCTGATGACTTGCTATGGGAGCTGATCTAATCAGAAAAGAATTGCTACAATATAGGCTTTGAAGAGGGAGTGCCATTTCTCTGAATTTTTCAGTTTTGTAAACACTGCCTTTAGCAATTTTTTTAATCAGATGCAAACTGTGCTAACTTCATATTTTTAATCCGTAATTTTAATGCTAATAGTTCTTTTTTTCTTCTTGTTTTTTATAGTCGGCAGAGTGCTCTTCGTATTCATCTAGGGCATTATCAGGGTGCCAAATTAACTATGCCCCAGCTGTTGAGTACTGTAACTAGCAGAGTCAGCTGTACAAAATTCATTGCCTGTCTTGGAAGGCTTGGGATCATATGATGCCACATCGTTAAGACGTTCAGTCAGTTTGATTTACGAAGAGAAAAGCAGTCCTTTTTAAATGTAGAAAAGTGAAATTTTACTTTTCGTCTGTTTCCACAGGCAAAGTAGGCTGTGGATCTTGAAGACCATGCAATACCAAGTACCTTGTTGCTGTAACAGCTGAAACTGGGATATTTGTATGTCTCCAAATTCTGTCTGCTGACCATGTCTCTGGCTGTGACAGTAAATAATTAGGCAACTGTTTGCTAAATCTGAGATAGCACAGAAGAGCTGTTTGCTGTGGGAGAAGAGACTCTTGTTTTCTGATTCCTTGTCAGCTCAGTTGCTGGCTGTCATTTTCTTTTCTTTCCCTTGATTCATATACCGATTTATTGGCAGTATTTCTAAAGCATTTTGATGGAGGAGAAAAAAGTCATGTTATCTCAGATTATTTCGAAATCATGTTGAATCAAGCTACTTATTCAGGGGAGGGGAAAAAAAAAGCTTCTTTGTTAGTAGCACCTCTAAGAATTCAAAGGCAAAGCCATTATTGTGATAGTGGCAATAAAATGTCTAGTATATTTATCTGAAACGTTTGACATATTTCACATCTTGCTTGTGACTGAATAGGAAGATGAGAAATCGTACAAATATTTACTAATGTAACAGTTCAACTTTATCTCAGAAAATATACTTGAGTTCTCTGGGAGATTGTAAAGAACTTGCAAAGTGGCAAGACTCCTTTTTTAAGGTATCTCACCATTGCCTGGGAACAAAAATCAACAAAATTATTGTTAGCTGCAGCCTTCTTGATAAATAAGAAAATGCCCAATAGTATTTCATACATGTTTAACTTTTAAAATATTAAATGCCATCTCTGTCAGATGACGTGGGTACACATTGTTCCATACTGACATTATTTGAGTGTTAAATATTTGAAGATCACTATTTTAAGCTTTAACTGCAGTGCATTCATTAGATTTACTCCGGTATAAATCCAAAGAACAGACCAAGAATCAAGACTTATATATGTGATCCCTCTGAAATTTTATAGTTCATTCCAGGTAAAACTTTTTTATATTTTTCAGTTCAGGTAGTAAACATTTATTTAAATATCAATTGTCTTTTCTTGCAGGATTTCGAACAGTTAGGTAATAAAGTTGCCTCCCTTTGACATCATTATTGAAATGGACACATCTGTGAATGACTGCATGATTGCTGTCTCTGAAAAAGAGCTAATTCTTAGAGTTAAGTATTGAATAAGTCACAGTTACTCAAGAATGTTCTTAGTCATGTAAGCTACAAAAGTTTAAAATACGTAGGGTATCTGGCCCATGCAGACCTTTTAATGCTGTAGATTTTGGCTCTATAGGAAATAGATCTATTAGAAATTTCAGCTTGATGTGACTGCGCAGAAAAAGCTATAGCCTTTACGGTTCAGGGGCTTGACTAAATTGTTGTTAGTGATAGGAAAGATACCACATAAATGTTCTCTTTGGGTTGGATGCCTGATAACTGCTTCCTTAGGATCCACTGAGCTTGCTGCATAGCCTCTGCCTCTGTAGGAAGAAGGGGCAAGTCTGGGAATGGGGATAGCAAAATTCAGGTCGGGTTGTTTAAACTTAACTATACTTTGTTTCACTGCTGGCATTTCTCTCTTACTTTAAAAAGATCTGTAATACTACATGTTCAGCTGAAGCACAGCAAACAGTTCTGTTTCTGTATTCTGAGAACAAAGATGTATTTTGTTGCCTGTATAGGGTTCAGAGGTACTACAATTTGTTCCAATGATTGATTGAGGGTAGCGTCAAGTAAAGCTGGTCTGATATTGATTGGGTAAGTTTTTTGGAAAAAATATTGAAAAAAAATAGATTTCTGTCATTCAGCTTTGTTGAGCAGACTTCAGGAAGGGACTGTTTGCTCAGAAAGGTTTTTGTACCTGAAAACAAAGCTGCTGCTGCTATTTAGGAGTTTGGAGACTCCTAAATGTGTCTGGTATCAGATTTAGTCCAGGGATATTCTTTTTCAGAGATGGCTTCATAGAGCAAAGGCAGGAGGGGCTGTGGTAGATGCTCCTGGTTCTTGAATCTGTGAATTTCCTTATTTTTTGCTCTGAATTTGTGGGGCCTGAAATCAGAGGCTGCAGAAGTCTTGCTCTTCTGGGCTGTTGGCTGTGGACTAATCAGATTTCCTTCTTCAGGGCTTCCGATTTTGGACTTGGAAAGAAATCCTTGAGTCAGTAAATGATTAGATGCTTTTAACTTATTTTCCTTCTCTTTTGGCATAACAAAAAGTTGTGGCATATAGGTGTTAGTTTTGCAGGGTGTTTAAGGAATTCCTGCCATGGAGGGTTTTCTTCTGCTTCTTTTCAGGTGCTGGTAGTATTTAGCCTTGGAATTGATCATGTTTTTGTTCAAATGAGACAGGTTTTTTTGCTGACTAGTGGAGGGTGTACGTGGATTATCCAGCTGCACGTCACCTAATCCTTTCTTTGCCACCGTGCAAGTCTCCAGCATGACAGCACTGTTATTTCCACTGTTCTTAGCACATTTCTTGCAGCAGGTTAGCCTCTTGGGAATGAAGGATTTTAGCCAACAGAAAGTGCCTTCAATTAGGGATGGAAACATAATGGCGTTTCCATTGTGTGAAGTCCGACAAAATTAATGGACTCCTTTTGCCATGTAAAAATGGAAAACCTGCAGTTTTACTGTTTCAACATTCCTCCTCCTTTAAGCAGAAAGTTCTCACTTTTGTATTGCTTGGAGATGGGATTTTTTTTTTTTTTTGAGTGCATTTCATCCTAAATATAAACCAGATCTTGCTGATTTGACTTGTGTGAGCACTTCACTTGAGTAAAGTTGAAGAGGTCTTAATTTCATTGGAATAAAATTAATGAGAATCTGAATGTTAGCTGGTTCAGCAAGGTTTTGTCTGTGTAAAGGCCTCAAGATTTGGGCAGCAGTTTCTGAACCTGAGTTTGAGGGTATACACGCACTGTGGTTGCATCTCCATGGCTTTAAGAGATACCTGTTCAGATGACTGAGGCGGACAGAATTTGGCCATCAATTCAGACATCTTTGGTATGTGAATTGGGGCAGAAATCAAAGGTCTGTTTCATTGCTTTTCTGGTACTTCCCAGTTCCCATTGAGCCAGCAACATCTTTTAAATAGAGTTTACAGGAATATTCCATAATTCCTTTTTTACGGCCAAAATCAGGAGGTGGCAAAATGTGGGGTGGGTAGAGAAAAATGAACTTCGGTCATCATTGTGTTAAAAGGTTTGTTTTGGCTCAGTTTATGGTTTTGGTTGAGGTGTTTCTAATTGTTTGCTGTGCTCTAGTTTTCTAATCCTGGTGATATTTCCCTCAAAAACCAGATTATGTGTTCTTTTTTCCCTCTGCGCTGTTTAAAACATGCTTGATTTGAAGAATTTATTCCACCATTTTGCTAGAACTTCAACATGTACTTGGAATGAAGTGCTCTGAAAAATAAAAATGGGCTTATTCACATGCTTTAAGTTAAGTGCAAGTAGTTTATAAGTTCAAGCTTAAAAGAATAAAGTTTTGTAAATGTCAAATATGAATGCAGCTTATTGCTGCATGCCTGAAATGTTTCCTGTAAAACATCATTAAAGCCATTTAATTTAACAAAGCCTTGATTTTCTGTGGTGGGTGAAAATATTCATGTATTGAATGCTTCCAGTCAACGCAGCTTTCAAACAGGTGAAACAATGCTTACAAAGACACTTCAGTCTGTGGGTCAGATCCTGAAGGGCATGTTAATAGCCAGATCTTACAAGTTGATCTGTGTAGGCGGACTCTGGTGCTTTTGTGAGAATACACTGGCTTCAGAAACCTACCCACCCAAGCCTCTTCCCAAGATTGGGGGCCCAAGTGATAGCTCAGCCTTTAATTAGACATACTCCTGCTGAAATCAGTGATCCTGTAAGGTATTCCAGTTTGGCCTTAGCTGCATTAAAAGCAAATCAGTGTGTTTCTGGATTTAATTTTATTATACCTGCTGAATGCGTTCTTTTGTTGTCGAGTGTTACCTGTCAACTTTGGATTTTGTACATTTTAAACAAATTGACAATAGCTACAAATCTGTGAAAGAGCAAAGATTCTAGGCAACTATATTGAGGGTTAAATTCTGCACATTGTAATTACACAATTAGTGTGACTATTTCTGTAAGGCAAGGAGGATTAGGCCTCTGATGGGCTTTTCAGTAGCATAGGCCAAAATCTGCTCTTGATTATAGCCACATGGCCCTTCTGAACTTGGTTTGCTTTTAAATGTGTTTTCATTGTTCAGTTTCATAGCTAATATGTGAAATTACAGGATTTAATAATGTGTTCTGCAATGCATATAAATACAGATCAGCAATTAAGTGGGTTTCATACCCTAATTGTGCCGGAAAACTAATTTAGTTTCGCCTGAGATTCAGGTATCCAGCTATCTGACAGCTATGACACTTTGCACCACTTGGATCTAAAATTAGTAGAGCTCTTCTATACCGGGATTAGAGAGATGTGTATGTGTTTCAGTTCACAAAATGGGTAAAAGTCTGACTCTCTGCACATCTGTCAGAGGCATGTTTCAGGCAGTTTGCAGACAAGAAGTGAACAGAGAAGTCCCCAAGTGTCTTTTGCTGAAATGGGTATCCTGTCACCCTGCTTGCAGGCTTTTGTTCTGCCTGATCAGGTTATGGTCTGGGTGTTCCTCATGTGACAAGGTCTCTTCGGCAGGGTAGAAGCAGCATTAGAAAATGCCTGCGGTCATTTGGACAGATATTTTTCATTAATAACAATAATAATAAAGCATCCTGAGCAGTTCTAGCAAAAGAGCTTTTTAGAGAGAACGGAATGGCACTTGTGCTGCTGTGGTTTTTATTAAAACAAAACTTCTGTTAATTTTGGTAGGAGTCAGGAACTTAGCTATTGACGTTTATAAATATTTAATGTTTTAATTTACTTTGCCTTGAGATAAATTTTTAATTTAGAGATAAAGGGTTTACATCACGTCCTAGAAATTAGGAAATAACTCGAGCATTTGTCTAGAGAAGCCACTGCTGTGCAGCCGTACATAACTTCTGGGAATAAGGTATTGTTGCTAAGATAGTTCTGGTTTCAGAGCAGGATATTTTCAAAAGCACACATAGCAATGTGATTGTTAGCCCCACTGACTTTTAGTAGAAATTAGATGCTTCACTGCTATTTGTGCCTTGGAAATTCTCTCCCCGTGACTATATGTTGTTCAGATCATAACCTGCTGCTGGAAACCAGATTGTAATACCATGTATTACGGCTTAGTTCTGCATTTTAAACTTGGTTTTTAAATACAAAATCTTCTCTGGAGGAACAGTCATAATTTTTAGACAGAAGGTTAATTTCAGATTTTAAAAGGACGTATATTTCAAACATACTGAAATTTACTGTGTATTGTGAAGCAAACATTTTTCTCAGGCTTTATGACTCCTAGCTTCTTTGTTGCTGAGAAATGTTGTGGGTTTAGGTAGGTTTTTGTTTTTCTTCTTTGCAGATAATTTTTGTTGGCATCCAGTTTACACTAGAGTTAAAGCAGCATTTGGCTCAGTGTCTCTTTAAAGGATAGAGGAACAGATGCAGATGAGCTACAGGAAGAAAGCCAAGGTTGATTAGGTCCCTTGATGAAATTACTTTATAATTTTACCATGCTCAACAGGATACTTTTGCATTGTCATGTTTCAATATTTTAAAATTGAGGCCTTGTTAGTAAAGTCCATACACTCCTTGTAAGGACAGATCTAGCCTGCCTCTGAGAATATCAACCCAAATTTTAATCTTCTGCTTGTCGCTGTTGCAAGTTGTATTAAATGAAATCAAATCAATTAATATAAGCATTATATATTTCCACTTAAATGGTACATTTTGTTTTCTCGTGGTGCCTAGATTTTTGTAGCTACCTCAGTGACCAATGCTGTGTGCGGTCTGTTGGAGATTTAGATGTACGACTACAATGTTGATGGATCTTTATACAGTTTGTGCTGAATGGTGGATTTTTCCCCTGTTTCTCCAACCAATACTCTTTGAGTCCACCCACCTCAGGTCTTCTGTCATTTGCCTTCTTCAGGGCATACCTCTTCATTGAAGGGTGTGTGCTGTCCTGGGTTTTCCTAGTAATAAATACCTCAAGTTGAGGGGGAAGCTTTTTTTTTCTTTTTTTTTTTTTTTAAAAAAAAAGATACTTTGTTCCTAGCATCTGAAAGATCTAGCATGACTCCAGTTACTCAGCCCTTGGTTTCCCTTCCTTCCTGCATCATTTTAAAGTTGAATTTTAGCTGTAGGTTAGATTCCTTGTGCTGCCTGCACTTACAAAGTGCAGGCAGAAGACCAGGTTGCTTTGAGCGGCTTCTTGTGGGGCACACGTGCACACCCCCTCTACCAACTCTGCAGAGGAGTGGGTCATGCTTCTTCCTCCCTTCTCACTTGTGGTGGAAAAAGAGGAGACCTCGATTCCAGTCTCCTCCTGCCTGCCACTGGGGTAGAGCACTGGCTTGAGTCCTAGAAAGCAGCAGACGTTTCACTTCTTGAACTGTAGTTGAAGCTGTAGAGAAATCTTTGTGCTTTTCCTTACCATAATAAATGTAAAAAATGTATGTGTGTGGCATGAGATTTTTCAGGTTGTGTGCTGCCGACTCCTGCTGTGAGCTAGAGTTCTTAGAATCAGCTTAAAGCCCAACTGGGACTTGAGTCTCACGTCATGTACTGAGTGCTGGTGTCCTACTGTGAGAGTGTTTCAAGCGTAGAGTTTAATCCCTCTCAGTGAAAGTGCTGAGAGAGAAGACCCAGGGGACAGACACCAACATGGTCACTCCTTTTGAAAGGATTGTATTTCTTTTGCTCTTGGTTTCAGTACTCTGACTTGTACCTGGGGGTGTGAGCATTGCTGTTCGGGCTGAGAAGAGTCAGTCTGGTTTGGTGCTTGGACCTCATGCTGCCAATGAAAGCAAACACTCTCTCCCTGCTGTGTAATTAATTATGCAAGCTAATTATCCCCAAAGCTGATTAATTATGCAACTCTAACCTATAGATTTGAATATAAATTATATGTAATTTGAATATGGATTATAAATTCTATATCTTAACTGGATTTTAAACCCCCAAGATTTATTTTCCATGTATTGGCGTGATGACTCAGCTAATAAATAACTTTAAGTTAATTTGTTTGGGGTTTTTTTTCCTTCTGAGTAAATAAACAGGCCATTGCAGTATTTATCTCAATGACTAGCAGTTAGTGTTGACAAATGGCTTGGATTGGATGTGAGGTAATGGATTTTGTCAGTCTAGTAAATAAGTGAAAGGGAGTCTAATTAACATTTTTTTGTCTTCTAATTTTTTTTTTTTGATTTTTTTATTTTTGTATCTTGGGTAAAATGCTTGTAGTTCTGTATTTCATGATTAAAACTCTCAGCTTCTACAATCTCTTTATGCTTCTGAGCTCCCTCCTAGCCATACTACTAAAGTATTTTATGACTGTACATGCATGTCAGTGCTCCTACTACTGATGTACTTTAGGAGATGAGACAGTGTGATCGTATGTAGTACCTTTGTTGCATTACTGTTTTATGTCTTTGATAGGTATTTAAGATTCCCTTTGATTTTTTTTTTTTTTTTTTAATTTATTCTAGATACTTCTAGAATACAAAGTATAGACTTACTGATCATTGGGCAGATAGCAAGCAGTTTTCCACTGATGGTGTTGGTAGTTCAGAGATGCTTAGCTACTGGTTTTCATTGCCAACACTTTTTTACTTTTTGTTTAAATTAGATTTCATATCCTGTCATTGTCTAATAATCTTTCCAGTTTCAGTAGGTTAGTTTTGGAGTTTTTTAAAACTTTGCAGTTCTCCCAATCTGAAAACATTTGTATCATCAGAAAAGATCCTATTTTCTTGTTTACTGCCTTCTCCGAATCTTTAACAAATGCAGAACGCATTGATGATTTCTGGAAGACCACACCATTCTTCTCACACTGTAAGGCAGCCAAAATTCAAGACTTACTCTGTAAGTAATTTTTCAGGTTACAAAAGGATTACACGCTATATCCTAGTTGTTTCTAGTCAGCTTTTTGAAATATAAATCAGTTTCCCCTCTGTTTATTTACATGCATACATACATACCTACCTTCTCTGTTTTTAACTCAGAGAAATGCAAACAGCGATGGAGGAATTTGGTTTATCAAAATGATGAGAATTTGGCATTATATTCTCAGTATCTTTCCCAGTATTTTAGGACGCTTTTTTTCTGTTTTAATTTGTGCTTTCCAGTGACTCCCAGAGGAAGTATAATCAGAGCTACATGAGTAATTTCTCAAGCTGCTTCATTTAGTTCTTGCATATAATCTGGAGAATAGTGATGTATTTTAGTGTAAATTTCTGCAAGCAGCTTTTTTTCTCAGATACCTCAAGTTCTTTCTGAATTTGTAGTAAGGTGATGGTAGTTGGCTCTGTAACCTGCTTGTATGTGATGTGTTTAGGTTTCCTGTGTGGCTGCATCATTTCTTGTTTGAGACTCTGTCATGTGATGGAACATGGCAATTTTTGTTTAAAGGAGGCTGTGGGGAAAGGAACAACACATTGTTGTCTTAAAGACTAGGACTTAGCTTGGTAGAGTTCATTCAGCTACTTAGCCATTGCAGTGGCTTACCTAAGTGTCACTGCCTCCCTGATTCTGATCGTACATAAGCATGTCCATTATTGCCTGATTTGTAACAAAACTCTCTTTTCTTTTTAATAGGTACTATGCATCCTGTTCTGTTTGTTATCCTAATTTTTTAACCATTGCTTGGGTAGGGTTTCTATCTTGCTAAGGAAACATATCTGGCATTTATCCGTTTACTTTGTAAGTGATGTGTATCTGTTGTCGTTGGGCATTTAGATTAATAGCCTGCTGGTACTGGAGTAAATTACATCCATAATGTTCATTTGCAAAGCAAAATTTACCTTACTACCTAATGTTCTTTTGTTTTCTCCTGTTAAGATATTTGAGTAATATTCCTTGAGTTTTAGTTTCTCCTGCTTCTATGTGACTTACCTGTTATGCTTTGCTCTGTTTTATAATGATGTGTTGGCTATTTTTAATGTAAGTAATTTAAAGATACTACTATTTGCATTTTTGAAATCCGGCATCACTTTTGACACTTGAAATCTTAGCTGCAATAAGGTTTTCAGCTTTTTGGTGGCCTTATATTGCTCTTCTGAAACTTTTCTGATGCTTGAACAAGATGACATCAGGAATGCCTTCCTCTTTGCTAAAAACAAGTGGTGCCCAGCCTTATCCAAAATACTGACAGTACGTTCTGTAACCATGCAGGTAAGTGTCTGTTAAATTATGTCTTGAGGCAATTAAAGACTGAATGAAGAAATCAAGATTTAATCTTTTCAAATTAGCTATATATATATATATATTTATTTGCAAGGTGCTAATGGCGTTTATATTATTACCCTTGGTAACTACATATACTTATTTTCTGTTCCTGTTCTCCTGCTCTGTCTTCCCCAAGCTGAGCACTGCCTGGTGGATATTGTTGGCTGTTTTATGAGGAGTGGTGTCCTTCGTGATCTAACTGCTTCATGCTGCGGAGTTTGTAAACAGGGATTTTTGTGTGTCAGTTGCTGCTGGTATTTTTAGTGTGACAACATTTTATCTGCACGGGGAGCTTTTTATCTCACCCGTTGGGTCATTTTCACTTTTGACATCAGGGTAAAGCTATTTTTATATTTTAATTGGTATCACAGTTGTTGTTAGCATAGTTTTAGTCTGGGCCCTGACGGCGGTAATGGGCCCGACTGGCCCTGCTGCCCCCCGGGGCTCCCCCTGCCCAGGGCCCAGGCCCCATGGCAGCCCCGGCCCCCGTGGCACCGCCGCAGGGCCGCTCTCCAGCTCCCCACGGCCCTGCCCTGCCACGGGCCCACACAGAAGCCCATGTCCCAGCCTGGCCTCAGCCTGTCCCCTTCCCCAGGGAGGTGGCCCGATACCTGGGGCTGGAGCTGCCCTGGTGCCGGTGGGACAGGCCCTATCAGCAGGCCCTGCCCTGCCGCCCTGCCTTGGGGAGCTGTCACTGCCCCAGGCCCTGGGCCCCAGGGACCACTGGCCTCTGCTGCACCATGACAGTTCTGTGCAGGCCCATCTTTTGCTTCACATAATTTCTCTTCTTTAAGTTGCCTTTTCACTACTGATTAATTTCTTTCTTTGTCATTTTGTCTTCTCTTCTGGCCTCGTGAGGCAACTTTTCATATTAAGAGTGTTTCACACCTGCTTGGCTTTCTGCACCTGCCTGGCTGGTTGTGTTATATCACAGCCTATTTGGTGTCAGCCGTTCTAGAAATTATTGTGTAGCTGAAAAACTGCTCTGTGAAAATAATGCGTTTTAATGATGTGTTAAGACAGTGTTATTGATACAGCTTCTGTGAACATATAATTAATTTGTTCATACACCTTTGGCAAAGCTTGAAAGTTCGACAGGTATCTGCATTGCATGTTCTCAGTTATGGAAGTCTGTGTAGTTGAGGGGAGAAAAATAGGCATCTCCCTTCTCTAAACGCTTTTGAGCTTTTAATCAGAAAGGCATATGGGGAAATTCAGTTTTAGGGCTGATTAGTGATTTCAGTACAGATGGTGTAGTAATCAGCTGTTGTCATGTCTGCTCGGGGGAGCATAGCTGCAAAAGGTAGCTCTTGTTGCTCTTTGCTGTAGGAATGGTATTGAAATGCCTGAAGAACTCTTGAATTAGTCTTAAAATGTGATGGACTAAATACTTACCAGGGTTGAGTTTTAAAGTTTTTCTTTTGTTTGCCCCCACCGCCAGTTCTGAGCAGACTAAAATGTGTAAAATGTAACCCAGTAAAATATTTTGTTAGGGAGGTGTAGGTCTCAGACAAATGTTTAGAGAATATGGAATGTCTAAAGTCTTAGAGAGAAGGTGAAGAATTCAGATAAAGGCACTGCCTTTATGTGGGGACTTGATAGGAAGATCATGTGTGTTTGAAGATAGTGGCTTTTATTATTATTAGCAGGGCTTAATTACTTCAGCCTAACAACCCAGTGATGGAGAAGGAAGAGCTGTGGAACAAGTACGTTGCACAACTTAAAAGGTGCTGAGAAGTAACTTTAACAAGATGCTAAGGAGCTGGGGAGAGAGCTGTGGTGGGAACTAGTGAGAGCCTCATGCTTCATGCATATGTATCACTGATTGGAAAAATAATTAATGATTGGAAAATACTATGATCCTTGCAAGAAATGCTCTGCACTGTGTTGTTATACTGAGTTGATACCCACCCCTCAGACCACCCAGTGTACAGAAAACTTTTGTCCGGTGCAACCAAGAAATGGAGGCTGGGGGGTACTAAAGACTTAATGCAAACTTAGTGATGTTTAGCAGTAAGGGCGTATGTAACAAGACCCTATAGAAGACAGAGGGCAAAATCCAGTCCAAAATCCTGCCTAAATTGGGATGTTCTGTACAGCAGTCCAGGTTAGCTGCTTTCCACCACTGCCAACTTCTTCAGGCATCTGAATTTATGAGGAGTATCAGTGTTTGGCTTAAAAGGCCCTTGGGTATCTGTGTCTTCTCAGAAATACTACATTCTCAGGGACTATGCTCTCATCTTCTGTCTAGGGTTTGCTGTATGCCAAGGGTCAGATAGCAAACTGCCTGGATGTTTTCTTTGGTTTGCTAACCAGGGAAACCTAATCCAAAACTGAATGCTGCTTCTGTGTGAATTTGCATAAGAATAGCGGTGATTTGAGTATTTGCCTGAGAATTAGATGTAATTTTAGGCCTCTTTGAGCTTGAAGAGTTTTGATTATCTGCCACCCTGAATGCCACAAGTTTTTGGATGTTTGGGTAGGAATATAAGTTTGGGTTTTTTTTTAAAAACTGACTGACTTACTGTGCAAACATGTAGGAATAAGAAGGCTGAAAGGAAAGCAAGTTGTAGGTTGGTGTGCAGGAGAGGAAAGTAAGTTCTGGTCTTTGCCTCTAGGGCTGTAGTTGTATGAATGTAAACATCAGTGAACAAAAAGCAAAATTCAAACAATAGGATGAAACACTGAGCTGAACTCTGCTGTATGGTCACACTTCCACAAAGAACCAGATCCAAAGAAATTCCACGAACAAATTCAACATTGACAACCCATATAAAATGTAGAGCTGTCAACATCAAGAATACCAAGATAGGTTATGACACTGCCGTTTGGGGATGTAGGTGTCTTCATTGAAAACACTGATAAATGTCCTCCATTGGGAACAGGGGGTCGGCACAGCTGTCTGTGATAGGCAACTCTATAAAAATTCCAGCAGAATCAGGCAGCTGGAGCAGTTTTCATGAAAACAACAGTGAGGATTTGGAAAATACCCCTGTTTTCCCTTCTTCGTAATACCTTCTAGTATGTCATCTGGGTAAGAGGATGGAAACTCTGAGGACCTCGGGGAGCGGTGAAGGCTGGCTGCCTTCCCAGGGCCTGAGAGCCTGGTGTGATAAGCAGGCTAGCAGAGACCCTGCCCATGGCACCCAGCCCCACAGCCTCTGAGCAGGGCAGGCCTGGGGGCAGTAGCCAGATTCCATTGGCAATTCAGATCCCCCAGCTGGTTTGGGGTGGGGCCTGAAGAGAGCTGTCCAGGCTGACCAGTCTCCAGTAGTGCCCTCACTGGCTTCCCTTCAGCATGGGCTGTAAACACCTTGCTGCTGAATCTAGTTGTGCACACTAAATCGCTCATTCCCTCCCTGCCCTATACGATGTCTGGGGTTTTTATCTCCATAGAGTGGTTATTTCCAATATTGTTCCACAGATGACGGGACAGACTGCTTTGCAGCGTCCGGTTGCTCAGGAGGGAAAAGTTTACGGTTATTCGAGTTGTTCAGGTGGATAGAAAACACATTTGTTCTCTGTCTCTGTGGCTACTGATGTGCTTTCTTGCCTGTCATGGTTTCATGTCCCACTGTGACATGGGAGGTACTGCAACCAGACCCGGAGTACCTGCAGCAATTGCTGCAACAGTTGATGTGGTTGTTGGCTAGTTAACTGCTCCAGATAGGAGCTACTGCTTGTAGGATTAGGGGGGTTTAGTTTAGAGGAGGGGATTGTTTGCTGTAGATGAGATTCTTTGTAGCATACTGGAGATGTACGGTTGAAATACAGAAGAGATTTCTAAGGTGTTACACAGTCTCATGTAGACTTTATTACTGACAGTCCTGGACTATTTGTTGTGTTTAAAGCAGCTTGGGTTTGTGGTGTGTGGTGTGGTTTGGGTGCTTTTTTTTTTTAATTACATTTCAGCTTGCCATCTAGTGGTGCAGATTTTCTGCATCTTGTCCTTGTCTGATGATACTAGAGCTTCTCTTAACTGTCAAAATGTCTGTTGCTGTGAGGTCAGCTTGGGATCCAGTGAATTTGAAATTTATGAATCTCCCTCACATGTCTCTGAGTGTTGCCTTCGTAACTTTATGCCAAGTCAAGTATCACTTGAGCTATTTTTGGTAGCTGTTACTTCAGCAATGAATTTCTACCTGAATCTCCAAGCAACAGTGTTCGTTCTACCAGGACTGTGAAGTTCCTCTGTGGTTAATTTCTGAATGATGGATTTTCGTCTAAAACTTCCCTTCTTTTTAGAACCACATTTAATGTAGAAGAAATAGAAACAGGTTTAATGTTCCAAAGATTTTGGTTTCTTTTACTGACTGTTGACTCTTCTGTTTGTTGTGGTATGGGGAAGTTAAGAAGGCACAGTTGTGTCTTCACAGATGATACTAAAGTGCATAACCTAGTTAACCTTGCCAAGATACCAGCGACAGCTGGTAACCTTTTCCTTCAGCTGAACATCAGGGCTCCTTCCTGGAGACCAGTTGCTTCATTCTCCCACTCACTTCAGGGATAGGTGAGAACTGGAGTCAGTGCAGCAGCAGCAATGTAGTGTAAACTGTGAACAACCAAGCAATACAAGCAGCAGGCTTTGGACTTAACTGCTGAATAACATGTTCAGTTCAGAAGAGCAGTGTTTCAGTTCCTTGACCAAGGCAGCTGAAATGGCTCTTCCGTGCCTGTCTTGGAGAGGATGGTGTTGGCCAGTCATGTGCAGTGGGAGTCATACTGATTCACTTGAAAATAGAGGATGGTGTGCAAAGCTGGTCATAATCCAGTGAGGCACAGGGCATGTGATCATTTCTGCTGCTCAGAAATACCCAGCCTCACAAGCACCACAGGTTTATGTGCCTCCTGGCTATGTCTGAAAGAACTGTAATTGCTGTGTGGTGTTGCAAAATGGATGAGCTGCTCTAGACTAAGATAAAATGAGAGGTTACAGTGCATGGGCTGATCCGTATTAGCTGCCTTGTGTGTCTGCTCATGCTTTGTGATGAAACAGGATGTAACTAACTCTTCCTTCAACAAGCACTGTGCTTCTAGGCACATCTGACATTTGCCTCAGAGTAACCGTGATATATCTGATATGCTCTGTGTCCCTTCATTGCCTGGCCTCACAGCACCCGACTTGTCTTGGGAAGGCATTTCCTTTTCCAGAATGCAGCAGACAGTGATTGATGTTTGCAAGGATAAGAGGTAAGGAGTTCAGGGCAGTCATTGTGGTACTTTGAAACCCGGATTAAAAAGTAGAGGCAAAAGCTGCTTGTTTTGCGGTTACATTAATGCTAGTAAATTAACGTGATCAGGACCATCCAGTGCTACCGATGCCCACTGTCATGGAAGAACCTGCATCTGTACTCCGAGAGCTCTGTTTTTCTTCAGACTGGGCTGCAGGCAAGCTCTGTTGGATGTGGTGCATGACCCATGCTCACCCTCAACTCTGCCTGAGAATAGTTTGGGAGACTTGACAGCTGCCACAGGCTGAAAGCAAGCTAGGGATGGCTCTGTGAAAAACTTGCTAGAATCGAGGGATTTAATTCCAGTGCCCAAGAACACCAGGCTGGTCTTTAATTTGCTAGGATAGATGTAGTCTGAAAACTGTCCTGGAAAGATTTTTACAAGTTTTAGGTTTTTAGAATTACTAGGCTTTAATAATAGTTGGTTTGTACTCACATTAATCAAGCGGTCTACATTCTGATGTCCTACTTGTAGGAGAATTTGGTAAGATTGGAAAAATTGTATATGCAGATTTAGAGCAAAAAATCTTTGTTCTGAATACTAAGCTATGGTGAAAAAGTATATGTCAATCAAAATTTTATTTAATTTGCTATGATTTTTGTTTGATAAAGTATGCCATCTGCGTGAATAACAAGCATCCGATGCTTTTCCTGACCTCTTTGTAAGTTGTTGTTTTGCAATTAAGAATTCATTTTGTGTTTTAAATGGGTGTTTTATAAGGGAGTATACCAGTGCATATAAGCAGACTTAGAGCAATGACATTTCAGGAAGGGTTGACACAAAAAGTGGCGCAAATATAATGTTTGATGCTATTATTACATGTTCCAAGCAATACTTAAATGGTCAAGAAAGTTCATATCCGAGCATTGAAGAAGTTGAGTACTTGGCTGAGAAACTAGCATGAGATCACAAAGTGTAGATTACACCAAACAAAGGTGCTGACTTTCTTCTTAGGTTTGGTGGACAAGGAGTACACGCTAATACTTATATATACTTTAATAACATTTTGATATTTTTAGTAATAGAAAAACTGCTTGAATGTTGAAATATTCCAAGTCCACACTGGAATAAGCTTAGATGCAATGGAAGCATGCCTACTCATTTAGAGGAGAAAAGGGAATAAATAACAATCTGCAATGGAGTTAAAAGTTGAAACAATACATAATGTATGATCATTATTTGCAGAATTGTAGTGCAGTAAAAATTTAGGAGAATCTGAAATGGTAACCAGTTGTATGCTGCTGTGGTCTGTCCTGTAGCCTTTGGCAGAGTGGACTATGAAAAATTCCCAAGTGATTTTGCTTGATTGTGTTGGAGTGTTGTATTCTTCATTTGTTTGTTCCAA
The DNA here is from genome assembly GCF_963210335.1 of Falco punctatus. NCBI lineage: Eukaryota > Metazoa > Chordata > Aves > Falconiformes > Falconidae > Falco > Falco punctatus. The sequence goes on from NC_137584.1 coordinate 18,076,500, forward strand.
ATAGGAGTTTGTGAAATGTGAAAAATATAGTTCCCTTAGGCAAGGATTATTACTTCTAAAACCATAAATGATTTGTATGGAAGAAGATTTTTCAAGCCTTTTTCATGTGGAAGAAATTAATTTTGTTTTCTCAAAATTGAGGAAAATGGATTTTCCCCCCCCCTAAAAATAGCTTATCTCTTTAAGGCAGAATAACTGTGATTTAAGGCTTCTTCAGAAGTCCTTCAGAGAGCACTTACTTGTCAAGCTTGTGTACATACGTATCCTGTGGATGCACAGCATTAAATTGTGATTTTTGTAAAAAATGGAATGACCATATATATTCCAAATATTTAATTGATAAGTTTATGGAAAAATGATTTTTCTCTTTCTTCAGAGCAAAAAACTTTTAAAAAATGTTGAAATGGCATTTGTAGGTTGAAAAAAAAAAAAAAAAAGACTAATAATATTTGGAAACTGAAGAAAAAAGAAATCAACCAGCCCATCACTAGTACTCAGGAATTGCTAGTCAGTCTTTGTTGTGCAGAGACACAGGATGAGACATGAAAATGAGTTTCCATCATCAACAAAGTTTTGACAGCCTGTTGGAAATCCTGTGGTAGCCCGTAAATGTGTTCAGCCACCAAGCCTGAGGAACTGTGAGCTTTCCAAAGGTGATGTGAGAATGTGCCTCAGATTCCAGTGAAAGCTAGGGAGCGTGGGCACCCCTGAAATGCAGCTACTCTTGCTCTCTGCAGGGCTGTGATCACCACCTCACACTCTCCTGGTGGGATGCTCCAACTTTTGATGTGGTTTTAGGAGGTGGCTGAATGACACACAAATGGTTTTCAGCTGTATGGAGAGGAGTGTGTGCTGAGATTTTTGGATAGGTTTATTTTTAGTGAGGTCTGGAATAGATGTATTAAACTGCAGAAATGGTGTGAGTCAGTGCTTTGTGGTCCATCTTCAATGGTTGGTATCTATGGGGAATCAGTGTGCAGTCTCACTGTGCATGTACAGTGCATCAGGACCACCGATGAGGACAACTGAACAAATGTCACGCTCGTGTTTCTTTCTACTTGATGAAATAACACAGTGGGATGGATAAATGCTCTGTTTTACGCCTGACCCACTCTTACAGAAAGGTCTCAAGAAGAGCGTGTATGTTACAAATGTGTGGTCACTAGGCGTTGCTGGAAAAGGATCTAGAAGGGATTTTCTCATGGTTGGATGGATTTGTTTATTTATTTATTTTAATACTGCTTATATCTTAATACAAGAGCTTGCACCCTATGCCATGGTGGTTGGTTTTGCATGTGCTTAGTGCAGCTTGATTTGTGAGGCGTGTATGTTTGGCCTGATTGCTGACATTTCTTTTTCTTATTTTAAATGTTCGTAATTGTATTTTTTGCATGTTTTTGAGTTATTGATTTTATTTTTCTGGTGCCATTGCTGTGCAACTGGTGTATGGTATAGTACTTTGACATATTTGTCTAATTCAGCTGTAGGATATACAGAATTTCTTTAACTTTGCTCTGGATGTTAGGTTTTGACCCAGACATTTGGTTACATCTAATTTGTCTTAGGTCAGGTTATATATAGGTCCCTGTTACATCTTTTCTGAAAACTTAAATTGCTCACATTACCTTTAACAAGTTAGCCTAGCTCAAGGGAGGACAGCCACTGTAAATCATAATATATGAGATGCAGAATGAAATTGGATTACTGCTCAGTGATTGTTTTCACTGTGATACAAAGATGATGAGTTAGCAGCTGATGAGCTGCACTGGTTTGCATTTTACCCTCTGACAGATTAGACAAGTTGAATAGTAAGCATCAGCCCCCTAGAAGAAAGGATTTTAATGTACAGGATGTCAATTAGAGTTAACACTGATTTCAGCTTTGGTTATCTCTGTCGTAGAGGCAAGGGGGAAAGAAAGGAAGATGACCAAAGAGCATATTGTGTATCAGTACGCAAAAAATGCATAATATAATGGTCCCCAGGTTTTAGGCTGAAGAATTCAAATTCAGAACATACGCAGAATCATCTGATTTTCCAGCTCTAGATGCTGCTGGTTGATTTACTGACTTTGGGAAAATTTTTATACTTGTTGTCTTCAAGACAACATAACCCCATGATTAGACGGAATTGCCATCACTGTTTGAGTAATGTAAAGTGTAGCAATATCAGCAGAAAATGAAATTAAACAGTAAAGAGAAAGTACTACTTTTCCAGCAAAATGGAATGCATTTAAAAGACCAAAAGAGCAGAAAAAGATCTGAAAGCTCTAATGAATACATAGATTTCAGCTCAGAATATCGTGCTGTGCTGAAAGGCTTAATATTTACTGTGGAGTACTTGTTCTGCTTACAGAGCTGTATGTAGCAGGAGCAGTAAAATAATAGGACCATTTTAAACTGTACTGGAAATACGGCAGACTAGGAAGAGTAACCTTATTATTAAGTAATGTGCATCCTAAGTTTGGACATAATTTCTTGTTTTATTTTTTAACCAGCGTTGACATTTTTTTGCTCGGTAGTTTTCTGTACTCTGAAATAGCACCAAATGCTTGTAGGAGCCAAATTGCAGAGATCACCTCCTACTTATGCTGAGATCACACAGATTCCTTGTTCCTCTGTTCCCAGCAGCACAAAACAGACTCTCCAGAAGCGATGTGGGGTAACCGAATTTGTACCAGATAAGATCAAAGGCAATGTTTACTTTACAAAAGTCACAATTGTTTCTTTTAGACCTCCACTGTATTGTGTGGGTTAGGTTACTCTTTTGAAGTATGAGGGATGTGTTCATTGATCAATTAAATCTCTTCCTAAAGTAGAATAAAGCATGTAAGTTTGTGTGAGCACTGAGCAGGAGCACTAGAAAGACAAAGACCTCATGCAACCCAGTGTTGATTGCATGATTCTAGAAGAGCTGACGTCCTTAGTGGAAAGGAGAAAACTGTAGTAACTCTCCTACCATGTAGGAGTTACAGTTACATTGCATAATTGAAAACTCCTTATGGCATGGTCACTGCATAGAGTTAATAGAAGTTTGTAGGAAAAAATGGGAAAATCAGTTGGCCATAATTCTTTTTATTCATCTAGGTATTTTTTTACAGTGTAACTAAATAACTACGCAATATAGAAAACTGCACGTGAGAAATAAAGCTGTGAAAAAGACCACAGTAATTTCTCAAATCAAAAGGTTTTAGAAACTTTAAAGGAATGATTGCACAAAGTACATTTTAGAAGCTGGGACAAGGATCTAGTCAAGCTAATCTGAATATCTTTCCTTATGTGATCAGATGAGAGCCTGCTTTCAGGAGGAAGTTTTTTTTTTTAAACAGGTTTTGTCCTGTACTTTTCTGCTTACTGATACTTGGCTTCAGCAGGAGGTGTGAAAGATGCTCTTACCAGTACACAGGCATCAGGTGGTGTAGGCACCCTCCCACACAGCAGGGAGGGGGGAGCTGAACACTGCTGTAATGAGGTATTTAAATTCAGTCAGCACTTGCAGACGTTGGTAAATGTCACAGTACTGTTACTGCAAGTCTCATAAAGGTAAAAAAAAATGTCTGCATGAACAGTTTACAGGAGTTCCGACAGTTAAAAAGATGTGGATAAAGGTGTGTGTGTATTGGTATGCATGTACATAGAGGCTTGCATTGTTCTGATTGTCGAAGTGGCTGACAAGACAAAGGTAGAACATCTGTGTTCAGCTGTACAGATGAGGGTGGAGATTATGTGGAAGGAGCAGGACTAAGGGTTTTATTTACTTCTCTTTGTTTGAGGAAAGGGAGGTATTTCACTCCTCCTTCCTCTCTCTGAGATACGGTAAAGGAGCCTTTCTGTGAAACTGAGCTGGGCTGGGTTTGAGAATCTGGGTGACCTTGGCTGTCCTAGAAAAGGCTACAAACACAAAGACTGTCCCATGGACTGTTGTTACAGGAAGGAAGGGGAGAGAAGAATAGTTGCTCTCTTCTCTCCTCAGTAGATCATGACAACATACCAATTTTTAGAGGTATAAATATGTATTTTTTTGCTAGGTATTAAAAGGGCTTTATGATGATTTAACAGATTAGGAATTTCAGGGGCAGTTCAAGGCTTTTGATAACACTGCTTCACTCCCCTTGCCTAATCACTGAGCTCTGGCTGATGTCCTCTAAGTAGTTGCTCTGAAGTGTTTTGAGGTTAAGGTACATAGATGGCATTTGAGCTTGAGTTAAAATTGTTTTTTGCCTTTGAAATTACGTTTCAATGAGTTCCTGTGATGCGTAGTTTAAGACTGAGGTGCCCAAAGCTGCTCTTGCTCTATCAATTAACAAATAATTGTTTGTTCATACTTGTTAGTGGTAAGAGTACTCCAAAATACATGCTTTTTTTGATTTGGTTAAAAAAATGTAACTAGCCTGGCTGCATGAATCGTTTTCAGAGGAAGGTATGTTAAATAGTCCTGCTGAGATGTGTTTTTGAAGGCCCTTGCTGATTAAAAAACCTAGAAGTTACCTAAGTGCTGTTTCAGACATGGACTTTTAAAAATATCTGTGATACTTGTTACAGAAGACTTGATACTAAACCATTCCATTGCAGTTTTGGTTTTCCTTCTGACGCTTCATTCCTATTTTAATGTATTTAAAAGTTGTTTGTGTGTATATATATATATATATATATGCACACACTTACACTACCATTTCTGCACGTAATGTTGGTACAGTGCTGGAGAGTAATACTTTGAACAGTATCAGTAGCTGGCATTAAAGACCCTGTTGTGTGTGGTTTCAGTTTCTTGTAATCAAGGCTGTGATTTTTGCAACATTATGTCTAAAATACTCAGTTGTGTTCATAGCTTTGTATTTTACTTACGTAAATGGATGATATGTTTGAACTTCTTACTCCTAATCTTACTGTTGTATTAAAAAAACCCCACAAAACAAAGTCCTGACAAAAACTCAAACAAAAACAACAACAAAAAAAAAAGCCAACTGACCTCCTCTTGCTAATCATGATGATATTGAGGGACATGCAGAGGGCTAATCATCAAGAGTAATCTCACCTCACTGAGCTGTCAAAATTGGAAGCGTGGGACGTAAACTTGGAATCACTCTTTGGACATGGCCCTTTCTGTTTGTTGACTATAGAGCACTTTCCAGGTCCTGCCTCACAAACTGTCTGTGTCCTGATTTAATATTGGGCTGAGCCCTGAGTACACACTACTCTTCCTTTCCTTTTGGTTTTTTTTTTTTTTTTTTTTTTTTCCCTCCAACTGAATCCTGGTTTGCAAGGAGAGGAAACATGGGCATGAAGGTGGAAGAAAGCTGTAGTGTGTTTGGATCGTGTCCTCAGTCTGAATAATCTTACAGCCCGTTACAGAACATGGATGCTCTGCAGTGTAGGTGTAGCCTAAAAAGCAGTGGAGTGTGCTGATGAGTCAAGACTTTTTCCACTGAAAATGGAAGAATGGTGGTGCAACACAATAAAAGTAAATACAATGACTTTGGCATAAACTTCTATTTTACCTTTTTGCAAAGCCACACACTCTCAGACAATGTGGTGCTTAATTTTTATGGTTAATTTCCTATCTAGAACCAGTGGATTCAGCCTTGAAATGGCTGCTGAACAACACTTGATATCAGTCTGCTGGTAATGGTGTGGGAGAGCAAAACCTTTATTTTGAGGAAGTGATCTCACATGCTATTTTTGAGGTAACACAAGAGCATGATTGAGCTTCAATTAGGATGGTCAAGGCCAGATGTCTACTGAGCTTATTTCATTAGGCTGATGAACTTAGAGAAGGACAGTAGAAGTAGGTGGTGACGGTGAATTTTAAGCTCAGGAAGCAGCTGTTCAAAGAGTATCAGGGTATTATAGAAACATATCATGAAGAAACGAGTCTCCAACACAGAAGACTCTAGCCCTGAAAACCTGATGGTATTTCTCTGCTAACCTAAACAGATTTTCTTTTGCTTCCTTCCTGAGAAACAACTCTGCCTATGATTGTGAATACTGACCCTCTGAAATTATTCCTGTGACAGTTTTAATAACTATGGCTCATATTTGCAGAAGTGTAGTTGGACACCTAGAACTGTTAGTTTTGCCACTAGTCCTTATGAATGACATCTCTATAGGCTGACAAACGTTTTTACTTGTACATGTTTTTCATATTCCTTTTTACAGGAGAAGGTATAATTTTTCCAAAGAACTTTGTAAGGTTTGCTTTTCTTGTAGTTAAAAACCTTTATATTTTTAAAGTAGCAATGGCAATTCTGAATGCTACAGCTTACCTTGTAATTGCCAAATATCCTTGCGGAATGCTAACAGACATTTGAAAATCTGTCATTGTCCTGCCCACATTTTTGATCAATTCCTTTAAAATCGAAGTGTGGACAAAGATTAACCTTTGCAAGCTGTTTGCATTTTTGTCTTCAGTACAACCACTCTGAAGTCATGAAACCTGCACAGCAGTTACTGCTGGTGGAATCTGGACTGTCTTTTGGTTAGTATGGCATCATCTGCTATGGTATCAAATACAGAAGATGTAGGATATGGTTACAGAAATTATATGGCTGTGACATCTTTCCCCTTAAAAAAAAAATGGAAAATTTTTTGGCTGATCTTAAATATTGTAAAGCAATCTGTGTAAAAACCCCAACAGTATGATGTCAGACCCAGTTTCTCTGAAAACTGTAGGAAGGAGAAAAAAAGAACTTGAATCTGATAGGAGTAGCACATAGTATTTTCATTTTTATGATAGCTTGTGCCTTGGAAGTAAATGTGCTTTGTGAATAAAAGTCTTGCATCAGTTGACCTCCAAAAATACTATTTTTTTTCGATCTTGAAGCAAGAGAAAATTATTCAGTAGCCAAACTCAGAAGAAATTTTAACAACCAGAAATTCTCTTGCAATTTTGAAAGGAAGCACTTATGTGTTTGGGGTTTTCCACTTGCATGGTTACAGTACCACTAAGAGATTCCAGATTTCTCTCTGCTTATGAAAGAGTGCTTGTGCACCTTCACAGGGGACCTCTGCTTCTGCAGGATGTAAAACTAAGACCCATGAGAATTTCAGTATTGTAAAACTTTAAAATAGGTGACTAAAGCAGAAGAAAACACAACTAGTGTAAATAGAATAAACTTGTGAGTCACTAGCATTCCATGCTGAGGTCTCCTTCTATTAAACTAATAACAGTATCAGTTTCATTAATCGTTTTACTTTTTGTGTTTCTTGAATTTTCCTCAAGTTTCATGACAAATATTAAGGAAGAAGGGGGTGAATGTTTTTTTCAAGATTTGTGTTCATTTTTATTCTGAGTGCTTCCCAAGATATATCAACACAGTTCATTTCTGTTCCTTTCATGGGAATAAAAAGGTGTGCAAGTTCAGGCTGTCTGGAATGGGTTAATAAGAAGGAAACAGGGAAACCTAGTGACTTTGACTAAATGTTTGACTTTTATCTGGTAGGTGAAATGAGTTCATAAATTCTTTTGGATTAAAAGGTTATGTATTTTATCATTGGAATATAAAAATGTTTACATGGTTTGAGTGGAAGCTTGGCATTGGACAGGGCAAGTAGACAAGAATTATTTCCCCAGGTTCCCCAGGGCTGGTGGTCCAATGCTGTTGGAAGTTCTGATTTCTCCAAAACACTGGCATTTGCTTCTTTCTAATTACAATTTAGAGCTATGCTTTCTTATTTTAGACATATCTAGTGTAACAGTTTCCATTTTTTTGCACTCAAATGTTTACTATATGATTTTTTTAGTTGGCTTTTATAGTATGTGTTGTTTCCATTTAAACTTAGCTGAGATGTTGGGTTAACGTGGGTAAATCTAATAGGCACAGATAAACTGTGAGGAGTTGGTAAAGTTTTAAGTGATGTTGCAGATTAATTTCCTGGAGCATCTGCAGCCCAGGGACTTTGAGGATCCAGTTGGAGATTGCTGGGCCCAGGAACAACACTTGACCTTCCACAGATGTATGATTCAGCAAGTTAACAGGCTTTATTAAATTCACTTCTGACAATAAATGTTCATTAACTGTCACAGGAAAAAATTACCAGGACCTGTAATGTTCTTCACTAACAAAATCTCCTTTTAATGGCGTGCTATGGCAACTTGTTTCAGATGCATAAATCATGGCTAAAATCTTCTTCCATCTATAACACAGGACTCTGGACAATGTGGTTGTTATTGTTTACTTAATTGTTTTCACTTGTGTTTCATGGGAGAGTAGTAGCTTAGTTGTATCATTCCGAAGTCATACCTGATTTTCCTGAACAGAATTCTCTTTCAAAAAAAAAAAAAAAAAAAAAAAAATCCTCAAATGTCCCAAGCAGAGAAGACAGCAGCTGTGGGGGAAAAAAAACCCCTGAAACAACCCCCAAAACCCAAACCAGCCCCTCCCCCCCCCCTTTCTTAGTGAAACAAGATTACATCATCTCAAGTTCAAGCTCTAGGAGCATCATTTTCTAGTAGTGAGTTTTCTGAGGCTTGATAAGTAACGCACCTCCTGCATGTTTCTGTAGTAGTTTTGTTACAGTGCAATTGCTTTGTACTGGGCATAAACAATTACTGTAGCCATAATCCCTGCTAAAATAATATGTTTTGATTTTCCTCCTTTGAAGTTGAAATTTGGCCTTGTAAATACCCGGGTTTCATTATGAAAGGTGAATTGTTCAGTACTTTGGTTGAGGTTTTTTCTAGTGGTTTACCAGATAACTGGTGCAAAGAGTAAAATTTTATTGTTTTCCAGTGACAAAGAAATGGAGAATATTTGAAAGAATATTTCTGTTGCCTATTTTTTGAAAGATAATTTTGAAAAATAAGGAGTACAGTAAACCAGAGAGAGCACATGCACTGCACTGACCTATTTAGTCTGTATTTCATCTGGTTGTGATAATCCTGGATGATACTCCTTAATTCTGCTAAGACTGTTTACAAGAAGCTGCGGTCTTTTTTAAATTTTTAAAATGGTTTGAAAGTAATACTATTTTAGTGGCCTTGGATAGTCCAGAATTTGAAAAGTAGTCATACTTTTGAGAAGAGTAACAATTAACAGACCAATTGACTTCCCAAAACCAGAAAAAATTAGTCAAATGCTCCTGAGGTGAAGTAGTTGTACTGTCCGTATGGAGGCATCAGGGCTTGCAGGCATCGCCCGGTGCTTTCTTTCCTCCTGGAATAAACACCTTTACCTGTTCTAACCATGGTAGCCCCCTTGCCCAATTTGAGTTATACTAAAATTACATGCTGACTGTGATTAACTGGTTGGTTTGCACTAGATTTGGGAGTGGGGTCATGGCTTTCCCTGTCTTGTAATTGGTTTGACAGCATTGGAGTGAAACAGCTTTTGCTGTGTGAGATGTTTGTTTTCTGTCTGTGACTGCTTTCTTTTTCCTGCTCAGTGAGGAAAAGACTCTTGATTTTGTTCATAGAAACATGCTTTAATTAATACTGAATCAAAATGTTTCCAAATTCATTCATGGCCATGGAAAAAATGCTTTTAAGTTTCTCTAAACACTTACCTATGCTTTCCAGGTTGTACTTAAGGAAAAAATGGTTTATTTTGTGTACATATATGTACATTATCTGCAATTTTTGGTTGAGAGAGTAGCTTTGGAAGTTGACCAGTTAAATATTAGACACCACGTTATTGTGCCAGTGCAGAATGGCAAATTGCACTACCTCATGATGTAGCACATTGAGACGAAGCATTTTTAGGTAAAGATTACACTGATGTTCTAATTTCCTATTCTGCTGTCTGCAGTAATGAATTTTCAATATGCTAATGAAAAGTCTAGGAAAATTGGAAGGCAGAAGCTGACAGGTAAAGATGACAAATTTATTTTGGCCTTATTGTTGGCTAGAGAGCTGGAAAAGCTGGAGACTGCCAGACAGAACTTCCTGGCACGGAGAGCTGACCTATCTCGTATGTTTGGAAAAAGTACTGTGTATGACTAGATGTGATACAAAATTCTTTCTCGTTGCATCTGGGGAAATCATTTGCAGCCTGTTACCATCAGTCTGGCAACTGGAATGTTCCTGCCTTTGCAACTGAATTTCATGCTGGTCCAAGGCACAATAAATAAGATTGACACAGAAAGCCATGGTCATTGTTTTCATTCCAAGTCTGGTGATTACACAGGGTTAAAGTGGATTTTGTCTTTTTATAGTTCAATATTTTATTTTTTAATTATTGCTTTCCATTTCCTTGGTGCCTACGTGTCCCAGATGAACCTTGGCTCCTTGCGTTCTTTTGGACTGTGGGTGAACACCTTGCAAAAGGTTTTTCTTAGACTTTGTGGCAACCACACATACTGAATTGCAGAATAATATTTTCAAAAAGTTCAGACCAAGCCTGTTCTGTTTTCTTCATTTTAGTCTTATAAATTACTCTTGTTAATGTCATGATATTACTACATTTCAAAATCATCTTGCAGTATCTAGTATCTATTGCTTTAGTGCAGGAACAGTATGATCTTATGACTGGTGAAGTAACTGCTATACCAGTCAGATTTTTTTCAGTTTGAAGGAACACAACATCAAGGAGACCAGATTGGCTGAGGGAGGTAAGTTACTCGTGTAAGTCATTCTGAACAGGAAATTAACGGGGGAGGGGGAAAGCACCCCACCATCAAAATGGTTGTTTTACTGTTAAGCTAAACAGTAATGCGCTGTGTTGAAGTGCAGTAAACAGGAAAGAAGTGTTGTGGCACTTTTACGTACTTAGTTGACCTGTGTATTAACTACACTTATTAGCTGCACATACTAAACATGCTTGCGCAGTTCTGAGTAAACAGTACCAGCAATCTGCTAAGGTAGTACTGAGCACGATCATTGACTGTCACTAGAGGTTCTGTTTTATATTGGGTATAGTTTTTACCAGGTGATGTAATATTTTTCTGATGATACAAATATAATTGATTAGTTAAAAAACCACCTCCATCTGTTTCCTCAAAGAGGGGAAAGGATTTATTGATATAGGGGCTTTGTTTTCAGGTATGGTGAAGAAATGGTCTTTTTACGGCTCTTCTTTTTCCAGCTTACCATCTCTTTCCAGCTTAAATATTTAGTTCTTTACTTAGAGGATGGCTAAGCAGGCGACTTGGCTACTTGGAGAACATTGTCCTAAATCTACTAAGGTTGGATAGACTTGATGTTCTCTTCCAGTTATGTTTTAGAGTTCAGAAATTAAAACCCAAAGTGATTGAGCTTATATCTACTTGAGCAGCTGCTTTTTCTGCATGATTCTGCGTGACAGTTGAGTTCAGCTGGTCAAGTTGTGGTAACTTCTCTTGACTGTAAACGTCTGGGTGCTGCTGGTGGGCCTTTGTGTTGTAGGACAGTAGAGGTGACTTCCTCTTTTGGCAGATCTGGTATTGGCTGACCTTCCAGTGATAGTCCATTTTTTCACTTCACCTTTTGTCTAGGGCAATCAACTTGTATTGAAGGTAAGTTTAGAATTAAAATGACATCTTTATGCTAAATATTAAAGCTTTAATTTTCCTATTGTTTTCCCAAAGCCATTGGTTTCATAGTGTAAATCTTCATTAGTGATGATCATGGGGACCTACATTTTTTTCCCTGTTAGTGTTTTTATCTTAGCTTTAGAAATAATTTCATCAGAAGACTGCTTGAAGCTATTGTAAGTGCTCTTTGTGATACCTTGCTGCTTAGGGAGAAGGGGTAGAAGTGTTAAGTTGCTAACAATTACATCCTTTCCCTAAGGTGATCTTTTAGGTGATTTGAATTGGAATACTAATAGCAATTTGCTTAGAATTTGAAAACTAATAAAAACAAAAGAGAGGAACCTTAAACTTAAAGATGTGTCCTCACTTTTACCTGTCCTGCTTCTTGGAAGAGTGCTCTTCAAGGTCTGGAGGTGAAGTTTGAGGGAATATGAGTCAGGAGGCTGGGCGGCTTGGGAAAACACATCCCCGTTGTTCATACTGCACAGCTGTAAGATTTCTGCCGCTAGCAGTGTGCCTCCTTAAAAACTGTGCTTCCCAATGCCAATTTTGGTTCTGGAAGCTCTGTAACAGGATGCCTCTGAAAAGTAGTTAGGTAACGAGACAAAATCCCTCAGCACTTTCCAGTTTCTCATCCCTGGAAGAGAAAAATTGAAGTTGTCTATTTTAACTTCTTTCTGATTTATTTATATGCTGAATTCTTTTTCTTGGTGGGAACACATATTGCATTCTGGCATTGCTGCTTCATATATGGCTCGAGAGACTCAGATCAGGTTCCTGAACATGGAATTAATCTCTATTTCTGCATCCCTTCCATCATCCTGAACTGTATCAGCTCAATGCCAGGTTTCCACTGGATTAAAACTTAGAAGATTCTAATAATACTAACCCTGCCTCCCAGCTTTCTACATTAAAGATGTTGAGCGTTGGTTTTGGATCTTGTTTCTAGAAAATGAGAGACAGTGAGTAGAATAACACGTTATTAGGTAATAATAGTTAATGGTTTCAAGGATTTTTTTAAAAAAAGAAGTTTAAATAGTGTTGATTTTTTTTCTTCACAGAGTCATTCCCTACTGAAATAACACTGCATTGGCAGTTGCCCTCATAGTAAGACTTGAGGAAGACTTTTCTGTTAATCAGTGTTTGGTTGTTTGACACATTTAATAGATGAACAGTGTTGAGATTGGTAAAGGAGAAAGTGAATTTATTCGGGTGAACAGAGTTGTAATTTTTTCCAAAAGTATTTTAGGGCTTCTTTTCTAAGATTTAAGCATTATGTTGATACACAAATGTACATTGAAGTGTAGCTATTTGGCTGGTTTTTTATCAAACCGTTGAATCAATCTTGCTTGTTTTGGCAGCCAATTTTTAAATACTCAAATGAGAGGCTTAAAAATATTGACAATGAAAACCTCCAAGATTGCTTTGAAATCCTGTTTCCTTCTTGGCTGCTATAGTAGATTCCAGACATGACTCCCCTACATGTATTAATTCTATACAGCTGTTGCCTCTTTTATGTGCAAGAATGTACAGGTGTAGATTCGGTAATAATGTGACATCAGTCAAGATTAGCCGCGTCAGACGTTGCCTGCTCCCTGTCTGCTAATCTGAAAAGGTAGACTCCTTTGAACTACCAGTTGACCTGAAGTAGGTGACTATATAATTAGATTACTTATTTATGTTGTTGAGATATGTGAAGCATCCAAACTTTCTATAATTAAGAGGATGGGCAACTCTGTAGCTTATATCCTCTTGCTGATGTCTTCTGTGCTCCTTGATTGAACTGAGATGACTCCATTTTGCCTGACAAGATATTTTTTTGATAGCAATTGAGCAACAATTAAGCAGTGCATTCCCAAGCCTCTTCTCTTGCGTCTTCCTTATAATAATCTGCCTTTAAGCTTGGATGTGTGATACAGCTAGGCAACTTGCTATCAAGGGGTCTCAGTGGTTCTCTATTGTACTTCTGAACCCTTTTTTCTTGTAATGGAGAAAGGCATTTGCTCCCTGAAAGAGCAGTGGTGATGAAGATTGTTTTCATTTTCACGACTGGTGTTTCATTGTGATAAATGTGTATGAAAACTGTGTAGCTGGTTATTCAGACAAATACCAGTTTGTCTGAAAATGAAAAGCAGATAATGGTCTGCTTTTATGGAAAAATGCACCTTTGGAATCACACAGTGTGAAAAATAATTCACAAAAAATGTAATAGAAGGAAGGAGAGGAACTCCTGAAAATTACTGCTGTTGGAAGATGTCTCTCTGCTAGGTCTCATTTTTGAAGCACAGAGCTCCTATGACTGCCACTGGAGGTGCATACGTGTGCACGGAAAACTTCATCACAGAACATTTTGGCTGCCTCCTTGTCATTTGTTTCCTGAGATAACAAATCTGTATGTAACAGAAGTGAAAGCTGAAAGACTCAAAACTAACTACAATCTGTAGTACTCCACTGACATATAAACTTAATTTAAATATAGTATTGAAGTTCATGGTGGATTTCTACTTGTCACAGCTTTTTATTGTCTTAGTCATCACTCCTCTTCTTAGCTCCTTCAAAAGGGCACCACTAAAAATTGATGCTATTATTTTTCACTTGATATTTGACTCCTGTTCTGAAGCATACTGCTTGTCACCATCTGCCTGTTCCAGTGGTTATAACTGAAAGCCATAGCTAAACCTTTCTGTTTTCCGAGGAGTTTTATGCAACTGAAGTCAGATGCTGGGAATTTGGACTCTCATGTTATCCCTCTTGGTCACTCCCTCTGTTTCATTAGGCCCCTGTCTTTGGGTTTGGTGGCCCTTATGAAAATGCCAAAGCCTTTTAGGATGCTTCTCATACCATGGTCTTGGGAGTGGGGTTTTGCCTCTGGGCAGTTCAGTCTTGGTAGTTGCACAGCTGTTGTTATAATTGAAATCACAGCCAGCTCCCAAGCAGCAGTATTTTTGTAGGTAGTATAGTGAAGTCCCAGTCTTGATGTCACTGAGGTTAATGGAAGTGTTTCTCTTTGATCGTAGGATCTTTTGTTTGGACAGTAAGTTTTTAAGAAGATAGAAGTATACAGGGATTTAATTGTTTGTATTAGTATTAATTGAGATGATTTGAATTGTTCAGTATTTAGTCAAGTAACTAAATGCTTATGCTTCACAGTGGTGCAGCACATTTGGGTAACTGTCACGTCACTGAAGTTTAAGGAGTTATTCCGGAGTAAAATTGATGAACCATAGTATAGATTTGAGTCATTAGTATCTTACCTTTCTTGCATTTGTTGCACAAATATGGTAAATGACACTTGCTTGTTTCATCCCTTGGGATCAGAATTCACTGGGTTTTCTTTATTATGTCTTCCTCTAAAACAGAATAAAGTACTATCACTGGTAAACTTATTTTGTGCCTTACAACACTGGGTGCTCTTGCAAAAGCTTGCATTTCTGATTTTATATGATTTCATCAGCATCCCAGTTTATATTACAAATGGTAAGACTTTGGCTTGGATGGTAACAGAACATTTTGGTAATATGAATCCTAAAGATTCAAGAAAAATCAAAAGCTGAAAGCTGTTGAGTTTAAATGGCAACAAGAGGGATTGCCCAGGTATCTGTGTGGTATTGTATAATAGGACAATCTAAACTTGAGGCTGGGTGAACACGGAGGGCTTGACAGAGTGCGTGTGTATTGATGGTTACAGGTAAGGCCAAGGGTACTTGCCGTGCCAGGTATTGTTTCAATAACTTTAGGACCAAAATGATTTTATTTCCCTTTTGTAACAAATAACTATAAGTGGCAGTGTTGGAAAAGGAGGAACAGTTAATTTATTCTTATTTTTATTATTAATCTTTAATTACATGAGGAAATGAGGACTTTTAGTATGCAGATGCTTTGAATAACAGGATATGTGAGGTTTTATAGCTTGCACTGTAGGATAGACTCAATGCCTTTTTCTGTAGGCATTCAATGTAAAATAGAAGTATGAAAAGGACCTCCAACAGATGATTGGTAAGAGATTAAGAGATGAAACTCTCAAATGAAAGGAAATTAAAAGTCATGGGTTTATTTTTTCCCTTGAAAAGGAGAAGTCTTATGGTTCGCTTGCTAGAATAGCAGAGGATGCTGTCAGACTCCTAAGCTCATTCTGACCAGCTCAACCGACTGTGGCTACAATCGGTTCTAAACCTACCCTGAAGTAACATCATCGTTAAACCTCAGTTGGCTGAATTGCGAGCTCCCACCCAGAACAGGTTTCTGTTGTGCTTTTAAATCTCTAGTGTTTTACAAGGATATGTACATTCAAATCTTCTACTACATATCTGAGACCATTCCCTGAGTGATGCATTGAGTGTGATGACCCATAAAGGTTTTTCCCTCTGTGTTGGGCAAATCATTTAGTGCTAAGCAAGTCAGAGGAGAACAGTTCAAAAAATTATGGCAACAGCATGGCTTCATTTCAGTCTACATACATGAGTTGTATGCATCATGTGAAATTATTGCTGGGACCTGCCACAGAAGAGGAAGAACACAGCTGACTTTTTAGTATGTTCCTCACACAGTGCTGAATGTAAGATACGGAGAGTCTGAGCTTGTGCTGATGCAGGAGCTGACCTTATTGAAGGCGAAAATGGTTTAAAAAAATGTATGAATCTTTTCCCATGCTCTCACAGAAAAACATTAGGAAGAGTTCATTGTGTCTGGAATGTGATAGTCCATTCCTTTTCATCCCTTTTGGCCTGGTTTGTTGTTGTTTTACTTCTGTTGAATAGTGATGCGAGTCTCTCAATTTCAGTGGTGATTTAACTTTGCCAAAGAGTTGTGTGGATGCAAGGCACACCCATTGTTGTGGTTTAAATGTTTGTATTACAGTGTCACTTGGTTAGGTGGGAGATGAGGATGCACCTGTGTCCTGTATGAAGGAAACTAAGTGCATGGGAATGTAAGGGGATAGAAAGACAATTTAAAAAGAGAACTAAGAAGATTTGGCAGGCTGTAAATCACACTTATGAAAATCTAGTTCTTGAACCAAGACATTTTTCTTTAATGGAAACAAAAGTAGAACATTGTAAAATTTTAACTGTAACTTAACCATTTCTGTACATTTTGACATCCAAATGGTCTGTTTTCTGTAAGCTTTGTTGATAGATACTGTTTATCACAGGGACTAGTCATTGCAAAAGACAAATAGCTTGCATTAATACACAAACTAATATACACACCATGTGGAATGCTATTACATGTTTCATTTGGAACTTTAGAATGTATCTTAAAAGAGGATGTATGACATGCATGTAACATTTAGGTGAAATGATAGGTGCATGTGGTTCAAGCTTTCACCTGCAGCTTACCGGTGCAAACAACCGGGCCCCAAGAGCACAGCCAGCCCTGACGGTCCCTGCTAAGCCGGACCCACACACAAGCCCTTATTCCAGCCCATGATGGCTGGGGCTGCCCCAGTGTGCGCCCCCCCCTCCCCGGGGCTGCTGCCAGGCCCTGCCCTGCCACCGCTCTGTGAGGAGCCCCTTATGCCCCCAGCACTCCAGTTGCTGCTGGCTCCAGCTGTGCCCTGATGTGAAAAAAGTTGAAGGAAAAAAAAAAACTAAACGCAACCATAAAACTGAACAACAGGAGCTTCTCTCCCAAACTTCTTGTCTTTGGCAAACGGTTCAGCTGCAGCGTTGACAGCCAAAGACAAACACAGAAATGCTGCAGTAGTCACTTAGATTCCCTCTTGCTGAAGATGGATGTGATCGATGGAACGGTCCCTGTCCTTTCTCATGCACCTTCCTGGCACCAAGATAAAGTAATTTCTCCTCTGACTACTTCAACCAGAACAGGTTTCCATTTGTTTTACTTTCTTCTGCCACGCATGGTTTGCCTTCCAGCAGCAGTGAGAGAAGTTCACCTGAAGCTTTCACTCTGTCTTGGGTAGTTTGTTCATCCCCATCACTTCTGGACCCCAAGCAGGGCCGTTACTCTCTTCTGTCTTGTGCTGGAGATGGGACTTGGCAGACCACCTGCTGGCTGAGCTGTGCTGCAGACCATCTATCAGTACAGTGCTAATTAATTATCTGCTGGTGAGAACCAGAGGGAGCAGTGGCGGAAGCCTTCCCTTAATGCAGGCTATTTTTCTGGCTAGAAAAGTGCAAGAGAACATAACTTGTGTTTACAAGTGCACTTACAGAACAAAAGCTGTTAAAAAAGGTAAAGAAAATTGCGTTGTCCAAGTGCTGTAAGGAGGAGAGCTGGATTGGGAGAGTTTGAGTGACTTGACTGATTATAAGTTAAACTAGTTAGGCTGTTGTGGCAAAGAACAAATCTGTTTGTTTACTAGTAGTAAACACTGCTGCCGTAATCTGTAATAATGGCATCAGTGCAGCCAGACAGTGTTCTGTTACAGTGAACTAAAATTAAGAGATGAAGTTAAACTACTGTAAACACGCAAACCATTTGTAAAAAATGGGGAGAACACTGGCTTTCAAAATGAGGGGGGGAAAAAAAAGAGCTTTGTGCTGCAACTAATTAAAAATTAATTAGAGGATTACGCTAACAGTTACAACTTCATGGCTCTGAAACTTAGGGTGGAGATACGCCATCTGTCTTTGAGAGCTTCTCTGTTGGCTTTGGCACAGCAAGGCTATTTTCACACAGCCTCTAGGACATGTGGTTAAATGTGTTTTATAGGTGGAGCTGTGACATTTAGCTGCTGAGCATCTCGGTTACCTTGCATTAGCAAGGTTGTCCCTGGTGTACTGATTCCTTTGGAAAAGGGGCGCATCCTGCTTAGGTGAGGAGTGCAGTGAGTGGAGAGTTTAGTACAGGAATGAGAGGAAGATGAAGGAGCATAGGGGTAGGGGCATCAAAAGGATGGAAACGCAAAGAAGGAATGGAGATTGACTGGCAAAAAACTGAAAGGGGGAAGACTCAGTGGGGTGGAGAGGAGCAGGAGACCAAGAATAGGACATTTAGGAGGAAGAGATGGGGAGAAGAAGGAAGGAGAGCCACAAAAGCCCAGTTAGTTGCCCAAGAGGAATGAGAGCAGTTGCAGTAGTAGGTGGAGAAATGGCTTTGGAGAATGCACACTGGAAGCTGAGCCCAGTAATACTTGGTTTGCACAGGTTTTCTGTCCAAAGATACATTGAAATTGTAGAATATATGTCATCCTCCTTTTGTGGCTTTTCTCTGTAGAAGATAAAGGCCTTTTTTTATTGTCATCCTTTGCTT
This sequence comes from Falco punctatus, assembly GCF_963210335.1. NCBI lineage: Eukaryota > Metazoa > Chordata > Aves > Falconiformes > Falconidae > Falco > Falco punctatus. The sequence goes on from NC_137584.1 coordinate 18,095,154, forward strand.
CATCAGACAAGTGCTGGAAAGAGCAGGCCCTAGTCTCTTATTAGAATAGTTTAAATATTCCACCCCCCCCACCCCCCCCCCCCCAGTTTTAAGTTGAAAGTCCTTGCTAAAAGACTGTATGTTTACAAATCAAGCATTCTGATTTGGAATAGGAATTGATAGTATTAAAGTTGCAAATCCAAGATAGGAATTTCAGGAAATCCTTATGGTTAGATCTGGCCAGAATAGTACATGAGTGGGCCTTTCAAACACACTAACTAGGTGTTAATAGCACTCATTAAAATTTAGCTGTGGGATTTAAAGGGCTTGTCTATACATGCAGTTACAGGATTCCTTAGGTGGAGGGGGCTGCCTCCAGAAGAATGGTTTATATCCATTGTTCTTAATCCACTGTAGTCTAGTTTGTTTGTCCATTTAGTTTAAACTGGAGTAACGTAAGGTGATGGTGGTCATCGATTTAGGTGACATTAGTTTAAAAAATAGCTTTTTTAATTTGTCTTGTTTCTTGACTGCTTCAGAGACAGTGTGCTCTGTCTTTTCAGTTTATTCTGTGTTTGTGAGAATAAGGCACATCACTAAAAAAAAAAAAAAAAAAAAAAGGTAGCATTTCTGAAACTGCAAATTTAAAAAAGTTAAGAGCAAAGCTCCCAGGAACATCATGGAAATCAACACTTATGCTAGGAGCTACTTCAGAGGAGCTGTACGTGACTCCTAGGAAGCATGGATCTTGTAGATGCTTTCTGAATGAATGAGGACAGGGCATGACTGAGCTGCAGCTTGCTTTCTCAATTCCATCCAAAACCAGTTGAATTTTTTTCTGTTTATGGGTCTTGCAGCATAGTTGCTAGGATGATAAAACTCCATGTTAGAATTAGTATTAGAGGGAGAGGTTCCTTGGGAAAACTTTCTGGAGAAGGGGCTTTGCTGTTTAATCCTGGAATTATATTTCTCTTCTATGATCCCATCTCATAACAAAACAACCTGGAATTTTATTTTTCTTATATAATTACTAAATTTATATTAAGTCTATGTTGTATATAAATAAAAGTATATTATACATAATTTTATAAATATATATGCTCTTGGGCAGACATTGTGTTGCTTCATCTTGCTTTGCTTTCTGTATTCATTGCTGATGGATTAGGTGGTACAAGAAGTACAAATGGAGCTGTAAGATTATTTTCATTTACTTCCTTTAACCTTTTCTCTGTGGGGGCTTTTGTTTAGACCAGTTCTTGCGGAAGTATTGCCTCAAGATAAAAAAGCAGAAGAAAAAAAAAAAGGGGTGTTTGCAATAGCTGTCTGGTCTTGCGTTTTTTGAAGGAAGGCAATGGAAGACAGTCGGTGACTACCACAGTATAAACAAGCTAACAAAGAAATACAGTAAAATGCTATCCTTTTCCTGTCTTTTGTCTCCTAACTTTCTCTCAATCCATTTAGTTGTGTGAAGACAGAAAAGTGAAATACAGTTCATACTCTAGTTTGGACACTGGGCCCAGTCAACTACTGGGGCAGATGAGGCCAAGTTCACCACCAGAGTACGTAACAAACTGCTTGTCTGATGCCTACAGGCACGGAGGAGGACACCCTGTCTGTAGCGAAGTATGTGAATAACTGGTGTCTTTGTTATTACTGTTGTTACAAATACTTAGTTTTAACTACCTATTTGTTTAGCTGTGTTCAATGCAAGTTAAGAGATTTTCCAGTATATTCATAAGATACTTTAAGAACATTTAATGTGGCCACAGCTGGTACTCAGTTGTACTGGCATTTTACTAAATATGTACGTCTAAGTGGGTATGTTACTGCTTTTCATTTACTATTGCTTTATTTCAGATATAAGTTTCAGAGGATTTTTTTTTTTTTATTTTCAAGGGGATTTATTTTGAATGGGGGTGTGTTTGTATATTTATAATTTTCTTTCTGAAGATGTCTAAGCTAGCTACCTTAAACAGGGCATGAGCTTCTGTTTACTGCTGGTAACCATGATTCATCTATGTTATTTTTAACATTGCAAACATTCATGTATTTCTTTTCCCTAAATGAGTGATTTTTTTTTTTCCTCCTATGGTTGAGTTTTCCATTCTATTTACCATAAATCTGGAAACCTAGGTTATATAACTGTCACCCAACAAGCTGCCTAGAATTGAGTATTTTAACAATTGCTATTGTTGTGTTGTAACTGGAGCTCTTAATGTAGGGTGACATCCTTGCCCTTTATTAGCCAGTAAGCTTTGTGCAGCTGTTCTGGGTAGCATTTGGAGAGACAAGATCTGTCACAGCTTGAAAACGAGGAATGTCTCTGTGGTAGGCTGTGTGATTGATATAACAAAAAAAAAAAAAAAAAAGTATCCTTGAAATTCATGGACAGATTTACGCATGTAAACACATCCAGAGTCATGCTGGTTTGATTCTGTCAGTCCAGTGAAGACCTGAAGAATTAGACAGACTTGGTTTCAGTTTTTTCTTTTTAACCTCCCTAGGAACATTGTCAGAGCCAATCTTAACAAAATTGTTCCAAAATAAATTATATTGCCACAGAAGCTAGAATTTCTGCTGTGACTACCATTCTGAATAATGCGTTGCAAAACTCAGGTTTTCCTCTCCTTCAGTGGCAGCATTGTGTGTCCCTCAGGGATTTTGGAGGAAATGCTCAGAACTACGTAATTGGCCCAAGAAAATACTGATGTGCCTGGGAGACTGGGTTCTGATCCTGCCTTTAAGCTTTGTAATGTTAATAAATACTGTATTTTTACATTTTTGTGATGGTGTACAACCTCAGTAAGCCATTAACCTGTAAAAAGTTTGTATTTACAAAGATAGCGGTGCCAGGCCTGCCTATTACACAGCTTTTGCATTCTTTTACCTTTTGATTGTTAATATTCAGTAATTTTTACACTTTTAGTCATAAAAGTGTAGTGTTTCAAAAATCTCTTCTTGTATAAGTGTCCTTCACTGTTGCTTGAAAGATCTTGTCCTGCTCACTGGTTTGTAAGTCATGGACCACTGCTGTAGCATCTGCCCCATTTACCTCCTGCTTCAGGTTTATGGTCTGTATAACTGCAGATCCGGTATTCTTGCATGAGACTCAAAAGAATTGATATTCCTCGTGGTAATCTTGGGGTAAGAAATACATAGCCCATTCTGGCATGGGGACATTTCCCGAAGATCGCTGTGTTGGGGCTTTGCTGGATCATACCTGTATGTGGTTCATGGAGCATCTTTGCGAAATATGTTACATTCATATTTCATTTTTATTAGCAGAAAAGCTTGCTGATTTTTCTAGGGGATCATTTAATCAGGTCTATTATATCACTGTAGCTGCATGTTACATGAAAGAATACAAATTTCATGAGGCTGAATTTGCTGCAGTGAGTGTAGAACACACCTGATGTGTAGAACAAGCCAGTTGTTAACAAAATCCCACTCAACTGAAAATAAATTTCTCTCCACCCCGGGTTGTAGCCACGCTGCTACTGCAGTACTGTAAAATCAAGTACTTAATATCTTGTCAGCATCTTGTGACTGGGCAGACTGTATCCTGTTTCATTACAGTAATTTCAGACAGTAATTCATTTGATCCTTTTATCTCAGGCAGTAACTATTTGAGACTTACAAGCCAAGCCTTGGGCTCTTAGCTTAAAAAAACCCACCCACCCACCCCAAAAAGCCAACCTTCCTTCCTTCAAAGAACTGGGAGATTTATAGGGACTGTTAGGTGGCACCTGAGCTTGCTTTTCATAAGGTAGTTGGTAATAAAACCGTTGAACTAGGGTGCGTGGTGCTCAGCATGTGAGCACTGTGCACCCTATGTGACCGGGTGCCAAAACCTGCCCTGTGCACCCTTTCATATCCGCTTCGGCTGGATTGGCCCTGGCCATGGCTGTAAGCTGCAAAAGAGCCATTTTAGCCTAACAAACTGTTTGTTTGTCATGTTTCTTATACGTGTCGCTGCATATATAAGGCAAGACTTTGATTTGTCCCTAAATACCATGGTAACATACAAGAGAACAGAGCTAAACCGGGCCTGCTGGTTAACTGTCACTAAAGTTTGCTCATGTTTCAAGGGGGTGGGTCTGCCTCTGCTGCAGTGGGTGACTTTGTCCATCCAGCTGTCTTAGGTCTCCGTTTCCTTCCTATTTGGATAACAACAGTGTAAGTGAGAAGACAGATCTCTTCTGTAGCTGAACCCTTGGTTTGGTTTCCTTTTGCATGATTCCTGCTGTGGGTTCTTATGGGAGCCCCTTTGCTCCTCTGTGGTCACTCCTGTCACCTGGTTTCCTTTCATCAGTTCTGTCACACAACCTCGTGTGCCAGGGACCCTCCTTGATCTGGTCCTTGACTGGCATGTGTCAGTGTGCAAGTTCTTCAGCTCATGGGCTACGAAGGTTCATGAGGTTTCGTGATCATTCTTAGCATAAGATTTCTGCTTTTAGGATGTTAAATCTCTGTGTATAGAAGTGCTGTTAATTTTGTATTCCAATAATAATAAAAAGCTATTAGAACAAATTCCGTTTATAGTCGGTAATATTTGCAAGGACTAAAAATACGTCCTAACTTGGATGGTGAGGCAAATTTTGGTCTGGCAAGCCCAGTGCTGGTAATCAATCCCTCTGCCTGGGACAGGCAGGTGGCATGTCACTCAGCCTGTCCCCTGCTGTCATCCTGTCTCTGTTGTGCTTGTGCTCCCTGTCTCAGAGTGTATTAGGCTCCTTAAGGTTGTATTTCATCTCCTCTTATAGCACAGATCTCCTATTAAGTATAGATCTTTAAAGATTTAGAGGGAGCCAGGCAAACATGGAATGAAGTCATTGCAGTGGCTAGGTTGGTGATTTTTGTAATCGAGTTACAGATTATCCTATCTTCTGACCTAGTGTTCTTCCGAGGACTTGGAGTTTTCTGAATGATTTGTGTTCTAGTTATGTTTCCTGTGATTTCTCTCTACCTACAAAGAAACTTTTGTTTGTAAGCTTGAAGTGCATTACTGTATATTTCAGAGCTCCAAGAGAAAATCATGATTCTCGGTGTTCTACCATATTGTTTTCAGTTTTCCTCCCATGAGATTGAATGAAGCTAATAAAAATTTGAATTACAGGACTGAAGAAAATCAGCTACCACTGAAGTCAGCATATGTGTATTTTTAGTCCTGTGAGAACAGAAATTGGCTGTCCAGATTTTAGTGAATAATTTATGTTTTGCTGAGTTGAGAATATATAGAGTATGGCTTTTAAAACATGAGTTAGCCTGTAACTGAAAATCTGGCTACAGAAATCATTTGAAGCCTTTGGGTCTGAAAAGCTCAAAAGGCTTAATTACTTAAGAGTAAGGGGAGGTGGAGCTCATAAATGAGTACTGTCGCTTCCAGAGGAAAGGTATTGTACAAGTGTACTCATTTGGTGTTACAATTGGTGTGAAATCTGAGTACCTTTTATGCTTCTGGCTAGGCAGCTGAATCCAAAAGGATGACCTTTTGGGATTCTTTGGTACAATGATTTTGGCAGGCAAGCTTGCATTAGATAACAGTGTGGTTTACACTGGAATTTGTCAAGAGTAAAAGTGTGATGTAAAGTTATGACAAGATACACAAGCCTTTTGTATACTTTCAAGTTTCCAGATCTGAAGGATGCTGGAAGCCTGTTCAAACTCTGGCTTCATGGATGCCCAGCTTGTTGGGTGCAAGCATTTCAGATAACTGAAACTTATTTGCTGTGGAAAAAATGTAGTATCTGCACACATGCCTAAGAACAAAACTTGATTTTTGGCTTTGTCTTTTACGGAAAATATTGAAATGACTTAATAATTTAAGACTAACAGTAACAGTAAGTAAGGATATGAAATGGATTTAAAATGTTGTATAAATTGTAAACCCCAAAATTTTTAAATTTAAGTGATTTAAGTGTTTTTCTTCCAGACTAACTTTCTGGAGTATTCTTTGGGTTTGTGGTTGGGTTCTTGAGAACAGATGGAGATACCTTAATACGAGTTAGTGGCGTGGGTCTTTTTTGTCAGTAGCAGAGAAAAGACAGCCCTGAAAGAACTCATTTTTCTCCATTGCTTACAAAGAAATGCTGTTGTGATTCCTTTAGTTGGATGCATCCATACTGTAGACTTTGTCAGGTAGGTCAGATGGATTGTGCTCCTATCATTTTAATATTTTAAATTGGCCACAGCAGAGGTATTAAGGAATAGTCTTAGGAGGGAAAAATCTTGGATTTTTTACTATGCCTGTTGGAGTTGGGGGTTGATTAAAACCAGTGATATTAATGTAATTTTGAAGAAGGTTTTAGGTATATTACTTCACAGTGTTTCAAATGAGTTTCAGAATTCCCTTACGAGATTTCAGAATGCAGGGTATCAGCCTGGTACTTTTTGCAGACTCATATGGTCACACACGAGGGGATGGTTTAAGGCAGTAGGATTATGACCGCATGTAAAGTGATATCTCTAAGTATACAAATGTACATTTTGCTAATAATTTTTGATTATGCTCTTGGTTCAAGATTCTCTGGATCTTTCATAAAACCAGTAAAGCTTTGCAGTTGTTATGCAGAAACTTTATTTTAAATGTACTTCATATCTTTCTTCAGTGATAGTTCCTATGTTAAGTAGGTTACCTCGGGTTACAGAGCTCTCTACCTTTCTCTTTCAGGTACATCATAAATAATATGGTTACTTTAATAACTTCCTCTTTGCAAATAATTACTTGGAGAGGAGAAAATTTTGAAATCTCTGAGGTAAAGATGTGTTTGCCACTAACTGGTGGGGCTGAGATTTATGCATATATTGCATTGGCTTGTTTTGTTTCAACAGACTTTGTAACAGACTACGTTTTTGCTCAGTTGCTGGGGGATGCTGCTGGTTTTATTTCTAGACTTGTGGGAAGGATCTTGTTGATGATGCAGCTCAAAAAGTGGTTATACTGTAAAAAGTATATAGATGAGAGAAGGAATTTCTGAAAACTATATAGAAAGAGGCATAATACGGACAAAGTATGTGTAGGTTCTTGATCCAAATCTTTAGAGCTCCAGTACACCAACGTGCTTGTGGTAGTTGGATTCTATTTGTTGATGCTCATGATACACCTAGTTTGGTTATAATTTTTAGAGCTTGCAATCCTTTCATCTTTAAATCAAGAAAATAAGAATAGTTGCACAGTGTGTTCCCACACATTCGCTTTTTGTTTAAAGAATTTAATATGGTAAATGTTACATACATAAAATCCAGCATTCAGCTGAGATTTTACATGTGACTGTTTTATTTAATGCCAGGGAATGTTTTAGCATGTTGAGAGCTTTGTATTCACTTTGCTTTTTTTTAAACCCTTTTTCACCTTTGATCTCTGTGACTACTCTGAAGCAACTAACTGCACTCCCCTTCCTCCCTTGCTGTTTAGGTCTCTCTTTAGTTGTTTCAGTGGCTTTTCCTTGAAGGGAGTCCTCCTCATCCTCCTTTTCCTTACTCTTTTGAGATTGTGATGGCCCTTTGGTGGTCTTACCTCCCATTTTGTATTTCCAGGCAGTCTGATCCATCGTTGTTATTTCACCTGATGCTGTAGTGGAGCTGATTCAGCTATGTTTTGTCCCATCTCTTTATCTTTTATTTGCCTTGCCACCCCCTTGGGTGAGATACGACCAAAATTAAAGTCCCTGTCATGCTGATCCACAAACTTCCTCAAGGTCCCCTTTTCTCCATCACCCAACTACCTCCTCTTTTTTCTTTTGTCGCCGTTGAGAGCACTTAACGGTCACTAAGGCTGAAACATGCAGCTCTTCCCTTGGGCTCTTTCTCTGTAGCATTGGACTACAGGGTGCTTGTGACACCCTGACTTTCTTCCTGTGCGTACAGTGTAAACTGCCCTCCAGAGGGGTCTGAGTCTTGTACCGACTGCCATAGAATCCATCTTTATGCTACTCCAGATGTGAAGCTTAACCAGTCATTTCAACATATGCTTTCACTAAGATCATCATCTTCCTGTATTGCTGTGCTGGAATCCTCTTCTTCCACTATAAAATGTACAAGCTTCTTGTCTTTATCTTCAGTACCACTCACAGTGCTCTCTACCATATCATTTCTCATTCCTTAAATTTTCCTGTTCTTCAGACAGCCCCATTTTCAAAACTCCCTTTGCCGGTTGTTCTTGTGTTGGTTGTTACGAGCTGCTCTTTGTGCATGGCAATCATTTCTCAGAAGCGACCTTTTCAATTCCTTGAAACTTTAAAATCTCCACCCACGGTGGCACTTCTCTTATCTATGGGGCAGCATGGCACTGCTAGTTACATGAAGTCACCAGAGGTCCATGGACCTTTGAGTACAGGTAAAGGAAGACAGAGCATGTATTGAGGGAGGTTTAGACATCCCAAACTCCAGGAGATCAGTGGAGCAAAGGAGTCTCAGCTCCTCTAGCATTGCCTTGGTGTCTGCACCACAGAGTGAAATCCCAACAGGCTGGTGCAGTTAGGTCAGATGGGCAGGGGCATTTAGGTGATTAGGAAGTTTAATGAAGAAACAAAATACCTGCCCTAACATCATCCCCAAGCCTCACTGACCCGTTGTTCAATAAGCGTTAGTACTATCTCAGGACCTGATTAATCATTTTTGCATCACTATTGTGGATGATTCGAATGATACTGTATTTTCTTAATGAATACATGCTGCCATGAATATGGGAAGGAAATGGGTCATTGAATAAAATGTCATTTTAATTGGTTGTTTACATGTGGAAATTCACTTTCAGAAAGAGTGGTAATTATTTCAGGATAATTTTTATGTGACTAAATGAGCACTGTTTTTCCTTTCCCTGTATCCTGAGTTCACAGCTCTTAGATTTAACTTAATAGCACCAGCACAGCCACATAGAGGAATTACGTGGTTTACTAGCATAGGTAGGATGTTTGTTCCATAAAGAGCAGGAAATTTGTGATCATGCCAAAGTTCATACAGAATTTTCACAGCTCTCTGTGGAAGTGGAAGGCAGATACACATTTTGATACAGACCATGAATATTTGTGATAAGTCTGTGTTAAATGGGGAGATGCAGAAGCTGGATAAATGCTTAGCAAGTTTGCAGTTTGCATGCTGTAGACTCTCTGAAATCTAGAAAAAAAAAAATAAGATGGGAAAGATAACTTGATTATTGGGGCTGCCTGCCTGCCCAGGAGATCCTCCCTCCTCCCCCTCAATGCTGTTTCTAGTTGCTTTCCAGTGCTTTTCCAGATGTTTGTACAGCTGTATATTCTGTATTAGCACCGCCATATTCTGTATAGCATCAGTGTATTTGAAAAGCAGTTGCATCTCAGTCTTTAATTTTCATATTTTTCTACTAAACATAATTTTGCACATCTGAGCATGACAGTTCAGTCAACTGGCCTCTCTTTACATGAAAGATAAAAATGCTTTGCTGAGAAATCTTTGTGAAGTGGATTATGACTGTAGATGCTCCTGGTGAAACAAAAAGTACTTGAAATGGTTCAACTCAATGAAAGCATTTACTTTGGGGTTTTGTGTGGTAATCAAGAAAAGTGGTCAGTGAAATTTCTGAACTACTGTAGGCTTGTTTTAAAAATAAAGTGTGTTCTTTGGGCCAAGTCTTCAAATGAAATTGGCTGGGATACTTTTTTATTTTAATATTTAATATTTTACTGTTTTTTTTTTTAATGTGAGCTGGCATTAAATCTCTGAAAGTCTGATAGTAGTTTCAGAGTGTGTGTGTCCTTTGTCTTCCTACAACACAGAAAACATCCTAGTAGTTATTTTCATGTTTCTTTGTTGTGGAGGAGAATCTTCTATTGTTCATGAAACTGAAAGGAGAACAACGGATGAGTGTGCTGGTGGAGATGAATGAAACATCAGCTGATGAGGTGGTTGTGTTTTTGGTTTTTTTTTAACGCCTAGTGATTCTGATTCTTGTTCCAGTTATCTTGACACCACATGCAAACCGAATTAATCTCCTTTAAGTGTATCAGAGTATGTAAAGATCAGAGGGAGAGCAAAACCAGCTGATTTAGCTATCACAGATCTCTGCCCATACCCCTTCAAGTTCTCCCATGACTCTGCTAGTGAGGATATTAATGCTGCATTAAAGTTTCAGTCTTAGCTTGTATTGAGGAAATGGTGGTGTAAACCATGCTGTGTAGAGGCTCTGTGTGTGTGTCACATGGAAACATTCCTGCTCTCCCTCCAGTTTTTCACGCTCTGCGGCAGCCTGGAGTTGGTACAGTTGCTGCAAGCACAGGACTTCAAAGGCTGGCTGAACAGCTTGCAAGGGGAACACTTGCTTGGGTCATCTCAGGACCTTTCCATAGATATCTTGGAATGTATCCCTCTGCTTTTCTCCATGCGAGAAGGTAAAAAGCAGAGCAGGAGTCATCAATCAAAGGACAGAAATACACAATGTCAGTGTAGATCTCTACTGGCTTCTGGGGGCTTGGGGAAAATAACGACCATTTTCTTAGTGCAGCGCTGCTTAGTGCTGTGACCTGAGTTTGCGCTAGATTGAGCCTCATAAACCTTTTGCTGTTTGGTTAGGCACATCTTTCCAGTATGGGATTTCTGTTAAAACTCACATCAACATTTTAAAACAGCTAAGCTGTAATCTGACATTGTAGAAACCCATTTCTGATTTGTATCAAAACTTCCTTGATCACTTACCAAAAGGGAAACCCCCCAAAACCCACCCAAGAAATCCCAAAGACACGCCCAAACTTTTTCTTTTTTTAAAAATTTGTTTAAATTCTGATTGGGGTGTTAATCTAAAAATGGGTGATATAGCACTTCTTGACTTGCAGCTGTGATACACCTCGCAGACAGGGTAATGTCTACTGCGTTGTTTGGTGTTTTTTTTTTTTTTTTTTTTTGACTACGTGCAGTTTTTATGTGTCTTGATAGCTAGATGTGACATTTTCACATGGGTCTTCTCATATAAGAGGCAGAAATTAGATAATACTGAAAACAGAATTGAGTTGGAAAATAAGTATTTTTGTGGCAGTTTTTTAGTGCCGCTCACTGCCATCTGTGGAGTTCTGCTTTGTTGGGCTCTTCGCAATAGTGAAGCATCTGTCCTGCTGTAGCGCTTGAGGGAGAGTGCTGCACGAAGGGAAGTAACATTAGAAGGCCACTGAGCTTCGGGAATTTTGTTCAAAGGATTTTGTGCTAATGCAGTACCTATGCAGGAGTGATTTTCTGGTCAGAAAAGAACAAGGCGTGAAGATCTATAGCACCACAGAGGACAAGAATGTTTTCTTACATGATGTTAGTTAATCTGAATTGATTAATGATGTTTTTTAAAAGCCTAAATAAGTCAAATGCTATATTGACTTTTTTTCTCCCCAAATGGCACAGGCTTATAGGTAACCACTATTATTTCATTATTTCCTTGTATTTCTCCTGTGGTCTATTTGTATCTGTTGTTGATTTCTTGCTTAACACTTCAGTTGTCAACTTTCAGGGGCTGGGACCCTTGTATAATTTATGTTTCAGACCTTTTTGGAGCACTCATCACGGGGACAGGAAGAGACTAGAAAAATGCTTTTTGAGCTTGTTTCATGTTTAATTTCTGATCAGATGTGAGGTAGGTAGTTAACTACACTAATAATGCAAAGGGCTGGCTGACCGAGATCCTATGAATACGAAGTGATCCCTTGGGGTTCTTCTTGGTTTTGATGTATGTGCACACACTCTTAAGTATTCCTTTCATACAGGTGTGGGAATCCTTAATTTACATTCCTGCAAATCATATCAGAAGTATAGTTCTTGTTCCAGTAGTTGAAGTTCTATGTAGCAACTTCTGTATAGGATGGTAAAGCCAGGCAAACCTGCAGAAATTTTATGCAGCTGATTTAACCCCATGTATTTCAGGGATGAGCCAGTTGAATTCTTCAACCTACTTCAACCACAGATGGAAAGTAGTGGCAGGAAAAAGATCCAAGTGAGAATTTGATGAGTGCAGTTTCTTATTGAGCCAGATGGGTGTGCAATTAGCAAATTTTTTAATATTTTCAGGGCACAAAGGATTTATTTACTGCCTGTTGTGGTTTCATGTTCGCCTGCATCTGTAGGGCTGAGGTGTGGTACGAGCTGGTCACTCTTACAGTTTAGATTTTTTTTGTGTGGTTTTGTCTGCATGTGGTCTTTATGTTTAATTTTGAGGTGGTTATAGCTCTGTCAAAGTCAAGTGGGAGTTTTATGATTGCTCTGTCATCTGCAATTAGGCTTAAACTCTGACCTCCAAAAATATCAAAAAGTCTCACAGGGTGGTAACAGAGAACAATATTCTATTACACCTTCTTACTTTTTGTTTCAGCAGATCTCTCCTGGTATTAGTCTGTATCAGTCTGGATTATGAATGCTGATGTTACAGTCAAATATGTCTGAAATTCATGTTGTCGTGCATGATCTGATATACCTGGGAAGCAGCTGCTTTGGAAACTGGGAAGATTTAGTCACAGTAGCCCAGATCTTAATAAACTGAAAAATCTGTCTGTGGTCTAGAGCGTGAATTCGTGCTCCCATGTACAGCTGCGTTAGTACAGTTACTTACCCAAAGTAGCTTTTTAAAGAGTGTCCAGGGTTCATCAGCAGGAGCCTGAGCTCTTCCTTGGGGCCAGGAGTCATGCGGGGAGCTTCCTGGATTCCAGAGAAGTCTTGTCCTCCTGATTGATTCCTGGAGTTCTGCTAGATCTTCATCTTGTATAGGTCTCAGGAAACTGTGCTTACTTGTTTGCGTATAGAATTGAGTCTTTTGTTTAAGAAACAATACATGAACAACTGGTGGATGTACAGCTGGAGGGTGCTGTGCAGCTAATGGTACAATTTTATTGTCGACTCTGTATTTGAATCCTGATAAGCCCATCTAATCAATTTACGTGTTTGGGGATCCGAGTATAAATGTTGCATTTCATTTTGCAGCAGGGTATCAACATGTCTTTCAGATAGCACTATATTTTGTGAAGCCTTTTACAAGGGCCGATTGCAGAGCAAATAGAATGGCTTACATGTGACTACAAACTTTTTTATTTTGGAAGCCTTTTTATTTCATTGTAAGTATACTGCTAATATATCAAATCAGTTATTTTCAGATTTTGTGGTCTGTTCTATCCATCTTAACACATATTCGTCAAACATTATCATGGTATTTAGTTACGAAGAATTACAGAGTTTCAAAGATACGTATCATTCCAGATCACAACATTTAAACTTCTGTAATACTTTTAAGTCTTCTCTCCATGAATTAATCTGCAGTATTGTTTCATTACTTCATTTACAAGGCTGGGAAGCTGCTGAAGTGGGTCAGTGGAGTTGGGTGAACAAACATGCATTAAGTAAAACACAGGTGAAAGGGCGATATCTTTGGGTTCTGTTTGCAGCTGTTGTAGTCAAGACAGCTTCATTAGGAAGCCCATGTAAGGGATGGCTGAATGTAATGCAAAATAAAAGGAAGTTTCCCAGTTTATTTTCAGTCTTTGTCACTTTTAGAATGTGTTTTCCTGCAACTTTTATAAAATGGAGCATTTCCCAGTCTTTAGTGCATTTATGTCTGTTGTTAAATTTAGTTCACATACTGCCTATGAATTACATTGCCCATTTCTTTATAGAACATCTTTCAGAAAAAAATTGCATTTTTTTATAGCTAAATGCATACCCATAGAAATGACTTGGCAAGTAATTTGCCATACAATCTTGTGAAAGAGAAATAAAAATACTATTTTTGAAAAATATGTCAGAGATCCTAAACATTTATTGTTTTGCTGTCATGAAGGCTGAACTCTAATGATATAAAAGCCAATGGGGGCTTTACTTAGTAAAGGTTAGCTGTTAACTTGAGTGAGATCTGAGTTTGGTCCTATTTGATTGTAGTTCCAGGAAAAACACACGATTTCTAGTTCATGTTCAGCTCGTGATGTATGTAATCCACAGTTTAAAAAAAGTAGAGCATGAAGGGACATCAGACTTTAAAATAAATGGGCAAAATTTTTACTCTGATTTATCTTTGTAATCAGACCAACGGTATATGTGACCTTTGATACAAGAAACCTGGTTGTTTTTCAGAGGAAATGAAACTGGAGAGACTTCTTCACAAAATAATTCTTCACAAAATAATTGGAGCAACCAGAACCACCAGGGGTTCACATTTTATTGCTATTTAGATTAACAGTGTAAAGCTCAGGATAGGAGTAAATTTGAATTGCTTCCATAACTATGTGCATGTATGATCTGACATGACATATAAAATGAAGCTGTCTAAGAGTTAATGGCTTGCCTGATAAAGAATATGTAGAAGAGGACCCACTCTTTCAAAAGAACCTTGCCATATCAACACAGACCTCACCTGAGGAGGCAGTAAGTAAGTGGGATAAATTTTCTGGAAAAATAAGTGTCAGATGGTGCCATTTGCTGAATATTTCTATTTGCAAGGGTAGGTTGATTGAGAGACACGCTGGGGTAGCCCAGAGTTTCACTTCACCAGTGTTCTTCTCTGACAGCAGCTGGTAGCGGATGCCTTGGTATAAGTAGGAGGAGGATTTAGTGGTAATTTTTCCACCCTTCATTGGTTTGTGGCTGAAAATACTGCAAAGTGATGAGAACACCAGCACGTAATACAAGCTTTTCTTACAGGTTTTAAACATAAATAACAAATATTTTGGGTGTGAGCACTTTCCCGTAGATTTTTCTGGTTGCTGCTGGATATTTTTTTGCATAACCTAACTTCCACTTGTAGCACTGCATCGGAGTGCCACATAAGAAGCATTTTGTGCCTTATCTTTCTGCCTGAAAAGCTGCATTTGTATATATGCAGTGGTGGCATCGTTCATGCCCCTTCGTGTATGTGTGGAATAAGTCAGTGGTAGTTGAAACTTCACATCTGTGAGCCAGGTCAGTTGGAATTGAAGCTTGTCATGGAGGAAGTGACGGCAATAAGCAGTAAGAAATGAAGGAACTTTACCTGAATGAAAGAAAGAGGGATTTAGTTGTTTGGTTTTTTTAATAATTTTGAAGAAGTGAGCCTTAATTAGGCAGTGCATTTCAAGAGTTTGTGCCTTACAAATGCCTAACAGCATTCATTTTTGCTTGCATTTCTTAAATAGTAGGATATGTAGTTTGTGTAGGCATCCTTGTTTGTCTTGCTGTCTCTTGATTATTTTTTTTGACAGGTCTTCCATGGGGTGAAACACCATCATTATGTCTATACTGAATTCTCTTATCCAGATTTCAAGATCTAGACTCATAAACTGTATCTATCTATCTACATATATCTGTGTGTGTACACCACCACCACCTCTCTCTATATATATATATTTAATTCTTCCTTCTCATGTGTGGACCATATCTCTCCCTTGCTCCATGTCCTTACTGTCTTTCTTCCTCTGTGTTGTCTGAACTGTGTACCTTACGAATCTGTCTCTAGTTATCCTCTTACTTTGTATCTGGCTGACAAGGCCTCCATTCAGTCCTTCTAAAAAAAGAAGTAATGTGATGCTGTCTCCAAGGCAAGCCTCTGCAAACTGCTAGTAGTGCTGTTCCCCAAGCTGTCCTGATATGTGAAGACCAACAAGGACATAAACAAGAAATTATATGATCTCTTGTCTCATAAATCCAAGGGGAAGCTGATCAAATTAAAACCATGACAGAGATGGTAAAATGTTGCTTTTAAGCTTGACGGATCTTTCCTTCTCTTCAAGAACAGCTGATGTAAGGACAGCACCATTATATATTAAAATGCGTGAAGTGTTCTTTTGAAATATAAAAAATAAAGCAGTATCTGTAGCAAACATGCTCTGTTAGAGGAAGCAGATGCCTAAGAAAAAGCTAGTTTGTCAGGTGAGCTTACTCTGAGAAAACTGTCATATTTACCCAGGGCTTTTGGGGTTGATGATAGCAAGAACTTTGTAGAAATCTTTCAGCTGAGGAAGCTAATCTTTCATGACAAACACTAAATGTATATTACCATTCTAGTTCTGGCTTGTTAAGTATTTCATAGAGGTCTGGGTATGGTATGGGGGTTTTTGTCTTGGTGTTATGTTTTGTCGGGTTTTTATGTTTTGTCGGGTTTTTATGTTTTGTCGGGGTTTTTTTGTTTGTTTTTATGAAGTTAGAAATTGTTGAAAGTAACTTGGGAGTTCCCTGTTTTGCTGTACTACTTCTCTTACAGTAAATACTTACCCCCCAAAAGCAGGTCCTGGAACTGTAATGCTTGCAGACTCAATGTTTATCTTGACTACTGTAGTGGGGTTGAATATACAGAAATCCCCATGTGAGGCCTCTAAGTTATTATTTTTAGATATTTTTTTTTAGGATTTCTGCAAGACCTCACCATAGTTGTCATCTTGTTAGAAACATGGATGCTAATTTGGCCTTGATATTTTTATAGCAGGAAGGGTACATTGTATTATTATCGGAAGTCATTGCCAAAGTGTAGAATTTTATAGGCTGTATGTTTTAATGGAAATTTGACACCTAGCACACAGTTCATGGCATTGCTCTGTACTCATACACTTTACTGTATAATAGAGTATCATTTTATTAATTTCTAACTTTATCTAATTTGGGATACTACACAGAATTGAGGATAATCCCAGTTCTTCATAAGAGAAGTAGCTTTCATTGAGTCATTGTTTCAGATACTCAGAGTTGATATACAAGGACTATGGGTAGGGGTAGTTTAAACCCAGCTATGGTTAAGAACACCCACTAATGATATGAAAGATGATACATGTCTGTAAGGTTATTCAAGCCATCCCTATGGAAAATCCTGTAGTTTTAACTTTCCAAACCAGACTTGTTTGAACTGAGATTTTACCTGCCTGGAGACTGTTTCAGGTTGTGATAGTTTTGTTAGATATCCCCTGGTTCTTAATTAACGAGCGAGAATGAATAATTGGTACAGACGCGGAAGGCCTGCAAGAAGTTAAGGTCAGGTTTGCAGGAGCAGAGAGCAAGGCCTCCTCGATAAGGTGTTTCAGCACTGACTGCAGGATTGGAATTGTCCCCAGTTTCTTTATATAGCTTTGGGAATCCGGGTGACTGTCACAGAACAAATGCTTTCCCAAGAGATCATACGTTAATTACGCTCTACTTTCCGAGTGTGATGTTTAAGATACCAGGGTCTAGTTTGCAGAAGAAGTATTAGGAATACCAGAGGAAAAACCTATCGTGAAATGAATTTTGTCTTCAGAGCTTGAAAAATAATGGATGAATACGTTTGGTGCTCTGCATTCAATAAAATGAAATACAGTATTGAATAACTGTTCCTTAAATGAGTAGCATCCCTTCTATACAGTAGTGTCATACCCCACCCCCCGATAATTTAATTAAATATCATAATATATATTCCCAAGAAGGTTGTATTAAGATTCCATAGCTAGTTTTCATTCCTGTTTTAACTGTACTTTTGAGTGCTTCACTTTTCAACTGTAATAATGTTCTTTTAACGCAGCTTTTTGAGTTTAATGTAAGTAAGTATTGTAAATAGCAACAATATGCACAGAAAAAATAGTGCATTTATACATGAGTAAGGAATAATACCTATCAGAGCTTTTGTAAATAACTGGGCAAAGGTAGAAAAACCTGTTGCCTATCTGGCCATTTTTGTAGGCAAACAAGTATCAGCACAGAAGCAAATGTAACTTAACAATGCAAAAAGCTGCCTAAGAAAATGAGGGTTTTGGTTTTTTTTGTCAAATCTGTCACTAGCTGGAAGAACTCCAAAGTTTGATGTTTTCACCATTAGAATGAATAAAGATGCTCAGAAATTTGCAGCTCATCTAGAAAATTGGGGTTTTGTACTCCTATGCTCTTCTTGTCTTTCGTTCCATCAAGTCAGTGGTACCTGGTGTGGTTGCTCAGAGATGATTTCAGGTTGTCTTCAGGCAGAGAGGACCACTCGGCCGCTTCTGCATTGGGTCACGCAACCCTACGCAACGCTACAGGCTTGGGGAGGAGCGGCTGGGAAGATGCCAGGTGGAAAAGGGATCTGGGGTGCTGGTTAACAGCCGGATGAACAGGAGCCAGCAGCGGCCCAGGTGGCCAAGAGGGCCAAGAGCACCCTGGCTTGTATCAGTAACAGTGTGGCCAGCAGGGCTGGGGCAGCGATCGTCCCCCCGTACTCGGCACTGGTGAGGCCGCACCTTGAATCTCATGTTCAGCTTTGGGCCCCTCACTGCAGGAAAGATGTTGAGGTGCTGGAGCGTGTCCAGAGAAGGGCAATGGAGCTGGTGAAGGGTCTGGAGCACAAGGCTTATGAGGAGCAGCTGTGGGAAGTGGGGCTTTTTATTCTGGAGGAAAGGAGGCTCAGGGGGGACTTTATTGCTCTCTACAACTACCTGAAGGGTGATCGCAGCAAAGTGGGGCTCGGTCTCTTCTCCCAGATGACAAGCAATAGGACAAGAGGAAATGGCCTCAAGCTGTGCCAGGGGAGGTTTAGATTGGATATTGGGAAGAATTTCTTCACTGAAGGCATGGTCAAGCATTGGAACAGGCTGTCCAGGGAAGTGGTTGAGTTGCCATCCCTGGAGGTATTTAGAAGACATATAGACGTGGCACCTGGGGACATGGTTTAGTGGTGGACTTTTGGCAGTGTTAGGATGATCTTAAAGGTCTTTTCAAACCTAAGTGGTTCTGTGGTTCTTCCTAGGAGAGAAGAGACATCAACACCGTGTATCCTTTGGTGTAATCATGGTAGTAAACCTAACCTGTGTTCCAGAGAAACTTATAATTTTCAAACACTGTGATCTGTACAAGCGATAGGGATTTTTAGAAGGGGGGGAGGGCATTGGTGTTAGAAGGATCTGGCCCCTGAATTTCTCCTAGGGATTGAGGAACAACAGGAACATGCAATAAAATACCTTAATTGTGGCAAGTGTTTTTTAAGTCCGAACTTTCTAATCTGGAGCCTCTTTAGATGCTGCTGTGGTGTAGGTTCATAGAGTAGGTGGTGTCAGGCTATTAAGACCAGGTAGATTGTGTTGTGGCACTTTCCAGGCACATAAAGCATAAAAGACTTCCAGTCTGGTAATGTCTGCAATAACAGGTAAAAGCAGCAGAGAAGCTCAAGTTGATCAATTAACCATTGAGGGTTTACTGTGGTGGTCTATGGATCTAGGAAGATGATGTTTTCTTTCTGCAGCTGCGGCCCCACCTGTTTAATTCCCTTGGCTTAAACGGCACCGCTGCTGCTATTGTAATCGTTACATGCTTTCCTTGCTACTCACTGCTGATAGAGGAAAAAAAATAGACTTCCTGGTTTGAAAAGCTCAATTTTTGTCCTCAAATGTGTATTAATGCACCTGAAAGTTCAAAACAAACCAATGTAGATGCTTAATTTACTACTTATTGTGAGTTAAATCTAGAGGGCTTGCGGTTTTGCTTGCTGTGACAGCAGCTGGGCTGTTTGCTCCTGTTTTTTTAAAAAAGGGGAGTTGCTATTTTCTGTCAGCTAGGAGAAGCCCTGGTCACTCCTCGGCTCTCCCTTTCCTGAAAAGAAAAGAAACTCTGAAGTGTTGAAGGGAAGAATGAGGCAGTGTGCTGAAGATGAAAAGGACTGGAGCGCAAAGCTGGTGGAAGGAATGTGCTGCATGGGTCAGTAACGCAGCCTGGCACTGGCAGGGCAGCAGGGCTGCCTTCGGGGGAGAGCAGAGCTCTGGGGGGAGCTTCTCCCAAGAGGCTTGCACTGGGTTTCCTTCTCTAGTTTGGTGGTTTTCATAGTCAGCTGCCTGTTTTCTGCTTCATTTGGGGGGTTTGATTTTGCGATGTTCTGCTCTGAACTCGAGCACGCTGAATACTGTTGCACTGTTTTCCTCCTAGCGTGCGTTTGCTTTTCTGGAAGCATTTGATTTTTTAATTAAAAATCACAGTTTTGGTGTTTTGGAAGGATGGGTTTTTTGGCTTATTTTTTCCCTTTTTCTTTAATCTTGGTGTTTTTCATGATGTGACAAGTGTGAAAGCTTTCCTCCTTGTTACACATTTGTGTATGTCAAGTACAGAGTTTTTCTGTGTTTGTGTAATATATACATAAAAGGAATAGGGATAGTAAGCATCACTTACATATATTGACATTTTAATTGAATTGAAATTAGTAGTGACTGCATATTCTAACAAGATACATGGAAGTGGCTTTTTTTAAAACTTTTTTTTTCTTTTGCTGATGTCATAGTAACGTTTCTCAAACTGTAAACTTTGTGGTAGGTAGTCAAAACTAGCTGAGGTTACCTTGGGAAAAAAGACACATTGTACACTTGTGGGCTGGAATATTAAATTCTCCAGCTGGGAAAACTTGTGTTCGTTTTAAAACAGCTACCCGTAATGGAACAGTTACAGGTCAAAACACTTCTGAATTTCTTTTATTTCTGAGATTTTCTGTTCTGTACATCTACCAAACCAGAGCTTCTACCTTATTAGGATAAACAGCTGATGTCAGAAATGCTGTCTTGCTAGGTGAAGGCTGTAAGGACATGTGTATCTAGCAAAAGGTTTTCATAATCTCCCAGAATTTTTTTTTCTTCGGTGCAGCTTTGCTCTTTAGTTTGTCTATTACTCCTCTTTGGGTCCTCAACTCGAATAAGAGTGTGGAGCTGCAAAGTGGAGAAAAAGCATACGCCAGAAGCTTGGAAGATCTTATGTGGCATAGAAAAGGCATTTAGGGAACAGCAGTTATTCTGGACAGAGCCAAATCTCTACAAATATGTACAAATGTAGTGTATGTATACTACACATACGACCTGAAGAACTCATTGCCACAGTGAACTGTGGCTGCAAGAGTTATAGGTGTGTTTAAAAAGAATAGAAAAAAAAACACTCAGAAAAAATATATATGACTCTTAAATGCAAAGATACGTATAAGCATGTAGAAAGTGTGAGTCACATAAGGGAGGAGTGTACCAAGGCTTTACAGGCTTTTGCTTGTCTTGTTTTTGTATTTGTTCATGAATACTCATTCCCCACTACCGTGAGGCACAGCTTACAGTGCTCGGTTTGGCCCAGGGTGGACTCTTGTATGATCTCGTGCCGTTTTGAAAGACCTCCTCAGTATCACACCAGAGATTTGAAAGTCCATGAATAGGAACCTTCTGTGAATTTTATTTTATTATTTAATTACTTATGTTACCTTTGACCAATATGAGAACAGTATTTTTCAATGTAAAATAGAGGATCTGGTTCAGTCTTCTAGTGATGGCAGTAGCTGCAGAAGGCGTCTTGTTTTGCTACCTGAGCTCATTGCTCATTCTCAGCCACGCTACAAATAGCTTGAGTCAATGAAACAGCTGCAGTTTTGTTGTACAGCATCTTAAGGGATCTTGCTATTTTAGGCTTGCACAGATGGTCCTGGTCCTAAAGCACGGCAGCTCCTGCTCCCGGGAGCTCTGGGACTGTGCACGGGCTCTGTAGCAGCTGTACTGGCTAGTGACTGTATGTAGTAGGTTTGTGGAGAGAACCGCTGCTGCAGCTCAAGAGTTAAGTCTCTAATATGGTTCAGTAGGATACATGTATATACTTCCCATCCATAAGTGGGATGCTGTCTTACCCTGAATCTATGGCTTTTTTTTTGTTTGTTTGTTTTGTTTTGTTTTTTTGTTTCTTCTCATTTTTGTGGGCAATCATTGATGCAACTGCCACACTGGGGAACAAACTGCTGGCAGTGGCTGGGTCCCATATCTGGGTTAGCAGACATCTCTGTTTAATTTGTAGAGGATTAAGAGAGATGTCCTTCCTCTGACTGAAGCCGTAGCTCGGTTTTGTGTGTTGGGACAAGAGTGGTATTCAAGTCAAAAAGCATTTTGATTAAAAAAGCCAGCTTTTATATAGTAATACATTTTCTATTGCTAAATATTTCAATAATTAATTGGATTTTAGAGGCTATAAGTAGTGTTTTTATAGCTTTTAAAAGTTTGCCTTGATCTTTTTAGTACGTTTTAGGGAATGGTTGACTTCTAGGAAGTTACGTTTTTGTTAGCAGTGGTGCTGTTGTAGCAGTGGGGCTGTCACCCTGGAGGAACTTGCCTGGTGCTTCTGCTCAAGAAATTTTTTCATGATATGCTGTGATGTACTGCAAAAACATTTGTGTGTCGTTATTTTGACTAGACAGTTCAGAGCTTTTACAGGCTATTCTGTTTTTAAACTTTATTGGAATGCTAATTTTATAAAGCTCTCCATAAAAAATATAAAAATCTCCATCATTTGTAGAGCTGTTAAACCCTTTTCTTTTTCCTTTTTACCTCCAGATGAGCGGGACAAAGTACAAAAGAAGACCTTCACAAAATGGATAAATCAGCATCTCATGAAGGTCAGTTGATATTTCTGTGATGTCTGGATGACTGATTACTACAGCAGTGATTGTCTTTTACTAAATGTTTTATTTCAGGATTCAGCTGTATTACATATAATAAGAAAGATCTTAAATTGTGAGATTTATGCATGTCTTTGAAGAGTCATAGGGGAGTTGAAATGCTGCTGTCTGATATCCCAACGTGATCTATTTCAATACTTGAATTTGAAATTAAAATTAGTCAAAGTTTAATGGGCATGATTTCTTTCTACAAAGCTTATCTCTTTTTCTGGCATTAGTGTGTCATGGCTGTAGTACCACACGTAAGGCAAATGAAAAAAAACCAACCCAAAAAAACCCAGAAAAAGACCCCCAACAAACCAAACGTGTTGAGGATAGGGAAATGACCTTGAGAAGGAGAGCTCTGGATCATCCCATGGTATCAGTATGCTGCTCATCGATTAGAAATAGAGGCTTTCTAGGGATGAAAATCACATTTCAATATCTTTCTTTTGAATAGTGGTGAACTTTGCCTTAGGGACAGAACACATCATTTTAACAACTTGTACAGCTTTTAGTCAACAGAGAACTAAAAGCTGTGAGTTCACCTTCACTGCATGGCCCTTCAATTCTAAATTTAATCTGCTGTTTCAGCACCAACTGTCTAGCCGAGACACTTTTCTGGAGAAACAGATTGTATAATTACTTAACTTGCTTTGAATTCTATTACACACACACATACCTCCCCCACCTCCCGGCCCTGTTGAATTAATGTAAAAGTCATATTAAATAAAAATGTATCTGCAAACTGTCAGAGCTGAGATAATTAATGAATATAGTGTTCAGACACTGTTGAAAAAAATCTGCTTATATTAATTTTAGAAAAAATATGGGGTTTTTTTTAGGGGCCAGCTAGATTATCTCTCTGCTGCTTGTGGCTGCCTTTATGGGTATCTGAGACATACTGGACAGTGAAGCAAACCAGAATTTCTTCAGGGATGTTTAAAATAAACCTTTTTCTTCTTTTTTCCTTTTTTTTCCCCTCCCCCTCTCCTCAGACCTTTAGGAAATACAGAATTCTGATTTCACATCTTTCAAAAATTTGAAACCTATGTAGCTCTTGGAAATGGCATGACATAGGGAGCTAACACAGCCCAGATGTGAAGTTGGTCCCGCTTTTGCCTTTAGCAAAAGACCTGTCTTCTAGAGGGGAGGGGTCTTTTGGCCCTTTCCATCAGCAGTGGTCCCGACATCAGCCTCAGTGCAGCATACAACCTTTCCATGGGCTGGGTTAGTGTGGAGTTGCTGAATGGCTTTTAAAATTGCTCATACCAGTAGGTTTTCCTTTGTGGATTTGCTAGACCCAAAGGAATCGTGCCGTGTAGAAACAACTGCTCTGAGGACCCCTTCTAACACCCGCTCTCCGTAATCCTGAAACACCTGAGTGGCCCCATATCCTTGCAGAAGTCTTCTGCTTGCTAATGAGAGAAGACAAGAGGCTGCAGACCTGCAGCCTTTTCTCTCTGGGTTTTACCTCATATTTATAAAACATAAGAAATGTATCCACTGTCCAGTACTTCAGACAAATTAGATTTGAAGAAAAAAAGCATACAGGAAGATTGCCAGTACTCTGGCAACAAAATGCAATCTCCAAATTAACCATCGAGCATTTCTTCTTCTAATTGAGGGTAATTGTTACTGTGTTTGTTGAGGCTGCTAATCTTTTTATGTATTAAAGATGCATTCTAAAGATACATTTTTAATTTTCTATGAGATGTGGAAAAGCCTATCTGAAGCTTTTTGGAGAGCAATCCTTTCATACATGTTAAAAACGATGCCTGTTTTTGCAGAAGAGCAGCGTATTGAAAATTATATTTCTATAAGCCATTATTTTACACACTTCTAAAACATGCATAGTCATCATTGCCATACTGTCAACCTCTCAGGAGTAGCTTAAAAAAGATTTAGGCTCTAAACCTGTAAATAAATCAGGGTAAAGAGTTCACATTAAATCCTTTTGACTTGCTAGCCAAGGTCAATGGCCTTAGGCCTTCATCTTCAGATAGTTCTCAGTGTGAGTGATTGTCGAGGTAGATATAGATATCTATGTCTGTGTGTGTACTGCTGGCCTTGATTTTCACCTCAGATTGCTCACTTCAGAGTTCAAGTTAAGGATCAATAGCTTACACAAATATAGTTTGACTGTAGCTCTTCCATTAACAAATTCCATGGAATTTGTGTAGCAGCTCAACTTTATCCTCTGGAAATACTTGGTGTGTAAGTAGTTAGTGATAGAGTTGTAAAATTTCTGTTCTTACAGCATTGTTTCTAGAACGGTGATTTGCATGGAGATCAAAATCAATCCTTCAAATGCTCTCTCTTAAGACACAAAGGCATATTTAGAAAATAGTATGTATGGAGGGATTGCAGAAGAAGTAGCACCATAAGTAATGCATTTCTAGCAGAGTCACTAGACCTGTCCTGGTCTATGCATTAAGTTGAATTTGAATCCTAGCTTTCAGCTGCCTTGGATTTAATACAAATACATGCAACTCATATTTGTGCATTCACTGCCAATAGCTTGTTGCTGACAGAAAAAGATGGGAATTCGCTTATTTCAGGCATCTCAGTAGCTTTATTTGAGCTAGTTACCTAGACTTTTCTTGCAGGTAGCAGAGAGAACAGGCTCTTCTGGATGTCTACCCCTAAGCTGTCTACCTTAGGGGGAGATTAATTGCATCCTAAAAGTGCTTTTGCTCAACTGACTGAAAAAGGAGGTCCATGTGCTTTATCTGTCCCTGTGTAGGGTTTAACAAGAAGCAGAAAAGATGAAGATGATAATGGATATTAATGAGAGATGATGGAAAACACCAGACCATGCATGTGGACAGGACCTTGCTATGGGCATAGGGATGGATTACACTTTTCTTTTTTTTTTTTTTCCATCCTACTTACATTCTTTACTTTCTCTTTCCCCGTTTTTCTCTGTCCCTTGCTTTTTTTTGGTTTTATCTGTTTTGTCTGGTTTTCTCTTATCTTCTTGTCTTTTTTTACTTTTCCCCTTCTGCTTTAGTTCTTTTAGTTGCTTATTTTAATTAATCTCCTGTTCTTTTGCAGTCCTTGGGAAAGTACCAGACTTTTATTCCTTTATAGCAGTACATTGAAAAGAGTGTTTTCTAGGTCAGCAGCACGATGCTTTTATGGGTTACTGTTATTCGTTGGGGGAATGTAGGCATGGAAGCCTACTGTCATTCTTCTAATTAAATTCTGTATTTATGGGATTTTCTGAGTAACCACAAACAACAAGATGGCTGAGAAATTCTTACCCTTCTGCCCTCCATTGCCCATTTTTAGTTGCATTGGATTCAAAGCATGTAAGTGCATAGGATATAAAACTCAGTGTGTAAGATTAGTCCCTTGTCAGTTCAGTTGACTAGTTAAGCATGTGTTTGTGTACTTTGCTAAACTAGCAATGTAGTCATTGTAGAAATATTTCCTGCAAATGATCTTGAGAGACATAGTTTTTGAGACAGGTACATAGTGTGTTGCTTGCAAAATTAGTCTCTTTAAGTTATCTTTGAATTCCACAGTTTGAGATCAAGTGGACCGTCACTTTTTTTTGAGTGCTGAAGTTTCTCTTTTGAATTGATAATAGGTTTTCTGAGGACTGATTAGAGCATTGCACTGGCTAAGGCTACTGTTTAATGTCTGGTGGTGAGGCTCCAGTTTAAACGTTATCTTTTACTTCTTGTTGACATATGAGCTGGAGAGGTGAGATACTGAACTTCAGACTTGCCTGCTGCTATGGTATGAGCTTCCAGGGAGAAACTCGCATGCTGGCATGAGAGATCTCTTCTCTTAACTTCTCTAAACCTGCTTCTACTTCCACCAAGTGTTTCACTTTGCTGCTGTCAAAATAGGTTGTTAAATTCTTGTACTTGCTACAGCAGTAAGTAACCCTTGATGTAGCAAGAACAGGTAAATTTATGGAAGAAGGGGTTTCGTTCTACTGTGGCGTTCACATGGTCCAAAACCACTCGAAAGAGAAATCCAACTTCCATGAAATCCCAGAAATTCTTCCTGATACTCCTTTGAATCCCAACCTCCAAAACCTAAGGAAAGAATGAGAGAAGTGTGAAATATAGGGGGAGGATGCGAGAAAAGTTGGAAGATAAAAATTTTGACAATGAAAAAGTAGTAAAAGCAGATAAATTCTTCTTTGTCAGTTTCTTTCTCAAACCAATTTAAAAATATTTCTGTAGTGCCAGATCTTAGTCTTGATAGATTAAATGGGATCTCTTGAAATACTTAAAAATTTCTTCGTCAGAAATTATGATGTACAGAAAATAAGACTAAAGGCAAAGCAACCAGAGACTGGTTAGATCTGTGCTCTGGTGGGAAGATATGATAAACATCCAGGTATCTTTCCTCACAGGGAAAACATTTTCTTCCTTTCCGTGGAAGAAAACATTGTCAAGGGTCTCTTTACTGACTTTCTAGCAGCAATATGGGACCCTGGGGTGCCTAAGCAGCTCCCTGGAGGGGGAGGGCTGTCCTGCCCATTGCGCTGGCAGGGAGCCCTGCCACCACCGTGGTGCCACCCACAGCGTGAATTGGCTTGGGACCCTTGGCTGGCCAGACCTTGGTAGAAACATGTTAGTGACGGGAGCAAGGGGCAGCATCCCTGTGGAGTCATTAGCTGCTCCAAAAGTCACTTCTGAAGGTCTTACGAGCAGGAAAACTTTTATAAGTAGCAGGACAAAATGCTTTAAAAACTTGTTTTAAAGCTCCATGCTCAAAATCATGTACTGCGTTGCAGTGATAGCGCATTAGAGAGAGAGAGAGAGAGAGAGAACAGCTTTTGTTGTGCAAAGACTGAATGAATAATTCAGAACAGAAACCTGAAGTTATTGATTCTTGTGCGTCCTTCAGGGAGCACATGGTTTGCAAATGGCCACTTCGGTCGATTGCCTTGTGAAATGTTCAGGTGTGCCAGTAATGGCAGAGGGACAGCTCCTGATACAGCACAGTCATTCCCTTGCTGAAGGTTGTCCCTTTACTGACACTAGTGGTTATCGTCTTAGAGAGAGCGCTACTCTGCAGTATCTTTTTTTATTTTAGCCATTCCATTAATCTGTCATTTAAAATTCCCTATTTCTTCCTCTTGCAGAAATTAACACTTTTTAGCTTTTACATTTATATTTATTTAAAGAGATGAGGCACTAATGGTAGTGACAGTTTAAAAAAAGTCTCAATTTAACACCTTTCATTTTTGAAACATAGTTGGAAAAAACAGTGGGTTTTTTAGTTTTTTTTCCCCCTCCTTCCTGCTGTGTTAAGGAAAGTAAGACTATGTTTGCTTGCTGTGCTAGTGCATCTCAATGAGTCTATGTTAATTCTGACAGCTGCTGCAAACTGGGTTGGGAGCAGATCCTGTAAAAGCCCACATCCAACATGACACGCAGCTTGCATTAGGCATTGGGTGCAGCTGAAGTATCACTATTTCCTTCTCTATTTTGTTTTTCAGTTGTTCCGTAAGACCTACTGTCTGTTTGGTAAACAGAAGAATATTTCAGCTTTTATCCTAAAAATTTTTGCTGTTGTGTGTTCAGGACTATTCTAAAAAGTCTTAAAAGTGGTTTTTTTCATTGAGACATGGTCCTTCGGAAAAACAGAGAAAAATCATTCTTGAAGAAGATCATTAGTTAATGGTGTAAGGAATACTTGTTTTTGTTTTATCCCTGGAAATGCGCACAATTATAGTTTATGCACACTTGCATGCAAGTTTTTTAAAAATCTTCTACTTAAACAGCACAGCATCTTTCATCTGCTGAGTATAATCTGTAGCTGTTTGCAAAACAGATCAGCAAGGAAACACAGGACTCTGGTGTTTAATCAAAGTTTGGATGAGGGAGGAAGGTAACCAGGAGACAGTGAGAAAAAGTAGTGACAGAATGCCAGAAGTTAAAGCTGAAAAAGAGGAGGAAATTGTGCAAAGCTTTAAAGGCTAATGATAAACTGCATCACAAAAGTCTCTCTGCAAGCAAATAAATAAATAAATCTGAGTCAATAAAAGCTGTGCCACAGACTTCAAGTTTATTTGATCTTCTTCAATGCATTCAGATTTCATGACTAATTGGGAGCAGGAAAGAGAGTAATTGAAAAGAGTAAATTAAATATGCATGAAATAGATGATAGCTTGAGCCCGTCAATATTTTTATGGCATGCAATGCTATTGAACCAGTTGAGTGTATGCTTTTGTGATCCCTTTTATTGTGGTGATTTGATTTTTTGAAATTGTTTTATAGACATGCTCATATATGAAAAAATGAGTGTAAGGAGAATTAGGTCTATTGTGAGATTACTGTGTCATGAAATAGAACCACTAGAATCAGTATGTCCCCTATGGTGGACTAATATATTAATTTATTAATTAATTCTCTTTTTGTGGGTTCATTGTTTGCAATTAGCTCTCAGCATAGATTTTATTTAATATTATTTATTCCTTAGAGATTGCAAGAGATAAAATTATACCATTTGCAATTAAGTGTTGGCTTATTAATTGTTAATTATTCATGGAATTATTTTTTATCTGTATACTTTTGATGTATCTGTACTTAATAATCATTTATATATCAGTTTAGAAATACTATGGCTTAATGGAACTCCCATGGGACCAGTGTAACTGTGCCATTGCCTCCAGTGGGAGTAGTATTTGTCCCAGTACATGGACTCCAGACAGTGAGCAACTTCAAACATTCAGTCATAAATATTACCTAAATATTTCTTTCTACAGCAATATTTTGTATAATTTGGAAAGCTAGGCTTGCCCTGAGGTAACATAGATGTGTGACTGCGTGAGGACCTAAAAGAAGGCATCAGAGTAAACGTGTTTTTCCTATAAAGAAGCATGTTTTATCTGTTAAAGGCATTTGTGATGCTTTGAATGGGGAAGTGTAAAGATAGTACATAATGTTTGAAATCCTCCTGTACCTAGAGTATCTTGACTTTAATCAGAAAAACATTCTGCCTGCCAACCTTGCATTTTATCTGCTTTAGGCACATGCAGAGTGTATTGCCTTTGGTCAGAGTTACTGTATCCCTGTAGTTTTAAGCTGTGTAAGCCAGATTTATTGTCCGAGTTTGATGTTATTAGCAGGACATTTGCATACTTTTAAACAATTTATGCCTGATAAGCTACATTTGGCAGCACATAGTACAGGTCTGGAAAGGTGAGGGGAAGTTGGAAGCACAAAGGGTGAAGAAAACTGGGTGGGCTGTGTAACAGAAATACCATGGTGTGTGTCTGGGCAAAGATAGAACAGAAGGGGACGGTGGTTGCTGTTGATTCAAGACGTTGAACTGGAACAAGGAAGTCAACGGTAGATTTTTGGTCACTAACTAGCCTTGGAAGACAGGACTGTGTAGCAATGGGGAAAAATCACGTATCCTCATAACTGACAGGAGGAGCAGATGTGGAGGTCTGCATTTGGACACCCACAAAAATGCCTTCAGTAGCCCATGCAAGAGAGGGAGACATTTCTGTGGTGCAGCTCAGCTCGTCCCCAAGCAGGTGTGCAAAGCAAGTGAGGCCATACTTGCTGTTCTGTTCCCTGCCTGCTGCAGGAGTTGAGGTGGCTGCCTCTGGTGTGGACATGCATCTAAGTGCCAGCCAGAGAGGCCGTCAACCTGTCAGGTTGAGAAAGTGGCTAGCAAAGCTGCTGGTTAGCTGGGTCTCGACTGGTTGGGAGGGACTGCTTCAAAATTTAAAAAGGCAAGGTAACTTAACAGCAAGTGATTGCAAAATCCCAGGCTCACCTTTGAAAGTAAAGAGAGAAGTGAGAAGTAGAAAGAGGACAATGAACTTCTAAGCAGCAGAACCGGGGAAAGCAATAGGTAGGGTCTCCTGGGGAAGTAATCCAAGAGAGGGAGGAATGCAGGAGACCTGGCAGTCATTGAAGGTGTTTGTATTGGAGGCACAAAGGCGGGCTGCAGACAGGCAGGACAGATAAGAGGCACAGTATAGAATATACTGCTGCTTTTAAAAGATGTGTGAAGTACAACAGAGCCATACAAGAAGTGGAAATAAGGGCAGCAGAACTAAAGATTTGTATAAAGGAGTTGGCCAAGCATGGTGGGGTAAAGTCAGACAAGTAAAAGGTCCAGAAGGAGTTACGGTGTGGCTGTGTCCACAGGAGAAAGGTTCTGTAATTATGTCAGAAGATGAAGAAGCAAGTATGGATGCATTACCAAGGAAAATAAATGAGAAATAGTATTGAATGGTGTAGATAAGTCTGAATTACTCCGACCTCTTCAGTCTACAAAATACTGACTTGGCAAAACATGTTTTAAGACGATGAGGGTGAAATTCAAATAAGGCGAGAGTTGATCAAAGAATATTCAGCTGAGTTATGTGCTGTCTGCTTGCAGAGCTTTATTCACCCGATAGTTAGGAATTAATTGAAGTGATTTATAACATTGTATCATTCTGTAAGATTTCAGAGAGGACGGGGGATTCCTAGGAGTCTGCAGTTACAGTAAGCATAATACCTCTCTCCCCAGCAGAAGTTACAGAAGTTACTCTCCCAGCAGGGGAGTTGCAGACCTTGCAGAGTAACTTCTTTCCTTGGGAAGACCATGGGACATCTAGGCTTTGAAAACAGGTGGACAAAGGGGAAGTGGTGTGCATGGTGTATCTACGTTTTCTGACATGCCGCCACATTTAGTTTCATTAGCAGATTACTGTCACAAAATTTGAACAAAAGGATCCCAGATACAGTTTGCTTTGATATCGGCATCAGTAACAGCTGCAACTGCAGCTAGTCCTGGCTGCCATCCCATGCTGCATCATCATCATCTGGCTCTGGGAGGCTACACCCATGAGCAAGGACCCATCTTCCTTCCATCCAGAGATGGCATTCACGTGCCTGCTGCCCTTGCTGTGTTGCATCCTCAAGTGAGGATTCAAGCTCTGTCACTTCATCCTTGTAGTGAAGCCCCTGTTTCTGTAATGCTGTGCTTTTCTCTGGTTCAGGACTTTTGTCATGTTGTCAGCAAGAAGTGTCACCCTTGCTCTGCCCTGAATGTTACAGGGTCTGTTGCCTGCATTGGCCTAAGCCCGGGGAGCTCCAAGAACTACAGATGAGCTCTGCGCCCTGCTTGTGGGGCAGCATGGTGCTTAGGGGACAAGCCTGTAATTCTGCCTTTTCGTAGACAGACCAGCGTGCTTGTGGGCACGTGGCTGTGAAACTCCACCTGGCTGTGCAACTCCTGATCTTTGTGACAAGCAGAGGTTTGTAGCTGTCTGTAATAAGGCAGTAAGAAGGTACATTTTTTTGGAAGATCAAGGAAAGGTTGTGATAATTTGAGTTTGTTTAGTTTGAAACAGAGAAGACTGAAGGGAGACGTGATAGCATGTCCTTAGTCTGTAAAAGGTGGTTATGCAGAAGCTGGTGAGCAAGTGTTTTCTGAAGTCAGGCTGTAAGGGGAGGGACAACAAAAAATTCAGTTTGATTTACAGAAGATTATTTAGTCTGAAGATTAGCAAGGAAAAATCCCCCTCTCCAAAAAGCAAGTAAACATAGTAACACACTGAAATATATGTATTACATATTACGTTTCCTTCACTGGAATTTTTAAAACTAAATTAGAGAAGCATCTCTGGCGTGTTCTAGGCAAACTCAGTCTTCTCCATTGCACTGGGTTGGATGAGGGGATCAGTCCTTTTTAGCCTTACAGTTGTATTATTCTGTGACAGCCTTGTAAGGCCCAGCCTTATCTGGCAAAATAATATTCAGCTTTTAAGTCTTAGAGCCTGATCACTATGAAGTTTTTTACCAAAGCTTGTATTTTCATGAAATTACTGGTTTCAGTCTGCATCAGTCCTACAGTTCCAGTGAGAATGTCCTGTTTCAGCGGGCTACAGTGTAAAGTGAAGCTTAGTGATATTTGCTTTGTATTTTTCATTAATCTGTATTTATGCCTTTGTAAATAAAATGTTTTTAAAAGGGGACAGAATAAATGTCACGAGTGAGGCTTTAGGCAAGTTGTGAGTCACACTTCAAGTATCAGTAATACGTGCTGAAGATGTATCTCATAACAGCTAAAAACTGTGACAGAGGTGTCAAGAGGGTTTTATAATGCTTTTTTTAGGTTTTTTTTGGTTGGTTGGTTTGTTTTTTGTTTTGTTTGGTTTTGTTTTTCTAAGATTTATAGATATCTTCAGTCTTATACAAAAAAACACCTGAACAAAGAGTAATGCAGTGAGGAAAAATTATAAAAGGTTACTGAAGTGCAGAAGAGGGAAGAGAGATGGACACGCTGTGCTTTAAAATCGCAACTGGTGCAAGAAGTGTTAATGGGCTGGGAGCGTGTATGGAGTCACTTGGGACCTCGCATAACATATGCCATCCGTGGGCATCTGTCCCTCGTGCTCACTGGGAACTGTCTGCAGAGTGAAGGTTGGTTTGATGAAGCAGATAAGTAAAGGTGGCTGGACATTTCTGTAACTTTAATATTTTAGGACTTTAAATGGTAGCAATAATGGAATAATGCCCATGTTATGTTAGTAGATACCTATTTCTGCTGAGCTTGTGAATTAACGCAACATGGGCTCCGCTCAGATGGATTTTCTGATCTCAATATGCAAAGTTTTATAAGCAGCCAACCGAGGCTGTGCAAGTGATAAAAAGCGAGGGTAGTGCTGTGATAATGAAGAGGAATAAGCAGAATGAGACCCATGGGGGTATTTTGAGGTATTTGGTTGGAGAGAACCTTTCAGCCCATTCTTCAAAAATATTTGATGTGTGAGCTGGAGTGGAGACGAGATTTATTTGTCTGTAGGAGGTAGAAAGAAGGATTTTTGACATTTAGGACATTTGGTTACATTTGTTCTGTTACGATAATGTTGTTTCAGATATCGCGCAACTACTGAAATCCACAAAAGGACTCATGGATGTGCATGTTTATGTCCTACTGCTATATATGTAGGATTATGCACCTGCTTCCATACTTGCTGATTTGGGGATTAGGAGAACATTGGAATGCATTTCGTGAAACTGAGTATATGAAGATAAGAAGCAAAATGTAACTGCAAGATTTAGCAATGGCCTGATTTTATTTTATTTTATTTTTAATTGAGCAACAGTATATTTACCTTGAAGCCATACAGGTATCTTAATAATTATTAAAAGTTATGCAGAGACGTGAAATAATTGAAGGCTGGGGGAAAATGCAAAATAGAGTATGCAAAAGGAATGGATTAATCAGATGATCGAGTTGTCTGGAGGAAATGTGAAGGTTAAGGTAAAAGAAAAAAATTTAGAAAATTTGACTGATCTAGGCTTTTAGTTACAAGGACAGGGCTTTAGAGGGGTGGAACATAAAATGGGTGTTAAAATCGCAAAGTTCTCATGCTACTGAAGTGTTGAGCATTGGCCAGATGAGAAAGTAAAGTATGAAGCCAAGAATGCAATGAAGGATGAATCTTCAGTTAGAAAACATCTGTTATAAAGACAGATCAGAGGTGTTGAGCTCACTCTGTACAAGAGACTTGTTTAAATGTGACTTAGTATGAGTACTTGAAATCATAAAGGAATTTTATGAAATGGAGTAGCATTAGCTGTGTCTGTGATTTTGGAGAATTAATATCCAGGAACAAAGTCAAATAGCTAGAAAACCACCCCTGAGTGTGAAATAAAGAAGTATTTCTTTTCAGTGAACTCCAAGAAATGTTTCCTGCAGAGTGGAGTATCAGACTGGCGAGCAAAAGAGAAGAGTGAAAGTGAGTTTTGGAGCAGTGAACCTAAAGCTGGATTTGCCAAACGTTGCTTGCGAGCGAACAGGCACGCACAAGAGCCTGGGCACACGTTTCTCCCCTCGTGCCATCTCTCCATCAGCCCTGGCTGTGGGCCCGCACTGATGGGCCCGGAGAAGCAAACCGGTGTCCTGGGTGTCCAGGCTGGAGCATGCGGAGGCGAGTGAACAGCACCATCTGCATGCAGCCCAGCACTCGGGCTGCCTGCCCTCTGCGCCTGTCCCCTGGCAGAGCTGCGCCTGCACGGCACTGGCGCAGGGTTACCCAGTGATTAAATTCTGCCAAAACTCGTGTGCTTGTTTATTTTACAGAATGGGTGAAGCTTCTTATAGGATTCAGTACAAAACAAGGATTTTGACCAGGGTGTGTATTTGGGGGGTTGTTTTTTTTTGCCCCAGAAAAAAAAAAACCTGGTTTAAAGTAAGGAGATTGAAGAACATGAGAGACTCAACGGGAGGATGTCAGTCTGCACATAACTGCTTCGGCTCCCTGATCTCTTGACATGACATCAGGTTGGCCACGGACCACAGCTCAGCACCTTGCTGTGCTGAGCAGCCCGTTGGGATGGAAATTACCCAAGGTGGAGTGGCCCAGCAGCGCATCGCACAACACTTGTGTGCTTTACATGGGGGAATCTATAAGAACTCTGTAAAGCAAAATAAATAGTCTTGAAGATGTTTGAAGAAGCAGCCCTGCTTGGCAGATCAGTCATGGGAATATTTTAACAGATCTGATATTTTAACAATTAGATGCTGCATGGATCTTGTTACAAATTGCTGAGAATTTTAAGAGCATTTCTCTTAAATCATGCTGCATGTGTTAGCACAGTAAACCTTTATTTTTGTACATAAATACAACTTCCTGTATTGTGGGGAGTTTATTCTTTACTCATGCCATATGCTTATTTGTTATCATGCAGTTAGAACTGCCATGATAACACCTTATTTTTTTCGAAGGCGAAGGACTAAAACATACAGGTTTTCAGAACTTACAGAAAACTTCCTCATGGGTAGCACTTTTAATACAACTTGTCCTTTAAGAGCAAGCTTCAGTACATTTTTAGGAAGCTGAAATATTAGGGAAACTCATTGGGATGTCAGGACCTCATGCAGTGGCCGCAGCAGTTTTTCAGTGGTCTGAATGCTGATGGCATTTTCTGTGAACCGGTGTTATTATGAGCACTTTACTATCTGTGTGTATTATCTTGGAGGAAAGCATTTTACTGTAGCTGAAGTGAATAGAAGTCTTAAGGGACCTTTTTTTCCATGGGCATTGGATCAGATTCTTAAAGAATAAATTTGAAGTTTACGGTGAAACTCACGGTGGCCTTGTGCCAGCTGTCATTTGGACTTACCAGTGACCTCAGTAGTAATTAAGGCCTGACTCTTTTTTTCCCAAACACACCCTTTACAGTTCTAACTTTTGAGCCTTATCCCATTTTCCGTTGGAAAAGCAGTAAAGCTTTATGTCTGTGCCCAGCATTTAAATAACGTCGTTTCCAGAAACGAGGAGAGCAGTACTTGAAAAGACTTTCCCAGGCTATGTGGTCTGAAAAGCCCCTGTTGGATCCGTAATGTTATAATTCTTGATAACGCCTGGGGATGGCACTGACTTTTGTAAAGGATTGTTAGCTGAACTTCGGTTTTTCAGATTAAACGTGATTCAGATTTGATCTGAATTTTGCCTGTTCTGCAAACTGTAAGAAAAGGGTCTAATTTGGTGTGTTCTCATAATGATCAGTTCAGCTTAATTATAATGTAGATAAGGACACTCCTGCTGTTTTAAGATACTTGATTACAGTGGTCTGCTTTCCTTACCCTGTAAAAATGGATAATCTTGTAAGTGTTTGAGCACAAAACTGCTTTGTTTCCAAGCCCTACAGCCTGCCAGGGCTATGGCAGTTGCTTTGCCTCCCCTGGGGAGTTCCTGGTGGCCTCTGGTATATGGGAGTTACTTGTAGTTATTCCTGCCTGATCTGATCACGTTCTCTCCCCTGCCTCTTTTGTCTAGACTCTGGATTCTGCAGCACATTAATGTTTGTTTCTGCTCCTTCCTGCACTCTTCAGTCAAGAATGTAGTCCCTTGTGTTTTAGGTGCTAGTCTGGAGCGTGCTGTACCTTGACACAAATGTCTGTTGAGGTCTCTTTACACGTATGCTGGGTGTGCACCCACTGTACACACGGAAAGGACCACAACCCTGTTTTCCTGCCACTTTTACTTCTGAATAGAAAACCAGGTGTGATTCTTCTGTGTTTTCATAGAATCATCATAGAATCACAGAATAGTTTGGGTTGGACGAGACCTTAGAAGTCATTTGGTGTAGCTCCCCTGCAGTAAGCAGGGATGTCTTCAACTAAGTGAAGTTGCTCAGAGCCTCGTCCAGCCTGACCTTCAATGTTTCCAGGGATGGGGCATATACCACCTCTCTGGGCAGCCTGTGCCAATGTTTCACCACCTTCACTGTGAAAAATTTTGTCTTTATATCTAGTCTAAAACTGTCCTCTTCTTGTTTAAAACCAGCACCCCTCACCCTAGGGCAACAGTCCCTACTGAAAAATAGAGCTATAGCAGTGTGAGAGAGAGAGTGAGTGACCTTCTTACTGTACTTGAACCTGTGCATCTTCTGTCAATCCTTTTCTAAGACCAAGCTGCTTTTGCTTGCAGAAGCAGAAGGGACAGTCCTTCCCCTTTTAGCCATACAACCATAAGCAGCCTGTGGCTTTATTATATAAAACTATAGATTTTTTTCCAGTATGAGCATGACACAGGTAATAACGTCAGGAAAAAAAAAATACAAGAAACAGGCTTGCGGTAGGAGATGGCTTGTTCTTTGCTATGACCCATGACAAAAATAGAGATAGCTATGTGCAGGTTCAGTTCCCGAAGTGTGGGAATCTAGGGCTGCTGGAGATGTGTAAGGGTATTCAGGACAGACATCTGTGGGGACTGGTCAGTAGGACTTGGGCAAACCTTAGTCCTTCTGGAGGAGCAAGTGGAGGCCAAGTGGCATACCCGCTGAACATAGAGAGAAAACAGCCTTCCAGGTGCGCACCCAGGCAGCTGAATCATGCCTTCGTTCCCTGTTGGTGGAAATGAGAACCAGGCAGACGGAAGGCAGTGGTGACAGATTTGCTGCAACACCAGCCGACAGAGGAGGAAGCCAAGCAAGACAGGCCAGGGACTTTAACTGGTGAAGCAGAACCATACATGAGGTTGAAACCGATAGCGACTTGATGGTAAGGACAACCAGATGTGTCAGCTGAACGGCATGATAAAACTATGCAAGTTATGTGGGGTATTAGATTGCAAGCTTTCGGAGGCAGCAGCCATCTTCACGGTCTTCATTTGTAAGCATCTCACATGCTGGAGTCCGGGGGCAAGATTGCAGCTCTGCGACTGCTGCAGTTTTAAAAGCTGTTTTTTACTAGTGGTAGTGCAGGTTCCCCAAGGCACTAGACTGCAAAGCTTAAGCTTACTGGAGAAGTATGATATGAAAATATCTCATCCTTATATGAAAGGGGAGGGAGCTTTCCTTACCACAAACGTCATAGTATACATGCCAGAAGATGAAAATCAGAAGATGAATCACTTTTGAAACAGTGCCTTCAATTCTCCCCATCTCCCTTTGATGAAGCCGTTTTGCTTTTCTTGTTTAAATTTTGTTAGATGCCCCTCAGCCACTCAGTATCTCCCACGTCTTTCTTAAAGAACTTCTCATGTCCAAGTTATCAAATCTGCTGCACTCACGTGGGTATACTGCAGAAAGTTGCCTGAGGCAGCATGTGACCTGCTTCGCATGTGGACCTTAGAAAAATGTAGGGCTAACAGTTCTGTGATTTTCTTATTGAAAAACCACAGGAACTGTTCTGAAATGCCATGGGGCTCAGCAGATCCCAGAGATACTTCCAGGGACACCCATCTGCATCTAGTACTTGTGGTATTACGTGTTCTGAATGTGGCAGCAAACCAGCAATGAAATAGTAATTTTTATTTCTTGTGAGTTAAAGATCTAAGAATTCATTCTATATGTTGAGAGACAAGACTTGACCAAGTGATAAAGAGAGATGATTTTGCCAGCTTTTCATTAAGTGGCAATGTAGGAAATATTGAGAAGCACAAGATGCTCTGTTTTAAAGAAGTGATCTGCTGCTTTGAGTGAACATGCTTGCTGTACCTCAGTTGCCCAAATGCATCTTTTTAGGTGCACATCTGCTGCTCAGAGTATTGGAAGAAATTCCTTAAGATCTTGCCGTGTATCAGCATACCAGCATAGTGTGTCCTAAATAATTAGTTCTCACAATAATTGTCAGCCAAAGGCAGAACTGAGACAGACGTCTAAGGTGTACTGCTGGTTC
Organism: Falco punctatus; assembly: GCF_963210335.1. Taxonomy (NCBI): domain Eukaryota; kingdom Metazoa; phylum Chordata; class Aves; order Falconiformes; family Falconidae; genus Falco; species Falco punctatus. The sequence goes on from NC_137584.1 coordinate 18,133,576, forward strand.
TTCTGTTTTGACAGCTCTGTGCCACTCTTCATACACAGTATGAGTTCATCTCTGAGGCATCCGTGATTTCTAGAAAGATAAGTTGGGGAAGATGGTTCTCTTTGTAATGCTTTGGAAACATCAGAGTATAAGAAACAAACAGAAGGTCAACAAATGTGTGTTGCGAGAGACAGACCAGCCAAATAACAAAATTCTTCTGCATATAATGGAAAATAAAAGCAGATGGATAACAAACAGCAGTATTTTCTCATCCCACAATTCAGATACCTGCATGTTGGGCAACTCCCAAGAGTTCTACCTTGGAAAGAATGCGGGTGTTGACTTGGTGCTGCACGGATAGTTCTTCAGCTGTGCTGGTGCAGTTTCTTTTAGATGTACACCCCCTTCGTCTGTGCTTAACCTGGTGTCCTTCCATGCCTCTGGCCACCAGCCTGCACTGTGGATCTGTCGGCTCTGGCTTGGGATTCTGCTTTTTCAAGGGGAGTGGAGAGTGGCACGTCCTGGCTGGCAGGGCAGAGAGAGGTGGGGAACCCTCTCACAGGGTTTTCTTGTGAAGTAAACTTGCCTGCTTTTGTTGGAAAGAGTTGAGCACTTGCTTTGGTGTAGTGCTTTGAATAGAAAAATAAAGCTGTAATTGTTTTGGGTGAAAAAGACCTTCGTGCTTCTCGTCTTTTAAGCATTTAGCATAATGAAATTTCATAGCAGGAGAACATCTGTTCTGTTTCTTTGTTCAGCTTAACAGTACTTCAGTATTACCAGTGGATTTTTCTCTTGGAACTTTTTTTTAAAATAAATTGCTTACAGGATTATTTTTTTTTTAAATTGCAACTAATATTAAAGCTATATTATTTTGTGTACATGTGTGAGTGTGTAAAGCTATGTAGAAGAGGACCGGTATATAACTTGATTGCATACGCAGAGTCTGTATAAACATTTTGGAAAATACTGTCAATTGTAATTCCTTATGGACCAGTCTTCTAGCTGACTTGTTCTGGCTAGTCTTCAGCACGAGCATAAATATTATTCTCATTTATATTATTCTCAGTTAAGATGATGGTCTTTGTGAAAAGAGATTGCAGGGTGATTTTGTGTTTAAAAGTAAGAAAAACTGAACTAAAAAGCATTTATGAAGGTGATCACCAGTGTGGAAACAGTTATGTGTTCAACAGGACGGATGTAGAAATTCCCCCAAAGGTCAAGTAAATAGAACCGTTGTGTAAAGTCGAAGATCCGTGTCAATTCCTGCTGTCTTTGTCATACACACAGAAATGCTGGCAGTCAGAGGAGTCTCCCATACGTTGCGCATCAGAATTACAGTTCATCTCTGGCAGGGGTGATTGCTTTAAAGAAATTTCTGATGTTGTGTTTTATCCTCTGTAAGCTTAGGAAGTTTCTGATCTGGTGCTTTAGTGGGAATGCCAGGGAACCACCAGTATGAGATTGTAGCAGGAAAGCCCTCAACCTCTACCCGGGCTGGCAATGTCAAAAATCTCTGCTTCCGAGAAATGAGGTCCTTTGTTTCATGTTTAAAGAGCAGCTATCTGAAACTGGTATATTATTTATTTCAGATAAACTAATGTGAAGGAACAGGAACTTGGGAGATGTCTCTCCACAGGCCGGCTTTGTTGTGCCTGTCCGAAAAGTTAGGGCTTTTGGCTGTCTCTCTTGGCATTACATCTGCTCCCCTGCTCATGGTTCACCTCGGAGGGCCTGCTGGCCTTTCTCAGCCTGGTTTAGTCGAGTGAGCTCTGCTGGCCAAGACTGACCGTGCGTTAGTGGGGGGACGGCAGGAGGGGATGGGCTGGGTTGGTGGCTGCTGGTGGTAGGGTAGGCAGCACCGACCTCTGCCTGGCGCAGCCGCTGGGAAGGGCTGTGTGTGTCCTGGCTTCACTAGATCAATCTAATCTCATATTTCTTCGGTATGGCTTGTAGGGTGGATGCATGAGCCATTGGGAAAACTCACTGAATACTGGGAAATCTGAGGTGACAAAACATGTTGTTAATTGGTAGAGGGTATGCTTTGATTAGTAACAACTGCATTAAGTGCAGTTGCATTGTTATTGCAAACTTGAAAGTGCATTAACTTTTGGCTGGACTCCAGGGAACATGCATGCAGAGGATAACATATATGTTGTGTGTATTTTTGTACATTCATTGCGTCTAACCAGTGTCTGTTAGTGGTCATTATTTAGGTCCAAATAGGTGGGTATCTGGTATCATTTGAGTTGTCAGATGCTGATTTTTGTCATTACAATAGGCATTCATTACCTATAACTTCATACTGATTTCCTTTTCAGTAAAGTGAAATAAAATGTAATGGAACTGTGTGAGTGGAAGCATAGATGTGTATTTTGCCTGTTACAATTAATTTGGGTTTGTAGATTTGTCATGGAAGTGAATAAATTTGAAAAGCCATGCTGAGGTATATCTGAGTTTTATTTGCTTATTAAAAATTATGCGTTAATACATTGAGTGTGAATTCTCAGGTGTAAATGGGGATCCTCTATTTAATTTTTGCATTTATTTGTGCAGGTTCGAAAGCACGTGAATGACCTATATGAAGACCTAAGAGATGGACATAACTTGATCTCACTTTTAGAAGTCCTTTCCGGAGACACCTTGGTAAGATTTTAGATCAGAATGCAGTGGTTCTGGTTTGTTATATATACATTTGCTCTGTTTGTTAACTGTGTATTGACTGCTGGAGGTTTCTTTTATATTTTCCATAATCTGTGACTTGATACCAAGGACACAAGTTACATTTCTGTTGGTAAAATATTCCACTGTGAATTCCATGGGGGAATGCAACCTGTTCTCTTCATTTCTTGTGGTCAGTGAGACTTCCTTTCTTAATAGGGTAATGCGCTATTTTTTCTGTTCTTCCCTTTTCTTTACAATTTTTCTTTTAACAAGTATTGGATGCTTAATATCCCTTCGCATTAAAGGGAGTAACTTACAAATAGCAAGGATTTAATGTCCCTGAAATTGTCTAACACGCTTCTCAGGTGTCATTTCCTTTCTTTGTGAGCATTACTTCCCTTGCTTGGTATTTGTTCTCTTCATTATGTTCTTCTTTTCATGCTCTTCTTTTCATTTGTGGTCTGTCTTGTGTTTTTGCTGTCCTGTCTCCTGTCTGTTATATTCATTAGCCAAGAGAGCGAGATTTTTTGAAGACCTTACGGTTGGTGAGTTCAACAGAAGCATGCGCAAATGAACAGCATGAGGATGTGGAGGATGAGGATAAGGGGGTAGGTGCCGACCCCCATAACTGTACTAATGTAGTGTTTGAAGTGTGGTGTCTGCTAATGTAAATTCTTAGTTTGGTGTGCTGCGGTAGTGTGTTGTAGAAAGGAATAAAGAACTCACGTTGGTAAACCAGGATACGTACGTTTATGATGGAGGTATGGTAAAGACAAATTTTTATTCAGCCTTTTTGTGAACAGCTAAAACGCAGATGTTCAAGATTTCTGCTTGTTTTCTTTCGCTAAACTGTACAAATGGTGCAAATATGTGCTGGACAGCATTGTCAAGATGTTATAAAATAATCTTTTAATAATAAATAGGGGAATACCGTAATTCCATTAAACCAAGTTTGGTTTTTTTTTTTAACTTGCAAACAGTATTGTCCCTATACAAGTCATTTAGACAAAGGCTTGAAGGCTCTTGGTGAAGTCAATGGCAACAAATTGATTTGTCTTAATTACAAACACCAGTCTACTGCACCCACAGTGTATTTGAGATAATATTGGATGATACTTTGAAATGAAGTAATTCAGATGTGTAGATCTATTTGCCAGAATTTATCAAATGTAATAGTTATTTTATCAAAGCAGATAGTCAAAGCAGAGATTAAGCAACAGCACTGTGTAGTGGCACCTAAGTATATGGATTGTATGCAGGGTTTATCTTTCTCACAACAAATGCCGAATTACTGTTTCACTGTATGTTACCCATCCAGAAGGGAAATACCTACTTATAAAGTATAAAATGCTGAGTGCTTGTTAGTGCAAGTGAGCCGTTTCATGCCTTTGTAGACCTTGCATTATCAGTGTTTGCTAAAGCAACTTGCTGTCATAGGGCCAGAGCGCCTGCTTGGCTCCCTGCGTGTTGCGTTGCAGTTGTGATTTCAGTAGAATTTGTGTGGGTTTTTGGTGGGCGTAACGTAACTCAAAATGCTGCATTTTAGCTGTACATTTAAAAAAATACTTCCCCTCTGGGATGCCATACCTAACTATATAGTTTGGGATTTATTATACCCACTTTGTTGTGGAAAACCAAGTTCCAGGTCTGCAGTCCTTTGTTCCATCCAGGGAAGCTGCTTGGTAGCAAGGGCTGCAGGGCTTGATCCTGGGCTATCAGTGTGAAAAACAAGGGGCTAAATAGAAGTTTCTGTAACAGAAATGAAAATTCTTTGTGTTTTAGTTTATGCTTCTTATTCAACTCCATTTTCTCATGTTTCCTTTTGGCAAGCATCTGATACTCCACAGGGGGAAAAAAAAGGCAGTTGAGGAAAGCTTGGGCTTATCTGTGTGTTTCGCGGTGATTGTCTGAGGAAATACTCATATTCATGGCTGATCCCTAGCAATTGTAGTCCGCTTCAGTTTATTGCTGTGAAAGTTTGTGAAAAATCTGAAATAAGGAAGAAGAATAGAAGGATTTGAATATGATGATGATGATATAAATTTAACTGCTTTCCCATTGCTGATCAGCTAAGTAAAGTATGCTTTTTCTGTGTGATTCTTCTTCTTGGTGATTTTACACTAACTGCATGCAGTTTTGCCGCGTTTTCATTAACATACCACTCGTGCTTATTTTACGGTTTCTTCTTGTTAGTTTTGACTTTGCTTTGAGAAGAGTGACTTAGATTTTTTCATGCTTTATAATGTTCTACCCAAGTCAAGAGTTTACACTTATGCTCTGGGGCTGTATATGTTGTATTACTCTGTTTGGAGGAAGGTATTATCTTTATTAAATGCTTTAAACAAATATGTATCTATCATAATGATTATGCAGTCATACCATAAAGAAGCAACATTATATCATAAAGTTGCATACAGAGGTAAGCTTTTCCATCACAGATTTTACCAGAGCAACATAAACATCCATGACATTACTTATATTTTACTTTGCTTAATATACTGTAAATCTTTTATAGTAATATATTGTGGTTTAGTTTCTGTGGGTAGATTCATGTAGAGCCTTTTGTAGCCCTCTTGGCCATAATAGTACTCGACAGAGAAACAGCTATCAGCCTGCATGGATCAAAGTTGCAGTGTGGGATCAGTGATCTCTCTTGCCATCCACTGTGCTGAAGAATTTCAACTACAGTTTAAAAAAGATATAGTTGTTAAAGCACACTTTTCTACCAAGGATATTGACTTCATTAAAACTGTAGTAATTCAGATATTTTACGTGGTATCTTTTAAATCAGACTGTTTGTTCTTCTGTCTGATGTTGTGATCTCATAACTATTGTTTTCCGATTTTAGCCCCGAGAAAAAGGTCGGATGCGTTTTCACAGACTCCAGAACGTCCAAATTGCACTTGACTATTTGAAAAAACGCCAGGTATGGTGAAAATTTTAGTGAATAATGATAATGAAAAGTATGTCTCCTCTAGCTGATAAATAAAAAATATGCCCAGGTTGGTCTTTTGTGCATGCTGTGTAACAGCTGCTGGTGTAGACGTGGCTTGATCTTGCGCTTGAGATGGTTAAGAGAGATGTAGCAAAGGTAACTTTACATAACCCTTCTGTGAGCAATAACATCAACACACTCTGTGTGGTATATGATGTTAAAGAGGAGAAAATAATGAGTAAGGTCCTTGGGAGTTGCTTATAGTAGATTTAACTATCTTTCATGTTGCCCAGACACTAGCTGGTATGCAGTTTTGTTCACAGTCTAATTTTTAGTGTGAAATTTCAGAGTCAAAGAAATTAGAATGTTGTATGGGATTTCCTTGGTTTGATTATATTTGTTTTGGGAAAACTTTCTCAAGCCTTGATCCTCATGTAAGTAAAACTGGTGCCCTTGAAAGGCAGCAGTCACCTGGGCTGTGGAAGATTCAGGCTTAATTCCACCTGTGTCACCCTTAAGCCAAACACTTGAAACACACACTGCTGGGCAGTTCTCCACTGCTGTGAGTTTCTTTCTGCTTTTAAATTTCTTTTAAACACTTACAGGATTTTTTTTTTCTCCCTTTGCAAAATGGCAATAATAAAAAATGTCCAAAACATGGAAGGAAAAACTGTACCTCCCTATCTATCCCATCCAAATCAATGACACTGGAAATCTGTTTTTTGATTGGTTGGTTTTTTAATTTTTTAAAAATATAATTTGCTAGTTAAAAGGTTTGAAAAAAATTGAGGTAGCAAACCACAGACAGATACTTAATTTGGTTATAAAAATTAATGTCTTTTTGTATTTTGAGTGAAATCGCAAACTGTCTTTCGGGACACCAATTGATGTGTATGTACTGAGAACTCAATCCTGCTTTGCTGAGTTCAAAGCAAACTTCTGTTAACCTAAGTGAGCCATCGAGCGAACACGCTATGAAGTAAATGAATGGCTACTTGAAATGACAGTGGCATTTTTATACAGCAAGACCTTTGGACTTGTGCTGCACTGTGCCTTACTTATGCACGACAGACTGTATGTATTAAAATACAGGAGTTGTATGATCAGGTCATCCTCATGTTTGTGAATATGTGTGCGTGGTTGGGAGCTGCAAGTCTCCATCATGCAGCCATTGGTTGTGATCTGAGGATTTTTGTGCTCTCTTTAGCCTCTCAGTTTCATGAAGATGGCTGTACTTTACTATACGAAAGCTTTTGGGCTTTGGTCTCCTTGGCAAGTTGTCAGTGGAACTTGCATTTGATTAAAGTTTCAGCCTCCTGTTAGGTGTTTCTAAACTGTATTTAGGAGGTAACTTGCTCAGGTTGGTGGTATAACCTTCAAATACAATGCTTTGTTGTGATTGTAAGACAGAGAGAGCCTATATATTGATAATTTTGAAGCCTGACTTGGGAGAAAACAATGAAGAAAAAAAAATAAGGCCTATTTGACTATCTTGTAGAAATTTGCCAAACAAAAGCAGTTTGTATAGTGCAGTGGGAGAAAAACATTTAGATTTGGTTTTAATTTCTTTTTTGAACTGTGGAATACACTCTCTTCCAGAAAGAATGGTTTTGATATGTTTTGGTTTTTTTTTCCTGATAGTTAAGATGATGTCTGCAGATCAAGAGAATGACATGCCTTTGCTTGTTCAGTTGATAGCAGGGTATACGTAAAAAGCACATGCATGTAACTTTACTAATACAAGCATAAAATGCCTTTTAGCTGAGTCATCTTTAATTGCTAGGCTATATGGATACATAATACATATAGAGAAATTAAATGTAATAAAAAATACGACAAAAAAAGAGGAATTATTGAACTCACTTTGGATGTGAGTTTATGAGAGTGGCAATAATTTCAGCCTTTGCTTTAATCCTGTTAACCATTTCATGTTTATAGCAACCTGAATGAGTACAGCAGCAGAAGTGATAGTAATCGTTGTCATTATTAAGCCATTGGTTATTTTAATGTGATACTAAATTCCTGGTTTTATCAAGCAAGACCATTTTGTTTTAGCAGGTTAGTTCATCTGCTGTTGAATTCCTGCTTTGTTGCAGGAAAATGGTGGGAGGAAGAAAGGCAGTGATAGTTTACCAGGTCTCTGCTTTGCCCTGAGACTGGTACACCAGTTACAGATCATCATATTCTTGTTATCCTTTTCCCTTCTATCATAACTTCCCCTTCTGACAAGGACCGAGGTGAAGGGTATTTGGCACAGGGAGCAGATCTGCTGGCACAGTGAGAGCTGAGGAATCTTCTCATCTCAGTGTGGGTGGGAGAGGGCAATTCCTGGCAGGCCGCTTACAGCCAGAGTACAATTCCTCTCTGCTTTTGAGAACTGAAAAAAACCCAACAGAGTAGGCTCGGGAAGTGAGTAATTAATCCTTTATAGTTGTGCCTGTGTAATGCAGCATGTATTTGTCGCACATTTATTTCAGTTTTGTCTGTATTTTCTTTCCATGATGACAGGTGAAACTGGTGAACATTAGAAATGATGACATAACAGATGGGAATCCCAAATTGACTTTGGGGTTGATATGGACCATAATTTTGCACTTTCAGGTAAGCCTGGTTTTGCTTGACAGTATGTTTTCAGTCAGATTCTTCCATACAGTTACAATGGATGTGTCAACTTAGACAGGACTCCATATAGACTGTGCAAAAAAATAAATTAGGTCTGTTCTCTAACGTGTATTTGATGGCTTTGATGATGCATCTTATTTTATGATGTAAACTGACTCCGAAGGTGGCGTTTGTTTGCTAATATCCTGCCTGTGGAGTGAGAGAAAAACGGGATCAGTTCTGAACATAGTTAAAGACAATAGTTAATGTATTCCTTCCAGTGTTTGGATAAACCAGCCTTGTTTTATTCTACAGACTTCTTCTGATGAGTATCAAAAGACATTAAAAATTTTTAAATCTTTTTTCATTTTGGATCTGAATTTCTTTGGATCTGAGGTACTACTGTCAGCCTTTTCAAGCAGTTGGTAACACTTCAGCGTCTGTTTTTAGCCCCAGCGATGGTAACGCAGGTCACACTAGGTGGCACTCTGGTTGTTGTACACCGGTGGGATTGTGTGCAGTATAATGCAGGCTTACAGTGTCTGGTGTTAAATTGCTTCTCAAAATGAGGCTTTCATAATGGCCGTGGCTGTAGATGATGTAATTCAGATGACAGATAATTCCCATTTAGTGACTGTGTCATTGTTAGCGATAAACTGCCCGCTGTGCAGGCATTTTTACACGATCACATAAAAAGCCTGGTTCACTTAGAAATATCCTGCACTGGATTTATGACTGGAAAAAAACTTCTGAAAACAACCCCAAACCAGAAAGGCTACTAGGATCTAATTTGCCTTTCTGCAAATCCTAACAAGGAATAAAAGACATGAATAGGGCCAATGTGGCCCTGGTCTAAACAGCCTGCACGGCTTAGCCCAGGCCAGTGCACAGGGCAGAAGAGAAACCACTGACTGCTCACCACTAGTGAGGACCTAAGTGCCCTCAGCTCCTCCCTGTCGTGCCAATCTTTGCTCCTGCACGGTTATATGAAGGAAGAAGCCTGGGCTTAAATATATTTAAGCATGACCCACAGAATTAGGTGGTGACTGAATGTTGCTGTGTTTTAAGAAATAAAGGTTATTAACTGCTTATTAATAGAGGCTGTTAGCGGATGTTAAACCTTCACTTGATGTATGTTTTATCTTTCTGAACCTAAATAATAGAGTTTTGCAGGATGAAGTTTTTAGTTTTTCTCACTAGCTGAAGCACAGGACATCTGGCACCGTTTTGGGTGCTTATAAGAAGTCATGAAAGTTAGTGTTACTAGTTACAGCTGTAAAAAATGATGAGAAGAAAAAACATTTATATAAAATAAACTATATTATATTATAAAATAACTAAAGTGAACTGTTGTGACAAGGAGTTTCCCCTGTAGGTAGCCAGCTCCATGTGAAATTTGTTGAAGCATTTAAATTGTAGCTGAAACATGCTTACTTCACTCTGTCCTGACCTCCAATAACTACCAACTCAATGTCTACCAATACAATTCAGATCTTGCAGATCTGTCAGAATAGAACAGAATACTTCAGCTGGAAATGATCTGTAAATATCTAGTCCAACTGACCACTTCAGGGCTGACCGAAAGCTAAAGCATGTTATTAAGAGCATTGTCCAAATGCCTTTTAAACACTTACAGGCTTGGGGCATCAACCACCTCTCTAGGAAGCCTGTTCCAGTGTTTGACCACCCTCTCAGTAAAGAAATGCTTCCTAATGTCCGGTGTAACCCCTCCCCTGGCACAGCTTTGAACCATTCCCATGTGTTCCATCACTGGAAACTGGGGAGGAATGCTCGGCACCTCCCTCTCCAATTCCCTTCCCTGGGAAGCTGCAGAGAGCAAAGAGGTTGCCTCTCAACCTCCTTTTCTCCAAACAACACAAGGCCAAGTCCTTAGCCGCTCCTTACGGGACATTCCTTCCAGCTCTTTCACCAGCTTTGTTGCCCCTCTGTGGACACATTCAGGGACCTTATTTAATTCTGAAATTGTGGGGCCCAGAAGTGCCACGCTACTCAAGGTGGGGCTGCACCAAAGCTGAATACAGGCGGATAAGCGCCATTCTTGACCAGCGGATTATAGAGTGTTTGGTGTGCCCCAGGATGCTGTTTGTCCTATTGGTGAGCTTTTTTTACCTTTTCAAAATATTATCTTAAAAATAAGTGTAAAAATGTTTTAAGAATGACTAGTGATTCTTGGACTAAATATTAAGCCTCATTAGTAAATATGGAGTAACTGAAGAACAAGATTTTTTGAAAAAATACTTTTTGTCTTTTTGCTATTGATGGCTACAGGACCTACACTGAGTGCAGAAGGGATTTGTAAAGTGAGGTAAGAGGCGTCCTCTGTGCTAGTATATGCGACCCCGATGTTTGCCTGTATGCCACTTCTTTTGAAGTACATGGCAATGTGGTGTCATTGACGCCTGTATATGGCTGATGTGGGTTCAGAATTGATAAGGAGGTTCAGAATTGATAAGGAGGTTCAGAAGAATGTGCATACTTACACCTTACATTTTTTTGTCTTCACTTAGATTTTGAATGAGGGAAAAGTCTGAACAGAAAAGTCTTAACAGCAGAGTCTTCACAAAGGGATGAAGCTTCATGACAACAACTCTGTTTGTGCATGGAGTAATCCTATAGGTATTGGGAAAGTTGTGATGAGATTCAGTTTGAAATTAAGACACCTAAAGGCAGGTGCTTATGGGGAGCTGTGTTCATATATATTAAATGTCTATGCTTTCCCTCTAATCTGATAATCTGAATGATAGAGGGTTAGCCTATACAGCTAGTATAGCCTAGAGAGTGAGTCAACTAACCAGCTACCAGAGGCTCACTCCATTTGACTAAACAGACATCGATCTGTGGTGTTGGAGATTTATGAGACACCCACATGAGTACAAGAAACATGATGTAGGTCTTATGGGAGACCCACTGTCATCTGGGAAGAGACAGATCAGGCAAGATAAACTGCATCTTAAATGGTGGTAAACATGTGTAGCAACAGATTTGAGGCCTGGAGGGCTAGCCAGTACAGTGGTGGTGTGGTTTAACCCCAGCCGGTTATTAAGTACCGCACAGCTTCTCACTCACTTGCCCCTCACCCAGAGGGATGAGGTGGAGAGTCGGAAAGGAATGTAAAACTCGAGGGTTGAGATAAGAACAATTCAATAATTGAAATAAAATAAAATAAAACACAATGTTAATAATACTAACTTGTAATTAAAAGGAGGGGGGCAAGGGGAGAGGAATGAAATCCAAAGGGAAGAGAGAAAAGAATACTAGTGACACAGTACAACTGCTCACCACCTGCTGACCGATGCCCAGCCAGTCCCCAAGCAATGATGCCCCAGCCCTGGCCAGCTCTCCCAGTTTATATACTGAGCACGATGTTCTGTAGCATGGAATACCTCGTGGGCTAGTCAGGTCGGCTGACCCAGCTGTGTCCCCTCCCAGCTTCCCACTCCCCTCCAGCCCTCTTGCTGGCACGGCCTGAGAAACTAAAAAGTTGTTGACCTAGCACAACCACCACCCAGCAACAACTAAAAACATCACTGTCCCATCAGCATTGTTTTTACACCTAATTCAAAATGCAGCACCGCACCAGCTACTAAGAAGAAAATTAACTCTATTCCAGCTGAAGCCAGGGCAAGTGTGTGAGGCTGGTCAAGCAATTCAGATCACTGGCCTAGAGCACCTACTGAGCTATTCAGTTGTGCAGCATAGGTGCTTAGTGTGATCTGAGATGACACATCATATTCAGTAGCATATGCAGTGGGAAGCAAGTTTCCTTAGGTCCTGTGGTATATGTGCTATTCCTGTGTAGATATCTCAGTTAGTTACAACTGTCTCCGATGTTCTGGATGGTCAATTGACTTTCTTCCTATGCCTCTACTTCAGGGTGTGAAACATTGCTGTTCAAGATCCGTTGGTTTTACTAACTAGCTCTCCAGGGCTTTTCATTCGGTTTCCTAAAGACACCTGGGATTTGAGTGACATCTGAGGTGTGCTAGAGTATCCAGGACATGCATGTGGAGTTCTCTGATGAGACAGCAGATCTATGAGAGACCCATGCTCTTCTAGGTTGCAGCTGGAAGTCAGGTGGGATATAGCAGGATATCTCAAATTGCTCTAGAAGCCCACGTTCAGGAAACTACATCCTGCCTCCACTGGCTAAAACGGTCTCTTCAGGACCTAGCCAGCATGTAAACATGAATGTGTGGACACCTATGTTGGGGTGTCTTAATCTGAACTACCACTTAATTTCTTTAATTTTTCTTTAATTTAAAAAAAAAACCCAGCATTTGCATAAGTAGTTAATTTCTTGGTGAGTATAAGGAGCTGTTTGCCATCTGATGTTACTGCCTCTGCTCCATCATTTATCTGTATTCTACTAACACTGCAGCCTGGGAGGTAATCAAGATGACAGGGGTTTTTTTTGGCTGCTGTTTGTGGCTTCTTGTTTCTCTTGAGTCATGGCACTTATCTGGAGGCTAATACTTCCTCAAAACAGAAAATCCTTCTACGTATTGGAATGGATTTAGGAATGTTTTAGGGGAAAGACATGATGAACAAAAATAAAAAATTATACACATTTGAGGATTGCATTTCTCTTGCATCTGAATTATGCCTAGAGATGGTTATAGCTCTTTGACTTGGTACCCATAATTAGATAAATATAGATGTTGTTCTGTAGTTATACCACTGACTTTTGCAGCTGCACAAGTCCAGAAATCTTCTGTATCCCAAATAATTACATATAAGATACAGAAAAGATGGTATGGGAAATCTGGTGGTTTATTGAGTTGAGCATGTTGGAAAATTGTTTATCCTGTGTGTGTTGAAAATCCTGGAGACATGTATGTTGTTAGGTTTTAGGCAAACTTTCAATGTGTGCATTTCACATGCCTTTAATAATATGTGGCTTTTTTGAAATTCAGTTTCATAATGCCATAACTACTGGAAGTTATTTTCCTGGCGCCTGGAGAATGTGCTAAAACAGATCACAGTATTTTGTAAAATTATAGGCTGTATGTATAAATATCTTTCTTTAACACCTAGTACATTATGACATTGGACATAAGCAACTATAAATGAAGGGAGAATTTGGCCTCAGTAAGTAATCACAATTTTAGTAGGATAATTTCAGTGAAAATTGGTGATTATTTCTTTTCAATTTTCAATTCAATTCAAAAAAAACTGCAAACATTCTTTAATTTAACAAATGTTAAATATTTAGAATAGCTTGCAGTTGGTTGACAAGAACATGACAAAACAAAGCAAAACCTGAAACTTTAAAATTTCAGGCATCTAAAATAAGACCTTTGATGAACTCAGACCTTAAAAACTTTCTGGAGCTTCAAAGTCATGAGTCAGTAGACTTTTTCTATTTCAGTTTCATCATCATTTTGAAGCTCGGGAATTGCCATGAAACACTTTTCCTTCCATTCTCCCCAGCTCCCTGCTGTCAGGCCTCTTTGCAGGATGCTGCTTTTGAAGGCTCCAGTCAGTAATGTTTTTGTCCAGATGTTACAGCACCATCCAGCCCCCACTGGCCAGATGGTTGCTTTCTCTCAGGCCTCCCTGGGGCACATGTAACCTCTTCACATTCCTCTTGTCAGCCAGCAAATACTTTTTTTTGCTGCTGACTCCCCATAAACCTTCCAACAAAATGCATCCGTTATTAGTCTGCCCCAAAGCAGTCTATGGACTGTTCATTTGGTCCAGCAGATCAGCAGTTAAACTTTTACCTGTCCTGGGCAAAAGGGTAGGAAGGGTGGATTTGTTTGTAGATGACTTGGCTGAGATAAAGGACAGCTACCCAAGTGGTTTCTCAAGTTCCTGATACCTCTTAGTGCAGTTAGGTGTTCAGAGCCTGCAATGCAGGTAGTAATTTTGAAGCACTCTTTGTGTTGGTCGTGAAGGCTGTGTCCTTCACGCAGGGTGGACAGAGGAGGAGACGGCTCAGCTGTGGTGGCCCATTCCAGTAAACGCTGTGCAGAAGGCAGAGGAATAATGGGATGTTCTGGGACTTGTGCACCTTCCTTTGCTTCAGCAGCTCTGCTGTGAAATCTGATAGAGGTCGCCATACAACAGACATGCTGCCTGCTTTGCTGAGGTGGCAATGCGGAGTTGAGAGGGCTGGGTCTGGTCTTCACTCGCCGTTGTCCTGGCATCTGTTCTGCTGGCTGCAGCTGGCTGATGGCAGCTGGCTGTGGAGCCTGCCTCTGGGCCCTGCCCGAGCAGTGGGCCTTGGAGCCCAAGCACTGAAGTTTAATCTGCCTCTACTTCGAAATAGCTAGAACAGTTCAAGGTCTGATCTTGTCAAAGATTTAAAGATGGAGCTATGTGGCCACTTGTCTAACCTCTGTCTATAAGTGGTGGTAGGATAAACCGTGTTCCACCAGGGAGCTGCAACTCCCAGTCATTCACTGTTGCAGCAGACCTCTCATTCAGCACACGGTGGGGTTTATTCTTCCTGCATTTCATTCCTTAGCTGAACTGCTAGTTATCTCTTCTGGAATTCTTCAGCAATTAAAAAAAAGAAGAAAAATTGCTGACTTTCAGGTAAGAATATGAGTATGGAGTTCTTGCAGTTTCTGGTACTCCTCTGAGTCACAGCAAGGACTAGAGGCATTAGGGCTCATCGCAGGTTGTATTTAGACTTTATCTCTACAAATGGTGCGATATCTGTAGCAGGATAAGATTTATGAGCAGTTAGCTCATCTGTTTGGATTCTCTTCATCCCTAATCCCGTAAAACCAGCAACAAGGAGCAAATTCCTCTCTTTGTAAGCCATCTCACTGGTTATAAAACCTCTCCTGTTGAGAGTCATGACTTTTGGTAGCTCAGTGGTACCTGAAAGCTAAACAGCAATTTTTCAGATTTTGAGGAGTGGTTGCCAGAACAGCACAAACAGCTCCAAATACAACCTTTTGTTTGTGCTGGCAAGCCTTTATTTTTTGCCTTGTTCTCTATCTTGTGCCGCTTTAATTTTCACTTTCTCTTTGGCTTATGTTTATCTCTCTGTCATTCTGCATGTGACCTTTGGGCTGTGCAACAAAATGCTTGCTGATTATCTGGTATGCTGTTTTAGTACCATGAAATGGCACGTCTCATTTATGCTAAATGCTCCATTGCTTTTGCTGTGTTGCATAAACACAGGGGAAAAAAAAGAGGGGGAAGGGATCTTAGATCCAAAACTATGTGAAATGCATTCCTAGTAGGCTTTTGATAAAAGGGATCAGGTGTGGTTTGATGGCAAAGTGGAATAACCTTTCCTTTACAACACTTGCTAACTATATAAAACCAATGATAAAGCGTAAGTTAGCAGTGTGCAAAGGATGAATGGTCTCAGCATTTTGCAGACTAACAAATACGCAGATATTCAACTTTGCCATTATAATGTCCCACGTTTAGAACATAATGCATTTCAGTCACAGACGTGCTCGACAACTTAGAGAAATCTATGGTTAAATGCAAACCTGTGCAAATCTGAGTGAGGTATTTCATGTATCAATGTTCATCTTTTTTCTGCCATGTCTTAATGTTAACCTCTTGTTTGTGATTAAGCAACCTCTAAGACAGATCAAGTTGCAAACAAGTATTGGTCTAATCCTTTATGCATGTTATACTTCTTAAGGATTTATGTGCCAGAAAAAGTCTTTTGCTAATCTCCCCTTAAAACTTCCCAGCACTGGTGAGTATAAATTTGTATCTTTAAGGTTTGTGTTTTGTGTGTTTTTTTTTAAAAAAAAAAAGGAAAGAAACACATCAATCCTATTTCTAGCAGCTTTGATCATCTGAATCTTTGACTTTAGCAAGTGCTGAGCTTCCATTGCGGTCTAGTCAGATGTCTGAGACAAAGCCCCTGGTGTGGTCAGGTCTTTGCTATTTTGTGGTGGTTCTCATAGGCTTCAGTTGTAGTCTCTTTTGATGCTTTAGAAGATCGTATTTCTTTGCCCTAGTAGGCATGTTTTAGAAGAGATTTCAATTTCCCCTTTTCTGAATTTCCAGTTTAATCCCGTTACATCTGTCTCTTTCATTGCTGAGACTGAAGTTATGACTTCATAGAATGTCAGTTAGCCGAAAGTGGTCATTTTGCCTTCAGTTACTTGCACTTTCATTTATCATCTTCCCTTAACGTGGAATACGATTTTGCCTAGTTTTTTTATATAAAACCCCATAGCTGATATAAATGCAATTTGTCAGTTCTTTTGTCCTTGGTCTTTTCTTTGGTTCAAGACCATAATTGACTTAGTTAAAGTGACTGTAACGTTTCTTTTCCGTTCATGGAAAAACAAGGAACAGTAGAAAGAATTGTTAATAGAAACATGATAGCCTTCTCACTCAGAAATGGCTGCTATGTATTGCTAAATTGGTTATTAAGTATCAAAAATACATATCTCTTACCTAACTCTAGGAAGATAGGCATGAATACTGCTAATAATCTGTAAATATGTGTTTGGAATGCATTACTCCTAGTTATATTGTTATAAATAATATTTAGAAATGGTTGAATTCTAGGACTAGCTGCAGTTATACCAGATGCACGCAACTAAATTCACCTGGAATATGCAGCACTAAGCCAGGATTTTTGGGAGCACTGAGCTTGTAACCAGTGTTTCAGAATGAATCTTGTATTTTTGCTGTCTCAATTTTTTAATTCCACTTCAGAGGCAGCTGATTTTCTGAAAAGGTGAATTACCTACTCTTAAGAAAAAATAATCAAAATTTAAGGTATGCATGAAAGAGGATGTACAAGATTCTAAATTACTGATTACATTACAAATTGCACATTGTCAGTTGTAAAATAACAACACATTTCTTCTGACCTGTCTTGAATTACATTTGATTTGATGTTTTTATGACAGTGTGCTACTGATTCTAACAGGAATTTTGAAATAACAGAGAATGCTTTAGAGATGTTTTCTGTTTGGAAGAAGGTGGGATCATACTGATTGTTAAACAGATGTAAACCACTTAAAGGAAATACGTACTAAATCACATTCCATTAAACCTCAGTAAATAGTCTAACATTATTTAGAAACCTCTGTGCCCATGTGTCTTAATTTAAATATGCACTTGCATTGAAAATTTAAATTTGCATTATTTTTAAGCAAATTTTTAACTCCTGTGAAATTTGTGGGGGAAGAACAACATTGGCAGTGTACTTGTGGCAGGCTGTATTTACTTTAATACGTTTTTTGATTAGACAGTTAATACAGCATGAAAACTCGGTATTGTTCATTCAAATGCTCTTGTCTTTAACACTTTACATGATTTCTACTTTATCAAGATAATCATCATAAGTTTTTTATAAGAGTGCATAGTGTCATATTTTAATATTATTATACTATGATCTTTTTAACCATGTATTATTGTTATTAGACATGTTGTTGTTAAACAAGAAGCTATATCTGTGTGAAATGAAATCAGTCTTGGTCCATTGCACTGCGAAGTCCTGAATCATCTTTTTTGATGAGAGAGGAGAAAGAGGAGGTGTATTTTCAAGCATAAAAGCCATTTGTTCGTACAAACACAGTGATGTCATTTACAAAAACTTCTTTTTTTCATGTTCTTTTTCTGTTAATTAAGGGGGAGGGCATGTCAGGACCCAACTCAGTCCCATGTGGGAGTGTGTTTTAAGTCAGAGTCCTCTGGCCTTGGCTGAAAGTCACTTTTCTAAGCTGACCAGAATACAGCTTTTTCACTGTGAGTAAAGGGTGCAAATGTCACAACCACATCTGTATGTTGAGCATACTACAAATGCAAATACAAATCGAGGCTATGAAAGAGTGTGGTCGTAGTGTAAACATCTACTTTGAAAAGAAACACGTTAGCGTTTTGCCTGTATGTAGCTGTCCATCTACCAGTGGTACACAGCATTCTGGAACAGCCTTCTAGTCCCTTGGTGTTACAGTAAAAGATTTCCCAAGCATCACCATCAGTTTTTTTCCCAGCGTCCTGAGAGTAGTCAGCAATGAGCATCTGTATTCTTGGAAATTCTTTGGAGCCTGATCTTACTTCTATACTGTATTATACGTTCTAGATCCTGTCAGTAAAATGTCATAGAATACTTCAGTGGAACTGGCCCCTGGGGATAAAGTCTCTGGGTTTCATTATTGCAATTCCTTTACAAATATAAGCAAGGGAAACTCAAAGGTAACACGTGATAGTGCTTGGCAAGTCACTCAGTAGTTCCTTCTCAGCATGAGGATCTGTACACATGTACCCCTGCTGATGTTTGTTGGTTTTGGTAGGTTTTGCGTATCAGTGACAGAAATGAAGTGGAAGCTTAAAAATGTATTTTCCAAAGTGTGCTGGTGATAAGACTTGTTTGCATCTTAATAGCGTTCAGTTCTACTTAGTTGCAGTTGTAGTTGGATGCTTCTTAGCTGTTACATTCAGAGCTACACAAAAATGCCTACAGAACAGGAGCATGGGAGGAGGGTAAAGCTCCATTTTTATAGATCAAGTTTGTGGACAGTTTTCTAGATAGACTGGCTCTTGTGATTTGTTTCACCTTTATCTGCTGGAAGGTTTAAATTTGCTGCAAGGTTCCGGCCCCGAGTACACAGCACCACTGCCCTGAGCAAGCTGTTACGCTTTTATGATAGTAGTGAAATAGCAGGTTATTTATAGCTGACAAACCAGTGAAAAAATCACATCAGCTGCTATGAAAACTCCACATACAAATAAAAATTTGACCCCCAACAAGCTGTCAAGAGCAATCTCTGATCCTTCACTTTAATCTTCCCATCTGTGGATCATTGGATACGTAATAAAAACATAAGAAGTGCAAACCAAATCTGCTAACTAAATCCCTGCTATTTGCTGTGCTGCTTGCTTTTGGACTCAAGAGTGTAACTAATAGTTTCAAAGGTTGCTGCATATTTTCTTACTTTATTTTGCTCAAGTTATTAAATGAAGGGGGAAGTTAAAATACATGCAAGAATTTTCTGTTGCTCATAAATGCTGTGTCATCTCTGTGAAAGGCCATCAACATTACAGCCCAGTGCTGAAGCAGTGATGTTTATTTAAGAGGATTGGTGGCCAGAAATAAGCCACAGTGTCTAATCAGACACAGGCCCTGCCTGGGCATCGTGCCACAACGTTTATTGCGTGTGCATTTCTCATAAGCAAAATGGCTACGTACTGAGGAGGATGGACGTGAAGTCTGGAAGAAATTAGGTGCAAACGGCGGTTCTTAACTTTCTGAGGAGGATTTAAGTGTATGTAAATATACTGGAATGAATGAGACTGTGCAACTGTGAGTTACCGAAAGCTAAATGGGGAATGTCTGTGGATGTGTGAGGGCTGAAAAGGAAGAACAGTGTTTAGATCCTGCCAAAGCTCCCTTAAGTCCAGCTAAACATTCCCCTGGAAGAAAATATTTCAGAAGAAAAAGGAGAAAGAAATCAACTGAGGAGGGACCAGATTCAGTACAGGTTAAAGAAAATGAAGAAAAAAGCCAGTATGAAGTGGGGATTTCAGAAAACATCGAGATTCACCCCAAGGGTGTGGGACTGGCTGATTCCTTCCCCTGGAGAGTGACAGTGACCGGTAGTGCTTTGCCTGTGAGTACGGACCTTTCAACTGATCCTGTTAAAGCAAAAGTTTTACTAAGTGAAACAAAGAGTGATTCTCTTTGTGGGGACAGTTTTCATGGTGATAATCAGAGGCTCATGAAGTCTGATGAAACAGAGACATGGTTAAAGGAACAACACAAGAGGAGTTCTGAGAGACGCTGTACAGGGAAAAGGAAGTACTCGGAGGATGGCAACAAGAGAGAATTAGCATTCCTGAAGAAATACAGTGGTCTTTGTTATGGAAAGGCAGCCAGCTTGGATTCTGCTATCCACATTTTAGGCAGACGTGAAGAAATGGGGTTAAACATAACTCCTTGCAAAGTCGTTGAAGATGTACCAGAAAGTAATAAATCTGAAAAGTTGCATGATTTACTTTCTGAAAGCAAAAGTGATCCACTGCTTGAACGAAAGGGGTTTTATTCTCCTGATGCTGTGCTTTCCCAATTGCCAGATGAAAAGGCATTATTTAACATTCCACCTAACAGGAGCAAGGTAAATATTTTGGCACAGTACATTACCTTTGAAAGTTAGCTCTGAGTAGGTATTGGAAATGCGTTTTTTCTGTTGGAAAAATATCTTCACTTTGCTATATTTTTGTCTTTTTGTACTTTGTCTTTGCCTTTTACCCATGCTGTGATACTACAGACGGAACATATTACTTGATTTTTTTCATAGGTTATATAATACCTCTGTACTCCAGGAGTGTTGATGTATCTTTGTACTGTTTTGCTGTCTGTAGTTTGATTTGTTCCCTAATTTAGGAAAGAGGTTTTCATGTTAAAATGGTTCTAGAAGGTAGAGTGAATTTTAGGGAGTTGTTTAAGTTCACATTCAGTATCTGCAGTAAATTTTCTTACCAACTCTTGACAGTCTTATAATTCCTCTGGGTCTTGTGTCAAGGAGAGGAATATTTCTAATTCTTTTCAGTTATGGCCAGTAGAAACTGAAGAATGAATAGAAATATGTAGGCAGCTTGAAATAGAAAAAGTGAACATAAATCATGTTAATAATGCTCCACACTTTTCCTTGCAAACTGTCTAGGTGACCTATTAATGTTAATTATTGAAATTCCATCTTCCTCTGATAGTAGGATTATTTTCATTTCACAATAAAGGAAACCAAAGTACGAGCTTAGTTGCAGAATATCTGAAGGAACACAAATTCTTGTCTGTTGATGTCCATGCTTAGCAATTCAGTCTGTATTACCAGTTCTGCCCCACTCATCTTCAGTGCAACTGAAATCTGTAGGTATAGATCAAATGCCGATACCTGGATCTGATCCAAAACTAATTCCCCTCACTCAACAGGGACATCTGAGCTTTCAGTTGAGTGAACAGAGGAAATGGGCATATGGCAAAGGTACTCTTTCCAGCAAAGGGCTAACTACACTTCTGTTGTTCATATAATTTACTTTTCTAACAGGAATCAAATTATAGTTTTTCCAAGCTTAGTGTTTAAATACAGATGGCACACCCAGTTACAACAAACAGTACACACTAGTACAAATAGCCTCCTAATACACTTGAAGATCTTTGCCCTCTTAATCTTATCTGGAATTCAGGAACAGCTTAGGGATGTTCTTTGATTTGAACAAAACGTCATTACTCTGTAAAAGTATGAGGCGGTGACTGTTCAGCCAAGCATGGCCACTTTTTCCTGTATAATCACAGTAATACAACATTAATATTGCTGCACTTATTACTCCTGCCAGACATGTACCTCTTGTTACTACAGGGGAAAGGGGGGTCATAAAAGAGGCTTCTGTTGAGCACCTGCATCAGTACTGAGACTTGTGCTGCTGATACTGATAAAACGCTGCTTACGATGTGGGTATGAAAACTTCTGACAGATCAGGCTAAATGCCTGAGTTGCTGAAGTGTCTGGTTTTCAATTCAGTTCCCTTTCTCAACCCAGGATTCTGAGTAAAAGTAATTTTAAGAGCACCTAGCTTTGACCTCTAAACAAATGCAAGAAGAAAACTACATTTCATACTCCAGTTATTTTACAAAGTCATGACTACTTTCCTTTTGATTGCTTTTGAGAACTAAACAAGCCTTTGAATGTCTTATGTTTCAGTACAAAACAGTAAAGCTGTTATTTATACAAGTACACAAAGTTCCTGTTACCAGCCTGAGCTGATACACAAGGTTTGCAGTTACCAGTCTCAGTTTTTACCATTTTTGTTGCCTTAATTACAGAGATCAGTAGCCTCCACTCAGCTTGTCGACTTATCCATGCTGTAATGCACTCTCAGCTTACACAGTGCCTCAGGTGTGGCCGATAATGGAAGGCATGTTGGTTTTTCAAACCATGAGACAGACATCAGAGGAAACTCGTTGGTACAGCTGCCCGGCTAACTTGCACTCTAAGAGAGATGACATTTTACTTTCTAAAACAGCATAGTCACCGCTGCTGGAATACATCCTTTGAATTGCCTTCTGTGGCGTGTTTTCTTATACATGTAAAACAATTACGATTTTGTGTTCAAATATGTGCTACCTAGATGTATTACCTCAGTTTTCCTATCTGCAAAATTCAGGTAACCAGGGTGTTCTGAAGCTCCATTCCTGACTGCTTGCTAGTAGCTTTGAGAGAAAAGTTTTTTTACACTCTGCTGGGGCCTAATTTCTGCCACCCTTGTTCCTAATACAGAAAGGTGATTTCCTCAAGCAAGATATCCTCTTCAGGGCTGCCCTAGAGCAGGTGGCAGCTTGCGTTGAGGTCGAGAACTTGTGAATCAAGACTGAAACAGGCTTCCTGCAGCAACTCCCCTTCCCAGTGATGTTTTAGTACAGTGCAGGCAGAGTAGAAAATCAAGGCTGTGGTTTTGACTTCTCTACAGGGGATACTGCCACTGTGATACTTGATGTCTCCTGTGGTGAAATAAGCCATGGTTTTCATTCAGTATCAGCAAAAGATAGCTACCAGGTGGTCTTAGCCCACCGGTTTTTGGTGGTTGTCAGCTTGTGACAAAACCAGTGACTTATGTGTATCATGTTATCAATCATTATCATTCTATCTTAATTATCATATCTATCTAATTCTTCCAGTCTAATTTGTGGTAGTTTCAGTTCCCATTCATGGATGTAAATGTTTTTTTAGAAAAAAATAAGTCTAACATTTCAAATCATCTACTTCCAGTACTCGATTGTTGTCTTGGCTGCAAGTTCCTCAGCTTTTTTTTTTTTTTCCATGCATCTACATAGTGTTTGATACAGTGGATTTCTTACCTCATTTACAGTACTAATAATAATAATCTGCAAAAAAACCCCCATGTATTTGAGTCAGGTTAAAGAAAGTATACTTGCTTTTAAATAATAATAAAAAAATGTAGATTATTTGTAATCAGCATATCCAGTAGAATACTTCTGGCTAAGTAGTCATCCGTTTATTATTGCAGTCATCATTGCAAATAGTTGTAAGAGAAAATGACACCTTCCACCTATATCCACCATCATACACTCTTGTTTTGTCTATTTAGGTAGCACAGTTAAGGGAGGAAGAAATATCAGATGGTCTTTGGTTACGTGATTTGCAGGGCAGAGGTCCAAAGTCAGGAGTTTCGCTTTGTTGGCATAGTTTGCTTCCTTGTAATGCTCACAAGAAGGAGGTGCAATCCACCTTAAATGCTGGTGAATGAAAGAGATCTATAATCACGGATGGAACTACAAAACTAGGGCTGGAAAAGTTCTGCACAGGTCGTGTAGGTCATCTCAGTACCTGAAGCAAAGTAACTTAACAAAAGCCATTCTTGACTGATAGTTTTGCTTCTGTGTCTGCCTTATTGCTGGTTTCACATACTTCCTGAGTAATAATTTTAGTGCTTATCTGTCTTTTGTATTAAAAAGTAGTTTTAGCTGAAAACACATATGCTCATTTTAAACTCATTAGTTCTTCTTCTATTCCCGGAAGAGTTGATTTATTACCTTTTTTGCAACAGCATTTTACATATTTGAAGACTGTTGTCACATTTCCTCTCAGTAAATGCAGTTTTTCAGTCTTTCCTAACAGGTCACATATTTTTAGATCTTTGTCATTCTTGTTTTTCTCTTTCAATCTGCTTCAACTAATCTCATGGTTTTTTTTGAAGGGTGTTGCCCAAAGCTGGACTCTTATTTTTTTGTGTTCTTCAGACTTCTCTGGTATAGGGCTAGCTGGAAATAGAATACATTTCATCATACATCATATATCTCTAGCCCATTATTTCTGCAGTTAGATACATTATGTCAAGTTCAGACTTGCTTCAAAACATGCAGGGTAAGATGGAATTGGAGGGATGACTCCTTACTGTTTATGCCAGACTTGCTCTTATATTTGCACTGTAAAAAATGAGCCATAGAAATCCAGCACCACCATTGATCTCCTTGGGAAAATATTCTCTCATCTGCTCTGTGCTTTGGATTCAAAACTGCATCACTGAAATCAGTACAAGTAAAGAGACTGAGGCTTTTTGGTGTGTGGATTTTGTATACTGTGTGATGCAGAGGGAGCTTACAGGCAGAGAGAAAACACTTGCGGTAGCAGAGATGAACTAGTTCTCCCAGTTACAAAAAAAATAATAATATTAGAGTATTTAGTGCCAGTTAAGACTTTGATCCTGAAATACAAGGGCTGTGCAGAGAATTACCTCTGCCACCTTTTTCTTGCATAACTAGTAATTCACAGGCTTTGAGATAATTTGGAGAACTGCATCTCTAGCAAACAACTGTTCACACTCATGCAAACTCAGTAATTTGTTCCATGCTTAAGGAAAAAAATGTCCTCTAGTAACTGTTTATAGTGGTTGAATGATAGGCTTGTGGGATATAAGAATGAAAGGTTCACACAAACTGCTTGCTTTGGAGGACTAAACTTGAACAGTGGACGGTTTCATTGTCCCTTAACTTATTTGCTCTTCTAGCGTTCCTCATTTAGTAGCCCTTCTTTTTCTTTCCTGTGGTAGATGATGTTATAAATATTGATGATAATGCACAGTTGGTAGATGAGTATCAATACTGTCCTTATGGGGTTATCAAAGGAAAGATGTGCTTGCTGTCTCTCTCTGACACCTTATTTTGTGGGGGTAATGTTTAACTTGTTAAATAGTTTGAAGTTAATGGGGAATCTTGCAAAGCAAAGCTCATATTTGTAAGTGTAATAAAATATAGCTCTTTGACTCACCATTTCCTTCTGTGTATTTTTATACTTTTAAAATACGAATTCACTGTTTCTGAAAAAGTCTGTAAACTTAGCCTTGGAATCTAAAATACTTTATTTAGGGAACAGAAGTGCTCAGGCTGTCTTGATTTCTCATTACTGTTCATTAACCTGTACCAAAACGGGCTACCTCCAAAAGCGGTTTCAGTTTTTAAAGCCAGTCTAGTCTATTCCTTTTTCTTCAGATTGCCAACTAGGGTGATGAATGGTGCTTGGAAGGTTTTGGATTGAAATCCTGTTGATCTTAGATTAATGAGCTAAATTCATGCTTTAGCCATCCAAAATTTGGACTGTGAGCTTGCCTAGTGGTCACTTTCAGAGTAAGAAATGTTTTTCCGTGTTTGTGTTCATAGCTACAAATGTTGTTTATATGTAACGACAGATACAAGTACGACCTTCAGAAGTTGCCTTGATGTCTGAAATTACTTGTTTCCAGAGGAATCTAATATGCACTCAAATATGCTGCGTTTGCAGTCTCTACATTCTGAAACGTACATAGCCATTGCCAGTCAACTAACCGTGAAGGAGGCTAAAGGTTTGAATTTAGCAGTAAGGAATGGCCATTAGCAAATTACATTGTTAGCTTGCTTGTGCTAGAATCTATTAAAAATGTGATACTTAAGGATTATACACAGAGGACTTGCTGAAAATGACAGGAGAAAAAAATAAAATAGGTTTGGGTGTTTTTTTGCTAGATATCTGGCACTTCCAGATGACATCATCTCTTTCAGAAGCAATGTCTGGATAAGCAGAAAATGGTTGACTTCATTTATATTGTGGTCTTGCTGTTCTATGATGAATAGCAACTAAAGCTACTGAAAAACCATTTAGTTTGCTTTCTTGCTTTGAAATACAAAGAGTAAAGGTAACTCACAGAAAGCAGGTCTTACACCACAGATGAGTTCCCTAGATTTTTACAGGAAAATTTTCAGAGCGATTTTAAATTGGTCTTTTGCCACATTGGATTCCCTGTTGTCTTCAAATACAGAACTCACACCATCTGTATTTTGTGTGATATCATGTAGTGAATACTCCGTGCCAGGTTTTGATACCTAGAAACTTACAAACAATCACAGCTGCATGTGTTCTCTTCAGTGTTTTACACAAGAAAAGGGTTGTGGTTTTTTTTCTTTATTCTCTTTGATCTTTCTTAGAAATGTGCAGTGTTGAAGCTGGAGACAATAGGATGCAAAAAATGCTGTCAGATCTTTGGAGGTTATTTATGGTTAGTTGAACAGTTAAAACTATTTTGCTTTTTAGCATTGGTGCTTGTATTTTTCCCTTACCTAGAGCCAGCACATATGATGGCCTGTGATAAGTATCTGAAGAACAGCTTTCACAGTTAGTGATTTTGTGGATACTTGAATAGAAAATAATTTGTTCCTTGCATTAAATACAGCTGTAAATGCTCATTGTCCTCTGAAAGTGTCAAAAGTGGTTAAGTTGCAGCAAGGACTGTGGCAGCTACATTGCCCTGAGATCTCTAAGGCTCTTCCTTTTGTCCCCTGCTTCCTTGTGCTTCCCACCACCTCCTGTTAGGCATTGACATAGCAGCATCAGTGGGAAAGCTACATCTCTTTATTCCTGGCACTGTGTTTTGTGTGGCTCTAGTGTGAGAAAACCCCATGATTTCCAGCCTAGCCTATCTGAATTCCCCCAGGAAGAGCCCAGACAGAAGATACCTTTGTGTGCAGAGATTTCAAGGCCAGGAGGCATCGTTATGGTTGTTGGTCCCATCTGACCTCATGAGCATAGCTCCTGGGTTTGCACTAGGACAGGATGGCTGGAATTGACCTAGCTCAAATTAAGCCTGTTCTGCAGCTAGCTCGAGCACCTACCTCGTCCCCAAAGTTGTCTGTGGGCAAAGTCCCGTGAGCCCTGGCCTCAGGCTGGCACCAGAGCCGGAGGAGACCTGTCTGTCTCCCCATGGTGCTGGGTGTAGGCTTGTGTGGTGCAGTCTCTTCCAGCTGGGTTCGCGGGGGTGCTTGTTGTCCACCTACAAATCTTGGCATTGTCTCAAGCTCTCTTGATTCTGTCCAAGCACCGCTGCCTGTTTTTTATAATGTCTGAGCTGTGGTACTCATGTCCTTACACAGTGCCTCATGGTACCTGGGTTCTTGGGTGTCTTCATAATAACATAAATGTTATTGATTGAATAAGAGGAAAAAGGTGGTCACTTAGAAGAAAGAACATGTGATAGCACTTTCTTTATCAAAGCATATCTTCTTTTTGTTCTGTCTTGAAGTTTGGATTTACACTGCATATATTTTCTATAACATGAGGTACAAGCAATACATGTGCAAATCAGGGAAATGTCTGCTTCATGTTTACACAGTGGTAGTTTTCTAAGCAAACTAACTGAACCTCATTAGGGGAGAATTTAATGTACTAGAAAGGGTATTTGTGTGTAAAATTCCCAACACTTTCCTGCTTTCCCTGATTTGAAGTTGATAATGCTTAGATAATACAAACCCAAACCTTCTGTGTCAGGCAAAATTTTTATTTAGGATCTTTCAGTCTTTTAGTCATTCCTAAAATACTTCTCAGAAAATTTTGTTCTAAAACTATTATTATCACTTTTCAATGTAAATGACTGTTTTGTTACGGAATTCCAGAGCAGTGTATATTATAATTTAACCTGTTTTAAAACATGAACATAGCTAAATAAAGTATGAATAATATTGATAATGAATATTATATAGGTGTGAAGTATATACATATGAAAGATTGTATTTTATATGTAATTATGTAACGTTTATGAATAATAGGTATAATATATAATTTTTTTAATGCACATTATCAGCATAAAATAGAGATAGGTAAGTATTTTTTGTTTTGTAATAGTATTATATTGTCCCCAGAAATTAAGAGGCTGAGAACTAGGTAACTGAAGAAAATTGTGAAGCTATGAATTTTTTATTTCATATTGAAGATTTTAAGAGTGCATAAGGATAAGACATGAAAGAATATTGATACAGCACATAAATAATCATCATATTCATGTATGCAGATATCAGACAGAAATTTTTTCAGCAACGCAGAGTGGTTTTCTGCAATATTTTAAATGTTATTTGGGTTAGATGTAATTGTAATATTTAAATTAACTCTCTTTTAGATATCTGATATCCATGTTACTGGAGAGTCAGAGGACATGTCTGCTAAAGAGAGGCTGCTCCTGTGGTCACAGCAGACAACCGAGGGTTATGCTGGAATACGTTGTGAAAATTTCACTACCTGCTGGCGCGATGGAAGATTATTTAATGCCATCATTCATAAATACAGGTAAATACCCTGTTCTAGTGGAAAATGTTAATTACAGCATTTTAATGTACATAGAGAGAGGGCTCTGTGGTATATGCCTGTGACAGCACGGTGGAGATGACGCTGGCTTTTCCTGGGCAATTCTCTGCTCTTTGCTGCTGAAGGATGCCTCATTAGCTCTTGTGTGTCCCTCCTTCCTCAGAGGAGCATCTCCCTGAATGCTACGCACCTCTTATGGGGCACCTCCAAGCTGCTGAGAAGAATATTCCTGGGATTCAATCTTCTCCACTGTCCCTTTTTGTCATAGTGACATTCAATTATAGGCAGGGTAGAGGCAGAACTGGTCATGAGTCCAAAACAGCACTGCTGGTGAAAGCCTAAGATCCCTGTATTCTTCCCTGTATGACTTCATGGCCCTGGAGCCTTGAGCTTCTTCATTGTTTCTGTTTGGAGTCCAGATCTACTCTGAGATGCTTCTCCTGTAAAATGGCAGGTTATTCTCATGGAAAATGGGATCAGCTGGCTTGAATGTTCGCAGTCTGAGAAGGGAATTGTGCTGCCGGATGCTTGACAAAGTTAAACAGGCATGTGTAGAACCTCTGGTGGCTGAGGCTAGAAGCAAAAAGGACACAATACGTTAACTTCAAGTACAGTTGAAGATGTCTACTGACAGGAGAGGATTTCTGATTTTGGATTCTAAGTAAGAACAGGTCTCTCTTGACAAAGTTGACTTTGTCAAAGCTCATCAGAAGAGTTAGACTGAAGACCATTGCTGTGCTGTGATATGCTGTGCTCTTGGTTAGCGGAATCTCTCTCTTTTTGTACATTTTTTGGTACCTGAATTGAATAAGGAGGTGTTTGTCTTCGAGGGCCACATGGGAGAGTATTCTGGCCATTGGGCTAATCAGCGTGTGCTGACTTGTCCTTCACTGTGCAAGGCTTGCAACTTTCTAGGTTTTATTGTAGCACACGTAGTTTGTGCCATGTGCCCTGGGGCATATCATAAGGAAGTTTGAGGGTACATGACTTTCTTGGTGTAATACCAAAGGAGTGTTCCAAGCAAAGCCAAATGTGTGTTTTCATGCAGCTCCAGGGAACAGACACTGGAGCAGATTATTCTGTTCTTGGATTTCCTCTTTGGGACCACTTGAGTAACCACAGAAAAAGGTCTAGGCAGAGCCAACATGCATGTGGTATGGGGACTAGGACATTAAAGGAAAATGGGAGACGCGTCAAGCAGATGCAGCCTTTTCCTCACACGCTGTATAGAGAGGCTTTAAGCCCAACATAGAGTGCTCCGAGTCCCAGAGAAGTTAGCTGTGGCAGTGCATAACTTCATGGTAAAATGAAGCTGCATCTGAATCAATGAGGTCTTTTTCTGACTATGCTTCTGTTCTGGGTACCCAGTCAGGGAGGAGGGGCATACAGGCAAGAAAGTCTTCTTTTAGTAACATTGGCAAGACAAAGGGAAATAGCTGGCAAAAGGCTTTGAGTGTTTTATTTCAGAACAGAGCAGCCAACAGAATGAACATAGTACAGGCAAGTATTTGAAAAAAATAAACAATTTGAAAGATAGAGAGATGGGAGGGGAAAAAAGGAAGGCACTTAATGAGACAAAGTAAAGGAAAGTATTTTCCAGAGCTTTTTCAGAGCCTTATACCACTTACATAGAGCAGCGTAACCTTTACAGCTCAGCAACTAGTAGTTGTGGTACAGATCAGTTAATAAATAATGAAAGAAACTTGAATTCTGTCCTCTGGCTGTGTGAATGTTAATGCCTTGGGATATGACTGAGTACCTGCAGCTGCTTTGCTGGGGCAGCGTTCCTGGCAGTGCTCTGTGAGCTTCATTCACAGCGTTTCAGTGGGGAAGCCACAGGCACCTTTGACATGAGTGCATTGCACAAAGCAGATGATTCAGCGGCTGAGGAGCAGAGTCCCCATTTTGCGTGCTTCTGTGCCAGTTTCCATTTAGTTTATCCTCTTCCTGTAAAGAGAACTCCACTTAAGGATCCCGTGTCCTTCCCAGGCATGTTTACTGTCTTTGTCTGATGTCTTTTTGCTGTGAGAGGTTACAGATTCTTGGACTCCGTTTTGCTGATTAAATCAATGAGATTCTTCCACTGATTTCAGTGAGCTGCTATGTTTCTTTCCTTTGTCATTTTGTACCGTTAAAACAGAGATAATAATTTCCAGCTATTGCTCACAAGACAGGAATGGTCTTCCCAAACAGTCGTCTGATATTTTTAACTACAGCTTTTTGCTCCAGAGAGCTCTTTTAAAGCTTGGTTTGTGTTCTGAGAAGTAAGTAAATTAAACACTAAAAAAAATTGAACATTTCTGGCAGTGATTCTCCATATGCTCTGTTCCCCTGTTGTAGTAGCTCCCAGTTCGTGGATCACAGGTGGTCTCAGGAACTAGTGTGAGTATCCTGCAGATGCTGCCAGCTGATGTGGTCCTCCAGGGTGGATGAGCAGGCATGCCTGCTTGCGCAGCAGCTGGGTGGGACTGTGGTACTGCCACCACGGGGCACCCCTGTGGGTGCACATCTGTCAGTTGTGGCCGGCGTGGCTGCCCCTCCTGTGCCAGGTGTGCCGTGCTGGCTGGAGATACCTCTCCTTACAAAAGCACCCTGCACCCGGGACCAGGAGCAGTATCCGCTCTCTGCAAGTGGGGAAGGGGCAATTCAGCAGGGATGTGACTTGGGGTCCTGGAAGGGATTTAAATGGGCGCAGGTCTATTTTTAAGGGACTGATACTTAGTGCTATGACAGTAATAGCCAGATGGCTCAGAAATGGCCGGGTGTGTTAATGGTATCTCGAACTGGAGGTGTACTGAGCGACAGTAAGCTGTACATTGGATGGAGAGTGCACGTTTATCCGTGTCGGGGCACAGCAATGGGGGCTCCCCACGGCGGGGTGGCAGGGCAGGGCCCGCAGCCAGGGCCCGTCCCACCGGCACCAGGGCAGCCCCGGCACTGGGCACGGCCCTGGGGGTGGGCTGAGGCTGGGCCTGGTGTGTGGGCCGGGGGGCTGGCTGTGCCACTGCAGGGGCTGTAGCTCGGCCAGGGGCCAGAGGCAAGAGCACAGCAGCTCCCAGAGGCCAGGAGCCACACTGTGAGCTGAACCCATGCTCACAGCCCTGACGCCATTAACCAAAAGGCCCCCTCGGGATGCACCATTGCAAACAGAAGCCATACGGGTCCGGCATGATCCCTACAGTGCGTCGTCTGTGAGACAGGGAGATGTCACTGCCTGGTTCTAGGCGACGGGACTGGAGTGGCTGGTTATAATTGCCTCTTTTCCAGGCTTAAGCAGTTTTTTAAATTGTAAGTATGCACCAGCTTCAAGACTTGAGGAAATGGCTGAAGCTGTGGGGGGCTGGGTGAGGGGGCTGGGCTGTGAATCGGTTACAGCGGGCAGGGAGCCTCTCCCCTCGGCGGGGCAGACAGCCCACCTGCTCTTAATGGCGAGTGAAAATAGTTTCATCTGGGCTGCTGGCAGCAGTCTCCATTCTTGGTTTTTTTTCTGTCCTGGCAGAGGATCCCAGCACCTTTTGGTGCAAGCCAGCTAAGATTTATGATGCAGAACTGCAGGAATAGTGCATGGATTTCCCACAGCTTCCTGCTTCCCCCTAAGGCATGTGGGAGAAGCAGGATAAAGCCGACATTTCCCTGGCATAACTAACTGTGGTACCCACTGCAGCATCTCAGCAGAGATCAGCAGGCGGGTGTGTGGCAGCTGGGTGAGCCAGGTTCCTCCCCGTCTCCCTGCCCTCTGTGCACCCACAGCCATGCCAACAGCCCGGGGAGGTGGGCAGCGTGCGGGTGCCAGGTCACACACACTCAAGTCTGTCACCTTCTCTCCTGAGCAAATGCAGGGTATTTGTTCTCTTTCCTCTAGAGCGACAAGGGTTAGGTTGTCAGAGCCTTGTGTAAGGGCCTCCAGTCACTTTATCTCTACTTCTATTAAGAATATGAATGAGTTTCCAGTGATTTTGCAGTGTTCTTTACATCAAGGAAAGTAATTTTATGAATGACAGAAACGAGAGGAAAAAATTACTCTATTTGAGGATCTTGGCTCCAGATACAACTTGATTCCACCCCCTCCCCTCCCCTCCCCTACAAATCTAGGAAAATATGATTTGTTCTCATGTGAGAAGGTTGCTTATGTTTTCTGCAGTTTCCAGTGGTCTTCATTTATAGGGTAAGATTGCAGACTACTCGGCTGAACTCCTGAAGAATATATAAAGCTTCCATTTTAAAACATCCTGTACATGGTTAAATCCCTCGGAAATTAATAGGGCTCTGCACTGGCCTCCAGAACTGCCTCAGGGGGCTCCATTGCAGGCTCTGGATTTTGCTTTTCATGCTGTTTCATGCTGCATGTGAATAGTTGTACTTACATAGAAAGAAC
The DNA here is from genome assembly GCF_963210335.1 of Falco punctatus. NCBI lineage: Eukaryota > Metazoa > Chordata > Aves > Falconiformes > Falconidae > Falco > Falco punctatus. Next base: position 18,166,208 of record NC_137584.1, read on the forward strand.
AAATAAAATTATAAAAGTCAGTTTTAATACTGAACACTACCAGGTTTGTTAATTGTATGGTTCTATTTAAATAGATCAGCTTTCAGGCTGTTTTTTGAACCTCCACACCTTTCTTCAGGTCTGTGATCAGGCCATTAGTGAAAGCTACAGATACGCCCAGGGGATTCGAGAATGTGCTGTATGTCTCATCTGTTACGTAATTGGCTTTTTATAGCTTGATTTTATATTGAAGACCTGTGTTACTTACTTCAATATATTATGTTGGAAGAAATCTGACTTCAGGCAGTTTCAGAAGTACGTGATGTTTCTTTCATATCATTGTATCATACATAGCAAAAACCTGTAAACTACGCTTCAGAGTTGGAGGCTGACTTTGATCAGCGTTGTAAATGCCCAGGGCTGGGGCTGCCCTGGTGCCCCCTGGCTGCCCTGCTTCTGGCCGGTATTTCTAGTCACTAGACTGTGTTTTAGCTAAATGCTCTTGATTTGTGTTTTCATTTTCATATATGCATGACTTTTACTCAGGAAGAAGAAATACTGTTTTTTTTAGAACTGTATTCCATTGTTAAAGTATATAGAAACTTGGTGTCCATAGAAAATGAAGGCTAGGAGTTGCATGCCCGATTGGAGCTAGTAATCTAAATTACAGATTTACATTACACTTTGCAGATAACTTTATTTTAAAGCAAGGCAAATTTAAATAAAGAGTTATACCAAAGTAACAAACTGCTTTTTTTTTTTTGACCTCAGCCTGCTGTGAGGTACATAAGGACTACAGGCAATTTCCCTTAAGAAGTGTCTGAAAATGGAATTTAAGAAATAGTGAAAATATTAGCTGTAAGATTTACAGATAAATGGCACCTGTAGACACTTTGTTAAGGACAGTGGCTACTGATACTTAGAAAACAGACATGGTTACAGGCCAGCTTATCTTACTTTCTGAAGAAAAAAGTGAAGGATGGGCAATAGGAAGATTAATGTCAGATGTGCATGCTTTTTGTAAAAATGTATACGCTTATTTCTACATTTTATTTTTGTATTCTTAGAACTTTTATAATAAAGAGGTGATTTTGCTTCTAGCATCTACAAAAGGAATCCCAGCAAGAGCAGTATGTTCTTGTGTAACTAGATAATAACATTAAATGAGTAGCCCCAGCGGTGCCTGTATGGTGAGAAATAGCATCTGTTCAGGAAGCACTGCAAGGTCAGTTGCCAGATAAAGCTGTGTTTTTTAAGTTCTAGTTTCAGGTCTTAGGTCTCTTCCAGTAAATGAAGTGGGTTCAGCCCCTGCACTCTGGCCCTGTGGGTAAGCAGTGTGGCAGGGCTTGTGTCTGTGTGGCTGAAGTCTCCCTTCCATCCCCCAGAGAGGGTGCAGCCTCTTGAGAGCCGTCCTGGGTCAGAGCTGTCCCTTGAGCTGGGCTCATGTGTTGCCTGGGAGGGTGTGGGTCACAAGGGGTCATGGCTGTGCCATGGGGAGGACTAGCAATTAAAGAGTCATGGGCCCTTGATCTGGCCTTTTGTACACCTTCAGCATAGACATGTCCAGTTATGTGTGGACTTTTAGGTGAATTTCATGCAAAAGATACTGGTTAGTGAAAAAAGTGTGTGAACTGTGTTTAGTTCAGTCAGCAGTCTGACAAGCAAGCAGGACTAGTATACACATGAAAGATTTGAAGCAGGAAAACAAGCTAGGTTGTTTCATGTAATGTTATACCAAGGCTTGCCGAGACCACATGCAGACAGTTGTCTACAAATTTTGGCACCACCTAACAGGAGTGATAAGTAATAAATGCTGCAGAGAGAGAAAGAGGTGTTAGAGTTTGAAGGTGTGCATTTTGAGCGCAAGTCTGAAGACAAATGTTTTTTACTGTTTTCTTAAAGAAGTGTGGGGATCTCATCCAAAAGAGCTTTGCTACTGGTAGACATTGTGGAAGATCGTAACGATGCCTGTAGTTTTAAGCTGTATACAGTTTAGAGAGAGAGTGAGGGAAAAAAATGGCTGCTATTCCCAAAGAAAGAGGAGCAGAGGCTAACAATGAATGCAGCACAGAAAGAGTTAAGTACACTGGCTGCTTCATGTGGGCGGAAGAGGAGCAGAAGCTCCAGCAAAGAGCCTGTTCCCAAAGGAAGCAACAGTGTAAATGCTAGATAAAGTGAGAGAGACAAATTTTCCAGGGTCACAGTGCTTTGCTTTTGAAATATTACTATGATAACTCTGTATGCTTTCAGAATTACTAAGCATATGGTTTTTGGAGTGTGGTATAGCAGGGAGCAAGCTAGATTCCTGTTTGCTAAATAACTGTTCTGGTTTAGAACAAGCTGTTTCAAACTTACCCAGGACAATTTGCCGCATATGTATAGTTAGTTGAACACTTAGCTCCTGGCTGGTAGTAGTGCATGTGGCATCCCTCTGATGTTAAAACATGTTGCAGCTTATCGGGTACATTCCTTAAGGGGAGGGATAGTGATGCCTCTATTTGCCCTAGCATGTTGAACGCCCTTGGGGAATGAATGAGAAAGAAACTAAATATTACACAGTGTCAAGCCTTAAAATGCTAGGGGATATGTTTTAAATAAAGAGATTAGTTGGGTCTGCTAGTTTTGGCTTGCCATTTTATGACTCGCAATTTATTGTTACCCAGCTTTAATAAGAAGAAAATGTGAATTTGGGTGCGTTGCCCCCCGCTTCCCACCCTCCTTGTTGTTCAGAAGCATGGACTGTTCTCAACGGTTTTTGTTATGGAGAAGGAATGAAGTTGGAATTAAGAAGTATCAGTTTGGGAAAAGATAGAGAACATTTTGGAAGATTAAAAACATTGACAAGCAGACATACTTTTAATGTTACTTGCTGGAGTATGCACACACGCACACACACGTGTGTATATATATATGTATATATAACAGCCTTAGAAGTAGCAAGTAACTTCAGCTGCAGCTTAATTGAATGCACTCAGAAAAATTCTGTGATGGCTCTTGGTAAAGGCTATATTAAAACAGTACTGGAAGAAGGCCTGCAATTTTAACATCTTGTGTTGTGGTGGTGGTTAGCCTTAGCGGGTGTTAGATGGAAGACTTCCAGGCAGTTGGGTTGATTAATTTTAGAGCTGGACTTAAACGATGCCAGTGTATGTTGTGTTGGATCCTACTGCTAAGTAGCAGCTGAATGAAAGATAACGGTTTCCTTTTTGCAATAACTGAGAAGAAAAAATAAAAATTATTGGGATGAAATCAAAACTTTTCTCTTGGTTAGGCCAAATGGATGTAAAGTGAAAAGTAAACTTTGGATTGAAAAGTCAGTGTTTAATTCAGCTTTCACGTGTCTCTTACCCTTTGATTGGGAAAGGCCAAGACACCCAACGGTGTCAGAAGTCTTTGTCCAAAAGGGTATGGTGTCTGAACAGTGGTGGTATACGTGCCCATGATAAATCAGACAGGGAGAGGTCTTGGTCTTCCAGCAATGCTTCTGGCAAATTTGTGGCACATGGAGAAATGGTTGCCTCCAAGGCAGGATGGCACAAGGAGCCTTTGGAAGTCTTCTGAACTCCTTGCAGTACCTCACCGTTCTTCCCTGTTGGTAACTATATTTATCCCACTGGGAAGGCAGTCAGTGCTGGGTTCTGGAGGGAGTTTTCTCAGGGAGCAGAACAGAAAAATAATGTGGTTGAGTTTTTGGTATTCAGACACTCCAAGGGAAGGCATGTTACTTATGGTTATGTCTGTAGATTGTACAGTGTAGGTTGAGGTTAACAGCTATGAGCCTAGTTCCTATTAAATTTTATCATAGGCAAAAATTGGAAAAGTTACTATACCGTTTCTGTTTTTGTGATGACAAAAACATCTCGTATTACGAACAGAATGTAAAATCTGGTTTTAAAGCTGGCGAAAGGACTGACTAGATCCTTCCTAGTTTCATTCACAGGTCTTTGATGTTGCAATGCTTCAGTTTTGTCTTTATCTAGATCAATTGGTATGGCAAGTCAGAGTTTGGCTGTGCTAACAAAGGTGGGGCAGGAGGCTTCAACAGGTTTATTAAACTTCGTGCTTGTCAAATCAGGGACATGCACGATACAAGGAATTATCTGAATTAGCTGTGTATATTGTTAGGGGCTAAATTAATGTTAGGGTACCTGAGGGCTTTTTTTCCTCATTTTGGTGCAGTTAAAAGATTAATTCTTTTTCTGTTGGAAGGCTTGATGTAACAAGGGTAATTCTGCCCCTCTGCTCTGTTCTGGTGAGACCCCACCCAGAGTACTGCCTTCAGCTGTGGAGCCCCAACGTAAAAAGGACATGGACCTGTTGGAAGAAGTCCAGAGGAGGACCACGAAGATGATCAGAGTCTCCTCTGAAGACAGGCTGAGAGAGCTGGGGTTGTTCAGCCCAGAGAAGAAGGTGGCTCTGGGGATACCTTATAGCAGCCTTCCAGTACCTAAAGGGGGCCTACAAGAAAGCTGGAGAGGGACATTTTACAAGGGCATATAGCAGTCGGACAAGGGGGAATGGTTTTAAACTGAAAGAGGATAAATGTCAATTAGATATTAGGAAGAAATCCTTCACTGTGAGGATGCTGAGACACTGGAGCAGGTTGCCCAGAGAAGTTGTGGCTGCCCCATCCCTGGAAGTGCTCAAGGCCAGGCTGGATGGGGCTCTGAGCAACCTGGTCTAGTGGAAGGTGTCCCTGCCCATGGCAAGGGTGTTGGAACTAGATGATCTTTAAGGTCCCTTCCAACTCAAGCCATTCTACGATTCTATGAACATGTTGGGATGTCTGAAGAACATACAGAAAATGTATCTGTAAATAGTGCGCTCTTGTTGCACTGTTACTTGCAATTGTTTTTTCAGAATTATATTCCTGTCTGAAAATACTGAGGTCTGAGACTGAAGGGTTCTTTCCTAGCGTAGAGCAGGAAACTCAATGAAGCCAGAACGATAGTTGTACATAGATCCTTTTGAGACAAATCCACAATTTTGTAAGGAATCCAGAGCTTCTGAAAGGAGGGTCACCTAGGGTATAGTGGAAGATATGTTGACCCAGGAGTCAACATGGAACCTCCTTTCCTCAGGGTGGGTTTTTTGACACCAAGGAACTTGCTACAGAACCTTGTGCTGTGTGTCCATGTTGTGGTCCTTGATTCTGGTTATGGAAGAGATCTGTTCCTCCTTAATGCCACAAAGTTGTACCTGCTTGCCATTTTTGAGCAGAAACTTTCCTCTCCCTCCTCTGTAAGTAATCAGACTGTGTGGAAGGAAATCTGAATTTACTCTCCTCTCTGAAACTTGAGGGTCCAATTTCTCTGAAACTGAGTTACTGAAACCAGCTAGTATTGTACAGCTTTTTTCTCACCTAAGACACAGCATCCTTTATATTGAAGCTCCCATGTGACAATGGAAAAAAGATCAGGAGAATAACTGTGGTAGGCATATGCATTAGCAAAGGGTACCTCCAGCACTGTAAGATCTCATGGTTATGACAATGTACACAGCACTGTGTCTGACATTGGGCATTGATGGACATGCATCGGTCACAAGGACAGTACGTGTTAGTTGAGTCCAGGAGTCATTCTCATCGTGTTGATGCCTCAGTCTTTCCAAAGCAGGCCCTTTGGCAAGCTGTTTTGAACAAGACTTAGATTTGTACCTAACATGGAGACAAATTTTTTAGTAAGTTCCCCAACAATGACTCTACATATAAGCTGGTGTAAATATTTTTTAGCGTTTTTGAAACTCTGTTAAAGGATAGGTTAAATGGTAGGTGTTACTGTATACTAGGTTAAATATTAATAGATTTTGCTTTATCATCTCATTTATAGAGTTCCTGGGAAAGGAACAGGAGTTATATGTTAGAAGAGATGGAACTAAAATTTCTGTTTTACATGGACGTTTCCTATTTTCTGATTCCTTTTTGCAATCTTTCTGCTATTAACCAAAATCTCTAGAGTAAATGATATTTCTTGTGTGCCCTTCTGAAATGTGTGTTGAATCCTATCTGAGTAGTTTATTACTGTCTTTTTAAAAAACGTATTTGTGACTATATGTTTTGGCATGGCCTTTAATTTGTTTCAGTAGTCCTCCCATCCCTGAGAAATGCATGACTCTCTCTGGCACCCATCCTTTTCAATTGTCTGTGAACAATGAAGCAATGGATTTGTTTAATTTTTATAGGCATTTTGTGGTTACAGCCGTGGAAAAGTTAACTGGACTATAGTGGTGTGTACACTTCACTCTACATTGCATCTTCAGTCATGTTTTCTCTGGGACTTCTGCTTGAAAATCATTGTATTATTTCCACTCAGTATAAGCCAAGAAAGAAACATCCTTTTAATATCAGGTATTACTCAGGCAGTGTCCAGAGTTTTGACTGAAACAGAGTTGTACGGGTTAAGCAGCTTAGATAGTTCATTAACATGAACTCATTAACAGTATTTTTGTGTGGAATATTACTCTGATGTAGGGATGCTTTAATAGATTAAACATTGTTGTAACTTGGGCAGCTGTCATCCAGGAACATTGAAGAGAAGGATGTGGTTTCTTCATCATTGACTGGGAAAATAAAAGTTCGGTTAAATATCTTTTTCCACTTTGATATATCAAATTCCCTTCAAATCTAACCTTTTGTTTTAATGGCAAATATTGCAGCTGCTAGTTTGGATCTTAAACTGTTTTACTAGCTGTTACATTCTGGCTATGGGAAAATCTACATGTGCCTAACTTTACTGTGCACAACTGTTTGATTCCAAGGAGTCTTTGCAGAGTAAAGCTTGCATTTGATCCATGTAACTTGCATTATAAACCCCTTCATTTCTTTATGCTGTTCCGCAGATATTTTTCAATTGCTTCTCTTTGTGGTGCTAGGTATTTGTTTTATTAAACTGATCATAATTTGGTCAGCTTCCTAATTTAGTGGTATTAAATCACAAGGGTTTTTTTTCCTCATTTCTGATACAAATTGTGTCTAATTTCCAACACCTACACTAACTAAGATCTCAAATGGCAGACACCAGTCTTTTTATAAATGAAATAATTAATGACTCACAATATAGAAGCCAAACCCCTTGACTAAGGTGTGGCTGCAGTAGCATCTCCTTTGCATGGAATGTTCCAACTTACTGGTGTTTGGGATGTTTATGTGTGTGTTTTGATGGCAGGGGCCCAGCCTGCTGAAAAATCTACCATAAGATGACTCACAATATTATGACAGAAGGTAGAGTCATTGTCTTGTACGTAAAGTGCATTTAGTTTAATTTGTTCTTGACTATGCATAAAACCACTTAATAGTGCTATGCAAGTTGATATAAAATATGTTTATAATACATGACAAATAGCTTCTACAAAACTAATGTATTTTCTCTTTTGCCTTAAAAATGAAAATGTTTGCCATGATGGGTGATGCTTTTAAATCTGGTGTTTAATTAGGACAATTAAATAAATACATATTAGAAGGATACTCATAACAATTGCAGTTTAAGCAGTTTGTATATTTCAAAATTCAAAAGAGAAGTTAAATACTAAAGATACTGGAAAATATTTGTGGGCCTTTATAATACAGCCCCACAACACTCACTGTGCACAATATGTGCTCACTAATACTGGATTTCCTTCATTCTTCAGAGAAGGATGGTGATCAGTGATCACAGCACTGAAATCTGCATGTGCATGCTCAAATGCAAATTCCTGTGTACCCAGTTAGTGGACAGGTACTGCAAGCTTACAGCAGATAAAACCAACTTCTATTTTTATTTAAAATCATGAGAAGACACTCTTAAACAAAAGGAACAACGTGGCAATCAGTGATTTCCTGAGCCGTGTTTTTGGATGTGTTTTTCTGGGCTACAAAAAGTCTCTTACTGAGCTCTGAGGGGTAAGCTCCTTTTCCTGTGGCTTTGCAACTATCCCTCTACTATTTGGGAAGAGGAGAGGATGACGAGCAGAGGGTGGAGGCCCCAGGCCCCTGGCAGCATGCACTTCCATGGCCAGTACCAGGTGCTTCTGCATTCAAGTCGTATTACCTGTCTTTTCCCTTTTATAAGTTGCCAGTGGGCTTGTTCTCAGTCAGCTGTTGAGCCTTCTTTCTTCAAAAAACCAAAGGCAAGCACTATCAAGACAGAGAAGAATGCTGTCTTCTGTAGTATTTTCTGGTAGATCGAGACTTGAGATAAATATAGACCAGCTAATCTAGGTCAGTGTGCTATGTGTTAAATGTATAATTAACTGAAAACAGCAGTTTTTATGGCATTTTTCCCTTGTTTTTAAAGGGGAACTGGAATAACCCTGTGCTGGTAGGAGTTGCAGGTGTAGGAAAGTATGTTTAAAAGGGGAGGAAGAATCTCACAGAGGGGGCAATTCTTCAGATGGGGAGTGAAGCCACAGCACCAGTGTAAAATGATGTATTGGGCAACAGTAGTTTTTATTGATTTTTACCTGTATTGCAGTGAGAAAAACCTTACCTCTTCTTCATCTAAGCGAAAGCTGTATTCATTCGAAGGAGATTATTGTGTCAGTGTCTCTGCAGCTTGCAGCTCGTTTTCTGGGAATAGTCAAGATAACTTGTCCTTTCTTGTTCTGAGAGTTGGCAATCGAACAGGCAGCATAAATGATTCTTGGGCCATTTTTATCAAGCGTGAAGCACATGTAAAGAGGGCAGGTGAATAAATATAACCAAACCGACAGTGTATGCTTATAGAAACCTGCTTCCATTGTCAAAACTGTGCTGTGAAAGCAATCTTTATTACTCATACCATCTCCATTATTGTGGCTGAAACAGGAGACTGGAATGCTCTGTTTCTTATTCTCGTATTGTCTTTTATTTTTCATGGATTTTCTGTGCTGCTAAGAGCAACAGATAGTGGTTTCATTACGTTGTTTTCATTGTACTGATATTCAGAGGAGAATGGCATAAACTTGATCATGCTCCCACTAAGCATATTGGAAGTGGAAAATCCCTCTGGTTTGGGAGGATTATATTTCTTTTTACTCTGTTTAAGTTTTATTATTAATGAAATGGTCTTTCATGAAATAATAGGTGCTGTATTATTATCTGTTTTGTAAACTTGTCTTCTGAAGAGCACAAGGAAACCAGTAATTCCACAGGGCTGAAAAGAAATATATTTTTATTTACAGTGTCCTTGTAGTTAGTTCAAAGACAAACTTGTATTGAGTTTCCCAAAATTAATATCATTTTGTGATCAAGGGTATTTGGGGTGTTGCCAAATGAAATCTTATCATTCGTTAACGATGTTAACAGTTTTATTTCTCTCTGTTGCAATTATTTAAAGCTTATGCTAGGTAAAACAAAAAAACCCACCCCAGTTTCTTGAGGGAAAAAAAAAAAAGAGAAAATTTAAGGACGGAATAGTTCACTAAAGCTTATATGTCATATTCTTTTGGGGTTTGGTTTTCATTTTTTTTCAGTGTGAGTCTGGTTTTCAGTAGCATAGGATTTCAGTAGCAAGAGTTTCAGACCCTTGTGACTCTAGTTGGCTTCAGTGGGATGAGTTTTTGCTCAGCATCTTTGAAAATCCCTTCTTCCTTTTAGTTGTTTTGGCTAAGAGGATTCCCGCTGCTGAAAGAGGCAGATGGTAACATGCTCTGCCCTCAGAATTGCAAGATCTGAAAGCCAAGTACCACATAGCAAACCTGAAGGACAATATGAATTTTGAAGTCTAACTAATTTAAAACATTAAGCTAGTGACATCAGTACAGGATAATACTTACGGCCCTTAAAAATGTTTATAGTTAGTATTGGCTTAAGACACATATTTCATTAAAACAGGAGTGTTGTGGCTGGCAGTGTGAAGGTGTAAGCACATGGGGCTGAGGGTTGTCTACAAGAGAACTGGCAGCAGTGTTTATCTGAAAGCAGGGCTTCGATTCAGTTTGAACAAGACTTCTTTAAAGCCCAGTAAGAATACTTGTCTTCTAGGTTAAAGTGATGTTTTTGTGACTGAACTTGTTTCTGTATGGGTTCTGACATGTACTGATGAGTTTGATGCAGAATGATTAAAACTTATACGGGCAGTAGAAATAAATGAGTCCTAAGAGAAAAGTTGAGTTTAACTTCATCAAGGGCAGTGGAAAGGACAAGGTCTGATAACACAATGGCAAGGCACATGAATAAATATGCATAAGAAAAGAAAGATATATTGAAACGCTGGCTAGAAACTTTAGCTTGTAGATGAAGAAAAACTGACAGCGTTGGTAGTTGCCTGCTGCTTGGTTTATCACTTAGCCCTGACCTCAGCTTGCTCACATGATGTTAATGAAATCCTTTTTGATGAAAACTCTGTTGCTGTATCCATCCATGCTTTTGGTTTGATTTACTAATACAGCAGTCATTTAAAACTGATAAAGAGTTCTAATCAAGTGTTATTATTTTTATTTGGCAGGCCGGACCTGATAGACATGAGTACCGTTGCTGTTCAAAGCAACCTTGCAAATTTAGAACATGCTTTTTTTGTAGCAGAAAAACTTGGTGTTGCCAGGCTTCTGGATCCTGAAGGTAAGATAGCTGCAGAGGGTTTTGTTTCAAAAACTCTTTAACATTAAAATAAAATCCAGTCTGCCTGCAGGTTGTAGCATATTTGTGGGCATTCTTACAACTACCTGGTAAAGCGCTGTTCTGTCTTGCTCTTTTAGATGTCGATGTTTCCTCACCTGATGAGAAGTCAGTAATAACATATGTGTCATCACTTTATGATGCATTTCCCAAAGTACCAGAAGGTGGTGAAGGCATCAGTGCAAATGTAAGTAGGAGAAAAATACTTGTGTAGTGTGTGAGGTTCATTATACAATTCTTCATTTCAGCTCTCAAATGTCAGCTGGATCTTCCATCGGTCTGCTGTCACACTTCTCTTTGACATGATTTTCTAGGTTGAGGTTTTAGAGTCTTAGCAGCTATTTATTTCATGGTCTGGACGTGAAAATATTTGTGCAAAGAGCTTAACTAAAACCAATATAGCTTAGGTTGGAGAAAGATAAAGGTTAGAAAGATAAAGGTTTTCAGTCATGGACCTATAAATTGTGCCTCTCTGATTCTTACATATTTTAAGTTTATTAAACTGGAAACTTTTGTGTTTTCAGTGGAATTATTTGGGATCAGAACTGAAGAGTGAAATCATGTATTTGGAAGCTTTAAGTGGGCTGTAATGAGCAATTGCAGGGTTTAGAAATCTTTTTTTCTGTGTGTGTGAAGACTTCAGACTTAATAGATAAAGCAAAAAGGAGCTCTCTGATTTTCTTCTGATCTCTAATCCGGGTTGTGCTTTGGTAGGACGTTGAAGTCAAATGGGTTGAATATCAGAATATGGTGAACTACCTCATGCAGTGGATCAGACACCATGTCACGATAATGTCTGACAGAACATTTCCCAACAATCCTGTGGAATTGAAGGTGAGGTGTAACGTCTTAAACTTCTTGTTGGAATGACACTTTATCTTACTGGCTTGAACAAATGAAGTGCTTGTTGATTTATACAGTCAAATCAACTGTAGAACAGTACTACACCTTAACCATTTCAAAGTACAATAAATAGATCACTAACATATGAACAGTCAATAGCAAATTTTTAGCTTGTCACTGATCATTTTTTGTAGAAGTCAAGTAGAATAGTATAAGAATTTTTGTCAGCTTACAAAGAATATTAGGAGATGGTTTAGAGAGTAAGGTTATATTCACTGTAACTAAAAGTTGATGATGGTTTTTGTGTTTCTGTAGGCACTTTATAATCAATATTTACAGTTTAAAGAAACAGAAATTCCACCAAAGGAGACAGATAAATCAAAAATTAAACGTCTATATAAACTGCTAGAGGTAAGTTTTAACATGCATTGAAATGCATAGAAGTCCCCTTTCTGTGGCTTAAAATAACAAATACGTATGAATTGTTAAGGTCTGGATAGAATTTGGACGCATCAAACTTCCTCAAGGCTACCATCCAAATGATATAGAAAAAGAATGGGGAAAGCTTATTATTGCCATGCTGGAAAGAGAGAAGACCCTTCGTCCTGAAGTAGAGAGGTATGCTAGTAAATGTTTGACAGGCTTGGTTAATACATTTACTGTTGTTTTAACCTGTACTGAAAACTGTAAATGCCGTTTTCCATGATAACATCCACATTATTTTTCCAGATCAAGTAATTCTGCCTTTCTTCAAGGCCTGAAGTTCTTTACCTACTTCATAGAAGCAGGTCCAGATGGATAACTTCAGTGGTCTCAGAAGCTGAATGATGAATAATAGTATCTGTGCCTCAGATCGTCAAAGCACTTAGATGCAGCTACCTTCTTTGTACAGTTAGTCAGAGCTAGGTTCATATCACGTCTGCCGGTCTCATTTGGACTTAATTTCATATAAACAATATCATTATCCTTTAGAAGAAATGTATATTTCACTTGGTGCACAGCATTATAGGCTAATGTCCTGTTCTGAGATTAAAAGTTGCTTGTATACAACAGCACACAAAGCATCGAGATGTGCCGAGTGCATAGCAGTCTTCCGTGGCAGTAGAATGTGTGACACTGTTTTGTACATCACTAATAACATGCTGGGCATGTGTAAAATCCTGATGCAGTCATAAAGCATTTCTGCTTTGTAATGGTATAGTTTTTGAGTTCTGTGACGGACGCAGGTACTATCCATTCATTAATTAAAAAAACCCTTTAAGTTAATTGAATCTTTGGGCTTCTATCTGCAGTTAGAGTCCTGAGTCTGGATTCATTCTGCTTAACTTCAAGCATCCAGAGGAGATACCTGAGATGTGAATCACTTTCTAGAGAATCCAGGCACTGGCTTTCTGCTGACAAGAGGGTGATCATTCTCTCTGGTTTAGGTATCCAAAAGGAAGTGTGAAAAATCAAGACCATTGTGTAGGAAGTCCTCAAAAAGGCAGATTTTAGCCAGAGAAGATCTTGAAGACGGTCAGAGTTGATTAAATATGTGTCATGCTTACAAAAACATGAGCATAACTGAAATGGCAGATTCACTGGGAGGTTTCACAGCATCCTGCTGCGGGAGAAGTTCCTATAGAGGAATATGAAGTTGTCCCCTCAGTATAGAGTTGTCCCCCCTCATGGAGAAGAGAAAATTGGAAAGCAGCAGAAGAAATACAACCTGCTAGATCTTGTAGATTAATCTGTCCTGACCTGCCAAAAGCAAAGCTAGTGCCTGCCCTTGCCAAAAGGAATTCTATTCATACTTGCAGAAGGCTGGATTATCTTTGTTGAGAATGTGTGTAAATGACATTAGTTTATTTATGGTTTTGCTCAGATGGACTGAGCACAGGTAAACAAACATAAACTTCCCACATTTCAGGGCTGTTAAACACACTTAAAGTGACAGATTGTATGGTGATGGTCACTGCATGTGGTGGTCACTGTAAAATGAGAGAGAAAAGTGATTCTGGCTCAGTGATCAAGTTAAAATTGTTGGTGATCTGGACATACAAACTTGATCTATGTTTGTTGTATTGGTTACTAGTGCATCTCGCTAATACAAGCTGTTAATGCAGCTCCTGAGATGAGATTCAGTTTTGGCAAAAATGTGACCTCAGCTAATAGTGAAATTTGGCAAATACTAAAACTTTGCCGGCAGTTCTGTTAAATACATCTGAAAGTGTCAACGCAGATAGACAATGTGTGACCATATTGGTGTATGGGATCAAAATTAATATGATGTCAGTGAGGAGAGTGCCAAACTGAGCTCTGCTTAGCAAAACTAGCAGAGTTTGGCATTACTGCAGGGGTGTGTTTATGCCTTTGCTGTGCTCTTCTGCATAAACACAGTCATGGTGTGGGTATGGTTTTTCAGGAGGTCCTAAAAGCAGGGAGTGAAATACTGAAAAAATCACCCCTAACCCAAATTCTGAGTTAAAACATAAACTAAAGGGCAGTGATCAGATTTTTTTGTTTTGTGGTCAAAACAGCAAGAAGCAATTAGCTGTGGATGTGGAAGGAGTTGAAGGGAAATTTGTAGGACAGATTAGTGGGACAGGGCAGTTAGTAAACATGCATACTTGGACATTGTAGTAATGATGGTGGGTTGGATGGTGTACAGGTGTCTCAAATTATATTGTTATGAGCTGATTAACCGTGATATTCCCCCAGTTTTATTGCGCAGTTCCATTTGAAGGAAAAGGAGGCAGCCCAACCTAACCTGAAGGTGTTTTGTATAGTAGTACCGTGGAGTGTGGAGTTCTCACTTCACTTCTTCTTGAAACTTTTCATTGAAGAGCCCGACAAACACTGCAAAGGCTTCTTTAAGTTCTTACTTGGCTTATAGACATTTAGTGACACTTAAATGAAATATTTGGCAGTCTGTTTCTTAGAGACACCCTAATGTTGCTGCCTAGTCTGTACTTGCAAAGCTTTAATGCAAGGTAGGGAAGCCAAAAGCAAGGTAGCGTACATAGCCCCAGGTAAAATCCTTTGAAGAGCTGGCAGAATATTAATTGTTGGGTTTTGAATATGCGTACTGAAGCCTATTTAAAGGAGGAGTGCTAGGTGTTTCAAAAGCCAGTAGTGAAATTTCATCCCTAGGAGCTGTTCGTTTTGTAGGAGTTCTGTCTTTTAATTTTTCAGCGAATGTAAACAGCCAGAAGGACCATGCTCTGGATGTAAAAATGAATAGCAGTAGTTATACCTATCATAGCAGTGATTCACTGTTTAGCAACAGTACTAGTGCTGGAACCAGCATTGACTCTAATGAAAATTTCCTTTCTGTTAATTGTGGTCCCACCCTGATTAAATCTTGTATAAGCTTCGGTAATGGCACCTTAGAAGGAAACAGGTAACTTGGCATATGTATTTGTGCTTTGTGTTAGATGCTGTTTGTTCATTTGTTTGTTTTAAAGTCACGCAACATGTATAGTAAATATAAATAACTTTAATGCTAACTTATTTTTCTGAAATGCTCTGGCATCACCTAGGTTGGAAATGCTGCAGCAGATTGCGAACAGAATTCAGCGGGACAGCCGGAGCTGTGAGGACAAACTAATACTTGCCCGGAACGCTCTGCAGTCTGTAAGTCAGTCGGTGATTTTACTTCTTGAACTTCCTGCGGTGGATTGGCTACTTAAAAAAAAATTAAAAGTTCTTTAGGATTTTTGATTGCATACTTAATAGCTGCTACTTTTATTTCAGTTGTACTGCTAATTTAGCATTTCTTCAAAAAAATTCCAAAAATGGCCTAGAGTGAGTTCTGTTACATTTTTTTATCAGTAGTTAGATAAAATGCTTCACAACTGTTTCAAGATCAGAAGTTTTTACAAAAAATGTAGGCATTCTTACAGCTTATTTCTCTTTGGTTTAGCTGCAAGGCTTAATGGCTTTCTTTTATTTATTCAGGACACCAAGCGATTAGAGTCAGGGCTTCAGTTCCAACATGAAGCAGAGATAGCCGGATATCTTCTTGAATCTGAGAACCTTCTCCGCCAACAAGTGATTGATGCCCAAATTCTTATTGATGGAAAATACTATCAGGCAGACCAGCTTGTGCAAAGGTACTTTACAGTGTGTTCATATGAACCAATACATGTGCCAAATGTGGATACCCATTATGGGCAACAATTTCAAATCTTTGTGTTTACGGATCAACTTCTCAATCTGTCACTGGGCACCCAAGTAAAGATTATCCGGTATTTTGGTGGGTACATTGCCCACAAACATTGTTGAAGACAAGAGGAGTGTGTACTAATTTGTGAAAATGAAGTCATTCACCAGAACATGATTTAAATGTTTACTAGATATCTGAGTGTAAAGATGTTAGCTTGTTTTATTGCACCTAAAATGCTTTTAGAATTCACTGACTTTGATTCTAAAAATGGAGGTAAGTTTTCTGGTGATAGCTGTAGGTGTCTTAACAGGTAATAAGTGGGGTAACATTAGCTTATATGTAGCAATGTGTCCAGGCCTGACAGAAGGATTCGTTTAAATAGCATACTTTGATTTTATGAAAAGTGGCTCCAAAGTTTTTCAGGATTTGTCCTGAACTGGGTGAGATCAAGCACATAATAGTTCCTTGGCAGTGAACTGTAGGTGTTTGATCTACTGCGGCATGTAGTGTCTTGTAAGATTTGTGCTTTGCTGATCAGTCCCTGGAACTGTGTATGGCACACGCTAGTGCCCATACCATGTGACTTTCTAGTCATTGCCTGATTTCTGCATCTATCATCTATATTGATAGAAGTGTAAGCTGACATAGTCTATACTTTCTGATAGAAATGCTTAGTACAACTGAAGTGTAATAAACCGCGTGAATTCATATTGCTGTTCAGTGCAACATGAAAAACCTTAATCATAAACATCATTGAAATGATTTTTTATATTTATTTATTTGCTTTTATTTTAATAGAGTTGCAAAACTTCGTGATGAACTGATGGCCATACGGACCGAATGTTCTTCTGTGTACAACAAGGGGCATGCACTGACAACAGAGCAGACAAAGCTGATGATATCAGGAATAACTGAAAGCTTAAACTCAGGATTTACAACAAACCTTACCCCTGAATTAAATGCTGCAATGACCCAAGGGTTAACACCTACTTTGACTTCTTCCAGCTTGACATCTGCCCTTTCGTCAGGTCTTACTTCCAGACTGACACCAACCATCACTCCCGCTTACACACCAGGCATCCCACCACGGTTAATTCAAAGCTATGTGACAGGAGTAGATGGTGAGACTCTGCAAACACTCAAACTGATGCAAATCAGAAAACCTCTTATGAAATCAGCTTTTGTGGATCAGAATTTAACAGAAGAAGAGGTGAACATGAAATTTGTCCAGGACCTATTGAGCTGGGTGGAAGAAATGCAGGTAGCAATCTTTACGGAAACAGTCCACTTCTAATTATTTTGTTTACTCCTTGTAGATCATGACTAATTTTTCATTCTTGTTTGTAAGGTGCAACTTGATCGAGCAGAATGGGGTTCAGATTTACCAAGTGTTGAAAGCCATTTAGAAAATCACAAAAATGTCCACAAAGCTATTGAAGAGTTTGAATCCAGCCTTAAAGAAGCTAAAATCAGTGAGGTACAGCACCATATTCTTTATTTCTTTGGTTATTTTCTTACTAGGTGACCTATAAACTAATGTTGAATTTTAGAACTGTATTTGGGTTTCACAGTCTTACTTACTTTACTTCTGAACTCCAGATGACCTATGAAATCAGGACATCTAATGGTTTTAACATAACTAACCTTTTTGTTGTCTTTTGATCTCATATACCAAATACAGATCCAAATGACTGCCCCTCTTAAACTCAGTTATGCAGAAAAATTGCACAAACTGGAGAGTCAGTATTCAAAACTGTTGGTAAGTTTGTCACACCTCTTTAATGTTCAGCTTTTCAGTGTACATCATATTTGATAAGAGATGAGCTTTAAATTCTGATTTTCTTAAATATTTTTTTCTTTTTAATAAAGAACACATCAAGAAATCAGGAAAGGCATCTAGATACTCTCCACAATTTTGTCTCTCGTGCTACTAGAGAGCTGATATGGCTGAATGAAAAGGAAGAGGAAGAGGTTGCATATGACTGGAGTGAAAGAAACCCCAATATAACAAGAAAAAAGGAATACCATGCAGTATGTATTGCTACTAGAATCCAGAGGGAATAATGAAATAATTTTTAAGCATTTAAAGAGATTTCTAAAATGCTTCTTCTTTTTTTTTTTTTTTTTTTTTTTTTTTTTTTTTTTGTCTGGAAACAAGGAATTAATGAGAGAACTTGATCAAAAAGAAGAAGTTATTAAATCAGTACAAGAAATAGCTGAGCAGTTGCTTCTTGAGAATCACCCAGCCAGGCTAACCATTGAGGTAAGTTAGTAAAAGCAGCACACAAACAAGAAAACAGTTGTGTGATTTAATAGACCTTAGATTTTGGGGAAAAGAGAGGAAGTTTTAACTCATAGGAAATTAAACAATAAGACTCTGAATAATGGGACCTTTTTGCCCCCCCGCTATTCAGCATCTTTGTTCTTTCTGTCTTCCAGTTTCCAAAAAGTTAAAACACTTCTGTAAAGTTACGGTTACATCTTGGATTGCTTAGATAAAATCCTCATGAAGTCTAAAATTAAAATTCCCAGAGTTTGTCTGTACAGACGTTTCTGGTTACGCCCTCAGCTTCTAGAGCTATTGATGCAAATTGCATTGGTGAACTGAGGGCACAGAACAGTCCTGTTGTGGTTTCTCTCCTGTTAGAAGTTTCAGTAGAGCTTTTCTTGTCACTTACTAGATGTACAGGTTCCTATTATGGTTTAAGGTTGGTTTCATAACTTCACTTATTTGTCAGTGAATTATGAAACTTGTTTTGATGTTAAAAATCTGACCAGGTAATAAATCAAGCTTTATATTATATGTAAATGGCTTACATGAAATTTATTGTAGCTGTTGTAGGGTCGTAACAAGTTTCCAAAGGAGAATGTAAAACACTTTTCCCTGTAGATCTTCAAGAAAAGACTAAATACGGACAGTGAGTGGTAAAAATGAAAACAATAAAAAGCTGCTTTATTATATGAGAATGAAAAACAGTCAGAGGGGATGGATTTTTATGGTTCTTAGCTCAGTGAGTGCATAGCTGTGTAAATTGGAAACATGAAGAAACCTCCTCCCTTCCTTCTCATGACATTTACTGTGATGTGGGGAATTCTAGTCTTTAAAAGTATATTCTGTTCTAATGAGTTCTTAGCAGTGTAACTTACTTAATATATGAAAACATTAAAAGTGCATATTATGAAACCAGGCCATTGCAGTAAAGATGACTATGCAGATTATAAAGTCTGCAATAATGCCATATTGGGACATTTAAAAAGGAAAAAAAAAGAAATTTATGCCTTTTCTATCTACAGAAGAATCTATGCATTAATGCATTAGTTTGAAATTCATTGAAGCCAGTGGAAAAACTCTTTTAAATTCCCTGAGTCATACGGAATTGAAAATTGAGACTTCTGGGTGATTTCACAAAGTGAAGGGTACCCTCTGCTGGTGAACGCTCCTGCAGTGCATCTCCAGTGGCAGCGCCCTGCAGACGGTGTAGGAGGTATCAGTAGAGTAGGGGTCTGCTCTTTAAATTCCTGTGCAACTGTTACACTAAATTATACGTTGCAGTGAGTCCTGATTAATTGTTTTTATTGTGTATTCAGTGTTGCTTTAATATCTGATTTGTATCCAGGCAAAAATCCAGCTATTTTGATTGAGTTGTAGATGAGCTTAGACAGGAGGTACATCAGGAGATGAGTCCAGTCCCTGCTTAAAGCAGTGCCAGGGCTTCGTTTGGCTGAATTCTGAATGTGTCTGAGGATGGGGAATTCACAACCCTTCCGAACATTGACTATTCTGTAGTGACAGGGGTTTTTTTTAATTTTCTTTGCTGCAGCTTGCTTTTCCTGAGCGAGGAGAAGGTTGGGTTTAGATGCTTGTGTTTGCTACATTACTTTTGTGTTTCCTAAGTTATGTAAAAGTACGCACATTTTAATTTTCATTTCCTGTTGTAAATTATATCTCTTCCTTAAAGGCCTATAGAGCTGCAATGCAGACACAATGGAGCTGGATTCTTCAGCTCTGTCACTGTGTTGAACAACATTTGAGAGAAAATGCTGCATATTTTGAGGTAAGAAAGTAAATCAATAAAAATGTGAAATGTTTAAAGTTTTGTCCATAGTCAAAATGTTCCACTGAAAGTGCTAGTTGCTCTCTCACAGTAGCTGTAGAATTGACATTTGTCATGTGCAAATCCTTAGATGATGAGCCATGCTCCCATGGTGTTACCACACTTGTATTGCCTTCACTACAGTAATAGCAGTTCACAGTCTGGCCTGACATTTTTTCAGAGTCCCAGAGCTGCAAGTAGGGATTCTGAGAACGAAGTCATGTTCTCTTCCTGTCACACACAACTGCTGTCAATAAGCTTCTGTGGATGATGTAGAGAGGAGTTAGTTGGTTAGTGATGGCAAGGGAGAACCTATTCTAGGTGGTTGTTACAGGATGACCCAAATAGAAATGGAACGTACAGCATTAACAATAAATAGATCAGAGAACCCCCTGACAGGAGACACATGCAATAAAACACCTTTCTGTTTGTCACCTATTTAAATACTCAGCAAATGATGCAGTACTCAGTTACGTGCATGAGGATCAAAGATTTAAGGATTTCTCAGTTATATGTGCCTGAGAATTGAAGACTGAACAGTTTTTTGCTTTTAAAAAACAAATTACTCTTTTTTTTTTATTATTTAAATTATAAAGAATAATCCTTAGTGTCTTCTGGATTGGATGGTTGAAGAGGAAGGGGGTGATGTTGGGATGAGATGCCTTTGGACTGAGAAGGGTGAGAACCCATTTTAAGAAATGGACACTGGAGAAGATAAAAGTTGAGCGATTTGGTCTCCTGGTGGTATGGGAAAGAAATAGGAATACTGGATTTAAGAAATGAGTTTTCAGGGAGAGAATGGGTTGAGGATTATCACGTGACATTTCCCTTGCCAATTTTGCTTAATCGGGACTATAATTTGGGGATGCAGATGCCCACACAGAACTGCCAAGTATGGCAGCTCTCTTCCCCTCCTGCACAAATGTTTCCTCCAGTGTGCCTGGTGAATTTTGCAGCTAGTTTGCTACAGTTTGTAGACCTCATCTGTTCTTAAAATATGAAAGTTATTGTAATTTCAAGGCAAACAAGAATCGCTTCAGAATTTTTTTCCATTGCAAGAACAGTAATTGACTAAAGTTCAGTAACTGCTGAATAATTTTGCATGTAGATGGTGCTGAGAATAACTGGTGTTACAGTGTGTGCCTTCTTGAAGACTACATTTAGACATGAAATCATGAATAGTGTTGTGACATGCAGTGGTCTGCACTACTAGCTACTAGAAAAAATTGTTTTTAAAAAGACAGGACTTAAAGCAAACTTCATGGTGTAGCTGTTTGTATTCTTCTTAGGTTATTTCAAAATAACCCAGATATTTTTCTCATCCTAGTTTTTTAGTGATGCCAAAGAAGCCATGGAATATTTAAAGATTTTGAAAGACACCATATACCGAAAATACAGTTGTGATAGATCAAGCAGCCTTCATAGGCTGGAAGACCTTGTCCAGGAGTCTATGGTAAGAATTCAAAGACTCTCTTAACATGAATTACAATTAAAGAAGAAATTTGTAGATTATAGTTGGATATATAATATGTGTGTTGAAATTATTAATTAATTTTGTAGAACTTACAATTAAATAATTGCATCTATCCATGGGTAATGACCATTTTTCATAACTTTAAAATACAGTTTTATTTATTTATCTTTACAATGTATCTTTACAATACTGGATGTTGTGGGAAACCAGTGGCTTCAGAAAGATACTTTGTTCTTGTAAAATGTGTTACTTTCAATAAACACAGTAAAAGACCTCAGGAAAAGGAAAACTTAACAGGATCAAAGAAGCAGCACTGTATTCTGGCCATCTCCTTATGACTTTTTTTTCTTAACTGTTCTAGGAAGAAAAAGAACAACTCTTGCAGTATAAGAGCACAGTAGCAGGCCTTGTGGGGAGAGCAAAGGCAATAATTCAGCTGAAGCCAAGGAACCCTGACTGTATACTCAAAACATCCATCCCAATTAAAGCCATCTGTGACTATAGACAAATTGAGGTTAGAAACTTGAATTTCCTCAAATCAATTACAGATTGTGAGAATTGAGCTAAAGATTCATTAATTACCATGTTCCTGGAGAGCGCTGGGCTCTAAATTTCTTCCACCCTAGTAAACAAGAGCAAAACCTTGTGTTGAACATTGGTTTTGTTGTTCTGTTGCTCATTTGTTGACAACATTTGCAGAAGTGCTTTGTAAAAGTATTTTGTAATGCTTAGCTCATTAAATTATTCTGCTTTTCTGTTAATACTAGATAACTATTTACAAAGACGATGAGTGTATCTTAGCAAACAACTCCCATCGTGCTAAATGGAAAGTCATTAGCCCAAGTGGTAATGAGGCCATGGTTCCATCTGTATGCTTTACAGTTCCTCCTCCAAACAAAGAAGCCATAGATACAGCCAACAGGTAGGGACAAAACAAACCCATCCATTTTCTTTTAAAATTCCTTTATATGAAGCTTGGGCTAAAATAATGTCAGCTTTTTTTCCCTTTTCATGTGTTACTCTGATGTAAAGTTGGAGTCTTTCTATGTTTCAGGATTGAACAGCAATTTCAGAATGTTCTGGCCCTTTGGCATGAGTCACATGTAAACATGAAGAGCGTGGTGTCCTGGCATTACCTGACAAATGAAATTGAAGCTGTACGAGCTGGCAATGTTGCCTCGGTATGTGCTATGTCTAGGAAGAGCCTCTTTAACCATTTGCTGGGAAGTCATAGGCTACAATTCCCAGGAATGTTGTATAATCAACAAACCAATCCTCATCTTCCTTGAGGGATTAGCTGGCAATGGCCATGCTGCTTATCGCTGTGCTATGTTCTGCCTTGATCTGAGCAGCTGTTACACAGATATATTTGGGGAAGGAGCAGAGAGGTGGTATCTTGAAAACTACCTGCATCCTTTATTGTGCTAATCTCTCGAGTCTCCTTTTGTCAGCAGAGGGACAGGATCTCTCAAAAGCAATGAACAGCGACTAAATCTCAGTTTTGCTCTGCAAGAGTCTAGCTTTCCGCATTTATGTTGAAGATACCTGGAAGATTAGCTTCATTAGGCTAAGGTTAACCTTCCTGAAAACCCCCATTATTTCCTCGTGTTGCTACTTCTTACTAACAATGGAGCAATTGTGAAGTGACATTTAGTCTTTCAAGCTGAAGGTAGCTGAACACTTACTCCTCCTTAGTGCATTTTTTCATTCTTATACAAGTCTGTAACTTGAAATGTTAAATAGCTAGTTTGGATCCATTTGTCAGAAATGAAAAGAGATATAGATGAAAATACTGTTCTTTCTGGCTAAAATAGTGTGTGACATCACTGAATTATACGCCATGTAAGATACATAGCATAACACTATTTAATAGATTAGCTTATTCTACCACATTGGTGTATATCTCTGCAAACTGTTGCAATAATATTTATGATACCCAAATTGACATTTTCACTTGTAATTTCCCACTGTTACTGTTGGAAGTAAGGAATCTGAGATAATTCTTAAAGTATCCCTACTTGTATAACTCTTGCTAGCTGCTCGATTATTGCTACAGGGCATTAGATGGAGAAGCGTTGTCGATGTTGCGTTGGCTTTACACAGCCCATTACTAGCTTTAACGATGGAAAAGGATTTTATAGTCACTGTAGACTATCAGATGTCAAATGGACTCCCCCTTAGGAACAGCAGACTTCCAGAATCTCTACTCTTTGACTTTACCATTTGTCAATATTGCTTTTTGATAATAAGCATTACAGAGAACTGTGCAAGTGATGGATCATTGCTGACTGTGCCTTGGCTTTACAATCTGTTGCAGATAAAGACGATGCTGCCAGGTGAACATCAGCAAGTTCTAAGCAATTTGGAGTCCCGCTTTGATGATTTTGTGGAAGATAGCAGGGAGTCCAAAATCTTTACAAGCTCTGATACAGCCCAGCTGGAAAGGGAAGTTAATGTTTGCAAGCAATACTATAAAGAGCTTCTGAAATCTGCAGAAAGAGGTAAAGCTGAGAAGAGCAGAAGGATGCCCTCATGAGAGAGATTGTAGTACTTGATAAAACTTCTCTCTCTGTATGCAAGCTCTAATAAATTACCCGTGTTATCATATTGATATTGTTAATGCCCCAGTTCTTCTGAACAGATCGAATGTGCACAATTACATTGTACTGTAAGTTTTTTTAAACTCCGTATATAATAAGCTATATAAAAATATTGATGTATTACTTAATGTAGAGAGTGCTACTAATATTTTACACCCAAGAATTTATTCTGTGCGTTACAGCTCACTGTTTAGTCATGCCTTCCTTGTTTTGAATGCTGAAAATGCAGCTTGATTACTTTGTTGAGTTCATAACAGAATTAGAACTTTTTTTCACAGTGTTAAGGCAAGAAAAGTGTCCTAGATATTTTCCTAGCTCCACAGAATGCCTGTAGTTACTCCTCTCTTAGCTGTGTTTGTAAATACAGTAAGAACAGAAAGCATAAAATGTCTGCTCTGATTTACTGTCAAGTAGCTAATGACTTAAAGCAATACAGTAGTGCAGAACTGATCACTGCATTAGAGTAGTTCACTACACTTAAGGAAAGATGTGTTGCCTTGTGCATCTGAAAGAGAGGGTTTAACAAAAAAACCAAACAAACACCAGAAAACCCCAGAAAGAAGCCCTAGAGGTTTACTGTAGTTTGTGCATGATGCCATCTGACTGAAAGAACCAGTCACTGAGCTTAGCGGTGTCTGCCTAGAGGTGATGCCTGTGCCTGGAATGAATGATCAAAGACATATGCTAATTTTTTGTCTGTAAGGAGGTGATCTAATAATAGTGAACATTGAAGGGTTCCTAAAATTTGCCTTGTAGCTAAAATTCCAATGGAATCTGATGGGATTTCAGCCAGTCATGGAAAGACCTGTAGAATGGTGACTTTATAAAGTGTTTCATGGGAAGACATGGTGAAGATGACTTGATGGCTTCGTGTGCTAAAATGTGACTTGTTTCCTTCAACAGAGGAGGAGGAAGAATCGACCTACAATCTGTACATCTCTGAAGTCAGAAAAATCGGACTACAGCTGGAGAGTTGTGAGGAGAGGTTAATACAGCAAATACGAACCCCAATGGAAAGGGATGATGTACGTGAAAGTAGATCGAGGATTTCGCAGCAAGAGGTGAGCCTTTGAGAAAGGCTGTTTTACCCAGGAAAAGAGTTTTATTTAAAAAAAAAAAACAAACATGTTTTGAGTGTAGCCAGGAAGGTTTGTGGTGCACCTTGAAAAGACGAAAGTAAAAAATTAAGCTTGGGTTTGTAGAGAAAAAAAATGCCAATAAATGGCAACTCTCTTAGTTTTTCTCTTAAAAAGAAACCTACGTTTCTTTTTAAAAAAATGTAATGGTGTCCACATGAAACAAGCAAAGGAGAGCAGACCTATACTGATAATGATATGTAGAGTATACATCAGGTTGATGTAGGATAAAAGCACTGTCAGTCACCTTTCATTTTACAGGACCTGAAGAAAGAATTGGATCGACTGAAGGATGACTTAAGAATCATCACAGAAAAATGTGAAGAGTTCTTCAGTCAAGCTGCTGCTTCACCTTCAGTCCCTACTCTGCGCTCTGAGCTCAGCGCTGTTATTCAGAACATGAACCAAGTTTATTCCATGTCTTCCATTTACATAGATAAGTATGTAATCGGCCATCTTCCATCACATGTTTTAGTTTACAGTTTTACATTCAAAATAAATTAAAGATATTAGTAGGAATAATACTGATCAAGGAAAAGAGAGTTAACATTTTAACATTGTGTAAAGGGGTACCCAATGACCTGAAAAGGCTAAAAAACACAAGTGTGTTGAGTGTCATTATTGATGGTTCAGTTAACAGGAGATTACTGTTTTTCAGGTTAAATACTGTAGAATTGGTGCTGCAGAACACCCACAAAACAGAATCGTTCGTAAAAGTCTATGAAACCAAGTTGTGTGAAGAGGAGGCAGTAACAGCTGACAAAAACAATATTGAAAATCTGATGGGTACATTAAAGGTAAGAGCTGGCGGGTGCCTTTTCATGGGCAAATCAAAAAAAATATAGGAAAATGATCTGTCTTACAACACCAGTTTTGTTTATGCTAGTGTATCAAAAGTTGGCTTGTGTATTTTGAGGAAAGTCTGTATTATGATTAACTTCTCAAAAAAAATGACGGCTTTGGAGCATTAGAAATTGTATAGTTTGCATGATGATTCCTATTGTTAGGAAATACTTTGAAGTATCTGAACTTCCAAGGATGGCACTTGTTAATTCTGCAGTAAGCCTTATTTTTTTGTCTCTTCAAATGATAACAGAAGCTTAAGGTAACATAAATACATTGTTATTTAAACATGGCCACAATAATGTTTCTGCTACTGCTGTAGTATACTAACCAGGGTTTACTAAGAGGTCTGGCAGGTACCTTTGAGAAAGGGTAAGATTGAAGTTCAGCATTTTGTGTGTGCTGTATATACCTCAATTGAGTATTGCAAATGATGAATAATGCTTTTTTGTTAGATAGAATGATTGGCATCTACCTAATGATTTTTTGGAAAGCTGTAGTTTATAAGATAAGCATGTTAGTTTGCTGCCTGTGGTTTGATCTGTGTGTTGTGGGGGATGCTGTTACTCAGAATTATTTTGCAGTTCATAGCTACTTAGTTGCTTCAGACCCATTCTGGTGTCATTCAGTGTTTGAGCAACCAGAACTAAAATACTCATGTAAACGTTTTTCGTTTATTCATCTATACATTTTACTCATGTAAAATCCTCATTTATAAAATAGTATTACAATTTAGGAGTTATTTACAATTTATCATTTATCACATACTAGCAATGGAGATCTGAAGTAGATGAGAAAAGAGAATTGTTCCATTCCTTGGAGGATGAACTGCAGAAGGCAAAGAAGATCAGTGATCAGATGTTTAAAATGCACAAGGAACGTGATCTTGATTTCGACTGGTATAAAGAAAAAGTTGATCAGTTAGCCGAGAGGTGGCAAAACATTCATTCTCAAATTCAGAATAGGTGTGTATGATTTTTTTATTATAATCTGTTCATATTTTATGCTGGTTTTGTTGTTTCTGTGGGAAAATAATCAGAAATGAATTGTAATATAGGTCAGAATAGTTTTCTGAACTGTTTGTGACATGGTAAGATCAAGGATTCTTACCATTTCTGTGCTGTTGACGTTGTTGTTTTACTTTTCCACAGGAAATGTCTGTGACTATTGAGCACCAAAAAATTAACAAAATATAGAAATGTTATGTAATTACAACTTACTGAGACACAGTAGAGACAAATTGTCTTTTTTCTTTCCGAAAAAAAGCTTACAGAGATGGCTTGCTGTCCTATGGAAATACCATCTGTTTCTCCACATAATTAGTTCTTACAGGCCTAACTGATGAGCTGATTTATCTGTTATGATTGGATTCATGTTAACTTGCTTTTAATGACTTAAATGCTAAGTCTGGCAGTCCATAACCTCCATTGACTTCTGTGGTAGTTTTGCTGCCGTAATTTTGTTGTGAAGTGCCAGTATTTTGTTTTGCGTGCAACTGTTTTCATGCAGCCTCAATATCCAGTTGAGATGTTCCTCTAGATTCAGCCCTTCTGTTTTACTGTCATGATTATACTGGAGAATGTTACTCAAATGTACGTGCCTGGACAGATGGGCAGATACAGCAGCACACGTACCCATAATTCTGAAAGAGATGTCCATATATGACATTCCTGGAAATCCTTTTTTCTTCAGTCTCTGTAGTTGTGTTTCTCTATTTAAAGGAAGCAGAACTGTAGAGACTGAAGGAAAAACTATGAGCAAGTTAAGGAAGTCTGTACTATACAGCCTGAATTTATTTCCTTTAATATCTGCTTCTGTTTGTCATTACAGATAACCTGAACAACAGCATCAAAGAGATTGCTGTTAATGTAAAAGTTCACACAACAACCTTTCACATTTTTGTCCTCCTTTTCTAATAGATGAATATTCAGGAGCAATACTGAAGATATTCACTTGTAATTAACTAATTGTCTCTGTTTAACATGGCTGGAAGTTATAATGAAGATGGGCAAAAGCTGACTCATTTATAGCTGACTACAGAATGTCTAGCTTTAAATCACCCCAGATTTTTCATTGTTTGATAGTGTGACATAATTTAAATAATAAAATAGTAGTTTTATGAAGTACTGAATTATATTTATTTACTCAGAAGGCAAACGTAAGCCACATGCTCTCCTCACAGGACTGTATCCTGTATGCTGGAAAATGACTGTTAATGCATCGTGGCTTTTAGTGTAAATAGGACAGATTGTGGTGGTTGCAGCATGGAGCTGTAAACAAGCTGCTTTCTGCAAATATTCACTTTGCTGCTTCCTAACAGCTTGACACTGATGATCATTATACAAAAAAGTATCTACAAATATTGGCTGCAGTTACCATGATCCTTTCCATTTTTTAGGGTTATTAGCTTTAAAACATGCTTAAGTATGAAACCTGAGCAATATGGTTACTTTTGCTTGCTCTTTTTCAGTCGTCTTTTGGCATCTTGAGAACAACACTAGACTCGTTCAAAGTATTCATTCCAAGTCAGAGTATAAAAAGTTCTTTAATAAGTATGTTTATCCTGCAGTGTTTTTGAGTAGTCATATATATATTTATGAACTTTGAAGTAATATTATAGGGATCACGAAAGAAAAGCTGTCGGTATTCTCATCAGTATGGAAACCAACTTCAAGAAATACATAGCACTCACAGGTCAAACACATGATGTAAAAATGGACTTACAGGATCAATTGCTTTTGCACATTGGAATATTTAAAGACTTCAGTTTTAGTGAACTCCTGTTGTTTTGTGGTAGACATCAAGAACATGGTGAACCACTACTTAACTCCAGCCCAGCACACTCCTCCTTGATGCATACAGGTCGTATTTGAAATACTCTCACTTCTTACTACAGAACTAATTGCTGTTGCAGAGCCCTCCCCCTTGCTTGGGGTTTCCTGTGCTCATGGAGTTTGAAGCAGTTTAGCTCATTAATGAGGGATGTATGCAGTTTCTTCTGTAGTAAGATCTTCTGTAGTAAGATCTCTCCTCAGTGTCATTTATGACAAATGAAAAGGCTTCATCGAGCTAGGAATCTTGTTATTTGAGAAGTTAATTTACTGTTTAGTTAGTGGTATTTTAGTATTTTATAGTGTGAGCTATAGCAAAGGCATCTGAAGCCTTTAAAGCTGTATTTTGCTTACTGTTGTACTTTTTGTCTTTAATACTCATCTTCTCTTCTTTGGCTTATCTTCTAAAATAAATTCAGATTGCGTGACTTAGAAGGTATTAATAAATCTCTGAAGTATTACAAAGATACTTACAATTCTTTGGACACTTGGATTCAACAAGTGGAAGATACTCAGCGAAGGATTCAAGAAATCCATCCTGAAAATAGCAAAGCACTGGCTAAACAGCTGAACCAACATAAGGTATGAAAGGGATCTTACTGTAGGAAAGCACTGCTGTAATGACCGAAGAATTAAAATATCAGTTTAACCCAGTGATGTCAGTCTTATTCCTTGGTATGAGGTGCTTATATCCCTTAGTGTAAAATTCCAAATCATCACCAGCTTTTATGATTTTCTGCTTACAATGCAGTTAACATCATGAATGTATCACTCACTGACTATTGCCGTTTTATAGACAAGATGGTTTTGCAAGAAGAGCAAACCCTTAGAGAGTGTCTAAAATTCTGGACTTTTCTTCCTTATTGCATCATTTTTTATTCAGGACTGCTCTTGATATTTATGAATGTAGAAATAATTTCAAGGAAGCAGAGCTGTCTCCTGCAAGAAGGAAATGCAGCTTAAATAAGACACAGAATAACAAATTATATGCACAAAATAGTGTATTCCTGATTTTAAGTTCACTCACCAGCTATTAAACCTGTTTTTTCACTGCTCTGTACTGTAAGCCTGACAAAGCCCAGAACATAGACTTGAGCATATAATTACTTGTACACACGTGGAAATGAGCGTATTATGTGAATTTCATGATGTTAGATAAAGTAGAAGTGCTAATAGTACTAGTAATAAAAATAACTTTTTAAGATGAAGATGTAGATTCATATTTTACAGATGCTGGTTTCTGAGATTGAAATGAAACAAAGCAAAATAGATGAATGCCAGAAGTATTCAGAACAATACTCAGCTGCTGTGAAGGTAATAAATAACATTATACTTAGTATGCTTTTTATTTTAGTGTCAGTATCGTGTGGAATACCAATTGTTTTGTGTATTTTGTCTTTTTGCAGGACTATGAGTTACAGACTATGACCTACAGAGCTATGGTTGACTCCCAACAAAAATCTCCAGTGAAACGCCCAAGAATGCAAAGCTCATCAGACTTCATTATTCAAGAGGTAAATGGATTTCTTATGACAGGAAAATGTGGTTTTTTGAGTCTTTGCTTAAAACAGAGTAAACAGAGGAATGAGATTTAGCATTTCTTAATGGTTAAATAAAATAACACAAGCAAGTTGTTGCTTTTTTATATATAGTTACATAACGTGATAAATATTTTATTGCTTATTATGCAGTATTTAGATAACGAGACAGTATATTGGTGTTGATGAACAGAATTCCCCTGAACCATAAAAAGCTATATGAGAAATGTACCTCAGTAAAACTGCTTAGAACCACCTCTGGGCTGGATCCTGATCATAGTAACCAGGGGGAACTTTCATCTTTACTGTGGTAAGACTTATCAGATCTGGACACTGACAGATTCCAAAGCAAATCAGCCTCATTTGGGTGGGAGAGATAAATCTGTCTCCCTGCTGTTAGAGGAATAGTGACCTGCACTGCTTGTTCCTCTTACAACTTGGTCTTACAGGGGGGAAGAATCAAGTGACTGTAAAGTCAAAACATTGTCTTCTGTTCTTCTTCTTATGGATCCTCTCATAGATCCTTAACATTTATTTGTGCAAGTGCACCCTGTAAATGGAATTCAACTTCGCGGATTCCACAATCGGGATTTTGGAATCAAAATCGGAATAGGTTCTAAGAGTAGTGATTATCACTTTTTTGAAGATTAACTGGAGTGTTTTTCCATCTATCTTCCCCCCCTCCTTTTTTTGTCTGCAGTTCATGGATTTACGGACTCGTTATACTGCCTTAGTGACCTTGATGACCCAATACATTAAGTTTGCAGGTGACTCTTTGAAGAGACTGGAAGAGGAAGAGGTAGGTCATCCCCTGGCAGCCAACAAAACAAAAAGAATAGCTAGGCAAACAAAGAGCAATATGCCTGTTGGAAGTATTCACAAAGCAGCAGATTTGAAAAACTGTAATTCTTTATATACTGCACTTTATATAGGAATGTGAGAGTGTTAAATTACAACATTATCATTCAGAAAAGCAAAATCCTATACCATCCATACATTTTACCAGTTCTTCCAGCTAGAAGGGTCCTGTGATTCAGCAAATCCTGGCGGAGGTGTAGTTGCATGCAGTATATTTTAATACTTAAGTATTTTATGGCTTGATCGTTTGGATAAATGCAGATATTAAGATGAGGGCAAACTTAGTGTCCATACCTTTGATATCCTGTGTGTAGGTCTTAATATTCCATAGCATGTGTTCTGGTCCATTTAGAAACATGTAAGGGAGTTCTTTAAACAGGGAGATGTGATGCCCTCTTAATTTCTTAAATTCCTTTGACTTGTTTAGATTTTTTTTTCCTTCTGCCTTTCTACAGTATTGATTCCTTGGAGTCAGACAGCATTTTATTTATACTTAAGTGTTGAATCTTATTAACAAGAGTAGGTTACTGAAATTGAATAGACAGATTACTCAAAATACTTCTTTGCTGCAGAATCAACCTTCCAAATAATTGAGAAAAAATATTTTTAAATTCCTCACTTTCTTTTGAAATGCTTCTTTCTGAAAGAGATTATATAGTAATACTTTAAGGACTACAGTGTTTTAGCATAATCTATACAGTGCACATCTCTAAAATAACGCCCATGTTAAATGCAGTCCTGTAATTAATTGTGCCCATATTAAGTGTAGTCCTATATAAATTACATAAAATGAGAGAACACTCTCCTAAGGGTATAAATGTTGATGTTATTATTACAGAAAAAGCCAAGAGCTCTTAAACGAATGTTCTGTAATTCTGGTGCTGGCTTTGTCTTCATTGGCTTTTCTTGCTATTGAATACCTTTGGACAAACTGTAACACAGCATGTATCTTTGCGCATCATGAAGTGGTGGAGCATACTGATGGAAATACATAATGTTTGTTGATAAGTAGCCATTATTACTGAGGATTTAGTATGGCTAATAATGCTAAGGGTATCAAGAATAAAAAGTGAAACAAAGAACAAGAATTGAAACAAGGAAAAAGAAACCTGTGCGTGCTCTCAAGTTTCAGCCTGCTCTGAATCTCCGTGACTGCTTTTTTGGGAATCAGACAGCCCCTATCTTCCATCCTCCGCCACCTACCGGCAGCCTTCTAAATCTTTGATAGCTTCTTTGAAGATAACCTAAGTAGGTTTCCAGACTCAAAAGTGATTTGATTTGATGGGTTTTTTCTTTGTAATCAGGGTAGCAAATCAGAAAATGAATAATCCTTCTCAAAGGAGGAATGGTAATTTTTTTTCTTCTGGGATCAGACCCCTGAAGTCTGTGATTGTTCCAAGATTTTCTTCCATGCCAGTCTTTCTTTCTAACTCTCAGTAATGGCATTAAGAATGCACATAATAAGGAAAAAACAAGATGCTTTCCGTGATATCTCAGTTTAATCCATGTGCTGTCATGCTCAGAGCTTACCAGAAGAGAGTGAACTCCAGCAACCTGTGAAGTCAACTGAGGTCTTTCAACATTTGGGGTGTAACGAAGCTGTTGAATTCAGAGAGAAAAACACACCTAATGAAAGCACGATGGATGTCGAATATTTGCAAAACCGTAACTCCTCCAGTAAACCTAAACACACAGAAAACAAATTGGAAGTTGAAAGAAGAAGTTTAGATGTAGACAGATACGATGAAATCAAAATTGATAGAACATTAAAGCAATTTTTAGATTTTGGTGGTCAAGAAAGTAGCATTAGTGGCAACAGAGAAAATAAGCTACATACAGAGATAGATAATTTGATGGGGTTTGGTAATCAAAGTAAAGAAGAAAATGGTAGAAAAGATTGTTTTGTTTCAGCTGAGATTTGTGTGAGTGTGAATAATGATCCTAGCGAACTGTTAAATGATCAAATTGTTAATGGAGAGAGGCAGGAAACACAGGAAGTATCAAAGAAGTTGCCTGAAGTGAAAATGATACAAAAAATCACAGGGAAAAAATTTTCCAGAAAGGCAGGGGGTGTTGTTTCAACAAAGGAAGAATGTGTGATGCAATCAAAAACTAATTTTGAGCTAATAATGAAGAAAGATGAAGTTACTCTAGAAACTGGAAAGCATGTCCTGGATATCAGCCCTTATAAGCAGCAACATTTTTCACCAAGAACTCATTTTGAATGTAAGCCTAAAAAACATTGTTTTACAGAAAGGAGTAGCCATAATACTTTAAACTCTGAACACAGAGAGTTTCAAGTGTGTGGTGAAGAAGGTGTAAGGGATGCAACACTTTTAGAGAAAGTTGCATCCTCTTCCAGAGAGCTGGCAGTGCACTATGGAAGTGAAAAAACAAAGTTATATTTGCAATCCATGAGCAATCCAGGCATTTCTGGTAGTGTTGAAAGGGATATTAATAAATTGCACAGACTGTCTCTGGATATAAGTTTCATAGCTGAAAACAAAACCCTAGAAAAATCAATTTTAAATCCAAAAGACGCCAAGAGTACAATGCAAGAAATTTTGCCTGTTTCTTCAGGAAATATTTCAGAGAATCAATATGCAGCAGAAGTCTCTGAATGTTGTCAATTAGATTTTGAAGTGTCACTGGTGCAGAATGATCTAAGTTCAGGTGTAGCATTGTTAGAAGATGCTGGAGATTTAAATTCAAACACAGCCCTTTCAGAAATGATTTCTGGAGAAGAGGATTATTTTCCATTATCAAAACATGGATTAACAAAAAAGTTTTTGAGCCATGATGAGAAAGTAAGTGAGAAGAAGATGTCACAGGGTAACACCTATGGTTTAGACAGCATAAATATAGGCAGGAATAAGCAGAATGGAGCAGGCAAGTTGGAACAGGGCCAGAAATGTAAAGATTTATTGCTGGTTGCAGAAATGGGCAGTAGAGATAAGGGCTGTAGCACAAAGGTTCCTGGAAAAACCACTGAACTCCAGAAAACATTCTGTGAAAAAGCAGGGAAAAAATCCTCACTTGAAAAAACAGAAAAGAAAAACAAAAGAGACAATGATAATGAAGAAAAAAGGAGCACAACTATTATTAAGGTACATGAGTGTTTATGCAATGCAAATGAAACAGTTAATTTAAGAATGATTCTAAACCAATCCAAATCAACATTTGAATCTCAAACTGTGTCAAGGTCAAGTGATTTAAAGTTGATTGAACATAATTTAAACAATGAATATACTAATGGTAGATTAGTAAATGCATTTTGAGGTTCTTACATTTTTTTTAGTTCTTATAAATTTATTTTTGTTTATTTTGTATTACTATTTAATTACCATCCTTTTCTCCACCCAGCTGCTGCTCAGCCAGGTTGATTAGAAATAATGAAAGCCAACATGGCGTAGTTTGTGACTGTATCTGTATTTTTAGTTCTTCTTTTTCAAGCATAATACGTTAGATTTTGTGTCCATGGGAGCGTAAAAGGAGGTCTAATAAGAAACCAATAAATGTCTTGTATCCAGTGGGGTCTGTACAAAATTGTGACATGGGGAAATACGGAGAGGAACTGAAGAAGCTGCCTTTGCATTAGCCTTTTAGGGAATAGTTTCATATATCGTATGAAAAATCAAGTAAATCTGGTAAATTTGAACTAACCCAACATATTGTTTATTAGAAAATGTTGCTATAATTGCCCTTCATGTCATGTTGGTATGATCTTAGGAATATAGGTGTGTTCTTACCTCATGTTAGCTCATATTTGGTAACTAATGTCATAATAGTGCTAATGAAGACAAGGTATGTATAGTTTCAAAAATATTGTTACTACTGAATGCACATCTTGCTTGTAAGAGTTTCCCTTGATCTGCCAACATACAGAGAATACTAGCTGACTGGTTTTCACTGGGATTTTCCTAATTACCATGTTTATACTTTGAACTGTGTCTGCACTGCAGAGCAGCTGTGCTCTTACCAGTCCCCCAGGTGGGCCAGTGGAGGCACTGGGACTGTGGAGTTAGTACAGAGCATAGATGTACTGGGATTTAGAATCTTCTCTTTCTGGAGCTGATGCATCTTGGCTCTAGCTCTAGATACTGTTTTGTTTCTCGGAGGGAATTTCCGAACTCCTCCTGTGTTATTTTTGCTTGTGAGCACAAAATCCTTCTTCCAGTTTCTACTAAACTCATCCAGACATGGTAGGCCACTTTCTACTTGGGAATTCTTGCACATAGTGTTTGGCTCACTGTTTGCTCTACCTATTTGTTTGGAGAAAAAGCATATGCGAGCTGTTGTTTGACGCTGCTTACCGCTAAGAGGCATCTGACTGAAGTGAGAGGCTTCAGGACTTCTTCGCTTTGTGGATGTCTTTATGAAGGGTTTCATATTTGGCTAATGGTAACTTCCTGAAGCCTTCAAGAGAAGGTGATGGTGGTGGGAACTGCTCGTCCTACTTTCTGGACGTACCGTATATATATGAGTAAGTATTATCCATTCTGCTTTTCAAAGAACCCAAGATGTTTTATCTGCTGTATTACAAAAAGTACATTCCAACTTACTTCGTTCTTTTACAGATTTTAAAGAATAAGGAAGCATCAGTGCGCAAGGCATATTCAGATCTAATGGCACAGCAAAATAGCACAATCGATGAGAACAGAAAACTCATGGGAAAGGTCAAAACACTTGAGGAGATGTTGGAGGATATGAAGAATCAAAAGTTCCAAGTGGAA
The DNA here is from genome assembly GCF_963210335.1 of Falco punctatus. Classification (NCBI taxonomy): domain Eukaryota; kingdom Metazoa; phylum Chordata; class Aves; order Falconiformes; family Falconidae; genus Falco; species Falco punctatus. Next base: position 18,201,854 of record NC_137584.1, read on the forward strand.
CAAGAGCTCCCTAAAGTGAGGGAAGCCGCAGAAAAAGAGCGGAAAAAGCAGCAAAAGGACATGGAAGAAATCTGTCGTCAGAAGACCAAGGCTGAGCAAGAGGCAAAGCAGTGTCGTATTGATCTAGAGAGCATTGAGAAGGAGAAAGCAGATGCAGAGCAGGAGTTGGAGTGTGTAAGGCAGCTCATTTTTCAGGCAGAGACTCAAAGAAGTATACTGGAAGAAAACCTTCGTGCTTTTCGAAATCAGATAGAAGAAAGCACCTTTACCAGAAAAAACCTTGAAGAGCATCTAAGAAGAAAAGATACTAATCTGCATGATTTAGAGCAACAGAAAAAAAACTTAATGCAGGAACTGAAGAAGAAAACAGAAGGAGAGGAGAAACTTATGAAGCTGATAAAGCAAATGGAACAAGATCTTGAGTTTAAAGTGAACCTGTCAGAAATAAAGCTGCAAGAAAGAGAGAGGACTGAAGCCAGAAGGAAGGTTGTTGAAGGTGGGTACTCTGTAACTAGAGAAACTTCCCTGCCAACTTTCACAGCTGGGCAAGGCAGCCACTATAGGCCTGATTCTGAAATTACAAGTTTCCAGAAGAAACAAGAAGCCAAAAAGGTAGAAGAGCTTAAACAGAAGATCGATGAGCTAACCCTTGCTAACAAAAAAGCTGATAAAACTATTAAAGATCTGAAATATGAACTGAATGAAATTGAGCTTCAGAAATCATCAACAGAAGAAAAGTCTCGTTTATTAAAAGAAAAACTAGATAAAGTCAATAGCGAACTTAAATGCCTAAAAATTAAGTTGGAGGAAAAAGACCAAGTAGAGCAGGGATATTTGCAACAGTTGAAAGAACTGGACAAGCAGCTACATAGAACCACTGGTAAAGCTGAGGAGGTGATGCAAGAAGCTATAGATCTTAAGAAAATTAAGATGAACTATCAGGAGGAGCTGAAATCTGTTCAGCAAGAAAAGACACAGCTAAAGAGAGAAGTAGAAGAATTAACTAGATCACAGACAAAAACTGAAATCACTATCAAACATTTACATTCACAAATCAGTTCTCTTCAAAAAGAGAAGCTGGCAGCTGAACACAGAACACAGTCATGCAAAGGAGAAGCAAATAATCTTCAAGACCAATATAAGAAAATTCAAGAACAGTTGCTTCAAAAAACAAAAGCAGAGAAAGAAAACCAGCAGGAAATTCAAATGCTGAAGAATGAATTAGCCAAAAGTAATAAGTTGTCAGAATCATTGAAACAAAAGATAGAGGACCTTAATAAATGGAATACTGAAACAAAGCTACAGATGAAGCAAATTCAGTCTGAATCGGAGAAGATGACTTTGGAAAAAGAAAGTATTCAGAGGAAAAATGATGCATTAAAAGCCCTAGCAGATGGTTTCAAAGAGCAGCTGCGTACAACAAATGAACAATTGCACAAGCAAACAATAATTGAGCAAGAATTCATGTGTAAAATCAAAAGCCTAGAAGCTGATCTAGTGAAAACAAAAGACTTGGCTAGTGAATATAAACAAAAATGTGATAAACAGAGTGCTTCCACCCTAACCATTGACCGGGAGGTTAAAAATCTAAATGCCCAAATGAATGCTCTAACTATGGAAAAAAGAATGAGTGAGCAGAAGGTACAACTGCAACAAGCTCATATACAAGAGCTAAGTAGTAAATTAAAAAAATTACAGGATGAACTCCATCAGAAAACTCTGGATGAACAAATGGCACGCAAGAAGATGATTCTGTTTCAAGAGGAATCCATTAAGTTTAAACACTCTGCAGAGGAATTCAGGAAAAAAGCTGAAAAATTACTGGAATCCCATAACATCACAGAAAAGGACATTTCTGGCATAAAACTAGAGTGTGTTGCTCTTCAGCAGGAAAAGCATATGGCTGAGGAAAACATCATGTTGTACAAGATACAAATGGAAGATTTGCAGGAAAGGCTTAAAAAATGTTATGAACAACTACAGCAAGGAAAGCAGGCTGAAATGGACTATCACCAGAAGTGCAGGAAACTTGAGGAAGAGCTGGAAATGCAGAAGCGCGTGGTTGAGAGCTTGAAACAGAAAGTGGATCTGCAGGCCAGGGACAGTGAACACAGGTTTCTTTTGCTTCAGAGTGAAGTTCAGCAAAATACTAAACTCCAAGATTCTGGATCTAAACTGAGCTGTGAGAGAAGAGGGAATGATTTCAGTTATCTGAGTGACACTGCAGCTAGAGAATTTGAACAGCTTCCTCCACATGCAAAACCTGGCTCACCTTTGTTAAGGCAGAAACAAGAGAGATCAGGTTTTAAGTCAGATCAGATAGAAGGAAATACACTGTACGTGAGTGCTGATGATAGGATCCCAAGAGAAGTGCAGTTCCAGATGTCAAGAATAAACCATTCCCTAGAAGAAGATTCAAGCCCCCAGTCTTTCACAGAGTTTGTTTCTGAAATGAGTACGCAGTTCCAGATAACTTTCGATAAAGCAAACCAAATCTCTGCAACATCTGAAAGGGACAAATTGAGAAACAGGAACCTACACAGTTCTAGACAAACTGTTAGACATGGAGAAGACACGAAACATGAATTAGGAGTGGTAAAACTGCATCCGTTGGAGGTACATGCTACATTTTGTGAGGGTTTGCCTTCCTAATGCTGTTTTTTTACTGGTCTGTTTTGTTGGTTGGTTGTAGTTATACTTCATTACTATTCTGTATTCTCTCTAATGTTTTTTTATGTTCTTACCTTGGTGAAGGGAACCCCTTCATTCTTATATATATGACACAAAAAGCTTTTCATTAGACCTTTGTCGCAGGTTTGTTAATAGCTAAGAAACACATTGTTTTAAAAGTTTGTGTTGGAAATAAGAATTCACATACGCCATTGTATCATTAAAATTAGCTTTGATTAATGGCATTAAGTTCATATAATAACAAACAACAGTTATTGTTGGTTAGTCTAGTCATATTCCTGTTACTGAATAAACATTGAAATGGCAAATGCACTTCAAAACTCTAGCTAGCTATATTTCTCTGCTCTCCAACACTAGTAGCAGTTCTCCTTTCTGACTACATTCCAAGTTCTCCCTTTTGTTTCTCTGGTGGTGGATTTAGGAGCGAATGATCTACAGCGTAGTTCTGCACATGTATTTCTCACTGTGTCAAAAAATTCCTATTTACAGATAGTGAAGAGCAAGCAGTATGACATGCATGTTGAAGTCACAACATTAAATCAAGAAAATGCCAAGACTTTTGGTAACGAAGAGAGAATGTTTGAGGGATACAAAACATCTGAAGGGTTTAGGAAAGAAGACGTTGCGAAGATGAGCTCTTTCTTAGGGGAAGAGATTTTGAAAACTGCTGCTGCTGATACTCAGTTGGAATATTTTACAGAGGAATATGATGATATTAAATTTCAAGGTCTCCGACATGATGTAACTGCCAGACAGTTGACTGAAGTTAAACTTTTAGACAGGCTCACAGTTGAGCAGCTCCATTCAGGGCAGAAAACGATTGACGAGGTTCAGAAAAGTCTTGAAAAATTTTTAACTAAACCTACAGCTATAGCTGGGCTGTACCTTGAATCCAGCAAAGAGATACTCTCTTTTGCTTTAGCAGCAAAGAGAAGAATCATAGGGAAAGCGTTGGCATTAGCATTTTTAGAGGCCCAAGCAGCTACTGGTTTCATCATTGATCCCACAACAGGTCAGAAGTTCTCTGTTGATGATTCAGTTGTTAGAGGGCTTACAGATAATGAATTCAAGAGTAGATTGCTTGAGGCAGAGAAAGCTGTTTTGGGCTATTGCTGTTCTGGGAAAGTGATCTCTGTGTATCAGGCTATGGAAGCTCGACTCTTAGAAAGACAAAAAGGTAAAAATATCCTTGAGGCTCAAATTGCAAGTGGGGGGGTCATTGATCCTGTAAGAAGTGTTCGTGTACCTCCAGAAACTGCCGTGCAGGTTGGCTTGCTTAATAACACAATTTTAAAATTTTTGCATGAACCTTCTAGTAATGCAAAATGTTTTCACAATCCAAATAACAGGAAAGCTATGTACTACGGTGATTTGCTGAAAATGTGTTTGTTCAGTGTAAGCAGTAAATGCCTTCTGCTTCCAGTTGGTGAAAGGAAAATAAGCAGCCCATCAGCAGAAAAAAGTCATAAAATTTCTGTAGTAGATGTCAAAACAGGAGCTGAAATGACTTCATATGAGGCTTATAAAAAAAATTGTGTCGATAAAGCTACATATCTTGAGCTTTCAAGACAAGAATTTGATTGGAAGGAGTCTACATGTTTTGACTCTGATGGGAATTCTTTTCTTTTGCTTACAGATCTTAAAACCGGTGTACAGTTTAATATCGAGGAGGCTGTAAATCAGGGTAGAATTAGCAGAGCATTAGTCAGTAAATATAAGGAGGGTTTAATCACAGCTAATGAGTTCGGTGATATTTTAGTTAGCAGTTCACAGCCAAATAAAGATTTAAACAGTCCTATTGCAGGGTTCTGGGTTTCTGAAACCAATGAAAGAATTCCAGTCTTAAAAGCCTCACGCAAAAACCTGGTAGACAGAGTTACTGCCCTCCGATGTCTTGAAGCTCAGGTTAGTACAGGAGGCATAATTGATCCATTTACTGGGAAAAAGTACAGCATTTCAGAAGCTTTGCAAAGGGAGTTAGTTGATGATGGTTGTGCCAAGCAAATCCAGCAGTTTGAACTGATCTTTACTGGGGTCATTCACCCTGTGAGGAGCACAGTTATGTCAGCTGTTGAAGCTATGCAGTTAAATGCTGTAGACAAGGAAATGGGCATGCGCTGCCTGGAGTATCAGTACTTGACTGGTGGGTTGATAGATGCAAAGTCTCATTCCAGATTAACAATGGAGGATGCAATTAAGAATGGTATTATTGATGCTGTCACAGCTACAAAGCTGAAAGATGAAAAATTCTATGTTAAAGTTTTAACATGCCCCAAAACAAAGAAGAAGCTAACGTACAAAGAGGCTTTAGAAAGAGCTGTTTTCGATTGCCACACTGGACTGCGATTGTTAGAAGCAGCTCAGCCCATGAAAACGGGAATTTCCAGTCTTTACTATAATTCATAATGGAACAAAGATGGAAAATACAACAGAACAAATTCAAATGAGCAGACTCATTTTGGGACCTGCTTTAAAACCCATTCAAGTCAAGGAAAATTTTGATAATGGCCTTTACGGAAAGTTATAAATGGTGTTTTCTAATGTAATCATGAGTTATAAAACTAATTGGTACAAACCACTAATTAGTATAAACCACTACAACTAGAATTATATATTACTTGTTACAAAGTTGAAATTTTATAGATTAATTTAGGCAGACTCGTAATTTCAAAATGCAGTTTATATGTTTAGTCTTTACCTGAAGGCCTTGTCTGACATTATCTACATGTGGGTAGTATAAATGAGAAGTTATTCTGAGGTTGGTGGAGTTAACATTAGTGCAAAATGGGTAGATTTAGGTGCGATAACAATTGGATTCTTACATTAAAAATTGAAAGGGATTGTCCATTTTGCGAATGAAGGCAATGCAGTATTTCATGTGACCTGATAATGTAATAATACAAATCAATTTGTATTATTTATTATTTATGCTACAGAAGTGGCAATAAAGTACACAAGGGTGAAATATGCAGTCCAGTAAACACACAAGCATAATTAATTTTTCTCACATCAGTATTTCATTAATTTTAGTGAGCTAGTCACATCATAAAGTTATATATCCTAATTTTTTCTCTCATTTCGTGTAACTTTTTTTTTTAGAATAGTTTTCCTGCTCTGATAGGCAAATGAATTACAATTACATATCAAATTAAAAAAAATCGATTGAAAGAAAATGTTTTCATTTTTGCTTGTGATGCATGGAAGGGCTCTTAAACATGTGGTCAAAGTATTGAGAAGTTTCAAACTACTTACAGGGTGTACTACTATAAAAAAAATATATATTTTCCTGTGCAGAAAAGATTAAATGTCTCAGTATTTTACTTTCATTATTCTTGTCTCTGTAGACACAAAAGCAATGTATTCTTCCTAACTGTAATTTAGTAATCCAAGTACATAGATGGCAAAATGCTGGTATCCTGTGCTGGCTATACATTTCCACACCTGAGGGTAATGCAAAGGCAGCAATTGAAAGATACTTTATATGCAAATGTTGTTTAAATTTTATCTGCTGAGTAATGGCTGGGAAGGTACGCTTTTTTCTTAATATCAGTCATTTTATAATGGATGTACATGTGTACGAATAAGCACCGTAATCATAATCACAAATCAGTTGAGGAATTACTTTGTTAATGACTGTAATTATGTGGCATTTTCATTCCTACGTCAAATTGTCATAGTAATGCATGTGGTGTTAAATAAAAAGGAATAATTTTATGTTCACATGGTAATACTGCTATTGTGGTAGAATTGTATTTTTGTGGACTTTAATGTTAAATATTCCAACAACTTACATGTTTTTTACAATTTGCGGTGCTCATCAGAAATCAATGGAAGAAGAAAAGAAGGAATATGTTGAGAAAGCTGGGGATTTACTGAAATGGGTGTCAAACCTCAGCCAGACACTTGGCAAAGAAGAGGGAGAAAAAGCTGAAAAGACAGATTTGCCTAAGCAGCAGGTACACAGATGTCTTTTGGTAAAATACCACTTCCTCTTTTTAGGCTTTTGCATTGATTAAAATCACAAAATATTCCATAAATACTTTTTTTTTTTCCTCCAGTCACTATCCACATTTTACTAAAAATGTAATTTCACATTTGGCTGCAAGTAGAGGGTTGGATAAATGATCATCAATGTTGAGGGACACAAACATGTTGGGAAGAAGTGCAAGCTACTTTTTACAGGCCTGCCGTGTGACTTACTCTGGTGCTACAAAATGTCAGTTTAGAGAAACTAGACCTGCACACCGTAACTCGCCCCCTGTAGAGGGACAGCGCATCCTGGCAGGTTGGCACTTGCTAGGTCTGCCCCCTTGTCCTGAAACAGTTCAGTGAATAAGCCTGGTAACTTCTACCCTGGCACCAGGAAGGAGAAAGTTGGCAGGAGGTGCCTGAGGACTGGGTTTCTTTTCACTTTTACAAAGTTTTTCTGAGGGGTCCTCTTACAGGATAGTCAAAACAGGTGTTGACTGAGCCCTCTATTATTGCACTAGTCCCCAGGCTGCTGGAGTGGCCCATCTTGACACCTTTGTATTTAACAGGTGCATTGTCGTTGCGTACAGTTTAACTTTGACCATAAATTTCCATCTGTGAAACATCATATCATTTCTAGCAGCCCCCCTGGCTAGGGTTGTTCCACAAAATAGCTTAGTGACAACTAAAAAGATTTTAGTAGGTGAAGGTATATCTGCACGCTGAGCAGCAGAGGCACAGAGCAGTGTCTTGTCCACATCCCTCAGTACAGGGCTGGATGTGGTCATGAAAACATGGTTTTGGCCCTCCTGGCAGCCTGTTGCAGCATGTTTTATTTTGGTCATGCATGCTGGTGCCTGTTAGAGCCGCTGGAGCAGCACGTGCGTAAATCAGGCTTGCTGTTGGGCAGGTTGGCAGTCCTGCAGTCCTGATGGCCACCAGTCCCAGCGTGCTGCTTGTTTGCAGGGGACTAGTGCTAGTTCTGTTACAGAGTTTGTCCCTGTGTGTATTAATTTGAACACATTGATTGGTAAATCGCTGATAGTAAGGATCAGGATTTGCAAAAACGTTCAACACCGGTCTTTTTCTGCCCTTGTTAATGACAACAGTGCAAACCTTTGTCAGCATTGGGCCAGTGCTCAACTCCTTAGAGCATCTTGGCTTACTGTAGCAACTATGGGTGGCATCTTCCCCATGCAGCCTGAGTCCTCAGTGTGTAACCTGTGGGTTAGCTGCCTTGGCTTCCTCTGGCGTGCAGGAGATGGGTGTTTGCTGAGGGTGTTTCCTTCCCTTGTGAAATGGCCCCAGCGCAGTAGTGGCATCTTCCAGAGGTGCCTGGTTTAGTGACTTCACTGACTAGCATGGGTACCTCGACAAGTTTTGTAGAAACGTGTAGACTAGTGATTTGACAGCCAATGTCAGCTGAAACATGGGGGAGTGGGGTTGCTGTGGGGTGTAATCATGGACCCGGTGGGGAAGCTGGTGCTGGTAGTGACAGGGTGCGCATTGGCATCCACAGCAGTATCAGTTCCCTGAGCGAAGTGGAGCTCATGGCCCCACCTGCTGCCTCAGCCTGCTCACCACATCTTCTGCAGCGCATGCAGTGCTTGCTCTCTTGGTTTCTGTCTGGGCAGCACGAGTGGTGGGATTGTGGCTTGCTGGCAGTGATTGCAAAGGGAGGTTCTTCCCAGACCGCATTCAGGCCCTTTGGCGCAGCGCACACAGGGACAGAATTGGTTGTGTCCAGACCCAGGTGAATGCAGGGCCCAAGTGCCTTGCTAGAGTTCTCTTAGCACTTATGTCGAACATTATCTAGGACTTTCTAACAAAGTTATAGACTTCCCTTTGATACTTTGCTTCTATTTATCCAAAAAAGTGCTTTTCTTTGAAGAGACTGCAGGCAGTTTCTCAGAAAAGTTGTAAGATTAAATTCTTGCAAGTTCCTCTGCCAGAACAAGTGCTTTAGTGGGGATGACACAGAAATTATAGCAGGGACAATATTAATAAATAATCCATTTTTTCCAAGTGTCTGATACTGCATTCATCCTTGTCATTGAATTTCATCAAGGCTTGTGGCCTTCTGGTATGTTTTTTTAAAAAGTTGCTATCTCATTTTGGTGAGTGACTTCTTGAACTTGATCATTGTACGTTTATCTTTATGAAGCCGCTTTAATCTGTGCCAGCTATAGTAAGTGATTTTAAATGATTGGTTGATTTTCAAACAACAATTTGAGATAAATTATATTTGTTTCACTCAATAGTTTTCTAATACAAACAGCTTGCTTAAACCAAAAGACATACCATAATGATATATATATATATATGTAAATGGTACAATTCCATAATAACGAATATCGCTTTAAGAACAGCTGGTATTTAAAAAAAACCTCTAGTTTATTGATTTTAGTCCCATAAAGAGATAGTATGCTTGTTTTTCTTTTTATATATGTGCATAGTTAAGTCTTGAACACAGGTTGTTTATTTTTCAGATTTCCCTGCATGAAATGTCAACCAAGAAAGAACAAATAGCTGAAACTCTGCAGACTACTCAGTCGTTTTTAGCTAAGCACAGTGACAAGTATGCCATTTTTTATTTTTCCAATAATATTAATGAATTGAATCAGTACATCCTGTTTGTTTAAAAAGATATCATAGCCTCATCTTACAGTTCCGCTTAGTAGTACTTTTACCAATTCCCCTCCCCTTTTTTAGGTAAAGGTAAACAGATAACTCCCTGCAGGTTACAGATTACTCAGAGACCTCCTCCCATTTTTCTTTTTTTCTTAATAGAATGACAGATGAAGAGAGAAATGAAATGGAAAAGCAAGTCAGATCCCTCCAGGAGAGCTACAGCTTGTTAGCCAATGAAGCTTTGAAACAGCTGCAGGAAGCACAGTATCTGGGTGATGAAAAGATGGAAGAAAAGGTAACAAGATTGAAACTTAGATTTCAGTCTCTTTTGGGGCTTACTGCATGGTTTTGGAACCACACATGATCAGCAAAAGAAGAAGCTGCAATTAACTGTGTGTGAAGGAACATGTTTTAATTGACTGAAGGTTTTTGTGTATTTGCTGTGGAATACTGTGTGTGACCTTACCCGTGCATATGAACATTCTGCTCATCAGATTTTTTTGTGGAGAGTCTTAATAATTTGTGTCTTGCATGAAGAAAGATAAACAAATCATTCATCTCTTAACTCTTCTCTTAAAAGCCATTCTTTGACTGCTAGATAAGTCTATGTTTCTGCTGCAAAAATGACACCATAAAATAACCTGTTAATCTCTCCCATATATCGCTCAGAAATGTCCTAGAAGAGATCTACTTTCAGTTTTTCTTAAAACTTATCTGGATATGAAAATAAGAGCACATAATGTGATTAGCTCTGAGACACTACAAATACATTTGTTAATGGGATCTTAATCTTAAATATGGAATTCTCAAAAATTACGTTGCAAACGACTGTTCTCATATACGCATAGAGGCAGTGTCTGTGTAATTAGTTCAAATTATGTTGCCGAACTGACTTCATGCTTTCCATGCAAACTAAATGCAATATTTGTTTCTAGAGTATCTGATTCCATATTGTTGAGTGTATATACAGAAGTGCTGTATGCTGTAAACATGAATAGCATGGTGGATTTGAATCACATACTGTTTCTGAATAGTCTAACCTTTCACAGACATTTAGAGCATGAAAATTTGCCTTTCAGGTGTATGTTCTATTTGCTCACTCTGCGATCATTTCTTCTATTGTCTTTCACTAACCCTATTTATATATGCAAAGCATAGGTTTTCAGTTCACAGATGCATGTTGATTTTAAATCTTTTATCACATCGTGTGCTGTTGAATGACTGACATAGATCACTTGCGCATTTGAGCTGCTAACATTCACTGCACTCCTCCAGGCCTGGTAAGTACATGTTTTTATGCTTATCATGCATTCAAAATAGAAATAAAATTTAAAATACAGTGTGAAAATAGTGATAGCATTTCTTTTATGTTCCTTTCTAGGTGAATAAAGTTATTGCTGGTGTCATTGACCAAACGAATGGAGAAGTCCTTTCAGTCTTTCAGTCTATTTTAAAAGGTTTTATTGACTATGACACTGGAATTAGATTGCTTGAGAATCAGCTGGTCCTTTCTGGAATCATTTCTCCAGAATTAGGAGTATGTTATGATTTGGAAGAAGCTAAAGCTCGTGCCCTAATTGATGAGCAGACTCTGTTGCAGTTGCAGGAATTAAGTAATGCAAAGAAACTTATTTCAGAATCATCATTATCAAATCTTCCAGTTGTGTCAGCTTTGGAACAAGGTTTAATTTCAGAACCTGTGGCTATTAAAATCCTTGAGAATCAGCTTTCAACTGGGCACTTGATTTTGCCATCTACTGGAGAAAACCTGACCTTGCAGAATGCTTTCCAGAGAAACCTAATTTCTCCAACATTATATGCAAAACTTCTGGAAAGACAAGACATAGGTAAAGATCTCATAGACCCCAACTGTGCTGAGAAGATTTCCCTTGAACAGATGATTCATAGAAGCATATTGCATGAAAAAACAGGGCTAAGACTCCTACCTGTGAAACCACAAGAAAAAGGCAGAATCATGTTCAAATGTGGAAGGAGGATAACCGTTTTGAGGGCAGCCCATGAAGGACTCATTGATCGGGAAACAATGTTCAGGCTGCTGGGTGCTCAGTTAATGTCTGGAGGTATAATTGACCCTGACTCAGGGAGGAGAATGACTGTGGAGGAAGCTATGAGACAAGGGATGATAGATCAGGACACAGCTTGTGGGATCCTCACGCATCAGGTGCAGACTGGTGGAATCCTTTGTCAAAATTCAGGACAACGCTTGACTGTTGATGAAGCAGTACAATGCAACTTAATATCATCCACCAGTGCGCTGTTGGTATTAGAAGCACAGAGAGGCTTTGTTGGACTTATCTGGCCTCACACTGGTGAAATATTCCCTGTATCAACTTCTTTGCACCAAGAGATGATAACAAATGAGCTGGCATTCAAAATACTAAATGATAGACAGAAAATAGCTGCACTTTACATTCCAGAAACTTGTGAAATACTCAGTCTAGATAAAGCCGCACAATCAGGGATAATAGACATCAATACTTTATCTGTTTTGACCAATGTGACTTTACCAGATAAAATGCCCAATGTAGAGGAATTACAGTCCCCTTGTAAAAAAGCTGCAAAATGGTTATCAACATACAAATTCCTACCATCTGTATTTCATGACTGTGAGGAGGAACATGAAGATTCTGGCACAGAAGACCCTGTATGTTATAATATAGATCAAGCTAAGAAACTATTCATATCTTACCTGATGGTGAATAGTTACATGGATGCAAACACTGGAGGAAGACTTTTGTTATATGATGGACAACTGCAAGAAGCTATCAATAGGTTGCTGGAAGGTGATGGTGCTGCGTATAACGCTGGTGTGTCAGAAACAGAGTTTAATAACAAATACATAAGCTCGAAAGGAATTAACCTGAAGTCAGCTGGCAGTGTCCACTTAAATAATGTCACAGGCAGTGTTCAAGGTTATCTTTCAGGTGCTGAGAATACTTCTAATAACAGGAAATTAAATCAGTTTGGAGATTTTGGGAATTATGTATCTTCACGTGGAGAAGATCTCCGTGCATGTAGACCAGAGGTTTGCAATGCCATTGGTACTGAGCAATCAGAATATACACAGGAGACATTGATTACTAACCCCACAGAACTTAGAAACATAGTAAGTAGCACTCAAAATTCCATGAACAGGAATGGAGTCAGAGGTCGTCTGGATGTTTCGGAGTGGACTGAACTGTGTAAGCTTAACAGTCAGAAGGCAAATTCAGGAAACATTGAAGGATGTCTTCCAAATGAATCAAATGCAAATCTTGTTTCAGAAACAGAGAAAGAAGAGATTTATATGGCAGAAGGTCTGTGTAATGAAAACAGGAATGATAAAACCTCAGAAAATTCCTTAAGTGTGAATGATTTGTCAGATAATGAAACCTGGAGAGAGCTAGAAAGGTGCACAAAATACAGGCCTCACATATTGCAAGCTGACAATAGCAGAATAGTACTGGGTAGCAGCAAGAAAGATGATTTTCAGAGAAGTCTTGGTTCATCCATCAGTTCAGATACTGAATACAGACTTCCAGAAGATATTAGTCAGTGTGGTGACACACTACTTTTTGAGGATAATCGATACAGTGAGCCACCTCTACAGGACTACGCTGATGTGTGTAACAATCCATCTCTAGAGGACTATCTTCATATACATGACAGGCTATCCTTGGAGGACTGGCTGGATTTGCGGAGTAAGCTGTGTCTAGAAGACAGTGGAGACATGCACTGCAGGCCTTCATTGGGTGGCGACGCTGTTCTACATGATGGACCACCTGTGGGGGACAGTAACAGCCCAGCACAAAGGCTAACAGTAGAAGAAAGCAATCTCACATTTGAGAAATTACCACTGTGTGACAGTAGTTCTGACTCATCAGTAGAAGGGAGCGATGGCATCCCACAGTTTGAAAGTAACTGCTTGCAGCATGAATGCAGTGAGGTAGCCTCTGAAGATGGCAGCTCTCAGTTTGATGATGATGAAGATGATGTCTACGAAACGCCTCAGGCTGATGATGATGACAGTGATGTCTATGATACTCCACAAATGGATGATGATGATTCCTGTGGCACTTCTCAAGGTGGTGATGGTTTTGATGCCTTGCAGCTGCGGGACGATAATACACCAGAGCCAGAATTGTCTGGAACGTCAGTTCCATTAAATTTTCTAGAGGAGAGAGGTGGTCTAATAACCCTAGGAGAAGAGACCAGCTCTTTTCAAGAATTTGCAACTAATGCTGGAGAGACCGTCCATGTAAATTTGACAGGGCAACCTGAGATCAGAAATACAGCTTCTGCAAGTGCCGAAACTATGGAAGGAATCCGTGAGGAGGAAGGGGAAAGAACAAGGAGCTTTGGAGAGAAGAAGCAAAAATTACCAGTTACTCTGGAGAGTGAAGGAAGAAAGGAGGGAGGCCTTAGTTCCTTACGGAAGACGTATGAAGCAGAAGTACGAGACAGGGATGAGGAAGATGAAGTGAAAGCGGAAAGTGACTCTTACGAGGATGAATCTGAAAGTACACAGGAGGAGGAAGATTATGAAGAGGATTATGATAGTTCTGATGACTCTGACAGTGATGAAGAAATGGTTATTTCTTATCCACATCATCAATGTATAAACAAAGATGACCAGTTGTTAATTTCTTTAGGAGACATAGAAAATAGCAATGAAAATAATCAGAATATTGATGACTGTTGCTATTCTTTAGGCCACAAGACAGTATATGCTTTGCAATTCCAGCCTAACCATGACAATGGAAAACTATCCTCAGGAAAATGTGAATCTGCATCAGATGATTCTGAGAAAAGATGTGTTGGTCTTACATGTGCAAGTGAAGACAACAGACAGCAGGAAACAGAAGATGGATATGGGACTTGTGTCAAAAGTAAACACATGTCACAAGACACTGCTGAGCCTGTTCAGTCTGAAAATACCTTTGACACTAAAGGCATGTCCTGTAAGAGTGAAGAAAATAATAAAACACAGTTTAAGGTTCCAAGTTCTCAGCTTCTTGATGATGCTGTGACATCTGACGAGCGTGTAACAGCCTTCCTAATTACAAAGCAAGCTACTGATGATGATGAAAGTACTCAGACAAATTTGCTGCTTTCAGAATGCCTTAGTGATAGCATGAATAAAACCAATAGTACCATGCCAACATTACATTCAAACCATGGACAAAGACAGAGAGATGCAGTATTTGCAGAGGAAAAAGTATTAAATTATATGGCTGGTATGGAACAATTAAAGGAAAGTTCATCCCAAATGGACAATAAATTCCTTAAGGATATGCCTTATGTGAATGATAGTGATAGTTCACTTAGTGACCAAGTACATCCAGTCACTGGTTGGAAGCATGGTCAAATAGGAAGAGGTTTTGAAGTTCTTACAGAAAATAAAAATAGAATAAAGATTATGGAGGAATGTGATATCATGGGGCTAAGGAAAAGTCCCATTCAGATGGAAAGCCTTGGGGAAATATTTGATGCATCAGTAATTAAAGCTGATAGAGAAGCTCCTGTTTCAAGTAAAGAAAAAATAAATGTTAATCAAGCTTTGCTTGACATTGGAGGTGGTGTGAAGTCAGATGAATTTAAGAGAGATTTTAACATTTCTACTTCTTTGAAACAATATACAACTGACATAAAAAGCGGCAGCCATTCAGAATTGGATAAAACTGAATCCTGTTGCTTTATGGACAGGGAAATAGGGGAGAAGGGCATACAGAATGGAAAGGATTTTCTGCTGAATATGGAAGAAATGTATTCAAGTGAATTTCACACCTATTCTTTTCCCTCAACTGATAGAGTGAAACCAAAGGAAATTAGCATAAGTAAAGAAACGGGGAGAGTTACCTGTCAAAATACTGACAATGTTCTTAAAGACTTCTCAGAAAAAAAGAGCAGCAATAATAGTGAATTTTCCCCAGTAAAAGCAGATGCTTTAGGAAGTATTGAGGATGCCAAAGAATCAAGAGATGGGAGTGAAGTGCTACCTTCTGGGAGTCATACCCATACTGCTGATGTTTCTTCTGCAGTTCTGAGCAGCATAGGGACTGACTTGAATTATTGTGCCCAGAAAGAACATGAGATGCTGGAAAACACAAAGGAAGAAAATTTTATGGCCAGTGAGACTTGTTCCCTTGGAAGTGGTTTCAAAAAACAAATGTCCATGGAGTCATTGCAAAAGGAAATGGGACCCTGCAAAGATTTTCAAGTCAAGGAAGGTATTTCACTATCACCAGCAGTCTCTGATACACTAATGGAAGACTTAAAGAATATATTACAGAGGAAATTGAAAACAGGACATGTTTACTGCAAGCAGGAGGGTGAACCTCTGAGTTACTCCGATACCAAAATGTTAATGCAAAATTTACTTACAATGGTTAGAAGCACCCAGCTTGGGAGTGACACGTCTAGTGGGTCAAATCTCAAGCAAATAAGCAATGCTGTTAGAACTGCATTCATGGTTACCACACCATCTACAGAGCCAAAGGACAGTGGTGCTCTTTCATTGCTTTGGCCTGACTGCAGAAGTCCTGATCTTCTTCGTGATATTCTGAGGCAGGAATCCTGCAAGCAAAAGATTGCTGACCCAGACAAAAGGAAGACTGAAACAGATATGAAAGCTCCTGTTCCAAAACTTACTGCTTCTGAACTTCTGGAGGTTTTTCAAATCTCACCTGGAGATGAACGTACAAGCAAGTTAGAGGAGCTGATAAGTGGTTTGCTTACAAGCTCACAGGTGGCTGGTATCACCACAGAACACGAGGGTAAAGGCAAAGTAGACGGGCTTTGTACTCTTTTCTCAACAGAACAATTGGAGTTTGGATCAGAAATTGCTAAAGAGAAAACATTGGCAGACGATGCAGCTGTTGCTTGGAAGTGTGACTGGGAGCATGGGAAGACAGAGAGCCTGTCTGGAGGCTTTACTGAGCCTGTTTTCAAAACAAAAGAAGCAGACCTGGAAGACACCCCTATTAGCATGGTAAGTAACAACAGTTAGTATGTGCTGTGGGTCCTGTGTTAAAGGAATTGCATGAATCCTTCATAGTGCTGGAAAGAATAATTAAACTGGAAAAATGATTGACACAATAAATTATAACACTAAAATAAACTATAATTAAAACAAGGAATTCTGTTGCTTGTTTTCATGTCTATTAGTTTGAAAAATCTTTTCATACTGTGAAAACTCATTTTCAGGTTGATGGAGTACAGCAATGTTTAAAGTTAACAGAGAAAATGCGAGGACACTTGGCAGTGCTTCAGGATATGAAAAGCCACTTAGATAACCAGGAGCCTAATAGTAACAACTTGGAAATACTGAAAGATGAATTGGAACAACTAGAGGTAAGTAAAGTCTTACTTATGCTTGTATGTCAGTGATGGGTGCTAGGAAGAGCCCTTAGATTAAAAAAGAGAGATTTCCAATATAGTTATTCACATTTAAATGTTCTTCTTGCTTAGTAACTTAATGCATTTTATGTGTGTTCTCTTTGTAGTCATTTGAATCTGGACTGGCTACTTTTGCAATCATCCTAAAAAATGATATGAAGTTGACAGAAGAGTTTTTAAAGTTTTGTAACAGGGATATTCCTGGAGAGAAACTTGAAGAGCTAAAGATAAGCTATGACTGTTTGCAGGAAGCATTTCTGGTGGTCTGTGATACGTCTTCAAAACGAGCAAAACAAATAATCAGTGCTATTGACTTGGAAATGGTATGTTTTTATCAAGTGTATGTTTCTGCCTTGGTTTTCCTCAAGGTAATTCAGCTAAACAGAATTTGGTTTTGCTTTATTTTGTTTTATCTTAATATAAAAGTATGTGTATGATTCTATTTAATATGATAGAAAATGTGACTAGGCTGCAGGGGTATCATTAAATATACAACTTCCCTTTCTAGTCTAAGCTTGCAGTATTACACCAGCAACTTGTAAGCAGACTGCAGAGATTTTCAGACTGGATCACAGAAAACAGTAAAATCATGAATGACTACACAGTGAATAGTAATGATATGGAAGAGCTGAAGAAAAGTTTACAGCTATTTAAAGTAAGTATTCTTTATGGTAGTTGTTGGTGCTTCTGACAAATGTTGCTACATATTATTAATTATTAGCTAGCTTTTGTATACCTGCTCATTAACCTCTGTCCCTTAAACAGATGGCTAGAACTAATTACTTAAGACAACAACTGCTTGATAGTCCAGTAATAAAAACTTGTTGATTTGCTTTTTCTCTCAAAAAGATTTTTGACCAAGTTCAGCTTCCTGAGAAAGCTGTTGGTTCTGCTTAAATTTGTTGCAATAAATATGACCCTTTTTGGAAATCTTAATTTATAATACAAGTATTTCAGTGATTAAAAGGACAAGGTCCAGAATCTTTACTGAAGTGTAGTTACCTTCCAAATCAATTATATGTCAGAACAAGAAGAAAGGGAAAGATAAAAAGCTTCTTCACTACACAATCCATGAAATGAGTCATTAAAAACAAATCAGATTAAATTTTTAGTAAAGTTCATACACCTCTGTATGTATGAATGGTAAAAATTACATTATTTTATTGTGCTTTAATAGGGTTCCAGTATGCATGGTAATGCCATAGGGACGCAAAGTGACTAACTGTGGGCAGAATTCGCCACACTGCTGGCAGTGGGACTTCTCGCTCTGGAATTGAGAAGTAAATATTTTAACATTTCTGGGTCTTCAGGCCTAGAAAAGTTAAACCTAACCTGCCGTAAATCTTCCAGAGTTGAAGGTCAGCCAGTTTTCAAACATCCATGAGAGAGCAAAGAAACAGAGATATTCAAGGTCATCTTATTTATTACTTGGACTTGGACTGTCCCAGAGGCAAACTATGCAGAAATTCAAATGCCATACCTGAATGTGTCAGAATGATTTGGGCACAGAATTTTTATTTACCGCGGCTAAAAAAAGAGGGTAGCAATACTTGTGTTTTATTTGTACTGATTTTGTCTTCATTGCTATTAATTTCCTTCTCTTCGTTCACAGAACAGGGCTGCAGAGCTTGGCTGTAAAAAAATGCAACTGGAGTCCACTGCGTTTGATGTTCAGTTCTTCATTTCTGAACACGCTCAAGATCTTTCTCCTAATCAGAGCAAACAGCTGCTGAGGCTCTTAAATACCACCCAGAAATCTTTTCAGGAAGTGCAGGAAGCAGTGGCGACTCAAGTGGAAAGTTTAGAGACTCAGTTACAGGCAGCGCAAGAGCGGGGTGATCAGAAGGTTTGCCTTTCTGTGTGAATGTGTGCTGAGTGTTTCTGTCTATGGATGAGGAATTTTAATACCAGCATGCCGTATGAAGTGTATTCCTATCTTTTCGGGTTTTACTACAGATACAGTCATAGTTCTACAAAGGTAATGAAGTTTGGTGAATTGTCATTTTTGTCTCTCCTTAGTACAGTCACAGAAACAGCATATTAGATTATGGACAGACAGAGTTTTCGGCCTTAGGATCTGTACAGGCTGAGGTGACCAAGTCTGCTCTTTCTAGCAATGAGGGAAATGTACTTGAGGTGTCTCACAGCTGTTGTTTGTTTAGCAGCTATATCAGCAGTTAAATAAAGCCATGAACTCTTCTGGCTGCAGCTGTATTGATCAGTGTATTTACTGTTGTACCATGGCTTATCACTTCTGTCCTGCTGAAGATTTTCTTTCCTTTAATTTGCCAGGTTGTCTGCTTATGTGATCATTTTTCTAGGTCTTTATAGTCAAAGAACCAGATTTGTTGAAGTCCTTGCTACCTCAGCTTGTTTTGACTGAGACAGGTTAGAGGGACAAACATAGGAGTAAATCAGCAAAGGTATTTGCGATTCTAGGTATGGGTGCTGGAAAAGCTATGAGTCAGGTTGGGACAGTTACCAGCTCAACTGGCATGGCTGCAGTCAGCAAGGATAAGCAGCCTTTGTAGAGTCAAAGGAGGCTAATAAGATGCTGCAGTGTAACTGCATCTCCTCTCATAAAAGCACTATCAAGACTCAGAACCACCACATCAGCCCCCGGTTTATGTATAATTAAAGGTGTTTTAGCATTCTAAAGACTTTGTATTATTTTGTCATTCTAAGGACATTTGTCTCCACCATACTTTGTGAAAGAAACATAAAATTGAGTAAAGGAAGGGCACAGATAACTTTTCTAGAACTTGGCAACAATAATGAGCTTGCATGTTTTGTTCTTCTCTACTGCTTAAAAAGTCAACATTTTCTATTCAGGTAACATATTATTCATACCAACAAAAGCTAACTCACAATCACAACTAACCTCTGTTTTGATATCCTTTTTTCAGAATTAATGGTGTTTATCACAGGTTTCAAGCGGTTAAGAGACTGGATTTTTACTCCTGTCGTTTGGAGATTTCATCTTTCACATATGTGCATGGCCAGACTTCTATTGGGCAGTTCCATCAAACGTGGTCTCTTTTACTTACAACATATTTGAGGTTTATCCATAACTTCTGTATTTCATCTTGCTCTTTGTACCACCGCTATCATGTTTACAGCATACTTTTAAAATTACTGCTTTGCAATATTGATGTTCAAAGGTAATTCCTTGTTAGAGTGTCTGTTAGTTACAGAAGTGAGGACATTTTTGCTTTATTGTTCAATTGTACTTGGCTTTAATGTAGGATGTGGCTGAACGGCAGCAGGAATGCAGAGAGAAACTGCAGGAAATCTGTGATTTGCTTACACAGACTGAAAATCGACTAATTGGACAGCAAGAGTCTCTTGTTATTGGAGACAGCAAGGCTGAGCTGGAACGATACCAGACCAAACAGGAGGTATGCACAATTCTAGTCAGATAAGTTAGAGAAGACCGAGTGCAGAGGAGAGTGACTAGACTTTTGTTGAATAACAAGACTTGTCTTGTGAGAGGAGAGTAGAATAGATCTGTTTGACCTACCAGAAGCAAAGGCTTAATGGAATGCAATCTAAACTGCTGCCCATGAATATACTTCACTATGTGCCAGTGGGAGAAAAGAAATTTTCAAACTTGGAGACACTAGAATAGGGAGCATGTCCTAGATATTTCAAGAAGCATTCCTGGAGCAGCTGTGAAATTTGTTAGATATTAGCTTAAGATTGTTCCTGTCAGTTGTGATAAAATCATGCATGTTTATTATGCTAAAACATTTTGCCAGCTTTTTAACTGGTATCAGGGAGTGCTTATTCCTGTTCACAGTATTTTGAGGAATTCTGCTGCAAGGCTGTCTCTTGTCTGAGGCTTACTCCTGTTTTGGTTTGAATTCTCTTTTTTTCTGGTGTTGATCTCCTTGGTGTTCTTGTGTAACAGAGCCCTTTGCTTGCTTGCTTTCCTATTGCAGCCTTGCTTTTCAGCTGTATCCTGTCACCTGTAAGCTTTTACTCTGTTCTGACTGATACTAATTGAGTTTATGATAGTTAAAGGACTGAAGGACTTGGTACGTTTCTTCTTCCTCCTTCTCCTAGTAGTAGTTTACTGTACAGAAGAGCTCAAAATCAGGTTTAGTAATCTATAAAGGCAGAGATTTCCTTATTCATCTTGCTTTGCTTTACTTATCTTCAAAGTAACATATCTAGTTTGACAAAGTTCTCCTTATTCTAAGTGGAAAGATGCAGATACCCCTGGGGTACCTCTTAATATTGCTTACCTGTTTTAAGAATTTATGGCTTAAATGGAGTACCCATGGGAGTGAAGAATGATACAGCATATGCTTCGGGGTTTTTTCCATCCGTTATTTGTGACTACCTAGTAGATTTGTTATTTACTGACTGATTTCTTGTAGACACCATTGTAGAAGTGTGTCTCAGGAAGGGAATGGGAGCTTAAAAAAGGTCTTCTATAGATGAAATCAGAGCTTTCATCCTCAGTGAGCTGTTGAAAAGGGAGCACAGAGATCTTTGTGAGAGAAAGAGAATATTGTCTTGATGCAGCATCCCCAAGAAAATCTTCCAAACATACTTGCCAAAGTGTTAAAACAAGCTGCAGTTTTAGCTGCCAAACTATGTTCTATAATTGCTGCAAAATCTGTAGTCTAGAATGTGAATCAAATATTTTTATTTTGCAGCTTCAAGTGTTGCACTCATACAAAGAAAAAAACCTTAATTATTTCAGTAACTGGGTGAATGTATTCAACAGCATAATTATCATTATAATTTAAGCTCCCTTCAGATAACTGGGAGGCAGATTTTTTTTATCTGACTCTATCATAGGACTAGGCGAACTCCTTTGGATAAACTAAAACTAAACATCTGTTCTCTATGAAATTTAATGGACTTAAACAATCCTTGGAGATTGAAATATGATCATTGGTTACAACTAAAGAAAAATATTCTTATGGCTTTTCTGGCCTGAACAAAACCAAGAAGAATGGGAAAACATCCACCTGGGAAAGCTGACTACAAGTTTCTGACATTTATTCAGTCCCCTTTCTTTCTGCAGCTTTCTGTTAAGATAGTAATGAAACGAACTTGTCAGGAGACTCACCTTGCTAACTACAGCGTAGCAGATTTATTTTGTGTCTGGATATCTAAAAGATAAGATATATTTTCTTCGGTGTACATGGAAATACAATATTTGAGCTGCTAAACAAAAGGAAAAAGTGGCCTCAGTCTGAATAGGAGTGTGAGCCAACAGACTTGTAATTTTAAAAAACCAGACAGATGGAGCTGCAGCAACATTCTAAGATGTTGATTTTATTTTTTAAATAATCCTATCTGTAATTTAGTAATGTGTCATGTGCTCCCAAGTTAGAAAGGAGCAAGTGTGGTGCTTACCCCCAGAGCAGAGATTGTTCCAATAAAGTTAATTGGAATGATCTGGTGAATAATTTACTTACTCCTATTTACTTTCTTTTTTCTCAAAAGGAGATACAAAAAGACATGAGAATGAGTGCCCAGACACTGGCAGAGATTGTGAAAAATACTGAAACCTTCTTGAAAGAGAATGGAGAAAAGTTGTCACAAGAAGACAAGACTATTCTTGAACAGAAACTTAATGAAGCTAAGACAAAGTGTTTGCTCCTTAGCCAGAAGGCAGAAGAGTCCAAAAAAAAATTGGATAAAGCTATGACAACAGCAATTAAGCAGGAAACAGAAAAGGTTTTTAGGCAACCATTTTGTACTTTTATTCAAACTCTTTACATGTCATATGGGATTAGTCTTGCAACTTAGTGTCGTGTGGTGGGTTGACCCTGGCAGGACCGTCAACCTCCACGGCTGCAGGGCACAGCCTGCCTCACCGTGGGTCTTCACCACGGGCTGCAGGGGAATCTCTGCTCCGGCACCTGCAGCCCCTCCTGCCCCTCCTCCTGCACCGACCTGGGGGGCTGCAGGGCTGCTCCTCTCACATAGTCTCACTCCTCTCTCTGGTTGCAGTTGTGCAGGGTGTTTCCGCCCCCCTTAAATATGCTATCCAAGAGGCGCTGCCACTGTCACTGATGGGCTCAGCCTTGGCCAGCAGCGGATCCGTCTTGGAGCCGGCTGCTCTGTCGGACATGGGGGAAGCTTCTCACAGCTTCTCACAGAAGCCACCCCCATAGCCCCCTGCTACCAATACCTTGCCACGCAAAACCAGTACATATTGATGTGATGTGGAGAGATTAAAATGTTATTTCATTTGAATGACTAATAAACTGCTGATTTATTTTCTTTATGGAACAAAGAGCAATATATATATGTCAATCAGATATTTTGTTTAGCATTAATGTATTTTAAATGGTCTGTTTACATATGCTATTTTGTAGTGCCTAAAGAAGATTTCTAAACTGAAACTGTGAAATTTCAATGTAGGTTGCAGCCATAGAACAGCTGGAAGAAAGTAAAAATACAATAGAAAATCTCTTGGATTGGTTATCAAATGTGGATAAAGAAGCGGAGCACGGCTGGAAGTTTAAGCAGGTGATAGAACAGAATGGAACACACTTTGAAGAGGGAGATGTGAAGGCTTTGGAAGGAGAGGAGGATGATGTCAATGGTAATCTGCTGGAAATTCAGCAAGACATGGAAACTCAGGTGGATGGACGAGTAAAAAGCACAGAAGATAATCTGAACCAGCAGTATCAGAAAGTCAAGGTACTGTTACTGGGTTTATTCAACATTTCGGTGCTAAGCATATCAGTCCTCATTCAACATGAGTGGATTCAATCGCATCCTTTCTGTCATAGACTTTGGAACAGGCACTGGAAAGTTAGTGATGTACAGTAGTAGGAATTTCAGTATTTCAAATGTATTGTGAATTTGTCACTTTTTGCTGTTACTGTGGTTGTTTTATGTATTATGGCTCAGTTTTATGGCTTCTGTTAACTTACAGTTGAGCAACCAAGAACTTCTAGGTGAGATTTCACGGATGTGTTGATGAAAATGATTATGCTGTTAGCTGATACTATCTTGGATTTTCTTTTTTATTGAAAAAGCAACCAAGCCCAAAGAAAAATAAGATCATTTATTTTTGTGTACTTCCACTTTTTTGATGATTCTTTTCTGCACCTAATGCCTACAGGATAATTGCCCACTGTACTCACGGACGAAAAGCATTAAGGTCTGTTTTACATAGCTATTTTGCGTAGGAGTAGAAGACCTTCAAAAATGGTGATTTTTTGCAAGAATATATTTGAAAGATGGATTTTGTTTGGGATACAGTTATAGTTCTTATGACTTAACTGTTTTTTACATGAGATTGAAGCAATTTGCATACATAGTACATGTCTCAATTTTTAAAGTCAAAAGGACCTGGTTTATGACCAAGTATATTTGATAAGAATTTTGATTTTGCTAAGCGTGCTACCCTAGATGTTAAGTAACAAACAAATAATTTTTATTAGGAATAAAGTTAAAGGGATCGATAATGACTAAATTTACTATGCAGAGTTGTCTTTTAGAAGTGCAGAGGAAAATGTTTATGTGTTATATATCTCCTAGTATTTCTGATTTCCAATGATATTTGAAGACTCTCGTTTGGTCATGGCCTGTATATCTGGCTGAAATTGCCATTATGATGTCTCACAAAATTTTGAAACTGCACAGAAATACGATGACCAGGAGCCACGCTTTCACTTAAATAACTCACAAAATATTTTTTTAATTAATAATATGAAAATTAGAAAAGCTTTTTCTCATTTTGATGGACTTCGTTTCATCGTTTCTGAAGAAGCAACCAAGAACGTGCTGGTCATAATTTATCCTTTTCTTTCTTGTAGGCTCAACATGAGAAAATTATTTCACAGCAGCAGGCTATCATAATAGCGACTCAGTCTGCTCAGGCACTGCTTGAGAAACAAGGGCACTACCTTTCCCCGGAAGAAAAAGACAAGATGCAAAGGAACATGAAAGAGCTGAAGGCTCAGTATGAGACTGCTTTGGCTGAATCAGAACGGAAAATGAAATTGACTCATTCTCTAAGAGAAGAACTTGAGAAATTTGATGCAGATTATAGTGAATTTGAAACCTGGCTGCAGCAGGCAGAACAAGAACTTGACAATTTGGAGGCGGGTGCTTCTGACTTCAGTGGCATAATGGTCAAATTGAAAAGGCAAAAGAGTTTTTCAGAAGATGTTATATCTCACAAAGGTGATTTACGGTATATTACAATTTCTGGTCAAAGAGTTTTAGATGCTGCAAGATCATGTAGCAAAAGAGATGGTGTGAAGGTTGACAAAGATGGTATCGATACTTCAGCTACATATACTGAAGTGCAAAATAAACTGGATAGTGCTTCAGATCGTTTCAAATCTCTCTATACTAAGGTAAGTTTTATTATACTGAATAGGAAAGACTGCTGTGATTGATTTGGCAGTTTGTATAAAAAGGAGTTAGCTCATGAAACAAATACTGTGGGAAGTTGCAATTTTTTTGTTTCTTAAAGTTAGGTAACAAGATGATTTTTTCAGATCTGCTTTATTCAAGTGCTGGACTATTTAAGGTCTGAATGGATGAAGTTTTCTACCTTGTGTTATAAGGAAGAAAATAAGACCAGATTTCTTGACTGTTCTTTCAGCCTTAAAGAAACTCTTTGAGTGTATGATAGTACAGGATGTCCGAGTAACATTTTGGGGTGGAAAGAAATAGTACTTTTAGATGGATAACATTTCTTTATGTTCCTTGCGATATTTCCCACAACTGCTTATTTACTTGGCTTCTTGCTAATGAGTATAGCAAGAGAGAGACTATGCCAAGATTAACATTTAAAATTTCATTTTGATTTATATCCTGAAATAGTTTGTACCAAGAAGGCTTTGTTGTCAGCACTAGGCATGCAAGAAGGTAGTGATTTGAGGATAGTAATTATTTTCCACTTCTCTGCCAAATAAAGATTTTATGCTTAACAATCTGAGATTAGTCTCTTAACTAATAGGAAGCTAGCAGTGCAAAATCCTCCAGCAACCGTAGAGAGGGAAGATAATCCAGCTGTCTGTGCCAGGTTCATGTATGGTATCTGTCTGGTAGAACTAGACAGACTTCACCAGCTGGTCTCACATGCCAGTTATCCAGCTGTTTTCAAAAAAACAACAAAGTGTTGTTCAATACCAATAATATTCTGGAACTGTAAACTTTTAAGATAATTATTAACTGAAACATTTAAGAGACAGTTGCTGTCAGTATCCTTTGACTGTGCCGTTTCATGATTTTCTAAGTTTGTAGGTTCAGACTCCATGATACAGGTTCACTATAGACTGTTGTTCTGCAGCAGTTGCCTTCTTTGGGAATTATCACTTCTTTAACATTTGCTTGCTCAGAAATGTAAATTCTGTAAAGACATGGATTTGATCACTTGATTACTAAAACAGTGTAAACCCTGTTCTCAAACAGTTTGTGAAGAAGGTTCTCCATTTACAGCAGCTCATTTTAATTTTCCCACTTAATTTATGTGAACAGTGAAGCTAGAAGCTTGTATTAACACATTAGATTTCCTCCAATTTATTTATTGGATTAGTTTGAGTGTGAATGTAAAGATTTCATGGCTAAATTTTCAGAGAGAATATTTTTATGCACATAAAAATTCTGTGCCAGCAGCTTGATTTATGGTCACGTATTTGTCAACTTGCCAGATCCTATACTTTGCATATATACATTTAGCACAGATGTAATAGACATGCTTTAAA
Source organism: Falco punctatus (assembly GCF_963210335.1). Taxonomy (NCBI): domain Eukaryota; kingdom Metazoa; phylum Chordata; class Aves; order Falconiformes; family Falconidae; genus Falco; species Falco punctatus. Next base: position 18,228,238 of record NC_137584.1, read on the forward strand.
TATTTGACCATAAATATGCAGAGCAAGGTAGACTTCTTGCTAAATTGAGTCTTGAAGGACAGACCAACTTCAAAAAAGTGAGATCTTCCACAATTTGTAAGCGAGATCTTGCAATTGTAAATGGGTTTGTAGTAACTTTTTTGCCTTATTATAATAGCTTCTTGCTTTTAGTAAATATTTGTATTGCTTTTATTTTTTTTATATATGTATATATATAATTTGCACACACACATACGAGTTTATAGGCTTATATGTTGAAGGAATCTTAAAAGTCAGTTCTTAACCGGTTATGTAAATGAGTGCATTCTATGTTTGCCCACCAGAGGGAGACCAAGTACCATCTGTAAATATTAAAATACAGTGTATGGAAGGTTTCGAATATAAATATTTAAAGTAATGTTTATAAATATTATTACGTGATACAATCAGATTTTGCTTGTGAAACCACCTCCAAAATGTCTGAAAGAGCTCCACTGACCTTTTCACGTAATGATCCACTGTAAACGTTTTGGGGCATGCTAACATACTGGACTAATGGGATCTTGGTCAGATGACCTTCCTGAGTGACCAAAGCAAAGCTTATGTGCAATACTGAGCCATTTCACTTTGGAGTCGCCATGCCGATAAGGTGTTCATGAAAGCAATACTCTGCTGTCTGTATTTTAATGAACATACACCTATTTTCTGATTTTTTGGAAAATTTCTAGCTTTCACTGGCTACATTTTTGGTGTCAAGAGTTCTGATAATGGATCTTTATGCTGCTGGATCAAAAAGTATTCCTAAAGCTTTTCCTACTCTAGTACAATGGGTTAGATTCTAGTTTCTCACCTGCGTCACTGAATTGATCTTAGGATTTGATCTGAGGAGCACAGAGTGAGAAGACCTGTGTAGCCTGTGCAGCTGTCATGCCTTAGTTCAGAAATCAGTTCAGTGGTGGAATGATGACGGGAAGAAATCATGCAGTATTTCAGCAAGGAAAGTATGACCTTGAGATTATTTGAAATGCAACACACAGTTTAATGCCTGGGTGTTTGCGTGTTTGTTTTCTGCTCTTTTAGTGTAGTGTCCTTGGAAATAACCTGAAAGACCTGGTGGATAAATACCAGCATTATGAAGATGCCTCATCTGGACTTTTGTCAGGTCTCCAGGCTTCTGAAGTAGCTGTGAACAAGCAACTATCAGAGCCAATTGCAGCAGATCCCAAAAATCTCCAAAGACAACTAGAAGAAACCAAGGTGAAAAGCTTTAAAATGCAGAAGTTCTTTTGTCCTATAAGGTTTTTGTCCTTAAGGTTTTGTCTGAAAAACAGGATAATCTAATATAATCCAAATAGCAGCAGGTCAAATTCTTGCCTTGCACATAGGCATGCAACTTTTAACAGTTCTGAAATTCAGCTATCCAGAGTGTTACCTGAAAAGCACTAGGGTGAAAAAAAAAAAAATGAACAAGATGCCATTAGCAGTGGTGAAAGCAAGACGTGTTTCATATCACTTAGTAAATGATAAGGTAAAATCTGGAAAGTTTTTGAACTAAGAAAGGATGCAGTGATTTCAGTTTGCTTATCAGAGCAGGACTTCAGACAGAGTTCCCGATAGGGAAGACCATTTGATGTTTGTTGTCTGTGACTTGCTTTTTTCTTTCACATTTTTGTTTTATTACATTATGAAAGGGAACATACTGGATAAACAATGTGATGTGACTAGTCTGTTTGCCTGCCTCAGTTGTATCCAGTACTATATGCCCCGCAGAGAGTGAATATAACATCATTTGCACTGCACAGAAAAAAAATATTTTATTTTTCTTCTCCTCATCCCTGCACCACCCCACCCCCAACATGGGGTAACTCACAACTGTGTGTAAATCCTAGTAGAGGCAAGACAACGTTAGTGATGGAGCTTGTAAAGGTAAAACTCCAATTAGTTGCGTAAAGTATAGGTTTACAGAAGGCTTTAGGAACCCAAGTACAAGGTGAGTTATATAAAGTTTCATACAGTCTCTCATCTTTGAACTGACTCATATTTTCATAAAAACATTCAATCATCTATAGTATAATTAAAATGCAGCATTATTTATTTTTCAGTGAGCAAACGTATTGGTCAGGCATTTCCTCACTGTTTTGTCTGTGCTATGTGGAGTATCAGTGCAGGTCTGATCTGTTTACTATTGACAAATGGTAGTCAATGGCTCGTGGAGATTACATGCTTTAACCATTTCCCGTAGTAGTTACCTTTACCACATGGTATCTTTCAAATCTGCCATTGGAATTGCCCAATATTTTGGTGCATGACACATTAGAGGAGGCAAATCACAGCAATGTTTTAAGACAACAAAATTGAAAGTGTAAATTTTGAACTCCTAACAGTGGAACAATTCAGGTACATTTGTGCTTCCAAGCACTAGAAAAATAGGAATAACACTATTTAGAATTTTAGGCTTCATTTAAAATTTTTGTTCCTTATGCCAAAACAAATTATATCCTGTATAATGCCAATTTTCATGCAAGTAATACAAAAGGAGTGAGTACTGGGGTTCTATTATGAAATGCCTACATGGATTACATGCCACACAAAAGAGCACTCAATGAATATGAGCTGGGAAGAAGGGCGAGGGTACAACATGTCAAAAGATTCAAAGGAAGAGAAAAAACAGGAGGCTGAAGAGAGAAAGCCAATTAACGAAAGCAAAACAAAGCGTATTTTTTAAGAAGTCAGGTGTTGCAAGTTAAAGCTGTCCTTTGTAGGCAACACATGCAGCTGATAATCCAGCTACACACAGACCTTGGCAGCATGGTGGGGTCTAATCTTTTTATGGGGATTAACTGTTCTTCAGAATATTCTTCAGTGCCTCTGGCATCAGCTTGCTTGCTTTTTGTCAGCATACAAGGTTCTCTGGTACATCTTTTTTTCTTGTCTTTCATTTCTCTCTTTTCTCTCTTTCTCTCTTTCCCTTTCCCTTTCTCTCTTTCTCTTTCTCTCTTTCTCTCTTTCTCTCTTTCTCTCTTTCTCTCTTTCTCTCTTTCTCTCTTTCTCTCTTTCTCTCTTTCTCTCTTTCTCTCTTTCTCTCTTTCTCTCTTCTCTTTTTCTCTTTCTCTTTCTCTTTCTCTCTTTCTCTTTCTCTTTCTCTTTCTTTCTCTCTCTTTCTCTTTCTCTCTTTCTCTTTCTCTTTCTCTCTTTCTCTTTCTCTCTCTCTTTCTCTTTCTCTCTTTTCTTCTCAAGTGAGTCAGCAGGACATGCTATGTTCTGACGTACTGTTGTGCTCTGGACACCAGTACTGAATGCACTGACTTGACTCCTTTGTCCTGGCAGGATTACCTTTGGAGTCATATGTTTATTGAGTTAGTGTGTATCAAAAAATAAATGAGAAGTCCTTCATTCTGGACTTGTATAAAGTTCAAGTGAATCAAAACAAAGATACATCATCTACACTAGCACAGATGCCTGAAATAATTTAAAGACTATTGACCCTTGAGTCCTTTTAGCCACTGGAGAGTGAAAGTCACTTTCAGAAGTTGATTTAGCTTTCTTGTCTTTCTCTGTTGGCTCTGGAGTGAGTCATGGCTGGGCTAGTCTCTAAACCTGTGTCGCTTGGTTAAATGGACAAACCTAGGCAAAATTCAGTGACACTGGCTTCAGGAGGCTCCTGAACTGTGAAGGTGATCATCTTTTTTCAAGTTACTCCTGTTTACACTGCCGTATCAGCCTGATCCTTTGTCGTACAACTGATGGTGAATGTGTAACTACTGCTGATGACTGTATGTTTTTCCCCCTGAATTGTTCTCTGATGCCAAGTTGAAAAATATGTTTATTTTTCTTTCGGGTAGTATATGAGTCTGTATAAACAGTCTTTAAAAACAATAAATCAAAAGACACATTTTGAAGTTACATGCAAGAAATCAGTTGAGTCAGAGAAGTATTGTAAAATAGGAGATAAAAGAGATGGTGAACAAACTAAAACAAGGGCCAGAAGGTCAACAGCAGTCATCACCACTGGTGAAGACTTTTCTTAAGGGGAGGTCACAAATTGAGTTAGTTTATTACCACCACTAAGTTTAGGTTATATGGCATATCTCAAGCCTTGCTTGTGTAACTGTTAACTGTATTAAAAGGCATAACTGATAATTGTGGAATGTTACAGGTTCTTCAGGGACAAGTGTCTAACCACCAAATTGCTGTAGAAAAACTGAAAAAAGCTGCTGAAGTGTTACTGGATACAAGGGGAGAGTTGACACCAGACAAAGATGAGATTCAGAAAACACTGGGTAAATGTTTACTTTTCTTAATAGAACTTTGTATCACTTGTGCCTGCATGCAGGTGGTGGAGGAGACGAAAGAGTTTCCACATTCTTGCATAGCTGTTGAAGTCCATGTTTTGTTGAGTCATAAGCTGTTACAACACAGTAATTTCATTGTTGGTCTGTCTCCTACATTGATAATATATAATTTTCAATTAAAAGCTATAATTTTATTTTTTACTTACCTCCCCCCACTCCCCAAATATTACAGATGGTCATGCCAAAGAGGTAGTGATTTGCTGAGGATCCTAAGTTCTCCAGTGGGAAGGAACATGTTCAGGTTAAGGAACATGGCTCTAATTCTGTTTCCAAGCAATCATTTGAAGTTTGCTTAGCCAAGGAGAGTAATTTACTTCTGATGTCCAGAAACTGTCTATGATGTGGTTGATCTTGGCTGGCTGCCAGATGCCCACCCAGCTGCTCTCTCACTCCCCTTGCCCAACAGAATGTGGAAAATTAAGATGGAAAAGCGCATGGTTCAAGATAAAGGCAGGGAGATCACTTACCAATTACTGTCATGGCAAAACAGACAACAAATTTCATTTATTGCCAAATAAAACAGGTTTTAGTAGTGAGAAACAAAACCAAATTAAAACAACACCTTCATCCCACCCCACTCTTTTTTCCAGGCTCACCATCAGTCTTTTCTTCCTAACTACTCACACCTCCTCCCTGCCAAACAGTGCAGGGTGGATGGGGAATGGGTGATTCTGGTCAGTCCATAACAGCTCCTTTCTAACACTGATTCCTTCTCACACCTTTCCCCTGCTTCAGCATGGTCCTCTCCACAGGCTGAAATCTTTCAGGATAATCTTGCTCTAGTGTGGGCTCTCTATGTGCTGCAGTTGCTTGAAGAAGTAAAGAAGCATCCACCTCCTCCAGCGTGAGGTCCGACATGTGCTGCAGCGTGGTTATCTGCTCCAGCACAATCCTTCACAGGCTTTAGGGGAGCCTGGAGCACCTCTTCCCCCTCCTTCTTGCCTGACCTTGACGTCTGCAGGGCTATTTTGCACACTTTATTTTCCGTCACTTCTCAGTCCCAGGCAGCATTTTCCCCTTTCTTAAATACATTTTCCCAGATGTGCCACCAGCTTAGCTGTAGAGCCCAGCTGTGCCTTGTGGTGGGTCAGTAGGAGCTGGCTGGAACTATCTGTGTCTTCCATGGGGCAGCCCTTCGCCTCTTCTCACAGAGGCCAAAAACCTTACCACCTACACCCAATACTCTTTCCTATCAGTTGTGAGAAGTAGCACAGCATCACATTCACCGCTGTCTGAAGTTTGAAGACTCTATGTGTGTCACACAACTATCTCTTCCTGGAATCGTGTAAGTAACTTGCAGAGCAACAAAATGAAACAAGTGTGGGCTTGCCTTTTTAGAACTGGTGATGAAACTCCATAGGAGGTACATGAAACTTGTAACTTTCAGTGGCTTATCATGGAAGTATTGAAGGTCTAATGAAGAACCATCTGGAAGAACCTTTCAGCTCTAACAATAACTTGAGACAAAATTGTAGAAGAGCCGTCTTAACACTCTGCTGTTTTATTTCTTGGGTACAGTCAACAGGTGTCATAAGCTAGACCTGCATGGAAACCAGCTTCTAAAAGCTGGGGGGTACACCTGCAAGCTACTTGCTCGTTTCCCTTGTCCTATGGGGTTCTTGGCATTATTTGGAGGTTTTGATCTTTGCTTGTGTATTTTTACTGAATACAGCTGATGGTTTTGCTTCATTCTGATAGAGGCAGGTTTTGACTCGCGCTTACCTGGTGAGAACTGGTAAAATGAGTTAAAAGCTTAGTTTGGCTAAAGGAAAAAAATGGAATGTATTTTCTCTTTATCAGATGATATTGTGGAGAGGTATGACAATTTATCCAAGTCTGTGAATGAAAGGAATGAGAAGCTCCAAATAACTCTGACACGATCCCTAAGCGTGCAGGATGGTCTGGATGAAATGCTGGATTGGATGGAAGGAGTTGAAAAGAGCCTTGAAGAGCAGGATCAAGTGCCTTTAAATTCTGCTGCTATTCAGGATATTATTAGTAAAAGCATTGTAAGTAGCATTCTCTGAAAGAAGAAACATTTGTTTCGTAATCTGAGTTTCAAGAAAGAATTACAATCTTAGTTTGACACCTTTAATGCATTCAAAATACTTTAAAAAGAGGACTGTTGCATGAAGTGAAACTGCATGTATGGATTTTTGTAGCTGAAATAGATAGACCTACACTGATTGTCTAGCTGTACTGATTTGTCACTTCATATGGTGGACTAGTTTCACTTCTTAAAATTTAACTATAAGCAACACAAAGTAGTTCTTGCTTGTTTCAGATGCTAGAACAAGACATTGCGGGTCGCCAAAGCAGTATAAACACTATGAATGAAAAAGTGAAGAAGTTCACAGAAAAAACGGATCCATCCACTGCATCCTCACTGCAAGCGAAAATGAGTGAACTTGCAGGACGGTTTTCTGAAGCAAGTAACAAGCATAAAGAGAAGCTTATGAAAATGGAGGAGTTGAAGACTAAAGTGGAGTTATTTGAAGGTCTGTCAGAAAAACTTCAGTCATTTCTAGATGAGAAAAACCAGGCTCTCAGTGAGACGGAGGCACCGAGGAAGGATGTTAGTGAAGTGTCTCAATATATTCAGGTACTGTAAGCATTCCATTTAAATATATATTGTGTATTTCTAGTATAACTCATTTAAGTGATTAAACAATAACTAAGGCATGCTTGTTTCCCAACTTTGCTTGGTTAACTGAAATAAAGAATTTTATTTTGAACAAGTGATTGTAAAATCTAACATGAAGTATGTAATCCTATTTTGCAGGAAGCTAGTGTAGAATTGGCACAACATAAGAAGGATCTGGAAGTTTTGCAGCAGCTTCTTGAAGAACTTTCATTCCATGCTCTTCCTGGAGATAAAGCATTGGTATTAGAAAAAGTAAATGCTTTGTCAAAGAAATTCAGAGAAATAGAGGAGACTGTAAAGGAAAAGTAAGTGTTTCTGCTTTGGATCTGCAAAGTGTTAGTATGACTGCTGTCCTCTTGCATGCGGTCTCAAGAGATTGCATTTAACTACAGAGTAAGATAGGGTATTTTTATTCACAAAAAGGTTCTATTTGGAAGTACCTCTGTAGTTTGTTTGGTTCAAAAGCTCTAATGTGGGCTCTAAAGGCAAGTAACTTTTCAAATTTTGTGATACTCACAGGAGTCCTGTCAGTTCTAAGAAAACCCTACTTCTCCCCTTCTCTGACAGAATATAAATTGCTGCTTGTGCAGATTGCTTTAGAGTACTATTTGGCATCAGGCTGCAAATGAAAACTGGAGAAATTATTAGAGCTTCCATATAAGTTACCTGTACAGCAATGTTAGATTTTCCACATTCTGCTCATATCCATAAAATCAGCTTTTGTGGCTCTTTGAATTTAGGAATAGCAGTATCAGATTGGTAATATCTGTTGGTTTAATGATCAGAAGGAATACTGTAATTCCTTTGTCTTTAATTGTCTAGAGAAGAGGATGTATCATCTTGTCAGAAACAAATGGATACGTTTGAGCTCCTTGCAGAATCATTAAAGAAATGGATAAAAGAGACGACAGAAAGAATTCCAGCAGCACAAGCATCTCTGAATACCGAGGAGTTAAAGAAACCTTTGGAAGATACGTTGGTAAGACGTTGTGGAAGAGACGTGAAATATGGCTGAAGGAAATAGGGCATCTATTAGTAACAAGTACAGACTTCAGGTGTAAGCAGTCACAGTAGTAGTGGCTAGGGAGCTTGCAGTCTGCATTTACATTCCCATTTCCTTTGCTTGTTCAGATGTACTGCAGAGGATTCCCAAGCAGCAAGGTTGTTCCTTTCTCTACACTAAATCTTGTAAATCTGAAGTAATTTTCGTTATGAACAAATGACTATCTTTCTTCATCAGAATTTAAAAGATGAGTGGACGTTAAAAGCACCCGAACTGCAGAAAATGAATAGCAGAGGAACATTGCTGTGTAATCTAATTACTGCTGTGACTTCTCCTGCCAAACTGAGAGCAGTTGCAAAGTCAGGTATGCATTTGTATAATCAGGTAAGCCTAACAGTTCAGGAATTTTTAAAACCTTTAAGACAAAAATTAAGATCTTCCACCCTTGGATTACCTTTCTGAATATTATGGCTTGTGAGAAGTCAGTTAGCCATGTCTGTTCTGACGATTGTTTGCTGTGACTCTCATTTAAATTCTCTAACTGCCGTAGTAATTCAATACGCATTCTGATTGCTTTACACTGCCAAAATATCGTGAAAGTGCTTTGATGTAAATGATTAACAGGGTCCTAAAGCTGTTACTTAAGTATGTAATTCCCAGATAATGAACAAAATGAACAGTATCACATTTGCCTTCACCTCACCCCAGAAAGCTTCTGATAATGAGAAAATTGACTTACTCTGATCGGTGTTCAGTGCTTCACACATCCACCAAGTCCACAAGTAGGAAAAATACAAGCCCTGCTTTTGCAAACACTGAGGTACCCGCACGCCTTTGCTGCCACGCACACGCTGTGTGACACCAAGCAAACCCATAAGGGTTTGCAGAGTCATGGAGTTTTTGTTAGAAGCGTGATGAGGACATCGTTTCTCTAAAAAGCGAACTAGGCAAACCTACTCATCCCAACATGATAGCATAATTAATGCTAGCCAATATTTTAGTTGAAACAACAGCACAGAAGGGAATCAACTCCGTATCCCAGCATGACTTTCCTGGGCCAAAATGTATTTCCAGTCTGAAGCTTCAGCTAAATCCTTTTTACCAGTAATCTGATTTTAAAGACAGCAAATCTATTTCCATGATTTTCTGTACTGTAGTGTTCAAATGTTGATTTGTTTTATAGAAACCAGTAATTCTGCTAAAGATCATTCAAGCCATAGCTGAAGGCATGTGGTACCTAGGGTGTTTTAATGGCCATAAGCACATTTGCAATCAGTTCTTGAACTGACTAGGTCTGGAAATAAATTCAAGTGTGTTGGCTTTCACTGGTCATCTGCAAAGGACTGGGAGGATGGGGACTGCCGAAGGATACCTGTTTGGCAAGAATAGAACACTTTCTTTTTCACATCTTGTTGTAGTAGCTGCCTCTGGTTTCATTCTTGCACCAATTTTAAATAAAAATATTTCAAAGAACGTTTCGGAACCTTATATAGGATATTTGGGCTCCTTCTTCTGCCCCTTTCTCTACTCTTATGCATCGAGATAGAAAAATAGTTAAATAATGAGCATGTAAGAGCAACTCTAGTCCTCCAGACTAGAGTATTTGCTCTCCTAGACAAGAGCTGTACTGTGTATCACTTAATCACAGTTATAAATTCCAGAGTCCAGCTAATAGAGCATGAAGATTTACAAGGGTCTGACTGGGGCCTGTGACTTCTCTTATCTGGTTTGTTTTCTCTTGCCATCCTCCAGCTGCCATTAATGTGGTGCTCACTGTCCAGCTGGTACTGCGGGGTAGGATGCATAGCCATTTCCAAGGCAACCATTAATCCTTCTCGGTTAACTGCTCATCTGGGAATACATATGTGCGGGAGAGTGGGAAGTAATTCTCCTTGCAGTTCTCTGTGGCTTGACCACGTGTCCCAGCTCTGTGGTCTGACGGTGTTTTACAAATCCCACGTAGCCCTGGTTTCGGAGGCTTGGAAGTGATGTTTAATTAATAGGGCTGTCTGGGCGAGTGGCTGTCTCCGAGTGACAGTAAGGACTTTGGCTGTAACAGTAAGGACTCCACATTGCAATCCCTGTCACGGAGCATGTGCTCAAGTCTTGTTCATGACAAGATAAGGAGGGGTTTGTCCAGTTGGTATCAAGAGCTTTTTGTGCAGAGGTACAGTGCTGCTAAATGAAAGAATTGTTTAGGTTGGAAAAGACCTTTAATCATCGAGTCCAACCGTTAACCTAACACTGCCAAATCTATCGCTAAAACATGTCCCTAAGCACCTGCATGTCTTAAATACCTCCAGGGATTCAACCACTTCCCTGGTGGGTAAAGATGTCCCGTGTAAGCAGTGCCTTTGGTTGCGCTGTCTGCAGTGACCGCTCTGGACTTCTTTGCTGTTTTATGTTTAGTGCCCCCCTCAGAGTGGCAGCATTTGCCAGCTAGCGCTCTCCCACGAGACATGGCTGGGTAAAGCCGTGTTCTTAGTAGGCACTGGGGAACAGGTTTCTTTTGGGGAGAGGAAGGAAGTGATGTTAGCCATATGGATGCGAGCAGGTCTCACAGCTAGGGCATAGACCTTTATCCATTATAGTCATTTATTTAGCATAGTATCGTGGGCAGTAGGACTGCTTATACATCGTGCATGTGTGCATACTTGTATGTGCATCCGTGTGTACACCCAGCCGCTGTGCATATGCTGTGGATATGTGGTACCACTTGTGGTACTAGCTGTCTGGAGCAGTTTAAACATAAAACAAGCTTAAAATATTCCAAGTTTAAATAAAATATGTGCTATTACAAGATTAGCATTCAGATTTTTCTTTAATGTTAAGATGCTATGTATATATATAATAATATATATATACATATATATATATATAATATATATAATGATAAGAGCTATGTATCATGCTGTTTTGAAGAGGAAATGCAGTGCTGGGTTTTTGGTGGGAAGAGGCCCAGATAAGCATGGGATGTCATCTCTCTTGATCCACAGGTGGCACAATGTTAAATGGTGAAGGAGGAGCTTCAGGAGCTCAGGATTTCTTGAAAAGTAAAGGTCAGTGAAAATGTCAGGCTGTGGTAACATAAGGTACCTGCCGATTACTGTTAGATATGTATGTATTTTGTAAATTTTAAGTGAGTGCTTGTAGCAGTCACTGCTAGATTGAAATTTCACATCACCATCGTGTAAGGCAACTATATTGACTAGGACATGATACTAAAATTAATTTTAAAAATATTTATCCTTCCATATTTTCCTTGAAGACAGATCCAAGTCTGGCTGTATTTTCTGAATGAATATGTACTTCTGTATAGCACATGGCTTTCGAGAAAATTCTAGTATGGGTGTATGTGGTTTGAAACTTTTTGACACGCACCGGTGTTCACAACACGCACATACGCAGACTTACAAAGCCACACGTTTTATATACATTTGTATTGCTTTATGTGACCAACCCCTTCACGGAAACAAAGGAGCTTACATAGGCACTTGATCTGTGCTTGTGGATAGTCACATCCCACGTCCCAAGTCTGCAGTATCCGTTCTCCCAAACTATAGTCTACTTAGTGCAGTTTTGCTCCTGTGCTGTCTCTATGATACAAGACATTTGTACTGGTACATGAATGTGAACAAAATATTTTTGCAGTAATGTTAGGCTGTCATCTAACTAACTGAACTGGTATGTTCAACTTTTTGTTAAGAAATTGTTGCTTAAAATACTGAAGCAACAATGGGTAGAAAGATTTAAAGGTATTTGTGTATGTGTGTGTATTAAAGTAATGATTTCTGTGAAATGAGCCCTTGCAAATAGGAACTTACATTAGGTCATTCACTAGTGTTACCACATTTAAAGTGAATTGGAAATAAATTGTTCAGCGACTTCTTATTTGGAGGACTATTAGCTACCGTAACTCAGAGTACTGTTCAGAAGTTCTTGAAATCTTAAGTATTGTTTCAAGGGCTTGTAACCTCTAACATAGTCTTTGTGCCTCTCTCCTTTTACAGAACTGACCACTGTTCAGCAAGCCATGTCTGATGTAAATCACAGTTACGAAGTTTTGGGAGTTTTATTGAAGGAAAAGATTTCAGAACTAGAAAGTATGCTTTCAAAAATGCAGAATATTCAGGAAGAATCAACCTCGATGATGCAGTGGCTGCAAAAAATGGACAAAACTGCATCAGACTGGGAAGCTGCTCCAACTGATAGTGAAGCAGTTAAAGCCCAAGTTGAGCAACATAAGGTACTTAGTGCCTTCAAAAAAGATCTTTCTTGCAGTTTTTGGGCAAACTGTGTTTGAACAACCAATATCTCAGCATAGCTTGATGTTGTAGAGAGCATTTGAGTGTCCCTAGTAAGCGGGCCAGTCAGGCTTAAAGCAAATCTGGCAAACTGTGTCAGTGGAGTACAAGGAGCACTGTGTCAGAGAGGAGTTACGCAGGACAGAAAACAATAATTTTGGTAGACAGTTTAAATAGGTGAGGCTGTATTGATTATGCAATAAACTTTTTTGATCTCCTTAGTGGTTTCGAGAGGTAGACTGGATTGCTTGTAAGTTCTGAAGGACTGTATCTATCCAAAAGCTGTTTCTCAGCTGCTGGCTTGCTGATACTCCACAGACCTCCCCGTCTCTGCAGCTGCAGCGGCTTATGTCTATTCCAAGGCGGTGTTTCTCTTCAGCAGGCATGTCATGCTTGTTAAGTTATATAGCTGCACAGCAATCTGCTCCCCACTTTTTAATTGATATGAGAAAACAACTGAATCAGCAGTAAGCTTCTGTCCTGTTTCAGCATTGGAGATGTATGCTTTTCAAGCAGCGAAGAACAATATTTACACATGTAAATGTTCATCTGTAAAGGGAAGTGTAATGGATAGGGAAAATTCTTTCCTTGCCTGTGATTGTGGATAAACAAGGACAGAATTTGATTCAACTGAAGTTCTTCTTTTATATTTGGCAGGTCACCCTTAAAAATTAACCTGAACAGCTACCAACTTTCCTCAGACTTGGATAGCATTCAGTCCTAAAAATCAGACTAAATGTTGAAAAACCTCTAGCTCTTTATTTTTAACAGAGAATGTGCAAAGCTAATATGACCATCTTACCCTGGTGTAGTAATAAAAAAGTATTTACAGATAGTTGGAAAACTTGAGTGAGTGCTCAGACAAGCGTGATCTTTCTGATGCAGTTGGACCTTTCACTAAAAGTTCTAAATCAAGCACGGTTTGTCAGTGTTTATTTTAGTGAGGTTTGGATAATTAAAATGCAGCTCCATGGGGCAAGCTTTGTTACTTAAGCATATTCGTATAAGAGCCCTTTGCCAGGCACGTAAGGACTGTTCTCATCTGTCTGTAAGAAGAGCATGAATTAGGAATTGCTGAGGCATCTCAGTCTCCTGCTAGGTCTACACTTTAAGCTATGGTGTTCTTTAAACTATAGACCTGGATGATCAACATGAAGCAGTCTATCTGTGACAGCAGGACTTCCATTGAGGTAAATGGGGCCACACCATGCTCCTGTCTGTTGGTGCTAGCTGGGTTATTTCTGCTGTGAATTGTACTCTGCCTTAGTCAGTTTGCCTTCTGTACAAGAACAGATTCCAAGTGTGTGTGACTGTGATGGGAGCGAGTGGGTCTTATTTAGCTGAATTATTCTAGTTCTGTCGCTCGATCAAGTTAAATAATAATTGTTATTATTAGTATAGTTTAAATCTGTCCGATTCTCTCTTCCCCCCAAAATGGACCAGCAACATATGCCATCATAAAGTGTTTTGAGATTCATAGCAGAAGACTCGTATGTAACTGTTAGATATTTATTGTTTATCTTCATGCTTGGCATCTCAGTATTATGTACTTCAAACTCTACACTTTACCATTCTTCTTTAGTCACTTCTTTATCTTATCACTTGAACTTGCAGATTTTTGAAACTGAATTAAAGCAAAGTGCGAATAAAGTGCAGGAACTAAAGGACAAAGTGACAGAGCTATTGGAGAAGAACCCTGACTCTCCTGAGGCACCCAAGTGGAGGCAAATGTTGGATAAAATAGGTACTTCAGTAAAGCTGTATTATAGCTCAGACTGATTTGGAACTTGTATAATTATGAATGTTTTAATGTATTAGCAATCACTAGTATTTTTAATATCTTGCTTCCTACTACCCCTTAAATTCTGTGGAAATAACTGCCTTTAGAAGAGTGTAGATCTGGAGTAATTCCACTGATGTCCATGGGCTTTGGATTTATATTGACTCCCTGTTTGAGAGGGCTTTATCTTTTTTCAAACAGTGTGCAACTAAAACTTTAATGGTCAGTCACTGCTCCAGGTACATATGTTCTTCTTCTTCCAAAATATAACAGATTAAGTTAATTCTAATTTCACGTAAAGAACAATTTGTTGGCAATGCTCTTCTGCAGACTTTTTTCCCATGCACCTGGTGGCTTTTCTAATTTTGTGGGTTGTGGCTTTTTGCCATTTTCTAAAACTGATTCAATAAATGTTGCCCCCCCCCCCCCCCCCCCCCCCAATTGGAAACTGCCATGTTTGGACAATAGATTTTGAGACACTACAGTGCATAATTGTCCTTAGCTTTTAAAAATTCTTCTTAAAATTCTTTGTCACATTTTGAATAAATAATAGGTCAATCTTATTCCATAATGATAGGTATTTCTATAGCTATACCAACAGTTATTTTAAAGCTGAGAATTTTTCCAGTCTGTCCTGTTTGTAAGTGAAATTCTGAAAAGTTTGAGTAAGCGCATGAGGTCTCCAGCAGAACTTGAGTAGTGTGGAAAGGGAATTAATACAGAAAGAGCAGAGGTCAAAGACAGTGAAGTGGCAAAAGGAAGTGAGAAAACACGGATGAAATTCAGGTTTTATTGTATGTTGCATATTCATTGCTCTAAAAATTCTGCATGTAGCTGTGCTAAACTGCAGACCTTCATCCAAGTGTATATGGATCTGACTGTTAAAAGATGTATTTGTGGAATCACTGCAATAAGGCATCTGGAGTTAATCAGCAAGAAGCCTTATTAGACAGCTCTGTTTATGCTTCATATGTCAGTTCTGCTGTCTGACAACCCATCTGCTAGAACATGCGTGCAATATGTTAACATTATCATTGTTAGATTCCAAATGGAAAGAGCTCAATCAAGTTACATCTGAGAGACAACAAAAACTAGAGGAATCTTCAAATTACCTGACCCAGTTCCAGACAGCAGAAGCTCAGCTAAAGCACTGGCTTGTAGAAAAAGAGCTAATGGTTAGCGTGCTGGGACCACTATCAATTGATCCTAATATGCTGAATACACAAAAGCAACAGGTTCAGGTGAGTAGTGCCAACATGCATTATTGATTTAAGTTTCTTCTGTTTATTTGCTATTAGCAAAGTACTATTTTGCATCTAGATAGAGTACAGCACAGTTCGTATGAGCCATTACATTTGTTTATCAGCAAATAGCTTAAATCATACTTGACTACAATAATTACAAGAAAAAAATATCGTAAGATTTAAGAGAGATCAGGACAGCTAAAGGAGAAAAATGTTGAGGAGGTACTGATCCTCTGATATGTTGGGTCCTTTTTTTGTTTTGACCATACTGTGGTTTCTCTGTAGTCAAATGAAAATGTTCCTTTGGAGTTTTATTAATTTGAGTGCGCATTTAACATTGTATGGGCAGTCCTCGTGTGTAGTCTATGCTGTAGGAGCTAGCTTTTTGAGATCTTACTCGCTTGACTGTGCCAGTAGCTAATAAAAATATGAAGGCAAAGGAAATGCAGTGCTGTGAATAGATATGGGGCCAAGAGAGTGAAAGAAAAAGTATAATGAAAAAGTGTCATTTACTTACAGAAATACAGCAAACTGCAGACAAAAGAAACAAAAGTTAAATCAGACGAAGTTGCAGAAACTAGAAATTTTAATTTCAGACATTTCTGTTCTGCCAGTTATTTTAAACTGTGACAAGAAATAGGATTTTTATTTTGCAAAAGTAATATGGAAGCTGACATATCAATATTGACTAAAATGGAAGTGTTTAAAACATGAACTATATTCTAATAATACGTGAAAAAGACTTAATACTGGTTTGTAAGTGCTTCAAGAATCTAGACAGCTGGCAGGAGACTATCATGTATCACCTAACAGTCCTTAAAAGTTGAACCTAATTGACTTAAAAGAAAGGGTTTGAAATGTTCTGTAAAGTAAACCCATGGTATTTGTCTCTTCTTCTGCAAGCACTATGACTTACTGTCAAAAAAACCCCCAATGCTGGGAACCAGTGATGTAAACTTTTAAGGTCTTACAGTACACATTCAGTCATTTTGTGAATTATCCACATATTCTCTGTGCTATAATAATACATTGCATTATTATGTCAGAATACACCTTCTTTGAAGTTCTAACTTAAGACAAATACTGAAACTGTCTAGAAAAGATGACACTTTTGAAAACTAAACCGCGATTATTTTACTTGGTATGGTTACTTAATTACTGTAGTAACAGTATTCATTGTTTACAGATTAACACAATTCATTGTTTTACTTGTATCTGCTGAATGAATTTCCATTAGATGTGTAAATTGACCTCATTTTTTCTGGTTCTTTGATGTAAACTCTTGGAAACAACACAGTTTATGTGTAGAAAGTGCAATTATTTCGCTGGCTTTTAAACTCAGAGGTCAACTATTCAATAAGAGAATTAGCTACAACAAATACTACATGATTTTTGTCAGAAGCGCTTTGCTGCTTTTTTTGATGAGGTAAAAAATTTTAAAAATTTTCTTTCCTCCCAGATTCTGCTCAAAGAGTTTGACACCAGAAAGCCACAATATGAGCAGTTAACTATGGCTGGTGAGGGGATTCTGAAGAGACCTGGTGAACATCCACCCTCCCATGAAATTGTAAAAGAGCAACTGGCAGCTGTGGCACAAAAATGGGATAGTCTGACTGGCCAGCTGAGGAACAGATGTGACCGAATTGACCAAGCCATTGTGAAAAGCACAGAGTATCAAAGTCTACTCAGAAGTCTGTCTGATAAGCTAAGTGCCTTGGATAGCAAACTAAGCAGCAGCCTGGCTGTGAGTACACAACCTGATGCTATGAAACAACAACTGGAAATTGCTAGAGAAATGAAGGAGGAAATAGAACAGGAAACGAAGAATATAAATGCAGCTCAAGCTCTTTGTGAAGAGCTGTCAACACTGGTCGGAGAAGAGTATTTGAAAGCAGAACTTACGAGACAGTTAGATGGCATCTTAAAATCATTTAAGGATATTGAGCAAAAATCAGGTTAGTATTTATTGAAAGAAAAATAGCAACAAAGGCATAAAGTAATGCATCACTTTATAGAGATGTTGAGTGAGCTGAGCCTAATGTCAGCTCTCTATCCAGTCCAACCCCCAAGCAGCTGTGCATGAGAATTTAGGAGACCCCATACCCTGAAAGGGTAAAAACAATACTTGGGGTCTCTAGTGAACAGTTCAGGAGAGAAATTGAAGTGCAATAGCATGGCTGCTTTTCCCATCTCTTCCTTCAGGTGCACCTTCACTGAATTAGAATACCAAAAGAGGATGCTGTTCCTTGAGCTACCTAACTCTATAGGTGCAGAGTGTAAACCAAAATTGTAATTTTTGGCAAGCACCAGTTTATGGCTTGGTGAAACGGAGTGGTGTTTGCATAAAACTGCCTGTGACAGAAGGGGGCTGGGGTAGTCTGCAGCTTTCCCTTACCTTGTGAACAACAGAACTGAGCAAGTAGTACACAGCAAGCAATGACATACTTTGTTCTCCTTAACAGCCTCAGTTTTAGCTTTTTGATTTCTTTTGGTCACAAGGAAGTTCAAAAGATCTCCTTATGAATGTATATTGCCTGCAGGCCATGAGTTAGACACTACTAGGTTAGATTACTTGAATATTCCCTGTGCTTACACTTCATAATGCCATGAAATACCACTGTGTGTTTTTTACCCCCAAAATCTGCCTGAATGGGATTAATGTAGACACAGACTGGCTAAGATCACCTCATTTGATTCATGTCCAGATGCCTTCACTGCTCTGCTGTAGTACAGGCACAAGTCTGTTCCTTGCAAGAAACTTGGTCGTGACTTGGTTTTCTTCCAATCGAACACCACATACTAACAACTACCTTTCCCTACGTTAATGAGCATTCATAATAGAATCAATATTCTTCACTGAATACTAGCAGGTTCTGGTCATGAACCTCAGTGCTGTCTTCTGTTTTGCAGATAACCACGTTCAGGAGCTTCAGTCGGCATATGCCACTTCTCATCAGTTTCAGCAAATGTCTAAGGACTTTCAGGCCTGGCTAGGCAAGAAGAAAGAAGAGCTGAACCAGGCTCGTCCTGTATCAGCCAAACTTGATGCCTTGCAATCACTAATTGGAGAACAGAAGGATTTTAAAAAGACCATGACTGATCAGATTAGTTCATATGAAAGAATTGTTGCAGAAGGAGAAAGTATCTTACAAAAGACTCAAGGAGCAGACAAAGCAGCATTACAGTCCCAAATTGCGACACTCAGAAGTAACTGGGATGGAATAAATAAGCAGGTAAAAGAAAGGGAAGATAAATTAACAGATTGTCTGGAGAAAGCCCTCACATACAAGCAACATGTAGAAAATCTTCAGCCATGGATAGAGAAGTGCCAGAGCAACCTGTGTGAATTAAAGGTTGGCATAAACCCTGTTGAAATAGAGAATTCTGTTGTCCAGGTGAGGGCCTGGCAGAAGGACCTGGATAAACACCATGGGATGGTGGAGCTATTAAACAATACTGCTGAAAGTTTGCTCAGTGCAAGTGAAACAGATAAAGAAATTGTTCAAGAGGAAACTAAGGTACTGAATCAGAAAGTGAATGTGGTCACAGAACAATTACATAAGAAGAGAGAATGCTTGGAAAATATGGCACAAAGGCTGAAAGAGTTTCAGGAATCATCCAGGGAAACTGAGAAACAGCTTAAAAGTGCGAAGGAGCATCTGGAAGCTCATGACTCACTTGGACCTCAGTCTTTCAGTAACAAACACCTGACAATGATGCAGGCCCAGCAGAAAGCTTTGCAGGCTTTAAAGCCTCATGTTGATTTAGTTAAAAAGCTTGCCCAAGACCTGGTGGTGGAAGCTTCTGATTCAGCAGGTGTTTCTGACCTTTTGCTCCAAGCTGAATCTTTGGAGCGGGAATACACTGATGTGAATCAGCAGGTTGAAGATAGGTGCTCATTCTTAGAGACGAAACTTCAGGGAATTGGCCATTTCCAAAACAGCATCCGAGAGATGTTCTCTCAGTTTGCAGGGTTTGATGATGAACTTGATAGCATGGCTCCAGTAGGGAGAGATCTAGAGGTACTGCAATCACAGAGAGAGGACATAAAATGTTTCCTGAAAAAGCTGGAGGATCTTATAATGAATAATGAAAATGCTAATAAAAACTGTAAAATTATGCTAGCCACAGAAGCTGAAGCTTCTCCTGATCTTGTTGGTATAAAGAGAGACTTGGAAGCTTTAAACAAACAGTGCAACAAGCTACTAGACAGAGCAAAAGCCAGGGAAGATCAAGTGGAGGGTACTATTAGCCGTGTTGAGGAGTTTTACAGTAAGCTAAAAGAATTTTCCAGTCTGCTTGAGAGAGCCGAAGAACATGAAGAGTCACAAGGCCCTGTTGGAATGGAAACAGAGACTATTAATCAGCAGCTGAATACATTCAAGGTAGGAAAACTTCTTTCTTAGTGCTATAAAGTATTTTGCCACAATGTAATTTTATTAAGTATCTTTGTGAAAGGGATTGGTTAGGTGCAGACCTTGGAGGAGTCTGGTTTCACAGCAGTCAGTCATACCTGTATGCTTTGTACGTGTTTTAAATGGGATATCTTCTCATGCTCCAGGGAAGCTTTCCTTTGCTAGGGCTTGGCAGACATCGGTAACTTGCCACGCCAACCTGAGGTTCCTGCACCCCAGTTCCCTCTTCACCTCTCTTCACTATCTTGTTTCCTTAAGAGATCCATCTACCTTTTCTGTTTTTGAGCACTGTGTATGTCTCTGTTGTGATGTCTATGTATTACACAAACTTTCTTCCTCAGTGTGGTGTTTTAGACTATGGGTTCACATACCAGCCCATACTCACTTTGCTCGTCAGAGTAGTTTAGTTTTTCTCACATGGGTACAGGCTTCAGCATATGTGGGTTTAAGATCTTACTTTTTGCTATTTCTGTTCTGATACACTGGCCAGTTTTACCTCACTGAATCCCAACTGGATTACCTGGAGACATCCTAGTAAGAAGAAATAGGGTAAAATAAGCCCCCTTTTATATTGGGAGTTTACTGTAGCATCCTTATCCAAAGTGCAATTTGGAGCTTCTGTGTTCTTTTTTAATATGCCAGTTAGCAATCCTTGTCCAGCTCAAAAAAATGCATTGCAGTGATAGTGGGTGTTAATTGTGCTTTGGTGCTGAAATGAAGTACGGATATTTGCTTGGTTTAGGGTACAATAAATGAATTGTCAGTGCTTACTGGAAAGGTTTATAAATCCTAGATGTAAGCAGTGTTTGAAAATGATCATAAATCTCCTAATGGCTATATAGTAGCACTGAATATTCTGTGCTGCTTTGGTTTAATTTCAGTCTAATATTGATTCAGATGTTTGTATGACTTGTACATTAGTTCACAGTTAATCATAAAAACAAACCTTCATGACAGGATTTGATAAACCATGCTGTTAAAAAAATTACCTTGGAAAAAAGTCCTTACATGCTTGGCCCAACAGAGGGTGCATTTTGCTTGTTTAAACTAAGCCGTATTAGAAAGGAAAACTAAAAGCGAGGACTTTAATCTGGGGATTTCGGGTGCAAGTTACTGTGAGTTTTGATGATCTTTCAGAATGCATAAATAGAGACAAAAATCTTGAACAAATAGTTACATTATGAGGAGATTCCATTAGATGCGAGGATTAAAATTGTGTGCCAGTCTGTCCTAACAAGCCTGTCTCGATTTAAAAGAGAAACAAATGTCTTTTCTTTGTATATGGTTAGTAAAACACTTTGGACATTGGAAAATAACAAAAACTCCTGCTGTCATTGCTCTTGCTTATGCTGACTGTACAGGATTTCAGTTGTAGCCAATTTGTGATCTCTAGTTTTACCGTATTTCTTGCATTTTCAAACATTAGATGCAGCTTCAGGTTTTTGTTACTGCATATATATATATAAAAGTAAGTATGTATATTTTTTTGGCAACTGAGCAGTGCTTTAACGGGGAAGCAGCCTGATGAGCAGACAGCAGAAGAATCCAGTTCCCTGTGTGTTGTTTCAGTGTTGTACTTTGTCAGGGCATCGGACAAGACACAGAAATTGTACAGTTGAGGAGTGAGAGCCTTCTCCAGTCTGTGCAGCCCTGTAGGGAGATAGTGTCCCTGCAGCCAAAGTGCTTGTATGGTAAAAAGGCTGGAGAGGCGTAAAGGGGAGCAGTGATAGTGGCATGTTTAGATCCAGAAGTCTACTCTATGATTGTATTTTTATTAGATATTTGTAAGTTTAGAAATACGTTTTGCTCAAAGCAACTATTTTAGGTCATGCTTTTGCTTATGAGTGAAAACATAATGCCATTAAACAGGAGGTGGGAAATGAGGAAAAGGTGAAGGGCTTGTTTAAATCAGTAGAAGAGCAAAGGCGGGGAGTAAAGCAGCAGAGTGGGGAGCCTTTGAAGTTAGGAAATGGGAAGACCAGAATGGGAAGTTTTGCTAGGTGAGGGTGTTATACTGACAGCAGAAGGTTCAGGATCAACAATGACTCTGTAATATTCAGTGTGAGCACTACTGGGGCACAGCAAAATTACCATAGGGTAATGTACCTCTTCTCCTCCTTATACTTCCGCAGAGCAGGTTTACCTAAGGCAGCAAACTGCAGGGAGACTGGCTGCCGCAAATCCTGCTCCACTCGTGGTGTATTTGCTCACGGTTGTGCACGTACACACACACAACCTGAAAATGTGGCTGTGGCCACAAAACCACAGTCTAGCTCCTTATGGCTTTAGCTTCTGTGGTCAAGTACAATCAATTTCTATTCCTCAAGAATGAAGCAAAAGAGTTGTTCTTTGGTAGATAGATTTATTTGCATGAAATCTTTACTCTCTTCAGAGAAGTATCTTGTCTAATGGGCCAGAGGTGATTGTGGTTTGACCGATTTTTCTGTACAAAGAGTTAGAGCATTGTGCATCTTCTTGGCATGACATTAAAATGCATAGTTATTTTTAAAAAATAAGCAGGCTTTGAGTTGTGTGTATATATATATATATGAAATATGTATGTATACATACTTGTTTTATTTATATTAATTCTTTGTAATCTACTTATTCCAGTCAGTATAGAGTGTTAAATGGAAAGTACTTGTTGTCAAACTATATTTATTTACAATGCAGATACAAAATTTGCTTTCTGTAAACGAAAATCTCCAGTGGAGTTCATTTGAAAGGAGAGCCATGACTCTTATTTCACAAAATACTCCAGGAAGAGTATAATCAAATGAAGAATTTATCTCAATTAATGTAAACCACACAAAATTAATTACTATTTAACCGAGCTTTGTTAGGTGTTTTTTTCCCCAAAGTCTGTGTGCAATGCATGGACTGGTACTAAAAGGAAATCTCAGTAAATTAGGTCTGTTGAGGTACGTGGAGCCTGCCACCATTCTTCAAAAGCAAAACAGAAAAGAATTGTGCAAACGGACTGAACCAAACGCCCTGGTTCTGGGTAGTCACACAGTGCTAGGATGTTTGTGGTAGAAGCGGTATTTGCAGCTAGTTTCTCTCTGAAACAGAGAAAGAAAACCCCCAGAAGCTGAATTATTTTACTTCCTGAAGCCTTTGCACAATTCTTTGGACTGCCATTAAAAGGCATTCTTCTTGGTAAAACCGACATGGCACTGTTACAGCTTTCATCAGTATATGGTTCATTTGATTTTTGCTTTCATTTTTGGAACAAAAGTCGACGTAGTCATTAGAACTTGCCTTCTAATTGGACTTTATGGGAATTTTTAGCTAGCCTGAGTATTCCTGCCAATGAGCTTGAGCTGAGATTTTAATTGGTTTATGTTATAGAATCATAGAATCGTTTAGGTTGGAAAAGACCTTTAAGATCATTGAGCCCAACCACTAACCTAGCACTGTCAGGTCCACCACTAAACCATGTCCCTAAGTGCCACATTTACACATCTTTTGTTAGGTATGTGGATGTGTGTCCTCTGATTTTCACTTTGAAGGCAGATAATATTGGAAGAATAATCAGAGGTTTCTCTTTATGCTTAATAAGAAACTGTAAGTGTTGCACTTCCCATGCACGGGTTTACAAACCCTGGAAGAAGATACTTGCTGTGGCATTTACTTCAGTTAGGGTCTGTGTTGAAAAGCCAAGGTAAAATAAGCAAGTGTTTAAACTTTTCTTGAAGTAGTGTGTTTGAAAGTGACTGATGTGTCATATGAAAGTCTTCAGTAGATAAGGTGAAAAATGGTAAGATATTTTTGAAATGTTAATATGGTTGTTTTGCCATTGAACAAATACAGACCAATTTCAGTTATATACTTCCCCTATAAAATGGTGCAGCACTCTTTGAATTCTGTAAGGATCTGTTTGTGGGTGGTTTGAGTGAGAATAACCACAGGTGACAGGAACTCCAAAAAATGCTTTTCTCATCTTTACCATTATAGTATATATTCTTAGCTAGAGAATCCAGAGGTGAGTATCTGGCATAATTTTAATATTATGGCTGCTAACCAGGCAGGAGGAAGAGGGAATGTCTCACATGACTTCAGTGTTTTGATACGTAGCTGACTCTGTATCCAGTACATCAACAAACAAGAAGTGTGGTGTTTGTATTTCTTGCATGCTGTGTATCCTGCCCGCTGCTTAACGTGGAAAGCTCCAGCTGATTGTAGTTAATGCCTTACGTTCAGTTTTAGCACTAAGTGCTATATGCTGTCCTTAAAGGGAGGTCTGAATTGTCACTGTAACTGGTGGCCGCTGTCACACAAGCAGCGTAGGTTGGTCGGGCATGTGGTGTCTAGTGGAGCAGAGCAGCTTAGTCATGACAGCTTCTCTGTGCTGCTGGTGAGACCTGTGGGCCTCCCAGCCCTTCCCCTGCGTGATGATGAGCTAGATGCCAAGTGTTGAACAGTATTTAAAAGACACAGATGACCCAAACCCGAATCTTTGTCCTGTTAGACTGTTTTTGTGCTCCTGTAAATCCCATAAAAAAAAAAAAAAAAAGTCTTCCAAGTAATAGATACTTTCCCCCAACATTTTGACGTTTCTTTGGTGAGGGCAGGGTGGCCGCCCAGTCAGGCACCGCCACCCTGAGTTGCTCCCTCAGAGCCAGGAACCTGGCCGAAGACCCACCGCTGCACCGAGCATCTCTCTGCGTGCCGGACGGAGCAATGTGTAGCTGTGCCACGACCTGGTCACTGAACACGCGTCCGGGGGATTTTTTTAAAACTAACGCGCAGATAAACTTTCGATTTAACTGTCGTGTGGATGCGCCCAGTGAAGTGATGGCTTCGCCGGAGGAGCGGTTGAGAGCGGTGCCTGTCGCTGCCGGGATTTCTCTGGGGAAGGCGAGCGGGCTGGCGCCGCGGGGCCTCACCTGGCCGGGCGGGCCGGGGGGCGGCGTGGGTCCGCCTGCTGCCGCGCTCCCGGCTGCTGCGGCGCTCCCGGGCGGGCCGGGGCGCGCGTGATGTCACGGCCAGGCGGGCCGCGCGGCCTCCCGCCGCCTGCCCCCGCCGCCCGCCACCGGCGGGGCGCTGAGCGCGGAGCGCAGGGGCGCGGCGGTCTGAGGGGGCGCGGGGGAGGCGGGGAGCCCCCGGAGCGGGCAGGCCGGGAGCAGATGTTGCCTGAAGAGCGAAACGGGGCGTTTCTTGCAGCTCGGCGCTGGGAGGGCGCCGCCGGCCCGCGGGAGAGCGCGGCGAGCGGGGGAGCTGGGCGGCTCGGCCGGACGGTGCGCGGCGGCGCAGGCTGAGGGGGCTCGCCCGCCCCCGGCCCCTCGGAGAGGGGGAGCAGGGAGCCAGGGCCGCCGCCGGCTGCGGCTCGGAGCCGGGACCTGCCGCATGGGAACCTGCCGTGCCTTCGGGGGGACACGCCGCGCTCGCTCGGCGTCGCGGTTGCCTTAAACAGCTTTCCGGGATGGTGCTGGGACAGTCGGGCTGAAACGTTTGTTTTCCGACTGTCTGCTCGAAGGACGCGTTGGCTTGGCTGCTGGAAAGTGATGTTTTCCTGTGGGACTCGTGGAAGCACCACGGACAAGCCGGGTACAGGAGAAGGATAAGCTGCCTTTCGGATCAAGGTTATTTATAGCTACTGCCAAAAAAGCAAAGGGCTGGTTTATTATTCTCACTGTTCTGGATTTAACTTATCCCCCCCGACCCTCCACCCCCACCCCAAGATTTTCTCTGTGCCTTGGCCTGGACCGTACAAAGTCACTGTGGATTTTGTCTTTTTAAGCTGCCGCACCATGTTTTATTTATAAAGGAGAGGGACTCTGCAAACCAGTTAAAGGGATTACAGTTAAGCCATCACCTACAGAAGATAATATGCTGCCTTCTGTAATGCTCGTTCATTCAGAAGACTTATTTGGGAGATTTCAGATACAGATTCTAACCTGGAAAAATAAGTGAAGCCTTCCATGGAGTGTTTGAAATATTTGAGCCACTGCTCATTTTTGCTGTACTTTGGTTTTCTGTGACGTTGGAAGATTTCTGTTACTTTCTTACTGAAGCACTTTTTTTTTTTTTTTTTTCCTTTGGGGGGGGGGGAGGCACGGACCTCACATCCAGGTAAAGTTTCTTTTAAACTCATGCACTGATTATGAATGACCTCAGCCACCTCATAAATTATGATGTGTATTTTGGATCTATGCATCTTATGCTAAGGGCAAGTTTACTGTAATTCTTCAGATGCTAGTGTTTTTTTAAATGTTTCCCCTGTATCCATGAAAACAGAGGTATAGTGGTGTACTTGTGTGAATACTTTCAGGATGGGGAAGCCACTTAGCAGGCCAGACTGCCTGCGTCAGAATCCCCCGTGTGTTGGGAAAGGGGAAGAAGATGAAGATCTAAATATTGAGGACTGCTATGTGCCCCAAAGGTCCATCTATGACACTGTGCGGCTGAATGAACAGATCGATTCGGGCTCCAAGGGCAGCCTCTCCTCGAGGCATTTCACAGACCGGACCTTACCCTACAGTCACAGAACACTGGACATCAGCCCTTTGTGCTCCAATGGTGCCCTTACTTCTTCCAGTGTTTTTGAGCTCCGAAGCCGTGAAGCTAACAAGTTAGATGAAAAAATGATCTTTGATGCTCTCAAACTGAACAGCGATATAATTCGGACAGCTGGATTACCAAAAGCAAAGTCTCACACAGAAAAGAAGGAGCATAGGCGATCATGGAGAATGTTTGTTCCACCCAACTTTTCAGATTACACAAATAAAAGTGAATGTTTCTTTAACGAAGCTACAGATGTGTCAGACACAGCTAGACTGGGCAAATGCAAATGGGGTACGAATTCTCTTACTTCGGAAGAGGACGATTCTGGTTTATGCAGCCCTCTAACAGAAAGGGAAGAAAAACAAGATACACTGTTAGCAGGGGAGCAAACACAAATACAAAGTTTATCTTCTGCAGAAGATATTCACGCAGTAGGTCAGTTCAGACCATGTTTCCCAGCGACTTACAGAGAGCAGCAAACCCCACTGTTTGCAAGCAGTAGTGTCCCTGTCCCTGTCAAAGAAAGCTGCGGATTGGCTTTGCGTGACATTGTACCCTGTGGAAATGTAAAGCAGAGCAATGCACAGACATGTGAGTGTGATCAGGAAGATATGGGGGGGAAATGCTCTCACCTACAAGGATTCAAAGAGAAAACTCTGTCACAGGAAGATTCTCTCCAGGGTGGTGGACAAAGTGTTTCCCTCGGCAAAAATAAAGTGGAAAATGCATGTGAAGTTCATGAAAAAATTAAAACACAAGCCACAACAGTAGAGCAGGATTACATGGATGATGCATCTCCTCATGTAGATGTTTATTACACGAATGTTGCTGTACATACGAGTGACTTGGATTTAGCAAAATGCGTGGTTTTATCTGATACAGAGGAATCTGGTATAGCATGTACAGGCTCAAATGAAATGGCATTTTCTGTGCAACAGCTTGAATTAGATAGTACTGTAAACTGTCCAAAAGCTTTCCCAGGGAGAAGTAAAGGCAATATTTGGACTACTGGCATCCAGGAAACCTTAGATACAGTCTGCAATGGCCTATTGTCTAACAAGGTAATTAGAAAAAAATATATCCATAGATTTGTGAAATAGTTGTAATGCAGCCTTACAGATAATTTGTTTAAAGCTTTAAGTTTTGTTGCAAAAATTTAATTCTTTTAAGTAACTCGGCAGATGCAGTGGTCGGTGTCATTTGCATAGCACACATGGGTTATCCAAAATAGGTGAGATGGTCAGTAGAGAAAATGAACTGGGGGCAAATTCTGAGGGATGATTAATTCCAGCTGTGCAGGGCAGGATTATTTATTGTCCAGCTGGTGCCTGTTACTCCTGATGTGGAGTGCCTTCTCCCACGTGCAGCCATGTCGGTGCTTGGTGTTTGTACAGAGTGTGGGCTACAGGCAGTGCCATTCAAGGGCAGCTACAGCCCGTGTGCTCAGCCTGAGCAGCCTTAGTCATCATCAGGGTATAAGCAACAGTATCAGATCGTTGTGGTTTCCAAAGCAGGCGGATTAAAAGCGAACTACCTCTTCTGAAAGCTGCCTTTTGCGTTTGTGTGCCAGAAAGCAGATCTGACGTTACAGTAGTATTTTACAAGTACGGGATCTTGCAGTGCTTTGCAAGTGGCGGATGAGGTAAAAGAGCAAGAAGTGAAGCTTTGTAATAAAGAAAGGGTGTTTATCGGGTCTGTAATTTTTTTCTTCCCACTCTGGTTGAAATCTGAGATACTTGAAGCTTTGTTGCTAAGTTGTTCTGGTAAACTTTGGCCTCAGCAATAATTGTAGTTTATTTTTAAGCTTCTCTCTGCAAAGAATGCATGTGTTTTTAAAGGGCAGATTATGGAGATCAGTCCTGTATGTGGCAGGACATTGCTCTCAAAAGATGAGGCTTTATGGCACATAAAAGAAGAATTTGTTATTGATTCTGTGTGGAAATATTATTCTGCCTCCTCCCTACCCTACAGTCAAGAAAAACACAAGCGTTTTCCTTTTTCTGGGAGTAGCCAGCTGGTTGCACTCTCAGTTTTCATGTAACCACAGGCTTACAGTTTTTATTTTTATTTTTTGTTGTCCACAGGAACAAAATTCTTAGGGGTGCTTGATTTATTTAACCCCTCGAGTTTAGTGTAGTTGCTCTAGCTTCTAGGTTGACTTGTCAAGCTGATGGAAGCATGCTCAGCCACCTGAGGTCTGCTGCTTTAAAAGCAGTCACTTGCCACGCTGTTTAGTGCAAAAGAAGAGTCACTGGTAGGTTCAAAGTGATCCTTGCTTTTCAGGATGCTGAGAAAGGTTGCTTTGAATGTGCTAAGTGTACACCAAAACTGTTACTGAATGCTGCTACAGAAATAGCAGGATTTAGGGTCAAAAGTTGAGCATTCTTTAGCATTGTTTATTCATTGGTTATTTTTCACTGGCCTTCGTAATTAATTCAGGGGCTTCGGGCCATTTTCTGATCTCATTGACACTGGTGTCAGTGCAGCCTAATGCAGCTGAATACAAATGCAGATTTACATTGCTGTTGCTAATGGTAATAATCTGGCTCTGGAAAGCTTAAATACCTGAGAGAGTAAAATAAAGCAAACAGAGGACTGCTCAAACTGCTGTTTGGGTGTGGTCAAAGCCCTGACAATTTGCAAGAATATCCCTCTGAATGAAAACCCGTTTGCTTGGGCATCCACTGGGATACTGTTCCGGCAGCATTTGTAGTGCCTCCTCCTCACTTGTTACCATTATATTCTCCTAAGAACCACCTTAAAATATTTGTTCCTTCACTGCTTCTGTAACTTAAAACTTTTGCTTTTGTCCTAATTTGGAAAAAAATGCCCAGTTGTCTCCCTTGGTGTGTGTGTGTGTGTGTTTGTTTATTTGAGGACAACTTAACTGCCCTTCTGTGCCATTTTTTGGTAGATTTTATAGATAGATAATTAAACAGATGAGTTTCTCTAGTATTGAGTTTTTTCCTCTGTTAGAAGTTATTGCTTCCCCCTGTCTAAAACTACACATGGAAATGTATGTTATTTTCCCTCTGGTGTGTTCCATTTACTCTGTTTAGATTGAGACTTCTATTTAGATTTATTTATTTTTTTAAAAAAGGTGCTCATGAGGAATGGTTTCCTTTCTTTTAAACACCAATTTTCAGCAGGGTTTTTTTTGTTCCAGACTGTTATGTAAAGACCAGAGGCATATATTTTATATCAGAAGATACGTTTCATGTGTGTCTGATTTCAACTGCAGGTATTCCAGAAAGAAGAAACCGAACCCCTGCAAGTAAAACAGCAGGAGGTAAATTGGTTGGGTCAAGGCCTTATTCAAAGTGCTGCTAAAAGTACCAACACCGAAAACCTTGAACGTGACCTTGAAGATGTCAACACCCGATGGAAGACTCTTAATAAGAAGGTTATTATTTTGTATACAATTCTGCTTTTGTTGTGTTCTGCTTTTTGATTATTTGGTTGCTGATGTGTTTTAAAATACAGGAAATTAAATATTCACTAAGAATATGAATTATATTACTTTACACAATCACTTTGTTGGTCGTTCTGAGGACAAGATTTTTATCACTAATAGCCAGAGGTGGTATTATCACTCATACTTTTTTTCAAACTTTCTGTATGTCTGCCCTGGATTTTTATTCAGGAAAGACTCCTCTTGGACAATGTGTTCCTTCCTTAAGCTTAAGCAGAGCAGGGAAATTCGATAACCCAATCAAAGAGGCTGGAGTTGTGAGGCATTCACGGGAAAGGTAGCTATGTTACCACTTACAGCCAGCCACTTTCAAAGAGTTCTTCGGTCTTCCTTTGTTCATACGTGTTTTCACTGTATTTGTTCGTGTATGCTGTTGTACAGTGCACAGAGCAGTGATATGGCCCAGCTTTGTGTGACTAGTGGCATATTTCCTTTATAGCATCTTAAGGGCTGTATTGTTTGAGACGTTGGAGGGTACCGCTGCTTTGGAAAGCTGGCTGTAGATGTTTTTCTATGCTTTGGAGAGTCCTTTTCCAGCAGTAGCTGCGGTTGGAAAATGGAAAGGGTGGAAAGTAGAAACGGTGCTCGTTTTCCTCTGCTATGTCTTTGTGAAAGAGTGATGCAGCAGAAACACAGACACCTGTGGTTCACTCATTTACCTTCTCCTTTCCTATTTCTTCTTTCCTTTGAAGGGATTATTATTGCCCCTTGTTAAGAGTTGCTACTTTGGTTTCCTGGCTCAGCCAGTTAAGGAAAATAAAGACACAAACATCCTGTCAGTCAGTCTACTTCATAATATGTAGCTATATAAAACAGGAGTATCTTTTGTAAGGAACTACTAGAACAGCCTGATTTACCGAGAGGCAACCTCGTCTTTTCATTGGATGTCTGTAGTCCCAAGAGATAAATGCTAAATTGTGCTGTAGTGCTGTTACAAATAGCTATGAAAATGAGAGTATTTCCTAATGATATTGTCAGATGTTTTACAGATTTTCGCTACTTATTTCACAGAAGTAAAAAGAAAAGGTGAGCATGGTCCAATCCTCTACTTCTTTTCAGGTTGCCCAGCGTGCTGCGCAATTGCAGGAAGCCCTCCTTCACTGTGGGAGATTTCAAGATGCCCTTGAATCTCTGCTTAGCTGGCTCATTGATACAGAAGACCTTGTGGCTAATCAGAAACCACCATCTGCTGAATTCAAAGTTGTGAAGGCCCAAATACAAGAACAGAAAGTAAGTGAAATGTGTTCAGAATATCTCTTTCCACTAGATCAGTGAGAATAAATTCCCAGTCTCTTGCAAAGCATAAAATCTGTTCAAGTGTATTGTATTACATTGAAGTGTGCTGAGGTGTTTAAAGCAGCCATCTGTTCGATACTCAGGGCTCTGTCCAGGGCTGGGAAAAGTACTCATCTTCTGGGACATAAGACACAGAATACACTGTGCAATCTGAGCTCTGGTTATAATTATTAACACCCTCTGGAAAGGATTGTTAAAAGTCCATTGGAAGAAGAGAAAGCATAAAGTGCAGCGTTGGGCCATTTGGAAAGCAGGAAATATAAACTAGTACATTTTCAGTGTAATAATTCCAAGGTAGCATTGCAGATTATGGGTTTAAATACTTGGCTTTAAATCCTGATTGTGATCCAATCGTTGTCGGTAGTTAGGTGGGGTGCTGTTGGGAAATGGCCTGTGCTCATGTGGAAGCACCATCAGTGTTGTCAACTTTCACAAATTTTCGTAACGATTATAGAAAAAAGAACCATAATGTAGCTCATGAAACCTGTAGTCCATGCAGTTGGACTGTGTGGCCCACTGTCACCCAGAGATTTAACATAAAGTTATGGTCAATAGAGGTTGTTATGGTACATCTGCAGAGGCAAAATGTTAATGTTACCGAAGGCAACTAGAGAATGGAGAAAGGGAGGACTGTAGACAGAGGTGTGTTTTATTCTTCATGGAGAAGTTAATTTACTGGACTACCTCAGTGAACTCAATTCCATCTCAAACAAGAGATGAGATACAATAGTTTTTATATTTTCCTATCTCTGTATGTATATAACCAAATTATCTTTGTGTTGGCAAATCTAGAAGGACAAGGAGCTTTCTCAGTAACGTGCCTATGAAATATTTCAGATACTCTATAAATAGTTTGTTTCCCTCAGTGGTATTAAATAGAACTTTTTCCTCTGTACGTTCACTCTTCGGGCTGCCACACATCTTTGCCCCGTAGAAACCAAGGAGGTTGGGAGGTTGTTCGGGCTTGCTGAAACTCTGCTGTTCATAGCAAAACAATTAAGCAAAAATGAACCTGTGTTGGGGGGTGGAGTGGTGGATGGGGTGGGTTGGTGTGTGGGGGGTGTGTGTGTGTGTCTCTTTCATTAGCGTTATTCACACTTTCATCACAATATAGGCATTGCTTTTTCTTTTTTTTTTGCTTTTAACAGGTCTTCAAGAAGTCTAGCTCCTTCTGTTTTTACACTTGCATTGTTACAATGTATCTTAATAACCTGGTGCGTGATTGCTTTCTCTGTAGCTTCTCCAGAGGTTGCTGGATGACCGCAAGCCTACTGTTGAGGTGATCAAGCGTGAAGGGGAGAAAATTGCAGAGTCAGCTGAACCTGCTGATAGGGTGAAAATCTTGAAACAATTGAGTTTCCTGGATAGTCGATGGGATGCATTGCTCAGTAAAGCTGAAACAAGGTACTTGAAATTCTTTCATAGGTTTGGAAAGTGTAGATAATAACATGATAGGTGATTAGAAGCAGCACGTGGAACTCTTTAGTGTGAAGTCTTGTAAATACTATCATTCTTGTTATTGCATTACATTATTGTGACTCGATGTTGATGAAATAGGTCCTCTGAAGGAAAAGTGGAGAGAAGTGACTTCAACAGAGCAAAAGCTTTTTAAAAAGGTTTAGGAAAAAAATAATCTGCTAGGATTAACTGCATATGTTTCTTCTGAATATTTTATCTCTGTTAGTTCCTTAGAATGCAAGTTTCTTGGTGCAAGAATCTATTTTGCGTAGAATCAAGTGCAGATTTTATATTTAACAAATAGTAACGATGTTCCCGTGGAACTTTAAAATCCTGACATGCTGCTACAAAGAGAGGGCACTCAATTCTTCCTTTTTTCTGTTTGGTCTCATCCATATAATTACTTCCTATAGCGTAGAGTTCCTCATACTGTAAGTTGCTGGTGTAAACTTATGCGAGGTGCAGAGCTCCCTTAGTTCTCAATAAGAAAAAGGACCATCAGAGTATGTAGAATATACAGAATATACTGTGTCTAAAAGACATTGCAGCCCAATTCAAATTTCAAGTAAAAAAATCCAACAAAACAAAACAAAAACCATACACACGGTATCTGTGTATACACGTGCTTAGACTTACAAATTGCTGTCAACGTATAAAATACCTGGAAAGTTATGAACAGTAAAATGTCTTTGAAGAAATCTGTGTTAAAAGGGTTGCTGAACGTGTTTTGTGGGTGGGGTTTTGAAAAAGGACAGCCTGGTTTAGACTAGAGAAGAGTGTGCATGAGAGGTGGCCTGAAAAAGGTGTATAACTGAGAACAAGAAAGGACTTGGGAAGTTGAAGGAAAGGAATTTAAGTGAAGAGTGAAGCTTTACAGTGAAGAATAAATGGATTTGTTGGGATTTAGGCATTTAGAGTAGCATTGAACTCACCTGTTGCGTCCTACTCCTTCTGGGAGCCCCTCTTTAGTTCCTTTGCATTGAACATCTTTTGTTACCTCATAATACTACTATGATTATTTATTTAGTAGTCAACCACTCTCAGACCATTATTTCCTCTTTTTTTTTTTTCCTTGTGTTTTTTTTTTTTTTTGTTTTAATTGAAGGCATCTGACTCATTAGCTGGGGTAAATGTTAATGTCATGTTTAATATCATTCTCCCAGTCTGGTGATATTTAATTAAAAATCAAATTGTGACTTTTTCTAAGCCATCTATTAGCCACAAGCTCTTCTCCTTTTTTCTTCGTCCGGTCTCTAGAAATGAAGATTAGATTTGAGGATGATTTTGAAAACGATGTAGAGTACTTTACTTAGTGTTCTGTGGCTCAGTGTGTCAAGTCTACCTTGTTTATAAGCCCTGGGAAGCACGTATGAACCTAGCTTTTACCTTATTTGAAAGACAATATTGTGATGTTTTTCACGTAGAGCAAATCTCTCTTAAAAGTCTGCTGGAGTGAAATCTGTTCCACCATTTTTGTAGAGAAGACACTTCCTGTAATCAAGAGCCTTCTCTGAAATGTAATAACCTGAAAGAAATATTTTAGATACTGCTTTTTTATTTTGGATGTCAAGTGTCTGTGCTTTGTTAATGTTGTCTCACTAACTTCATTAAGAGCTTTTATCCAGAACACAAGTAGAACCAAAAAGTTCTGTTCACAGCACTGGACAAATGTTTAAAGATATTTTACAATGCTGAGGAAGCATAACAATATATTCTAGTTCAGTAAAGCCTTTGTGTAACTTTAAAACATGTATAACAGTCAAGGGAATGTAACTTCATGCTTCAAGACAGCTAGAAATTTGAGAACTATAATAATTGTGTATAAAGCAATGTCATGCTGAATTGAGTGCTAGATTATTTTTTGCAAAAAGTATATAAATAAAAGTGATATTCTTTTTATTTGCAAAACTTGCATATTAGCAAAAAGAATTCCAAACAGCTTTGAAGGTGTTGATTGTTTGGTTGTTTTTGTTTTTTTTTAATTTTGTTTGATTTGTACTTTACCTTGGTTTTCATTGAGTATCATGGATATATTTCTATTTCATTTGGTGACTGGTTCCTACAATAAGACAGAATTATTTTTTTCCCCCCAAAGGTTTCATGGGGTCCTTTTCTGGTTTTTTTGAAACTATTTTGCACTTACTTCACCACAAAAAATAACCTTTCTCCTGGTGTGTTGATAGGAACCGTCAGTTGGAAAGCATCTCAGTGGTAGCTCAGCAGTTCCATGAAGCTCTGGAGCCACTGGTGGAGTGGCTGACCACCACAGAGAAGAGGCTTGCAAATGCAGAACCTATTGGAACGCAGGCCTCCAAACTGCAGCAGCAAATATCTCAGCATAAAGTAAGATACAAACCACACACTTGTGTCATTCTTTTTAGACGCTTCTGTAAAGTACAACACAACTGGCAAAGCTGTTGCGGTGTATGTTTTACCATACTGAATTTTTTTCTGTAATTTGAGTTTTATATGTTTACGTTGGCAGTATGTCCTTTTTCATTCAGTTTTTATTGAGTTCCAGTTATGTTTTTTTCTGATCTTTCTTTCCCATTATTCTTCATTATTTAAAAAAATATAGGCCATAGAAGATGACGTCCTAGCTCACAGTAAGAGTTTACATCAGGCCATTAGCACTGGTCAGTCTCTGAAGTCTATGAGCTCCAGGGAAGATAAAGATATGGTACAGGAAAAGCTAGATTCTTCTCAGGCTCGATACATTGAAATTCAAGAGAAGAGCAGCAGCAGGTCTGAACTTCTTCAGCAAGCTTACAGCAATGCTCAGATTTTTGGGGAGGATGAAGTTGAATTGATGAACTGGCTGAATGAAATCCATGATAAGCTGAGCAAATTGTCAGTCCAAGATTGCAACACAGAATTACTTGAGAAACAGCACACTGAACTACTGGTATTTTGATTTCTGTTCATTTATTATTTAATTCATTTTTAATTTTGATTTATATTTCCATACTTCATTTATTTTCATTAATATACGTTGTTTAAATTGCCAATATGTTTATTCCAAATAATAATATAATTTTTTATGTCTGTGCTAACACAAACGGCCTTTTCCCTTAGGATCTTCAGGAAGAGATTCTTCTTAGAAAACAAAATGTTGATTTGGCTATACAAAATGGCTTAGAGCTTCTCAAGCAAACAACAGGTGAGAGCTTATATAAAACTATGATTCATCAGGCTTTTTTTCTTGTACTTATAAGTGCTTATGAGAAAATTTAAAGTGGAACTTGTAAATATTAGTCCATAATTGCTGGTTAAAGCAGTCATAGTTGTTTATTTTAATAAAGGTTTGTGGTCATGGTAGGTTGTGTTTTTGGGCAAATTTTCCTATTAATGTGAGTGAGTAGAAGTCCTTTTTTGCCTGTAGAGAATTTGGCTCAGGAATCCTTTATTATTTTTAGTGAAAAATTACTTTAGTGAACCTGCATTCCATTTCTAATAGCAAGTTATGGACATTAGTCATAATGAAGGGCTGTTTGGCAGTGGACGCAGTCAATTCCCTGCAGGCATCCACAGATGAATGAGGTATTAGACTACGTTTTATTGCAAGAGGGAAGCTTCAGCCATTGAAGCTAATACTGTGGGAAAAGTTGTGTTCCAGTTGTACACGACGTGTCTGTTCTGTAGGTCAACATTTGTCCATATTTTCCAGTACTTCTGAAGTACTTGAACTCTTTAATAAAGACACATATGGTTGGGAGTCGAGGGGTATCCTTTTCTGTTCATAACTTAGACATTGTGCATAGTGTATAATGAAATCTGGGTACACACTAATAAAGTTCAGTACATTGTTTTTATTTTAGCCTGTTCGAGTTGTGTTGCAAATGGATAGTAATGAGAGTGTACAGTGATGTCGAATACTGCAGTAATTGAAAATCTTTTTGTTGGGTTTTATTCTTCACATTTTCAATAACGCTTTAATAACTTTTTTTTTTTTTTGCCTTTGTAAGAAGTATTGTGAATTTAAGGCTGGCTTTTTTTTTAAAGAGTATTCATGTTAAATATTGGGTCAAGTCCTTACTTTCTAACAGTTTAGTAAAGCAGAAAAAAGACAGAAATACAGATCCTTAGCTGAGGTAAACTCCATAGCTCTGTGGACTTCAGTGACAGTGGGATAACTTACAAGTTGAGGATTTACCTTACAATCTTATTTGGGTTATTTTATAAATTAAATACTGAGATTTCTGTAATGGGTGGGGGTTGGGATTTAGGTTTGGTTTTGGTGGATTATTTTTTTTTTCTTTTAAATATTTGTGATCCTAGGAAATAACATCTCTCTGTTATTTTAGGTGATGAAGTTGTAATAATTCAAGATAAACTGGAAGGCATTAAAGCAAGATACAAGGACATTATGAAACTGAGTTCTGATGTATCTAAGACCTTAGAGCAGGCTCTGCAGCTTGCAGGTCAACTGCACTCCACTCACGAGGAACTCTGCAAATGGCTTGACAAAGTGGAGGTGGAGTTACTCTCATATGAAACTCAAATACCAAAGGGTGAAGAATTAAGCCAAGCACAAGAAAGACAAAAAGTAGGTTTTAGAACCTGTGAATTATTTATTGCTGTATGATTCAGCTAGGTTTTGTGTTAATTTGAGTTTGGCATGAAGTTGTTTTGTGAATAACTAATTTTGGCATCAGATTGTTTGACTAAATGTCACAGTAGTTAAGAATCAAATTCACTTACCGGAGTCATCTGTTATAATCACTTATGAAATTGGGCTGAGGTTTATTTTTAGCACAAGAGAAGGACAGTATTTCCTTTTTATTCTAGCAGCTACTTAATCCTGGGAAAACTCCTTAAGTTGTCAAAGTTATTTGGTTCTTTAGTTGTGACATAGATAAAATCCTGTAAAGTGTAAAGAGAGTCAGCTTTTAAAATATGTATAGTAATCTTGTTTAACAATATTTATTTCAAGAGAAGAATTGTAGTATAAACTGGATGGTGTGGACGATGTTAAGCGGGGGAAGCTAAAAAAGATCTTTCCATTAGATTTCTTACATATAGCTAAAAAGAAATGAAAGAGCGGGTGGGAGCTTCTGTACAGGTAAAAACTTCCTGAAGTGTTGTGTGGGGATTTGTTTGGAATTTAATCCAGTCATTGAGTATTTAAGAAATCACTTGAATTCCTCATATTTTGCTTTATTGCATGCCTGATTTCACTTGCTGGTGATTTAGTTCCTTATGGAGTTGCGGGTTGCAAGGAATATCGGTTAGTTTTATTTTCTTTGGTTGCTTCTTTAAAAACTCTTGTGAAATTATGAAGAATTTCAGACTGTCATATTGACTGGAGAAATCTATTTAAGATGTATTCTGTAGAAAATTCTCTTCAAGAATCACACACCTTTCTAGCAAACAGGTTACAGTATCAAAAAGCTAATACAACTGAGCTGAAAATAAGCATGCTAAGTTATCTCTTTGGTTTGTGTGGAAAACTCTTCAGTTCTCAACCCATGGAGTAGCTGCAAGAATAAAAAATAAAAAAACCCAAACATGTGCAAGCTGTGTGTGTGCAGCTTTTATGCTGGTATGTTTACTTTGAATGGCCTTTTTCAGGAGCTGAAAAAAGAAGCAAAGAACAACAAAGGCTTACTGGACACTCTGAATGAAGTCGGCAGTGCCTTCCTGGAGCTGGTGCCGTGGAGGGCCAGAGAGGGGCTTGACAAAATGATAACAGAGGACAATGAGCGTTACAGATTAGTGAGTGACACGATCTCTCAGAAAGGAGATGAGATTGATGCTGCCATCCTGAGATCCCAGCA
Organism: Falco punctatus; assembly: GCF_963210335.1. NCBI lineage: Eukaryota > Metazoa > Chordata > Aves > Falconiformes > Falconidae > Falco > Falco punctatus. The sequence continues at coordinate 18,266,469 of NC_137584.1, forward strand.
GGTACTGAAAATTCTTTGGGCAATAACAGTTTCTGGCCACGTGCACCTCAACAAAAGATGTCCTTTAATAATGTTGCCAAAAGTTTGTTGTGCTTGAACAGCAAAAGGCTTGTTTGAATGAAATGGGAATTCACTGTTAAGATATGAATGCCAGAACTCGGGTAATCTCTACACTGTTGTGTCAACAAAAAGGCAGGCGTCAGTCTTGTAGCTAAAATTGTTGTAACTATCCTGTGGCCCCATAAATGGCAATTTGTGTAAGTAAGAACTGAATGGCCCATGTCTTTTGTAGATCATGTTCTGTTGGTCCAGATCCCCGGCCAATTTTACTGGATGTCACACTGAAATCACTAGAGTTGCCACACCTTTTAGCATCAGCTGATTGTCTAGCTCCTCTGTACTTTCTGCAATTAAAAGCTGGATCATCTTATTCAAGCTGTAGTGGAGGATTTAAATAACAATTGATTTTATTCATATCCAAAATACTTTTCTTCTTGGGGCTCAAAAATTGAGTTACTTGTTATGTGAAGGTTTCTATATATGCAGGGAACTGTATATATATGGGCTTGCTTTGAGAACTGACAGTTTAATTTAATCACTAAATAGTTCCATATATAAGTTTGCTTATAGGTGCATCATGGAAAGAGGATTTTTCTAGTGTCTGCCTAAAGGTTGGGCATAAAAATGTTGGTGAGATTTCTGTTTATGCTCATGGTTCCCATAAACAGTTAACAGGACAAGGAGAAAATGCGTGATATTTTCAAAGTTTGCTGAAAGCTGACAAAGAGGCTGGCAGTAACTCAGATCACTTCATAGCTGAGATTAAAAATCACGTTTCTTTTTAAGGGGTTTGCTATGAATATTATCTTCTCTCATTAACCAAATCCTCAAAAATGAAGGGTGATTTTTTTTTCTTTTGAGTGATAAGGTGAGATAGGAGAGTATATGTTGGCTTCATACTTTTTTGTATGTCCTTCATACTTTTTTGAATTCTCTGAATATGTTGCATCCCCTAGCACAAGTTCAGCAGATTCAGGTCCAGGCATGAAAGGTCCAGAGCTGCTCTCTACTAGCTAATGTTGTGAGCACACATTGCGCCCTAGTCCTGCGTATCCCTAACCTCCACTGCAGCCCAACTTGCATTGCCACAGTATGCTCCTATACACCATATCCTGTGATAAATATCAAGTGGATTAACACACTTCCAGTGAAGGATAAGCTACTTCCCATTTAGCTCAGAGAAAGATTGCAAAATAAAACGTATTTTTTGGAGAAGCTAAAGCAGCTGTAGAGTGTGCTTTAGAAAGCATTCATGAAGCAAATCACAATGTCATCACATTCAGAATTCAATCATTTTTTGTTAAAAGAATAAGTACCACAATGAACTATGCTTGGTTAAACTGGGGGGAGATGAAATAGATGGTTTTATAGTGATACAAGTGAAATTCAGGGCTCATAAATAACTGTCATACATAATGGGAAGAAAACACTTCAAAATCTGGATGCAGAGAGTACCAATTTTGTGCTTTTGATGTCTTTATATTCTATTTGAACACAAGTTGGAAATCCTATACCCTCAGCAAATGGGGGTTAGAGTCCTGTCCTTCCTCAATGCCATGTAATCAAGAATTTTCACTGTCATGCGTTGATTTTTGTTCCTTCCGTTAAATATTTTCTCAATAGTACATACCTATGGATATAAATCACCTTCTTAATTTCCTTCATTTGGATCATAAATATATGAGCTTCCCAAGAGCTTTGTTGTGAACTGCAGTTTCTGAAGCTAGGATGTAACTATCACTGGTATGTGTGCTTTGTGCTGATGGTTACAGTGCCGATTGTTTCAGAACGCACCTTTCTATTAGGAAGTCACAACGTTTAGGGACAAAGCTTACTTTCTGTTACTTTACATGAGAAATGACATCTAGTGAAAAAGAATGTGCTCTCTTTCATGTAACAAGTGGATTATAAAGAATGAAGAAGGTTGACTCATAAAGAATGAAATCTCAGAACTGCTTCTAGCGATGTTACAGAAGCAGGGCTGTAGACCAGCAGATTTAAAAGGCAAGAGGGACTGGGAGTGGTCAGAAGGAAACTTCTGGGGGGAGTGTGGGTATCAACAACACAAATACAGGGTCTGACCTAAAACGTCCTGATAGGCTTTCACAATAGCTCAGTCATTAATGTTCAGCTAATTGCAGTGGGGCTCAGAGTTTAAAATAAATAGATTAGGTTTTAGTAGTTTCTACGATGACTGTTCTGTGCGTCTGTTTATTACATGTGATATTTCTCTATGACTTAATCTCAGAGCTGCCCCCATTGAGTACTGCAGCATGTGTATACTAAGCCACATGCCTATAAACTTGAACTGAAGAGAAGTATGATTTTTTAAAATTTGGTCTTACTTGTCAGAAGAATTAAATCTCCACAGACTTCTTTTCAGGATTTCATTCTCTCCTTTGCAAATTAGTAAGAAACAGATCCTTTAAATCCTCTCATTACTTTAGTGCTTTAGAGGTAATTTCTGAAACATTTAAGCATTGACTAAAGGTAGTTAAAAGTTAATCTTTTCGGAAAAGGACTGGCTGCAACCAAATGCCCTGAAGAATTTTCATATTTAATCCAAGGTCTAGTTTTGGATGAAATGCTGTCTTCTCTAAATTCAGTGAGGTTTTGCCACTGACTCAGTAAAATTGTGATTGTTCTGCCTTTATCACTTAATACCAAAGCAGCTCTTAAGATTAAAAGGGTAACATCAAACAACTGTTTATTCAGATAATTGCAACGCTAGCAGTAATAATAAACATAGAGATGGAAAAGACATGTGAAAGCAGAATAAAATGAAAATAAACAGTCTGGTTAAAATTCTGAAATTATAAGCCTTTTTATTTTCTCATGTCTGTTAGCAGTAGGCTTTGGAAAAATATATTTGCTTCTGTTGCTTTGTTGTGCTTATGAATTAAGCTGCTTGTATTACAATCCCTCAGTACCATTTTGGGTGTAGTATTTCATTTATATAAAAACCTGATATGGAAAGTGAGCTGCTGTCTTTCTAACAATTCAAAAGTATGCTTTTCATTCTTTAAAATTTTTGAAACAGTCATTCTAATTCTGTGTGTGTAGAACCACTGAACTAATTCGTGTCCTTCTCTTTTAGTTTGATCAAGCAGCTGATGCTGAATTTGCCTGGATTGCAGAAACAGAAAAGAAACTGATGTCTCTGGGTGATATTAGGCTTGAGCAAGACCAGACCACAGCTCAGCTACAAGTTCAAAAGGTAAAAGAAATGCATTTTCAACTGTCATGTTAATTATTGGCTGGCACACTCTCCATCTAGAAAATGTACTGGCATGATTTAATTTTCAGTCTGTCATAATGCACTTCAAAAATAGTTTTTGCTGCATGTACTCTATTTTTTTTTATTTTGCTGATGAATTTTTATTATGTTTCAAGGCTTTTACCATGGAGATTTTGAGGCACAAAGATTCTATAGATGAACTTGTTAAATCTGGGGATAAGATTATGAACACGTGCACTGAAGAAGACAAACAGACCATGAAGGTAAAGATCCTTAAACTGCAGCTACAACGGTAGATATGTAGGCAGTGTATAAGTAGAAAGATTCCTATAGTGACTTTTTTAAACACAAATGAAAAAGCATTGGTTGCGTCCACTTTTGGTCTGAAGATTATAATCCTAGAAAAAGTGCTGTTGTGTATGTATCACTGTCCTTCAGGATGTTCAAAGAGCAAACACTGTGTACTTGCTTCGTTGTCTGACACTAATTTGGAGCCCCATTTACCATCTGCATGCATGGTAAATAGTATTTTAGCCAATGGACAATTGAGTGAATAGGTATTAGTCATCTGGTGTGATGTGTGTGGAATCTGGCTGTTTTATCTTCCTGAGTTCCCTAGAGTCACTCTGTGTCTGTGTTTCTGTGATGGATCAGATGGCTGTGCAGAAATGAGCAGAAATGAGAGTAAAGATTCACAGTTTCTGCTGATTTCAGTGTAGATGTTACTTGCCAAGATGATTCCATCCTGTTGACTAACACAGTCAGTGAAAGGCATTCTTATGCCTTTACTTATTACATACAGACACGGAGCCTTGTGTTGGGGCTGTCTGTGTAGAGAAACGGATTTTTCACATTGGCATTTAATAGTGCGTTAGTTGTGGGATTGGGGTTTTTTTGCTAAATTGTGATGAGGCTGAGTATGTTGTATAAATTTAGTCCTTCCAATGACCACCCTCCTTGAAGAGCAATACTTCACTAATTGTGCTTTACTGCAGGATCTCTGAATAAATTTCATTTGCTCTTAAGTGAATTTAAAATAGACAAGATGTTCTGTCTATGAAAATGTAGTCATAAGGGAGAGCAGTTTTATGTGAGTCTTTATTAAATATTTGTATTTGTAAAAAATACTGTAAATCTGTGTGTTAGGCTATTTTTTGTCCTTTAGATAGCATCTCTATACTTCATTTGCATGCAAGACATAACAAATGAAAGGATAGCTTGTTCTGCCAAAAAAGATTCTTTACTTCACATTCAATGGCTTGCTTATGTGTCTAGTTTTTCCAAAGCTAGCATTTATGTGCATTGTCACATACAATATTTCAAAAAAGTAGTAACATGGGCAGTCTTCCATAGGAAAAATGTATAGCTAGTTGATACTTTTATTATCACATGCCCAAATACAATAGACTTACATTGTTTAAACCTTTTAGTTATATTATTAATAGTAACACATCCTCATTAACTAATGTATGCTAACCTTTAAAATAATGTTTTGTGATTATTGTTGCAAGTTTGTAAGCTACAAGCACAACAGTATACTCTATTCTCTTGTCAGATTTAAAAACAAAGCAACAGATTTTTGTGTATTATTCATGCTCTGATTCAGAAATGCTGTGGAAAACATAGTTTTTGCTAAGTGTCACTGAAGATAAGCGTCCTCAGTGAGGAAGCTGGACTAACATCTTCAGTCAAATCATTTGCAGCTTGGCTAGAAGCCCTATGAATAAAGTGTTACTTGAAAATATCAGTATCATTGAATATGTTCTAATTACCTTGAAACTACTCTGCCAAATTCATATCTCCCGCAATATTGATTCTGTCCACCTTAAACACTGGTGCTGTAGAAACATTACCAGATTTAAATTTGGTTCACTGTGGTTTGGTGCTCTAATTATCAAGGATTGTTTAGAAATTAATACAGTCCTGTGGAAAAAAATACATTGCTATTTTTTGTTAATACTATTTTACAGAAAAAGATGGAAAGCCTCTTACAGAAATATGATGCCATCTGTCAAATTAACTCTGAAAGAAACCTCCAGCTGGAACGGGCTCAATCCCTGGTTAACCAGTTCTGGGAGACTTATGAAGAGCTTTGGCCATGGTTAACCGAAACAGAAATGATCATTTCTCAGCTTCCTGCGCCAGCCCTTGAATATGAAACTTTAAAGCAACAGCAAGAAGAGCATAGGGTAAGTGTTTTGCTAGTTTTGAACAACAAAACTGTCAAAAGCCAAGCAGTACTCTCCCTAGAACTGTGGAGTACTCTGCTAAATGCTTCAAACCCAGTTATACTTCTGTTGAAAAAATAATTATTTAAGATAATAATACAAAACAAATACTTTTTCAATCATGCCTCTACTGTTTCCCAGACTGTGCATGCAAACAAGATTCTGTGATGAAGGCATCAAAACATGTATAAGCATAAAAGAGCTCTAAAGGTGAAAAAATTGTCATTGTAGTGAGAGAGCTGAGCACTCAAAAGTTAATAATGAAGAATTATATTTAAAAGTGCACATTATTGTCAGTATTAGAACAAAACAAACCCATAAACAGAAAGAACAGACATCGGACATTGTAGGAGGAAACAAAAGAATGTAAAACTTGACTATCTAAAGAACTGGCATACCTGTTGTCAGCATGCTGAAGGTGAAATGCTGCCTTTGTGTCCAGTCTATCTACAAATATACACATACGCTGATTTTATGCACGTGTGAAAAATTTGGCTTTTGTTTTGTGGGTAGCATTGGATCTAAACCTAGCTGAGCCAGGAAGATGGAATTGATTGCTTGTGTTCCAGCCAATCCCATAATCATTTCTCATGTCAAGTATGTTTGTTATGTAATAATTAAAAGAAATTATGGTTTACCATAACATCACAAAATAGGTGCGACAGTGTTGTAGGCTGGCCACTGTATCAGCTTTCTTACATGGAGGAATAATCAGCTGGGATAAAATTAGTACATTTCATATATGGCTACTAGTATCACATGGAATCAGACGCATCAGGTGAGGTTGAAAACCTGCATGTTTTGGCATATGCAAAGCCTGTATGGCTACTGGAGATACCTGTCTCTCCCTACTGAGCATAGAGTAACTCTTTTTTTATTTTAGCTGCCTCAATTAAGTGACTCAGGTTAGGTAGGATGAACCCTGGCTTCAAAGTCTTGTTTACTCTGAGACCAGTTAATGAAGATGTGCCACTCTTATGTACTGGTAAACGCTGGGTTCACTCATTTGTCTTCCTGTTACGTCCACAATGAACAAGCATGCTCTATTAAGACTAGCTATATAACATGAGCTTTAGAAACTATCTTGATTACTCATCGTGAACCAAATCATGCTTGCTTTACTTACAGGATTGTTCCCCATCTACTTTAATCATTCTGCTTGCATGAGAGGCCCTTCAGATGAGCTGCTATTTTTGCATTTTCCCTGGGCTATGCTATTAGCTGAGATTTGTTTTTTAAGTAGAAGATTAATGTCAAGGAATTTTAACATGTAATCTGATTTGACATACTTGTTTACTGGAATTGTTTACCCAATAGTAGATCATGGAGAAGACAAAACCATTTATTGTTCTATTAAAAAAAAAAGGGTTCTGAATGTGAATTGAAAACAGTTTTCTATATTCACTTACATTTTCTGTTCTGATGTGTTTACTGATGACTACCTTTTTCCAAGTCATGGAATTCATAGAGCTGATTTTGTGTCAGTAACTTGCAGTCAGTTTGGTTTGAACTGAGCTGTGAGCAGAGTACTAGCATAAGGTTTGGACCCAGAAATTTGCACTTTTGTGGCCTTGCATCAAATCATCTATTTGTGCACAAAAATAAAACATAGAAAGTGATTTTCTAAAAATCATCAAACTGTTCTTAGTTTCACCTCTTCTCTGCTAATCAACATTATTTTTCTTGTTGCAAGGTATACAGATACAGTTACATTCTCAGTAAGCCAGAGTCAGGGGTTTCTGTACTTTCATTGCTGTTTTGTCATCAGGGGACTGTAGAGAGTCGTGGCCACTGTCTTTTCAATCTTCTCAACCTTTCCTCTTCTGGGGAGGAGCAAGTAAGCAAGCCAGTATCAGGATTTCTTTTTAAGGGAAGGAGCTTAGTTGAAGGGAAGAAGATCTATTTATACTGAGACTGATACAGGCTCTTTTCCATGTCTTCATTAATTTAAACAAACTCTCAGCTGGGAGGAACAGAGCATGTGCCTCTTACGTTCCTACACAGGGTCTAGAAGACAGAAATGCATAGAATCCACAGCACTGAGAGGGACAGTTCCTCACAAGACAGTGGGATTTTTCTGGAGAGGGAGGGATGAGCTGAGAAAACAAAAAGAACTGGAGGGAAGGATGGGGCTACTCCCATGAAAAAACTTCCTCTTTTATCAGATCTATGGGTGCAAGTAAACAAAACCCAAATCTTTGGGCAAGTTGGAAGGCACTTTGTGATCTTTCACTTCCACAAGCCTCTGCACAGTCTTCTGCAGTTTTGACTTAATTCAGAGGTGGATGATGAGAGGGAGTAGACAGCTGAGATCAAATTTGATTTACTTATTAATTACTTGTTAAACTTTGTGTTGATTAGGTAATAGCACTGTTGTGAAGACAGAGGGATCTTGTGGCCAGAGGCCAGACTGCTAAACTAGGTTGCTAGTACTGTACTGACCAGTATTCCTTGTCCTTTTGTCATTTTCACTTACTTGTTTGACACTTCCTTGTGTTAGTTCCCTCTCCTTAAATTAAGGATAGTATGAATTAATATTCTTGCAATGCCAGTACCACCTCCTGTGATGTTCTTCAACAAAAGTCTGCGGCAAGTGACACAAATATCAACATGAAAAGTATATACATGGTGATGTTATGCATGTCTGGAATATTGTTGCTGTTTCTGTCATGGGTACTAAATACGATGGGGAATGTCTGTTGCTAGCATCTTACATTTGACCTGTAATCATATGTCCTACAAAAGTGTTGCATGGACCTTTCCAGTGCATCTCTAATTGTGGTGTTTCGTGCCTGGATAGCTCTGCGTTGGAATGGGAGCGACCACTGGCAAAGCAGTCATTAACTTTCTTTGATATTTGTATTATACATTAGGACAAAGGGTATTTGTTTGGAATTTCTTGCCAGCTGGATGTGTTAGAAGTGTGGACAGCTGTAATGTGGTGGTGCAAGCTCAAGAAACTGATAAGTTTTTTTGTTTGTTATAGCAACTGCGTGAGCTGATCGCTGAGCACAAGCCTCATATAGATAAGATGAACAAAACCGGGCCTCAGTTGCTGGAGCTGAGCCCAGGAGAAGGTTTTTCTATCCAAGAGAAATATGTGGCCGCTGACACCCTTTACAGTAAAATTAAGGAAGATGTCAAAAAGCGAGCACTGGCATTGGATGAGGCCATTTCTCAGTGTACCCAGGTATCAGTTTAAGTTTCAAGTATAATTGGATTCATTCAAATGGAAAGACACTTAGTCGTTGTCATCTTACATGTATATATCAAGACAAAACTGCTGTTTTATCTGGATTTTTCAACCTAATGACCTATGAATGTTCATATCACTGCTTATGGCATTGATTTTTCTGTTTCTCGAGCAGTAATAGGGTTATAATTTTATATATTGGTCAGTATTATGACTCTGCTGCAGTTGAAAAATGTTACTGCTTCTTAATTTTTAAGTAAAAAAATTAGGTCTAAAAATGTGGGATTTTATTTTCACTTCCATTTTCTCTTGCTGGTAGGTTACTAGCCGATGCTTTGTTTGTATATGGATGTCACTATTGATCAGTTAACTTGAGCGTAGTTATATCTAGAATTTGGCAGCTTTAGTTGCAGTCCATTACGAGTGGAACTAGAAGGTAGTTTAGCAGTGGTAATAGCATTTGCTCTTTGTTGCAGACCCACAAGAACTTAATGTAATGTATGCTTGAACTATTACGTAGAAGTCTTGTGAGCAGTTAAATGTAACAAAATGTCATCATAAGCACAAAATTCAGATCGAGCCCACAAAAGCTGCAGATCTTAGCCTATGCAGTGAACCTCGATTAGAGTATTGTTAGGTGTCACATTCTAGAGACCTTTAAATATTGAGTTAATTATGATTAAACCTAAACTGAAAATCTTTTACTTAACCCCAGATTCAGAAAAGAGCTCAGTAAATCTGTGTCCATGAACCCGTACAAAAACCGGAATGAAATACTGTGTTCTGTACTGCTGTTTTTATAGGAAATTCCCCTTTTTGTCTGTTTGCTGGAGATTAAGTGCTATATTCTGCTCAGGTCTAAAATACTAAGTAAAGAAATAGACCTTAAAGTTCTCATCAAGCCCACATGCTAAATAATTTTTTTCATGGATCATTGCACTTAATGTCATATTCCTAGCTCCTGAAGACTGTTTAAGAACCCGAGGGAAATAGTTACATCAGGTATCATTCTGCTTTTGAACTGTTTATAGACATTATATTATACTTTCAGTCATTCTAAAGACCTTACTTATTCACACCTTGGAAAGAAGCCTGATTATTTAAATTCAGTGTTTTCCTTTATCATAAATGCTCAGTCCTCCCCCTATTTGGAGGCGCAGGTTTGAAGATCAGGTTATTTACTTATTATTCGAGTCCCTGCTTTGCATGTGACAGGTATTAACATGTTGTACTAAGTACAGACAACAAGAATAAAAATGCATTCTTTGGTAACAGCTAGAATATAATCAGATGTTGTGAAAATAATTATTTATGCAGTGTCTTAAGGTTCATTTTGTATACGTAAATGTATATGTAGATGTTAAAGCTAACGTTCATTTTCTATACCTAAATGTATATGCAGATACCAAAGCAAAACGTTGTAATACCCAGAATGTAATTTTATATAATCTCCTTTTTTTATTAAGATACGTAAATATATATTATCAGAGCTCTGTACTATGATGTCTACATCAACGTTTGTCTAGACAGTCCTGGAAGAATAATTACTTAACTCATCAGGTTTTAAATTATATTAAATTGCATTATGTATCAAAGGCAGGATGTAACCTATGGAGCCATAAGGAGAGGCTGTAATGACTTGCATTTTCTTCCTTTTAAGTTCTAAAACACCTTGTCTCATTCATTGAAGTACGAGTACAAGGAAGCCCACTTGCATGGGCCTTGAATGCACCAACAACTTAAAGATATAACATGTATGTCCTAAAATTAGACCTGAATATTGCCAATTTAATTTTGGTTTTTATCACTTGGTAAGGTTTTGTTGCCACAATTAGTTTTTTGTGAGTCTTGTACGTGAGAAAGCTACTTATCTTTTGTAACACATTTTGCTGCCTTGTATGATATTCACATTTCTAACAAAAACACTGAGTCCATAACATTAGTTGCAGAGTCTGATTTGAAGTGGGTTGTATGGTGGGAAAAAGTTAATTATGTACGTATTGCCTATGTTCCTTTGAATAGAAAAGATGTAGCTATTTGTTCACACAGGGTAATCCTTGTTTTGCTGTGCTCTTTCTAGCACCTTTCCCAAGTGTAGTCAAGAGTGCTTTTTGTAGATCCTGGAGGATCATTAAATGCAGCCACAATTACTAATATCTGTAATTTGAAAGGAGCATGATGGTGAAATATTTTTAGGAGTCTCTATGGATCCAAAAGCATGTAGTAAAGGCTAACTTTGGACCAGTACCAAGGGATGAACCATGTTAATACGGCTGTAATTGAGCTTCTGGGTACCTTCCTGGGCTCAGCCAAATGTGGGTGAATATAATACACACTGTTGTATGCTTTGAGTTGCAGAAAGTAATGTACCTTTACTGCACTAACAAGCAATACCTGGACACTAACAAGCAATACCTGGACACTAACAATGTCTTTTGGAATGACCTTACGTACCAGGTCTTAATCGGTGGTTATATGTCAGTATGCTGGTCCTGATATGAAAACTGTGTATTTAATTTTAGTGTAAATCTCTCCCTAAAACGGTGAAAACAGAAAGCCATGGCTCTCCAAAATATGACACAAACTACTGCATGAATTACACAGGAGTAAGTGCAAGTAGATTCTGCAATATGTGTAGTACCTTCAGGTGGAGTGTCTCGGGACCGAACCCAGACTTGATAGTAAATTCTTAAATCTGAGAGGAATTACCATTTTGCAAGGTCATTTTTGTAATTTAGACATTAGAAGAAGGGAAGAACCACAAGGAGGGTATTGCAGGTTGCACGTATGCATGTTGGAGATGTTAAATATATTAATTCTAAAGTACCTTTTTCCAAGAGAATTTCAGATGCCACTTTTCAGTTGTTCTTTTTCTAATTTCTCTGCCGCTTCTTTCTGTCCTTTACCACCCTCCCAGTTTCATGACAAGATAGATCCAACTCTTGAGAGTCTGAAACGCATAGTTGAACGTCTGAGGCAGCCACCTTCAATCTCAGCAGAAGTTGAGAAGATTAAAGAGCAAATCAGTGAAAATAAGAATGTGTCAGTGGATCTGGAAAAACTTCAGCCAGTATATGAGACGCTTAAACAGAGAGGGGAGGAAATGATTGCTCGCTCAGAAGGAGCTGATAAGGATATATCTGCTAAAGGTAGTAGACTGAAGAAAGTTTCATGTACTGGAAATGCAGCAAGCTGCAGCATATAAAAATCTTCATTTCTGATGTCCACTAATCTGGGGATTGTGTTCTCCTGGAGAAGCTGCTAAGGATTTATAAAAGCAAAGCATTCATTTAAAATAATTCATCATGGATATGACCTTTTCTTTATTTTCAAAGGCCATGTTGGTTGTTTCCACTTAACATTATAAGGAGTCCTGTAATGAAACAATTTTAGAGTCTAAATTTCAAAATGTACACATATGTTTCTGCTGTAGAACTGTAGAGAGATTTATGGCCAAGAATTGTTTGCCAAGGTAGTAATCTAGTTCCTTTGTTGTTTAGCTGTTCAAGATAAACTAGACCAAATGGTCCTCATTTGGGAAGACATCCAGACCTTGACTGAGGAAAGGGAGGCCAAATTGCTGGATGTAATGGAACTAGCTGAAAAGTTTTGGTGTGATCATATGGCTCTTGTAGCTACTATTAAAGATACTCAGGACTTCATTCGAGAACTGGAGGGACCTGGAGTTGACCCATCTGTAGTCAAGCAACAGCAAGAAACTGCTGAGGTCAGTAGAAAGTATTCTTTTTTTAAAAATACTTGAAGTATTTTATTTACAGTATGCAGAGAAAAGACAGAATTACTATATAATACCAGAGGAAACTTTTTTTTTAAGAGACCAAGAAGGGTAATCGTATAGAAATCTACTATAATGATATCTAAAGAGCCTACAGTAAATAACACGTATCAGTGCTTAATTGCAATGAACATGCAACGTGTGCCTGTCATTATTATTTGCATATCTGTTTATAAACATGCATATAATAAGCATGCCACTGAGGCTTTTAAAAGTTGTACATACTTTAGATTCCCCAAATAATACATAACATCTAAATGAAAGGTGTACAGATGTATTATGATCTATGAATTATGCTCTAAGCCTGTAATTATTTATGCTGATAGTTAAAGATTTGAAGGTTGAATGATAACCTCTGAAAAAGAAAACGCTCTGATTAAAGAAATGTAATTTACAACTTCCTGTTTATTTTTTCCATCTCATGCAAAACAACAACATAAGGCATTGTTGTAATTTAGACTGATGTCAGTTGTTTTCACTCTGACGCTGCAAAGGGATGCTTGTATTTTAAACAGGCAGTTGTAAGTTGAAGTAAATTTAAAGAAAACAAAGGTGGAATCCTGTTGTGTTCTATCTTGAAAGTTGTACATAGATTATTAAATTTAGTATTAGCAGTGTTGGATTTTTTTTCTCTTTGTAGGCTGCTAAAGAAGAAATTGATGGACTACAAGAGGAGCTAGAAACGGTTGTGAGCCTTGGCTCTGAACTTCGAGCTGCTTGTGGAGAACCTGACAAACCCATTGTCAACAAGAGTATAGATGAGGTATAGGAAATGCAGATGCTTAAATCTGTTACGTTAGATACTTGTTCAGATGAAATTGGTGTATCCTCTCCACCCCCAACAGCTCTTGAAAATAAAGTTTTGTGGCAAGTGACGCCCCTGAAGCCTTTGTGGTAAAACAAAGGTTTACCTTTCAGTTAAAGAAATCTTGACTCAGATAAGATTAGAATGTATATACACTTCTGTTTTATTGATTTATGGGGGTAAATTTTTTGTAAAAGACAGATTTTTCTGTAAAAATACTGATTAATATGTTAGATGGCTACTTTTTTCAAAAGTAATGCTAGAGTAAATTTCAGGTATATCTGGTTTATGCCAAGTGAGACATCTTAACTGAGACAATTCTGTTTGGATGACTACAAAGTACTTTTAATTTCTCTAATGTTCAGCAATGTATGTTTCTTTTAAGCTACCTTTATTATAATGATGCAACCTCAAATGACTTAATAATATTTCCTGTATTAACTATAATCCCTATGTTAGAAACGTACTCGGTAATCAGTATTGAAGTTTACAGCTTTTGTAATCCAGAGCCTCTAGTATATTCTGAAGGAAACTAACTATGCAGTGATAGGGAGAACATGAGTGTTAATATGGGATGAATATGAACTCTTCATGCTTAGTTTATGTTATTCAGAAATGAATAATTAGTGAATGCACATTATACACCAGTAAAATTCTTTTGTCCATTGGAGCAAATTGTACTTACTTGCAGCTGAATTCTGCCTGGGATGCCTTGAACAAAACATGGAAAGAACGGGTGGATAAGCTTGCTGAAGCTATGCAGGCAGCTGTTCAATACCAAGATGGACTGCAGGTAAGATGGTGTGATATACCTAACCCAATCTTGAGTCAATAGGATTTAATGTGATTGTAGTAAAAGATGTCATGTGATTGGGTAAGTGACAAGTAATGTATCAGTTTGATTACAGTGACTATTTTCTTTAGTAGGCAGATACTTTTTTTTCTCAGGTTGGGTTTGGTTTTGTTGAGGTTTTTTGGCATTAAAGAATAAATTTGTTGGGTTGTTTTCTTCATGTAGTTGTGCATGTATTGCACTGTTTAGATTCAAAATTAATGTCCCCTTTTATATTGAGATGAGCAAAGGTTTTTTGATATCACACATCCATAGTAATCCTGCTCACTTTTTCTTGTGATAGTCAGTACTTCATATGATAGGCAAGTTGAAGTTGTGACACATTGACGTGATCTGAAAGGAGCAGAATACAGGTTCATATACTCGCTTGCTGCTGTTTTCTTTGAGTGGAGGAGAGTCAAAGAACTTCAGTTTTATTCTACCTTTTTTTTGTAAGTCAGATATTTCAGTTGGATGTGAACATAGTATTGCTGGACCATTATACTAATTCTTAGTATAATTTATCCTATCACAGTACTTTAGAAGATGATAAACTTTTTAAATCTGTAGGTAAATTTTCCAGCAGTTTTTTGAAGATATCTTGTACATTGTATATACTACAACAGATGAAATTTAAAAAAAAAAACAAACAAAACCCCCACACCCCCCAAACAAACAAACAACAAGGGGGTTGGACTAGATGACCTTTAAAGTTCCCTTCCAACCAGACTATTCTATGATATTTTCTCTCTGTGTGCTGTATTTTTTGGGGGTTTTTTGTATATTCTTTGCATGCTTTGGCAGAGTGGCATGCCTCATATCTTTTGTCAGTGAATGTCTAGGAGATTCAAATATCTGAAAAGATTCCAAACATGGTCAGATTTGCAAAACTATTTTTTTTTCTCAGTGGAATTATTGTCTTTCTTGGTTCATTAAATCTTTAAAATTAGAGTTTCACATGACACTGAAGGCAGAACACTCCTCACTAATAATGCAGCATGCCTGTTTTCCAGTGCACCCTCACTATGTATTTTTCTCCAAGTTCTCCTATGTTCATAC
Organism: Falco punctatus; assembly: GCF_963210335.1. NCBI lineage: Eukaryota > Metazoa > Chordata > Aves > Falconiformes > Falconidae > Falco > Falco punctatus. The sequence continues at coordinate 18,281,680 of NC_137584.1, forward strand.
TGCTCAGAGGCTGACTTCCAGGGTTACATTAGGAACGCTACCATTGGTTTAATGCTTGTATTTCCTGTGGCTGTGCGCTGTAGATGCTACAAGCTTGATACTTTGTGAAAGAACTCCAAGTGCCACCCTATGCTCATTTAAATAGACAGTATGAAAAGTATTGTGGGCAGATGGTTAGTTGCAGCTGCCTCAACCTGTTGAACGTGTTAAGGGTAGCTCTCCTTTTCTCAGGGAGCTGTGTAGCAGTGGGCAGCTCTGACTGGCTGTCCTAAGCTTTTGTCTGTAATGAATCACAGATAATGGGCAGGAGGAAAAGGGCCTAACAAAGGTGGATTTTTTGCCCTGTGCAATTACCCAGATTGATACAGCTGTTCTTAATCTGTAAATAAGAGTATTTTTGAGGTTGTTCTGCATTATATCAAGTTCAAAAGAAGTACCCACAAAGTCCCAGAACTAGGGAGATTTAATTTATTATAATTTGTTATAACTGCATTATCCTATAGTGATTCAGTCAAGCTCAGTTACAGCCCTTTACTACCTAATATGTACGGAACGGGTTGTGTTCCATGTTCCTTACACAGATAACGTCCTTCAGAAGAAGTTTGTATGTAATCATCATTTAAAGTTTGTTATCATTAAGCTACTGTCTTCCATTTTCACTCTGAAGGACTGCAGAACAGAGTTTGTCTTGTATTTGCCTTTCAGGGAAGTCATTAAAATTGCTGATTTTACTCAAGACGTACAGTGCTACTCAGCATGAATGGTACTGGCAGAATATTGGTGCTAGTAGAAGCTCAGCATGTACATTCTTGTAACTGCTCCATGGACTGCTTTAATTAGTATTTAATCCCTTGTACTGCAAAGAAACCTAGGTTTTGCATAAGAAAGCTATTTTCGTTCAAAGAGCACAGCGATATTGTTCTCTGGAGTAAAAAAAACATAACCTGATACTTAACTTAAAACAACTTTCAAACATGAGAGTATTTCTCTGCTCACGCTTAAATTTCATACTGTGATTTTCAGGCAATATTTGACTGGGTGGACATTGCTGGCAGCAAGTTAGCATCTATGTCCCCAGTTGGAACAGATCTGGAGACAGTGAAGCAGCAAACTGAGGAACTTAAGGTACAAACTAACAGTTTCATTTACATGCTAATCTGTCTGCATTTTTCTGTGTTGTTTAGTATTTTTCTGTATTTCTCAAGATTCAAAAGTAATCTTCATTTTCAGCTTCTAGTAAAAGAATCTGTGAAAAAACCAAATAACATTTCATTGCAAACTTTTAGTTTTAAAATGCCTTTAATTTGAAAATCTATTTCACGTTTTGGTGAGGCTACATTTCACATTGTGAAAATGTTCTGATAGCCCAGAAATACTTGTAACAGCATTCTGTCTCTTTCAAAGGCTATAAGGTTATTACATACAGGGTTCTTTTGCTATGACCTTTATGTTTTCTGGTTTCTACTATGAATAGCTTCCTTGAGGCTCTGAGAGAATGCCTCCAAAGCTTCGCTTCTGCCGTTATAGGCTTTAGTCAAATGCTCACACAGACCACAATGTTCCCAATACGTGAGTAAGATGAAAATAAAAATTTCAGGCTAATGTAGAAACCTGTCTGTATAGATCTGTGACTGAGTACGACACTGGTAGGTTGTTGTCTTATATATAAGAAACAGGGATATATAATGATCAGGGAATGTCCTTGGTTTTGTTGCTCACTTGTACATTTTTTTGACTGTGGGCAGATTGTTTATTTTACAATGTAACTTCAAGTGAACCGTAAACTTACGTAGCGCAGAACACACATATGAGTTGTATTCAGACTGCTGCCCAAGTTGTGTGTGCAAGAGAGTGTTCTACTAAAAAATATTTGCTTTTGGCTCTTTTGAAGAATAACTTTACTTGAAGTTTAAGGTATTGTATTATCACAACCACAAGAGCTAGAAGTTACTCAAGATATATTCTGGTTTTTTTGCAGACCAGGGAGATTATTGGAGAATACTTTCCTATTGGTCATCTTTATCGTCCTCTGGTTGCAGTTAGCAGTATCTGCTAGAATAGTAAGATGTTGTTGGGTATTTTAGTTAGCTAGGACTGTCTGGATCATCAGTGTCTTACAAGCATTTTGACAAAGCATTGGATAACAAACTCCCATATTTATGAAAGTTGACAGTAATATATTTACAATACATCACTGTACTGTACTATATTCAAGAAGATTATTACTTGGGATACATTTGTATTCTTTTTCTATTTACCATAGCAATTTAAGACAGAAGCTTATCAGCAGCAGATAGAAATGGAAAGACTGAACCATCAGGCAGAACTATTGCTGAAGAAGGTCACAGAGGAGAGTGACAAGCACACTGTTCAAGACCCTCTCTCAGAGCTCAAACTAATGTGGGACAGCCTAGAAGAAAAAATTATAAGTAGACAGGTAAATAAACTTGAAGGTGGCGGGCTTTATTCATGACTTAGATTTCAAGAAAAGCTTTTTATTATGCACAATGTTGGTGTAAATGTACATATTTTTTCCTTTTAGTTTGGAAATGGCAGAACTATATTTAATAGAATTTGAATGTTATGATTTATTGAGGTTTTTTTTAATGTTTTTTAAACCATTAGCAATATTTTTTGTCACTGTTCTGTCAGCAGTGCTGTGTCAAATCATTATTTCATTTTTGTTATGTGATGACAACTTTAGTAGCAATTGAAAACGTGCTTATAAGTGCAAAGGTAATACGAGCTGCTGAACTGAGCGCTTGAAAAAAGATTAACAACCCACAGAACAACAACTTCAATATTAAACTGTTTCAGTGCTCTTTTCCTTAAGTTGTCAAAGTGAAAGAGAGATTTAAAGATGCAGCGCTTTGAAATGTATATTTTTTCTAAATTGAATCATTCCACACAAAAAAAAAAGTTTTTAAAAAGATTATGAACCAACTTGCATTTATATTGACACCATGCTTTAAGTGATGAAAAACTAGTATCAGATCTCTGATGAGAGTACCTTCAAACTTAGCTCTGCTTTGGTTACGTGGGTTTTTCGAAGGTCAGGAATTTAAGCCTGGAATGTAAAGCTTTACAGGGGAATTGCTAACTCAGCTCTAACTATAAAGCAGTTGCTTGTGTTGGATAACTGTTTCTCCCTGATTTTTCTGCTATCAGAGGCACGGACTCTGCTCTGGATTATGGTGACTAATGGTAATATAAGACAATTCAATAGCATTGTGAAACCATTTTATTGTTAATTTTATTTTTACTATAGCACAAGCTGGAAGGTGCCTTGTTAGCCTTGGGGCAGTTCCAGCATGCCCTGGATGAGTTACTGACATGGCTGGCGCATACAGAAGACTTGCTGAATGAACAGAAACCTGTGGGCGGAGACCCCAAGGCTATTGAAATTGAACTTGCCAAACATCATGTATGTAATTATAATGAATATTAACTGAAATGTTCTTTTGATGTTTATCTTACTGATGAGTCTTGTAGTAAAATGTAGCACTCAATAAGTAATTCTCTGCAGAGATTTTCAAGATGCAGATATAGCTAAAATGCAGGCTTGGAATAACTGATGTCTTTACTCTGACTCTTCCATATTGCTTCCTTCCTTCCTTACATATGCCATGCAAGTGGCATAGGATTGGGCCAAAAAAGAGCAGCTTACCCTTGTCTCCACCTTGATTCAGCTTCATTTGAGCCAGGGAACTCAGAAGTTATTGAACCTGCTGCTCTCCCTCAAGCAATAAACTCCTTGATTAGTTCTCTTTAGGCCAGGTCTCAAAAAATGCGCATCACTGATGCACATCTTTCATTCTTCTTCCTTCCTTCTCAGAAAAGAGTGATCTGTTGTTCGGAATTCTGCAAAATTACATCTCAGTTGGGTCCAACTAATGTGGAGAATAATTTAAAAATCTTGGCAAACTTTAGGGGTATCCATGTCCCCATCTTTTTGTTACGTACAATGTAGAGTTAACTTTTTACTTTTAGTTCTAGTATTTTTACTGAGTATTGTGACTTTGGAGCCTATGGAAGACTGCTTCCATTGTGCCTTTGTTTTGAAGAGTATCTTCCAGGAGCAAGAGATCTTCCCTACCTCTTTGTGTAACTGTGCTGTTCATGATGATACGTTCTTTCTAGGCCTGAAGACTTCAGTCTAACATAAGTCCTCTTCTTTCCTTTCAATCTGCCATTTAGTTTTTTGCCTGCATGTGATGTGAAAAGTATTTTGGAGCTCATTTTGTTTTTAGAGAAGTGATTGAAATTGACAGTACACAGATAATTAAGGTATTTTCATTGTCTGTCTTAATGCAACTATGCAGCTTCTGAAGCCTTTTGTGTGGTCAGTTGGAACTTGAGGAGAGTACAATATCTACATGTCTTATGTGACTACGGTTATAAACTGACCCTTTAAAAAAATAAAATACAAATGTGGCTTCTGCTCCATGAACCCTTTATATAGTTATCAAACGGAAGTGTTTTACCACTGAAGAAGCTTCCAGACATCATTTATGTCTGCGCTGAAGGAGTTCAGCAAACACATTAAGGAATCTACTTCCTTTTCAAAAACAGAGTTTATAGGTTAGAAAGTTCACACAGTAGTGCATCCTGTGGTAGCCTGTAAAAACATCTATCCCTTGAATAATTTTGGAAAGAATAGACCTTGTTCTTAGTGAGCCTTAGCAGGAAGGAAGGGATGAGATGCATATGCTTCTGTGAATATCCCTTTTTTTCACCCTCTTAGGAAAATATAATAATGAGTCTCTTCCAGTTCTTGGAAGAATTAAGGCAAATGTGATGTGCAATTTGTATACAAGGGCTACTTGTTACTTGCTGTTTCATCAAGTGGTCTGTATAGTTTATTTCAAAGTTTTTTTATATTTAGCTTTATTTTTTTTCCATATGCTAGCATTTTAAGGGAGGTGAGTTTGAACCAGACCCCAATGAAAAACAGAGGTCATAACAATTTCTTACATGGGCTTCACCATTCCTTTCCCAACCATTTTGCATATTCTCTTTTTCTCTTTTTTTTTTTTTTTTAAAGCATTTTTAAATATATATTTTTTTAAAATCTTTGAAAACAGCATCCGTTTCCCAAATGTACTTTTTGCCTTGTATGGTTTCGCTGTCGTTGGTGATAACAGGTTGTCAGCCAGATGGAGGTGTTCTTCTGTTGTTAGTATTACAATAATTCCCCAGCTTTTAGCACAGCTGAGGTGTCCTGGTAGCCTGACATAACAGGAAGTGAATTGTAGACCTGAAATGCATGAAAAGGCATGGCGGCAGTCAGATTGTTCCCTGGCACAGCAGGCTCATAGTATTCTTGTCATCTCTCTCCTTTATTCTTAGACTACTGCTCCACAAGCAATTGGCACCACAGTATATAACAGTGTTCACACCTTACTCTCAAAACCGAAGAAAAATGCTGTTAAAGGAAAGTATGTAGTAAATTAAGGAAAGTGAAGAAATAACTCTTCACTAGAAACCTTTTAGAATTTCAGAAAATATGTATTCAGAAGGAATATATTATTTTTTCCAGGATATGAAAATAAAATCAGCATTTTGGCAGAATGGTATGTTACTGCTTTTGATTGAAGAGACCTTGGTTATTAGCTTTAACTGCTAATACGTGTGCTGATGTTAAACTATTGCCTTGTCACTGGATTAGAACTAGCTCAGTCACTGTGATTGCTTTCATTCAATAACTTATCAACACGGCCAGTCATAAATGCTGTGTTACAATTGCAGGTGCTACAAAATGATGTTTTAGCTCATCAATCTACCGTGGAAGCAGTTAAGAAAGCAGGAAATGACCTGATTGAATCAAGTGCTGTTGAAGAAGCAAGTAATTTACGGAGCAAGTTGGAACTCCTGAATCAGCGCTGGCAAAACGTGTTGGAAAAAACAGAACAAAGGAAACAGCAGCTGGACAGTGCCTTGATCCAGGTGAATAGGAAATGATCAAATAAAGAGATAACTCAGAAAGTGTCTTTTTACATGAAATACATTGATACATGTATTAGAACTTGGCCTAAATCATAACCATAATGCAGACACTCCTGAATTTGGAGAAAGTTTGAATCTAGCTATATCTTCCACAGCTGGCCACTCTCTTCTATAGTGCTGAATCAAGACTTCAGCTTTTGGCCTACATATTTTTCAAGAGTGACATTTCTGTGTAGGTATATTATTCAAGGAAAACATTGATCTTATGGTTGCTCATTTAGCCTGTTTTCAAGATTTCCATGTTTTTTATTTTTGTCATTTAGATTGGGTTGAGCTAGTTTAAATTTTGGTTTGGGCTTTATCCTTCCTTTTTTTTTTCCTTTTGTTTCCTTTGATTATTGCAAATATCTGATTAAATCTTGCCAGTATACTTATGCATCTGAGTACTATTAGAATGGAGAACATTTAACTAAGCTCTAAAATGATACGGTATAATTTAGGCACAAGGTTTCCATGGTGAAGTTGAAGATATGCAGCAATGGCTGACAGACACTGAACGTCAGCTGTTGGCATCAAAACCTGTTGGAGGCTTACCAGAAACAGCAAGAGAGCAGCTTAATACCCATATGGTAAGTATCAGTATTAGAATGCTTTGCAAATTGCATTCCAGGACTAACTATCTTTCAGGAGTGTTTATGGTGAACACAGAGCATGTTCTATATATCACAATGTCTGTACAGTATCTTAAAAAATTTTAATAGCCTTCAAAACAACACTGTTATTTTCAGTGTAGAAAAAGTAGTCATTTGTGAGATGCTCAAAGCTGAACCATTAATAGTGTTGAGACAGAAATAAAAGAACCTTTGCGTCCTCATTGTCAGGAAGAATAACAGAGTGTTTGCAGATCCTGCGGTGATCCCTATTCTTCTTTTCCCTTCTGTCCCCATAACTATGGTTATGCTTTTCCTTAGATATGAAGATGAATGTAAAAGTGATCCGCATTCATTGGACCTTGACTTAAGAGACTTGATCCTTTATTCTTTATTTAACCAAAGCTGACATTAAAGTCATCGTTAGCATAGATGTAATAAAGACTACTGGGTTATGTAAAGACTCTGCTTTAACTAGAAAGGGCAAGCTGTTCGGGATTATTCTCTTCCTTCTCTTTATTTCTCTTTAAGAAATGTTCTATGGGTTTCTTTACCTCCATAGAACAGTAGAGCTTAAAAAACAACACATAAACTTGGTCTCTTACCTCAGAGGAAGGTGGTTCGTAGTGTTCCATTTATGTAGGATCATGCTGTCCCGTTAGGCCAGGGTATAAGCCCAAACCCAGTGATCTAAACGGCCATTCTGGCTCGGGTACAACAGTGATGTTTACTGAACTGTCCTTGAACTCAAATATGCCTGACACCATTTCCATCAGAATGCTGCATTGCCAAAGCTTTAAAAATCTAATCTTACTTTGGAATGATGCTAAAGGTGAATGATGCCTACCAACGTGGGGCACTTTTTCCCTCCAAAATTTACTGGTGACTATTTTTGAGAAGGAAAAGAATTGACAGTTTAAAAATCAGTTATGACAGGAAACTTAGACAAAATACAGAAACAACCTTGTGGTTTTGAACCCCCCCATCCTTCTCTTTGTGTCTTAAAGAAAAAAAAAAAAAAAAAGGCAAACCCCCTCTCTTTTGCCCCCTGTTTCTGTGAGGGTGAGGAATAATCATGATTCTGTGAGAGTCAGTGGATTTTTTTCAATTTTTCATCCTGGACTTAAAGTCAGATCCAGACCAAAAAATTTTCCCTGAAAAATGTCAAGGTTTTCTTTGATACATTCCTTTACTATGAATTTTTCTGTAGTTATTGTACTTACAGATTGATTAGTTAAAGTATCTTTAAACTGAATTTAATATTACAGTTGGAACAAACGTGAATGTGTCCCCAGTAATATGTACTCTACATGTACAATCATTTCCCAGCTGTATGTGTACATTTTAACAGATTCTTACTATGCTGTGGGTCATTATAAAGCTGCAGGCATTGACGACTTAACTCTCAGTGTATATAACTTGAAAAATAAGACTTGATTTCAGTTTAGTTAAACCGTGGTGCATCTGTGCAGATATGTGTAAATGCTCTTTTGTTGGTTGGGTTGTTAGTTTTTGGTTTTGTTTTGGGTTATTTTGGGGGGGGAACAGCTGAAATGTTGACACTGCCTGTCATGTTGAGTACTATTTATCGCAAGTTTCAAATCCAAACTTGCCACTAAGTGATATAAACCATGCTAATTTTTGACATGAAACCAAAGAAGAAAGTTTTGAACTATATTTTGCTTTGTTTCTCATTGGAAATTATGTCATGAACTGTCTTCTTGAGTATAAGGTCTGTTTCTACAGATACAAATAAAAGAGCCCTCAACCATAATCAGTTCAGAAGTGGATTTGAGACTGGGCAGCACTTCCAACTAAGGCAGCTCCAGGGAAACAAAAGATACGAAGAGACATTACAGGACACCAGCAGGAAAGGGGCTTAAAAAGAGGCTTCTCTGGCTGTCCCATTGCTGCTCAGAGTGTCCCTCTCCTTTTCTTAAAACAATAATTTTTCTCAGTTCCTCCTTGAAAATAACTAATTGCTCCTGTCATCTTAAAGAGTGTGACTGTACTGCAGAATTAACCACCGTGGTGAGCCTCTGTCTTAGACTGAGCCCAGCCCCAGTGTTTGGGACCTCTCCTGCCTTGCCATGTCTCACCTGTGCTGTGCTCTGCTCCCTCTGTTTACTTCTGAGGGGTTCTTGTGCTGCAGTAAAATAAGATGCTTGGGGGAGTTATGGAAACCAGAAATACTGTAGGGAGGTTCAGAGCGTAGGAGGCAGCAGGCTGGGTGACACTACTTTTCATAGTACTGAGGAAGAAAGCAAGGGAGCTTTCTGTCCTGTTAAAATCTTAGCTCATGGTTGAACCTGCTTCTTACTTTGCCCTCCTCTGTGATCAGAACACACAACCCTCTGTGTACAGTATCTCTTAACCCAAAGAAAATGTCAGGTTTGTCTCTTGTTCTGGGAATCAGTGGAAAAAGTTCTTTCCCTCCTATTTGCAAGCCACTTACTGCTCACCTCGAATACGTTCCTCATTTGGCGGTCTGCAGCAGCTTTGTTGGTACGTTTTGGACGGTCTGTTACAAATACTGAACATGCCCTTTTGAGTCAGAGGGGTGCATGGGATCTCCCAGTCTCTTGCCACCTCATCTTTAACATGGTTAGAAAAGAACGGTACAATAGTTAGCAAGTAAAGCGGTACCATTATTCATCCAGCTTTCTTTGTCTGTGTAAAATGTCTTCAGTGCTCTTGCCTAGGTAGTGAGGGAAGACACAGACAAAACAAAAGAGTCAATGTACAATAAAGCAGCCCTCCCAAGTTGACCCACCCACTTCTGAAAGTGTAATCGTATAGGTCTGGGCTTTCACCACAATGTGTAATGCTGACACTTTTTGTGTTTCAGCTACAGATGGACTTTAAACCAATCAAGTTGTAGCAAATCTTGTGCAGTAGGTGCATAGTACTTTCTTTGCCAAGCTTTGGATCTTGGAGAAGACATCTGACAGACAATACAAGTTCTCATTTCCTGAAGAATCGGGCCCTTTCTTTGCTCATTTGGCTTTTTATGAATTACATATGTTTCCTTTATTAGTCTTAATCATACCCGCTAAATGTTGGGGGAGGAATATATACTATACTAGCATTTGTAAAGAATATTGAATTTCTACCTGACTTATTTTTTTGATGCTTGCTTTATTTAGGAACTTTGTGCTGCCTTTGAAGCCAAAGAGGAGACATATAGGTGTCTAATGCAGAAAGGCCAGCAGATGCTTGCAAGATGCCCAGAATCTGCTGAAACAAACGTTGAGCAGGACATAAATAACTTAAAAGAAAAATGGGAATCAGTACAAACAAAGCTCAGTGAAAGAAAAGTATGTTTTTACATAAAAATAGAAATGTAAATCATGTATTTAAGGATGTTAATGTTCCGTACTTTTATGCATGCATACTTGCTTTATCCTTTAGGTTTAATTCAGTTGTAGAGACAGTTACGCAGAATTAATTGGTATGTTTAGAAAGTACTGGGAAATGGGATTCAAGAAATTGATTATCCATAATTGGGAGGGGGGATGGGTGAGAATGGCACAAGCCCGTTCCATAGAAATATGTTAACTGATATTGATAATGTTCATTTGGGAGGAAGAGGTTTTTTCTGGTTTTTATTACAGTAATTCTAGACATGAGAGAATGAGTAAATTTATTTGATCATTCAAATTTATCTCCTTCTCGGTACAGAATTGTTGCATTAATTTTCCTAGCTTTTATCTATTTTTTACTTTGAATTCCCAAACACTTGGCCTTTTGCCACTTACTTCAAGTGACTGCCTTCTGTTCTAACATAGATCAATAGCATGATTTCACTGATACACAACATACGTTTTCTTGTTATTAATTTCATTTTGCTTTCATTCCTTCACGAAGTATGGTCCATTTGTTCTACCTTAATCAAACAATGAAAAATGTCAGTAACTACGAACAGGGGAACACTCTGTTCCTGATATGTATAAAGCACAAATATTTCAGTTACAACTTAGTTATATTTTAAAGTAAGAAAGCTGGTGTCCCTTAAGGTAACTGTGTAATTTAAGAGTGTCAAACTAATTAATACCCAATACAAGCACCTTCTTGCAGGAAGCTGTAAGGTTGGTGTGCTCAGCTAGGCCAGCAATATGTTTGTTTGAAAATGTCTGACTGTTGTCTCATGATCAAAAAAAATTCTGTATCCAAAATCAGTCTCTGTTCAGGCAACCAAAATGACAATTGGGCTTTATTTAAAAAAAAAGTGGTCTAGGCAAACTTGTTATTTGTTTAGTGCAAGAGAATAGATTTGATTACCTCTTTAAGGCTCTTTCAAGTGCGCTGCCACCTTAGATTTCTGAGATTCTACTGGTTTTGTATTAAAATTGATAAATCCATATGCCCCATTAGGATTCAGTAGTAGATGTTCTAATGTGGAAAATCTTATCTTGATACTAGATGCTGTATTTTCTAGTCACCTATCATATGTAATTTTACTGTTCCTCTTCTATTCATCTCCTTTAATAGGCTCAAATGTAGGCTGTTAATTTAAAGCTCAGAAACTTTTGAGTTGGAAAAATGTTTTGAAATGTTAAACAAAATGCTAAACTGAAATGGTTTCTCCAAAATGCTGAACTAAAATGGTTTACTTGGCTGAAGCTCTGCACAATATCAGCTGCTATTAAAGTATGACCTATCTTTACAGACCAAACTGGAAGAAGCCCTCAATTTAGCAATGGAGTTCCACAATTCACTTCAAGATTTCATCAATTGGCTTACTCAGGCTGAGCAAACTCTAACTGCAGCTTCTCGGCCAAGTCTTATCTTGGACACTGTCTTGTTTCAAATTGACGAACACAAGGTATGTAAAGAAACAGATGTGTAATGTTTTTCTCCCACTCTATGGAGGTACTTCAGCAATGTCCAAATGAACGCTGTAATGCTGGCACTCAGAGGAACATTGGATTTGTTTTAAAATTGCATTTTATAGTCTTTCTTGCTACATCGTTCTTTATCAGACTGGGGTTTTTTTCAGTGTTTACCCAGTGCTTGAACAACATATTCAGAGTAATTTTCTCCTTTTTTTTCCAAGGTTTTTGCCACAGAAGTGAATTCGCATCGAGATCAGATCATAGAGCTGGACAAAACTGGAACCCATTTGAAATATTTCAGCCAGAAACAGGATGTTGTCCTTATTAAGAATCTGCTGATTAGTGTACAGAGTCGATGGGAAAAAGTAGTTCAGCGTTTAGTTGAAAGGGGAAGAGCTTTGGATGATGCAAGGAAAAGAGCCAAACAGGTAATCGGACAACAGCTGTTGTACAGCTCTTTGAACTTAGCTGTAATTACATCCAGACTCTTGAAGAATATGGTGCTTTAAAGCACTTACACTAAACCCAGACTTCCTTGAAACAGACACTGTTGAGTTAGTGGAGCAATTTCTGTGATTCAGTCATAAAGCACTTCATTTGGGAGGTGAAAGCATCATTTTCAGCTCGAGCAGTAACTTCTGTCTGCAATACAGCATAATCTGAAAGAAAAAAGTTACAGTATGGCTTCCAGATGTGTATTAGTGCCATCTGTCCTCAAAAAAAAGTTTCACAATCAACCCCTTATATTTTAAAGAATGTGATGAACCCCTTTCACTAATCTGTGGGAGTTTTCCTTAGTATTTTCTTCCTGGGTTTATGTTCTGCCCTGATTAATACCACTTCCTCAGTCTCTTACGTTAGTTACTAGGCCAATATCCTCTGTGTAGTAAGACACCTCTGTTTGTTTCCTTAAAAACCTGGAGAGTGTTTTTTACACAATTTGCCTCACCAGGGGCTGTTAGTGTTTTTTTCCTTAGATTCATGTTCCCCTGACTGAGGAACATGAATGATAAGATGCAAAATGTGAGTGGAATGTAATCTGTTTAAACATCAATAGGAAATTCTAGCTTCTTTTTATGCAAGTGAACATGTCCATTCAAGATTTGGAAATGTTCACACCCAAACCACATTTCCATGTTCACTGCTACCACCACTCAGATTGTAGAGTAAGAACTTCTCTGAGCAATAAATTAGCCCATAAAGCAAATCAAATGTTACTTCCCAGTAGTTTCTCTTGTGCATTCACGCACACAGCAGTTCTGCAGTGGGATAGATTTAATCTCTATATCCATTTACAGGGCTGAATACAATCAGTTATAAATTCAGGGTAACAAGACAAGGTGTCAAGGCCTGATCCACAGTGCTGAATGATAGGGTCCAGGAGCTTTAAGAGGTTTCTGAACTAGTTTCTTGTGCTTTCATGTGTAGGTAGCCCAGGCAAGAATTTTCAACAGAGGTGCAGAGAAAGAACCAACCAGCTTAGAAACACTCAATCCCAAAGGGATGCCACTTTGCAAAAGCTGGTTGAATCTTTAGTCTTTCCGTGCTTCCTTCCCTGCAGCACTTTTTGTTGAGACAGGAAGGAAGATCAAGAATCTGTTTCTTGCCCGTCAAGATAGCATTTGATACAATGAGAACATTTATTAGCATCGCAGGCAAAATCTTGGGCAGTCGTCCAGACAGGAGTTTTTCCCAGTAATTTACTGCTGTTGTCCCATGCAATAGCTAAGTCCTCTTCTTGCTGTATTTACTATTCCTTACTGAAAATGTAGTAATTTAAATGACCAATATATCAACAGAAGTTACCAATATGTCTCTGAAAGATAAATACTATGTGTGCAGATCATGTACATAAAAGATTGCTAATTTACATGGGAGAGGTGAAGCTGAGTCCAGTGGGCACATGGTTGGGCTAGTCCTCTTTGAGAGACCAGGGAGAAAAGCACACCAAATCTTTCCAAAGTCTGCCAAGTACTTGTTTGGCCTATAGGGAATTCATTGGGGTTTAACATTTTCGGACTGTTTTATGAACCAGTGAATTTTAAAATCCACGCAAATCTCACTTCCCTGCAGTTCCATGAAGCCTGGCACAAACTTATGGAATGGCTGGAAGAGTCAGAGAAATCTTTGGACTCAGATCTTGAAATTGCAAATGACCCTGACAAAATAAAGATGCAGCTCGCACAGCATAAGGTGAGTCATGAGTGATAAATGCAAAGCACCCAGTGGGTGTAGGTAAGTCTATCAGCCTTGTACTGTTCAATTAGCAAAGGGATAGATTTATAGCCTCGCTGCAATGAAGTACTTATTTGCACTAGGTGAAATGATGGGGGGTTACAGGTGGGGACTGGAAAAAAAACTTCTCACAGTACCTGATCTGTGAGGAAATGGTTAACTATGAAGAGGAAGGATATACAGCAGCACAGAAATTAAAAAAAAAATAATACTGTCTCTGAAGAGGTTTTCTTACAGGCTTTTTTCAGTTCTTGAACTACAAATTCACCATCCCATTACGTGGATTGGGACTTTGCTCTTAATGCTACAGGACCACCTCATCCTGTATACATTATCCACTACAAGAAGAATAATCTTGTAGTTTGATTGGCAGTTGCTTTTTATGTCAATGGAAATACTAATTAAATCCTCTAGAAAGTACAGTGACACCATTAGTAGCAAAGCTTGTTTCTCTTCATGGGATTCAAAATTCCAGGACCAGCTTTCCATAAACCCAGCTACTATAGGTGAAAATGTAAAAATTCCCCCGATTGACCTGGCTTTTCAAACAAATAATGATAATTTAAAAGCTCTGTGGTCCCATCAGACACAAAGCAAAAGGAAAGACAGAAGTCTTTACTTCATTTTTACTTTTGTAAAGAGCCTAGAATAATATATTTCTAAGGATCAAGTGGGTAAGTGGTAGAGTCCTCAAGAGACAGACTGTGTGTCAAGATTTATCTTGGTGCAGTTTCATCAGAGACAGAGTACTGAAAGATCATTCATTTTTCTACATTTTGGCATATATTTTCTTCTACTTTTCATATCAGTTTTATTGTTCTCCATATACTCCTACTTTTCATTCTGCACAATATCCCCAAGGGTTTGCATATCTAATTTTTCCCTCTCAGTGTAGCTTCTGATGATTGCTTTTACCTCCGACAAGTTTTGCCATGTATGTTAATGATTGGTTACTGCATCAGTCTACTTTATATTTTTATCATCTCTCACTCTGCATCATGATTTAAGTATTTTTTATCAACCAGGAAAATATCCTTTAATATGTTGAGAGTTGGCTGTTGATTAAGCAAAAGGTTTTACCTATGTTTGCTGTTAAAACTTTTAGATAAAGCCCACGTTAACATTCTGATACGCTAACTCTGCAATTTCAGTTTTTTCTGGGATTGCTGCTCTTGCCAGAATTTAAAGTCAGCAATGAGAATTGGGGAGAGGGGGGAAACTTGCTGTCAAGATAGTCTGTCTTGTCTTCTGACTCCCATCATGTCTTAATCCTTTCAGTCCTCTTTTTTCTTTATATAAAGTTCAAACTTCTCATGAGTACAGTCAACATGTTGTGACTTTGCTTTGAGGTCCTTTCAGGACTCTACTCTGTGCTTCTCCCCTCTTCTGGAATGTTAAACTTGATAATCCTGCTTACTTTTTATACCTGTAGTAGTATGTTTTGTGAGCTCAAGCTTCCTCACATGGATTGGCAGACTCCTCATTTCCGTCAGTGGTGTGTTTACTCCAGCTTCATTTTGTATAAAATGCCTGTAGAGAACAGCTACTTGAGTTGCTTGAATCTCATTTCTCATTAAGGAATGGGGCACAGGGACATTAGGATTGAAACTGGCGATTTGGAGGAAGAAGATGAATGTGTGTGAGAAAGGGGGGGTTTATGAACTTTGTGACTTTAAACTTGTGTGTGTGTCCCCGCAAGAAATCAACTCAATTGTTTTTTAATGAGCTGTCAAACCTTCCAACGCTGCAATGTCCTTCCTCGTATTTTGAGTCTTTTCCTTCCACTCCCCCATATACCCTGTGTGCCTGTCTTTGTCTTTTCTGTCCAGCCTTGAAGGTTTCCTTGCTCCTCTTAGTTAACAATTTTGCTATCTGAACGGAATGTCTGCTGTAAGCAGTAAGTTGGACATGCTCTTTGCCAGTTGTTACTGCCAAAAAAAAAAAAAAAAAAAAAAAAGTCCCTGAAAGAGAAAAGCCAAGATAATGTGTTTTCTCTCTTACTCGTATCTAGTGTGTTGCCAGGGACTTTTGGGGGTTATTCATGGTTTGTTTATCAGCAGTTTTCCCTCATTTTTAGAAGTCAGGAATGGAAAAACCCGTACTAGGTCACCCAATCCATTCCTGTGCTAATGCCGAATGTTCCTTGCAGTACACTTGTATGGACCTGGCTAATTTTATCTGTGTGTTCCCATCTTCCTTAGAAGGAAGGTAGGTAGATGAACAAAATCTCAGTAATTAACTTACCTCTATGCTCCTGGCAGCTTAACCCAGAATCTACTCTTAGTTACACCTCTGTGAAATCAGGTGAAAGTAGATACGGTGTAGTGTCTCTAGTCTCTCAAAGGATGAATTGATTGCAAATTTTTGTTCACCCTTGAATCTGTTTTTCCTGTATGATCCTTCTCTGGCAGCAATTTCATTGTGTTTCCTCGTGCAAACCAAGTAACACTTGGTGCATGTAGTACTACAGTAGTTAACAAACCCCATCAAATAAAAGGAGCACAGACATATTGTTTGTATTGAAGGAACTTTTATAAAAAACTGGTTATTTTCATTTTGAAAATTATTTTTGTTGTACCTTGACAGTGGTGTTTATATTCTTTCTTAAAGTGCGTTTCCTTGTTTAATGTGAGGAAAATGAAAGGACAGTAAGGAAATACTAACTTGCAAAACAAATGTTGCTGGTTTTTTGGGGTTTTTGGCTGATGAATTTTGATTCTCAGTTCTCTCTGTATCCTGAAATAACCTTGAAGTAAGGCCAGTACAGTGCAAAATACCAATCAAGTTTTAAAAAAGGAACCTTGAATCACCCTAGGTAAAGTAGTCACATGGTGTAACCCAATGCCTACCTCCTGCTTAAGACAGCTCCATTCCACCTGAGCTTTCCCTGACATGCATTCACATCTAAAACCAGCAGATGACTATACGGACACATGGGAAAGTTGGTGGAAGAGTTGTGAGCTACTGTGGCACAGGTCGGTGCAGGCAAGCCGGGGACAGCTTGACAGTCAGCGGTGAGGAGCCGTGGACGTGCCAGCAGTGACCCTGAGGAATCCTTGCAATCTTCGTGTGCCTGAGGAGTTACTATGAGTTCTAAGCAGTGATCATTTGCTTGTTGCATGTGATGATACTGAACATTGCTGTGAGAACCAGATGAAAATTTGTTTCAGCAAACACTGAGCAAAACCTATTTTGGCCTAGTGTTTCCTTGTGAGGAAAAAAAAAGAATATTAGATTCCGTATATGAGTTTCCTAGAACAAACTTGTCATTTTTTTTTTTGTAACTGATTTCCTGCTAGCAGTTCATGAAGGTGTAACATAAAATGCTTTAAGCATTGCTAGGATTTAAAAGGTTCTGTGTTGGTTTGCTTTTGTCATTTGGCCATATTCCTTTATTTAATTATTTACTCTGTCAGCCTGTCAACTCCTCTGCGGCATCAGATGAGCTCTGTCTCTGTGTGCTCCTCTCTGCCTGTGAAAAGCTTCCAGAGGCTCTGTGCAGAAGGAGCTGGCAGACAGATGCAATTGCTGTGACACTGTCAGCTTCCAAAGTCCCTGGATCACAGAAACCTGCTTGTGATGATGATTTCCAGCCCAAATAGAGTTTCCAAATTGGATGTCACCTGGCTGCTTCTTGTGCTCATCTATACACTTTTGGAATACAAGTCTTCCCAATTATAGTATGCTTCAATCTTTGGAGGGTTAAGTGCTTCTGGTTAGTGGTTTCCCAGCTTGACCATGCTGAGCTAATGACATGTGTAGCCCTTGTGGTGCTCTACGCTGGCTTGAAATCTTAGTATGTAAAAATGTAGTGTGAAGACTGCTCAGCTCGTGGCTCCTGAAGTAGGAGTTTTGTCATATTCTTCTGACAACCAGGAAGCCTCTTGCTGAAATTTAGGAGTATTATGGTAGGACAGAAATCACTGCTCTCACTAGAGGAGGAATTTTCCAGAAGTTGTTCCAGAAGGTGTAGAGCTATGTTCCCAGAGAGGGCCAAAAAGTAGGGACTCTGCTAGTGTCAAGCTCCATATAATTTCAGGTGCGCTGTGGCACTAGCAGGCTAGAAGTTTTGCAGTAAGCTTAAAATTTTCTTGCAGCAACATTTACTATTCCCATTGCAAATATATTAAAGATTAATTGTGGTCTGTAAGCAGTTAATACTATATGGGTATTTTCTTTTTCTTCCATATATATATAGGAATTCCAGAAATCTCTTGGTGCCAAACATTCTGTGTACGATACCACAAATAGGACTGGACGCTCCTTGAAAGAGAAAACCACATTGGCTGA
This sequence comes from Falco punctatus, assembly GCF_963210335.1. Lineage (NCBI taxonomy): Eukaryota > Metazoa > Chordata > Aves > Falconiformes > Falconidae > Falco > Falco punctatus. The sequence continues at coordinate 18,299,636 of NC_137584.1, forward strand.
TGACAATTTGAAACTTGATGATATGCTGAGTGAATTAAGGGATAAATGGGATACAATTTGTGGAAAATCAGTGGAAAGGTAAATGAAAACCATCCTAATTATTCAGCAGATAAGAAAAACACTTAGGAGAATTCTTCTGGCTTCCATTGTGTAAAAGTAATACTAGAGTCATTAGCTTGTTTGATAACTAGGAGTACCAAAGCAATAAAATACTAGAAGTACATAGTTCCCTGATGGTATGGGGAGTGGACAGATGGTCCTTCTATTTAAAAAGGCAAACAGTGATATAAAGCTCTTAGGTGTTGTAATTTTATGCTGAAAATGTTTTCTTCAAATGTATGAACAATTTAATTTTTGTGGGTGGTGTTTATTTTTTTGTTTTGTTTTAATTTATTTTTCCTCCAGACAAAATAAACTGGAGGAAGCCCTGTTGTTTTCGGGACAGTTTACTGATGCTTTGCAAGCTCTCATTGACTGGTTATACAAAATTGAACCTCAGCTAGCGGAGGATCAGCCAGTACACGGAGACATTGATTTAGTGATGAACCTGATCGACAATCACAAGGTAATTGCAAAAATATTCTTTTTTAATTACTAGACTGCTCTGAAGTGTAGCATTTTAATGCTGTTTTGATTTGGCTATACTGTAAGTTTTAGAAACATGGGATAGTTTTGTAACACAATCATGTCATCAACAATGGAAAGTGCTATAAAACATATGTGGAAGAATACATAATACTGTATTTATGAATATTTTGTTAAAAGTCACAAGTGTGCATTTACAAGTACGGGTATATGGGCAATAGATGCAAAAACTATTTTACTGGAAATCTTTAGGGGAGACAGGGCTTTTTATTTAGGACATCTGCTAACCAAATGTCCAGTGCATTCTTGATGACTACGGCAGCCTTTCAGACCCACAGGGCTGCTGTATATTTGTCGAGAAATGTAGTTGCAGTGTTTAAATTATGCACAAGAGTATATAACGACTGTGGCCCAGGAAGCCTACATTGGCAAGCTACAGTATTTTGTTAGTGAAGTGTTTTTGGAGATGGGAACAAGTAGGAGATGTGGGACTGTGCTTCTGAATCCCAGTTTCTCAGTTCAGTACATCAGAAGAAATGGCTGTTGAAGGTACTGGTGTTGCAAAGGCTACATGCAGTCAGAGCGCTGGAGCCTGGGGGAATTATGAGGTGAAGGTCCCTCTGTTCTTCCACCAGTGACTTCCAGTATACAAATACTGTTCAGTGAGAAGGAGATTTTGTCTCTTACAGAAAAAAGTATTTGGAAACATGGGTTGTCTATAAAAATTTGCCTGAAATATGGTGGAATTGCTTCTGAAATCCCATTGTATATCACAAACAAGTCATAGTCAGTGGCAACAGTATACTGTATCTTCTTCTGAGAGCTTCCTTTATGTAACTGGAGCTTGTTCCATCTGCAAATGTGAACATACGCTCGCATACATATATGAATATCTGGCAAGATCTACAGCCTTACAGTCAGACCCCCAGATGGGGTTTTATTTCTGGTTTTATGATTTTAAACTTTCTCCTTGATTGTTAGCGTTTTATCTGATCTTTTCCTGCCACAGCAATCTTGCACATTAATCAGCATGTCAGATCAATTGCTTTGATAAAGAGTGTAAAACCAGCATGCCAAAGAGGCTAGATTTCACATCCATTGAATCAGGATGGGTTCTCAGGATCTGCCTGACATTTTTCTGCCATATTCCAGTTTTATTAGGATGAGGTAGAGTGTAAATATCTTCATATGGAATCTGATAAGCAGAACTTACGTGTTTTGCATCACTTAGTTGGAGTTACTCTTGACTGAGCTGAACCAGTGTTTCAATTTCTTCTTATAACCAGTAGGTTTTTGTTACGTAAGTATGCCTTAATGAGTTAAACATTTCAAATATATTCGGTGGTGTCTAGGTTTTCCAGAAGGAGCTGGGAAAAAGAACAAGCAGTGTCCAGGCTCTGAAGCGCTCTGCAAGGGAGCTGATAGAAGGCAGTCGTGACGACTCTTCCTGGGTCAAAGTCCAAATGCAGGAGCTAAGCACTCGCTGGGAGACAGTCTGCGCCCTCTCAGTATCCAAGCAAACACGACTGGAACAGGCTCTTCGGCAGGTAGGGGAGTAGTATTGGTGCTACATGTACTTTACGAGAAGCACTGAAAATACCTTGTGGTGCAGTTGCCAAAAACGTAATTTAATTTTCACTTAGTGTCATTATATTTAATTTAATCTCATTCGAAAATACTAATTTTCTTGCTCATGCAGTGCTTACCTTGTCTCTATCCCTTTACCATAGCACATAAATAATACCTCTTAGCATTTATTATTGCTGTTATTATGTCTGTACCACAAATGCAAAGCAAATGTTTCAAAGACCTTACCACCTCGAAAAATCACTGAAGTTACCATCAAGTGTGAAGGGTGATTAAGAACTATGCCCCCTTCATAGGAAGTTAGAGATCTCAATCATATTTATGCCCTTTATGCCTTATTGGAAATAAGCAAATTTGTGTACTGAAATCTTGTTTACATTGGCACAATTACAGTGCACAGTGAAGTACACCGCAGAAAAACCGAAGTTGTCCTGAGTGCACTCAGGAGCTCTCTATGTATGTCAGTATCGGCTGGTACCAATCCCAAACAATTACAGGTCCATCTGTATTGTTTCCAAATGTGAGATAGTATTGATTTACAGCTCTGTGAAGATATATTAGCTTGGGTTGATGCTAGGATGGGGCTTCTGCAAGAGCAATATACCCACTGTGTACAAAATTCCTGCCCTGCTTTTTCCCAGGGTGCTGTGTTTGTCCAGCTCTCTGGTCTTTCAAGCAGGCACAATCCTGAGCTACCTTGAACACCTAACTGTGTCTGACTGCGCCAAAAGGTGGAACTTTCTTGTTTTATCTAGACGTAAAAGGATCAGTCACCAACAGACTGTCAATTAATTTTGCTTAACTAGTGATTTAGGCTATGCAGAAAATGCAGTTCTCATCTCTCCAGCTGGTCCGTGAAAGCACCTCCGTGTAATTTGTCAGCGTAAAGGCATGATATTCTCAACTGAGCTGCAAATACACTATAAATCAGATGGCTAAAAGCATGAACAGGCTTTTAGGCTTCCTATAACTTTTTGGGAAGCATGAGATATTTTTACAGTTATGAAAATGTATACTGTTTATCATTGACTTTTTAATGGAAAGTTAATGTGCCATTACTGCTGCATGATTAATGACTCCAAATGTGGGTTCAGTCTCCTTGTGTAAGCTGCAGTGTGTCTGTCAGGTCCCCTCATGAGTGACCGTGACTTCTTGTATTTTAACAGGCAGAAGAATTCCACTCTGTTGTCCATGTCCTTTTGGAGTGGCTGGCAGAGGCGGAGCAGGCTCTTCGATTCCATGGGGTCCTTCCAGATGATGAAGAGGCCTTGCATACACTGATAGACCAGCACAGGGTAAGCATGAAAATGAAGAGGGTCCTCTTCATCCTAGTAGGTCTGTTAGAGGATAGAATAAAGAAAAGGAGGCATGAACTATCCTGTATAGTCATATCCAGCATATCTTGCAACTGTTTCTATAGGAGCTGGCAGTTTGGTGCCCATACTAGTGTTGGACTGTTGTTTTGAGTCATCTTGGCCTGCTAAGAAAATGATGGGCCTTTCACAAGTTCCAGTAAACATTTAGAGATGATGCAAACCCCTCTGTGCATTATATGCTGCCTGACAATTGTAACAGACTGCTACAGTAGCAAAAGTGTATCTGTCTTAGCACCATTGAGCAAAACAGGGAATGCTTTCCTTTCAAGGCCCTTGGAAAGTGTCAGCAGAATGACGTTGCCATCCATTAACCTTCTGTCATGGTGAAGCAGCATGCTGTCATACTTCACATGCGTTAGGTACTGAAATATTGCAGTGCCGTAGGTACTACAGATACTAGATTATAGGCCATCAAACCGACGTTGCAGTAATGAGATGGGAAAATGTCTAAGTAAGAAGCAGAGAGGTCATATTTTCACTCTCCCAACAGGAGGCTGCAAAGGTGCACACTTAAGCCTGTGCAAAACTCTTGTAAATGTGGTGGTAATAGTACCAAGAATGTAGTGCCCACAAATGTTATAGAACAAATTTTAGGAATAATGGATTTCTTCCTCATTGCTCTAAGAAGGTTATAACAGAACTTACGAAATGGAGAGTGGAAGAGCATTTTGTTTAAATTGAGTTTGGGAATACTATTACGCAGAGGGGTGCGTGCAGAGTATTATCTAATGGTTCTTAATTAAGGAGTTTTCGAGGTACTCAGACTGCAGTGTTTTGAAGAAGTTTTCAGATTTAATTTAGGGCTGTGGAAACTGGGTGCTATTCTTTAGCTGGCAAATATATGCGTGCATCAGCATATGCTGACAAATGTTGGCAGTAGCAACCTGCTGTTTCCGATACAATGGAATTTATCTTTTAGCTGCCTTTCCTCCACATGTGCTTCATCAGTTCCTTTTTAGGTTTTTGATCTTCTCAATACGGAGGAAAGAACTGTCTAAATGAAATCTTATGTCCACTGAAATCATTAGAAAAAAAAAATCTTAAATTTCTCCCTCTGCAAGGTAGATTGATTAACAAAATACTTCTCTACAAAAGCTCAAACTTGTGCTGCCAAAGCTGAAGCATAACTTGGAACCTCAAATCAAAGCAAAACTTATCTCTGGGAAACCCTGTCCAGCTGGGGACAATAACTGCTAGCACAACAAAACCAACCTCAGTGTTAAATATGGCCATACCATGCTTAAATATTTTTAGTAGGCTTTAGAAGATGTCCTCCAACCACATTTTCTTCTTAAAGGCTGAATAATAGAAATACAGAATTAGTCAAGCTAAGACAGATTGTAGCACTGCTGCTTCAACAGTCAATAAGCACATTGAGCAAAATCTTGCTGGAATAAGTTATCTCTCCTCTTAAGCTTATAACATTAGCTTTCAAGAAGAAAAAAAGAAAATACAGGAAAATATAATGTGTGGTATTAGCTTTAAACACCATGTCTGTATTATAATGCTGCAATATTAATATAAAAAAAATGTATGACTATGACATTATATAAATATGAAATGTGTCTTCCTTTTATCACTGTGATTCTTGTAAAATAGTTCTAATGCATCTGTATCCAGCTACATGTTAAAAGGTTTCTTCAGGACGTTGTTTTATGCAAATGGTCTTATCTTTATGCCCAACACTGATTTTTTTCTTTTTTTGAATACTTCACATGATTTAATGAATTCTGCTATCTCAGGCAGAGAGGTTTCTGTCACTCACCAACCTCTCTAGGGACTGAGAGGTGTAGTGGGTTAATGCACTGCATTAGTTAATAAGTAGCATCCCATCTCCTCTCTTGTAAACTTATCTATATCACTGGACTGGCCCAGAGTTAAATACAATTCATATCCTTTGCTGAGGGAAAGCTTAATACGGTGTATGTAGTGTGTCATAGGTTTAAAGATATTCTAGTACAGTTGTGCAGGGAAAACACTGTCATTGTTGCCTGTTTTCCTCCTGGCCTTAGCTTATTTTGGTAATCTCCTTGGCTTTTCCAAAACTATTTTGAACTGAAATACTGCAAGAACTCATGTGTTTTTATGAAAGGACTGTGATTATGACTGGGTCTTAAACTCTGACATTAATTTAAGCTTAAGTCAAAATCAGTTGGTAATAAATAGCTTTAAATACACAGCCTACCTATTCCAGGCTTTTAGAACAAAGTAGAAGAGATTATTTCGTTTACACTTTTATTTGATAATAGTTTCATATTTGCTTTGTAAAGGCACAAGATAATGTCATTATGAGTTGTTGTAGAATTTGTTTTTACAAGGTTTAGGTGATTTTGAATTTTCTAGGATCTGACTTGGCTGATCTTTATTTTCTAGAATGCAGAATAGTGAGACATGGTTCCATTTTGTAGCACAATTAATGATGTTAAAATACAACAAAAAATTCCACTAGGCACTGAGAGATGTTGGCAGTTTAAGGGCACTCACACAGATACACAGACTTACACAACATTTAGGCATAACAAAATAGGCAGAATAGTAAAACCACTGGAGTAATAATAATAACAAAAACTTTTGAAAAATGCAAACTACAGAAGGATGGAAAAAAATCCTTCGTTTTTTTTAGTTGTGTCCCTCTGTCCCACCCACCACCCCACCTGGCACCCAATTCTGGTCCTGCCACCCTTTCCTCTGCCAGACTCTGTAGGAACATCAATGGCTATGAGCTTGGGTGTCTAAAGCTGTAAACATCCTTTTGCTTTTACAAGATTTTTCCCACATGGTAGTGCCTCTGAAAACAGCTGGTTAATTAGCAGTCACTGTCCCTGTTCTTGCTGAGTCTCTCCCCCTCAGCTGCTGAGTTTTCACATGTGTGTTGGTTTAGTATAGCTGCTCCTGAAGTCCTCTATCATCTTGTCTGAGCATGTAATTATAGTTGGACATTTCCAGTCTCTGCTAGGAGCTTGATAGTTTATTATGAAGAATTACTGTAACTGACTGACGCACTAAGTCATCTGAAATGTAGCCAATAATGATTCTAACCATCATATAGTTGATTTACAGTTGATTTTTTCCCTTCTGTTTTGTTTTGGTTTTTTTTGTTTTGTTTTGTTTTTTAAGGGCATGTGTCTTTCAAATATTTACAGTACGGTGGGCTTTTAAGGAGTGGCAGGCTGGGGTAAAGATTTTAGAGCTTTATTTAGTACTTTTGAGTGGAATAGGCTTTTCTAACGTTTTTAATTTTTCTCAGAGAAATTAAATTTGCCTCTTGCAAGTTGAATCTGTTTGGAAGATCAAGAAGCTTGTGACCTTGCAGACTATGCACTCAGATTTCTCTTGCAATTTTTTTCAACATCTCATTGAAATTGTTATCTCTGGTTTAGGAGTTTATGAAGAAACTGGAAGAGAAAAAGGCAGAACTGAATAAAGCAACAGGTATGGGAGAAGCTATCCTAGCTATCTGCCACCCAGACTCCATCACCACCATTAAGCACTGGATAACAATTATCAGAGCCAGGTTTGAAGAGGTTAGTATATGTCAAGCCATCTTCATTGCAGTAGTTCATCTCTGATTGGAACAAAGCTGGCAACTAACATGGCAGTTACACTGGGAGGAAATGATCCAGCTGTGGAGAACTAAACATTTAAAATATCTGCAGTGATGGATGTTAATACCATGCTTCCCTAGGTTTTATTTCAAAACTTACAGGGCTTTAAGAACTAAAGCAGATGGTCAAGCTTCTTTCTTTGTATGTATTAAAGAAGATCCTGCCTGACACTTCCCATGTGAAGAAAGGCAATAGTTTCTACGGAGAAACTTAAAAGTTACAAATGGAAGAAATACAGGGCAAACTTGAAACATTTTCTAATTGCATTAGGGAGGATTTCAGTCCAACGTATTCTTAACCTGGAAGATTTCCAAATGATTTAAGTGGCTACAAGTAGGTCTGAGAGGGTGTACCACACTCCCAGCTGTTAAGGTGGTATTTTCTGTGTATATTAAGTTTAAAAAAACCCAAAATACTGGTGTTAGCAAAGTATGGCTTCAGGAGTGCCCGGGAGGAATACAGACACTAAATCCTATGTGATTCGCTAACTTAATACATATTGTTTGATAAAATTCTTGATACGTTGCTTGAACGTGCTGTTTACTGCATTTAACAGCACCTAATCCTGAATATCTGTGGAAAAAAATGTGTTGAACTGGAATTCAAGTTACCTAGCACCTTTGATAACCAAACACCAACACGCCTGTTTTACATCTGGGTTTACTGTTAGTAGAGTAATTTTAAATACATTTAAAGAATTTCAGATGTGCACATACTCATGCATTGGTTATTTTATTAAGGTCTTAGCCTGGGCTAAACAACATCAACAGAGACTGGCAGGAGCTCTGGCTGGGCTTATTGCTAATCAGGAATTGCTGGAAGCCTTGCTGTCCTGGTTGCAGTGGGCAGAGACTACACTTACTGAAAAAGATAAAGAGGTTATCCCCCAGGAGATTGAGGAAGTTAAAGCACTTATAGCTGAACATCAGGTAAGGCTTGTTAAGTGACATGCATCCTACATATTCCACAGATGGTGCTAACGTCTCCACTAGGCTTCATAATCAAGTGTGAATGTCCTTAGCTATTTTTTCTTCTAATAATCAAGTCCCTTTTCCAATACTCAGTTGTGTGTTTTGTATGCATATGATGTGCTTGTAGTTTATTCAACACAGAGGTAAAAAAAATGAACAAAAATTCAGTGCCACGTTATTCTAAAAGTAAGCCTACAGCTCCCCATAGGAACAAGGATAATAATGATTCTTAAAACCTCACATTAAATATATGATAGTGCTGCTGCCTAGTGTTGCAGTATGGCTTTACTGATTGGATTTAAAAAATATGTTTATGAAGTGCCAGAAGGAGCTGCTGGTGCAGTGAATGCTCATAGACTTAGCCCAGCTTACACACCAGAGCTGTCTGTCTCACTTCTATGAACTGCAGTCTGAACAGCAAGGAACATCTGAGTACTCAGAGTCAAAATTCTGTCATATGTCACCTCGCCATACACAGTTGATAAAGGAGTTTGACAGACTGCTTTTTAGATTTAGCCTTCCTTTAACAAGCAGGCCATAGTGGTCTTAAAAGCTTATACTCCCATTTTTTTGTCACCTACCAAACCTTTATCTATGTTTTTTTTGTGAGGCTGGCATTGTAAGAGTCTTTCTGTGTCATTCTTGTAACGTTGGCGTTTTGCTATTGTATGTGTTTTTTCATTCCTGTGATCACTTTTGTGTATTTTAAATTAAAACCACCTCTGTCTGACTGCAGACATTCATGGAGGAAATGACCAGAAAACAACCTGATGTGGATAAAGTTACAAAGACTTATAAAAGAAAGGCACTTGAACCCAGTCCAGTACAATCTCATATTCCTGTCCTTGATAAGGGGAGAACAGGAAGTAAGTAATGAAGTCTTTCGGGCCAGGTTGCGCACACCGTTGCTCTGTCTATAAAGATAACAGATTACTAATAATCTAATAGATTTGATTAGCTTCTAGTGGAACAGGGTGACATTCTCTTTGCTGATTTTCTAATTATCTCTCATTTTTCATTGTGAGGAAATTTCCCATAGCAGACATGTATTTTTAAATTTTGACTATACCTCTTGAATACCTATTTTTAAAGTGTGCAACCTTTCACGTGCTGTTAAACTTCCAAGAGTGTTCATGTGGTAAGTCTTTGCAAATCTACTATTATCTGAAAGTACAAGCAACTTCTTTTACATAAAGATGTAGAGCCCAAATTTTGCTCCTACTGATTATGAAATTATATGGATCCAATTAGAAAGTGTATTCAGTGAAGTTGAATGGAAAGTGAACCATCAAGTGATGAAATAGCTTTCTGTATTTTTAGGTGTACTTACTCGTTGTGTTTTATACTTACCCATACGTGAAACCTGCTTCTAAAGTCAGGTTGTTTACTTTGCAACTCTCTGAGGGATTTGCAAAGATTTTATATAACCTTTGAAGCTTCACTAGTGCAGCTACTGCTAACTGCTTCTGCTAGACGAAAGGTACTTTAACCACCATCGTCCTTACCCAGCAATGGTGGATAAAATTAAATAAAAATCCCATTAGATGGAATCATATCAGGGTATGGGCTCATTTGGGACAGGAAGGAGTAGTTTTAGGAAGGTCAAGTACGCTTCATGTGAATGTTTTTGTTGGAATCAGGTGAGACTTAAACATTTTACTATGTTTTGACAGGAAAGCGTTCCCCAACACCAGGCATATATCCATCAGCAGCCCAGACGCAAATCGAAACCAAGAATCCACGGGTAAACCTTTTAGTCAGCAAATGGCAGCAAGTCTGGCTTCTGGCCTTGGAAAGAAGAAGAAAACTTAATGATGCTTTGGACAGACTTGAAGAGGTCAGAAAAGGACTGTACAGAATATACATACTTTTTGCATACTGTTGTTACCATAGATTAAATTGCCAATACTGTAAATACTGTAAACAATTTCCATATTTGTTGTACTATATTGTATAATAGAGTTACCTGAAAACACTGTGCTTTAACGTGCTTTAAAAATGTTTATATAGGTCCTCAAAGAACCAGTTACTCAAAAGAATGCAGATGGTATCTGTCTCATTGATTTTTCTAGACCTATTTCAACTGAAGAAAGTTCTTTCTCTTTTTTTATTAAGCTGAGAGAATTTGCCAACTTTGATTTTGATATTTGGAGGAAAAAATACATGCGATGGATGAACCATAAGAAGTCTCGTGTGATGGACTTCTTTAGGAGGATTGATAAAGATCAGGATGGAAAGATAACAAGGCAGGAATTTATTGATGGAATTCTGTCTTCAAGTAAGTTTTAAAATTAACTTAATGTTGACCTTGGAACAAACATCTCATGAAGTCTGTCTATATAGTGTGCCCTATGCAGTTTATTGCGTTATTAGGTCATAATTTCCCTATTGAAGTCATTAATTATGATTAATTTAAACTATAATTATTTTACTTGAAAATATTCCTAGATTCTAGAAACTCTTTCTAGTTCTTTTACATTATGAATCAGATTACAAATGTCACATTTATATTATTGGCTAATTTATAGTTTACAGGACTTGGATCTTCATTCTCACAGTACAGTAGCGACTTCAATAATGACTTTTCATTGATCAGTCAGAATAGTAAAATGTACATTATAAAACCAACACATAATTTTCAAAATAATTTCATATGATCATGGGATTTTTATTAAAGAACTTACATTGAATAGTTTCAATTACTGAAGGAAGCCACTGAGTTTCTGAAACTGTTGTTTACATGAACCATAAATCCATTGCATCTATAAAGAGGATCAAAATGTCAAGCAACCAGACTAGGAAGGGACTTTTCCTAGCTTTCCTGGTGGGCTGGTATTCCTTGGGTATGCGCAGTTGGTGGTAACATTAAGGTTTCTACATCATGTCTGTGTGTGTGATCTTGTTTCCCTTTAGCAACTGACTCATAACAGATAAGGGCCTCCTACTTAAAATAATCCTTTATCTTCAGATCATGAAGAGTTTTGCTTTGAGCAGTGAAGATTCAGAACTGGGCTGCTTTTAGCATCTCATGTTAAAGTTATTCAGTAGGAGAATTTTGTAGTGTATGTATTTCCCCCTGCTTTAGGAAATGCAGTAATACAGTCACTACATATGGATGTCACTGTTTTATGTGAATTGACAGAAGTTGATGAAAAAAACCTGACACCACCAAGAGGTTAAAACAGCTTACTCATTTAACTCAGTATCAACTTCTTGTAACTGCTAAATACTCATGATACAGGCCCTGTTCACCATCTTGAAATTGTCTTTGACCATTACATAGAGAAACTCTTCATGGATTAATGTTCTGCTGCTGTGAACTTATCTAAAGAAGGATTTCACAAAATAGCATGCATGTTTTTGCAGCGGGAAGGCCTTGCATTCCAAATTTAATTAGCAATTCTCACTTGACCTTTCTTCATTAACAATTTGTCTTGTTCATCTCTGGTATTCTATGCACTTTGAGCGTCAAAATGTTAAAAAAAAAGCCAAAACACACATATATCTTACAGTTTAATCTGTGCTTTTGCTTCTGTATCTCTTCAAGCCCCACTATGATACTCAATTTAATCCACTATCTAGGTAACACTGGAGTTCCAGGTGTTTTTTCAGAAAGATTTCTTCAGTCTTCTAAATGTCCTTGTTTTTTTGATAGGCATTATCTGTCACCTAGTGCCTAAAAACCTTTTAATATTTGTGATAAAGCCTTTCATTGTAATAGGATTGAAAATCCAAAAAACTTAGCTTTTGTTGCCTTTTTCTTACAGAATTCCCAACAAGCAGACTTGAAATGAGTGCTGTTGCAGACATTTTTGATAGAGATGGTGATGGATATATTGACTACTATGAATTTGTAGCAGCTCTTCATCCAAACAAGGATGCATACAAGCCTCTCACAGATGCTGACAAAATTGAAGATGAGGTACATTCTCTGCTTTCTTAGATTGCTAATTCTGTTCTACTGGGGTCACGTTCTTTAATAATGAATTTTATTTTCACTACTATATAATTTGATGTTTACCAGGTACAAAAATCTTTAGGCGTATGATACTTGCAGTAAAGTAATTATCCAGTTGTGGTTTTTTGCAGGTTACAAGGCAGGTAGCCAAGTGTAAATGTGCAAAACGGTTTCAAGTGGAACAGATTGGGGATAACAAGTACAGGGTAAGTTTTCTAAGGACCTTCTTAGTTCTTTCAGCTTAAAGATTCTCCCTATGACACGGTTTATGCAAGGAATTGGGCTATATTCATTTGCAGGTATTTGGTGTGACAATTACATGTTTTCTTATTTAAGCTTGTCTAAATTCTATGGGTTTGACTTGTTAGGAAATGCAGGCGAAAAATATAGGGAAATGCTGCTGCTTGTATTTATTTTTGCTGAAACTACTGAAACTGTTTTCAGTCTGGGAATTTTTAAAAGCTAACTGCATGTATACACACATGCTTGCATGTATAAAACAGCTCCTTAAAAGCCAGTGTCTTTGCCTGGATATCCAAAGTGTTTAAACTGCAGCTGATTTTCTGTTAGTTTAATAAAAAGTGACTGATATTTTCCTGTTGTATTGTGTCATACTTCAAAAATCTTTTACCAAAGTGTATTCAATCACTTCTATCCTCCCTTGTCATTTTATTGGAGCATACTGATGCTTCTGAAGTGTTGTTAGATATCTGCAGAATGATTTTAGAGACAGAAAAATAAATATCACACTGTAAAGAAAGATCTGCTACCCCTAGGTTCATTAACCAGAACAATTTCAGATGAAATATGCAGTATTTGATTAAGAGATTACTAAATACTTGTACATTATTTTAAAAGACCACAGAAACTGCAATGGGAAGGAAACAAAAGGCCTTGAAAATTTTCCAGGATTCAATCTCTGGATGGCTAGCTACCTGCTCATCTCTGAAGTAGATAATTGATTTAGAATGTCTAATGTGTTAGTTTGCATGTGTTCTAGAGTCATATAGAGAATTTCCTGTTAACTAATCGTTTCTTTCTTCCATTTTTCATTTCTTATCAGTTCTTCCTGGGAAATCAGGTATAAACCAGTGGAATGTGTTATGAAGTTTCTTTTTTTCTTTTTTTTTCTTCCTTTTTTTTCTAACGCATAGTGATTTAAGCTTGCAATGGTCAGTCTTTTTGCCATCCTTTCATCCTCAGCTAATTCATTGCTGGTCAGCTGTGATATTTCTTTTAATATTATGGAGCATTCCTTGTTTTAGAATCCCTCCTCTTCAATCTCTCACCTGCTTTCTTTGGCCGTTTTCCTCATTAAGGAGATTACTTTTAAAGGAACCAGATAACGGTCAGCAACAATTCACATAGTAAAAGATCTTGAGCATTTAAACTGCAGTTTTAGAACCACTGTTACCAGTTTTCAGTCTCCTAGTGAAATGCCTCAAAATTTGTGTTGTATTTTTTAGGCTATCAGATTAAAGGCTAGTCACAGTAAACAGATTCCAGTATCATATCACTTATTTCTTGCAAATTAGGCAAAAAATACTTTCATTTTCAGGGACAAAAAATAGAATCCCTATGCAGTCAAGCAGACTCGTTAAGAACCTAGTTGATTGTTGGTGTTTTATGTACTAACACAGTGAATCATTAAATACATATTTTGAAAAGAGGCAAAAGAAACTTGTTCTAGTTAGACTACTCCCTCTCCTAAAGTGTTTTCAAAGAGCCATGGCAAGTCTATAATGTATTGGAGCTATGTTTAAGAATAATTTGTGTCATTTTGGTCACCAATCAGTCATACTTCAGCGGCACCATTCAGTGGTACAGGGAGGAAACGCTAACTAGTGCTTACTTACTCCTTACTACTGATACGCAGCCTCCTAAAGTGTTAAGTCATGCTTGCCTGGTGAGAATGGAAATACCTTATGCAAACCAGATCCCATTAGTATCTTATTCATGTACTTATCAAGGCAATTAATATGTATGATACACTCTGGGTATGCTAGTGTTAACAGTATTAGCCACTTTATATCTAGAGATGTTGAAAGTGTAGTTGCATTCTTATTTACTGGCAGAGCCTGGTGAAGTATAGAAGAATATCCACAGAGTGCAGTGGATAATCTTACCGCATGCCTCAAGCAACGTATCTAATAATTTAAAATGTTTTCCACATATAGAACAAGAACAAGGCTCATTTGAAAAGACTGTTTGAAATTATGTAAATCCTCTTATCTGCCATCTGTACTCTCAGATCTGGTAAAAATACAGCATTTTGGGGGAGTGTCTAACTTACTGATGCAGAACAACATCACAGTAAAAAGCACCTACAGCAAGTTAGCTGAGGCTTCTCTAGTGATGGTGATGTTATATGGTTATTGTCAAGAACAGGCCTTTTTGTAGCTTAAACTAGACTTTCTTGACTTTTTACCTCTGATTGTTTGAAACTGAAATTTTGTTCAAGGGAAGTTGGTATTCAGACTGTTTCAAGAAGGAAACGGACTGAGTTACCATTAGGAAGAATGCCTTGATAGATACCTGTATTACTTCCCAGGAGTTCCACTGTCTGAATTAACCACAGCCTAGGTAGGCAGTTTCCAAAGGATACTGTATCTGACACTTGGTGTAGTTGTCTGATGGGGTCTAACTGAAGAATTAAGCTGAGATGGGAGAAAAATAAAGAAAAGAACAAAAGATAGTATCTTTAGAACCTTTAGAAAAAAAAATCTATGCAGAAACAAGCCAATAAAAATAAATGGCATCAATTTGGATTTTTTTTTTAAACTTTGGTCTCTCTATATATATTAGTGTTTTGTTCAGCACATATTGAATGCATTATTAAAAAAGCCCTTAAAAATAATGCTCATGTGAATGTTCTTATTTATAACAAAAAATACTATTGAATTAAGTGACGAGCTTTGCTTTTGTTTGGTTCCTAAAAGTAATATTCCTTTAAACTTATTCTCTCTTCTTGGCTTAAGTAGTACCAAACAACTAAAATCATTTAACAGGTAGGGAGCACGTTTGTGTGGTTTGCATTTAAAGCATTTCAGTCCTCTCTGGAGCAAGTAGGTACAGTTGAACTATGGCCAGCCTTCTTCAAGCGTCAAAGATTGTCCCAAAGAGGTGTATTTGACTCCTGTTGGTTTCAGTGAGTGCTCTGCATGTTTGCGTGAGAGTGCCCACTGGGCTTGGCCTGATGATCTGGTATCAAATATTTTAGTGGCATTGGCTGAAAAGTACTGAATTCTTCTGGTTAGTTTTCATGAGATTGTGGGGTCAGCATTTTGGTCCTGTTTCCTTTGATCTGGATATCAACGGAGATACTGCATACAGGTTTTGTTATACTGGTTTCAAGAGCAAAACATATATTAGGCCTGGCCATCATCCCAGAGGAAGAATGGGCTGGTACAAGAGTTAGTATGAAACAGGTTTTTGTGCATCTCCGAATTGTGAGGAACTTCAGTGTGTAGACAGAGGAGTGACAAACAGTTTATAATAAAGGACAATAAAGATAGCTATCAATCATTCATTGCTTCATGTTCCCTCCCCCATATGCACCTCGCCATAGGTGAGCAAGTATCAGTGCTATATCTGAAAATATCCCTTATACTGAATCAATTGACAGAACTGTGCAACACTCATAATGCATTGAATTTCCAGCCCACATACTGATTGCTTAAAGCGATGCTACCTTCCTTTCAGCTGGTATTATTAAAATCTAGATGGTTGCAGAAGAGAGTTTACTTAAGCTTTTAACAGTGAAATAATGCAAATAGGTCTTCATTAATGTGCACAAATGCAGATCGTAACTAATTAAATAATGTGTTACTAATTTTGCTTCCTTTATGAGCTCAGACATTTTAGAATCAAGCATAAAATTAAACTTGAGATTCTTTCTTACCGTCCTGCCATCTCCTTTGGATTAATGCAGCAGCATCTGATTTGAAATCTTAACAGCTTTAATAATCTGCATAAATAAATCTGATAATTTTTTTTTAGCATTTACTAATAATAAATATAAAAATAAACTTTTTAAATTGATCTTTAACCTATCAGTGTTGAATAGCATCTGAATGACTGAGAACCTCAGACAGTTGTTTGATTTTTTTATTGCAGTTTGGTGACTCTCAGCAACTGCGCCTTGTTCGTATCCTAAGAAGTACAGTCATGGTTCGTGTTGGAGGTGGCTGGATGGCACTCGATGAGTTCTTAGTGAAAAATGATCCTTGCAGAGGTATGTAACACAACTGTTAAAATGGACATGTAGATAATTATTTGGATACAGTCACTGTTCATTGTCTCACAAAGGAGATAGAATTGTTTAAAATGCCAGTTCTGTAAACATCATCTCACTAAATGTCATGTAATGATCTGTTTTTTTGTGAACTTTAAATACCGTGGTTAAGATCCTCTTCAGTTGCCCTGATGTACGTCTAGAATAACTGTGGTGTCTTCCTGTGCAGTTCCTCGGTGTTAGTGGTGTATTTAAGAATTGAATGTAGCCCAGACAGAGCTTATGGCACGTAAACTGATTGTGTAACCTGCCAGAAATAGCACACCGAAATGTCCAATAAAACCTTCTCAGCAAGAGAGTTTTAAGTCAATAAATCAAAATAAGGCAGTTGAAGAGTAACACCACCACCACAAAAAACTTCTCCGGCCAGTGGCTGTGCCCAGGCTTTCAGTTTCTGCTTTTGTAGCCCTGCCTTTTCATTGGCATCCTCCCCAGAACCACGTTGCAGAGCCCTGAGCCCTGTACAAAGCAAGTGGAAAATGCTGTGGTCAGGAGGACTTTGTGCTCTGGTGAAGCAGGAAGCGCTTTATCACTGTGCCCTCCAGGGCATTGTATCCAATGCATTGTTTTCTCAGTACACAGCAACGTAATGGCATCTTAGTTTGTTGGAAAGCCTACTTCCTAGGGGGAGGGTCGGCTCTGCCTGGCACTGTTCATGGAGGAACAGCTGGTGATAGGAAAGAAGCCGTTTGTGAAGGGAGTGGGGGAGAGACAAGTCAAATAGTAGCCCAAGTAATAGAATTGCAGAAAGTGTAATAATGACTGTGAGTGAGCTGATGGTCTATAACTAGGTAATTCTGTCCTATTAACTAGCAGCATTAAATTTTCTGTGTTTTTACCTCTTGGGTTCTGTAGAATCACAATCAATATTGTAATAGTGTGAGAACAGCACAGAGGAGTTCAGGGAGGCAAGTGAGCTAGTGAAGACAGAGACATCAACTGTCCCGTGGACCTTACTCCAGTGTCAGCTATCACAGCTTCTGCTTTGGGACCAGGATTTCTAAACAGTTTGAAACAGAACTTGAGAGGGTGAAGAGCTTCTGTTTGTAGCAGTTGTCGTTCTAAGTCAGGGATTTCAATTCCAAAAAGGAGCTACCACAAAATCCTGTTAAATCCAAAAAGAAACTACCACAAAACTGCATTAGTTAAGGCCTAGAAACCTTTGTCTACAGGCTTAAAAGGTACCCATTAAACTTCTTGTCATAGTATCATAAAAGAACTGTCATAACTTTGTGATCATATCTGTGTGTTTTTCAGAAGTATTAAAAAATTGTCCTTTTGCTTACCAACATACTGCGTATGTTGTTTATAAAGAAATGTAGTAGTAATGCTACATTTGTTGGTGTTGAACCGTAGGTCTAACTGAAATTTAGCACCTGATTCTGCATCTGCTACTATAGGAAAGTCATCTTTGCCTGCAGAGCTATCCTTGCATTATAGCCTTCTGCCCATATTCCTCAAAAGTGCAGGGTAGTGAAAAATGAAATGTGCCTCAAAATACCATACTTCATTGAAGGGTTAACTTAGTTTTGATGTATCCCAAACATTTTTCTCAGGCCTATTGACAGGTAGGCTGTTGCAATTCCTGCTTGGCTTGAAACTGAGAGATACAATACTTAATAACTATCTAATTAATTTACTGGAATTCCTTATCACTGCTCTCAGATTAAGAGTCCTTTGGAACTTTATCCCCTGTTCTTTAATAAACTTTGTGTTCTGTGTATCTGTATAGTATTTGCTGTAGTACTTGATCCCTTTTTCACTGAAATACATGAGCAGATGAGTAAGTCAGCACAGCGGGTGGAAAGGAATACTGATCTCTATAAAATCATCCAGGCGTTAGACATTGTGGATTGGTACCTAATTCTAGTCACGTTGAAGTCAGTGATGCAGAACAATCATTAATGTCAGTGGTGCAGGTTCGGGCTTTTCCTTAAGCACTTCACGTAGTAAATATGGTTTTCTACCAAAGGGTTCTTGTGTATTTAGATAAACCACGTGTCAAAGAACTGTTGTCATAAACAGCTTTAAAAGTATTGGACCTAGTTATATAAAATCATTTTGGCTTATATTACTTCTTTATGTTAGCAGATAAATACTGTTGTTACAATAGTACACCTGGGACTGCAGCCAAGTCTGTCCAAGTGCTATGTACCTTTTGCCTAGGAGACCTTTGAGAATTCACCTCGGAGTACTTAGAGACAGCTTTTGCTCTGAGTCCTGTCTTTTGGCCTGGTGCTCCCAAGTCTCTTGCCTATGCAGCTGCTGTACTTGATTTCTTCTCCTGCTAACGATTTTCTTTAATGTGACCCATGTCCTGTGTCATTTTTTCTAGTTCATCATCACGGGAGTAAAATGTTACGTTCGGAATCAAACTCTTCAATTACCACTCAGCCTACTATAGGTTGGCAAACCCCTCTCTTTGTCTCCTCCTCCTCCTCTTCTCCTTTCTCTTCATTTTCTTCCCACTTTTAAAATATATTTACTTTTAACAATATGCTTCACCCATCACATTTGGCTTAATGTGTTCCTACATGGGCTGATGCTTTGCAGACTAATTTTTTTGACACGCTTGAAGAGTGTTTCAAAAACAATTGTCATTCACACTGACACAGTTAAATACTAATGTGTCATGCATCTATTCTTGCAGAACATTCTTTCACATGTGTGTTTGTATGTGTGTGTGAGTGCTTAGCCACCAATTACCTCATCATAGTTTGGATTTTATGTTCCTCATTGCATGTTGCCAAACTACATAACTTCATAGTTTTCAATAAATATATTTGCTGCTTTCCTGTAATTTGTACTGAGCAATTTCTTCTGGAACGTCCAAGCAAGTATTATTTATTATGAGTAGCTGTAGAGTTAGCAAAACTGCTCATCAGGTTGTGCCTATTTATTAGTAGATGATTGATTAACAATGATTTAGCACATTGAGCATTCCATTATCACACTGACTTCCTTTGACAGTGGTTCATTCCTGCTGGCATAAAGTATTAGAATAAGCGAGTTCTGCACATAACTCTTCTGTGTCCAAAATAAATGCATTACACAGTAATGCATTTTATTTACTGTTAAAGTGTGTTGGAGTTGGCATGGCAGAAATGACAATAAAGAGCCTTGTGACAGTTTTCGTATTGGACTAAATGGACACCTTTCTTTGCTTCAGCTAAAGGGAGGACAAATGTGGAGCTGCGTGAAAAGTTCATTTTGGCAGATGGTGCCAGTCAGAGCATGGCAGCTTTCCGACCAAGGGGCCGTAGATCACGACCCTCTTCAAGGGGTGCTTCTCCCAACAGATCTACTTCTCTGTCAAGTCAAGCTGGCCAGGCAGCTGCCCCACAGGCAGTTGCTACAAGTACGCCAAAGGTAAGGAGAAACGTACAAAACTGCACTGGTTAACAAATGGGGACAGATTTCTTAATATTTTTTTTCTTGCTCCAACAATATCGGTGCTTTCCCTAGCTGACAGGGGAGAAGTATCACTAGTTTTATTTCATAGTCTGGGGACGATCTGAGACATCTTTTCAGTGTATTTCCTCTACTGCTTGTTTGTGATACGGGAATAGAAGAATTCTTCACATTTAAGGTGCCACATGAGCTATCCGGCAATTTGGGAATTGCTCTGAAAGAGCACTGAATTTCCATGTCATTTGAAAAATAAGCTCTGTCATCTTTTAATTTCAGAACATTTGTCATCAACTCTTTCTGCTTAGTTTTTATTGCTGCTATGATACTTGATCTTCCTGTGAAGGCCTGGGTATCCTTCTCCATGGCATTGTTTTCCATCTGCTGTCCTTCATATTTTGATTTACCATTGTTTCATACAGACGCCCCATCATTTAACACGCAACTATGGTAAACCATGGTTGACAAACAGCAAAACGTCAACTCCTTCTAAGCCACCAGAATCCTCAGACTATCAAGGGTCATCTGCAGAGGTACAGTAAGGACAGAGATCCTAGTCTAATGACCTTCCTTCACTAAAACTGTCACTTCACTAACAGCCACTAGAGTTTCAGTGCTTCAGAGCTGCAACATCCTTTGCGTATTAATGCATCGTCTTTATTATAGACCTTTGTGAAATTATGCCTCAATGAATTTATGTTTAAAGTGCAGATGGTTAATAAATCATAACAGTATGCAGTGAACTGGTTGAGCAAATGGGGAAAAGTACTTTTTTATTAATAAAGCAGTTCATACACTTTGTAGGTTTATTTCCTTAAATTGTTTACTTTGAGTTCATAAAGTACTGTAGTATTAATCAACTGCAGGAATTAGATTAATAAATCATGATCTCCAATGCAAAACCACAAAATAAAGAAATACCCAATCACTGTGAAGATGATAGCGCAAAAGGCTGACTGTGATACATGAATCTTTCCAACAACTGAAAGTTTTGTTTAGGAGGGTAGTGACCAATTGTTGCTCTAATGAGAGAGCTATTTGATGACTTAACAGGAAATGAGCTTTGGTCTTATTTCCAGCCCATGACTTAGATCGAAATTGCTAGTATAGTAATTAGGATTGTGCCGGCAGTTAAGCTGTACGACCAAAATTTGAAGGGGCTTGGAGCCAAAGTGTCTCCTCTAATGTCATTACAGTCAGTGAAAAGATTGCAGCTGGATCAGGCTGTAGGATCTCACTTGTAGGAGTTACTCTTGCCCTGGGCTGGACGGAGGCCTCAGTGAGGGGAACCTTGCGCTACCATCAGCTCTGCTGTATCTGCTTATCACAAATCTGCATTTGATGCTTATTCGTGTGACACCTTCTGGTGCTAAGTTGGTATGATCTTGGTGTGGCATTGCTCAAAGATGCATAACAAACTTTTCACTCCCTTCTCCTGTGTGAGTGGGTACGTTACATGTGCACACTGCAGGTGTGTGGATGTACACAGCACTTCAAGCACACGGGGCTGTTGCTTAGAATAATTAACAGTAGCACAGAGCTGAGTCAGTTGTCAGTTTCTAATATATTTCTGTATTTTCTTTCATCTCTTAGCTGGTAACTGAATTGTAAGATTAATTGATGGTACTTTAAAGGCTTTCTAGACACGGTAAGGTGGTGTTTTCACTGAATTACAGTGAGATTAAAGCAATTTGCATTGATTTCAAATGGTGGTACTGTATTTCTCACCTGCTCTTACAACTGCTAGTAGTTTCAGCAACTTTCGTTAATGTAAACCACCATGGTTTAAGATTATAAATGGAATGAGTAGGGTGCGGTAGGTTGCGGTGAGTTTCTGAGGCATTTTGCCCGAGAGCGCAGTGATTTGTTTTCTATGTAGACTGCATTTGGGTTTAGGGCAAAACTGAAGAACAAGCTTGACCTCTTTTTCTTCTTGCACCAGTGATTCTATCCCAACGCCTTGCCCAAAGTGCAGCAGCTTCAGTGGAGGTAATGGAGAGTGTTCCCTTTCTCCTTAGCCTCCCAAGCAGTCTCTGTGTAGGACTGATTTCCAGGGTGTGGCTGGCTGGATGTTAAGCATTTGTACTTGGCTTTAAAGAGGGTTTAACATTGTGACCATCCCTGTCAGAGCCAGCAGATTTTCCGCTCTGTAGCATCTCAATGCTCTTTTGTTCAGGTGTGCCAGAAGTGGTCCAAGCTGGCAGCTGCCAGGCACACTCCTGCCAGGCCTCCGCTCAGTGCTTAGCTCTAGGCAGCTCCCAACACGCTCCTCTGGATCTTGGTTTTCAGTACCTAGTTCTACAGCATCGTTGTCTGAGGATCAAAGGCACAGACCAGATCCTGGGATCCAGGCTGCTCAATGTGCCGCATTCATCACTGCGGTGTTTGTTGTTCCTTTTGGATACCTACTTAGTGTTTTTATGTTGTGGAAATGAATACGAATACTGTAGTTTTCCTCTTACTTGCATACACCTCCTGTCTAGTGTGCTACGTGTGTTTTTGAAATGTGAGGATTTAATTCTTGTGGCTTTGAAAGAAATCTTCCCGTCTGGGGCGGATTGTAAATCAATACTCCTTTTATTTCAGAAATGAGAAAGCAGGCAGGGTAAGATGGCAGAGACATTTCAGACAATATATTGGCAACAGGAACTTTTAAAATTAGCCCTATGTCTCTTTTTCTGCTTTTTTCTAGCAGAAGGTTTTGAAACTTGATAGTTTTGGTTTGGTTTCAAAATATTTATAAAATTGAAACAAATGTATTCACCACCTACAACCACAGTCAGAATGCTGGAAAGTCAAGCTATGCAGACATAAAACCTCAACTACTTGTCTCTGTTTAAGTCATGTATGTACCATCAACTAACCTTACTTGCTCGACTAATTATAAGAAGGTAGCATTTTTCTTTCTTCATATGCATTGAAATACATACAAAGAACTCTA
This sequence comes from Falco punctatus, assembly GCF_963210335.1. NCBI lineage: Eukaryota > Metazoa > Chordata > Aves > Falconiformes > Falconidae > Falco > Falco punctatus. Next base: position 18,322,361 of record NC_137584.1, read on the forward strand.
AAATGTTAATGTCAAGCAGACTGTTAAAGCGATTCTTTTTGTTGTTGTTTTACATTTGAATTACTTCAAATACTAACTGCTCAAGGAATGTTCAAAACTTCACATCATGAAAAATATCCATAGTGACTCAAATCATTTTTTCAGATTCACAATGAATGTTTTTATGATGATCATATTGCAGGCTATGTACTACCGAATACCAGGCCTTAACCTTCAGTAGTCTCAATTGGAAAAACCTTCTTTTTTGTGTTTGTTTCGTTTTTTTCTTTTGCATAGGGAACACCGATTCAAGGAAGTAAACTCAGACTGCCAGGATATCTGTCGGGAAAGGGCTTCCACTCTGGAGAAGACAGTGGCATCTTGTCAACAGCAGCTACCAGAGTCAGAGCTCAGTTTGCAGGTGTGTGTCTTGACTTCAGAGCTTGATCTACTGCTTGCTTCATTTTCTACCTGAATACTTAGGGTCACGTTAGGCTGTGAGGGAGATGTCAGAAGAATGGGAAGAAGTGAAAATCCTAGTGTGTGTCCACATTAGTGTTGCCATGGGGGCACATAATCATGATAATGGTCCTCCCTCCGTTCACGTGCTTGCACAGCAGGTACATTCAACTCTGGATGTGCAAATTCATGACTGCAAACCACCTTGACAATGATATCTCCAACGTATTTGCCTAAGGCACTAGAGAAGAAGCATTTACTTAAAAAGAAAGGGTTTGGTTGTTCCCTGTATTCAAGTTAAGCTCAGCTGTGATGGAGCAGAAGGATCACTTAATCATGAGCAGCTGTAGATGACCTTAGTAATGGAATATCCCACAGAGTTTTTTAAAACAGTATATGAAAGTAGAAAGCAGTGAAGCTTTGCTCTTCTAGGATCCTCAGAGCAGCTTTGTATAAGGGAGAAGGCTAGATGGTTAAACAGAAGATAGCTCTACCGGCTTTTCCTCACATCTTAAGCTCTGCAGAGCATACTGGGCAGTACTGGAAAATCCTGTTGAAGGAGTACGTGTCTTATAGGTGATTTGAAAAATGAGCCACCTAAGATTTCAGCTTCAACTTGGTGTTCTTCACACATACAGGGAACCAGATATGTCAAGATAAAAAAATCTCAATAAGTAATCGGCAAATTATCAAAAAAACATATTAATGGTTTTCTGTTTAAGATTCTTTGTTGTGGTTTTTTTTTTTTTTTTCATGGCACATTGTCTTGGTGGGCAGGCTTTCACTTTAGCAGGTTTGCTGAGAGCTCATTTACTCAGCCCTTTGGGAGAATGTATACTCTGCCCTTGTTTACTTGCAACTTTCAACTGTATAGTATTGGCTTTTTTAAAAAAAGAGGGATACACGTTTAAAAATAGGGATATTAAGCTGTGTCTCCAAGATGCATATCTGGAGAAATCTTGAATGCATGAAGAGTCCAGATACTGAATTCTTTCAGTCCATAACTGAGGAAATGGCAGGGGAAAGAAAGGCTCTGGCTGTTGAGTGAATGTACAATGCATGTCTGGTAAGTCAAGAAAAGTTGCCAGGCTAATACATTTTTAATGAGATGTGCTAGTGACAGCTTAACTGTGTCTCAGCATTTGATCTCACATTTCCTTGTCTTTAGTGAGAGATACGGCATCGTCTAGCTTGCCCATCAGAGGTCTAAAGTTTAGTTTGTGCAATGAGGAATTTTTGAAGTTGCCAGAGGTCTAGGAGAGACCTGCACACCTCCTCCATCCTTTCGTCTAATACTGATGGATATCTTCCCTCTCTCTAGAAACCAGAAGAACTCCAAGCAGACCTGGAAGCCGAGCAGGAAGCAAGGCTGGCAGCAGGTCAAGTAGCCGCCGAGGCAGTGATGCATCTGACTTTGACATTTCAGAAATCCAGTCTGTATGCTCAGACATGTCAGAGACTGTTCCTGCTACAAGCAGACCGACACCCCGAGCAGGTTCTCGGCCAGCATCAGCCAAGCCTTCTAAAATTCCAACTCCCCAGAGAAGGCCACTAGCCAGCAAATTGGACAAGTCCTTGAAGAGATAATATGATTGGCTATGTAAAGGTCTTTTCCTTTTGCATTAAGTATTTAAGTCCGTAAGATGTAAAATATCATGTAGAAATCATTGTGAAATATCGCAAGAGGTGGATTTTTAATTCTGCAGATGGCCTTATTTGTGTATTTGTCTTCTTATTTTATGTGTATAATTTTTGCCAGATCTGTTTTTGTTTATGCCATATCCTGTAAGAAGGGGGAAGAGTTTTAATGTAAACTAACAGTTGTACACAGTAATGTGTAGAAAGTACACTAAAAATAATTGCCGAATGTACAGTGTACTGAATGTACAGTAAGTCTCTGCAACCTCAAAAAAATAGGCCTATCACTATGTCATTAGTTAACAGTAAAGGATACCTCATGATTTTTCTTTAAAAAAGAAAAAGAGAATACTAAAAAGCCAAAAGACACAATTACACATTTTGAGCTAACTAAACAAACACTAAAGGATGTATGTCAAAACTACTAAGGAATACAAATCCACATTCACAGTACCCTTATTTATACAGCATCTCCCAGAGAACTCACAGAAGTAATTAAGCACTCACCGGTAATACAATACTCCAATACCTTGCAGCATTTCTGTGCCATTGCTTTCAATGAGGCCAGACACATTCTGGATATCTGAACTATTATTCTGTAAGAATATCAATATAAAGTGCATTCATGTAAATGTGAGGTTTTCTTTTGCTTGAGTGGATGGTAGCACTGTATCATTGAACTCATTTTGTATCAAAGCAATTTTGCTTGCAGAAAGCTCCAAAATAAACATGTCCCTTAACTTTATTTCTATTGTATTTCTTATTTCACAGGAAGATAATTTTCTGCATTATGTTTTAGGGCATATATTATGTTAGGTGACCAACAATTACCATAGGAACATAGGCTTTAATGTAATTCTCCATTATCAGCAATCAAATTTTGGTTAGCTACTGTATTTGTTTAATAAAACACTAAATTGCACCTATCAGATCATATGAAATTATATGTAATTGTTGTGTGTTGACAATTATTTTCTTCCTATTAAACTGACATTTATATACCATGTATGAAAGGCATAAAGAGTAATTCAGTTGCTCTTTTTGTCAGTGAAGTATTTTTGCTATTCATGGATTCTTTGAAAGCATTAATAATAGTTCATTTTCAGCTGAAAAAGGATGCAGCTTCAAATGGGAACACTGTAGAATGGCTGGGTAGATGCTGTAGTAAATAGTGACAGAACCCTTAGAAATTAAAAATGCTCTTTGATAATATCAGAAAGACTTAGGTAGACTTTGGCCAATGTGGCAGACCGAATAGTCTAAACCTGACCATTCGTATACTAGAAAATGAATTCCTTTAGTAGAGAAATTTTAGGGGAAGACTGTTTTATGGTTGGTCCCTTAGCATGCCAAAAATGAAGCAGAAGCTCAGTTGATTACATGCAGGTCATGGTGATACCTGTGTTTGCTGCCAGCACTTAGTGGCAGCATTACTAAGATAATGTTTTCTGAGTTGTCACAAGAGCTTCCTGCAGACTCACAAATTGACTCACACAATCAGTTTATAAGAAACAGAAAAATAAAATGATACTCAAAGAGATAATTGAATCAATCAAACCCCACTTGCATCAGGATTTCCTCCAACACAAGAGTTATATGCGTGTAGAAAGCAGCCAGCAACCAGTCCTACTGCAGCTGGTTTGGGAATAGGCGTGCACATGTAGTGAATACTAAAGCATCAGTCTCTGCTGTGGTGCTTTATCTTCCCGTGTTTCACCTCTCCTGTTGCTGCTATTCATCCACTGATTGTTTTCCTAGAACATTTAAATACATCAGGGTGACTTCCGTGCTCTTGGGAAGCCCGCAACACCCTTGGATAGAGAAGCAGTCTGCATTTATAGTCGCTGAAGTATCTCTGCCTGTCAAAAGGGTAGAATTTAGGCACTGTCGTGGATGACTTGGCTGTAGGAGGAGATGGTGCCCACTGTGATGTTCTTGGTGTGTTTTTTAACCGCAGGACTGATGGTGAAGGACGTAAGGATGGCAAATCTGAGTAACTCCTTTGTAAGAATACGTGCATAGTTTAGTTCCTTGTGGCCCGAATGGATGGAGCAGCTCACTCCACGTGAGGTAGTGTTGGCACCTACCCAAAGCACCTTGTGTATATATTGTGGTCTTAGCTTAAACGTATTTATAACACTTCATTAATTATGCAACTTTGTGGAATTTTCATGTTGCTATGTTGTAACTTTACCGAAGTATTAGAGCTGTGACCAGCCTCTGAGAAACACAATGTCAGCTAAGAGAACCCAAGCTACTGCAAAACAGGGAAGGCTGGGACTGGCAAAGTGGGGAAAATCATCTATGGTCTTGAGGCAATCATCCAGTATTGGAAACCCAATGAATAGTAAATTAAACAGGACTAGGAATTCTCTTAAAAAGCCCAAATCTGTCTCCAGATGTTATACCTTACTTAATTACATTCTTCCAAAAATTATTTAACCGATTTGATTCATACTAAGAACTCGTAAAACTAAGAGACTCTCCAAGATTCTGTTCCCTGTGTTAATACTGACACAAACGTTGGATCCTCTGCATTTCTGTGACCCAAGGACAAATCTGCAGAATTTTGTGAAAAAAGGCTTATTGTGGACTTGCAGAATCCTAGAATGGTTGGGGTTGGAAGGGACCTTAAAGGTTTTCTAGTTCCAACCCCCCTGCCATGGGCAGGGACACCTTCCACTAGACCAGGTTGCTCAGAGCCCCATCCAGCCTGGCCTTGAGCACTTCCAGGGATGGGGCAGCCACAACCTCTCTGAGTAACGTGTTCCAGTGCCTCACCACCCTCGCAGTAAAGGTTTGTAAAAAGTAAACATCTAATTGAAATCAAACCTCTTTCAAGTTAAAGCCATTGCCCCTTGTCCTGCCACTTACAGGACTTAACAGTAAGTGATAGGTAGATCAGTTTTAGTGAACTATTTTTGTAAAGGAAGTAATGGAATTCAGTTTCCATATTCCTGTAATTCAAACATACGACTCCTTTGGTGCCACCATAAGTGAGAGGAAGGCTCAACCCTATAAGCCCATCCCCATCTCGTTCGGCCGCATGAGTTTTTACATGATCTCCCTCATCATCAGACATGCATTTTCTCCCTTTTGTTTATCTTCCTTCTAACAACAGTTGATCGTGAATTCACCCAGCCTGCTGGATGACCGTAAGCAGAGCCAACCTTTTGGTGTGGCCTAAACTCTTATCTCTCTGTATTTGGTGATTGTCCTGCACAGTGAAGGAGCAGAGGTGATGGGGAGGGAAGAAGGGTTGGAAAGCCTGAGCTATGAGAGATGTATCGTTTAGTGAACGACCTATGTTTAGTACTTGGAAAAGCTGGCTGAGTTCTAAGCTTTTTTTTCAGTCATTTTCAGCTTTCTGCATTTCTGTTTTGCTGCCTTGAAAATGGGGAAGTGTCCACAGAATTTTCTAAAAGTCTGTAAGTAGCCCATTAGAAGGGCCAGCGATACCTTGTGGCCTAGGTGTCCTCAGCTTCTCCGGGTTAGGTATTTTGTGAGCCTCTTAATTTCACACTAACGTAGCAGGTGACAGTAATTCAGGCTTTGCCTGCAGCGCAAAAAACGTAGGGATGAGGTTATATGCAATCTTAATTTAGAAATGAATGCATTTCATAAAAATACACCCTGATGCAAGCAGCTATGCCATACCACAGCCAGTAGCGATGTTTGAACCTGTAGCTGCCTTTGCTGATGTCTGACATCTGGCAAGGCCATCTACACCCCACAGCCTGGAGATGTGAGAGGGGCCACAGCACTTACGTACGCTGGTCACAGGATGTGGCAAGAGGACGGCACATTGCTGAGCACTTGCTGTAATAGCCTAGAAATACCCACAGGGATGGAGAATAAACATTACCTGGTTTGCTGCATCTCAGTACAGCTGCCCTAACAGCTTCCAGGTGCTTCCAGTTCCTAAGATGTGTGGCAGCATCTGAGCTCATCCTGACATAGTGGTATTTAGCTCGATGTTTGCTCTAGCTGTGGGCTGTAGTGGGGAGCGGTGATGTCAGGAGGTTTACACCTGTGCGCAAGGTGAGTGGAATTCTGTAGAACAGAGAAAGGTGCTTTCCTAATGAAAATTGGTTTCCTGGCTGAATTTAAATAACCTGGTTGCAAACATGGAGGTGGGAGAGATGGTTGGCTTGGTTGCTTGTGTATTTTTTAATAGTGTTGTCAGGTTAAATGCAAGTAGGTTACTCATCTGTGTAGAAAAAAGAAGTTGTATTTCTTAACAAGGGGAATGTTGCAGAGGAAGAGGGGGGTCCTCAGAAATAATGGGTAAGGCAGCAGCTTAAATTTCACATGACTTGCATGAAAATGCTTGGTGGCTGATACTATGGAGGTATTTTTTACGCTGATTGAAGTCCTTCTGTTAAGACTTGTTCAGACTTGGGCTGCTGCAAATGAAGTGGTGTCTGACCTGAAGCTAATAGAGTCTTGGGGGTTGTTGTTTCATAATTAAGTGGTTCTTCTGAACTGAAATTGTTTAAATAGTCTGAATTGTAGCTCAGGGTGCTCAAACTGAGTTGCTGTATTTGAAGGTCGAGGGAAAGAGTGATGAAGGTGAATTGCCTAACTTAGCTGGCATCCTGGGTGAGTAAGTACAATAAAGTTAATAGACATGTTCTTAGTACTTGGATGATTGAATATGAGTAAGAGCCCCAAACCATAAATCAGGCCCTGTCAGCATCTACGATGTTTTTTGTTCCTCTGGGAGGAGGCAGCCAGAGTGATGATAGCTCTGTCCTGACAGGAAAAGCTGACTTGAAGCTTTTTGTGGGGGTCACGATGGTCTTTCCAACACTTTAGAAAAATATACGCCACCGCTAATTTTTTTTTTTTTTTTAACTCTTCCTGGGGCTAGATCATGGCTCTTCCAAGTCTTATTTTATTGGCAGATTAACAGGGACCTATGGAAGACTTTGCACTGTCTGGGCTATTTTTGAAGGCAATGTTCATATGCCTCAATGTTCATATAACAAAGAAATGTCTCTCTATATAAAAACCTATGATCGAAGTATAAAAGAGGGAACAAGTCAGTTCAAAATAAGGGTGAAAAAATAGGCTTATAAATACTGCAAATGTTGAGCAACTCCACATTTGCTGATCAGAAAGACGGGGTGAAGCTTCACCTCTAGCAACACTGGTTTGAAGCTTTATAGACCAAGTCAACAAAGCAAGGTAACTGGGAATAGGTAGTGCTCACCAAAAGCTGCTGCAGGATCTGGGTGCTGACGGAGCTGAGCTGCTACTCGGAGCCCTGTCCACTCATGGGAACATGAGAGGATTGAAAAGTTTCTAACATATAACAAGCTTTTCCTGAAAAAGCACAGGTAAGCTCTGGGATCAGTTTAGACTTGAAAAAATGATAGAAGCGATAATAAATGATGTATTTGTGGAAACCTGAATAAATATAGTATGGAAGAGTTGGCTTAGTTTCTGGAGGGAAGTCACATCTTACAAGCTACCTGGAAGCCCTTGAAAGGATCAGTTAGTGCCGGCAAAGGCTGAGATAGACCACATGGCTTTGCAAAAAAAAAAAATTGCACAAGTTCTCAGAGAAGTAAGGACTTACGGGATCGGAAGAAAGGCTTTCACAAGGGTAAATGGCATGCTGAAAGCCAGGAAAGACAGTGTAGGACAAGGCGGTCAGTTTTAACAGAGGAAAGAGGTCTGCAGTAGAGCCGTTGACACGTTTTAAGACAAAGCTGCAAACACTGGCTCCGAAGTTCCTGGAGTGCACGCTCTTGGAGGGGTGCTCTGGAAAATAGCATCACTTTGTTTCTGTGATTCATCGCACCTCCTGGGAGGTGTGCGCTGCTTTCCACTGACGCTGAGGATCCCGCAGTGACTAGCTCAGCCCTAGCCAACCAACCTTTAGATGGCTAATTTAAGTGGAATGAATCCCACCCCAAGTTAATGAGTTTATTTCTAGCCAAGGGTAACATGGGGTGGGATTTTCATGAATGGTTTGGAAATTCTGCTGCTGCTGGCAGTTATCACTTACAGACCTTTTTGGTGCACTAGAAGTATTTCAGGCGTATGCAAAACGTGGACCCTGATGTAACTTGGCACCATTTCTAGTCACATTCAGGAAGCACAAACCATGTCAGACGGGTGGGTAATCAAGTCACATTATTACTTTCAAATGAGTAGCTTTTGAGCATTCCTGGGATCCTTCAGCAGCAAACCCAGGTACAAGCAAGTGTCCTCCCCTCTGCGTTGCTCCCAGTCACACATACCTCTGTGAGGCAGCTGCAGATCCTGTTGCCTTCAGGTTCTCCAATCACTCATCCTACTGGCACCAGTGTAAATGAACACATCTTGTCGCAGGACACTCTGGCAGGCCCTGTGCATCCTCAAGACCCAAACCATTTCACAACTTCAGTCACTGAAAAGGCTGTGACACTGACATGTTTCTCTCCCTTTCAAGTGTCATACGGATCAGAGGAAGATAACAGAAAGGGGTTTTCCCAAAAGACGTGAGCTATTCGTTGCTTTGGTGTGGTTGTTCTGGGGTTTTTTCTTTATTTGCATTCTAAATCAGCACGACCGAGTGTGGCCATACATAAATAGCTCTTTCTGGAATGAAGAAAAATAATTAAGTAAGTTCTCGGTGTGATGAATATTTACTGAACGCTATTTCTTTGAATAGCTCTCCATTCAGGCAGAAATGAATCCAGGGCACAGTTTATTGTATTGGAACTCAAGGGCAAAATACTCATTTTAAAGCAAGCTTGATTTGTTGTGTAAAAATACAATGAGATGCAATAAACAAACCACAAACAGATTAGGCAAGCCTAACGCCTTTTTTCAAAAGGAAGGCAAATGCTAGCAGTGAATGCTGCTTCCATGTATTGTTATAGTTTTCTCCTTGCAAAGTATATTTGCAAATAACTTGGTACAGTTGTCCTGAACTGTACAGCAGCTCTGCAGCATTTCCTATTAAAATGAGCAAACTTAATTTTCCAGCCCATGTGCATGGCTCTGTAACAAAAGCCGGAGCGATGCTTTCCATGGCCAGATGGCGAGGAGAGTGTGTGAGCTGCAGTGCCTGAACTCGGGCTGAACCTCCCGGTTCTGGTCCCCACACAGGCACAGCTGCCTCCTCACCCGGGCGACCTGGCAGCAGCTGGAGAGAAATGGCCTGCCGGGAGGCCATGCCTCATTATTTCTGCCAAGGCTCGGGAAGATTTTTCACCTAACCACAGCATTTTCAGATGCTGGAAAGCCTTTGTAAGTCCACTGATATGGTTGTTTAGCCAACACAGACTTCTCCATGTGATTGCTTTTTTTATACACGCACTGTATTTACCTGGGAGGGGAAATAATGAAGAAATAACCCCTAATAATGTTACCCTCATGCAATTCAGGGATTTTTTTCTCTCTTTTTTTTATTTTTTTTTTCCTTTCTACCAGCTTATGAGGACTTATTAAATCTTTTTAGATTTTTGGGGAGGGTTTTGTTCTCTAATGAAGCAAAAGAATTTTAATGTAGATGTCACTAATGGAAAAGCTCTTCTTAATTATCGATGGAAACTTCAGCTCCTGAATGAACACTTGGTATCTGGGAGGTGTAAGCCTTACTATGCAAGGGAGCTCCTTCTCCCCTCTGAGCTCCCACTCCGTTTCCAGCCATGTGTGTAGGACTCTCCAGAAATGTTGCCATGATCTCATCCAGAAAAACAACCCAGGTCAGTACCAGCCCAAGCCCTCTGTTAGGCTGTAGCCACTACAGGGGCTTCAGGCTCCCGCCCCCAGCCTCTCCCCACGGCAGGAGCGATGCCTGGAGCACAGCGGGGGGGGGTCTCCCGGTGGTCTGTCTGTGTCAGGGCTGGCAGCGGGTGTGGGAGGCAGGCATCTGCTTGGTGGCCCAGTTTCACAGCAAGATGACTTCTCCGATAGCGGGGCACGCTCAGCCCCAGCAGCGAGAGGCCTTATTTCTCCTGGCCAGACCATGCTGGTGCTGGGGAGGATCTGCACGTGTTTGATGAACCTGTCCTCTTTCTACTGCCAGGGGGCTTCACTGGGCTCAGGGCTGACTGCTTCTTTCAGTTAGCTGTGGTATCGCAAGGCGATAGCTATTTACCACAATATATTGAGCAAGAATTACCACAGTAATTTCCAAAGTCTGCAACAGAAGAGCTCCTTGCTCAGGAACAGTTATCAGTAAGAGCATTGCCTGCTAGCAACTTTGACAGGAATCTGAGCATCTTCTCTTTGTGTCCTCTTCAGGGGCTTTCTGAAAGTGTGGTGGGGGAATTTGGGAAACCTCATCTGTCCTGAAGGTGCACACGTGTAAATGTGTATGGAATCCATAGCTCCATGTACTCACACAGGAGCTGAAAGTAGGACCATGCCACCACCTTGTGTGTCCAGCTGGTCAACAGAGGTGGACCAGGATTTGTACTACTTGCCACAGCATGCAAGTACCTCATATGAATAACTGAGTAGTGGGACTCAGACCTGAAAGTTACGGTTTGTTTAATCTTCCCTCGAGGGCAGGACTGTGTGTGCGGTGGAGATTTCCAGTTTGGTTATGTTTCTTTATTCACAAAGCTTCATGATTTTTGTGTTGGAAAGACTGTTGAAGATGTATTTGTTTCTGCTCCTAATGGAAAGCAGTAGGTTCTGTGATACTTTCCCCCCCCCCTTATTTCTTAGAGTATGAAATTTATTTAGGCTGAAATTTAGAACTAATTCCTCTAAAAAATGTCTTTGAAAAAAAGAAAAAATATTATTTTTGTAGAAAATGCCTTTGTGTTGGAAGGGGCAGAACTGTGGTTTTTATTAACCATGATTTGAGTTGAACTAGTTGTGAACAGAAAAGACAGGTAGAGAATACAGACCCATTCCTTTGTTTTCTTAACTTTTTCTCCTGTTTATGTTATTCTTGTATCGTGAAACACTAACAGAAGTAGACAATTAGTCAGGAATTTCCTAAATAGCAATGCAAACCAGAAGGGGGATTACCAACTGGAGTTGAGCTTGTCAATCAAAATGGCAGACTGAAGAATCTTTGCCTTGTCTTGGATACACGGCCTGCTGTATACAGGAACGTCTTTTCATGTTATGTCTATATATTAGTAATCAGACTCTGGCCCTGAATGTTATGGTATTAAACTGTAGGGTATAAGACATGGTCTCCAGCACTACATAAATAAAAGCAAGTATTTTCAGCTATGCTGAGGGAGTTTGAGTTCAGGGACAGTGATGCCATTCAAGCAGTAAGAACCCCAAACCTTAGATAAAATACAAAAGTGTGCAATAATTATGTAGGACGTGATTGTTAAAGTGCTGATAGCATTTAGAAGCACCTGTTGGATGGGCAATATTTTAGGCAGCTGCGTTAACATCAAGTGATCATTTGGAGACCAGTTTTGGGGACTGTAGTGGTTTGGTTTTTTTTTTTGTGGTTGTGTACAGACTGAGATCATTTGCAGTCCAACATGAGGATATATATACATGGTTTGGAAGGCAGAGATAAAATCAGTTGGATTAAAATTCAAGAGGAGAAGACATGATGTTGTGATATTAACTCGCAAGGAAACATTTTTGCCATAAACTGTACTGTGTAAAGTCACATATGCAGTCTCAAACTGGAGCACCAGCTGTGTCTATCGCTGGAAAGATCTAGTCAACAATGCATGTCAAAGAAAATTATAGTATAATTTATTCATACCTCTTAGAATAGCAGAAATAAGGCTGCAATCCATGTGCCTGTAGACAAAAGGTTTTGTCCTAGTTCCTGTCCTGTCTGAGGATGCTATATCACAGTGATAAAATGCCATTGCGACAGATGACAAAGGAAAAGCAAATTAAAGCGTAGTTCCTAATTAAAGTCTGAAATAAGTGTACAATTCCAGTAGAAATAACTGGCAGACCTGCCAATTAAAGCATGAGCAGCAAATCCTGTAGTAGAAAGCTGTTTTCCTGGCTCTGAGCATTGGGGTGGGTGGGTGGAGAGTGAGTTTGGGATTGACTTGAACAAGCCTGGAGAAAGATGGCTAAAAATCAAATACCATTTATATATTTTTTTAAGTCAGTGTTTAGTTGTGTTTTCTGTCAAAGCTTTTCTTCAGTTAGTTTTTCAGGAGGGGAGGCCATCCAAAAGAAAACAAGGAGTCTCAGATTTAATGTTCTATCTTGCAACAGCTATTCTTTGGCAGGGCTCTGTTCTGGCAGTGAAGCGGATGATGAACAGTGCTTCTCCAAGTCGATACAACATCAGGAGAGTCTTTACACCATTTTGCAGTGTCCCTCTGAGTAAAGAAGCAAGCTAGCGTTTCAGGTTAGGTGATACTGGGGCATTTCTCGAGTGAGCATTTCTTGACGCAGTTCTGTAAGACACCAGTATAAAGCACTCGTGTCAGTGATCATTCTACAGTTAAAAAAAAAAAAAAAAAAAAAGAAAAAAGAGTCGTATTACTGGAAATATAAAAAAATAGCATATGTGATAGTTTCCTGGCCAGTCTTGGTTTGCCTCAGAAATGCTTTGGTGACGCTATGCTTCCAATAAACATTAATATAACAAAACACATTCTGTTTTCAGCACTTCTGACTGTGACTCTCCCCTCAAATCTCTAACTCTTTGCTGTCTGGCCTGGCGCAGTGGTTACGGCGCTCTGCCAGCACTTCTCCGCTCTCACTAAACTGACGGCCATATCGACAGTGGCGACTAGCAGAGCTGGCAAAATAGAGGTGGCGTTTCTTGCTCATAGAGGGCTGATTTTCTTGTTCTTAGATTTCATGGTTCTGAGTGGAAAAATGATGATGTGTATTTGGTACTTCTGTTCCCTATGGTAAATGAAACAGAGAAATTAAGTGCAACGTGAGAATGCAAAAGTCAATATATGAGAGTACTTTGAAAAATCCCAAATAAATGCAGGTCTAACTTTAATCTTCAGTGGTTTGCCTTAGGGTATTTTTTTCATGTTCATACATATGTCTTCCTAGCATATTACAAACAAAGTTCACCTGGAGAATGGAATTCAATATGTACTGTAACACTTTTATCTTTTTTTCTTTCTTTTTTTTTTTCTTTTTTTTTTTTTTTTCTGAGGCCAATAGGTGGTTGATTTAGAATGGGATAAGTATTCTGTGTACTTCCAAACTTTCCCTTATGTTAGAGATAACATGCTGTCTAAGTTTTGGTCCAAAGAGGTGTTTAAAATTAAAAAGTGGGTGAGATAGGAAAGCAGAAAAATACCTCTTGGTGAAATTAGAATTGCTCTGAACGACATGGCCCAAATGGCTCAGATGCATCCTGCTGCACCAAAACTGTCCTCAGGATAGAAGGGTTCAGTCCTTGTAGGAAGTGTCCTAATACAACTTACCTTTACTGTGGCGCTGCTGGTCCTTTATTCTAGTATCTGTAACCTCTGCAGACTGCTGCTCTGCTCTTACTGTTTTACAGCTACGATTGATAAAAAGCAGGAATATGCCACCTTTACAGATAGGAAATGGAGAAGTAGATTAAGCAACGCGGCTGGGAATATTCAGGAAATTTGCCGGCAAATCAGGAAACTGGCTTGGTTCGTGCTAATCTTCATCAGGTCCTCAACCTGAAAGAACATCCCTCTCTTCCAAGCTCATCATTATTTAATTATGGCTGTTTAGGAGCCTAAATCTAATCTTCCTTGCCTGAAAATACATCCTGGGTTACCTGGAAACTCAAGTTATTACTTTTTAAAACGGTTAAATGTCAGAGTTCAGTCACAGAGGGTTATCTGGTAGAGAAGGCATTGGATGTGCAAGGTACAAAAGTACAAGTCAAGCAGTTACACTGCACTGTTTCTGCGAGGGAACACAGGCTCAAGAGAAACACAAACACGAATACGAATTCAGTTTGGGGCTCTGGAATGTTTCTGTTTTAATAGTGTTCTAATAAAATCAAAACATTGAATCTTTCCCAGCAAAGTTATAAATAGAATGTAGGCACCCTCCTTCTTACACAAAAAGATAAGCTGCAAAAGGGGATTGTTCACAAAATGGAAATAATCCAATAAAAAATGCTGGCATTTCACTTGTATCTCAGAGCTGCTGCGCTTCTGTAATAAGCAGCTGTTATTCCTGCTTCGTTTTTCCGTGTAATTGATTTATTCTCATGACTGAGAAGGAGATGATGTGGCATGAAAAAGACAAATGGCCTTTCTGCACAGTGGCCCCACTGTGGCTCTGATGGGTGAGCCGGTGGTGATATTGAAGTCTTAGGTGGCCGCAGTAGCTTTGGGGCTGTGCAAACCATGCCACTGGAATCCACTAGGAAGATAGGTTCTGCTCCTGTGATAATCCACATTATGTTTATTTGGGTCCAGAAATTACTCTGTAGAAGACACAAAACTGGGAGCAGTGGCTGATAGACCAGGGGTTGTGTTGCTGTTCAGAAGGATCCAACGACAGGCTGGAGAAATGGCCGGCAGGAACCTCATGATGTTCACCAAAGGGAGGTACAGAGTCCTGCACCTGGGGAGAAGTAACCCCAAGCACTCGTACACGCTGGGGCTGGCCAGCGGGGAAGCAGCCCTGCAGAAAAGGCCTGGGGGCTCCTGGTGGACACAAAGTTGATCATGGACAGCTGTGTGCCCTTTGCCAAAGGTACCCAACAGCATTCTGGGCTGCATTAGCAAAAGCATCGCCAGCAGGTTGAGGGAGGTGATCCCTCTGCCCTGCTCAGTCCTGGTGAGGCCACATCTGGGGTGCTGTGCCCAGCTCTGGGCTCTCCAGTACAAGACATGGACATACTGGAGGGAGCCCAGCAAAGAGGCATAATGATGAAGAGTGTGGAGCGTTTTACATAAAAAGAGAGACTGGGAGAGAGGGAGCTGTTTATCTGATAGGAGGAGAGATGGGGGTAAAGAAGATGGAGGTAGACCTGTGAAAGGACGAAAGGCAATGGGCATGAGCTGAGATACAAGAAGAATACTTAGAAGAGACTTTTTGCTGTAAAGGTGATTGAATGCTGGAACAGATTGCCTAGGCAAGCTGTGGAGATGCCATTCTTGGAGACATTAAAAACCTGTCTGGACATAGTCCTGAGTGGCATGGTCTAGCTGGCTGTTCTCTGAGCAGGGGGGTTGGACTAAATGATCTCCAAAGGCCCCTTCCAGCCTCAACAATTGTCTGATTCTGTGACTTATGCCCTCGAAGAGTGTGATTTTGTATGTTTTAAATGGTATTTGGTATTTATAGTACTACTGAATCTAGGAGCATCAGCCACAGCTATGGCTCCCAAGGAGCTGCCAATACAGGGAGGCAAGACCTAGGGCAGTGAAAGAGAAAGGCAAAGAAACAAAGCGATGTGCTGAAGGCAAGTTGTAAACCACATCTTCTTCATTTCTTGCACAGTGCTCTATTCACAAGTTTGGGGTTTTTTTTTTTTTTTGGTTTGGGTTCCCCCACCCCCCTCCTTCTTTCTTCCCCCCCAAACCACTCTGGTTTTCTTTCAGAGTCTGCCTGGGTAGTGAATGATATATGAATGCACAGATCTCGCTTATTATAAATATACCAATATAGATTACATTTCTGAACCAAGTTTGCCCTCTATTCAGCACTTTGGGGAAACAGAGGTACATTCATTCTGTGAGAACCTCTTCAAAGATCTATTCACAGCCACTCATGGGAAGTGCTACATCTCTGGGCACGTGTGAGGGGAAAAAGCACTTTAATTGAATGCATGAGTATCTCACTGACTGCCAGATTGTGACTGGCCTCTGTACAAGCCCAAAGTTGCGTGTGTTCTGCTGGGAACAAGAAACCACTGCTGGGCCACCCCAACCCCTTACTCTGAGCTGCCTAGCAGACCAGGCACTGCAGAATGAAGACAGATCCTTGCCTGCTCTGTCAAGGTAGCCATGGGATCTGAAAACAAGGCTCCTTGCACTATAGACCGTTCATTAGGCTAAAGGACATCCTAAATGTGGCTTCTCTGTGAATGGGAGCTGTGAGCTGTAGGTACTCAGAGTTGAATGTGTGCGGATTTGTGTAGGAAAGGAAAGTTTCTAGAGTGCTGGGTGTTATGACTAGTCTGGGGTACAAAACTGTGAAAGGGAAGGGACGGTTTCATGGTTTTATGCAACATCCTTTTGACTGTTCGTGTCTATAGGTACTAGCATACGCTTTGGCCTGTGTTCAAATTTTGTTTGAACTGGACACATCCACTCGAGCAAAATTTGGCTTTATCTTCCCTACAGTGCTGTGGGATGTTATTCTGCTTTGTAATATGTATGCGTGACTCTTGCTCCACAGATGTGGAAGATGTCACAAGTCACGTATTTTTAAATGTGGACTCCAGTTTCACTCTGTACCTTTCTTTGCTTGCTATAAATTATGTTTCATTTTCTGTCCTTCTATTACTAAAAGCTAATCTACTCATGCATTTCTAGAAACCCCCCTGATGGATCATGACTAATAACACATAGCATGCATAAAGAAAGTGGAACAGGATGGGCAAAGGCATCAGGATACCCAGGGAGAGACTTACACTGTTCATTAAAAATATACAAATTTGCTTCAGGAGATTCGATAAACACTGATTTTGCTTGTAGAAAGCGAAAGATAAAAAAGCAGCCCCCGTCCTCCTTTTCTGCAAAATGAAAGGAACTGATGTAATTGTGCTAAATCCAGTACAATGAAGTGCTATCGGACCTGTGCCAGCCGTGTATTTCCTGCCAGTGTCTGCTCCTCCAATCAGTTTAATTATGAGCAATTGTTTGGGTTGTGCTGTGAAGAAATATTAAAGAATGGAAAAAAGAACATACTTCAGGTCATTATTTTGCAACTGATTCATGGTTTGGCAGAAACAATTAACTAGATTTTATGCTTTAC
The DNA here is from genome assembly GCF_963210335.1 of Falco punctatus. Taxonomy (NCBI): domain Eukaryota; kingdom Metazoa; phylum Chordata; class Aves; order Falconiformes; family Falconidae; genus Falco; species Falco punctatus. The sequence continues at coordinate 18,339,272 of NC_137584.1, forward strand.
AACACTGTAATAGTATCAGCGTGGATCAACCTTGCCATATAAGCACATACAGCACAAATCCACCGTTTATTTTGACAAGGTTCTAGCTGAAGCATTTGAAAAATGCTGAAATAACATCAGCTATTGGCTAGAATTTTTGGTTAATCATGTGCCTGCTCTTATCGAAGGGATCTAAGCAGGCTATGAAAAAGCTGGCTATTGTTAATGCCCCCTATGTTTATCTGTCATGTCAAATTTTGATGCTGAATTTTCTAGCGCTAGACGCACATCTCATGTTTTGCTGCTACATGCAGAGGCATTTTGTAATCCTAGATCAGCCCTTTTGGAGGGGCAGACTGGGGCAAGGCGGTTCTTTCCCCAGCTTTCAAAAATGCTCTTTCTGACAGTTTTCCTTGGTATGCTGAAGATTTAACTGAGCTAACTAATTGCTCTGGAAGTGAATCCTGATTAAAGCACCCCTCGGCTTCTGTGGAATGGCTTCAATGCGGATTAGACAGGGTGGTTACTGGGGTAGTGCTTTTGTGCTGAATGCTTTTAGCGCAGAGTTCTGGCAGGACAAAACCCAAAGCGCCAGTTAGTGGTGCTTGGCAGCCTGGGCCGCTGCTGAGACCGGAGCGAGCCAGGCACAGCATCCCTTCTGGAGGGGAGGAGGTCCTCACCTTGCTGAGGCCTTGCTGTTGTTCCTCTGCGAGCGAAGGATTTTAGATTTCAGGCATTGTCAGATAATATTTATCAGCAAACTAGAAAAAAAAAATCCCTTGGAACACAGAAAATGAAGAGTTTCTAACACCTGTGGCAAGCGTTAGTTTTCAGCGGTTCAGGCCTAGATCTGATAGATGACATGCTGCAACAGTGTGCTCCCTCCAGGAATGTAACCAACCAGCCTGATCTGGATCCTGTTCCAACAGAAAACAAAAGATGCACTTGTTTTCATATTTGCTAATGGAAAATGTTCTTTTTTTTCCCACTCCAGTGTGACTTATGTACACTCCGGTGGTTTGCGATACCAGAATGAATTCCAGTAACTAACACATCTCTCCTTGCACCAAGTAATATGGGATTAAAGCAAGTAAACTGGGTAAATGCTGCAGGTGGAATTTTACATCTCTGCCAGGTTCTGCAGTCTTCATATTAAGCATGTTTCTTGGATGTATTTTAAGCCTCTGAAGTTCCAGAGGTACCAAGGATCCAGCTGTTTGTAAAAATGAGAGGATCCAGCTGCAAATCATCCCAGACTTGGGCTGCTCCAATTCTGCTGTTAAAATGTGAGCAATGCTAATTTAAGGCAATGAAGTTCTGAATTTCAACGGAGTTCAGAAACAGAACTGAGGTTCTGTGTTTGGAGCCTATGTTTAGTACTTTTGTGGATCCGCTTAGCCTGAAGATCATTTAAAACGGAAGAGAACATATTTTGCCTGACGGGGTGCTGCACCTCAGTTTCCTAAGCACGTCTGGGAAAACCGTTTTCCATGAGGAAGCTGTATTTCCTGCTAACACAAAATCCTTCCCTTCTCGTATTGATGTTACAGAAGGAACACTAATGATTATTGCTGCAGAAAACAGAGGCTGGGGAAACGACACCGATGTTTGGAAGAGTAGGATCAAAAGCATAATGGAAGATAAGGAGGTATGACCATGTGATGTGTCATAGATGTTACCAGGGAAGAGTAGAGATTAAGATCATGCTATCCAAGTCAATTTAATACCATAAAACCGTGAAAAATGATTTTATTCCTGCCACTGACACAGCTAATGAATAAGGGCAGAGGTGGGTCTCAAAAAGAAATTTCCATTACCACTGATGTTTTTAAGTGCTGTATTTTGACAACAGCCTAAAAATAAAATCAGTTATGTTGCCAGATCTATAACTGTTTTATTTTTTCCAGCTGTATTCTTAGAGTTACCCAGAAAAGTGTCGTTGATCTGAAAGCATGGCTATGATCTGCTCTGCCACTGTTGCTTTCTTCTGTTGTACCCTCAAGAATGGTAGAAACAAGAAGAGAACTTATCTGGCCCTTTTACCAGCCTCATTATACTGCTTAACATTCCTTGCTGATTGTAAGCTTTTTGCCTCATGGGAAATTGTCCCCCCTGACATCCCCTGGCTCTTCAACGTTGAACCTCATCTTTCACTGCGCTGCCCCGTCACTGAGTTATGTGATACCATCACAACTCTTTGCTTTCTTTTGTGGTAAGATGCCTCTTTTTTTCTATACCATTTATGAGTACATTGAAAGGCACAGCTCCCTACAGGAACATAGCCTCCACTGTGAAAGCTGTTCTTTATTTCTACCTTTTCCCTTCCTGCCCTTCGAAACATCATTTAATAGAAGACCTCCCTTTTTCCTTAATACCATCCTTAGTTTATTAGGGATCTTTGGGAAGGACCTAATCCAAAACTTTTTGGAAATAAAAAAACACCCTATTTTGAGTATATCACCCTTGCAGTGACTCTGGCAGTTTGCCGAGATGTGACTTACCTGTTTTCTAGGAACGCTCCTCCACAGGCTATCATGTTGGGCAGTGTCTGCTGCTTCTATTTCTTGCTATACTTTCTACCAGTTTCTCAAGTCCGGAGGTTAAATTTATTGGTTAGTAACTCTTCAAGTCACACAGAGCTCTTAATTATTTTTTTTTATATATATATTTTTAACTCTGAATTTTCCGCTTCACATTTTTCTGCTACTGTCACTGTTTTATAACAGTAGCTGCAGCTGGGTATTGCTACCAAGGAGCAGTTTTAGTCTCTGTATATCATCTCCCAATAAAGATTTATGTTGTCTTTGCATATAGCTTAGTATGTAGGTGAACTGTAGAGTATACATGGCAGGAATTAGACATGCTGAGAGTCACTAGCTGTGTTTATGGCAGTGAATTATGCAGTACCTGAGTACTGATACGCAGTCCCATCTGTAGGATTAAGCTGTTGGAAAGGTCTCTGGTATGGTTTTGGCCTGAACCAACTTTCACCCTCATAAACAATTCTGGGCAAAGTTTGGGAGTTGGGAGCAGTCTTCATCCTGTGCTACTTTGCATGCAGACCCCTGTTTTGGAGAACAGATTTCATGGTAGGGGTGTGAGTTGCTCCATGGCATACAGCCTGAGTGCTGGGTAATGGTCCCCGTTCTGGTCGGTGTACAGCTATAACCACATTGCTCAGTGTGCTGTGCTGGGCACTCTGCTAGGTACCTGTCTACAAATGCCCTTGGGTGAAGGGTTTTACCTGTTTACCAGTATTCCTTCAGAAGAACATCTCAGAAGGTCCCAGGACATCTCCTGTGAACAGCTGAGTGAGCTTTAGTTTATTTGCGCAGCCTTATTTATATTCCCTCTGGAGACCCGCGGCAGTTTTCTTCCATCTCCATGTGCTGATTTCTCCCGAAAACCTGTCACAAGACAGTGCCCATCTGCGCGTGGCTTATCGGCACAGTATCTCTTGTCCCATATAAGGTGCCCTGTGCTCCTCTGGCAGCGCCGGCTGCATGCATGCCCTTCTCAGCTGGAGGCCACACGTGGTTTGGATTTGCGAGTTGGTCTCTTCAGTCTGAGTTTTTTCTTTTTAAATTTTAAAATTTGTTTCTCCCCTTTTGCTTGGTCCCATCACAGAGCTCTTGGCTGTGCCCTGCCGCGCTGGGATGAGTGCTCCCATCCTCAGGCAGTGCCTGTGCACAGTGATCACAGATCAGGTCCTTCAGTAGCGCTCCTGTCTTTTGAGTGTTGTTCATTTTTCTGACCGTAAGTGCTACTCACCTTCATGGTGTTATTATTTCATGGCACCCACTGATTTAAATCTTCCGTAATGTTTTAAAGACCCTTTATTTCATGGTAAGAATCCTTAGTTTCACCAGATTTTCATGCATTTAAAGTAGACAGAAGTCTTTAGAGACACACTGATGCTTTCTTTTGTTCTTCCTCCACGTTTTTTTCCTTGCGGTGCCCTCAGCACAGTCACACAGCAAGTGAGCTCCTACCCGCTTCCTACAAGGGTGTCTCTAGCAGCGTTCATACAAGAGAGAGCAGCTGCTGCCTTTCCAGACCTCTGCAGACTGCGCGTGTCTGCCCAGCCCGTTTGCTAAGGTTAGTGAGATTTAAACTCCAGGGAGATACGCCAGCAGAGCAGTGCTGTGCCGCTGGCTGTGCCTGGCCAGCCTCTACAGCCCAAAAGGAAAATTAATTTACTTGAGCCGGCAGCATTGAACGGCCACTGAGACCTGAACTAGTATCTCTGTGCAGCCTGTTGGCCTTGCAATATAAAATCAAAAGCCTCTCTGTTTTCATGTCCTGTCTCTGACACCAGCCAACAGCAGATGCTTTGGCTAATGATGTTTATACCCAGACCATCTAGCTGATGTTGCTAAAATGACAATCTACTGTGCAGTACATATATGACTGTAAACTTCAAATCTATGGAAAAAAAACCACCACACAGTATATTACACAACTGACTGTAAGAAACTCTCTGGGTACTGCTATAATACAAACTATTTCAGGATGACGTTTATTGAAAATTGTCCAATTTCATTTTTTTGTGCCCTCAGGAATAGTTTGCGTTGTGCCCTTAGAGTCCTGTTCATGGATCTCTCAATTCATCTCTCACCTCAAGCTGTCAGCTAGAGCGTAAACTGCAAGAAGAACTGGCTTTGCAACTTAGTGCATATTTTTAGTATTTTAAAATCCCCTAGTTTTATAACACCTTTTTGTAGGTCAGTCTACTTCACTATGTAAATCTATTAATAAAGACAAAAAACTTTTAGGTTTACTAAACGTCCTTATCAGCAAAAAATATGTATTACTACATAAATAGTAAAAAGTCAGTGCATTCCTTTTCTAATTATAAAGCAATTTTCCACAAGCTAAGCAGTGAAAATACTTGTCTGGAGGAAGCTTATGTTTTTGCTTTTGGGGGTTGTTGGCTTTTGATTCAAATTCAACTTCTACCCTTTGGTTCATTTTTCTGCTTAGCCTCACAAGAGGAATTCTCCATTTGTTTGCAACCTGCTGTCTAGCTGAATATGTGAAAAATGTGAAGCTAGAGAGTTTTATGGGATCACTAACACACTGTATTTCTGGTTTGGATGTTTCTTCACAAATGTAGATTGAATTCCTTTATTGTTTCTCTTATAGCTCTTTTTGAAGTTCATGCCTTCGCTCTGTATCAACTCGCCTTGTTCTGGTGTGATTCCTGTCTAAGTGGAAAAAGCACCAGCATTACAAAGATTAATTGCTATAGCTTTCAGGTGCTAAGTGGAGATGCAAGTCCTCTAACTAGTCCTCAAGGGGTCCAAAATGGTTGTGATTATCTTCTGTTATTTATGTTGTCTCTGTTCAAAGACCCTAAAGGGAATCCTGTCCTGCCTAGGTACACCGTAGTTGTTCCATGCAGTTTCCAACAAAGTGTTGGTTAGCTTACGTGGATGTCGTAGCTGGAGGGCAATTCAACCTTCCTGTCAGAAGCATCTTCTAAGCACAAATTCACTGGTCGTACAGACAAACCTGAGAAATCTGCATCCTTGACAGGCTTTGGCCCTTCTCTCTTGGCATCCAAAGGACCGAGAGAAAATTGCGAAGACTGAGGGATGCTGCACCATTTTTGTGATGGTGAAGGGTCACCACCACTGGCTGAGGGGTTTGCTCTATCCCCTCTGCTGGAATCAGATCATGGTGGTGTTGGCCTGAGGATCTGAGGCAAGTGTACTCTTGGTATTAAAATAGAAAAACAGAGCTCAAGAGAAGTAAAACTTGTGCTGTACAGATTTCAACGGCTGATTATTAATTACTGGCCACTGTAAAGTCTAGAAAAACAGTATCTGTTTAACTCTACTCTGTGTTCAGTAAATGACCTAATGCTGTACCCTTCCTGCAGTGAATCTACTGCTCTTTCTCATAATATTGCATGGGGAGTGATTTTCTACCACAGGTAGAAACATTATTTAGACACTGATAAACATTATTTAGATACTGATTGCTGGTAAAAGCAATGCACAGTATTGGGAATGGGGAAGGAGGTGAGATGCTCACAGGACTTTGGAGATTTCTTTGCCATACCTACCTCACACCAAAGAAGAATTCTTCCCTGTAGGAATTTAAAAGTAAGTTACATGAAACCAGGCTGTCAAGCAAGAAAATACCTGGAAGGCTTTAAAAAAAACCCACAAAAACAAACACAAAGAATGGCCACTAGCCTGTTCGGAGCAGTTCCTCAGAAAAACTTCAATTCAGGCTATGCAGCAGGGTGAGTTGTGGAAAAGAGTAACTGCTATGAATGACCGTGAAGGGCAGAGAGTGGTTAAAAAATAGACTGTGGGGGAAGTGGACAATGTAGCTGGTGTCTCAAACCCTCTCATGAGGCTGAAGGTCAAGAGCTGTAAAGAAGCCCAGTCAGTAAAGGAGGTTAGCTTGACAGAAGCATCCATAGATGGTAATGAAAGGAAGCAATTAGACCAGCGGCTCCCATGGTATGCTGGTGTGTTTTCCAAGAACAATGAAGAACTTGGATGACAGGATTGAGAGCAATGCTGCTCTGTGCTAAACCACTGAATGCTCCTGGGAAGCAGCGCTTATGCTGGCTGCCCTGCCGTCTAGGATCTGGGTAGAAATGTTGAATTACAGGCTGGGGAATGGCCTGACTGTGCACCCAATGGTGCTGTTGGCACCCTTGGTTATCTAGGAAGTTCTGTGGTTGTGGGTGGTTTCAATTTTTGCTATTGATACACTTACTGCCTTTGAAGCAGCTTGTTAGCACATGTAAGGCGGCACCACTGGCAGCTATTGGGATCTCCTTTGGTGCAGAAGTGGTTCAGCTATCTGCGTGTTGTGCCTGCACAAGATAACAACCCCTAAGCGGGCTGCAGGCCAGAGCGTCCCGGGCGCTGCTTCTCATCCCCGGGGGAGGATGGCTGAAAGCCCGTTGAGGTACGCACCAAGCCCTCTCCTCAGCTGGCAGCACCGAGCGCCCTGTCCACACCTCGGCTGCTGCCTGGAGAGGCAGGGATTGTTCAGTAACACACTTCTAGCGCCCTGGGTGTATTGGGCTGGGGGCACTGCCAGACCTGGGTGGGCCACACACAGGTAGGTGCTGCTGGAGGAGCCTGCTGCAGCTCGGTGCTGGCTGTGCTGAGCCCTGCCAGCTCCACAAGCCGCTTTGGTCTCTGTGCAACACATTCCTTTTCCCTCTCCCTTCTGCCCAGACAGACACTATCTAGGCTTTTCATTCTTCTAGGCAGTCCCCCATTTCCTTGGATGAAATTTATTTTAACTATATAAAATCACAGAGGAGACTTGATGCTATATGCTGACTGCACAAAGTTTAATCCCCAGCCTGTTCAACACAGATACCTGCCTCTCTTGCGTGGTAAGCACCCTAAATTAGATTTGAAGGAAAAAAACATTTATTCTTTTTATTTCCTTTGCTTTCTCAGTTTTGTTTTCTTTTGTTAATTTTATTGCTCACTAGACTCTATTGGGTTCCATTGAGAATTTAAAGCACCAGTCTTTGTGTCAGCCTCCAGATGATGTGAACCTCCTGAGTTAGGTGCAAGACCTGGGTGAGTTTCTCACGTCAGTGCTCTCCACAGCTTCTGATTTCAGAACTCCGCATGTTTTGGTGAACTTCACGTTATTTCTCTAGAACGTGGAAGAAACAGCTAATACTAGAAGAAAATATTGTAAAGCTTGCAGCTGAGATGGTTTCTAAATCCGGAGTGCAAAGGTATGCAACCATTTAAAACCAGAAATCTAACCTGCGCTTGCAGTAGTCTGGTACAAACAAGTTGTTTGTAGAGTGTTGATGTCAGTGGTGTGACTAATGCAGGTACCTCTTCTTCCTCCCACAAAAATCTTCCCTCGGTGTCTGTTAACCCACCTGTTTGCCAATTCTAAACACTGACTCAGGCTCTTCATTAATCTTCACTTAGAAATGTGACCAAGACCTGAAAGACTATAAATGAGGACAAGACCAGAAAGAAAGCGGCACAGATATTGAAGAGACCAGGTAGAAGAGAGACACATGGTGAATGAGAAAATGGAGAAGTTTAAGTGTTTGGTGGTGTGGGTTTTGTTGGCTAACGGGTAGAAATACTTCAAGTGAGAGAAATGCCTTTTCATAAAGGCAAATGAAGATAATTTGAGATGTGAAACATAGGTAATTTTCTGCGTGTTGCAGAATTAGTAGCAGGTAATATCTTTAATGGTATACATATTATGAAGAAGAGCAGGTCGGTTATTAGGTATTGCTGAGCAGATTCTGCACACTCTTACATCCCCAGAAAGAAGGAAATTTTGGAGATGGGTCAGGAGAAGAAGAAAACCCAAGAAAAACGTTAAAAAATTTTATTACAGAGCTGAGCTGGTTGACACAAACATGCAGTCCTGGGGAGATGATGATGCCAGATTGTACAAGTCGGATACTGTCCAAAGGAAAAGTTTGGTAGGCAATCATAAGTCAAAGTTAAAAATCACAATTAGATGCTAATTTTCATGCCAAACAGGAAGAAATAGAAGAACAGGAAGCTGTGGAGGAATTTAGCAGATGTCAGTACTGAAGAAAGGTAACTAAAATGTCAATCAGTGAAGTGTTTTTGTGGATCCTGCCACAGAGTCCACTAGATAATTAGACAGAGCAAATAATTGAAGGTCAGTCCTAAGCCATGCATTATACTGTATTCCTCTCTGTCATGAGGAAACTGTCATGTTTTCCCCTCTCAGTCATTTCATAAACTTAAGTCTTTCCTCACAAAATCAGGAACTTCATACATCTGTCCCAGAGTACACTTTTGTGTGTATACTAATTTTATTTTACTTCTTCCTCCTTAGTTTTTCTATTGGTATAATTTTTAACAATGGATCAAGATGTAATGTAATGGTCAAGAATAATTTTAGTTTAAAAAAAACCCAACGCCACAACCCCAAAAGTTCTGTAATAGCAACAGAAAAGCTCTCATTTGCCACTCATGATGTATTGAAATAGTTGTGCTAGAGCATTTTGCACATCATTATGAGTCATCTTAAATACACTATCAAGTCTGTATCATCTAGTAAGAGGTAACACCTCTTCTCTCAAGTCTACCCTGGCATCTGGCCTTGTTTCCTAGACAGAATCATCAGATTCCTGCCTTGGGAATCCATGCTACACTGTCCAACTGTCTTGGTAACATCCCAAGTTGTATTTTTCCCCGGTGAAAGCCTGAAGGGGAAAAAAAAAAAGTTAAAAACTACAAGTCCAGCACTGAGATGTGATGTCAGGAGTACTGTATAATGAGATCTCTGAAGTAACTATTTTAGTATTTAATGTATTGATGAAGTTTCAGACATGATTCTGTGGATACTGCACTTTCAGGAAAGATGTGGACCAGTTGGACAGAGTCCAGAAGCAAACAAAAAGCATGACAGAGGTTTAAAAAAGTCATGCCCTATGAGTTGAAGGCACAGTGGTTGTTTAGTCTAGAGAAAAGAAGACTGAGGGCAGGCATGATAACAGTGTTTGTTAAAATATTTTAAAGGATGCTCCAAGGAGAAAAGGAATAAATTATTTGTTCCAGTGGGCAAAGTGCAAGAAGTGATAGTTTTAAATAGCAGTAAGGGAGATTTCTGTTAAACTTTAAGAAAAGATAAACTGTTCTAGTAGTAAAGATAGCCAAGCACTGGAGGTTCTTGAAAGGAGAAGTGGGAGATGGTAGGAGCCTATTATTAGAATTCTGATAAATAAATGTCTATACATACAAACTATGTATATAAATATCCAAAGTTTAACTGAAAGGGTTTCATTCAGTGGTGAGATGTGGTGAGCTGCGGTGAGCTGCATAGTTTCTTATGGACACTTGAGGGTGACCATTCTTCCACCATGACATGAACAGAGCTAATCAAGAAAAGGCAGAAGCTGTTGCTTGTCCCATGTAGGTAGTTTCAGTCACCCAAGGAGCAACACATGGATTTTGGCAATGCAGAAGAGGGGCTCTAGGGCTTTGCAAAAGGAAGCACCTGAAGACAGGCATTGGGCCACATGTAGGCAACAGCTATTGCTGCTGCTCATCAGGTGCTGCTGTTCAAGGTAGAAATGACCTTGCCTTGAAGCTTTCAAGGTGATTTCTGGAGTCCAGCTTCTTTCTCTTTTCTTCTGTTCTCTGTGTGCTCATGCCGGGACATCTGGCTCCCATGAACTGGAGCACCCTGTCCTGCTTATGTGTGTTTGCCTGCCTGCCTCAGCTTTCACTGACGTTGCTTGGGCAGCAAAGACCACTTGGGCCTTCTCCACTCCTTTCCAGACTCCAGGTCCTCTAATCAGCATTTCATGCCATGGATGTTTCTCTTGAAGCTACACACTTTCAGTGCTCAATGCAGTTTTGCTACTTAAGGTCTGTTTAGAGTCTGGGCAGCGCTGATGCCCCATTGCCCCCGGAATACCTCCTTGTAAACTGCCACTTTCTGCCTGCCTTAAGGCAGAATTACGCTGAAATCCATATGCATGGGATGCCAGCCAGAGGGTGGTGGAACTGCTTTAAGGTGTGAGCTTATCTGCCTCATTAAATAACCAGGAGAAGCTGGCTGCAACTTTCCTTCAAAAAGCTCAGTCATACCAGCAGCAGATTAGGGTATAAATAATCCATTTGGCAGGGTTAATACAAAAATACCTCTCCGTTGCTCAGCACTTGTTTTTCATCCATTTTCTTAGTTATGCTGCCTCGGTGCCTCTGGCACCCAGTATGCAGTTTCTATTTCGGGAAGCTCTCTGAGTGATTGCTCTCAGCGGGACACAAGGTTATGGGACTTTCTTGTAAACCCAGATTTGTTCCTGGTGTGCCTGTGGCATGGCAAGCAAACGGAGATCCCATTCACCAGCTGCACTTTGAAATCATACGTGTCTTGCCAAGCAGGTCTAAGCAGCTAAGGCTGTATGTCACATAAGGCAGGTGCATGCTCAGCTCCCTTCCTTCCCAAGTGCCTTCTAGCTGGCTGAGAACCTCAGTCTGTAAATCACCCCCCTGAGGTTGCATGTGCTCCCTGGAGTTTTGTTCTCTAAGCCTCAGGGATCAGTAGAAACTTAAGGAATGATGCTTTCCTTCTTTTCCACCCTCAGGGTCCTCAGAGCCTGCCCGGGCCGTCTGGCCGCAGCCTCATGGCTTTTAGCCCCAGCAAGGGGCCGAGACAAAGGGGCCATTCTGCAGTTCAGCCTTCCAGCCCGTACTCGATAGGCATCTCTGCCTCCCTCCCTCCTGGAGACCCGGGCGATCATTCAGCACGGGAGACCCCACGGAGCTGGCATTGTGTCTTGCTTCTCCCCTCGCTCTTCTGCGGGGCCTCTGGCTTCTCGGTTTCCTGCACATACCCACGTTATTTGACCCAGCTGCAAGGTGCCTCCCTCCCAGCCATCATTCACTGCCTTGGCTTGGCAAGCCGCTTTTCTGTTCCCAGCTGCAGCTTTTGCCACTGCTGCATATAGTTCAGGAAATCGAGCCCAGGGCAGGAAGGTGCTGCTGTACCAGGGCAGGAGCCCTGGCTGCCTCCTTCACCGCTCTTGGCCCAGCTGGATCCCCCCTTGCTGTACAGGCAAACTCCATTTTTCTGAACAGAACCATGCTATGCTGCTCAAGCATCCAACAAGTGCAAGATCTGTCTTATTTCTGCCTTATTTACTGCTTGTTTCTTGGCTCTCCACAAGTGTTTATTAGGATACAGTTGTACCTACCGTAATTTTTTCCCATGGGCTTAATCTCTGCAGGAAAAGAGTATAAACCACCCTTCTTGTTTTGTTTTCTACAGCCACAGTTACAGGGATAGTCACAACTGAGAGACTCATAGCAGATGTTCTGTGTTTGTGCCTGGAAAATCCCAGGTAGAAATATAGGTAAGTCTGCAATGTCAGGGCCATCGTATATAGCAGCTAATGCATTTAGACTTTGCTTTATGTGTTCTGGGTGTACCAGACTTGCTGTGCTCCCAGGTGAACTTCGGATCACGTACACAGTCAATTGGCTACATCCCAGGTCACAGCTGTTGCTCGAAGTGAGCTGCATGCTGCCCTGGCAAAAATATTGAACTAAAAATGAGAAATATAAGAGGAAAGCAATGAGTCAGTTGCAGAGGTGGGGGCAAGGAGCTGGGAGAAGAGTAAAAGACATTCTCTCTTTTATCCATGTTTTTTGCATAAGGTGGAGGTAATCTAGTGGTTTAAGGCAGGGAAGATATGAGGGAGCCAGGCCAGGCAATAGCCAAGGCAAGGGACACCTCGGTAGGCAATAGCCAGGCTTCCAGCTGCGAAAAAACTTTGTGTTGACTCTCGTCCTGGTGTTAATAAATGTTATGTGTTTTGTCAAGGGTGAGAATGAACTCCTGACCCTTTAGTGGCGCTTGGTGCAATGAGAGGGTCAGAGTTAAGCAGGCAGAGATGGGCCAGTGGAAGCTAAGGGGAGCCTCGCAGCAAAAGCTGGAAGGAATGCACTGGGAGCAGGACAGCCCCAGCGCTGTTTCCCCCAGCCCCAACGGAAAGCCAGCAAACCTGGAAAGGAAAGACCGGGTCAAGTGTTTGTATGGGTGTCTCTCGGACAACCCTGATGAGACAGTTCAGTCCCAGGGAGCCGAGCCGTGAGATGTTTTTTAGCAGATGTGAACCTGGTTAATGTGTGTACTGAGCCACTCCTCCTCTCTGCTATTGTTTCACTTTTCCGGCTTTGTTCCTTTCAACATCTCCATCTGATCAGGCTCCATAACAATTAATACTACTGTAAACAACCACTTGATACAGCTCCATATGCTTTACAAATAATATCAATGTTTTCCAGATGAGAACAACTGCACTGGATGAAATTTGCACGGATTGCCCTCCTGTTCTTCACCAGGCTCTTGTGACCTTATGAATGTTGCACAATACAGGACAGTTACTCAGTCAATCCTTGCACACTGTAAAGCAGAGCAGTTTTCTTTTGCGTGATTTCCATTCTGGTGCTGACGCTTGCTCTGTGAGCACCGTGTTTTCTGTAATTCCATTTACTACAGCATGTGCCAGTGAAAATAATTTGTCAGAGCCAACTGCGAGAGTAATGTAAAATTTATATGAATGTAGAGGTACTTTGTGCATTTTAACTAGTCAAGTTGTCTTATTTATAGTGACATCCTACCTAGATAAATATTTCTTATCGATAGTTCATTTGGCTCCAAGAGGAAGCTGGTAATTTGTTTTATGCTGGTGTATCCTAGTTCAGGAATTTATGAATTTCAGAATAACGCTGCATAAAAATTCTGCTTTGCCCCCCCCCCCAATCTACGCTTTCCCCTTTCCTGGTTGGAATTCCACCTTTCGCTAAGACATCTCCTGTCTCTTGTGTATTTTCCTGGAGCTATCAAGAATTTTACCTTCTCTGAAGAATCAGCTGCAAATACTCTGCAGCTGGATGCATTGCAGTCCTACAGGGAAGCCCCGGGAGCTTGCTGCATCCCTCAGCTGGAGGCCCTGCTCCTTGCAGTTTGGCAGCTCTGTTGCATGATGGTTTTCTGCATTCCCAGTCTGCTTTCAAGTATCCACAGTACCAGCAGCTGCCAGTATCTTTGTGAATAAAACACAATTAAACCCTCTCTGTTTCTGAGAACTGCTACATAGGTTACTCTGTCCTAAATTTTCGTGGGTGTACTTGGGAGCAATTTCATTGTGTTTTCCCTACAGTCCATTTTGTGGGGTAGGAAGGGTTCTCCAGTGCCCTTACTACATTTTCTAAGCACTCATTGATACATACCTGCAATCAGCTACCTAATAGCTCTTTGCTTCTGTTACAGTTTTAAACACTGGATTTTGCTAGTATTTGCCAGGAAAAAATCACCTGCATGATTCAAATTTGTGTCCATAATGTGGGCATCATTCCCAGTGCATCCTCCTCAATATTTCATCCTGAGCCACTGAACTGAACTGCTTAAAGCCAAAGCCAGAAGCAAACCAGTTGTCACTCTTGGGATGCTGGTATCTGTTCCCCTCTCCTGCCAGGGTAAACTCCAGTGTGGCAGCTGCTCTGAGGCACAGGTATTGCCAGCTTGGAGTAAAGCGTGAGCAGATGCCAGAGGCATAACCAGCAGCCTCTGCTGCCTTCCTGACTCCAAACCATTCTGTGGTGCCTCTTTGTACTGCCTTCTGCTTTGTTGCCCTTAGAAAAATCAGTAGGAAAGCTCATTTCCAGGAGGATGCCCCAATCATTTAATGAAGAGAGTTTTTTTGCAGGCTATAAAACACATGCGCACTCCTTAGTTAAAGACCTTCTAGAGCTTCTATGGTTTAGAGTGAAGACTTTTAGACATGCTGTATTTTATTCTCATCAGTCTTTCTGCAGTCAGCCCATCCCTATGTGGAAGGTTATTAGTAATTTTTCATGAAAAATCAATGTAAAATTAATATATTTGATATTCAGAGATTGTACAAAATCCATTAACAGATGCATTACAATATTTTCTTTTTTAAATTTGGCTTCCAGCTTAGGACACAGTCTCCAAACTATTCCATTAGTACTGCTGATTTCCCCTTATATTAAACTAAAAGCTGAGATAACGTGTGCTCATAGCAAATGAATGATGCAAGATGATCAGTATGCCAATACAGCTGTGCAGGAGATATGCAGTTGGATTTAAACCACTGGTAAATTTAGGCAAGCTTTCCAGAGAATGAACTAGCTGGCTTCGAGACAGAGCATTACTACCCTCCTCCCCTTGTTAAGGTTGTCATTAGATCTGGAAAGAACGGGAGCACCACAGAGTTATTTATACAGGAAGCATTGTTTGTTATAAGGCATGATCTCTGCTGTGAAAAAAAGTCTCATATATTCTAAAACCTTATTAATAACTAAAATAAACAAATACATAAGGTTTTGTAAGCCAAACAAAGAAGTACTGGACTCAGAAGGGTTTTTACAAAGTCATTTGTTGAGACAACTCAATGATGATATGAAAAGAGGAATCTTTTTTGTAAATATTTTGCTGCCCTCCACTGGACCAGCAAGAGAGCATCCCCTGCTAGCATGGGTGCCACTGAGACCCTTTTACTTGCAACGTAACTGAGGCACTGTGTTCTACCTGAAGTGAAAGTTAGATCGTTTTGATTTTAAACTGAAAATGTTAAAGCTTTGCCAGGTAGACCAGTGATCCATGTGCTACCTGGGAAGGTGCAGACCTGGAGTTGTTACATGTTCAGGTTATAGAGGGATTTACTCTTTTTACCACAAAGAGAAGAGTAATACAGAAGTGGGATTTAATAAATAGATACCTGGAAATAGGAAAGATTTTCTCCTTGCTCTGCTCTTGTAACACTTTTATCTATGAATATGAGGAATCTGCAATAATCTGTGCTTGTGGGTGGATCTTTTGCTTAGTTACTGTATATAACTTCTGCGGTTTTATACCAATGATGACATGTTGACCTTGCCATTTACTCATTAGCAACTTTGTACCAGTTGTAGTTCTTGGTAGAGAACTAATATCAGTATTTTACACAGAAACGTTTACTATTAAAATATTTTCTAGTCTGAATAATGTTTGAGATGATAGCCTTGGAGAACTGATTTATCAAAACAGGAGACTGAAGCAGTCACTGGGGCTAAAGGGGAAAAAAAGGACAGCTGTCGAAGGGATGGGTATTTGCACAGGAATGAAAGAAGCAGCACACTAGCAGGGACGCTGGGATCAGAATTTGTGAGGGTTGCTAAGGTGGCTGGAAGAGATATTCACTGTGTGCCTATGGCTGGGAATTTTCCTGTGTAAGGGAGACTTTTGATGACCATAGGGTTGATTCATGATGGTGCAGAGGGCTTCCTTTGGAGCTCATCAGTTTTCTGTCCTTAAATGCACAGCTTAGATACAGCTGAGCCACTGCTGCAAGGGACAGTTGTTGGGTTTGGCTGTGGATGTTTTCACCACCGATTTTGTTGTGATATTTCAGTAT
This sequence comes from Falco punctatus, assembly GCF_963210335.1. NCBI lineage: Eukaryota > Metazoa > Chordata > Aves > Falconiformes > Falconidae > Falco > Falco punctatus. The sequence continues at coordinate 18,355,179 of NC_137584.1, forward strand.
GAAACAGAGGAAGTGGAAGCAAGAATGAGAAACATTAACCTGTTTTCAGTCCAAGAGACTAGGCATGATTCTTATCAGACAATAAATACAAACTAGATGATAATCAAAGCCTGAGGAGCCCAAAACTTGGTGGTAGCTGTTTGTGTGTGGATGGCCCACGTTTTTTTCAAATGTTTATGTGATTTGCAGTTGCTGTCTGAGTATTATAGCTGGAAGGATTACTACAGTACAGGTTTCAGCTGAAGTCTTAGACTGAAGGCTACTTAATGGCTACCATGATGGATTTATTTTATCCCAGTTGATAGGCATGCCGCTACTCTCCTGATTCAAGTTTTACTTCACTACTTCCCCAAATGCTATCTTTTGTTATTGGTAATTTTTTGCAAGTTCTCCCTCAGATACCAAGAAATCTATTGAAAACACGCTGCAATAAAGGTTTCATGAAATCTAAAGCAAGCTTAGACATGCAGACTGAAGCTGAACTCTTTTCTGATAATTTTAAGAGGAATAGAAGAGATCTCTATTTTGCCACTAAAGAGTGACAGAAGTTGAAATAACAGTCCTCAAGCCTATGGATGAATACACTACCATGAAAATAATACTGTTGTTGTAGTGTTTTAAGTAAAAAAAATTAATGAGTGTCATTGCAGTTGCACAAGTGCCAAGGGTATGATACGCAGGCAAGTGTTCCATTCAGGTTTGTAAATCAGGAGTCTCAGTGTGACATTAATGTTTTGAAACCTCATAATTTTCTGTTTCCTCTCACAATTTTATGTTTTGATGTAGTTGGTATAGCATAGAAGTTCATTAACACTATACTTGCTTAGGGTAGGAGGGAAATTTCTGCTCTGGATGAGAGTGGGGAGCTCCTTATGAATTATATGGTCAAATGCTTTTGCTTCATATGGAAGGAGTGTGCAGCTGTTCCAGAAAGCACAGGCTTGGTCCTCACATGCTTGGTCATCACATGCTGAAGTATCTGGCCTATCAGGAAGGCAAGGTATGAATTAAAAGGAATTTTTCAGCATTTTAAGTCTTGATGGAAGAGGACAATAACTGCTATCACATGTATTCCCTGGGACTTGCAGTTCTGAGTACGGAGATACATGTAGGTACCAGCAAGAGTACCTCCTGGTTGCCTGGTGCTGCTTCTTGTTACACAGCCAGACACAATATAACCCAGGGAATGCTCAAAACTCATGTTTTGGATTGCTGGCAGCTCTTTTGTTTTCATATATTTTTCCAAGGATAATTTGGTGGGGTGGCTGGGACATCACAAAAGGACACAAATGACTTATCTTGGGTTCACTCCAAGAGAAGCAAAGGCCTAGGAATCCCATGCTACTACAAGGAGGTAGATTTTATGGGTGCAGCAATGGGAAGCAAGAAGTTGCCCAAAGGTAATGGGGGTCTGAAAAATGCATTTGGTGGGAGCATCCTTGTGGGTCTGTTTTCATCTGTAGCTTTTATGTATTTCCTTCTGCTTGCCTTTGTGTGCCATGTGTGCTCATAGACTTTTTTTTAAATTCCCACAGCAGCTTTGCTTCTTGCCTGTCAAAGATCTGCTTTTTCTTGCTTGAATTTGTAATGTTTCTTTCTTATATTGCAAGTTTTACCCATCATAGGGTATCCAACCCAGACGGCTGTTCTTCCTGGCTGCCACGAAAATGCACCATATTGTTAACTTTGTTAGAGGAGTATTTTTCACATTTGATTTATCTCCCTTTTCTTTATAACAATGTGTGATTTTATTCAGAATAATTGGAATACGAGAAAGATCAACTGGTTAAACTGCAGTTCATGCAAGAATTTTTTTAATGTTATATTATAGGAATGTTAAAAGCATTTTTTCCCCCAAGGTATCAAGTATGAAATGTGCAGGCTGTCTTTTAAGGTAAACATACACATACTTCAGCAAAGATGGCTTTTTAATAGCTAGGAAGTGATATAATAAACATTTCCCTATATTAAATATACAGAGATATAAAAGTAACTGGGTATACTAATAGAACATTTTAAGCAAAGTTTTGAAAGATGGCATTTGAGAATTCCTTTGATCTTTATTTTAGGAAGTGATTTCTATGTGTTATGTGTTTGAATACCAGCATATTGTTATTGCTGCTGCAACATTCTAATAGCATATTGATGCTGTTATCCTTGTTTTGATAAGCATCTGCGTATGACAATACATGCATATCTCTTTATTCCTCTGCCTTTTTTCTCTTTATGGCCAGAGAGAGGCTGATGGGAAAAAAGATAATCCAGGTCAGCTGCTGTAAACCCCAGCAACTGCAGGCTTGATGCTGAGCAGGGTACAGCAAATGCAGAGCTTGAGTTACCCAGCTGGAAGCATTCCCAAATGCCTCAGTATCAGGAGGAAGTTCTGTCTCTGTGTTGTCTCCAGGGAGGCTTTGAAGGGTGTTCCTAGATCTCATTGATCAGTCATTCTTTTTCTGTCCAAGACATATACAAACAAACATTACGTACATGTGTGTATATATACACACTCCTCTATGGTGAGGATCTCACCACTGCAAACACAAGACAGTGAGTCTGTTGATGGTTAGCTGCAGATGATCATTAATGGTGATCAGAACCAGAAGGAATAAGAATAGTTTCATCACTGGGAAACTCACTGACATTTACATGTTCTCACCAGGGGTCTGCTCCCTACCTCCCCGAAGTCCTAAAGGAAGCAGAAGTTTGCTTTGCGGGCAGTAATTGAGCAAATTGAGATTTGTTTTGCCATAAGTAATTTTGAACCTTATCTTTAAAATGAAGTTAAGAGCAAAACTCCTCCTGGCATCAGTAGCTTTAGGGCTGGATGTTACGGTGAGAACGATAAGAAGTAAACCTGTTTAATAGCATACCTTTCCATGTAGAAAACATGATCCAACCTGGCTAATTAAATTCAGGGAACAGGAAAGAAAATCCATCAAAACCATCTGAAAAAAAAAAAAAAAAGATACATTAATCATCTAGTAAGAGTCTGTAGAAAAGCAGAAAGCTGAATTCTTAGAGCAGACTTTCATGGTAAACTCCAAAAGTCACAGATTCAATATTTCACTTCTGGGTAAAAGAAGGTTCAGTTGTACTACTTCTGGGTACTACACCTAGAATGTCATTAATACACGTTAGCTGATATTCCATTAGTTTTCCAGCAAATGTGAGGAGTTGTTATATTAATAAAGTAGCTATGGAAGATGCTACTTGCTGCTTTCTTATTGTGGATGATTCTTCAATCTAATTTTCAGAAGAATTTCAGTGTGTATTTCTGGGCCATGAATTTATATAGTGAAGGGATATTTACCTCCCTAGCACTTACACAATTTTTGTTCAGGGTAGAGGTAGAACCTCTTTAGAGAGAGTTTCAGAGCACATTTAATAAGAACACCTATAAGGTATCAAATATTTTTTTTAAGTTCGTAGATGTATTTTTTGTATAAAAGCACTGCAAACCTAATGCTTAAGAGATTGTTGGTAGTAGACTATAATTACTAGTGATCAGAATTGACTAGTAAATTTTTCATTCACTGATACATATATAATATAACATGCAATGCATACAATGCAATTTCAGGTTGTTTCAGTTCTGGGGATACTCTTCAGTACTTCATTATGCCTGTATTTAATCAAAGCTACAAGTATGCAAATAAAAGTCCTCTCTCTTATCCTCTTCTCCTCATAGCTGATAAATTCTAATTTGGAGCTGCTTGAAAATACTGCTCTTTGTTACACAAACATGCTATGATGAAGAAAAAAAAAAGAAGTAACCATGCTTTTCCTTCATAATTTATCCATGATGTTTTAAAAGGGGAAATAGTCCAACAAATTCTATTAATATTATTAAAGGACAAGACATTTTTTGGGTAGGTTTTTTGTTTGTTTTTTGAAATAAATGACCTTACAGCTCATGGAATAATTACCTCTTCTGTTAGAATATGTCCCCCCTCCCCCTTTATTTCTTTTAAGATGCATACATACTTATGTGTATTAATTTCATTTGCGTATACACAGAATTAGAAGACCACCTGAACTGCACCTTCATTTAGGATGCAATTTAACTTTTTAGCTTTAAAATGGTTTTCTGTCTTGTGAAAATGAACAGATGAAAAGTGTTCTCCATCCAAAGATTATTCTATTTTATAAAGTAACCCACCAAATTTGTTTCTACATCTATGAGTGGGTCTTTCAATGTATTCTGAAATTGTAAATAGTTGGTATAACATGTTGGGTATCGGTATGGAAACACTCACACTGAGTTTCTGTGCTTGGCTTCAAGATTCCTACAGCTGATCTAGTGCTGTCACAGTCTGGAGTCTTGCAAGCTACCAGCAGTGAGGCACTGCAGCTAAGCTTACAAAACTGAAGCCTACACATAAATCAAGCAAGTGGATGCAATTGTGTTTCATGTAGCTGGATAAGAAACACATTTCCTGACAAAACACTCCCTTTGCATTTCTAATTACCTTTGAAATACACAATTGTGAAGAGCAGGTTTTTTTTTTCCCAGGGCAAGAAGTCATTGTTAGAACTGGGGAAGGAAATGTCTCATACCTTCCAACCAGCTTGTTGGTTTGAAAGTGCTTTCACTGTAGAATGCACCAGATAGCAAACCCAAAGAAATTGATAAAAATCACATTGAGCTTTCTTAAAGGAGAAATCAAATGATCGATTTAGGTGCAGATTCAGAAGTTGTGGGGAGTTGGGATTGTGTGTTCTCCAGCGCAAACCATCACAAACTTCCCGTTTTAGTAGGCAATGAGGAAGCAGGTCCTCATTTTTGTCTTTGACTTCCTCCAGGGCAGCCAAAAAAGCCTCTGGGAATTGCTAGCACCAGGGCTGTGCATGCACTTGGCATACAGATCTTCTCTGAAACAAGGGCAGTATCTTCACTCCTTTGAGTTGCCAAACCCGACAATTTTAAAATATAGGCCGGGAAATAACCACAAGAATTACATTTTCTATGGCAGCATTCATAAGGCTAGTGTTTCTAGATGAGCAACTACCTCTAAAGAGCAACTCCGCCACTGAAGTCAAACAGACGGGCAGAAATTTCTACCAAGTGCTAATTTATGTGGATCCCTGGTCCAAAAAATGGAGGTAATAAGAATATTTCCAAATTGCAGTGTTTGAGCTTCTTCAGGGATTCAGATTGTCTGAAGCAAGTAAGATAAGCATAGCCGAAGAATCCAGCTCATGGGAACTGTAGCCCACCACAGAAGTCCTACCACACAGCGCAGGAAAATCTCTACGTAACCTATAAATTAAGCTCTCTGTGTTTGTGTTTTTTTTTTTTTAGGAAACGGGGCATTACTAAACAAACAAATCATTGTGCTAATGGCAATCAATAGACACAAAAGCACCTTGAGATCACTCACTCTGGGTGTGCTGGAAGGCAACCCACCCCAAAGGACCAGGTAAAGGGACAACCTGCTCTCGGTAGTCTCAGCCTCTGTTGCACAGCCAGCGGAGCAGTGCTGGATGCTGCACAGACCCACAGGAAAAGTGGCCCTGGTGCCCTCAGCAGAAGTTTACCCGAGATAAAAATTCAACTAGCGACCTTTTCTTCTTTGAAGTCCCCAAACGCATGGTTAATTAGTATCAGGAAGCCTCATGCAGCCAAATCCTTTAAATACTGATCTTAAAATAATCAACATCTCTTCATGTGGGTATCTCTGCTGCATTACAGGGCCATTAAAATAGCCATGTGAGAACCGTTAGAAATGTGATTTACTGAATGGATCTTTTCAGTATTTGTCAGCAGGCAGACTGCAACAGGCCTTACATGTGTTTTTTCTTGCAGTGTGGCTTACCCAAATGGCTTCACTGCAGCCTTCGAGGTTGTAAAAGGCACTCCACAGCTTAGGTGGGATTTATGGCAAGTCAGCAATTCTGACAGCGAAGACCATGTTGGCATTCATGTGCTGGCAGACAGGCAATCTCTGGGTCTCTTCTATACCGTGCCAGATTACGTGCTCATGCTCAGGACTTGACTGTCCTTGAATGCAAGGAAAGCTTTTGATGGTTCTTGGCACAAGATAGTGCTGAGCAAGAAAGGAAATTAATGCAAAATTATTCCTTGGTTGACAGAAGGTCAGTTCTATGCCAATAAATGAGGAGAGTGACGCTTGCAGAAATGAATGTATTTTACAACTGAAACCATCAGCTGATGAGTCTTCTGGTTTGGCGAGTGGCTCAGCCAGGTGGGACACTCTTTGCTTCCTCCTGATACCCAATGGGACCCGGTGCTGACTGGCCTGACCAGTGAGCCTTACTGGTGGGAATCACTAGTGGGTTATTTTACTGAGAGTTCATCCACGTTTTTTACTAAATAAGCTTTTTACAAGTGTACACTTTTCTGTCATCCCTGATGTGAACTGCTCCTGGTGTAATCTCTTAAGGCATGCCTTTTTTTCATTACAATCAGTATCCTTTTTTTGTTTTGGTTTGTTTTTTTGTTTGTTTTGAAGTCTGCCAAAAGCAGACTTTGCATTTACACTTTTCTCTTTTATTGATAATTCTTAACACTCTTCAGGCATATTCTTTTTTCTCCCCCTTATTTATTGATCTTACATAAATAAGTAGACACCCCACCACCCCACCCCCAATTTTTAGAGGCAGAAGAATTGGGCTCGTAATTGTGGCAAACTCGTTTTTCTTCTTTCTTATTATGTAGTTATCTCTCTTAAGAGCTGTTTACAACTTGTCAGTGTTTTTCTTGCAAATGGAATTAAACATTATTATATATCCAACACCTCCCTCCAGTGGTGACCATAGGGCTCAAAAATGAGGGAAGCTTTCATGCTCCTGCGCTTGACACTGACAAGCCACAAAATTCTGTGTAGTAACGGCATCTTTTCTGCATGTAAATGCAGCGTTGTGATTATTAACCAAGCCTAGCATTTGTGAAAGAGTTTACTGTATTAATTTTAATATTTTTTTGTAGATCCTAAATGGAAGAAATTAAAAGGGGGAAGAACCAGTTAGATGAAAAGCAGGTGGTATGCTTTTAATACAGTGTTACTCCTGATAAAGCTGCAGGTAGTATTTGACCTAAAAATTTCAATTGGAAAATAAAATTAATTTTTTGGTGAAGAAAAAATGAAATCAGCAGAGATGCAATTGCTTCCTAGTTAGTATTTGATTAGAAGACTCTGCAGCTTCTCCATAGGACCTGAAATCTTGTGTGTGTGTGTCCGTGTGTGTGTAGCTACTAGATAAAATGGAGGGATGAGGGAAACCATCAGAGCAGTGTCTGAGACTGTGTGGAAACAGAGGCTTTACTGGGCTGATGGATGTGGCGGCTGCCATACACCATGCCCGGGAGCAGAACAGAGTTAGGGGTTTGGCTGTTTTTTTGTCAGGTTTGCTTGACTGGTGTATATGTTTACTAATTAGTGTCATTATGTGCATAATTAAAAGCAATTCTTTTATATGTCTCTCATGTAGTCTTAAAGCAACTTGAAATACAATGTAATGCAGATAAAGCCTGCTTGGAAGAATGTCGGGAGCTCCCTGATACAGCCAGGCTGTGCTCTCTTCCCAGCACTGAGTGCTTCTTCTCATGATTGCTTGTGCTGATGGTTACTTAATATTAGCTCTCCAGTTCCCCCTAATTCGCTGTGTTTCCTGAGAACACACAGCTTCTTTATCAGCTGCACAGATGAAATGAAATTATAGGCAGAAGGAGAAAGGTTTAGGTTCCACTCACTCGGCACATGAAGTGAGAGCATTTGGTTTTTGTCAGACGAAGAGGCTGATGGTCATAACGTGTGCTGCCTGTGGCGGGGGTTCAGAAGGGGATCATCAGCTGGGGATGGACCGAAGCTGCTGCACCTGCGAGCCAGCCTGGTGCTGTGTAGGTGACCTCCGGAGGGGTGTGCGGGGTGCCCAGCCAGTGGTAACCGTGGAGGTGCCACTTGATGTGGAAACTACAGGAGCCCCATAACATTTATGCGATTGCAGCTCACAGCATCTGCCAACAGGCAGCCCTGCCATAGGACTTTACAGCTTTATTAATGCACTTTGAGGAGCAGCAGCTTTGCAGTTCCTCACACAGAGAAATGAAAACCAAAGCCAGGACTGAGTCCCATTCCATAGAGCTGCTTGTTGAAATTCCAGCTGGCTGCCTGCACTTGGCACAGCCGGGGGCTGCTTTTCTCTTCCCTCCCTCTGCCTCCTGCCTGTCTGCCCAGGCTTCGTCCTGGAAATCTTCTTCCCAGATGCAGGGGAAGAAAAGCCCTGCCAGGTCTCCACTGCTTATCCCTCCTCTGCCTGTAGAGCCACTGAAACTCTTTTGCCAGCAAATTTGCCTTTGGGTGGAAATCAGGACTCAGAAAATAAATAATGCGCCTTTCTTGCCAGCACAGAGGGAGTGCTGACCTCGGTGTCACTGGGCACTTGCCATGCCAGCGTGCCAGCAGCAGTCTGCAAGGATGTGGAGCACCAGGCCACCAGGTAACCTTTAAACACAACTTGCTGTCCATGAGGAGATTTTCATGTCCACATTGGAAGTGCTGCTGATTCCCCTCCATACCCTGTGTTTCTCTTAATACAGCTACCAAGGGCAAAAAGGACAGTCTGAGAGTTACAAAAATAGTAGCCATACACTTCAGTTTTGATATTAAAACAAGGTGTCATCCTTCTGTTACCAAGCCAGTTTAGAGATGAGTAGGGTAGGAAGCAGAGCAGCAATGCTGGGGTGCAGGTGTTTTCCTCCATCTGTTGCTGGGCTCCGGTACCAGTGTGGCTTTGCTGCACCCTTTAGGAGTGAAAATCTGGCGGTCAGCCCAGTTCTTGGATTGCCTGCACACTGTGGTCCCACAATAAACAGCTTCCCACACCTCTCCGCCTGTTGAAAAGCACCTGGGCTCTAGACACTTGGCCTTGTGTAGGACTTGTTTGGCTCCCCTCAGCAGGGAGGAAGCAATGGCCATGGCCTGTTGAGGACTTGCTGCTGTCCTCACTCAGCTGCTGGGATTTCAGATTTTAACCATTTGTTAAGACATCAACATACACTCTTGGGGAGGCGGGGGGATGGAATTCCCAGGCTGAGGCTTTCTGATGTCACTCTGAGTGAGCTGTCATCCTAGCAGCCAAACCTAAAAGTGCATGGAGGAAGCTGAGGGGTTTTCATCATCGCTGTCATGGTAGGCTCTGCCCCAAGAGGTGACCTGATTTGCGCTGTGCTGTCACATTTTGTACATGCGTGATGTGAAGATTTCTCATGCTGGGCTGGCACGTTTGTCAGAGAGATGCTGTAGCCTTTGCTAGAAATGCTGGTTTCTCACCCCTGAGCATTGGATATAGGCTCTGGTGGGAACCAGTACTGAGGTTAGTAATTGCAGCATCTTCTCCTCCTTGTGCGTATATCCATGTCCTCCAGGACCGCACTGAGCAACAGGGTAAAACTGCAGAACCTTCTGCTTCAGAGTGTGAGTGGAAGGTGAATGGCAAGTGCTGCATTTCAGAGCAGTCATTTAGAAATAGTCAACAATAATAAATTCACTTGGCATGAAACAACACACTTATTTCTTGTCAGCAGGTTTCTAGCTAAACCAGGAGAATATGGAATTGTCACACTTCAGGCACAATTATACAATTTTAGTAGATTTTTATTTTCATAGGTTTCCAATTATTTTTTCTTTTGATTTCCTTAATAAAGACAATTTTTTCTTCAGGCAGTAGTGGTGGTTTAAGGTGAGAAAGGTCTGAGAAGATTACACACTGGGTGGAATAATTTTCATTTCTGTTCTGTATGCTTTTAATAGTCTGACAAACGGGAAATCCAAGCAAGCTAAATGTTCTTACCGTGACAAGGAGCTATATCACTTTTTCATCAAAATCTTTATCTGGATAATTTATGCATAAATGGTAAATATAAAAGCATGAGGGAGGATAATTAACTTTTACCAATAATATAAAGCTACATCCTTAAATGCTTCCTTTGCATAACTCCTTTAAAATCCAGAGAACTGTACAATACACCTTAGGCTAAGAAAGTCAGTCTGTATGATTTCCTTATGGCTTGAAGTTAGTAATGCTTGGTAAATTAGATTAAATCAGTAAAATAAAAAACACTAATTTGGTTGACAGGCTGATTAATGCTGCAGTATTTATACTGTGTTATGAATGAGTTGCTGTTTTAAAGGGGGGACAGGTCTTTGACTGTTGTAAATTCTCCCAGCAACACCTTTGTGTGTCTCCTGTAGTTTAAGTGTATTATTAGTGTCTAGAGTTGAAATACATATAACATAATGTCTTCATCTTCAGTTACAACGCAGCCATAAAATCGTTATCACTGAAAGCAGCTGTTAGTACGAATTACTTTTTCCTCTTTAGGGAGTATCTGGAAGACTTGGAAACCGAGGACAACCCAGAGCAAAAGGAGAGAATGTTGATTTTATGATGTGTCTCCTACATGAAGCTTTTGCATCACTCCTACTGTCATAAGCCATGTCCCATTGGCTAATTCCAACAAAATGTGACTCATCTTAGAGTAAACAAGGTCTCACGAGTGTCCTGGTTTCAGCTGGGATAGAAGTAGGTTTCTTCTTAGTAGCTGGTGCAGTGCTGTGTTTTGGATTTGGTGTGAGAACAACGTTGATAACACACGGATGGTTTTGGTTCTTGCTGGGTGATGGTTATACGAAGTCAAGAGCTTTTTGGTTTCTTGGGCCCTGCCAGCCAGAGGTCTGGAGGGGCACGGGAAATGGGGAGGGGACACAGCCAGGACAGCTGACCTGAATGAGCCAAAATGATATTCCATATCATGTGACGTCATGCTGAGGACATAAACTAGGGGAAGAAGAAGGAAGGGGTGAACATTCAGAGTAATGTCATTTGTCTTCCCAAGTCACCGTTACGTGTGCTGGAGCCCTGTTTTCCTGGGGCTGGCTGAAAGCCTGCCTGCCCATGGAGCGTGCTGAATGAATTCCTTGTTTTGCTTTGCTTGCGTGTGTGGCTTTTGCTTTACCTTTTAAATTGTTCTTATCTCAGCCCCCGAGTTTTACATTCCTTTCCAATTCTCCTCCCCATCCCTCTGGGTGAGGGGACAGTGAGCGTGGGATGACTAAATACTGAGAGGGGCTGGGGTTCGCACCCCCTGTTTTGGGCAAGACAAACAATTCATCCTCTCTTCTTCCTGGCAGTGGCAGGCTGGTCGGGCAGCAAATGCCCACTAGACCCCATCAGAGGTCTGGACCAGCTGCAGCTCGTGCTGCTTTTCCCAATACACTGACCTATGTGAATGTTGGTAGAGATATGGAAGGAAAGTAAGGGCTGCATAGTTTATTATGGTGAGGATATGTAAGGATCAGAGGTCGCAAAACATAACACAACACCCTTCACTTGTTTTGCATCAAGCCTCCCTGCCACTGCAGGGTTCACTAATTATGGTTTCAAAACTGAGAAACAAATTTGAAAGTACTAGTCCTATGGTGAGAAAAACCTTGGTATGCAAGTGGTGCTATCAATGGCTCAGAAGACAGCTCTCTTCTTGCTGAGTTAGTACTGAATCGCTGGTGGTGCAGGATTTTATAGAATGACAACTTTCTGGTGATGCCCTTTTCCTGATGACTTTCATGAAACTTGTTTGTGGTTACTCATGGGTTTTGAATTATCTTCTGCTTTTCTGTCCCAGAAAAAGAGAGACTAAAATTTTCTCTGTCTTTAAATACAGAAGCATTTTTAATTCTTTCCCAAAAACTGTTGTAGTGTATTGCTGGTTTAATCCAGCCATGGCTGCATTTTGTGTGTGTGTGTGTGAATCTGAAAACTCCAGAGAAGTTTACATAAAGTGTGATAGGAAGATAAAGACACATAAATTGCATTGAAGCCTTTACAACTGTGTGCTACATTGCTGGTGTAGATTCCTGGGAAAAGGTAACACATCTGTGTCTAATATCGATAGCTGTTATTCAATCTGTTAGGGAGATCAAGGAGGAATTGAGTTTATGGGAGTTTGGGGATTCCAAGCTATAAAGTCCAAAAGTTTATAGCAAAATGTATAAAGTTCACTACAAAGCAATAATGTATACTAAAATTTGATGACATCCTTCCGGTGATACTCTAAGTGTTTTAACATGTAACGTAGGTATCGTTAAATCCGTACACAAAGAATAACTCCTAATTAGAGCAAATAATACCCAAGTTCATCCAGCCATATCCTCCTTTTCCAATGCTACATTTAATGTAGTCAGAATTAAAAGACTTTTAAAAAACATTTTTCTGGGACTTCTTGACATCTGCAACCCAGTCAAGACTCCTGCAGAGTCTTGTATCTTGTATCTCTGCTGGTGTGAGCTCAGGTCACTTTGCATTGTGCATATGTTGGATGAGAAAAGCATCTGACTTGGACTTCAGGAATAGATTATGCACTTATCAGAGTCTCTCTGCACCAGCAGGTTTGTGCTGCCCAGAAGTGCTGGGTTTACCCATACATGCATGTGTATCTCATACATATATATTTGTATGTGCATAAATATATGCACACATACAGATGTATACATATATACACATGCATGTGTGTTTCTGTCAGGAAAATCCTAGCTAGAAATAGGGCAGCTCAAAATCCGGTGTGCTATCAACCAACCTAATTCTAGCTGACTACATAAGCCAACTGTTTTTAACAGTAGAAGCAAAATGTCAGAGTTACAGCACTGAGGAAGCGCAGAATGTGGGTACAGCTACAGAGCAGAACAGAGATACCTGAAGTTCCTTCAAGTTAATTCTGAAATCAGGAGTGACAGGTGAGTTGGCTGTATGCAAGCTGGTTGGTTTTGTGGGGAAAAGCATGTTAGCTCGGAGGCAGCACTGTATGACTCCAGTTGCCTGCTGTGGACCTGCAGTGTTAAATCTGTACAGCGCAACACTGTGCCAAGTGGATTTACCAGCTTGCACCTATGCTTGTTCAAGAGTGTCTTCCCCAAAACTGTGTGGTTCTCCATTGCAATGGGCTATGATGCTCTTGGTGGGGTGGGGAGTTAAAGGCCAGGGCCCGAGTGCTTCTCTTCTCTGAGACATTGCTCCTAGCAGTGTCCATATGCAGTACATGTGAAATGCTGATGACCGTTTTCTACTTCTGTTATAGCCTCATGTGCTGAGTATCCAATTAAAATTTAAATTACTGTATTTGATGAGTGTGTGATGTCTAATGAAGGTTTAAATGGGGCTTGTTGTTTTACCATGCTAAGGAGTACTTACAGTAACGGTGATTAAAGCACAGAATAACACTACCTTCTTTGTTTTGTTTTTCCAATTATTAGTTATCTTTGCTGCTAAAGAAAAAGCTTCAGAAAGAATGCAGTAGTCCTTCCTTCACTTTTAAAAGTTTTTTAAATGACACGTTTTGTGTTTACCAAATCAGGTGGAATAAGTTGGTCAGGACTTGTTGCAGAAACTTGAGTGGTCAGTGGCAGCAGGTCCCAATGTATGATCACAAAGCTGCCTTTTGGTATTGCAGCATATTCCCCTCTCTTCTTTCCAAATATGTATGCATTTCACAGATTTTACAGAGTTAGGAAGTGCTCACTGTTTAAAACTTGGTGTTAGTAGATCCTAAAGTAAATAATGTAGCTGTTAAGATTAAGTAATGTATTGCGTGGTCAGTCACCTGTTTGCAACTTTGCTGAGTGCTCCCTTGAGGAAAATTTTTAGAATCAAAATCTGAATTCTTGATTTTGATTTAAATTTTTGTATTCTATCAAAATAGAATACAACACAGCCCCACCAAATTCTGTACACAGCTTAGCAACCAAAGCTGTCTTTGTTTACTCGCTAACTCTGTTTATATCTATAGAGCATCGACATTTTTAACACTTTATGCAAATATGACACAAAGCTGGCTTCTTCCAAAGGACAGCGGGACTGGGAAAGGCTGAGAGGAGAGCAGGGAAGGTAAGAATTTGAAAACAGGGATCTGACTGTCACAGTTGCAGAAGTTAAACCCTCCTATGGGTTCTGTGGCACTGCCATTTCATGTGGGCATCCAAAGCACAAAAATACTACAAGAGCTTTGCTGCTGTTTGTCTTTTCTGGAGGGCAACAGAACTGCACCATGTTCTATGGCTGAGGCTGGAACTGTGCTGGCGGGAAGAGGATTTCTTGCCTGTCATAAACAGAAAGACATAAAGAAGGAAGGCTTCACTGCCCTACTGACAGCATCTTCTCTATGGCTGAAAGTTACTTATAAAATAATGGGAATAAAAATTGGTATGCACCCACAGAGCTCTAGGTGACTAGGAAAGGATGTACATCCATGCTAAGGATGTGCAAACGCTAAAGAAGCCTGGAAAAATATTTTTTTCAGTGACTAAACCTAGCTTTGCACAGTCTTTGAGGCTTTTCTCTCAGAGCCAACTTTTTCTTATTTGATTATAGACAAAATAGTTCTCTTAAACAAAACTTATTTTGACAGTTTTGAAAGAGCAGGAAAAGGAGCCAAAGTGTTCTTTCTTGTTAATGTAAATTGGAAAGCGATCCAAAACATGTCTTCATTTTATCTTTGGGTCTACAAACTCAATGACAGAAGACCAACAACAGTTCTTCCCAGTGAAGCTCTGATTCATACTGATGGATAATCTAGGACTGACTGCATCTTTACTTCTACCCAGCTTTTCAAGATCATAAACAGGATCATAGACAAGCTATGCATCCTTCTTATTATCAAGTAAGTTCTGGTTACTTTTGCCCTAGTCTTTAAAAGCTGAAATTTGCCACTGTACATTACACTGAGGAGCCCTTTCTTGTTGCTAACGGCAGAGGGTTGCAGATCTGCAAATGTTCCAAATAGATTCTGCTCCTGTGGCATCTTGAGGAAGAACTAATTTTCACTTGTCACCTGTTTGTTGCTCATTTTTCTTGACCAGATGGTTTAGGGTTTTTAAACAAGACAAAGGTGACAGACATAACTTGGACACATTTTGTTCTGTGATATGTTTGGGATTTTGCCTTCTGAAAGTCTGGTTTATTTCACAGAAGGCATGCACTGCTGTATGATTTCTTTCTTTTTTTTTTTTTTTTTAATCTAGATTTGAGTTTTCAGTGGATCTTAGCATATGTGTATATGTGCTAACAGATAGAGAATAACTAGTTTTCTGGCTGGGATGTTTGTGGATCTGGCTAACAGCATACTCTAGGTGGGGAGGTGGCCACTGGCTTCTGAAAGAGCTCATGGGGACAGCTTTTCTTGGAGCTGAATGTGCTCTAGAAAAGATGAAGAGTTAAGTGAAGAAAATGCTAACTGTTCTTTGTGGGCTGGCACTGTGATATGGACCACCAAAGCCACTGAAACAAATACTCAACAAAAGATACTTCAGCGAAACTTTATTTCCTCCTTTGGTAGCCTTTGGTCACAGAAGTGACACAACCCCAAATATGAATCTGAACACACAGCAGCTGGTCCAAAAAGAATGGTAACAATTCCACAAGTCTCCTTTGAGCAGTTCTGAGTTTAAATTGCAACTAATTATGTGCAATCAAGTCAGTCAGTTTTGCAGTCAACATGCATGGATGTGTGACTTGGGATTTAGCTTAACATGGATAGCCATCAAACAGCTAAGAAATGTAACTAGCATAATTTTAATTTGCTGCTTTCTGCAGGGTTATGCAGGACTACCAGAACACCATGGACAGAAGGTACTGAGAGAGATAATTTCTCATGAGGCTTTCCTTTAATTAAGGATTAGACACTTTGATGTTTTTATTATTGTATAGCCAGCACAGGGCAATTAAGGTTAAAGTTAAGAGGAAATATATTTCAGAGAAAAATGGATATGGAAAACAAATTAGCAGGTAGTTGGAAACATGTCCAACTCCTAAGTGTAAATGTGTGTGGCTGTAGGAAAAAAAACACCCATAAAATACAGAAGACAAGACTGAAGATTTTTTTTCCCTTTAATTCTCCCTTAGGGAGAAATCCTTCAGTGCTGCTGTGATTACTTGGTACTGTTGATGAACAACCCATACCACAACACGTGTGCTGTGGCATATATTCTGCTGCCAAGCAGAGGGCTCCCTGAAGCATGGAAAAGCTGGATGCACTCACTGCCAGTCCTCTTAATGGTGTCAGGCAAACAGCAGGTCAGCACTGCTGGCTGGGTCTGAGGTCCCACAGAGCTCCTACACCCATAAGTGATTTCCACGTCTGTCAGGGTGTTAAATGCTTCTGTGGAGCAGAAATGGTACACATGCACCAGGGCTGTGATTTGTTCCTGGCTGTTTTTTCCTCCCCACAGTTGAGAGGAAACCTCACTCCTCTCACGGCTGGACAGATATATGTAGGAATCAAGCAGAACCTGGCTGTAAATCCCTGGGAAGCTCTTTTTATTATTTGCCTTACAATGATGAGAAGTGGACCGAGGTTCAGAGAGCTTCAGTTCTCTGTGCTTTGAAAATGTCTGGGTTGGTGTTTTTTTCTCCTATCTCCAGATAACCTGGTAATGGCACGAGTAACGTGGTGTTGGCACTGACGCCCTGTGCGATGCCGTCAGCGTGCGCACACGAGCAGGCAGCAGGCTCCTGGTGTTCGTGCCAGGGCACTAAGGCCAGGCTCAAAGTGCAACTTGAAAACTGGTGTCAAAAGAGTTGTGGAGAGGATTATTTTGCTTGAATTGGTGATGTAGACACAACTCTAACACCATCATTTAGGGTGTAAATCTTTTGTCTGAGGCCGAATGGTACCTCTTGGTTTTGAGTATCTAACAGTCTGTTTAGTTTGATTTGTAGTCCACCAATGCCCGTCCTCAGCATCTGTTCTTTGAAATGTCATAGCCTAACAACTAGGGACAAGAACTGAAGAATTCTTAGTCTCTGCCGCTCAACTATGAATTAAGAATAGATATGGGTAAGTCACAATACATTTTGTGATTTGGTTTTCCTGTATGTATAACAGGAATAGATGTATCAAATGTATGTGGATATATCAAGAAATAGGAATAAATATAGATAGTACATGTTAAAATGTTATGACATTTACAAATTAAACTTGCCAATTAAAAGCTAGATAGTTAGTTTATTAAGATGTTAAATAAAATTTATTGTTTTCAAAAATTTTAGTGAATAAAAGCCATTAGGATTGCTATTGGAATCAATATCAAAGAGAAAAAACATGCATTATTTGAATTTGAAACGACTACAATAATTAAGATTTCTAAAAAATTAAAAAGATGAGCAGTTATGGAGGCTTTGAAATGTTTCCTATGCAAGCTTCTAGCTGTTAGGACAATTTGGTTTTCCAGGTCTATATGTTAAGAGTTGAAAAGGTAGTTTGCTATACATGCTTGTAAAGAAATTAAACTCAAAATATTTTTAACTGTTTCATGCTTATAATTTTTACTAGCTTTTCAGACTTTCTGTTCTCCTGTGGTTTTTTTTGTCAACCACATGTATTTATTATATTTTTAATCTTGTACAGCCAAGAATTCTGAATAAAATATCAGTGATCTTCCACTACCTTCATCATCATGATGGGTAATGTATAGGTTGCTTGGATCTCAATGAAGATGCTAATAAACTGTAAAATACTAATTACATATACTAAAAGCTGGTATGTAAACCAGTGGGAAGTAATTGGGCTTTGAAATTAGATGCAATATCAACAGTTATGTTTTATTTTAAAGGGAGAGAATGGCATTGAAGGAACTGTAAGTAAATGGATTTGATCCATTTGTTCCTTTCTCCCCACTCCTGTTGCATTCATCTAACCCGAACTCCTTGCAAAAACAATTGAATAAAGCCAGGAAGAGCTAAATAACTGTTCCAATGGTGCTATGGCAAGCCATAATTTACAAAGTGCTACTAAAAGTGAGTTATTTGTTTAGGAAAGGAGACAAAGGACTGCACAAGCTTGAAGGTACTACGGATGAAGCAGAACAGGGAAGACTGGATGCCAAGGCCACCCCAGGGACAAAGGTGCTCCTGGAGCCAGCAGTCTGCCTGGCACCACTCCATCCATGGGACCACTCGTGGGACTTGCTGTTCTTTTTTGAGCTAAAATACATAAAAGGTACCAAACAGTTAGGGTGAGGAGAAGATATATGAAATTGAGCCGACACAGCAGGAAATCATTATAACAAACACGTCAGAAGAATCAGAATGGGAATAAAACTGGTGAAAAGTTATTCTTTCGGCCAGTGAAAATTCATTAGGGAAGATTTCTGGCTCACTGAATCTGAATTTAACTTTACAAGGATATTAATCCAAACCGATAAGATCACAGACATTTCCTTGTAAATTTTTTCCTTATTTTTATAAAAGTCATGTTTAAAAATAATCACACCTGAATATTTGGACTATAAACATCATTTCAGCCCTTGCTGGATACGAGAAGAGAGCAGTACAGCCAAATAATGTTAACCAGATAATTTCAGGAAATTTAGGAGCCATTTTGGTGGGTTTTTCTGATGGAACTGTTTCTACTTTATTTTCCTAATGTTTCTAAAGCTCTCTAACTACAAGGTCTGCCTTTTCCAGAAACTCATGTAATTAGAAGCGTGTGAAAATTAGAGCAAAATTCAACTTCTGCAGACAGCATGAGGAAGAAATGTGCCAGCAGCTGCTCCTTCTACAAAGACATGCCGATGGTTTCTCCATCCAATTAGGGATATTCCTGGATACCTGGGACAAGAGCTAAATGTAGTGGGAGAAAAAAAATAGGCCCATTTCACAATTGTAAATGTCTCTGAAGTGCTCAGTGACATGGAACATGAAGTATAAGGAACAGGAAAGACTTTCTTTGGTGTAATGTAATTGATTTTTTTCTCACTGAACTAAAGAAGTGACTTTTCCTTTTCCTTCAACAGGAACCAGGGGTATTTGTTTTCCTGCAGGGAAAACAAACACAGATGTATTGGGTTTGCATGGCCAGGTTTTGAGGCGGGGGCTATAGGGGTGGCCTCTGTGAGAAGCTGCCCTTATGTCCGACAGAGCCCGTGCCAGCCAGTTCCAAGACAGATCCACCGCTGGCCAAGGCCGAGCCCATCAGTGACAGTGGCAGCGCCTCTGGGGTAACATTTAAAAAAGGAGAAAAAGCTGGTGCACAACAGCATCTTTAGCCAGAGAGAGCAGTGAGACTATGTGAGAGGAGCAGCCCTGCAGCCCCCCAGGTCGGTGCAGGAGGAGGGGCAGGAGGGGCTGCAGGTGCCGGAGCAGAGATTCCCCTGCAGCCCGTGGTGAAGACCCCGGTGAGGCAGGCTGTGCCCTGCAGCCGTGGAGGTTAACGCTGGAGCAGATCTCCACCTGCAGCCATGGAGGACCCCACGCTGGAGCAGGTGGATGCCTGAAGGAGGCTGTGACCTGTGGGAAACCCGTGCTGGAGCGGGGTCCTGGTGGGACCTGTGACCCCATGGAGAGAGGAGCCCAGGCTGGAGCAGGTTTGCTGGCAGCACTTGTGACCCCGTGGGGGACCCACACTGGAGCAGCCTGTGCCTGAAGGGCTGCACCCTGTGGAAGGGACCCACGCTGGAGCAGCTCGTGAAGAACTGTAGTCTGTGGGAAGTGCTCACGTTGTAGAAGTTCATGGAGGACTGTCTGCTGTGGGAGGGACCCCTCGCTGGAGCAGGGGAGGAGTGTGAGAAGCTTCCCCTGATGAGGAGCAAGCGGCAGAGACAGTGCGTGGTGGACTGACAGCAGCCCCCATTGCCCATCCCCCTGTTGGCACTGGCAGGGAGGAGGGAGAGAAAATGGGGAATGGAGCTGAGCCCAGGAAGAAGGGAGGTGTGGGGGGGAAGTGCTTTTAAGATTTGTTTTATTTTCTCATTACTCTACTCTGATTTGATTAGTAACAAATTAAACTAATTTCCCCAAGTCAAGTCTGTTTTGCCCATTATGGTAACTGGGGAGTGATCTCTCCCTCTCCTTACCTTGACCCACCAGCCTTTCATTATATTTTTCTCACCCCTGCCCAGATGAGGAAGGGAGTAATAGAGCAACTTTGGTGGGCACCTGACATCCAGCCAGGGTCAGCCCACCGCAACAGAATAGCTATGGAATAAATTAGAAGTCTGCAGAACAAAATAAAATGCCCAAAGCAAGTACTTGAGAACATTGCTACATTAACTTTAGCCTAGAGAAACGTACAGTGAAGTTATGGTAAAAGATTAGGTAAATCCATCTTAATGCTATTACAAGCTAAGTAGTAATTTAATGAACTTCTTCTAAAAAACCTACTCTTGAATGATACGCAACAGTTTTAAAAGCTTATTTGTATCCCTATTTTCAACAACTCTGAAAGCAAACTGTGACTCATAGCCAGAGTATTCATCTCCCACTGATCTAAAAGGTCTTGAGGGACCATAATTTACCTTTCCGTTTCCTGAGGGATCTTTGCAGGATCGTAATTTCATTATATATTGTTGGTTAGTATTTTCTAGTACCTACAGCAAAGAATACCACAGAAGAGTAAATTCTAAAGCAAATCTTTTATGGGAGTTGTGTTCATTACTGTGCTGCAGCCAAAACCCTATGGTCTAAAAGAAGCAGGGAGGTTTAAAAAGTTATTAGCAAAAATATCTGGGCTATTTTCTTTTTGCCTTCATATATCTTCATACATGTTCTTCATATATCTTTGCTACTCTGTTGTTGACCATTTCCTACAGTGTCATGAACTGTAAACAGGTAAAATTTATTTTCTAAATCTAGAGTTAAATACCATGGTAATGAGGTATTTTTAGTGATGCTTTCCAAAGATAGACAAAATGCGCTTTTCAGAGTGGAATGAAATGGTAAGAGACTGTGTGCCGGGTTTGGAAAACAGGCAGAAATAACCTTGTTTCAATTTTTGAATTTGAGGTTAACACCTCATAGAGACATAACATATTGATAATCTAACTATATTACAAGTAACTTAACCAGACCAAAACTACCCATATGCCTTTAACTCTTCTTCTCCTCTCCTTGCTCTGACTCCCCCCAACGCACATATCAGCACATACAGACAACAGTGCCAAACTGAAAGTGCACAAGGTCATCTCAGTTTTCTTGCCATGTAGTTAAATGTCTGGGGTTTTGTTATTGTTTGTTGGATTTTATTGTTTTTGTCCTTTCAAACAAACTTTGAGTTACTTTATGTTATAATTTCTTTCCTCTAAACAGGTTTTGTGTACTTACTACCTTTTTTTTTTTTCCCCCCCTGAACTGGTTTTAGTGTTCCCTCTCCGCCTGCTGCTGTGGGCTCCCTGCTTTATTCCCCCAGAGGAAGATGCCTCTCCCTGTATCTCCACCCCTTCTGCATCTCACTTTTTAAATCTATGTGTAAGCAGAACAATCATTCCTCACTCAACCTCCCTAATGTCTTCACATTATCTTTGCCCAGATATGAAACAGTTAGCAATCATGCTGACACAGAATCATACTGGGAGGTGACAGCACTGCTGACTGTGGGACCTCTCCTTGTCCACAACAGAATAACCCATGATCAGGTCCATGCCACCAGATCTCAGCTGTCACAGTTTAAGCACTATTCCTAATAAAGCAAGCATCTGTAGATGCTTTGGCCTTTATTCTCACATGACTGCTCTCTAGAAGAAACATCCTTGGCTCTGTCTTCCTAATGATACTAGGAAGTTCACCTATAAAGTTCTACAGGTCTCTGTGGTTGTTCTTCAGGTGTTTTTTTCTGTGCCTTCTGTGTAAAGAAAAGAGCATTTTCAAAGAGTCTAATTCATTAAAAAAGACAAACTGTATCTCTAGTCATAATCAGATTGTTGGTTTGTTTTTTCTGCATAGAAAATTTTGACTCACTTTCACTATTGCTCATAATTATTTTCTTTGTGTTACAGATTGGAATTAAACCAGGAAGAATTAATATAAACTGAAACCATGGATTGGTAGCAACATTAAGTATTTTACAGGGCAAACCTGGGTTGAAAGGAATTAATAGGGAGTATGGGGAATAATGATTTTATGGTGAATTTGGTGATCTTGGATAACAGACTGAAATGGGGAATATATTGAAAGACATTTTTTTATATTGTCTTTTGTTGAGTGAATTTCAAGTTCAAAGTTTATGAAGGCAACCAAGGCCCAAGAGGTAAGATTTGTTCTTGAAATTTTAATGGTTGAGGAAACAAACAGTCTTCTATAATAAGAAATTCTGTCTGTTTTGCAAAACAGTGTCTAAGATGATAGATGTGAAAATAATATTAGAATACATACATACAGGTATTCTTAGTATACATACATGTACTAAGGAGAGCCTTGTATGATGGTCTGTGGTGTGGTTTAACCTCAGCTGGCGACTAAGCACCACACTGCTGCTTGCTCATTCTCCTCTTGGTGGGATGGGGGAGAGAATTGAAAGAGTGAAAGTGAGCAGACTGGTGGGTTAAGATAAAGACAGTTCAACAGGTAAAGCAAAACAAGGAATTTATTCACCACTTCCCAGGGGCAGGCAGGTGTTCAGCCATCCCCAGGAAAGCCGGGCTCTACATGCATAACGGTTACTCGGGAAGACAAACACCATAGCACCAAATGTTCAACCCTTCCTTCTTCTTCCACCAGCTTTATATGCTCAGCGTGACGTCATACGGTGTGGAATATCCCTTTGGCCGGCTGGGGTCAGCTGTCCCGGCTGTGTCCCCTCCCAACTCCTTGTGCACCCCCAGTCTCCTCGCTGCTGGGGTGCGGTGAGAAGCGTTAAAGGCTCTGGCTCTGTGTAAGCGCTGGTCAGCAGTAATGAAACGTGTCTGCATTATCAACACTGTTTCCAGCACAAATCCAAAACACAGTCTTGTAACCAGCTACTGTGAAGAATATTAACTCTACCCCAGCCAAACCCAGCATGTTCTATTACTGATGCCACAAGATTTATTTAGTTTACAGTGAAACTGGAGTTCTCTGAGATCCACCTCAAGCATGTCCCTATTTTTCTCATGCATTTTTTGATCAAAATTTTTTGTGTCCTCTTGCCGTTTTTTTTTGTGGGAAAGATGCCTTTTTTGTTTTCCTTTTTTCCTTTTTTTTTCCTTTTTTTTTTTTCCTTTTTTTCTTTTTTTTTATTTCCCCACCAGAAAAGCCTGCTTCCTTAAAAAAAAAATCCCAGAGATTTTTTGCTCCTAGTTAAGCCCTAGCACAGGACTTCCATTAAGAATAATAAATGTGAAGAGGCCGTGCTGAATGTATTTGCCTTGGCATTCTTTGTTATGAGCTTCCCACATTACATGCTTTGTAATTCTTTTCCTGGATACCAGGGAGGAATCAACAGCGAAATCAACTGTTTGGGTGACTGTGATATTTATTTCATGAAACCCTAGGACAGAGATCTTCTTTCTTACTTGTAGGCTTTATTTTCATGGGACTACATCGCTTATGCTGCCTGCTGTGCTCTACGCGTGGCCCAGAGAGTACTCCAGGAGGCAGCTCTGCAACAGGCATGCCCTAACATTTACTGCAATGTCATCCCACAAGGTTGGTTGCATTTGTCTGCTGGATCATATATTTCCTTTACAAATATATTTTCTCTCTGATACATTGCAGTAACAGCCAAATAAATAGCTTGTGCACTGGGTTGGAGCATTTTAAATAAGCATATATATGTGGAAAGCTAATTCCTGTGCTTATGCAGTGCAGGTTTTGTACACTTGCATCCTCAAAGTGGTTAAATGTTGTCAGCTTTCTTCAGTTCTCAGTTCTCCATAGCACTCCTGCTGCAAGTCCTTGGAAAGGTCATGTCTGCATAGCTGTTCACAGGACCCTGACCCCAGCATCCCTTCCTGGGGGTGGGTAGATGGGAAAGAAACCCATAATGTATCAGGGCAGGAAGGGAGGTATTTTGAGAAAGATTTATACTCTAGAACATGGGTCTGGAAAGCAGAAAATTTAACATTCCTGATTATCATTTACCAGATACAGTCCCACAGATTATGGCTTTAGGTAAGTTATTACCAGTTCTTGGCCTCCCTTTACTTGTCTGTAAGATGAAGTTTATATGATACGTTCCTGTGGATCTTCACAGGAGGTAGAATATAAAAGTGCAGATGGTTGCTCTCCCCAAACTCTTCCACAAAATAACCTTTTTAATCTCTGTTACAGCTGTAAGGGAAGTACTTAGATACAGGAGAATATGTACGTATTCAATGTAATATCCTTGTTTGTCCAGAAGGACCAATCTATCTCTTTGTATTCCTCAGCTGGAATTCTGTCTTATTTGAATTAGTAATTTCTGACTTTCCTTCTTTCCTTTCCTTACTGTTTATCACAGAGAGAATATCAAAGCTGCTCTTCCTGTTGGTGTTTGAAATCCTGCACAGCCCAGTTGCTGTGATTCTGGTGTAAAACACCAGCAAACACAAAAGAAAAGGTCAATTTGGCTGCAAAGTGCAGCAAACTCCCTCCACTCTCCCCAACATCTCCTGCTACATCGCAGCAGAACAAGACAGTGCATGCTTGTGACATGGTCTATGAGATCTGGAGAAACAAGGCCATGGGCTTCAGGAAGGGTTAAGTTCATGCAGCCGAGAGGCTACTTTATTCACTGTTTTGGCTGCCAGACCTGTTGCTTGTGGTATAGCCAAGTTACCACACTTTTAAAGTCTATCTTCCAGCTTGAGTTAAGTTTTTCCCTGATGAACCATGAACTTGAAGCTACTGGACAAAGGGAAATGGGGATTTAATC
Organism: Falco punctatus; assembly: GCF_963210335.1. NCBI lineage: Eukaryota > Metazoa > Chordata > Aves > Falconiformes > Falconidae > Falco > Falco punctatus. The sequence goes on from NC_137584.1 coordinate 18,379,792, forward strand.
CTTTTAACTGCTTCTGTTCTGGCCATCTTAGCATCGCTCTCCTCAGTGAGACTATCAAGGGAGAAAGGAAGCTGGGAATAACAACCATTCCCAAACTTTCCCCTTGGGGATGCAAGGCAAACCAGAGACACGTGACTGGAAGTGATGTGAGACTTGAGTTATGGGCGTTAGGAGCAAATGGGAAGGAAGAATCGGCTGGTTCAGGAAGGTACAGGAGGGGATGGGCTTTTGGGGAGCGCAGGGGTTTTAAAGTTGCTTTAACAAGGCTGGTAAGGATATTTAAGATTTTTTTCAAAGTTACCTGTTTTGGAGGTTTGTATTTCTGGATCAAGCAGAAGTCAGAGAAGGAACTAAGAAAAGCATAGTCTGCTCTGAACTGCTGTGTGTGTGCTAGCACTGCTCATAAGTGAGTGCCATTTATTCCAGGAATAATGTATTTCATTCCCTTAACCTCACCTCAGCAACGCTGCAGGAGCAATTCCTTCCGCTGAGTTACAAATGAGTCAAACTGACTGATGTGATGGTTGGCCGAAGAAAATAACACAAAAAATTACCTGTTAACCTGGATGCACCGCACACCCTGAAGGTGTGCAGTGTAACCATGGTCTTCTGCAAAACTATCACAACCTGTTTAACTGACTGATAGTAAACAGCTAGTGAAAATAAAGCTGCATTCAGTGATTCAGCTTTTGTAGGAATAGGTATGAATATAAACAAAATGAAGTATATGTAACGTGACCTGAGCTTTATTAATTATTTCTCCTAAAAAGGGCTGTCCTCTCTTATTCATTTGGGAGAATGGGAGTAAGAAAGATTTCTATTTAAACTTCCATTTAATAGTCACCTTAACATCTCCATTTTTCCCATCTTAGTGAAGAAAATTCAGCCTAGACTGGCTTCAGTCTGAATGTGTAATGAGTGGATATATGACTTACAATAGGCTTGCTTGTGGGTACTAATCCTGTAAACACTAAATTGTTCACACAACAACCATTATGACTTGTCACACATAAAGATTTTCTGAGCTAGGTGACGATTTCAGAGCCTGACCTTGTTCAGAGTCTTTTGTAGTGCCTTCTTTTTTTAAATCTTATATTTGTGGTGGAATAGAAAGTACCAGCTAGGATTGTTCCACTGATTTATATAAGTTTTAGTAAGTTTTAAGAAGACTTTTAGATGGAAGATGGATTTAATTTCTATTTTAATGCAAAGTGTTCTTCATAAAAGTATTTGCCAAGTTGGTAAGGTAAAATTTTCCAATGTTAGGAAAAGCCCAATTCAAGTGGGATTTATTTATTATAATACAACTTTCTTCCAATTAATCACTCAAAACACAGAATAGGTAATGCTGCCTTAGAAACAGTGTTTATATCTTTTGTTGCCTTCAGTATGTGGCTTTAAGTGTTCTTATTTCATGATATTTCAGCTGCTGTTAGATAAGAAATCATTTCGTTTCTGAAGGGCTTTTACCAGGCAGCTGTTACTGGAGTGTATTCTCTGTTTCAGAGAGTTTATTTGACAACACATTGTACTGCAAAGAAATATTTACATCTGTCTTTCAGAGATGTGAAAATGAGGAATAAAAGGACCATGATGGGAAAAAATAGCTACTGCTGTGGCATTAAAAACCACACCAAAGCTTCTGAAATTTGTGTTCCAGAGTACTTGGCTTTATACAACCCATTCTCCCTGTTCTGCCGATCAGACCTTTGATGTGATACTCGCACTAGGAAGCTCATGCTTGGTGTCTGCTCACTGAGACCTTGCTATTTGCTACCTGCTCAGAATCACCAGACAGGGACCTTTTCTAGGTTATATTTTAAAATAAACCCTAAGGGGAGTTTTCATCTGAGTTATCCACTGGGTGGCAGAAGTGGATCAGAAAAAACTTAAACAAAGAAGAGGACACCTACGTCTAGCCACCATTTAAACTATTTTGTAACAACACTATATGAATCTTCCACCTGAGCTGGGGTGTATTTGAAAATCACATATCTCATGAGTTAATATATTGCAAAGGATTTTTAAATTCTTTTTCCCCTTTCTGTGTGTAAGCAGAAGTCGATTTCTGCATGCCCGCATTTTCATCCCTTCTTTTTTTTTTTTTTTCCCTCAGGAACTACAGGAGAACATTTTCAGAGGGGAAAGGGGCCTGGGCTGCCCTGCCTTCTCATCCTTTTCTTCCTACCCCTTTTGGTGGAGGGTGCTGCTGCTGAAGGTGGAGGCTTTGCTCCTCCTTTCCATCCTTGAGCAGAACTCACTGCTTCAGAAAAATGACATGAGGAGGTATTTTAAACCTTCGCCTACTCCAGTGTTACCATAGCTGAAAGAAATTATTAGCATTGAGGATATGAAGATTCCTTACCAAGGTACGTATTCCCAGGTGATCCAGGTCCTTGAGCTGATCACTCTTTTACCAGTAGCTCAAGTCTCTTTGTCTTGCCTGGGTTTGTAACTCAAGGCAGATTTGCCAGCTTTAGGGAGGAGTTGGACCAGTTGTAAAGTGGTGGGGGACTAGTTAAGAGACACAGAGCAGAGCTGGTAAATTAATAGTGATTAACACGCCCTACCCCAGCATGGTTAGTGCCTCACATGTTTTAGGTGAGCATGGTGAAAATGGAGGTAAAGGGGGCAGAGGTTGTGGCCGTGTTGGCTTTGAAGGCAACAAAGAGGTAGGTTTTCTTCTTGAAAGGTTCATGATAAAAGTAAATTTAAATCACAGTTTATGTGTTTACTTTTGTACATGTAATTCTGTCAGAAGCAGACCAGCCTAAGTTAAGATTGTGATCCAGTATGCTTCCCGTCTGTGCGCTCATCCCGTTAACAATAACTGAACATCATTCCTCTTTGGAAAATAATTTGGCATAAATAATCTGTCCACTGTAAAGCCCTCAAATCCTAAGACCGACCCAAGAGATCCTAAGGGAACTGTTTTGGTTCACCTCCGGTTTTGTTTTGTTGGTTTTTGTTCTTTTTTTGTAAATGTCCTCTCTGCAATATGTGTGAGAAAGAAATGTAACTAGTGTTGTCACTGCTTGGGTGTTTGTTTGTTTTTTTTAATAGGGGATTTGGCCTGTTGCCAGATTTGTTCTTTGCATCCACCTGTTTCTCTGCCCTCCAAACAGCCCTGCTTCAAAACTTCCTCTAGTTCCCCTTCTCTACTCTTTCTGGCGCTCCTGGTTTCTTCCACTGCCTGGGCAAGGGAAACATGCAGTAACCAGTATGGTTAGTCTCCACGAATGATTTTGTGCTGTTAAACTCAATGTCCAAGAACGTCTTTATTATCTGTTTTATTATTCTGAGGCTGTGAGGACTGTGGCTCTTTGAAAGATGCACCATCTAGCAGGTGGGCAGAGCATGTGGTGGAACAGGTTGAGCTCAGCATCTGGAGGATTATGTCTAACTGTGTATGGGGTGATTGATCTGGAATGCTTTTGCAAAGGTAGCTCCCAACAGCACATTTCTAGTGTTCTTTCTCTAGAGGACAATGCATGCCAAGTCATAATAACAAAAATGAGGTCAGCTATATCAAGCCCAAGTTATTCGACAGCACACTTTGAAATCTCTGCAATGAATTGGATGAAAGAAGCAAACTGTTGAATCTGGCATGATCTTACTCCCTTTTTTAAACTTATTATGGCAGTATTACTTCACTTTGAATACCACTGCTAGATGTGCTCAACACTATGAAAGTTTACTTGTTTTTTCTGAGCTGCATGGTACAGATTTTTAGACAAAACTGCTTGCAGCTAATTTTTATCTAATCTTGGAGTTAAAATCTGAAGATATGATACCACTGAACATGCATGGTGAAATACATAGAATTCCGTGCTTTATAAATATACACAACATGCTTTATCCATATTTGAAGATCAGTAAGATGTTTCTAAATAAAAGTAAGCACTCTTCAAACAGATGTGATATCTGCAAATAATGTGTTTGTTGAGTTTTTTTACTGAATAGTAATAATCTTGGTACAAAGAGGCAAGAGCAGTGGGGGGAAGAAGGAGGTTTTCCAATTTGCTGTATATTTTTATGCCAGATGTAAAATAGGAAAGGTGTCTGCTGGGCACTCTCACTGAAGACTTGCACATTAATTCAGGTCCAGATTTACTGGCAGGAGTAAGCTCTCCCAGCCAGTTCCAGTCCTGGGAGTTGTGGCACAGCAAGGCTATAGCACTGCTCAAAAGAAATAAAACCTCAAAATATTCATGCATATCTGACTAGATATATTGAATAGTTTTAGATATAACTTTAATATTTTATGTCTATACATCAATGCTAAGTTCATTTATCAGGTCACCATATTTCTTGGATATCACTTAGAAAATGCTTAGGTTTAAAATCTGAATGGAAATTGGAATATTATTAAACTACCTCAGAAAATTATCTCCAAGCAGATCTTGTCAATATTTAATTTTGAGGATGTGTAAAATGTTCATCACAAAATTTGCTTGAAGTAAAAGGAGCGTGCCAGTTTAACACTTAAAAAAAAAGAAAAAACCCCGAAGGTATTAAATATGCAAGAATGGAACTCTGGTATTGTAGTTTGGTCACTTTGTTCTTTTTTTTAACTCTAAACTTATAGCTCGGGATACCTGGAGTGCCCTACAGTATTTAAATATCACCTGGTCAAATATGTTTATTGAAAATCTGAATTTAAGACACACTACACTCAGTTATTGGGATGGAAATATTTTTTATTTGTGGAACACACAGAATTATCTTTATTATCCTCTGTGCTATTTTTCTTTTTTTTCCCCTTCACTATTCAAAGAAACATCATAAACTGAAGACAAAGTTTAGCCAAATTGGAATGTCATTAATTTATACAGAAACTGTAGAGTACTAATAGCTTTAGCCCAGGAGAAGTTATGGTCTTAATGAATTGTACGATGCTACATGGGCTTTGGAGGTTCGGTGGTTTACAAAACTGCTTCTAGTAACTTGAGCATATACATTTTCCAAGGTAGTAGTCCAGATTTTCCAAATAAAAATTGTTGAGTGGAAGGACATGCTGGAACCAGAGAAGAAAGCTGGGGTGTGGGAAATGTTAAGTCACAGAGCAACTGAGTAATGCTGGTTGGTCCCTGTCCCGTTCCCCACTGACCTTTCAGTAAATGAACCCTGGGATGACTCACCCTGAGGTCCCTCCTCAGCACCTTTCCTGCCCTCTCTCCCTTTGGGGCTGCTGAGAGGTTGCAATGGCGGTCACCTTCATTTGGCTCATTCATTACAGCATTTCGGTGGTTTGGTTTGGTTTTTTTTTTTTTCAGCTCCTATGCAAAACCATCCCTTCCCTTTCCTTGGGTTAAGGTAGAATTTAGTGTATTGCAATGTAAATTTACACCCTTTCAAAAAGGAGCTCATTCTCACTCCTGTTCTTCTTTGAGGTTCATTTTCAACACATTTTTTTGAAGTTTCAGTGGAGTTTTGGCTTCTCAACTACCATTCTTTTAATTATTTGATGCCAGTTTGCCATGATGCTTGTACTGCCAAGGAAAAACAGCTCAGTGTCACACAAAACAGAATCTATCATCTTTTTCTTGTATACCAAAGGGCAGTAACCTGTGATGATAACAAGAATATTAATATCTGTTAATCTTGAAGGAAAGTATTATTGTTGCTTCACTTCCTAAATTTCCAGAAGTCAACTTCCCAAAGACACTGGGATCAGATTTTGTGCTAGAGTCACAATTTGATTGCACCGGTTTATTGCTGAACCTTGTGTTAATAGCAGGATGGACTTGATTATACGTTCAGCAGTAGCCCTTGAAACTACAGTACTGGAAAGAAAATCCATGTCTGTTCTCTGGACTACCCAGCAGACTCGAAAAGGAGTCAGAAATTCATCAAGACATCGCAGCGAGCCATTGGGGAGCCAGGCAAGCCTTACGGCACTGAGTCAGTGTGTCGTTTCAGGAGTCTGTATTTCCTCAAATGCAATTTGATTTTATGTACCATTTCCTGGCTTTTTTCCTACCTTCCCACCATGCTTTCTGTGTTTTACTGGCTCTGTGTTCACATTTTAGCTCTTGAAAGAGACGAGGGAATAATTAATTTACTTAGTGGGAATTTGTGTGTGTTAGGCAGAATGAGGGGGGAAAATAGCCATTTCTGGAGATGCCACAAATCTGATATCATGGAGTTGTTCCAGGTATTTCTGTTAATAATATACACTGAATTTTAGACTTACCTTGAACATTTCTGATTAAGTTAAATTTATAACATCCTTTGGCAAAAAATCTCAATTATCTAATTTTTGTAATATAGTTATTCTGCTGTTTATTGTACTTTGACAGCTGTCTTTATGTTATAAAATTATGTTAAGTGATCAGTTAAAAAATTGTTAAGAGTAGAAGCATTCAGTATAGAATTAACTTACAGTGGCTGTTTCTTGGAGCTGGCAAGAGGAGCCTAATAAAAACTCGGTGCTTAAATATGTAGTATTAGTATAATGGAATGAGAATAAAAAGCCTGTTTCAGTTATAAAATCTACTGGAAAACAATGCAAAACTTGTATAATTCCCAGCACTATTATCTATTGTACTGGAAATCATGAGTTGTACTTTATTTGATATAAAATTGCAGATATATATGAATTTTTCAGTGGAAAGTAAATATATAATATCTTAATCTGATGGATTGTACAATATGATGGGAGTACTTTTCACAAACTTCTATTATCCATTAGTAATTGTAAACCTTTTATATGGAAGACTAGAACATGAACTAAACAGTTTAGTTAGGTAGCAATGTAATGCTTAACGTTATTTTCTCACTTGCTTACAACTTGCAGATATTTGAAAAACCTGAAGAAAGGCATAAGAAGAAAAATAATATACAGAGAAAAAAAAGGTCCTTCTAAATAAAAAAAAAAACAACCACAAAACACCACCATGTGACAAAGAGGGAGGAAAAAATGTGGAAGATGACCTTTTGTTTAAATCAAGTCATTGGCAGGGAAGTACATTCCTCTTCCTGAAATCCTAGCCCTAAGGAAACCTATGGCAGTTTTGTCACTGATTTTCAAGAGGGCCAGATCTCATCCATATAAATTCTTTCTCTACATCAGGAATAAACTCCTAGTATTGACCAGGTTATAGCACAGATGTAGTATTTTTCAAAGTCTGACTTTGTCTTTACTTACTTCGGCTGCTGCAGCTTTAAGACAGTGGCACATTGGTGAATGATAAGAACGTAAATGTTATTGATTCTTAATTAACACACAAAAAAATGTTTCTCTTAAAATGCAGACCAGTATTTTTTATTTGATATTTGCAAAGGTACATAGCAAATGGAGCTATTTTATTGGTCTTAAAATTGGGAAGCTGAAAAAAAAAATAAAGATAATCTGCTCTTGAAGTAAAAAAATAATAAGATAATAGTAGTGGGCATAACATGCAATACACAAAAAATAAGGTTAGATAAAGAAGAAAGCTTTTAACAATAGTGGTAAATACAGTTCATAAGAGACTGCTTGTGTAAAGTGGGAATTCTGTGTTGCTGGACATCTTTAAGAGCAAATTAGGCAAATACTTCGTGGAAATAATTTATGTCAGGGACTATGATTTCTTGAGACTCATGACAGCGTCTTTTTTTCTTCCCCCCCTCCCTTGGTTTATAATTCACTGACTTCTGTGCCTTCAGCTTGCCCTAAGCTATCTTTTTCAGGAATTAAGAGTGACAGACGACTTTTTAATTGACTTTCACTAATCATTTTAATAATTAGCAGAAATTTATTTTTCAAACTGTTTTCTTCATGAAATCCTTAGGAATCTACATTGTCTGCCATCTGGCACGTGCAGCCACACTCATCTGCCCAGTCAGGTTCAGCATTTGGTTATAGGTTTAGCCTGTAGTTGGACTGAGACTGATGTGATCTAACTTGAAATTCTTTGAATATTTCTATTTGTTTAGTGGACTTTTCTTTAGAGGAGACAGTACAGCTGCTCAGGTAGCACAAATGACTTGGTCAGCTTGAAAGCTTTCTCCAGTGCTGCTGAAAAAACACTTTACAAAGTAATTGTCTTTCTTAGAAGTCATCCCGAGTTAGGGATGAAGTTACTCTCACTAGGTCTGTAGTTGAATCTGAGTAAATAACCACTTTTCACTTTCCAGCATTGTGGTGCTATTTGAATTCATGTTTAGGCAGCTTGTGAACTCAGAAACATCCTTGGAGTTACTTCAGTCTGTGGTCTGTGTACCTGTGAATTCTATATCCAGTAAGTAAAACTGTGACAAAGATGGAGGACCTCCATAGTAATTAAGTAAATGAACTTTTGTAGTTCTGTAAGTTTTGGCCTTCAACAATTTTTGTTCTGTGCCTGTTGAACTTGACCCTTTTTTAATTTTTTTCAAAGTATAAATTTAACAGAAAACTTTGACTTATCACAGGTGTATGGCAAGTAGTTGGGATGATTCAGGCACAGCAAAATTTGTAAGTCCCTGCTTCCTTCAGGATTAATTTTTTGACTATTTCTCAGTCCAGAAGAGTAGCTTGCATTTTCTGCTCTGTAAAAATTTTGTACAAAGCTGCTGTAGAAGTCACTGTGCCCTCCTCCTATATGTAGGAACTTTCCAACTTTCCATGATTTTACTCTCCATGTTTTTGGACACAAGGCTCCGGCCCACCATCACTGACTTTTTGTCCCAGGAAAATTGTGTGATCCTTTGTAAATGAGCATTATTTCTTACAAATTTAAACCCTGGCTCTTAAAAAGTTTTGGAGTACTTTCCACTTCTACCAGATGTTCCACCCATGTTTTATGGGAACAGATGAAGTCATTTAAGGATGTGAGGATGATTTTTGATCCTCAGAACTTGGGTTATACTCTTCACAAACATCTGAAATGTCCTTGGTGCATTCAAGAGTCTAAAAGGAATTCTGCACCACTGAAGCAATCCATAGGTTATCATAACAGCTGTTTTTATTCTCCCCTCCATCTCTGAATGACAACTCAACTTGAAGGATATCCACGTGCTGAAAGAATTAAAACCGTGAATATATTCTGTTCCTTACCTTTTCTGCAAAGTGTCTCTTGTATAGTAAGGTGGATGATCTTGGCCTTTCTGAGAATGAAGATTTTTCTAAACAGAAATAGTTGTGTCCCTTCCTGTTTCTATCAGATGTTTGATACAAATACAAGTGTGGAAGATCATGCTGATTATTGCTTCAAGACATCCTCTAGCATGAAACTTAATTTCTTTTAAAGTACTATGTGATATGCTAAGAAACCCAGTAGGAGCAGGGCTGCTGCATCCCAGGAATATTCCATGAATTATGTTTCACTGCTGCTCCTCATCATATGTGCCCGGCTCTTCATTATACTTGGAGAACACAAAGTACAAAATAATTGCTCTTTTCACTTCCTTTCACTGCTTTCTATGGACATTTCTGTTGGGTCTGTTCCCAGATCTTTTGATTCTTATGTTGCTCCACTGCTTTTGAGTTTTGTCTTTGTAAGAAGCTCTGAACTACCAGCCCCATTGCACACTCTCCCCATGACTGGCTGCTTCTTTACCTGCACTTGCCCCTAGTCATTCCTTTCCCTCAGAGCTCATTCCTTCATCTATCTTGAAACAAAGTTCTGCAGAACAACAGTTCCAGGTTCAAAGAGCGGTTCTTAGCCTTACAGATGTGTTTGCATGATGATTTATTATCTTTCTAACTCTGTTATGAGCCCTTGCTCAGAATGAGAGTAACGAGAGAACATCCTCCTTGTCACCCTGCATACAAGGCCATTCCCAATGACACTGAGCATGCAAATATTATCCAGAAACCACGTTTTCTATTAGCACCCTGGGGATTCCCATGACTTGGATCAAATCCCTTACCAAAACACCTTGATTAGAAATGTTAACACTGTAACAGCACAAAAAAATTTACTGCAAAAGAAAGCACACAAAGTAGACTGCGCTTCTTGTCTGCAGTGGCAGAGGATTAGTATTAAGCACAATTTCTTCAGCCCCTCCACCTGAGCACTGCTTCTTATGTGCAGATCAGTTACCAGTCCAACAGCTCTGCTACTTCTGAGCCATGGATATCTGTAGAAAAGTGTTAGAGGAAACCCAGAAGCTCTGGCATTGCCCACATCCTTCCAAAAACTGCTGCCATCCCTGCAGATCTTCTTTCTCCTGTAAGGTGGCTGTTCTACTATATGATGCCTCTTAAGTTTACTGCTCCTTGTAAATGTGAACTGGAGCCAGCTAAGAAAAGAATTTTCTCACTCATCTGCCCAGTGACCTTTTTGTCAGATTTCTGCACCTTGAAGTCCTTCAGTATTTTCCAATTACATTGACAATCAGTATGTGTCACCTCTGGAAAGAAAATTGCTTCCACGAAGTTTCCACAACAGTTTCTGCTCATTGCTTTATCATTGCTTTATGCACTGTGTTCTCTCTTCACCAGAAGCTATTTACAAAATGACTTCTTGCTCAGTCTTGAGAGTCCATCTCTTGAGCAGACTGTTAGAGGAATTGCCCAATCAACCAGCTGCCTTCCTGTGCATCCCGTTTTCTGCTTGCTGTAACGATGACATTCATTAAAGGTACAGCCTTTCCATATTGAGAAGCATCTGTAAATTAAGGTTAGAAGGACTAATATTTAAACGTACTACTTGTATACAGTACTTTCTGAATGCTGCTTTTTGTTTCAGTTCTTCTTGAATGGGCTAGATCAGAAATCCGAGGCTTATCTGACTTGTTTGTTTCCTTTTTGTGCGGAAGTCACCAGCCATAACTGTTGTGAATGTCCGGGCAGCATTTTGAGGCAGGACTGAACTTTCCTTTTACTCTCTTTATATCTAAAGCAGCAACAGTGAAATCACTGTTAAAATGAAGCACTTCTCCATGGAGGTGCTTCCTAGAATGATTTTTATATAACTTGCAAGGTCAAAATTAGATTTTGGGACCTTCATGTTATCAAGCTGCTGTAAGTTAATGATCACATCACAGAAACATTCTTGAGTATTAGCCAGTGCAAATACATTGGAAACAATTTTTGCCTAAAGCACATCTAAATTCAGTTCTGAGCTTCAGCTGATCAACATGGTTTATATTAATTCACAAGAGAAGAAAATAGTTCATGGTCTGGTTTACAAGATGCCTGAGTTACAGGACAGCTGTTGAATCTGGAAGTTCCCCATCCCATGCACTAGGGTACCAGAGTCTGCTACATGCAGCCTTCTATCTGGATAAATCCTACTTTTGTTCTTTTCTTCTTTTTGCACACGGCAAATCAGAATGATTTTATCTGGCAAAACTTTCTGTATGACCCAACTGTATGAAAATTATGTATGTGGGACCAGATTCTGTATCCTGGGTCATGCTGGGTGTGATATTATGAAAAGGTCTAAAGGTGTAGATGAGCCTACTGAATTGGTATAAGACTATGCAGCAAAAAGAGGGGAGCCTACGTCTTAATTACTTTTTTTGTGTGAATAGAAATCTATAAGACATCTCTAAAATCTTGCAAGACCAAGGAGTTAATGTTTTTCCACGTTCTGAAGTTTCTGTGCATTTTAAATACATTTTTGAAAGACCTATTTCATCCATGCAGGCTATTCACATCATGTAACTTCATTCCAGATTCATATTATTAATGGAGGATAAAGACATAGTCTGAATATTCTTATGTGTATCTTTGAGCAGTCTCTCTCTTTTCAGTGTTTATGTAAAGACACAGGGCTCCTAAAGTGGACACTTAACTTAGGTGTTTGTATCTATTGACCAGAGTGCCTACATTATCATCATTAAACTATGAAGAGCTATCACTTTAACTATGGAAATACAACTTTCCAAACATGAAGGTTTTTTTAAAGCAATGGCTTAAATGACAGGGATTGTGGAAACTTCTGTTTTGCAAATCCTGGGCTCCAGCTATTATTTTCCAGTTGTTTATTTCTCATGCATTAGCTCTAGTTTTTCTTTTCCCAACTCTCATCATGATAATGCAGAATTCATTTCAAAATCTTGGCTATGCCAATATGGTAAACCAAAGTTTATTTATTAGAGAAGTGATGCAAAATACAAAAACGTTGGTATGCAATGAGGTTGTTGAACTTCTCTCCCTTAAAAAACAACCTGATCTTGCAGAGATGATTTAAGAATGTGCTGTGGTTGCTGACAGCAGAATTAAGTAAATGTCTTGCATTGCTAGATTTCTACAGTGTAAATTCTAAGTAGTGTGATTACTATAGCTCCTGTATTTCTTAGGACATCATATACAGCTTAAAGTTCTCTAAAACGCACCCTCATTAGGGTGTGAGGTGTGATCTGGTGTCCTAAACATAGCCTAAACACTTATTAAACATTGCTATTCACAGGGAAGCATATGTTTATCAGAGGTGTAATTACACTTTATTTATTTGGCATCTGCTGAGGTGAAAAGAAGTATTGTTATTTACCAGGAGTGGGACTGGTCCCATGAAAATTATCTATCATACACAGGTGTAAATTGAGCTGGTTCAGCATCAGCAGTTACCTCTGAGCTTACTGGTTCCTGGCTGGCGTCCTACTATTTATTGGCTAGTTGTAGGGGTGTCCAAAAGTAATCATAGGCACAGGATTTCAGGCCAGCCAAATCTGAAGACTAGAAATTATGTTTGAAGCTAGCAGAAAATATTCTTAAGCTTGACTGTATAAGTAATATCAGCCTAGCCTTCTACAATACATTGAAATGTCACTATTTTACATGTGATCACTGGTAACAAATACAGAAATTGATGTACATAACTCAGATTACATGACCTGAACACTGTATTACATTAGAAATGATCTAAATGTATGTATTTTCTTAACGATGTGTAGAACAGTTTATGAATTTAAAGATGCTGTTTCGTGACCAGTCTTTCATGCCCTGCCACTTCATCCACCCTGTTTGTCCCACACCAAAGGGCATGGGAGAGGGCCCTGTGTTGGTGCTGCAAGGGAAGAAGAAGGGAAATTTGTGACTGGTGAAATGGGTCTTGGGAGAATTGACCTTCATATGATTTCGACAATGATGAGTCATGCTACCTCCATGACTCACATCCTCAGGACTATGCCCTGCAAATACTAATATGCACACCAGTATGTACACCATGTAATTCTTTTGAGCAAAGCTATTAGTGTGCAAGTCATTACAGAAACAGACCTGTGTAATAAAGAACTGTTCTTTAATGTACATTTTATTTTTTCCAAATGTTTCTCTTCAGTTAAGACGGCAAAGCTATGTTCCTGTTTATTCTGTTCCTTAAAACTTCACTGAAGAAAAAATGGCAAAATTAAAATTTTTCCTGAGCAAGGAAGAATAAGGGCTGCAGAATGTGATTCCTGTTTGAGAAGGAGAAAAATAGACATAGAAGAATAGGTTTTGAAAGGTACTTTTTTTAATCTCAGTCAGTAACAATCTATTCTTTAACATATGAATGTAATATGGATTTAGCTCAGTGTAATTCCTGAGAGTTTCCACTGGGAAACAGTTTTCTCTCTACATAGACTTGGCTAATGCAACTTGATGTAGAATAACCAGAAATTTCATTTGAAACCACAGAATCCTGAGACAAAGAAAGACATCGAGAGCTTTCACAGTGTGGGAGGAGGATGACACAATTTCTGATTGCCTGGAGCAAGATGGGACTGTAGCAGAGACTTCAAAATGACTAATTTGGACACAATTCATGCCTAGATTTTAGTCTGTGTTTTCATTTCATTTCTCTTTTACATGGCCCCGCTGGGCACCATACCTTTTTTTTTTAATGCTTTACATAAGAATATTACTTTTTCCTCCTCTTCAGTCTCACCATCTAGGAAAAAATATCAAGCATTATGGATAGGTAATCAGCTAAAAATTCACCATTTTCATAATTTAATGGTAGTATTGATGTAGGAAGGGTCTTGATGAGTGAATAAACACCATAATGTCAAAACAATGATCTATTGGGATCGGGGTCTGTGTTCACGTCTACTTTTGTATATCTCTTCTTCTAACATGACCAGCCTAAGGGCTAACAAGACTTACTTTCCTATCCTATTTTTTGTGTAAGTCAAACAAAAAAATTATTAGTGAAGCCTGGGTGATCACTGGTGGATTTAAGTCACATGATAGCTAGTTGTGATTAAGACCACTGCTTTACTACTGTAATTTTTCAGACTTAATTGTAGATACTGTTAAAGGTAAAGCTTATATATACATAATTAATGTTCCTAAATTGATTCTCAAGAAACAGATTTATTAAACAGAGCATCATCAAAAGTTGCAAATGATTCATGTTCAAGAAGCCACAATACATTGGCCCTGAATGGTGGGAAATTGTTCATTCTGTTAATAGAAATATTATCTTCATATAAAAAATAGCTCAGAGATGCTACACATTAAAAAGTATTGATTCTTTTAGATTTAAGCCCTCTTTAGAGCTGGCATTTGCTATTATGTTCTCTGTTCATGGTATAGTTAGAAGTTATTAATATTTTTTTCCTTATTGAACTTCTTAAGCTAAAATAGGTATTGTCTACTCTATGACAGTTCATAGCAGAATCCCTTAAACACCTATTTTCTAGAGGGTCTTATACAGGAAAAAAAATATATACATATGTTTATGCCTTTAGGTGTATATATATATATAAACACACATATATGTGGATGAATTCATTGACTGCAATCAAACTGCATCATCAGAAACTGAGATACACATTACTTCATTGCTGAGCTGCTCAGTTTTCCAAATGCGTGGTCAGAGCAAGGGTGGGAAACAAGGAATTGCTATCAGAGATGTTCCTTTCAGATGTTCCCAAATACTACCTTTCTGGGATAGGATGTAGAATGAAAAGCATCTTTTGATCCTTTGCCGCGTTTGGATAGGCAGATGGCAGGATTAGGATTTTTTATTATTATTATTATTATTATTATTATTATTATTATTATTATTATTTTAGTTTCTTTCTTTCTTATTTGCAAGTGTCAAGTGTGGAGGTGTTTGCCTGAACTTTGCCTCTGTGTATGAGAGTGCAATGCACGCACTTACTGCCTTGCTCCTTCACAAAAATCTGCTGCTGTTCAGTGATCCCCAAAAGAGGCTACATGTTAACGCATATTGGGGTTGTGTTTGAATCCAGATTTGCCTCCTGGCTGGATCAACTATGCAAACACAAGGTTTGACACAGGCATGGGTGTAAGGCAAGCTGGAAAGGTCTGTGGGAGGAGAGAAGCTGAGGTCTCTTAGCAGTGTGCACCCTGATTACAAAATAGATGAACTGGTCATGGGTACTGCTGTGAAAAGCACATCTAGCATCAGGAAGACAAGACAGCCTCAGATCCTGGCAATGGCAGTGGGGGGTGGGGGGTGAAGACCTTCAGCTTGAAAGCAAGGAGCTGCTGTTTGGGACTGCTGGCATCCGTAACTCATACTGCTTTCTAACGTAGGTGTCTGTTATATTTGGAAGAACATGTATATTATTCACAGAGAATCAGTGAAACTGCATTCCGCTTCCTACCTGCCAGCCTTGGACCTGTGTTAGCCAGGCATCTAGTCTGATGAAAGCTGCCACTTCTATGTTATTTAATTGATGTTTTTCTCCATATGCTATGCATTCCTTCACAGGAGGACAGGGCCCATGTGGCACAGCTCTCAGGTTTCTCCAGGACCTTCATGGACACGCAGGGGGAGATATGAGGAGCATTATCTAGGTACAACCTGTGAATAAAGAGCAATTAGGGAATGGCCCCAGAGGTCTTTGATACTGCTTTCCCTGTGCCAGGCTTGCCACACCTCTCTCAAGTGTGGGGGTTCTTGAAGCTAGAGTGAAGGACACCAGCTCCTGGCTTTGGTAACACCTCTCCACATAAGAAAGTCATGTGCTCACTGGCTGGTGATCCAATTCCCAAAGGCAGAGAGTGTTCCCACCAGCTTGTCTCCTGGACACAGCAGTCACTGTGGCCAGGGCTTGCAGAAGTCATCCTGTCCCTTCACCTGGAAAAAGAACTGCTGGAAGATGGGCAGGAATTTTTTCCAGGTGTCCATCCGGGCATTGCTTTTGCACTATTTGATCAATCCGTCACAACACCTTGCAGCGTGTGTTGTCCAGAGGGGTGAGTGGGAGGGAGGCATTTGGGCAGCAAGTGCCGGTAGTTTTGCATGGACAGCTGAAGGGCTTCTGCATCCGAGCTCTGGTGGTACTGCGGACACGGCTGCGGGGGACATGCTGTGATTGCTGGAGGTTTGCGGGACAGCCTCGCTACAGAAAGTGTGAAACCACACGAGCAACAGGAGTGCTGAGGTGTGTGGCCAAATAATCGCTACTCTTGCAGTAAGCGCCCCAAACCAAGCACTTCTGAGATGAAGGTGCCTGTCACCAAGTTACTTCGAACCACGGGTCCGCCCCTCTTGCAGGAAACAACCGGTCAACCGCAGATGCAGCCCGGCGCAGGGATGCCCTTCCAGACGGGGGAAGGCGCGCCTGCCCGACCCCTTGCCGGGGAGCGGGGGGTGGCGGGGACGCGCACCTCGCGGGGCAGCAGGGCAGCGGCAACGCGGCGGCCCCGGCAGCGGCAGGGCCGTGGCAGGACGCGGGGCCGGGCGGGGGGCAGCCGGCGGAGAGGCGGGCGGGGGGCGGTGCTGCCGGCGGGGCGGGCTCCCGCTGGCGGGCGCGGGGCCGGGGCCGCCGCCGCCGCGCTGGCGTGGGGCAGAGCCGCGCCGCAGCGAGCAGAGCCCTGCGGCAGGTGGGGCGCGGCGGCTGGCGGCGGGAGGGCGTGCGGCCGCCTGCAGGTCAGCGGGGGCTCCGCGGGGCGAGCGGGGGGAGATGCGGGCTCCCCGGGGGCGCGTCACCCCTGCGGGGCTCCCGTCGCTCGAGGGGGCGCGGCCGGGGGGCGGCCGGGGCGGGGGAGCGGGGGCAGCGGGCAGGTGCGGCACCGGGGCGGCCTCGGCTGCCTCCGCGGGAGCCCGGGCGTGGGGGCGGTAGGCGCCGGAAAGCCGTGGGTCTGAGGTGCCGAGGGTTGTGCCCCCCTTTTGAGCAGGGAGCTGTCGCCGATGCGGGGTTTTTTGCAATGCGATTGCGGTGCGTGCCGGCCGGTTGTACTGGCTTGGAATCCTCGCTTAGTTTGTTGGCACGGGGTGAAATCCTTTATGGCACGGCATGCCCTTCAGCACTGTACAGAGATCCGCTGCGTTCTCGGACCACGGCTGAAGTGAGCTACTGACTTCGTGTATTAACGTCTTTGATAGTTTCTGGCATGGGAATTTACGCTTAGTAAATAAAGTAGAAGAGTTTGTAATAACTGCAGTTATACTTGTTTCCATACCTGGGAAGAAAAATTTGCTCTGTGGGCCACTTGTGATGATACTCTTCAGCTGGGTAATGCTTAGGTGTGCACGGGGGATTTACTGTGCTGAAGGGGTCTGGTCTTCCATTCAAGGGTTTTACCAGCTGGGAAACCAGTCCACTGGTTGATTCTGAAAGTTTTCTGGCTTTCAGGCACCTGAGAAAGCCTTGTGGGTTTATTAGACTTAGCAGACTTAGTTGGAAATTTTCTCCAAACCTTATTGATTGTGGGGGTGCTTATTGTATATATCTCAAATATTTATACAGATACATAATACTGAAGTAAATAACGGGCATAAAACATTTATTTGAAGAGCTATGATAAGTATTTTCCTTAGGAAATTCAGTTTTCATCATGAAGACTTTGATAGGATACAGTGTATTAAAGATGCACAAAATTAAGGCAAACGTCATTCTGGGTTGCATAACAGGAGTGTTGCAGATGTGTGATGGCATCTTTTGGTAGCTGTGACTTTGGGGTCTCTGTCAGGTATCGGTACTGTCTGGGATTTTGGACATTATGGTTCCAGCAGAGTCTTACCAGTTAGGCAGGAGATGAGTAGCAAAGGTAATCAGAGGTGATCAGAGATCTAGAAAACATAACCTATGAGAAAATAGTGAATGGACTGGAATGTTACAGTCTAGGAAGCAAAGACTGATGAGAGATGTGATAATAATCTTCAACTGTGTAAGTGGTTGCTGCAGAGTGGCGGGAACCAAGCTGTTCTCCACATCCAGTGGAGATGTAACAAGCACCAGCATGCTGAACTGCAGCAGGAGGCGTTAGGTTAAATGGTAGGGAAAGTCCTGTCTGACTGTACAGGTAATTGAGCATTGGGTTGACCAGGTAGGGTGTGGAATCTCCTTTGCTGGAGCTTTTTAAGATCAGATCTAACAAACATTTACTAGAAATGCTTAGGGCAAAGGTGACCCTGCCTTTCTGTTAACAGTGAGAGCCACTACATGACCTCTCCAGGTCCCTTACAGGCTCCTGGGGTGCCAGAGCCTACCAGGACACCAGCCTGTGAACTCACATTCTTGGTGATGATAATGCATATCAAAGAAGCAGGTTTGTAAGGTAAACACAGCTCAGTAATCTAGTTATATTTAACTCACAGCCTGACTTTTATGCTAGATCTTGTGATTCTTCTTCCTTCTGCTCAGACTGCATTTACAGTTGTTCTAAGAGCCGCAGTGGATGATCTGCTGAAGAACATCACACCTTGGTTTTGCACCATCACAACCAGTGAATCAGCTTACGGGTAAAGGTTAGGAGATTTGAGCTTAGTTTCAAAGTGCAGTTCTGTGAGCTGTATCACACTGCTCCCTTCAGGTCCTCCGTATTACAGGTGTGTCTCAGGCAGTCCCTGAGGCAAAACTGCTTCAGTTTAATTTATAGCTATCTTGGCTGTGATCATCATCTTTGAAATTACTTTGATTATAATTCAGTTTTTAATCATATTTTGAAAAGTGTAGTTTGTCCTACTGCATTAAACATGGGTTTTGTACACTCCAGTTATTAGGCCTGGAATGAGACTTGGTGCTTTTCTTCCCTTGCCTCCGTTACCTAGAAGCTTTTACTCTTTAGCTCAAGTTTTATTCTTTTATTATGTTATTCTTTGCGTTATTATTATCAATTCACATATTATTTATTTAAAAAATTCTACCACATTCTTCGCTTCCAGTGAGTGGTTGTGAAATTATCTTACAGTCCAAAATAGGATCACTTAAGTTTTTTGAACATCCCTGTTTTATAAGAGTGGGAACAGACAAGGCCTAACCTCTCTAGGTTATTTGTTATTATTTCGTGTCCCTGTGTTCTGCCCTTACTACTTTAGAAAGGCATTGAATAAAGCTGATTCAGTCTTTCCAGTGTCTCTTTATAGGACAGGCTTTTTTAATGCTCTTAGTCATCTCTATTATTAAGATGTCTTTGTTTCTGCCTTTTTTCTCTTCCTTGAGCTGACATGACCAGAGCTGAGCCCAGTAACCCTGCCAAAAACGCGCTGTTCCTGAGGCATCTTCTGCTGCTTCCTCCTCAGCTGCTTCCCTTGCTTCCCAGCATGCTCGCGGTGGCACAGCAGTCTGGAGTGCTTGAGGAGACAAAAATGCACCTTATGAAATGCACCGTCTTGCATTCGGTTTTTCTGATGTGGGTTTGTTGCCCTGTACGCCCTCAGAGTTTCCCTGAATCATCTGAAAGGATGCGTTTTGTCAGGGCACAGCAGTGGGGGCTGCCCATGGCGGGGCGGCAGGGCAGGGCCCGTCCCACCACCGCGGCCAGCAATGGAGCGCAGGGGGCACAGGGGCAGCCGCAGCCCAGGGCATCGGGCACCTCCCTGGGCACAGGCTGCGGCCACCCAGGCCGTGAACCCTCGCCAGGGCCGGTGGCTGGGCTGTGGGGAGCTGGAGAGCGGCCCTGCTGTGGTGTCACTGGGGCAGGGCCTGGCGGCCCTGGGGGCTGACATGGGGCCTGGGACGTGGGAAGGGACCAGTAAAGGCCTGTTAGTGCTGTGAGGGCTCTGACACATTTCAAAGCTTCACTGATCCAAACTTTTTGTTGAAAATGTGTGCAATTACCCATTAGCACAGTGGAGGGTATCTGAAGTATCCAAAGATGTGGGTTTTGGGAAGCATGAGCCTGCAGAGACTAGAAGGCAAACTTAGCCATGTATCCCAGGCTGACAGGACACAAGGAGATTGCCAGAGAGTTTAGCTCCCCCAGATACTCAAAACAGCAAGGTCTCTAGAAGAGTGTTTTAGAGGTGTGTGTGGTTCAGCACCCTGTCCTGCAGCAGGTCCTTGGCTTGGCTGCGCTGGAGCATGTAGTGGCGCAGGCTTTGATGCCCCCAGGGCACCCTCTGCCTGGAGGATCCAGTGCAGCCACCATGCACAGATCTATGCATTGGAGATGGCTCCGTCAGCCAGGGGCTGCCTGTAAATAGCCAACTCCACTAGTCCAAAGTAAAATTCTGGGGTAAGCAGCAAATTGTTCAGGAGGTTGCTGCACCATAGCAATACATCCTGCTTTGTTAAATAAAAAATATAATTGGGGTTTGGCATTTCTTCCCTGCTTTTGCCCATGAAAAACAGGCTGAGCCCTGCAAGGTTTCTGTGTTCCTTCATTTAGAACTGGACTGGCTGTGGAAAAAAGCAGTATATGGTAGAAGAAAACTTAAGACCTGTGGGGGCATAGGCAAAATGGCTTGAGAGATTTTTTGCCTCTTTCTAGTTTCTGTGGTACTGGGGTACTGTGAAACTTACAAAATAAACTTTTCTAAGTTACCACTAATGTGCACAGACATTGTTTTAAAGCAGCGCTGATTGATTTAGCCTTCTAGGGTAGATGTCGGGCACGCTATTCGTGATTAACAGCAGATAGAAACCAGGGAGATGAGCAATGTTGATCATACTGAATAATGTTATGAATGGAAATAAGAGTACAAAGTAAATACATGTCAACCTTTTGGAATTTTGTGTGATTTATATCGTTTCAGTGTTGGATTGAGTAATTGATCTTTTTATTGGTGTGTTTTATGCTGTAATAAAACTGGATCTAAATAGTGAGAAGTTAATAGCTGCTATAAGTAAAACACACAGGCACTGGAATGAGACACATTCTCTATAACCAAGAACATGCAAAAATTGCAGGGAAGTTTGTTTGAACTTGATGTGGTGAAAAATAAAACTATTGTTCAAGCCAGTGAAAGATTTACATTCTTCCTTGAATTCTCTGTCAGTTCAAAGTAAGCCTGTTAAGAGTGCCGCATTAGCACATAGGAAATCTAAATTTCTGTCTCATATATTGGTACTTTAAGGCCTCTTCATAATTCAGACTTCTATATTCCAAGATTTTTCTCTTTCCCATGATTAGTTCCAGTAGCTTGCTCTGAAGCTCTGGTTTGAGGCATGAGACACTGAGCTAATAACAAAGAGTGGCTGGAGGCTTCTTAGCAGTGTAGACAGAAATAAATAGCTTTGTGGCAAAATGAGCGGGTTCTGCAGATCGCAGGGGGAAGACGAGGGGTTGGGATCAATTGCAACTCTTCTGGGGCAGGAGGGGTTTGAGATGTAAGGACCATCTGCCTTTGGCTGTGGCACTAGGGGCGGGGGTCTGCTGGGAATAGACATGGGGACAGAGGTATGAGGAAGGCTCAGGGTATTTTTAGGACAGGGAAGGTATGAGGAGGTTTGTGGCAGCAAGATCTCTCTTATTCCTTCACGCTTTCCACCCAAACCCTGTCTCCTCATTGTCTTCTCCACTGTCCCATGTTGTGGGTGCCTCTTGTCACCTTTGTGGCCGTCCATTTTTTCTCAAGCTAACAGTTTTCCTTTCCCTCTTCATTGGCCACTGCCAACTCTCCTCCCCCTCTCAGGTTTGGGAAAAGAGCTGGGGTCTCAGTATCATTTGTCCTGGCTGTTGGGAAGGTGATAAAGGGCTATATGAAGAGAAATGAGGGGACTGTGCAGAGGTGAAGACACCACCCCAGTGACCTTGAAGAGCAAGGTTTGCTTCTCCTGCTGACCTGTGTGACATGAGAGAGATGTACAGCAGATCCTGCTGCTGCCTCATTTACACTCCTCTTGAAGTACTGTATACATTAGGAGGTGCTAATCAATGGTTTGGGATGTAGGTCTGTCATCCCTGTCTTCTTTTGCATAGGTAAAATCTGCTGGTAGAAGTGGACTACTTGCTTACAAGTGTGCAGGTTTGTTGGGTGTAAAAGACCTTGAACAAAGAAGTGATTGTTGGGTTTCGTATGTTTTAGTTGGGAAGTTAAGATTATCTGGGATGGCTCTAAAATTGTTGGTCTGGACATGGCATATCCACATCTGAAGCAGCTGTAGCACACTGTATATTTGCTGATGTGACAAAACTTGCAGGATTTTTGTAAAGGTTTTACGTTTGGAATATACTAGAAAAGCATCTTTATCCAAGCTGTTGTTGAAAGGGAGAAAATGAGCTGTTGAAATGAAGAGTGTCCCAACTTCTGTGGTTGGAGTGTACATTAACACTGATAACTGGTAGCTCAGAACATTTTTGTATATTTTAAAAACCATTTACTCTACCCAAAGCTTTCTATATTTTTAATATTTTGTCCAACTTTTCAAATGTACAGTATTGATTTGCATTATCCAAACTGTCAGTTCTTATCCTCTTTCTTTTCTGTAAATCTTCAGAGCCATGGTGATGATAAAACATGTTATAACTTGCCTGAACTCATTTATATCCTACATCAACAGGAAGTGGAAAAAAACCCCCGGAGCTCTAGTTTGAGATTAATCCAACAATTTTTAAAGCATGCCAGCTTGCATTTTCCAAAATGTTTTATAACAATCTGTACTTTCTTCATTAAGCAGAGTTAATGATTTCCAAAAGTTTTCTTTTTAGACAAAACTGTTGCAGCATATAAAAATGAGACCGATTAAGGTGATTTGAAGACACATAAGAGTACTGTAGTTGGTATAACAGCAGGAGTATGTCTAGGCTCAGCCTTTAACAGACACTTGGGAAGCCTTTGTTGTCAAGAGTACCTTGTGCTTCTTTTGGTCTCGATAGGTAATTCCAAGCTTTGTCCCCTTATGAGTTCCCTAATTCCACAACAGCTTGCAGTATCTTATGCGGAGAGCTTGAGATAACATTACATAGTTGTATCAACAGTACAATTTATTAACATACCAGATTATTGAGCTCAGTTTAAAATCTTGTGGTATAACCCTATCTTCACTAAAGTGTGCAAAATTGTGTGAACTTTTGCCAGACTAGCAGGGGAGCTGCCAGGGACCACACAGTCCCATGATGAGCTTTCTAGACTATCCGTGTAATGTGTACACTTGAGGGAAGATGTATGAAGCAGCACTTTAATTCTTTTCTTCATATCAGACGCTTAAAAAGGTTCAAATTAGAGGTGCAATTAGAAAAGTACCTACTGCCTTCAGTGTCCTCAGATGTGA
Organism: Falco punctatus; assembly: GCF_963210335.1. Classification (NCBI taxonomy): domain Eukaryota; kingdom Metazoa; phylum Chordata; class Aves; order Falconiformes; family Falconidae; genus Falco; species Falco punctatus. The sequence goes on from NC_137584.1 coordinate 18,403,045, forward strand.
TAATTTCTTTTTCTTAGTCTTTTAACCACCTGGGATCTCCTGGGTGGCTCTCTTGGAGCTCTGGCCCAGACAGACTCCATTAGAGATCCAAGCAAGGCTGTTTAAATAAACGTCTCTTCCTTTAATTGCGGCTCTCTTTGACCAGATCAGCCTGTTCCTACTTACTTGCACATGGGGCCTGACCCTGATTTTCTATTTCCCCTTTCCTTATTGCAAGTAGAGAAGTTAGAATAATATTAACAGTTAAATAAAAAGGCAGAGGAGAAAATAAACACTAAAAGTGTAGCTGCAGTGTCCTATGTGGAGGAGGCAGGCATATCTGTGCAAAAACTCAGAGGGTGGGTGAGTTATGTAGAATATGACTTGAAGATGGAAGAAGAAGGACTGGACCATTGCTGGACTGTTCAGGTCATGAATTCATTCCTTTCTGAGCTGTGGGAAATGTTTCCAAACAAAAAGCCACTCTGTGGGAAATAGCTCTCTGAGATTAGGCTTTATGCCCAAATCAAAAACCCAGGGGAATTTATATAATGCTGACTTTCCATACAATTGGAGGATTGATTGCTTATGGGAAGTGGACATGGGAGTCTGCAGCTCTTAAAATCTTAGCCTTGATAGCACAGGACTGAAAGATAAAGTAGATGACTCCTGGCAGGATATCACTGACCTGAATGTCAGTGTCTTGGTGAGGAACTGTGTGCCCTCCTTTCCCAAGTGGAATGGTATCTGTGTAGCTACCACATTTTGTTCAAGAGGTTTCCATTAGGAGGGAGCAGAACTGGGTGGGCAGAAGTGAGACAATTTTTGAGATACTCCATGAGATAGAACCATGTGGAAAAGCACAGCCAAGAACATTGGGACTATGTAAAAACTGGAGCCCTTCATAGCAACTTAAAACAAAGGAAGCTTTAGGTGGAAATGCAAAAATAAAAGGTGTTAACATGTCGAGGGGAATTTTCAGAGACGACCCCCCTAATTATCTTACTTAAGGGAAACTGAAACCCTCACCTGCTGAAAAGAAGTCATCTTTGTCTTTCAGGAACTCCTTGTCACTTGCAGAGAAAGTGAGAATCAAATGTCAACCCCAAGCAAACCAACCAAATTAATTAAATGGCTTTTTTAATAGCTGTGGCTGCAAGTTGAGAGAAAAAAAAAAAAGGGAAAACAATGGCAAGTAAGGCACCTGGAGGAGATTCTTTCTGTTCCTGAAAAGCAAAATTGAGAGTCCTTCAGGTCCTATGTAGAATTGCACAAATCATGAGAAATCACCGAAGATAAAATGTATCTAAATGCTGGCAATATATTAAACTGTGAAAAATGTACTGTTGCAGTATAATAGATGATAAAGTGATAAAGGAGTTTTTTGCCTTTTTACCACCATGGAAAAGAATGAGGGGTGGGGAACGGGGGGAAGATTTGCTGAATAGGAGTAACAGTGGTTTTGTTTTCTTGAAGACCCAGACAATGGAGTTTTATGTTTGTTATTCCCTGATGAATTTGCAATGAGGAGAAAGGAATGTAATTGTATGCCCCTGTGATTAAGTCCATTTGCTGTGCAAAGAGGCCCGAATGGTCATGGCATGCTCAATGACTCAGCTGAAACCATCATTAACAACTTTTGCCAAAAGGGAGAAGGAAGCCAGGATGCAGAGGATTCCATTAAGGAGCTCTAAAGAGAGGACAGCTGCACCTAATTTTCAGAAGCGCATAGTTGTCTTCGAGGAAGCCAAGCAGTACCAAGAAAAAAAGCTTAATTTTTAGTTCCTAAAGAGTAAAGTAATTCCATTTATTTTGTCTCTTATTTTCTTTTCCAGTATGGGTTTAAATGAGGCATCTGCCCTGAGAAGAGGTGTTTCTATCAAAGGAGACTTTCTTCTTTGTGTATGCATAAGTGTGCCTACTTATGTGAAGTACTCACTATAGGTAATCAGTAGTTCGTGGTTTGATGGTGCCTGATAATAGCAAGAAAAAGTCATTCAACAAAACTGTCCTGGAGCTGTCCAATACAGAGCATTTTGTTTTGACAAAAGTTTTGGTGCTTTGCAGAGGACCTGATTCTCTCTGCCTCTCAGCACTTGACTACATGCAGTTTTGGATTTTTAAGTAGAGCTGGGGTAACGTATGTCTTCTGCTCCGGCAGAATTATTTGTAGGATGCCTTTGGAGAGCTGGGCAAATGCAGGGAATGAAATCCAGTTCAGAAATCAAAGTGATATGAAAATTTCATTATATGGTGATTTCATCCTGAAAACTACACTACACTAACACCGAAATAGAACTCAAGCACAGATGATTGACACCTGAAGTAACTATATAATCACTTTAAATCATTAGCCTGTTTACTTGTTTGAATAAACAGTAGGCAGCTTTTCTCTCCTGAAAACGATTAGGCCAAGATGGAGAGAGTATTTTGATACTATGGAAAATACTCATAAGTATTATGACAATTATTATGAAATAATCCTATTACATTTTTTGTGACATAGACATTTTGCCACCTTTTCCCCAAAGTGATCATTTTCTAGTCTTGTTTGCTTATATATTGCCACTGGTTGATATTTTAAACTTAGTTTCATTGTTATGAAAGCGTATTTTACAATATGGCTGAAAAGTAATTGACTTTCTGTGTTTGTATATATGCTCTTTTCACCTTTTAGTATCTGACAACCAATAATCTTGTGTCTAGGTACAGAGTTCATCTTTAACAAGGTCGATCCAAAATACACATGACAGCATTTGATTTTAAGGATCTAAACTATAAAGCAATGCTTGTGGATTATGAAATAGTTGCTAGTTATTATGGCTAAATGATAGTTAAATTCTGTTACTTGCAAATTGATTGTGAATTCTGATTAATTGTACAGCCTGTATAAGAACAGAGAATATAATCACACATTTTGGAATAAGGCTTAGAACCAAGAAAATCTGTTTTAGTTAAACAGTGGATCAATATCTTATAGATGTAAGAGAACAATATATGATATTATGCACACCATCTTTGGATGTTGATGCTACATCCCAGAGATTCCTCCGATTAGACCTTTTTGTTTAAGGAGATTACATTTTTATACAAAATCTTTCTAACATGGTAAGTAAATGTATGAAATTAATTATTTCATTGTGTGGAGTGTCTAGATTTCACAGATTACTTACATAACTATTGTGGTCTTAAAGGACCTGCAAATACCACGGCTGTTGCACTGGCAAATGTAGCTTCTATAAAATGTGTCTGAACATATTAACATTTTGTTCAGTATTTCAGTAGTTTAGTATTTGGTGAATAAAGTATCAAAATTAAGGGACTAGAATTTCAAAGAATACTTTTTGAACTGTGGTTGTTTCTTTTATGTGAAAAGCAATGTTAAGTGGTGGTTAGAGCACAGCATATAATTCTGTAACTGGAAATAGAACAGCTGTTACTTAAAGTTACAATGTAACATGTATGCTTATTTATTTTGATGACATCCTGACTTGTTTTATTTGGAGGCCCAGTCCTACAGAACATGCAGTGTTTATTTAGGCCTGAATGCAGCTGATTACAGTCCAGGTGCAAATTTTGTGAAAGTTCAGATGGCTATTAATTTATTTGAGCCTTTTTTTGAGTGGAAACAGAAGTCCACCTAGTCATTTTAAGTTGAAGGAGTGACACTGTACCTGTACAATGATTGGTTTTGTCTAAACCCATAGGTGCTTGTTTTACATCTTGCAGGTAAATACTGTATTTATTTTACATTTTTATTTTATAGTTTACATATTTTTTATACTTCAGCATAGAACGTAGGCTGTAATATATTTTACTATAGAAAAATATATTGAACTTTACTGAAAACAAAATTGTCGATCTCCCTTAGTATTAAATTCTGTACAAAATTTTCTATGTACTTTGGTTCTGATCAGGTAATATTGCTATTGGCTTGTGCTAACAAGTGAACTGTTAATGAATGGACCATCAAAATCTGTGTGGAACTGAAACCAGTGAAGTGCTTTGGGTGAGTGGTGACAAATTTCTTTGGTCTTACCTGTGGGCAGACAGTAAAGAGCACAGTGATGCAGCTGAAGTTAAATGAGTGATATTTCCAAGTCACAATAAAGAAACTTGATTTTCAGGCTTCCATGGGACACATGGGAACACAGAAAAATGGGAAGAATGAAACTGAGAAGCAGAGACCACTGGTTTCTGTGAATGCAGCTTTCAGCAAACAGCACCTAAGTTAAATTTTGCATCTCTGTTTCAAAGCACAGAATCTACTGCAGAGCATCTGCGTTCTGCATTACTAGTACATTCTGGCTTCTTTAGGGCTGCTCTCTGATAAAGAAATGAGTCTTGACCGTATCATTCCTCAAAGGCCTAAGGACTTTAGTCTGTAACTTTTACTTTAGATGCCTAAGTCTGACACTTAAATGCCATAGAGACTCTTGCTTCCACTCAACCCCAGGGGTAATGGAAGTCATTATGCCTGCGTTTCTGTCAGTAAAAGTTCCTACACACCTGTATGTCTGATGCTAGGCATGTCTAGAACCGTGTCTCCCAGTAGGTACCTAGCACAAGCCTGATTCCTAGAAGGATTTACAGAGTAGAAATTCTTCTCTTGTCTGTGGATCCTGATCCAGCAGGAATTTTTAAGACATGTTTTTTGAACAAGCTCCATGAAAAGCAGTATGTTTTACTCTTTATATCATGTGGTTAGAACATTAGTCAGAAAAGAAGACCAAGGTTTAGTTCCTTCCTCAATCTGAAGCAGTTTGAACCATTTACCTTACATTTCTAGTAAATGTTTAAACAGTAAGCTTCTAGATAGAGGAGAGGGAAGAAGTATGAGGTATGGTGTAACTATGGGTGGTATTATGTGTTTCAAGCCCTTTTTTGCCAGCACTGCAAAGAGCCTTCAGGTAGGTATCACATTTTCAGTTTCTAAAGTGATCCTTGCGGCTTAACTGATGTTCATCAACGCTAGAGATCTCTGATTTGTTTTGGGTGTTAGGTCTCTAAAAGCAAGCCACATCACTCAGGAAACATTTGTTGTTTACAGTGAACTGAAGTGAGATACGTATGTGTCAGCTATGGTGGAGATTAGGCTTCTTACTTGATGAAGAGGAAAGCTGCGTGAAAAGTCTGATTTATTCAGTCAAGGGTAATGGCAAACATTGTGTGTGTGTGTTGCTGTATTAGAAAGAAAGCTGCAAGACTAAAGCACTCAAATTCATTGTTCATACTGCTTTGAGCAGTAGCACACTCAATAGCTTCTTCAGGGTTTTCCTATTCAAGATGACTCTGAGCAGAACTGAAGGAGTGTTTCTCTGCCCCTCAGCAATGCTCTGTAGCACTGAGAGACAAGACTTACTCAGCAAAGGCTGTGCCTGACTCCAGACTATCCTTCACCACCAGGAGGTTGCCTTCTGGTACAGAGGTTTTAACCCCTGTGAGTCATACCATGTTCTTACCTCTTACTTAGTAGAGGACTGAAATATAGAATTCAAGCTTTAATGCATTTTTGAACCTGTCTTTTTAAATTCATGTTAATTAAGTCTACTAAAACTTTGTCTCAGAAACAAACCTCATAGATAGGGAACATCATATAAAAGGGACTATGTTTGGAAACTCTTCACCTGGATCCATTTTGATCTCTTTTTGTGTATGTTGTCTAACATACATTGTTTATTGCTATATGTTGGATAATTTGGGTATAAAACTTTTTCACTTTATCTTGTTCTGTATTTGTTTAATGGTTGTTCATGCTGCTGGCTTACTATATTTTTGACTGTTTATGAATCCCACAATTTAAAAGCTAATAGATATTTTCCAATAACTCTATAGAAATGAACACAAGTCTTATGCATCGTGGAGAGCAAATATAAAAATATAATTTTATGTTGGTGCTCCACAGCATAAATGCAGGCATTGAACTCAGATTAATCTGAAGGTTTTGGTTTGTATTGCGGCAAGCACTAGCACCACCTCATTTTATAAGTACCTACTTTGCATCAAATATTTAAAAATTAACTGGAACAAAAAATGTAAAAACCTGATATTACCTCCAGCATCTTCAGTGTTCTGGTGATAAATGGTCAAACTCTTAGGAGTGCTTGCAGAAGGTTAAGGATTGGATATAATTAAAAAGGATCGCTTCCAAAAGGGAGGCTGCAGAACACCATGGTCTTAAAAATCTGTGCTATTAATACTTTTTGACCGTGGCTTTTCATTTACTGTAAGAAATACAAATTGGAACTGACATTTAACAGATTAATTTATCTCCACAAGCCTTCTTTATATGAAGTCACTAAGACTTCATGCGTGCTGCTTGTGTCCAGCTGTATAATCCTTAGCTTTAAGTGCCAGACTAAACCCTGGAAACACTGTGTTTGCTCTGAAATAGTGTAAGTGATGCTCAAGATTTAGTGTTCTTGGGAACACAGAGTATGTTAGAATTCTCTTTTGTATATAAATTCAGCTTTTTAAAACAAACAATTGAACCCCAAGTTTACCCATTTTTCTAAGGGCACCGGTTTGACATTTAAAAAACCCCAAACATCTCAACTTGAATAACTCTGGAATATGTCTGAAAATGCATCTGGCATCTTTAGAAATGTCAAATTTCTGGCATGAATAATAACATATTGTATTTCTTTCACTTTTTTGTTTTTAAACACCATGAATTAAGATTTATGGCGTTATAAAATCGGCTTTTTTAATTTGTGGGATTCCTCTGAAAGGTAGGTTATATACCTGTTTATGCAAGAAAGCATGACCTTTCTGATACCATCAATATACAGCATAAGCAACTTGTCATAGGTCCTAGCAAGTGCACCATGTTGTTTTATTCTTTCTTTTGCAGCCTACCTTGGTGACAGTAGATACTTCTTAATGGATTATATGGAAAATAAGTTACAAATGTTTTGTGTGTTTTGAGATATGGGAACTGCTTTGGAAAAGTTGATCTGTGCTTTTGAAAGAAAAAATGTTGCCTAAACTGCTGTAACTTCTAATGGCCATTTAATTCACCTATTGCTAATTTAAATCGAGTTGTCTGATTCAGAAATGTGATAGTCCTGAATTATTAACAAATTCTAGGCCCCATAATGTCGAAAAGGAGCAAAGGGCAGAAGTTGGACAGAAAAGTTGCAAGTGGAATGGCACAAAGGAGGCAGAATGAGGAAGTCTTCAGCTATTTACTGTATGGACTATAATATTGTAAAAGGTATAATGTCAGAGTAGTCTGAGGTAGTATGCTTTTTATGCTAAATAATATTTAATTATTGCTCAAAAGAGGGGAAAAAAGAAGTGCCTTATTTCTTCTGGTTTCCTGGTGAAAACCTAAGAGGTGTGTGGGTGACGAGTGCTTATGACTGTTCGGGATCACTGATGAGTATAGTAGCAAATCTCATCCCTGGGGCCCAGATGACTCTCTGACCCATATACTGAAGATTTCTTCATAGACATAGAGTGGGAGGAAAGAATTTGCCTTCTTTCCATGTGCTGTAACCTGGCAAGATGGAACAGGATGCTGCACTGCCTTCCACCCCCACTCCATCCTTGCAGTGCCAGCTTGCGGGGAATTGTCTGCAATGGCTGAGGAATAATTTTCTGCAGTTTCGAACATGGAGATTTCTGAGAATTTCCAAATGCATAGCAAACCTGCATGGCCCCAACTGTTCTAACTGGAAAAGCAAACACCTCTCAGAACGGAGAGGGGTACTTCTCATGGTATCGTGCAGATTTGGAGTTGTAATCCTGTCGTAGTATTAAATCCTGATCAGTGAATGTCTGAAGATTAAAATAGTGGCTGATATCACATGTTGTTTGGAGTGAGGGAAAAGAAGAGGCAAAGATACTGGAAGTAAATGGTTATAGTGGTATTACAGGATTCAGGGACGTTTTCATAGGCAGAGATGAGAGAGTACTTCTGCAAGCTTAGTAGAGGGATAGAGGGAGAATCACTTCCCAGCATTACCAAGGGTATGGCTCATCATAAACCAAGAATGTGGTAGCTAGGCAGTTATGATACAGATATGGAGCTATGTATCCAATGATGAAGTACCATGTGTGAAAATTCAAGTGCACAGACACCCGTAGGGAACATTTTTAACATGTTAATACAAATGTTGACCCCTAAGCAACAAAAGAGAAGAGCTGGAGTTACTCATGAAAGGAGGAAAGCCACCACTACTTGTTAAAGAATCACAGGCAGTACAAGGCCACTTTGAAAGTTGAAAGCTGAAGAGCTGGTGAATGTCACCTACAAAGGTTCCTATTGCCTCTGCCCACAAGATGAATTCCTTCCTAAGGACCTCTGAGGTATCATCATCATCATCATCATCATCATCATCATCAAAAAATACTGGTTTGTCATTGCTGACTTGAAACTGGAAGTTGTTGGGTAGACATCTCGCGTGAAGGAATATGGCTGTGTATTCTGTGCCTGTGATGGGGGAGATACAGAGTAGCTGCTGGGTTTACTCTGAATACCCACAGTGTGGGGTGTACTCTGAATACCTAAACTTTGTCTCCTGGTTACCCAGATGCCTGCTGGTCTTGCTGCCAAGAGGAGAGGTCAAGATACAAGGGGTGGCACCGGCTGCTTCTGAAGCCCCATTCTGCTCTCCGGGGCAGCAGGAGGGCAGGGATGTCCGGGCTTCCTCTCCTCACCCTATCCCACCTCTTCCTCCTGTCTGCTCTTCCTCTTACCTTTATAGGCCCTGTTCTGCAACAGAATAGCTCAGAAAAGCAGCTTGGAAGAGGGTGATACACCTGCAGGATGGAGGCTGTACACCTTGAGGGCAAGTGCCCTGGAAATTGTACTCTGAAGAGTGAGAAGGAGGGATGCTGGAAAAGAACTGCAGAGATACAGAAACATGGAGGTTGGAAGGGACCTCCTGGGATCATCTGGTCTGGCTTTTGCTCAAAGCAGACCCAGTTAGCTTAGGCTGGCTAGGGTCTTGTTCAGATCAGATTCGAATAACTGCGAAGATGGAGACTTCGCTATCTCTTCTAGTGTCTGGCCATCTTGCTGGTAGAAAGTGTTTCCCTTGCATTGAGGTGGCATTTCCTCTGTTCCCACGTGGGCCCATTTCCCCTACGGCTGTGGGGAGTGTCTGCTTCCGTCTCCTCTACACCTTCCCTCCAGGTAGTTGTGGACTGCACTGAGATCTCCCTGCAGCTTTCTCTGCTTTTAGGTAGGGAGGCTGGGTATGGGGGAGAGAGGAAGAGACTCCTATTTTATTGATTTTATTCCTGTCTCCTACTAGAATCCCACAGCCTCAGAACAATGTTGGCCAGGACTGCATGTAGTTTCCCCATCCTTGCTTCCCACACTCCAGAAGTCCTCCAAGACATCTGACCTTCCTCTTGGTTCTCAGTTAGTGACTTGTAGCAATGCACGCCTGGCAAGGAGCTGAATTGCTTCAGTAAAGACCATTCTTTAAAAAATTAGAAACAGGTTCATTAGCAGACACTGAGGGATACCTTAAAACAGCAGTGCTTCTGGAATCATCCTGAATAATCAGTCATCAGTTTGTTCTTTGTAGGTTACTTCAGAGATGTTGGTTTCTTTTGGTGTCACTATTCAGTAGGTAATCACCTCAATATGTGCTGTTGCTCCAGGGCTGGGACAAAACAGACCAGTGTGTTTGGATGTGTGAAGCTGTACTGGGTTTGCGCGGCCAGGTTTTGGTAGTGGGGAGGCTAGGGGTGGCTTCTGTGAGAAGCTGCCAGAAGCTTCTCCTGTGTCTAATAGAGCCCATGCCCAGAGGGCTCCAGGATGGACCCACCGCTGGCCAAGACCGAGCTTATCAGGGAGAGTGGTGGTGCCTCTGGGATAACGTAAGTAAGACAGGGAAAGAAACTGCACAATGGCAACTGCATCTGGAGAGAGGAGTGAGACTATGTGAGAGGAGCAGCCCTGCAGCCCCCCAGGTTGGTGCAGAAGGAGGGGCAGGAGGGGCTGCAGGTGCCGGAGCAGAGATTCCCCTGCAGCCCGTGGTAAAGACCCACGGTGAGGCAGGCTGTGCCCTGCAGCCGTGGAGGTTAACGGTGGCACTTACGGAGGACCCCGCACTGGAGCAGGTGGATGCCTGAAGGAGGCTGTGACCCAGTGGGAAGCCTGTGCTGGAGCAGGCTCCTGGTGGGACCTGTGACCCCATGGAGAGAGGAGCCCAGGCTGGAGCAGGTTTGCTGGCAGCACTTGTGACCCCGTGGGGACCCACACTGGAGCAGCCTGTGCCTGAAGGGCTGCACCCTGTGGAAGGGACCCACGCTGGAGCGGTTCGTGAAGAACTGTAGTCTGTGGGAAGTGCTCACGTTGTAGAAGTTCATGGAGGACTGTCTGCTGTGGGAGGGACCCCACGCTGGAGCAGGGGAGGAGTGTGAGGAGTCCTCCTCCTGAGGATGAAGGAGTGGCAGAGACAACTGTATGGATGTTGAAATGGCATTTCTCTTCCATGTACAACTTAAACCAGCTCCTTGTTCAGACACCCATCTGGGGGATTGGGAAATACTGATGTTTTTCCTATGTCAGCAGGTGATTTATAACATCCAGGGTGAGGTTTGTATGGTATCTGCTGGCTTACTTCATATTTTTTCTTAATTGTGTTTACCTGTGTGAAACAAAGCTGAAAGCAGAGGAATACACAGGAAGTTTTTTGGGAGGGAATACCTAGAGACATGGGTTGTGTAGTGCTGGACAATCCTGGCCTTCTCCCCATGCTGCATCTTTGCAAAACCTTCTTGGTGTGATGTGTCTGTTCATTAGTTACTCTACTCTGCCACTACTGTGTCCTTAGTTGCTTGGTGGACTGAAGGGAAAATATACGATAGGGACCAGGAACAAATTTTATACTTTATGAATGTAGTAAAAGTAATTGTCTTCATATAACAGGCTGTAAGAGTCATCACATTGTAAAGAAAGTGAGCTTGAATACTTGCTGGAATATCTTTAGTCTTGCGGGAGAAAAGCAGCTAAGTCTGTAAATTTTGCATGGTTTTAAATTCAGCTTGGGATCATATCATATCTGGAACTGCAAGTGTTTCTCAAAGTATGAGAATTTGGATATATAAATTGGATACATTTTGGATATAATTGAAACAGCAAATATTTGTGTTTTCCTCTTTGAGCACAAATGTGCTAAATTTCTGTTTTCTTCCTTTAAAGGCCTGTTTAAAATACTAAGGGTCTGATTTGTCTCCACTGAAGACAACTGGGGTTCTTTCAAAGTTTTCACTAGTTCAGGTTCTAAATTCCTCTAGAACTTCTGTTTCCATTCCTTCAGCAATCACAGCCTCCTTTGAATGATTTGTCAATATTTTAGTAAAAACTTACTTATTTTACAAATAAGTAAAAAAAAAAATCTTATCATTTAAAAAAACATAATTTGGAAAACCTAGAAATGTTTTTTGTCTGTTTATCTGATACTACTCTTTGTTTGATGTCAGTGAGTTTATATATCAGGGGTCCTCAAACTAAGGCCCGCGGGCCAGATATAGCCCCCCAGGGTCCTCAATCTGGCCCCCGGTATTTACAGACCCCCCCCGCCGGGGGTTGGGGGTGCAAACCAAGCAGCTGCAGATGACGGCCTGCCACTTCATCTGCGCGCCGGCCCCTGGTTAGAAAGTTTGAGGACCCCTGTGATATATCATTGTTAAAATGCTAACATATAATCACATATTTAAAGGTCAGTCTACTTCATGATACCTTTATATGTAGTCTGAAGGCTGTTGTACTAAGTTAAATGGAATAAATGTCCTTTCATTCTATAGTGTAAAAAAATCAGGTTTTGAATCTTCAACAGAGATTTTAACCAGTTTTTCCCATGGCTATGGATTGCTATTTAAAAAAAAAAAAAAAAATCTGTTTTGCCTTTCATTGGATGTTTCTGGAAATGAAGGAAGAAGAGGGAGGACAGGTAAAGAATTTTGAAGGACAAAGCTTTCAAACAAAGTTTTGAAACCTTCAGCTAAAGCAGCGGTCTGTGCTGTCATTCTTATTCCCTCCAGCATTTGATGGTACTTAAATTAACAATGAGAATAACATTAAGTACATTTGTGGAAGAAGTCAGTGAATAACACAAGTGGGCTTGATCTGTTGTGCTTGATGCTGGAATCCAAACCTGTCTTAGGGCTATACAAGACAAATGAATAGAAGAAGAAATTAGCAAGACAGAAAATATAACTTCTGTTTCTGATGATGGCCCATAATTGCAGGAGGCAGACAGAGCCCATGGGCTTGCTCTTTGCTCCAGATACCAAACTTGCTTTAAATCACTTGTTGTGTATTTCTTACTGCTTCTCTTTTGTTTTCACAGCAAATGTTGCAGTCATGGCATTGCAAATATCATCTTGTCTAAGCCAGCCCTACTCTCCCTTTTTCTAGGTGGAGAACAAAAATAAAAAGATGGAAAGAAAATAGATGTTAGGGGAAAAGAAAGGAGTGAGGAGGTACTGGCAGAAATGTGTAGGTGAGATATCAGCACTTAGCTGAATTTGGTAGGACTGGCAATGTTTCTGAATCCTCAGCTGGTTTGCTTTTCTGAGGACACTGAGACCACAGCAGTAATGGATGAGCAGTTCTTGCGTCTCTCTTGTCAGCTAGGCATGATCCTAACAGAGTCTTTAAATTGCATTAGAAGTTCATACTTGGCTTGTTGCCTTTATGCCTCTTTATATCAATGTTCATTGTTAGAGATTGTTGTACCTTTCTCTCAGACTTGAGCCGATTTCTATAGTGGTTTCATTGCTAAATTAAATATAATTATATGTAATTATGCATAATAATTGTATATAATTTCTAGTTATTGCATTATGTGCCCCAGTGACTGTTTTCCTTCTGTTTACCAACAATTATCACTAGCCCAACTGAAGTCTACATTCTTTAGCTCAGACAAAAGGATCTCCCAAACTATTACTCCAGGCATTCATTTGTATTAAATTGTTTTCTGTTGCCCTGTTTGGTAACGTAGATACATATATGTGTGCACACTCAAAACTTGAACTTTTGGATATCCTGTGGGAATAGGTTCAAACGTTTCTTATGCAGAATCCTATTACCTAATTTCAACTGTACAATTTAAGTGTCAGATTTTATCCCATTGATTAGCTGTTTTGTTTTCCTTGGGTCTGTCCAAGGAGAGAAAATTCTGTGGAATCTCAAGTTGCTTGATAAAGAGAGAAATTACAGCATGGGCTTTTCACAGACGGGATGAAATCATGGTTTCCAGGGAGACCTCAGATTCATTTGTTGCAGCCAGAACGCTGAGCTGCCAACTGTGGTTGCTTACATAAGTTGCCCATCCTATATTGTTTTCCAATCAGTCATGTATCAGTCCAGCAGCTCAAGTGCTGTGGTAAGCCTTCTTTTTCTTTAATCTGTAATAACTAATTGCTGGCACCTGGCACAGCATCCTCTTGGAGTGGGAATAAATCCAACAAAGTGCAAAGTTCCAGAATAAATTGGATTTAAAAATACAAGCCTTCTGTGACTTCAGAGATTGGAGCATGAATACAAACTTTTTCTGCCGTAGACTGGAGGAGTCTGTGGGTTTGCTGTGCTTCACTGAACCATATGAAAAATAAACAGTCAGCCCATCCCACTTAAGAGGATTCTTTGCTTTCAGAAACATTTATCTTCTTGCTTGGGTTATACTATATATCAACTGCTTGCTTTGGTTTTCGAAGTACAGCATTGGAGTTAGTATAAAGCCTTTATACAGTTGATAGAAAACCTTCTTTTTGAAATCTGCTGAAAATGTAATAATGTCTTTAATACTATGCTCCTTTATATAATCTGCATAATACTTTGAACAGTACATATATGAGAGCTGTAAATATGGAGTATAATCTTACCATGTAGTCCTAATCCCCGTGGTCTTATTTTGCTTATATTGAATATAATATATTCATATTACAATTCAAATTGTAATCACGTTGCAGAATAGTTTCATTTAAACTACTGGTCCATTTATCTTTTTTTTTTCTTACCCATCCCTGAAATCTCTCTTGGAGTGAACATTGAAATGGTTTGCTTTGTCAGTTGTTTGGGAAATGCTTTTTTTGACTTGTAAAGTCAAACATTTTTAATGAGGGATTTAAACTGTGGCTGTGGCACAAAGGAATGAAGTATCAAACATAAACGAAGTAGTTAGTTGTTAATGCCTTCGCTGAGCTTTGGGAGAGAAAACCATTTTGGGGAGTTTGAGTGGCAGGAACAGACCATGCTGGTGTATACTTGAGGGACCACAGATACCTATGCAGAGACAGGTGAGATTATTTCTGAAAGTGCCAGCAAGATGTGATGCTACTGTTTCTCTGAGGTCTCCAATGTTCATTTATTTTCTGTAGGCGCTTGGACATTCACCTTCAGCTAACCCAGGTCACTTTGCTGTTGACACTGCACAGCTCCCATTGTTGCAGCTGTGGACTTGATATACTTCTTATTCAACTGCAATAGGTCTTTGCCTGCATCTCTCCTCACTTCTTTCATGTGTTTCTCCAGCTCTGTCTGGAGATCTGTTTTTCAGTCTGCCTATCAGGTAGGCTTTTAGACTTTTAGAGGGAGGAGAAACAAAGCTGTGCCTCTTACCCTTGCCACTGTTGTAAAAAGAAAGACAGCAGAGGGGAGGAGGGCCCAAGCAAAAGCCCCATTAGCCTTTTCTTTTTAGGGAGTCCAGGCCATGTTTCTGCTCGATTTCAGGGTTAGGATATAAACTGTCTCAAACTGTGTACTTTGTCTAGCCATGTATTCTTAGACAGGCTGGGTACAGATACTGCTTAGCCAGAATGGAACCATTTTACAGCTACTTTTCATTCTTGTTGCACTAGGAGTAACTATAAAAAAAAAGTAAAAAAAGAAATTTGCAATATGTGTAACTTAAACACATGATTTTCTTTCTTGACCCCTCTTAATAAAAACTCATCTGAACTACTCTGTAATCATACATTTAATGTTGTAGAACACTTCTGGTATGAATGTAATTATACTGGTGATTGTGCCAAAATGGTTCATTCCAATGTAGAAATAGAAATAGTATGTGGAATAGTATTGTATTCATCGCTGTAGGAGATTTTATCTATCTATATACAAACTTGCATTTATGTACGTACATGTATGTGTAAACTGAGACTAAATTAATGATGTGTTCACAGCCTCACCCTTCCTAGGAAATGCTGTTATTCTTTTAAATGTTTGCAAGCATAACCACCTCATCAGTTGGGCCCACCAAGAAAAATAAATGAGGAGGAACAATATGGGGAAAACATGAATGCAGAATGGTACTGAAATCCAAGTGGAAATAAATACAGATTCAGTTGTATTACTTAATAAAAGTAACTGACTTGGAGTAACCTTACAGACTTTTTGGATGCTTAGAACTGGTAGTATAAGGTAGAGTTAGGGATAAATTGTCCTAACATTTTATTTGCAAAACCCATTAATTTTGAGAACAGAGAGAACAAATATAAAAAGGTGATGTAATATTGCATTACTTTTCCACATTATTTAATGCAAATAAATCAGGATTTTCAGGGTTGCTTTTCTCTTGCTGTACAGTTTCTGTAGTGTTGCGTAAGTTTTGGAAATACAAAGATTCTCCATTATGTCCTTTCAATCATTATTTTTGTAATGTTTTAATATTTGTTCCTTTGTAGGTCAAACCTAATGATCTATAGTTGAATTAAGAGATGTTTATACAGTGAGGTAATATGAGAGAAGTGTTAATTTATACTTGGAAGGCAAGATAGTAGATATGTAACTTTTAGTCTCGTTATTTTCTTGGAATGCTGGAAAAGGTTAAGATCATACCCTTCCCGGCTTCCTTCTTAGGCTGTAACTGGAATGGGAAGAAGTGAAGGAAGGAATTCCTCCTTTCAGTATATGTCTTTAGTGTAGTTCTTCAGCAAGAAATCTTCATGCAGCGAAGAAGCCAGGATTTTCAGAGAGAGGAAAATCTCTCTCCCTCTCTCTCCATTCCCCAGCTTGAATAGTGAAAAAACTGCACTGCAGAGCAACTATTTTTGATTCTGGAAGATTCCAAATTGCTCTAAATGGAAAGTTTCTTCAGACAGTATTCCTGGGAAAAGTAAAGTTATCTACTTATCTAGGCACTTGAAAGCTGGATGTAGAAAGGCAGCATCAGTAAACCACCTTTGAGATATAGAAGGTGATGCTTTTAGGCATCTTATATGCAAAGTAGAAATACTGCTCAAACTGCTTAAGCACCTACGTTTCCTAAGTACTGGAAACTTAATTTTGATGTGAAATTCTTCTGCTGTGCATGCATATAAGAAGTGCTGTCATTTGAACCTATGTGCACTTCTGTGTAGCAGAGCTCTTCTGGGAGTTGCATGCCTTTGCCATCTCTAACACACTGGCAGCCTTGAATTCATTCAAAAATGGAGTAGAGGCTGTTGGTTTCAGTAATGGCTGTACCACATGTCCACTGTTCAATTTCCATCACAGTCGGAGGTTTTCAGTGGCCCTGTCCATGCAAATGCTGCTGCACAGCAAAATTGCAGCACCCAGAAGAAAGCAAGAAATATGTTGCAGGAACTGTGCAATTGGATAAAGCTGCCTAAAATTATACAGCATGAAGGTGAGTCACTATGTCACCAATTTCCAAACTTCGCTGAGTTTTCTTCCTATATGTCACAAAAACTGAATGTGCATTGGAGAGACTGTGATTTAGCTGTCTCTGACCATGCACACATAGGGCATGGGCTGATGCAGCCAAGGTTTATTGTACCTGCTTTCTCTCCTGCCTTTGGTGAAGAAATAATACTCTGATAACTCTGCTTTGGTGGAGAACAGGGTGTTACGCTGCTGCCCTGTGGGTCATGTTTCAGGGGCTGATGCTTAGCAGCATGCTATGGTTTTACCTTTCATTTACTGTGAGATGCACAGAAGCTTGTCTGAGTCTTGATACAAGTCTCAAAAGTGCTAAAATGTATGTGGTGTACTCTACAACTCTTCATCTTAGGCGCTCAGAGTAGAGGTCTTTTTGTAAGCTGTTTGGGAGCCCTCTGTGCAAGATAGATCATTTTACCCCAGGGGACTGTTTCCATTCATTCTAAACATCCCCTTTGCTATCAGTAACATGTAAAAGAACAAGATAAAAAGCATACACCGAAAAGCAGAAGAATGGCCATAATGAGTCACACTAAAGGTCCACCCAGCCCAGTATCCTGTATCAGTTAATGTCTGATAGGCTTTTGCAGTTTTAATTTAAACAGTTTTGTGGAGTTGGGAGATAGCCAAAACCTTGCTCCTGCCACCCTGTGCATCACCAGAATTGCAAAGCCTGTGCATGAAGTGAACTGTCCCATTTAAGGTGGAAAAATGAAATAGCCATGGGGAATGCCTTGAAAAATACAGTATCACATACGCTATTTCTCCACTAATACTCCGTCAGTCTGCAGCCCTTTACTTAAGCTGGATGCAACATCTGTGTATTTATTTAGTAACCCTGTATGGATTTATCTTCAATGACCTTCCGTATACTAAAAGTGTTTTGGTTTAACTGAGAGATGGGAAGGCAGTTTGATAAATTTATTTTCCTGGTTACATCTGGTAAAACCACAAACTACTCACAACAATTAACTTGCAAAAATACAGGGTGTAAAAGTTTTATTTAAAATATTATTTTCTGGGGTTTTTATTTATTTTACTTTTCACATAGCTTAACATAATGTCATAGATTTATAGAATATCTCAAGTTAAAAGGGACCCAACCCATAAGGATCATTGAGCCCTGGCTACTGTTTGCAGATGCAGTCATTAGGAGCCAGCATAAATCCCGTGTCCCTCTGCCTGTGTGGTGCTGGGACAGATTTACTATCCCTTAGTGCTTCCCTGCACAATCAGACCCAGATCCTGCAGCTCCAGCAGCAGAAGTTTGGCACAAGGACCCTGACTTCTTGTAGACGCCAGCAGAGCTCTCAAGGGCAGAGAAGAAAGCAGTGAGAACTTACAGAGACAGCTTTCTCTGTTTCTCTTAAAAAAACTGGAGATAGAAAGGACATGATCAGCAGTGATGAATTTTGGCTTTTGGTGATGACAACGGGGAGGTCCTGGGCTGATATTAACAGTGGTCTCTCCATGGTAGCAACAAGGCACTTGGGCAAATATTTTCTGTAATTTCAAGTACATTTCTGTTGCCTGTGCTATAATTACTATATCGTCAAGACTGAGCAGTTTGGTCTTTGGAGTTGTTGGTTTGGCATCTCTTTTGACTGTTAAAAGTCCAGTGCTATATTATTATTTTCTTTCAGATAAATTGAACACTGCATAATTCCTGAAATCCTCATTGGATGGTTGCTTAAGTCTTGGGTTTATCCTTTTAATTTTGGTTTCTATTAATAAGTCCATTTTGGACTACTAAATAGTTATTTGGCTTTATTGTTATAATGAAGTTCTCAAGTTCTGTATCTCATATTTTTCAGGCTTTGCTGTAAATGAAATGCAGAAGGACTCATAAATATATGGAAAAATTGGTCCATTGAGGGAATACAATTTGATACTGCAAATCAGATAAGCTTGTTTTGCCAATTATTTTACTGATTCTTTTTAAAAAATATAAGTTGGAGCATGGTTTTCACCAAAAGAAATCTTGCTCTGACGTGAGTTTTGTTACTTTAATGTCTTTCAAGATTAAAGATGTACACTGAAGACTGCTGTAGCATTCAGTAGTAAAGAATGGAAATGAGATATGTATGATTCTTGTCCTGTAATTCCCTCCTGTGCCCCCACACACTGATGCCTGATAGCTTGTGACAGTATTTCCAGTATTATTTCTTTTACTGGTGGAGTGAGAGTGGATTTAGATATGCGCCTCCTGCGAGGCCAGGGCTGCATGGTGAATGGCAGTTCTCTCGGGTTGGGTCAGTGGGGCTGGGGCCAGGAGGAACTTGCAAATGTTTCTTTCTTGTTCTACCTTTTTTCTGTTTGGACTCCTGTTTTGCAGAGGTTTAAGACAGCTTGATGCCAGCTGATCAGTGGGGTCATGTGAGGGGTATGCCATTGTTTAAAAT
Organism: Falco punctatus; assembly: GCF_963210335.1. NCBI lineage: Eukaryota > Metazoa > Chordata > Aves > Falconiformes > Falconidae > Falco > Falco punctatus. The sequence goes on from NC_137584.1 coordinate 18,422,053, forward strand.
ATATGCATAGATGAGATGAATGCAAATTAATGATAGGAGAACACAAAACTGAAAAATGCAGAGGACAGCGCATCCCTGCTGGGTGTATGAGTGCAGACAGCATAGCATATCCCTATGATTTCTTTACTGTGAGGGGTGTGGTAAGGCACTGGAACAGGTTGCCCAGGGAATGGATGGGACTGTGAGCAACCTGGTCTAGTGGAAGGTGTCCCTGCCCATGGCAGGGGAGTTGGAACTAGTTGATCTTTAGGGTCTCTTCCAACCCAAATGATTCTATGATCCTGTGAGTTTTCCTTTCCTCACTAATAGTTCCCCTGTAATACCCCTCATCTCCTCTTTGCTGTGGTTTTGAGACGACCTTTTGCTTCGGCTCCTAAACCAGGCTCCTTGCACTCTCTGCAGGACAGCCAGTAAGTGCTGTCACATGTACCTCTCCAACGGTGAAGTCAGTGAAGTCGGTAGTGTTTCTGTTGAGCCCCTCCTTCCTTGGAGGCACATGGCTTCCTTGCAGCATCCTGCTCTCCCCTTCCCACCCAGCCAGCTCTCAGCATCTTCCTCTTCCCTGTAGCTTCTGTCATTCCTACTGATCTGGGGAGCTCATCCCCGGAGGTACCAGTGGATAAATGTTAGCAGAAGGGTGAGCAGAGGTGAAAGGGGGTGGTGCAGTTTAAGGAAGACTGTAATGGTTTCTGCAGGGGTTGGTGAAAGGAGAGCTGCACCAGAGAGCGGGATCCCTGTGTCCCTGCCTGACCTGAAATGCCTGTGCTTACGGCATACAGCACATACAAGTTTTGTGCAGGGAGAGTGTTGTTAGTATAATTTTGTAGATTTAGTCTGCTGTTTTGTTTTCAAAAAAAAAGGTGTGATGTTAATGGTAGCAGTCCCTGTAATCTTGTTAGTGAAGACTGATACAGTGAAGTCACTAAGTTGCTTGGGTTTTATTTTCCTTTTACATAAATTCTGTGGATTTTACAGAAATAACCGTTTAGACAACCACAGCAATAACAAACACCAAAAATTAGTTAATGTACTGTTGTGATATTTTCCTCAGTTGTCTTTTTCACAACCATTCCTTATCAATTTTTTCAACCTTTCTCTTTTGGGGCTGTTGGTGAGAGGAGTCTATAGGAATTCATAGTTTGTTGGGGCCAGAATTGTGGTTTTCTGATGTGTGTCAGCTCTCTGTACAGTACTCTGTCTTCTTTTCCAGTTACAGGCTGACATTCTTCTGATATTCTCAAAGAATGCCGTTGTCCTTCTTTAATTACCTGCTATTTAAATTCCCACATAGATTTAATTTCATATGTTCTTTTTTGGTATTGCTCAATTTGGCCTTGTGAGAGATGTGTTTTACCCTTCAGTAAACATTTGCCATGGAAAAGGCTGAAATGATGAATCTTGCAAACCATCAAGTCTGAAATAATCAGTGTAAATTATCCACTTCTACTATGGTAAGATTTTTTCAGATATTACGTGCTTATTACTTACACACTTAATTTCATAGTTTAAACAGATCCTTTTTCAAAAGGCTGGGACAAGAAACTGCCACTTAATCTATTTAAATGAAGTTGACATCCCAGTATTTGTGTAGGATCATTGGAACAGTGCATCTTACGTCCTATCCCATAGACTCCAAAGTGCTTCATGTCGTTTCTCACCCATTCTGACACAAGGTAGTATAATAATAAAGTATGGTGTTACCTTGCAATTACTTGTAATCTGGAAGTGATATTTAATAATGTAATTATATTTTTGCACTATTAAATTTGAGAGATTATATTAGGTAGGAGTATCATTTCCTGGAAATTTACTGTTGTGCATTTCTTGAGGTTGTGGAGATATTTTTGGTTGTGTTTTTTTTTTGTCTTAATGGAATGAGTGCTTTATAAGCAGCGGAAAAAGCAAAGCAGCTGACTGAAAAGCCAGGGTGAATCAGGTTACTGATTTTGTGGCACATCTTCTGTCTGGCAAATACAGATAATGAATCTACCAGAAAGAAACCTGACATTGAAATTGCTACCTCTCTAGTTACTGTCTTGACCCCACAACTCTGTAATCCCTTTTTCCCGCGTCATTTTTCCTAAACACATTACGCTAGGTATATACATCTTTTGAGAGTAAGATCTGTGTTTAATTACTGTAGAATTTTGTTGCAGATAAACAGTTTACTGGCTGCTTGATTGCTGCTCAGTATGTTGTAGTGATTAAATGGCAATCTCTTTGGTTTGCTCCCTTGACTAGTCTTGGTAAAGGAAATGGTTACTTATTTCCATTTACTTATTTATTCTCCTAAGAGACACTTGCAATAGGCATACTGAATTGTGTTTTGCTGTTATTTTTGGAGAACAGTATTTTCCAGCACTACAGAAGTTTCAGAACATGTGCCAATACCTTATTAGTGGTAGCATGGTGGACACCTTGTCTACCCTGAAGAGTTCAGAATTAAAGATTAGCAATATAAAAAGGAAAAATACACATAGTTTTCACCCACCCACCCCCATATATTAAATTTTAATTTTGTTGTGTAATAAATATTTTCATTTATATTTGACCTTTGTGTGTGTAGACTGTTTTGGTGTGGGCATAAGTAAAGGTTTATGACTAGAAGAAAAAAACATGAAAAGGAAAGGAGTCTTGGCCTTATTCAAGGAAGGCATTTCAATTCCAGGAAATGGGCTGAAAAAAGCAGCAAGACTGTTAGAGATAAACTAACGTGTAATAGATAAAGACTAACATGACTGACAAAGCAAAGCCTGTAAAGACGAATAATTAGTCTTGTAGCTAGATGTAAAATACTTAATTCAGTGACGTTGAAGGGTAGTGCAATGAATTGACCCTGAACTGCTACTGAAAATTTGTCCTGAATTTAGCTTTTTTTTATGGGTTACAGATCTTCCCATAAATATGGGAAAATTTAAAAGCAATAGGTTGGTTGGCCGGTTACTAGGCAGCACAAACACAATGTTGATCTGAATGCAAACCAAATATCTCAATTGGGAAAAAAGTTTCTGTTAAAATATGCAAAGATAGATATAAATTATTGTAAAATTTTGTCCTCTGTTACATTCATTACATTTGATTGAGGAAACCTCTGCTTAGATGAACAAGTACCACTTCACATAGTTTAGTAGAAGTCAAAGGATCACAAAATGGTTGAGGTTGAAAGGGACCTCTGGAGGTCATCTGGTCCAAATCCTAAAGCCAGTTGCCAAGGTCTATGTCCACAAGGCTTCTGCGTATCTCCAGGGATGGAGGCTCCACAGTCTCCCTGGGAAACCTGTGCCAGTTCTCAGTCACCAGTGCATGCACTTACTCAAACCAGCAGTTAATTCTCCCTTTTTCTGTCAGGGTGTTCATGTTTTGTAATGGAGAATAAAATGTAGTTAGAAAATTTGCATTTTGCACTGGAGGATAAGAAGACAGAATACAAAAGAGATTCAGTATAGTTTTTTTCTTTTTCAGAGTCTTGAAATTAATGGATCTCTAATACAGTACTCCAAAAATGTATCTTGTCCCATTATAATGCTTTTTTTTTTGCAATAAACATAAGTAATAAATATGGCTTAATTTAAGTAAATTTGTAAATAATATTTATGACACCAACATGATACCAAAGCAAACTTGGTTCAGGACCCTTTAGGGGACATAATTCAGAGACCATGATAATAAAGGAGACAAACGGAGTTAAAAATCAGAAATTGAAAATGCATATAATTATGTAATCTGCAGGGCTTGGCTTTTCTGGGAGAGGTCTGGGGCTCGCTGAGACCCTGACCCTTGGTGACAGTCTCAGCCCTGGGACAGAGGAGTGGGAAGTGTCCCAGACTCCCTGAAGTAGACAGGTGCGTGAGTTGAGACTGAAGCAGAGTCTCCCCACCAGTATCTTATACATAATCACTTGCCATATTTTGGAACAGTAGCTGTCAAGTATTTGGATAATGGCTGCAGAGTGGAATAGCGGTTGGACAAGTGTGACTGGGATGGGGAATACAACCTACTTATGTATGTACTTAGCAGGAGCGATGTATAAATATACTTCACTGAAAACTGAGCTTCCATAGAAAAGGTGGTGGGTGCTGCTGAGTTTAGAATCTCAATTTTGAGCTTATGTGCCTGACTGACATTTTTTGGGTCTGTGGTCCATTGCAGGCTGGCCTCGCATCTGGGCTTGCAGATTTGATTCAAAGTTCATCATGCACAGGTTTTAAAACACAGAAGCTTGGGTTTGTTTTGTAATATAACACTGTATTTTCATTTCTTCCCCATCTAGTTTAATCTCAAGACTTTGAAAATAGAATACACATGGCACAGATTGTAAAATTTTTTCAGACGCTATTAATTCTGCTACTTCATGATTACATCTCAGCTGAAGATGGGGAAACAAGAGCAAGTAAGTCTTAATTTTTATATTTCAGATAAGGGCAACTTCAAAGCATGCCTTGAGTTTATTGTATCCAATTTCAGGCCACATGCACTTCTGTTGATGGTGATTTTTTTCCAGTATAATTTTCCTGGTGAAAATGCAGGAAATTATAAGTAACTTAAATATCTTTTTTCTCGTTAAGGAAAGGAATACTTAATTTCTTTTTGTGTCTTGTAAATACCCAAGGGGGGCAGATAGAACTGTAAAGCTTTAAACTTGTGTCTTGCGTATTTATATTTTCATTTCTTCCTAAGTCATATTTTGAATAGCTTAATGTTATGTGAGAAACTAAATAAGAAAAATAGAGGTTCTATGAGAGGAAGCTGAGATAACCCCAGGTTTTGGGCAGACCTTCTTGCATATTCTTCAAAACAGCATCTCGAACTCCATCAAACCAAGTTTTATACTCTAAATCTGGTTTATGGTAAAGAAAAAGTTAAAGCAGGGTGCCTTTTTGAATGGTAAAGTGGCTGAATAAAAAGTGTGTGGAAAAATTTCCCCTGGCCACAATGATAACTTTCAGGGTAGGTCTTTTCGCTCCAGTTTTGCTCTCAATCTAGCAATTTTCAGTATGTAACAACAAACTCCATAAAATTCTTTTTGGTCTCTAGAAAGATATATTTTTTCCAGTCTACCTGCTGTAAGCTGAACCTGCTTTCAGCAGAGTCCAATGATGTTCAAAGTCCCCTGCAACCGAAATTACTCCGTGATTCATATCTGTGGACCACAGAGTGACACACTTTGCTCGCTCCATGCTCCTTCTCCCAATTATCTTTTCTCTTCCCCACCACCACCATTGCAAAAGCATCTCTCCAGTAGACAGACTGTGGGCACTTGCTTTCAAGGAAGGAAAAATGCTGACCTGACCAGAAGTGTCCATAGGCAGATAGCAGGACAAGGTAGAGCCCTCCTTCCTGTGGCGGAGCTGCAGCCTTCCACAGAACAGGAAGCACAGTAATACGCAGCAACCCCCATGACCCTGTGTGCCGTGGGATCAGAATAATCTTTGCTGGTTTTGGCCATCTCATGTGTCAGTTATCTAACTGAGATCCTTTCACAGTCGATGGAAGGTGATTCTCTCCTCTAGAGGGTTATGCTCTCCATATGAGGATGTGCATATAAGGTTAATAGGACTGTCCTATAGAAATGCTTGTGTCAGTCCATGGCCTGTAGTTGGGAATTTAGTCTAAAAGCTCCATTTATAAGTGACTATAGCTAGTAGAGCTGAATCCATACCTAAGTCCTTATGCAGTTACGTTGTATGTGTTGCATGCTTACGTGATCTTATATTCTGGAGGTTGAGATAATTCACTGAATATTTTGATTCTATTAAAATCAGAATATGGTACCAGCAACATTCAATTGATTTTATAGTAACTTGTTCTGTAAGTACCATACAGCAGTGTCAGAAGTCAATCAAAATGTATTTGCAAAAGGATTGGCTATTACTGCTGAATTCTGGAGTGTCGAGACTATAACCTTTGTCTGCAATGCACTTGCTTTGCTAGCAAAAATGAGGTTTTATGTTTATCATTTTTGCAGACAAAGAGATATGGAAAAAAACCCAAAATATATTCCTCTTTGCTGATTGTATGAAATGCGATTGCCAGCTAAGGAACTGAATTCCAGATTTTTTAATAGTAATTTCTGGTAATAATGTATAAAACAGAAAGTGGTATCGTTTTCAGATACCAAGTTGGATCGTGTGGCTTACAAACACAATCTTGTGTTGTCTGGAAAACTCAGCCGATTTTTTTAAAAAATGAAATATATTTGTCAGTATAGATTCTAATGCTAACAGTAATTGATATGAAAACTATTTCCGGTGGAAGAAAAAAGGTAGAAGGGTTCATTAAAATATTTGTTTGACTTTTGTTTTTTTTTTTTTTGTTAGGTTGCAGAACTGCTCCAGCAGATTTAGTTTTTATCTTAGATGGCTCTTACAGTGTTGGCCCAGAAAACTTCGAAATAATCAAAAGCTGGCTTGTCAATATTACAAGAAATTTTGACATAGGGCCAAAATTTATTCAAGTTGGAGTTGTCCAGTACAGCGATTACCCTGTACTTGAAATACCTCTTGGAACTCATGAATCCACTGAGAATCTCATCAGGGAAATGGAGTCCATACACTACTTGGGGGGAAATACAAGAACAGGAAGAGCTATTCAGTTTGCCTTTGACCATCTTTTTGCAAAATCTTCAAGATTTTTAACAAAAATAGCAGTTGTTCTCACTGATGGAAAGTCTCAAGATGAAGTCAAAGATGTAGCAGCAGAAGCAAGAAAAAATAAAATCACTTTGTTTGCTATTGGTGTTGGCTCAGAAATTGAGGAGGATGAACTTAAAGCTATTGCCAACAAGCCTTCATCAACTTATGTATTTTATGTTGAAGATTATATTGCAATATCAAGAATTAAAGAAGTTATAAAGCAGAAACTCTGTGAAGGTAAGTAATTAATTATAAAATATTTCAGGTGTGCAAAATGTAGTTCAGTACCCAATTTCTTTATTTCAGAAGCAGAATGCACGAATAATGTAACCTAAGGCATCAGATAATCTTCACTCCGATCTTCTTTCATTTTCATCTTCTTTGTGGAAATCACTCCCAAAATGTTATTTTCTCTGTTAAACAAAGAGGTATATTTGGGAAAAGTATGATGCTTTAACACAATGTGTGTTTAATTTCTGTATGTACTATTTTTCTGTAAGCCCCAATTTTTGTGTGTTGGTGAAGTTTAGAAACCCTAAAATAGCTGAGCAATTCTCATGGCGCTGAGAATTTAGGGTTTGCTTTATCCTTTTCCTAGGTGTGGCTGCTACTCATCCACAATCTAGCATTTCTTCATGACAGTTGAGAGGACAGCCTGTCATGACAAACAGGAGTTCTTCCGCTACTATGTGTTGAAAATCACAGAAGAAAGACTCTTGGCAAAAGTGCCTGGAATTGTGACAATCTTGTTACAATCTTTTTTAGAAGGATTTTATAGAAGAGTTAGCCAAGACCAACATTGTAAAATGACTTTTTATCTTTACAGTGCTAGCAGCAGTACTGCATTGAGTTTTCCGATAACTTTGTAATGCAATGGCTTTCCCATATATATACAAAAGATAGCAAAATGCTTCTAAAACGTATTACTCAAAAGGACTGTATTATACAGTGAATGTTTTTCAGTGCTATTTTGTACATGTTTTATTATCAGGAATTGATGTAAGTCCTATTTCAGTTGTACCATATTTCTGCCCTTAGTAAGAATGAAAAATAATTTTCATTTGCACTCACTTTGACTATGGACTCCATTGAAATAATATGGTGATACTTATGTTGAAGATAATGGTGTGTATTTCTTGATACACTTATGAAAATCATAATAAATCCTGATGTAGTAAGGTGATCAGTCCAAAAATTAAATCAGCTAAGTGCAGCTAAATTCTTTAATAAAACTTCACACAGGGAGAAATTTCCCCAAATAAATACAATGTTTTCTTTAAATACAGTTTAGAAGTGACATCATATTTCATCAAGATGGATTTTCTGCTTTCAGAATTAACTAGTATCCTTTAAAATTCAACTGTGACATTTGACATGACTTTTATAGCAGTAATCTGCAAATGTTGCCTATGTATACAAAAGTGTACTTACTGCTTTATTTTAGTGACCCTTTGGTTCCACTCTCTTACGATGCACTCTTCTCTTGTGTTAGTGTTGAGATGCCTCTCTCAAAGAGCAATCAGACCCAGTTGGCAGCTTTATTTCTAGCCACAATGTCTTTAGCAGGTGAAGTGAAAGGCTAGTAAACTGGAAATTTTAGATCTGAGTGGTGGATTAATTTATACATATTGTTAAGATTCATTGACTGCAGGGGAGGAAGTTCCATGAGGGCAAAGCAGTAATGATTTGGCTGTGGTCAACCATGTGAAATTGCCTGAAAATTTTGCAGTTCTCTCTTGGCTGTCTTAGTTTTAATGTCTAGAAGAAAGCTATCCTGTCTTTATGGATATAAACTATATAACATTTTAAACTATGTTATTATATGAACATAGATATAAAAGCATAGGGACAGTATTTCTTTTCTGGAAGAAGTAGGCGGAGGTTTGGTGGTTCGTGTAGCAAGTAGTGCTATTACAGCCTTGCAGATGGAGGGCTCTCATGTGCCGTTTGGCAACTCTAGTGTTTGTTTCAGAGTATGGCAAGGTGAAAAAACCTGCTGAGCCTGTCATCCAGAAAGAACAATGTGTCTAAAAGAATCTGCAAATATTTAAGGAATATTTAATATTTATTCTGGAAGCTGAACGTTCCTGTAGTATTCGTTTTCTCTAGCAAAAATACAGAGAAGATTGTGTGTCAGGAATGCATTTAAAAACAATACTCAACGCAGACCTCAAAGTATGTCTGGAGGATGCTGAGAAAAGTTCCTTTGTGCTAGATAATGACATTTAAAATCAAAAAGCTATTTCATGCTTCAGGACAGAAAAAAAAGCCCATCTGAAAACTATATTAAAAAACTGAAAGGGAACGAGTTTTCGGTATGGGCTAGAGGGCGAGAGAGTTTCTGTGACTGGTACTATGGGCTGGAAACACAACGCCATTTCCCATGGAAGACAGTTCTTAATTTTGCCACTGACTTCTGCATCCTGTATAATGGCTTAGTTAGTTATCAAAATAGTCCTGCAAGAAGATGATCCAGAAGGCCCAAAAAAGAACTACCTTACTGGGAATGTCTTTATGTAATTCTGTGATGTGCCATTGGAAATAAAAAATATTTTCTTAATACATAATTTTATGCATGCTTAATTTGTATTATATTGGTTTGGCATGGTTACTTTGGCATTGATCCAGAATAATGGCCCTCTCACATAAAGTAATACTATTTCTTTTGATTTTACACCAAATTTCTAATACTGTAACTGGTCAGAGATTCTTGCATTCATTTTCTTGTCAGTGTATATGACTACTTGTAATCTGTATTAATGGCATTATGACCATTATTCAGCCTTGAAATAAATGAGTTTAGAAATGTTTCCATGATAAAAAAACAGTGAAGAAACCTGAAAAAAAATTATTACTCTTACTTAATATCATAAGTATGTTGACTTAAATTCTTCATCTGTGTTTTGAGATGAGTGAGAAGGAAAGCTGTGTTGGACTTTATATTTCCTTTTTTGGTGGTTTTTTTTGGGGTGAGCATTCAGAAGGTAGACATTTTTGTTTCCAAAATGTACACAGAGAGTTTTTGCAATTCTTTCTTGTAGAACCAGATGGATAACTTTTAATACATTTTAAATTTGGGAGTCAGGTGACATTTTGCTGTGGCGAGGAAAAGAAAACTAAGAAGAATGTATGTTTCTTCTTGCTGCTGCTCCAAGTACCTGTGGCATGTCCCTTTAGGATGCATTGCCCTTTTCCACCATAGACAGTTTGTGCATGCACTTAACTGAATTTTCTTAGAGTTTTTATATCCTACCTCCCTCACCAGAACAGGGTAGCTTCTGACCCCTTGGGTTAGTTAGAAAGACCAGCTGTGCAGCATTGCTCATATTATAAAGAGAAGCCAGTCTATATGTTTGAACTGGTAATTCCCTGGCACTGAAACACGAGTTTTCCAACCCCAAACTCTCCATCTCTTCTTTGAAAGGTATTGCTAACCTCTTCCTTTTCTATGAACTGATGCTTTTCTGAAGAAACAATGGGAAATGAATGATGAAAATATATTTATTGTAAATAATTTACCATAATTTTAATAACTAAAAAATTGTTTGCTCTCTTTTCATTGATTTATTACTCTACTACAATGTTGGCTTTAGCGTTAAATTTCACTCTACTATCTCTTTTTCTTTTCTTTTTTTTTTTTTTTTTGAGACAATTTAGGTCCACTGCCTAGTATTGGTTTTGTGTAAAGAGCATTAAACAGAGATAGCATTCAGCTAACTTTAGTTTCCACAGAAAATATATCACACAATATTTGTCCAGTGAGAATAGGTTCAAACAGATTTCAGTGTAACACAAAATAGATCGGAGTCCATTTTGAGCAAAAGAAGATGAAAAAATTGTAGATAATTCTACTTTGTCCATTTTCAACCCGATTTTCTAGTTGGGAGGGATGCTGGATTAATCCAAATTGTTAAGGCACTTTGGAAATTAACTTCTATAATTTTGTAGCATTTCGAAACCATATCATTTTAGAAATTAAATTAAATATTTTATTATTCAGATATTGTAATACCTTTTAACTACAGTTAGTGACAATTCAAAATAGTTTGTGAATGTAATTGCAGTAAAATACATCTCCGTATTCTTGCTTCATGTCTGAGGATTCTGCGTGTCACTTCTCTTGTTATACTTAGCTGCCTGTTCTCAATTCTATTATTTCTTGAAAGGCAGCTTCAAAAAATTAGGAAGGTGAGAAGTTACTTTTTGAAAGTTTTAAGTCATATTTTGAACTATGCTTGCATTTATTACTTTGCAGAATCTGTTTGTCCAACAAGAATTCCAGTGGCAGCTCGAGATGAGAAAGGATTTGACATTCTTGTAGGATTAGGTGTGAAGAAAAAGGTCAAAAAGAGAATTCAAATACCAACCACCAATGCAAAAGCTTATGAAGTAACCTCACGTGTTGACCTGTCGGAATTGACAAGGTATTTAAATTTATAAATACACTTGTAAGTTTAGTAAGATTATTTTGTTTGCTTAAAGTGAGAGAGACTTATTTAAGATTTATATTAAGATTTTAAGATTTGTATGATTTATGAATGTTCAAGTACAGTCCTTATTTTCCCCTCTTTCCCCTTATTTAGGAATGTGTTTCCAGAAGGTCTGCCTCCATCCTATGTGTTTGTTTCCACTCAAAGATTTAAAGTAAAAAAGACATGGGATTTGTGGAGAATTCTAAGTCTGGATAAGAGACCACAGATAGCAGTCACTATTAATGGAGAAGAGAAAACATTATCATTCACTACAACAAGTTTAATAAATGGCACACAAGTTATTACTTTTGCTGTACCTCGTGTAAAGGTAAGGAATAAGTCATCATCACGCTGGAATACTCATTTAAGTACACATTATTCCTTTGTCCTTTGTGTTTTTTTTAAGAATTCATGATATTATTTTTGCCCACTTAGGCATTTAAAAATAGATGGGGGGGGGGTACTTTACCCATGTTTCCAGAGGGCCACAGTGATCATTGCTGTAAATGCTTTGCAGGTGCTTTCTACTCAGTAGTTTCTGGCAGGTAATTGTGAAGATCACAGAGGCATTTTTTCACACAGATCTTGACTTAATATGTGCTGGAAAGTATTTTCTGCCTTTGATATGGAGACTGGAAAATTTGAATGAAAACAGTTCATTTTTAGAGAGAGTTTTTGTTAAGTGTCTAAATTCCTTGAAAATACATAATGAAAGAAGTTACTTTCTTCTCCAGAACAGTAAATAGCAGCTTAGAAATTGAGAGTTCAGTTTGGATTTGTCTAGTTCTCTGTTGAATAAAAATTCCTTTCAGCTACTTATTTTTCTCATTGAAGGCATTCCCCTCTTTGTGCAAACCGTTTTTATTTTCTTCTAGTGTAACCTGAAGGTTTCCTTTCAATCTTTCTTCAGTAATTTCCAGTGAAGTATTCAGCTCTTCTAAGAGAGATTGTCTCGGTTGCAGGCGAGACAGATGGAAGGAGGCTGAATGCCTCTACTTTTGCAGTTGGGGCAGTATAGGAGTATGCAGCCCAGAGATTCCCATACCTACTGCAGTATTATTTAAGTGAACAAAGAGGGATGCTTCAGCAGACAAAGAGTGGGAAAGATTTATTGCTGGAGCACTTAATGGCCAAGTGGGTTCAACTTTTCTGGGAAGTGGTGGCCTGCATTCAAAACCTTACTCCAAATCAGGCTGAAGGTATTTGAAATATAAATCCTCAGAGAAGGAAGGACTCCTATCTGAAAGAAGGTCTTAACTACTAAGCTTTTGCTAGAAAGAGGTTTTTCATTCTTCTGTTATTGGATAGAGAATTTTTCTTTTTCTTTCCAAATTTCCTCTGCACTTTTATATTTATTTGAAGGTGAAATAATATTTTTTTTCTTTTTAAAAAGGCAGCTAGAAAATTCAGTTTCAAGTAAATCTGAAAATTTGTATTTAATTGTTTCTGGTAGCTATAGTGGCGAATCAGTCTTATTCCTGCAGTCCCAGATATCCATGAACTTCACTTTGAAAAGAAGACTTTTGCTTTTTTTTACTTTTGTGTTTCTCATGCTTGTATTGCTATTATGGACTACAAGGGTTTATGACCTTTTTAGATCTGTATGTCTCTAAACACACTATAAATGCTACTGCTTTTAATTAATTTTTTCATTTAATTAACCTTAACGATTTAATTTAGTATGGGATTTAGCTGTATAAAAGATAAGCATCTAGTCTAGTCTAGGCTAAAGAGCTGAATTTTTTTTGAAATTAATGGGTAGGCTCAAGAAGAAGGTATTTCTTCCCATGTTGAATTTAATTTCTAAGGTAGGTGAGATCAATACTTCTTTAAAGGTATCTCTCATTTTCTATTACTAGTAGCACTATGCCATTTGTTGAAACTAAATCTTAAGCTTTAGAAACCTGAGGTTTTGTGAGATGATGAATGTAATATTTGCTTTATTCATTGCAATAGTGTGACTATTTCTGCCAGTATCATGTTGTCTTTAAGATTTTTTTTTTGTAAGAGAATAAGTAGAAGGACTTTTCAAGTATCTATTTCTTTTCACCTTGATTTAATATCTGAAGTGTTTGAGACATACCACTGCTAAAAAAAAGGCCTCTGGCTTCATGTTTTCAACAAATACAGGTTTGAGCATGTTGCAGATCATAGACTGAAAAAAATCTGTGTGAGTTATGAAATAATTCTGAAATAGGCATTAATTATTACCAGATACCATGTTCTTAATTCTAATATTGCTTGGCAAATACTTTTTTACCTATACAGTTCACAATTTTCTGTATGACAGAATCTGGGACCTGGATCATCTCAGCCATTAACAGCAGTTTAAATGTTGAAATTAGTCTTATTGTTATTTAAATTGAAGACAATTTATTTTAAACAATTATATTTTCTTCCATTTTCTTAGACATTGTTTGATGAAGGCTGGCATCAAATTCGTCTCTTAGTAACTGAAGACTTTGTAACTTTGTATATAGATGACCAAGAAATTGAAACGAAGCCATTACATCCTGTTTTAGGTATTTACATCAGTGGCCTAACCCAAATAGGAAAGTATTCTGGAAAGGAGGAAACTGTACAGGTAAGCATATGCTGATACTGCAGGATAACATTGCATTGGTGCTTTCTGTTTTCTTGAACTTAATCTTTTAATTTACACTACCCTAACATTTAATATTTGTAGGTTTTTAATTTTTAATATGTGTAAAGTTTTGTAATAATTGAGGGAACATAAGTATTCAGGAGGACACAGCACAACTGATATATCCTGTGTGATGGATGCTTAATTGGTGTCACTGATTTCAAGGGGCATTCATTTTTGCTGAAACACAAATCTGATGCAATGTGGTCACCCAAATCTGGGAAACTGTCTCAAAGCAGGGGTTTTCCTACGTGCTGGAGACTTGCATATGATTTCCTTTCCTTCCATCTGTGTATCGGTTATGGGGGTAAAAGAGGGAGAGAACAAAATGTTTCTTTCTAATCACTAGCTGTCATGAAAAGTGCAAGGTGTATCAACTCTGTTTCTGTTGTACTGCAAATATTTCATAGTCAAGACTGCCACAGTTTGATTCTTCTGTGCTGGAACCCCCCCACTTGAGAACCCTGTGCCAAGGTTCTCTGTTCTGAGGAATGTTAAAGTCCTGCATTCAGCTCTTTGCAGACACCAAAAAGCTGGTTATAACTCAGGCTGTACAGGTAAAGGCTGAGTAGACCAGTGGTGAAGACTATTATGTTGACTGTTCCAGATGTTGGCTGAATAGATTATTTCCTTATCTTTATAGCAATGTGGTAATGACATTACTAATTAAACTGATAGTAATGGCAACAATACTGAGAAATACTGAATGACATAAGTAGACATTCTTTTTAGTTATTTTGAAAGCTATATTTTTTTTGTACTCTAATTTCACTATTCTTACTGCTCCTACTAAAATACATTAATGTGTTTTGCATCATCTTTGCTAACTCTCTTCGGTTGTCTTTACTTAGTTACTCCTGAATTCTATTTATAGCCAGGCTTCAGTTCTATTACCGTATTCTAAAAGTGTACATGGAAACTTGGATGAGGCAGTGTGTGTGTGACTCAGCATTTCTGGTTGCAACATGGTCTGTATACTGAAGTGCCCCTTTGCAAAATCTACTGAATGTTTCCCACAGATTTCTGATAGTATTTCAAGCACTTACTGCAATGAAACTAGAGATTGCAGAATTGTAATCGTCTCATGCATTTTCTCTGTGCAGGATTATCCTATTTTTATAGTTTTGTGCATTCTAGGATTAGAGGGTTGCTTGCTTATTGTTGTTGTGCCTTGTTTTTTCTCTTAAGTCACTGCAGAAATGGGACATTTATAGGTTCCCAGTAATTCAGTTTCTGAGTTAAACCATGTTAGTAGCAAGACATGTTGTCTAAAATAGAGATGAAAACATTTAAGGAATGTCAGATTGTACAAGATTCTATTCTGATAGTGGACTAGAACAAAAGTAGAAAATCTGCCACAGGTTGCAATTTTATATTTCCAGATGATTTCTGTAATCTAAGAAAAGTGTTGCCTTTCTCCACTTAGTCAGATGGTGATGCATTCTGCAAAGCACTGAGTCAAACTTTGCCAGGACATTTCTCTTTAAACTATGATTATAGAGAAATATTTTGATGAAATTGCATACTGCCTTTCAGTGAAAAGGTATTGTGAAATCCTTAAAAGAAATCAGTTGGAGCTGGATACAAAGTATGATACAAGAATCTTCTTCAGAGATTCTTTGGTGAATTTTCATTATCTTTTTGTGCTCTGATTCAGATGTTTTCTGGTGATATTTTGCAAGGGTTCTTGAATTAATTAGGATCTTGCTGACTGAAGTGCTTTCCAGTATAGTGATGATAAATTCTGTACACACATAATTGTGAATTGTAGACATTTTGAATTTGAAAGCTTGTATTACTAGGCATAGTATTGACTATATATAGTCCAACTAGTCCACTAGTCCAACTTATAGTCTGTGATTTCAAATAAGTGTTACAGGCCTTTTTTCTCTTTGCAGTCATGATAGTTTATGCTAGAAAAACTGACTTCAGTGGTCTTATTTTTATAGAGTATCACAACAGAGCAGAATGGCACAAACTTTTGCTTACCTGGTGCCAGTGTTTTCATTGGTTGCTTCTTAAAGCTTTATGTTATACAGCTAAACTCTAAACCAAATTATTTCAAGTGTTGGGGATGCCTTCTAATGCTTCACCAAAACTTACAAATCTTACATCTAGTAGCGACAGGCCAGTGTAGAAACTTCTTTGCAGGAAGTTTACTTTGTTAAGGTAAAAAGGAAAAGGTTGGTTTTGCCTGTGCGGTTGTAACTTGTTTCCCAATGATAATGGCAGCCAGTGTAATTTGTGCTGTGCATGTTTTGATTTGTTGTCAAGGATTAAGGGTGGTGATTTCTTTTATTTTAGAAAAGAAAACCTTGGATTCTTTAAATTGAATTAGTTGCACATATTAATCATCATGATTAGCCTGACTAAAAATATTTCTACATCTAGAATTGGTTGTTAACCATCGTGGACACACAGAGCTTCCAGTTTCTCTCACTTTTTAATGTTTTGTTCATTTTTTTTTGAACTTGTGGATGATGCAATTTAAGAAGTGTATAGTTAAAATTAACAATGTCAGGCTAATAACACTTTCTCTAAAAAAAGTATTTTATGTTTTGAATTGTAGTTTGATATACAAAAACTGCGAATCTACTGTGACCCGGAGCAAAATAATCGAGAAACAGTCTGTGAGATCCCAGGATTTGTGAGTATGATAGATGAACTTTTGAGGACTACTTGGCATTTTTTACAAATGACTGTTTAAAGCTGACTTAACTCTTAAAATAAGTTAATGGTACATTGATTCAGCTAGTGCAAACAAGTGCTGTTATCTGTACAGTATCAAGTTACAAGAACTTGTCTGTTATCAGCCTTACTTTTGCACTAACATATTTTGAAAGTTGGCTTTAGTTTAGATATTTGATGGTGGAAATTTGACAGCGGTCTAGAAGAATCTCAGGATCTTCTGTTACAATTTAATGAAACTACTAGGTTACAATTGTGTAAAATACTTTAAATATTACTTTTTAACTTATCTGATACACTTCTTGCTACATGTCAGGTCATTTAATCTCTGGAATTTTTATTCATAACCCTATATTTTAAAATTGCCTTTTCCTATCAGATATAGCTATATCGATGTCTGTGTTAAATGCCCTGTTAACTGAAATGTTGCTAAGTTTTCATTAAGTATATTACGGATAAGACAAAAATATAATCCCGTTCAGGATTTTATGATTTAGGAAGCTTATGGGGATCCTTTGACCCTCTCTTTGCCCTCTTACTTACAGTTAATTATGCAATGAAATGTAAATCACATGCAAACAGATTTGGAAACAATTCATGACACACAGCTGGAGCCAGATTTTAAAAGCATTCAGCTCCCATCTCAAAATATAAGCAAGAGATTGTTTTATACATACAGTTTCCTTCAAAATATCCTCCTTTGGTGTCTGAAACAAACTGAGCTAAAGATAATCAGACAACAGCGTCTTTACTATGTGAAGCCATATTCTTCATGTTGTGATTTGCTTTAGTGTTAGGACCATTTTGCCAGTTTGATAATAGAACCTGTGAATTTTCAACATCCAGATATTTTATTTTTTATCAGACTTGCACAGAGGCCCAGCTAGTCTGTTTTTCTGCTGTTTATTTGGGGCCAACGTGTTCATTACAGACAGCACCCTTATTAGGCTTTTTCAGAACTCACAGCTTTCATTTAAGCAATGAGTAGGTGGCTGGATTGTTAGCTGTTCTGAAATCTAACTGTGTGTGTCAAGAACTAATGGGGTCAGGAACACCTTTTTAAAGTTAGCTTTAAAGCCTGAAGTAAATGTAGTATTTGGCTATTTAACTGCAGCACGTACCTTTTTGCTTTTTACAAATTGGAAGGAGGATATGAAAAGTAAACAAATGAAAAAAAAATTGCTTAAAGAAAGCAAGCACTAAAAAGTCCATCGTATCTTGTGTTGTCTGCAATTTGGCAAGAAGTCCTAGCAAAAAGATTGCTTTTTGCTAGTTTAGTTTCACTTGCTGTTATAAATTAAATTTGGATGTTACACATGTGATTCTGGACTCTGTCAGAAAATAAAAACGTTGGATGATCTCCAAGTAGGAATATGTGATTTGTGGTTGTATTGTGTCAAGAGTGTGGTTGTGTCAGAGCTCCTGCACTAAGCAGGTGCTATATGTACTAATTACAGCCTGAATTAGTCCCCTTTCCTGAGATAATTATCTGCATGGTAATTTTAAGCTCCCTCTATGGTCCATAGAGAAGGACAACCTCCTCTAGAGGTTGCCTAAGATGGAAATTCAATACAGAGGAAGCTGCCTCTCTCCACAGACTGTGTACAAAGTCTGTGGTGACTCTGTATGTTAGAAAACTTGTACATGGTGCTTAGCTAATGGCGGCTACTAAACCATTAAGACAGACAATTTCACCGTTAGTATGCTGAAATATTTGGGGATGGATTGTTCTGTGGTGTTGCAGATACTGGAAAACTCAAGTGAATTGACAGCAGAGTCTAATGCAGTCATACAGGAAAGTGAGAAAAGCCAGCCTTCCCTCTGTGCTGCTGTATGTTTTCCCAGATGCTGGATTCAGGCGGGGATCAGAGATTTTAGAAATATTTTGGTACATTCTCTGACATGAATGAGTAAGCAGAGAATTTTTTTTTATGAGAAGTACTCCTGGCAAAAGGTTTGACACAAATCTAAGCATTAGTGTGTAAATATTTAGATTGTTCAGTATTAATTCTAGTTTTGTCATTGCCTTTTAAAAATTGCTACTGCTAGCTGCTGTTGAAAGACCTTTAAAGAAATGAACAAAAAATTCATCTTCATCGATAGCAGCTGCACATAAGTCTGAGAAAAAATAAAAGTTTTTCATTACAGTTCCTTGACAGTTACAGCCCTAAATTTATGATTGGTTTTTGTGAAACATTTACAAATGAATGGATTTTGCTTATTACAAATATTGCTGTATTCTTAAATTGTGTTTCATCTTGTTTCAGAATGGAGAGGTAGGCTCAATCCTAAACTGCTCAAACTCAGTTTAAGGTAGTATTTGACTTTATATACATTTCTTATTACTCTAGGGAGTATACACTTTGTTTTGAAAAGTGGACAGAGGTTTGCTAAGTGTAAAAGTGCTGGATTTCCATTAATTGAACTCTAGTCAATAGACGAATTAAAAATCAGTTTTCTGAAAAACCCGTATTTATTGGAATAAAAGGCCTGATTCCGCCACCCACCCCCACCCCCACCCCCCGTTTCAATTCAATTACTATTATTTGCAGGGTTGGCTGCTGTTGCAAAGTGGATGGGGATATGCACAGTCACGTGCCTGTTACCTGCGTCATGCTAATGGGAGCTCCCTAAGGAGGAGCTTGTTTGAAGGCTTAATACGATAGCTTCCCTAACCATCCTTGTAACTCCACTTGGTACCATTGCAAAGGAAATGTGGATTTGTGTTTTGATCAGTCATTTGACCCTGAGAAAGAATTACATTCGGAGAACATTGTAAAAAGTCTGCATTATTTTAGGAAATATGTATAAAATGTTATAGAAAGTGTTTTAGATAATAAATACAAATTCTGCTTTTTTGTATCTTGGATTCTTAAGTTTTGGCCTTTTCCATAGCTCTAAGAAATTGCTGGGTTTTCATATGTTCTCAATGGTGAGAAGTAAATGCCTCTGAAAAAACCCAAATATCTCTAGAGGGTGATGTGGACTGCCAAGATTTAGTATTTACAGCTCTTTGTATAGAGAGCACAGGTTGGAAGATGACACCTGATGGTTTTCCAGGATGGGCACCCTGGGGGTCAGGACTAGTGACTTGTAGGAGTCGGTGGTAGCAGCCATGCCCCATCTTTCCTCAAGTAGCTTCGTAGTTGGGACACATGCCCAGGAGGTAGGAGGCTTGGGCTTTATGTTCTTTTCAGGCTTGCTACACGTGATAGCATGCCCATGAGTTGTGGTTATTATACTAAACATAATATTTATTACATTCTTTTCACAAACTTCAATTAAATAGTTATATTTGATAATTGATCACACTTCAAATAGTGAATATCATTTAGTTTTTAAGAAGAGTTTTGCATATTGCCAGATTTGAAATTATTTAAAATGATATTAAAATTATTTTAAATTATCAAACTATATGACAAAATATTTGTGGAAAAGCAAATAGTTTCATGTATCAGCCCAGTATTGGTATTTAATTTTTTATTTATTTTTCTTCTGGGTAAAATGATGAACTCATGCATGCAAAGTAGCTGGAGGGCAATATTCAGGTAAGCAGAAGTTCCAGCTCAACAAGAGTGTGAAATCCAGGACCTATGCAATCTAAGGAAAATCCGATTCATATAATGCTATGAGATGTTTGTTGAATGCTTTTGGCATGTGCATTGATGGCTGGTTTTACTCTTGGTAGTGCATGAATGGTCCTAGTGATGTTGGCTCAACACCTGCCCCCTGCATTTGCCCACCAGGAAAGCAAGGACCTCCAGGCCCCAAAGTAAGTTTCCATTCTGTCTTATTGAGTGTGTACGACTTCCTTTTTTCATTTTTCTTTTTTTTGCAGATCTTATGTTGTCCAGTCATAGTCAAGCAGATTAAAAAAGTAGGAGACAAGTTTTCCTAGTTCTGGTTTCTGATGCATTAATACAGTGATAGGATCTTCAAGGCCAGATTTTGGTGCCACAACTCCTAATGACACTAAAATAGCTTTTATTTTTTTGAGAAAAATGCTCATGGATATAAAACTATGTTTCCTTGCTACTCTTCAGCAAATGATCTCGCACTGTTAATTTTTTGAGAGTGAATTGCTTTGATAATGGAAGTCTTTTAATGGAGAATTTTTTATTTTTTTTTGTTAAAGAATGGACAAGATGCTTACGGGGAGAGTTCCACCTTAGCTGTTCCGATGGCCTCCACCCAGTGTTGGTGAAAGATTAATATGAGAAGCAGACTTGAGTCTCAGATGTCTAAATATGGCAGACTCAAATCCCTAATGTTTTGCCGTAGTACCTTTCTCAGTAATTGTGCTGAGCAGTGCTTCTAGTTACTAGCTTGCCTTATAAGGGTAGACAAGAAAAGCCCAAACCTTTTGTCTTTCTTTAAGCAGATGATTAAAAAAACTCTACTGTCATCATATAAGGGGTTAACAGCCTGCTGCAGCTACCTCAAGTCAAAGGGCATTTTTGCTACTATGGTAAAGGTTTCTAATCAGGGAATTGGAATCCACAAGTAGGAGATCATTATTATTTCATGTAATAGAATTTTTCTGGTTTTTTACTTTTTTTTTTTCTCTTTAGCATATTAGGAAAAAAAAAAAGAGAAGAAAGTATTTATAATTTGTAAAAATGGAAAGCCATATCCTGTAAAGTATGAAAGAGTATGAAATGTCAGAATTAGGGTGACTTACAGGATTTTATTTAGATCCTGGCTTCATGTGCAGTCTTTCCATTATATTGCAGTATAATATTTGTTTGGGGGTAATTGAATAATACAGGTAACAAGATGATGCCTAACACAAAAGATTGCAGAAAGAGTGAAAAGGAAGCCAAGTTAAGATTGTATAGGTTATCTTAGTTATGGTATTACTTAATTTTTGAATATTTGGCTTCGGAACCATATAAATTTAAATGTAATTTGTGTGTTTATGATATTAATGGAGTACAATAAAATTAATTAAATTAAACCAATTTAAAAATAGAGGTAACATGTTTTAGCCTTTTCAAGTTAAAGGTGTAAAATTTCATTGTTTAGATAGCATATTTGAAAACAAATTTATTTTTACTCAGATCTCAAACCTGGACTTCTTAATTTGGACAATAATAATTCTGGATAAACCTATTATTAATTTAGCAAATTATAACAGTTATGCTTTTCTAGAGATATTATCCTATATCTTTTCCCATTTAGTTCAGCATCACATTTCTATGGTTGATATATGAAAAGATGTTTTTTTAAAGTCACATTGAAAGCTATTTTCCTATTTCCCTCCTAATGTCCTCCCAGTTTATTAACAATTCTGCAGTTGTAACTGACCCACAGGTCTGTTGATGGTTCAGGCTGAAGAAAGTGGTACCTGCTTAAAGGTCTTGTAAAAGTAAAACGATTTTATAGATCAAGTCTTACAGGATTTTGCTGGGCTCAAATCAAATCCAGTAGTAAGGATATATTGATTAGGAAGTTAATTTCCTGCTTTCTTACCATAAACATGAAGCCCAGGGAACCAATTTTCCCTTCAATGTTATAGTTGTAACAGAAATTGTCAGAATAATTGCAAAGGCCTTATAAGAAGAAATCTAAAATAATATCTTCTTTAAACAGCAGTAAGTGTGTGGAGAGGAGTTTAGTATTTAGTAGGTTTTAATCCTGGCTCCTGCCTTTTTGGTGCTTTTGTTTTAAGAAGGAGACTCAGCCAAAGCAGGTGAGAGTTTTCTTCAGAGTAGTACTACTAGGTTAAGAAGGTTTTCATAAAGGTTTTTATTCATCTATTTGATGAAAAGAAAGGTTTGTTTTGTTTTTTTTTTGTTTTTTTTTTTTTTTTCTGTGATTAAGGTATTGAAAAGCTTGAAAGCTTTTGAGATGATGGGTTAAACTTGTGCTGTAACTGAGTGTGGGCTCACTTCTCCAAGTTCTGCACAAGAAGTTGGGGAGAATTTTCCTGGGGAGGGAGTTACAAGATAATTTCTTTTTTGTTATAGGAATTATTCCTCAATAGCAGGTAGCTGGGCTTGCAGCCACTGTTTCACGGAATGTATTTAGGCTTAAGGTTGCTCTGTGCTAATATTAAAATGCTCTTTCATATCTTTTGTGTGTTAACATGTTGCTTCTCTATAGGGTGACCCTGGGCAGCCTGGGAATCATGGTTATCCTGGTCAGCCTGGTCCAGATGGTAAGCCTGTGAGTACTGAAAACTTAGTCATATATTGTAAATGCAAAACTAACAGGAGAAAAAACACATACTACTGAGATCAGATTTTCAAATTTAGATGATTTTGTCTCCATTCTTTGAAAATGTGAATGTCACTTTAAGTGCTATCTGAATGTTCATATATGTTAATCATAGTATTTTTGTTTCAAGCTAAAATATTGTATATATGATAGCATGAGTTAGGCACTATTATATGTATATAATAATAATAAGCAGGCTATGACTGCTCCTGTTGGTCTTTGCATCAGTTTGCATCAGTTACCACCTTCTGACCTTCAGTCTTTACTGCTTAAGAACTTTTTGCATTAGAAAGCACTTTAGGGAGCTAAAATTCTGTCTATTTTGTTTTAGGGATTGCTTCTCATGTTTAAGCTCAGTTAATTTAATTTCTTTTTAGGATGCCTCAAGTAGTCCACCAAATAGTAGATATGCATATATAGTTCTAGAAAATACATATACATATACACAGATATACAAGTAGATATGTGTATAGAATGTTAAATATACAAATATTGTGCAGTCCTAATCATTACATCATAAAAAATACCTGCATTTTTCTCTTACTCTACATTTTACTTTTTAATCTGGCATTTCATTAGTATGGATGGTAAAGACTGAAAGAAAGTATATTAATAATATACATCCCTAAAATAAAAATGACGGGTTTGGCAATGTCTTGTCTGGCCTTCATGGTTAACATTTTTTATTGTAATGAAAGCAAATAAATATATAAAAATAGTTTAAGGTTTCATTGAAAAAATATATTACAAATTTGAATGTAATTAGAAGCTTCTAAGATATTGACGGCCAAGCTTATCTGTTGAGCAAGGTTTTGTTAACAGCCTGCAGTCTCTGTATCACCAAAGTGGTGGTGTTCCTGTGCCTCTTGTGTTAAGAGAGAGCAGGCCAAAAGCTGGGAGACTCGACCACCCATGTTTCCTTTCTAAGAACGTGGCCTCTGATGTTTCTTACTATTCACTAGAAGCTGTTTTATTTATATTTAAAAATAAAATAAGAAAAAAAAAGTTAAAAGGCAGCTGGGAGCATTACAAATAATCTGCTTCTGAAAAGAAGATTATTTCTCTGCTTGGATACCAAAAGCAGGAAAATAAAGTGCATGCACATACTGGAAATTAATTCATTGTAGTTTTTCATTCTTATTGTGAGGACTGAGTTTTATGGTTGAGTACCTAGGTTGTAGTGTTATTTTGAAGTCTCCGTGGTGAAGCAGAAGAGGAGGTAAGCATCATGTCTTGAAATCACAGGAAATACAATTAGGGAGGAGTCCCAAATACTATTGAGAATAAAAATATAAGAACGTGTCCCAAAACTTTTGAAAATACAGGTGGATGAGTGCAGAGAAGACAAAATGGTTTATGAAAGAAACATTGGATTATGGACTGTGGAACTAATAATATATGGGTTTGGTTAAGACTTAGAAGGATATTAAGTTATTTTGGACCACTTTGTTCCACACTTGACGTACTAGAGAGACTTAAGAGAAGGGCTGGAC
Organism: Falco punctatus; assembly: GCF_963210335.1. Taxonomy (NCBI): domain Eukaryota; kingdom Metazoa; phylum Chordata; class Aves; order Falconiformes; family Falconidae; genus Falco; species Falco punctatus. The sequence goes on from NC_137584.1 coordinate 18,446,201, forward strand.
TGGACCTTTCAACTTCACCTTTTTAGTAATCTACTGTCCTATGGAAAGATTCATGAGGATATTGTGACTTATCAAAGGTCTTTCCCAAATCTGCTCTTGCTTATTAAGTTTAGTACCTCTAGAATCTTACTCCTACTGAAGAGACGCATCCTAGTAAGGATAGCTTTATAAAAACACCTAATGTTCAATTTTTGTTAATAATTTTTAATACTAGTAATACATTTCATTTCTATGTCAGCTAAAGATGGAAACAGTGAGATTGATACTTACTTGGAAGTTCGTGTGTTGTAACAGTAATAAATACTACCGGTTACGAAGAGAAAGCTCTGTGCTACACACATTACAAAATGTTGCTTAGTTGTGCGTTGGCCTTTTCGTAGGGATAGCATATGATTCATTTGTGTGCATCAACTGTGGTGATTCCTTTTGGAAGCAGATTTACTTTGATAGAAGAAAAATTGGCACTGAAAACAAGAAAAGCAATTGTTTCTAACAATTGAAAATGGCAGCTTTAAAATGTGGGACTTGGGATATTAAGACCTGGCCGTGGTAGCCCTGATGACCCAGCAGAGCACTGAGTACAGGAATTTTTCATTAGTTCCAAAAGCAAAGATCCTCATTTCTTTTGTGATATAAGAAAAAATTTTATCCTTTTGCTTTTGTCTTAAGCAGCTCTTGATAGCTATTATCTTTGGAGTTTTTTTGAACTAGGAATAGAGAAAACAATCTGAATGGAAATTCAGTGCTATAAAATAGATTTTGGTTCCAGACAATGGTGGAAATAAGAGTTTTAAAATAGGAATAGGTGGATTCTGAGCTAGGGAAGTGTGATCGAGTCAGAATAAGTTTTCAGTTAATTTTTGATGGTGCTTAAGCTTCTGAAGGGCAGGCCCGTTCTATACAAAGGTACACAAACTGTCTCAACCCGGAGTTGTCCATCACAGTTTGACCATGCCAATTGCTAGAAGTAGACTTGCAGTATGGATAAACATAGCAGAGCTGTCTTTAATCCAGATAACTCTGATATTTTGAAAAATAAAGTGATATTGTGTAAGCTTTAGAGAAGCCAGAATGGACTGGAAATTGGTAGGGAACTGTCAGTTTCCATTCTCTCTTTTAGAAAATAGATTAAGACACTATTTCTAAAGTGTCCAGTCAATTTCAACAGTATTGTTTTAGAAACAATTTGTTATGACTTTTTCATACTTTTATTAACAGATTTCTACTTCAGTGTTATGTATCTTTCCAGTACTGAAATTTGTAACAGTGTGAATCATGAAGGAAAAATAAATTGGTACTGTAGTCTTTCTGCAACTTCGTTCCTGAGACTTTGTTTCTGCAACAGTTTTTTCCTGAGAGTGAGTCATAACATACATAGATAGTAGATGGGCATTGTCTGAACACAAAAAAGATTAATAAAAGTATCTCAGACAATCCAAAAAGAATCGAAAAGCCTTGCTAAAGGAGAAATTTTACCATTTTGCTGAATTGAAGTTCATGTGTTCTTGGAAGTGCTTACAGTTAAATCCTATAGCTTTATTAACTGACTAATTTTTTTTAAATATCAGCTGTAGCTTTTTGCACTTGTTCTTTGTAAGGATATAATTGCAAACCTATTAGATCATCTGCAGCTCTGGCCAGTACATTATTGTTCCTTACAGTGGATTATTGAGTGCTTTCCAGGCTAGCTTTTAGCCACAAAAAATTGGAGACCCTTTACATACACTATGCATGAAACAGATTCCTGTCTCTGTCTTTTTCTTTTCATTTTATTTATTTATTTGCTAACAAAACTTGCATATTTTCTGTGCTGTCAGTGGTTTTCCTTATTTGAGATAACTTTGCTCATATGAATCTTTTAGCTGTATACCGTGGGGAACTCTGAAAAGCAAGCTCTTAATTCAAGCAGCACAATAGGCTTACAGGTAGTTGTGCAGTCAGTGTTTAATCAAATGGATTTTGCATGAAAAGCTTTTCCTGGAAAGTCAGTCTTTTCTGTTCCCAAACACATTTTTATGTTCTTCTCTAAAGTTATTCCAATTTGCCTATCTGGTATTCATTTTCTTTGAACAGTACAACTGATCAACAAAATGTTTCTTCCTCTGAGAAAGGTTTTAGGCATGCATTTATATTAATATGTGTAACTGATTTTTAAAGTAAAACATTGAAGAAAGTTTAGTTTATTAGTTGTGGGCTAGCTGGACTGTTGTAATACGCAAAGTTATTTTTATTGCAGAAAAATTCAAAACAATTCCCATGAATATCTTCAGTATTACTCAAAAATAATTGTTAATCTGGTGTTGCCCAGTAAAATTGTTTGCTGTAATATTTGGGGAAGGGAATATAAACATGACTCATTTTCAATCATTCCTTTGTTGTTTTTTTTAAAAAACAGCTTTCTTTATAGGTTCTTTGTTTTTTCCCTTTAATTGACACCTCTGTTTATTTTCCATACTCTGCTACATACAGAAAGAAGCAAGTGAAGTAACTGAAGAAAAGCACAAAAGAAGCATAATAATAAAGAAAAATAAAAAAACCCAACATTTTTTTCAATAAAAAATGTCATTTGGGACCTGAAAAGATTTAATTGTCTTGTCAGGAGAAATAGCACTGGTAAATAAGTACAAGGGTAAAAATAGTATTTGAATCTCAACTGGAACTCATTTTATTGGGCATTAGTCATCAGAACGAAGCAGCTGGAGTGGTTCCTGGCCCTGAGAATGCTCATTGGCCTGACTGTGCAATCACAAAGCCATTTTTTATTCCAGAGGACATTTTACACATACTGGGGAAAAACTCAAATTCAGAGGAAAAATAAATGAACGGACTCCGTGTGGTGATCACTTGTGGCTAACAGAGGTGTTAAGTTATTGGTCTGCTGAAAGAAATTTAAAAATACAATTATTTGTCAATTTTGAACCTTGAACCACACAGCTGGAAAATTTGGACAATTTTCCAGTATTCCATCTAGTTTCATTCATGGAAGTTTGGAACCATTTGCCTTGTCTTTACAGTGTCCACAAGAAATAAGCAGTTTAAAAATAATCTGATGGGACTGTCTCTATTGATATACCCAGATACAGAGTTCATAAGGTATCAAAAACCTCACATAATAAGTAATTTCTGATCATTCCAATATTTACTTAAAAAAACCAACCCTACAGAATGTTATTACAGCTGTAATATTACCTAGAGTATAATAATAATTTGTGACCGACTTAAGGCTGAATCTTTTATGATGAACTTCGTATAATGGCAATGGCCAGCTATTTCAACAGTACTTTTGGAATAAAAATGGATAATAGTTTCATGTATACATAGGATTACCTGTGCTATCGGGTGGTTTGCCTGGGGGCTTAAGTTCATATGAACTTTGCAGATAATTTTCTCAGGAAACTTTCAAAGACATAGTTCATAATTCAGCTGTAAAATGCTGCTCTCAATTCCAGAAAAAAACACTGTGACCTTGTTATTCTTAGAGGAAGTATGTTTGCTCCGTTCTGACTAATGGAGTCATGTAATAGCTTCAGTGAGACCTCCTACTTTGATATCAGGGCGATGCCTGATGCTGACTTGTGTTGAATACAGCTGAACATTTTAGACAGAAGACCATATGACTATCTTCAGCAGTGGCTAAGGGCAGATGATAAGGACGACCATCTAACCAGAAAGCAGGAAGTTGTACTCCCTTGGTACATCATCCTGTATCCCAGAAGTCTGAGGTTCTGGAACTTTTAAAGCTGGATTCATGACCTTGTATTTAATAATCTTGATGGATATTTTTTTTTCCCCTCTGTGGTATTTGAGCCCAGAACATCATGCTCTGTTAAAATATATTGCTAGGGGCTCTGAGCTATGAAAGCCTTGGAAGATGATGGAGTAGCCAGTGGAAGGAAGTGTTAAAAAAATGGAGAAAGGCTTAAACAAGCCAAACAAAACAAAGCAAAAAAAAGGCAACAGACCAGGCAACAAAAACTCTTTTCTGTACTTCTCCCATAATAATGCTCATGTGATTACAAATCTTTGATCAGGGGTCATCCCCAAGTCTATGTTGGAGGGTAAAAGCTGCATTTAGTTACCTTTGTGATCTAATGCTGTATCTGCCCTTCATTTTCATGTTTTCGTATGTGTAGACGCAGGGGCTTCACTGCAGACAGTTTGGTAGCCTGCAGAAACAGATGTCATGAAAAGTCCTTCTGCAGGGCCTTGCTATTTAACAGAGGGAGGAGAGAGGAGATTACACTTGTTCTAGCTCTGGAGTTACCACTGCTCAAGAAAGTTCCAGAGAAAGGTGTAAGGCACAGGCTATACACAAACCTGCTGGAGAGGACATGTCCAAAGGGGCAGGAAAAAGAAAAGCAGGGGGAGATGAGTACATGCATAGTGAGGTGTTAGAGAAGGTTAGGTGGGAGTGGGATGGGAAAAAAAGCATCTTAAGAAAAGGAGGAAGAAGGACCTGAGGCAAAAACATTAGGTGATAAACAACTTCTCAGAGAAAGACTAAACCACTGAATTCAAAAACCTCAAGTACTTTCTAACATTTCTGTTACCTTGCAGGTTTTTAGTTACTGATACTGACGGTGAGGGAGGTCGTAGCATTACTGCGAATTTGAGTGTTGGTGTGGATACATGTCTGAATAGCTATGAGAATTTCTGTCCTTTAAGATGTAATATATTTTATGAAAAGGTTTTGAAAACTTCTCTTGTAATGCTTTAGATGTTTGTGCTTTAGGTGTACTAAAGATTCTTGCAAGAGACTTCCACAAGAGGTCTGCAGACCTCTCTGTCAGGAGGTTTTCTTAACACCAAGTCAAATTCTTATTTTGCAGTTGAATTCCATTATGGTTAGCTACATCACTCTAAATAGTTCTGTTTACTTAGTGTTTACAGTCCTTAAATATCTTTAGACCATTACTGTTGATACTTGCGTATTTCTCAGCCAAATTGAGCTTGTTTACTTCTCCCTTGTCTTTCCGAAGTAGTCCTGTTGTCGTGCTTTTGACATTTATGTTGTTCAGTCACTCCAAAAGTTTTTCAATGAGGAAGCATGCACTGCAGTTGTCATTGCCTTATCAGTATGTACTTTTATTTACTTTTATTTTTATTTTATGTTTGTCTGATGTGATACACCTATGAATGCTGTCTGAACTTTTGTCCTTTAGGCATGCAAGTGCATTGAAGATATACTTCTGAGGTTTACTCTGCTATTGCATCTAAAAGTTCTTTGGAATTAATGCTTGTCATAAGTCCTTCTTGCACATTTTTTTTTCCTTACAGGTAAACTAACATTCATTTTCCAGCAAGGCTCTTAATTCACTGATAATGACAGTATAGCTAATTTGTCTGTGTCCTTTATGTAAGTCATTTGGCCTGAGAAGTCTGTTCAACATTTTCCCTTAGAATTATTTGTAAATTATTGCTGTTTTCCTTAAATTCCAAAGTTACAGTTTATCTGTGATTATTGTAAATACCCAGCTATCCGGTACAAAACTAAGCATCTCAGTATCTTTCTGCTTATCACTTTGCCTTTACAGATTTTTCAGGCACTATAAATTTATCAGTACTGTTCCCACCCACAACAAATTGAGAGAGAGATTTTGTACAATCCTGATTTCAGTTGCACTGATGTAAAATAATGAATGAGAATATAAACAAAGCGCTGTGGAGGAGTGCTGATGGACAACATTCATGAAACATTATAGGTGGGGTTTAAGACACCTACATTTAGTGCTTACATGTGTACAGAGACACTGGATGTCTAAATTTCCATATTAGTCAACAGATATTGAACTAATATACTTCAAGAGGTATAGGATTCCTATGCTGTAAGGTATTTTGTCTAGCCCATGCTGCTGCTTCAAAAGGATGAATGCCTCCCAAATTTTTGTGCGCTACCTTCTATACACTGGGTGGGTATCTAGGAAATGTCAAAAGGCAGGAGCTGCCTATGTTTAGGCAACTGGATTCAAAACAGTATCAAACTCAGGGTTAGCTAGAATACTTTCTACAGGATTTGTGTGTCTTCTGTAAAGTTTGTGAGAAATTCTTTTTGGTGGCAAAATTAGCGTTTTCACCTTATTTGAAAGTGAACCGTCAGTCCTGAACTTGTCTGTGTCAATTGAAAAGGGAATTTTCTCTTCTGTCCCTTTTACATAAGATGTCAGCTATTGCAACAGCAGTTCTTGGAGTGTATGTATGTATGTCACATACCTACTCTTATTGAGGGCTTTGAGGTTAGGAAAAGAGGGCTTGTGCTGACTTTAGTGCAAAAAAAAATTGTATATGTTTGCATATAATACCTAAAGGTACTGTATATATATACACACAATATTATATATAAATATAGATATAAGGGTACTATGTATATAGAGGTAGCATACAGTACCTAAAGGAGGCCTGCAAGAAAGCTGGAGAGGGACTTTTTACTAGGCCATGTAGTGATAGGACAAGGGGGAATTATTTTAAGCTGAAAGAGGGTAGATTTAGGTTAGATATTAGGAAGAAATTCTTTACTGTGAGGATGCTGAGACACTGGCACAGGTTGCTCAGAGAAGCTGTGGATGCCCCATCCCTGGAAGTGTTCAAGGCCAGGCTGGATGGGGCTCTGAGCAGCCTGGTCTGGTGGAAAGTGTCCCTGCCCCTGGCAGGGGGTTAGAACTAGAAAACCTTTAAGGTCCCTTCCAACCCCAACCATTCTATGATTCTATGATTATGTGATGCAGATTGATGATCCATACTGCAGAAGGAGTAATGATACAAATACATGCTCAGTTTTTATGAAGGCTGTTTTTCATAATTTATAGAAGGTGTTTTAAACTTGTTCAAACAATTGCTATGTTATTTGTACCAGGCAGTGATTCTCATTTTTCTGACTTTCTGTGAATTTCCTTTTGAATCTTCTGTGTTCTGTCTTTCCATTAAAAAAACACGTCAATGCATTTGATTTGCTTCGAAATCACATTACAGGATCTAGCTCTGAGCTAAATACAGTTTTGTGAGCTGAAAATATTTTTGTCATCCTGAACTCATCTCGTGAATTTTGAAATTCAGTTCATCCAGGAAATTGTCCTCCTCTAATGCTTCCCCTACTCAGTTAGAAGGAGAAGGAAGGGAAATTGCATTTCAGACATCTAAAATATGAAAGTAAGTTTTATTGATATAGAATTACATCCTGCAGGAAGTCATACAAACTTTGCTTTTTATGGGGAAGAACTAAAATGATAAACTTTTAAAGGCATTTTTTGACTTGGTGAATTGTTTCAGCTGCCCAGGAGGCCTATAAGCAATCTGGGAATGCTACACCATTTACAGTTAAAGCTGATATTGCTAGAACTGCCTTGAGCACTAAAAGTGAAATGCTTGATAAAGGATCCATGTATGACAGAGACCTAGAATTCTGTTTACTTCTACACTAAACATTACCAGCTGGCTCGTCGGGCATCTGCTCAAATGTCTTTTGAGAAGAGGGCACAGCAAGTACTCTCTTGTATCTAACCCAGCAAATAATTTTAGCTCTGTTAGGAAATTCTCACTGATTGAAAGGAGAAATCAGATATACACATTGCCTTCCTTGTATTGAAAAGGTTTTATTAGCTCCTTTTTACCAGTGTCAAAATCCCCTCATTAAATTTTGCCCTAAGTTTTTAAGACTGAAACTCATTTAGAAATAGGATTATTAGTCCTTTCAGTTCAAATCAAGATCAAATTCTGGGTATTTGAAATTGGATAGCCCATTTTATAGGATTTATCAAGTTTAATTTGGGATGCCTGTTAAAAGGTCTGAGCCAAATAGCCTCACAGTTTTATAGGACAGTTTCTCTTCTTGTTTTGTATGTTTTCAAAAAAACCAACCCCAAACTTCTTTGTAACTCATTTTGTCCATTGGAATGACTTGGGTTTAATGGAGCTAAGTAAAAGTCCTATTCTTCAGTTACTTGCCTCTGTTACAGGATTCCTCTAAAGCACTTTTTAATTTTGCATTAAAAATGGCTAACTTTGCTGTACTCATTGAATCCAATCTACCAAAACACCTCAGGCATATATTTGGGGTTCTGCAAAGGTTCTCTTGTTCTGCCAATGTTGATTTCTAGTAAAGCATTCCTGAAATTCTCTTTTCAACTCATGAATTATTTAGTATTTCTTTTCGTAGTTCCAGTCATTCAAATTATTTTTTTACTTGCATAGCCTGTTATATACCTTGGAGCTCACAGTGGAGTGCTTAGTATTGAGAATGGAATTTTTATTATTTAGAGATATTATAAAACTAGCTGCATAATGTATTAGAACATGCCTTGTTTGTTAAAGCTTATTCCTGTAACTGGAAATAAGCCTTTAAAAGTCCTGGCATCTTTGAGCTATTTTTCTTTAGAGAGAGAGAAAATGTCTATGTATATGGGTTCATTTGTTGTTGTGTTTTGTTTTTTTTTTTCCCCAGTGGGGAACAAAACAATATATTTGTTACATTCTCATGTAACAATTCTAAAATAACAGATTTTAGCATAAAGTCTGGTGGCCACAAACTTCACATGCAGAGGTGAAAGCTTCTGAAAGCTGCTATCTAAATCTCAAATGTGTGATTTTTACAGCAGTTACTAAAATTTGTTACCTAAAATGACAGAGATGTGACAACAGTTTTCTAGTAACCAGGAAGATTGTTTTTTCCTTAAATAGCTGTTTGGAAATTTGTAAATGTAACTTAGGAAAAGTCACAAGTCTTAGTTTCTTTTCCTTAGGGATATCAGGGATCAGCAGGAACTCCAGGTATTCCAGGAACTCCGGGGGTTCAAGTAAGTTTCTGTTTCATTCCTAGAATTTTAAAATCTGAGACAAATCCCACCAACTCTCTCCCAATATCCATTGTTTGTCACTGAGAGTTGAGATCTGGGGAATGAAAAGGGCTTAGTGGATGGCATGAAGTCAGGGGCCATGCTTGGGTGAATGTCTTTGGAACTCACGTGGCTTTGAGGTTTGCAGTTCGGCTGACAATTAGACTCCCAAACCTAATCATTCCTAGGTAAGGCCTGTAGGAGCAGAATTCACCTGGGGCTTAGACATTTTCATCCTGATCCAGAAGCCAAACAGTAGTTTCTTCCATTTTTCTATGTATTAGTAACAGTGATCTTGTCATGGTGATTGATTACCTACAATTCACACATCCAAAAGTAGGTTTCAGATAAATCCCAGACTGATGGAGGAGAATTATTTTTCTGTCTTCACTTTATTAATTTAGTAGCCCTTGCTGGGACAGTTACTGGAAACCAGTGCTGTATTTTGCTTTATCCAGTCTGGCTGGATAGTTGAGGACTTAGTAATTTGTTGAATTAAATATCTGAGAGCATGCTGGGGTGAAGAGTGAGCCTGCAACATGGCATATGTGAAGGCTTGTCTGATGGACATTTGAAAGGAAGGGGATATCTCTGGACTAGTACAGGCTGTGTGATGTCCTTTTTTCCTGGGGTGGTCCTTGGTTAAAGCAAAGAATTGTTTTGTTGTTCCCAGTCATGGGTTATGGTAGTGTGCCTTATTTGTACATGTTAATATATTTTATGCTTGGTTCTGGTTTTCTATCCAGTTACTAAAATGTTATGGTCAGCCAGCTGACTCATCAGTCCCCAGGTCACATTGTATTACATTTCTATGTCTCATTCTGTATCAGATTGTATTACTATTTAAGCTGGTTTTCATTTTTTCTCTCTTAGGGACCACGTGGCTTACCAGGTATCAAGGGAGAGCCAGGGAAAAATGGGGCTAAGGTAAAAAAAAATAATAAATGTCATAGATAAGAAGATTTTACTCTTAGCATTTCTCATTTTTGGTTGTACAGTTAATAGTATCAATATTTTCACATGAAGCTTCTGTGAGAATTGTTTACTAAAAAGGTAATAAAGGAAGAATAGGAATCCTAAATTTAGCATGTTACTTCATTTCTGAATCTGGTCTGCTTTATTTAATAAAGTTTATATATGCTTTACCACTGCCAGTAACAACTTTATTGCACTGAATAATTTATATTTGGAAAGCATATCTAAATATACATACCTGAAAGCATAATACAGACACCTGCCAGAATGATTTCTTTCTGTCTCTTCAACCTTTTTCCCTTTAGTGAGCAACCGGATGAGCTAGGTAGGAATTTTTGGATGGCAGTTTTTATCAGAAAACACTGACTAATTGAAACCAAAGATTTTTGTGGAAAAATTCTGTCCGAGTTGTAGCTAGTAGCTTGGAGCTCCAGACAAATGTGGAAGCTTGTATATAATTCCCTTTTGGTAATCAGGGTAATCTTGAATCTGGATCTCCTATACATACAGTGAATAAACTAGCCATTGGCTGTTGGCAGATCCAGTTGATCTGTAAACATCTGTGTCCACCCTTCTGTCATAACTTTGCCCTGTGTTTAGAAAAGTTCTAAGTTTATTGTGACAAAAAAGTGTTTTGGTTTTGGGTTATTAAAACTTCAAAGCCTTTCCTGTAAAACAAACACTTGTTTTACAAATAGATTTTACTGTAGAATTTCCTTCTTTTCAAGTTCCCAATATTAAAAGCAGGTCCTTAAATTCATCACTATTCAGCAGAATTCTCAAATACATGATTAGAGCTCAAAAATGTGCTTATGTGTTCTGTGCTTTAGGCATCTTAATCTAATAGATCTTAGATGTTAATCTAATTGATCAGTCAATATTGGATCATGTGCAGAAAGTGAGATACTGATGATGAAAAACTATTCTCCTGGCAGTGCAGGGTTGTGACAGACAGAATATTTCCTAATGCTCAGTCCAGCCTTGTTTAAAATGTGCCAAAAAATAGGGCTTCCACCACCATTTTCTAAAACTTCTTCCATTGTAAAATAGGTCTTGCAATTAGAATTATTTTCCTGATGATTCAGCCCAAATTTTCATCTCTTAATTTCATCCCATTACTTGTAATGTTTCTGTAGCAACTAATTTAAAACTGTTTCCATTGCCAAATGTTTTAGGGTATCCAATAATTGAATCACTGCTTACGAGCAGAAATTGAGGCTGCATTTTTTTTCATCAAGGAGCGATGGATGTATGAATTTATTTTACAAGTTTTGCTGATTTTTTGAACCCCATTCCATTGCCTGTTTTGAATACTTATTTGTTGAGAGATATTTTTATAGCATTAACCCACAAGCTGTCATTACTGTGGTCATGTTCCTGTCTTCTGTGAATATGTGACAGACCTCTCCAAATCTGATTAGAGATGAATGGTTTTGATAAATACAACTGAGACATGTTTTTTTTACCCTTTGTCTTGGAGAGTACCAAGACCTAACTTCCTGAGCATAATTTACTTAAAAAGAATATATTACTTATTAAATAATACTGATATAAAGGAATTACTTATTACTTATTACTTATTATATAATTTATTAAACAAATGGAAATATATTGCTCAATATAAAGTTAGATATCGACAGAGAGAAAATACTATGATGGTCCAAAAAGTGTTTGGTGGTAGGCTTTTTGTCATGAGTGAAGTAGATCTCGTCTACTGAAACAATAACTCAATCTTGATTTTATTGTTTCAAATCAGATAGTACAAAATTATAATTTAGCCTTTTGTTGTAGTTGCTCAAGGGAGCTTGCAGACAAATTGTCAGACAAATTACTTGAGTATCAATAGCAAAAGTTTTTGAATTCCTGGTATCTGACACCTCTGAGGAAAATAAAAAGAACTGATGTTTTGGCTTTTGCTTTTAATTGCTAACTGCTTTTACCGATGTGGATTCTTTCTTCCACTGAAATAAGAACTCATTTGTCAAAGTGCCAGAGTTGTTTTATCAGTGTGTTTTGGTTTAACTTTGTTTGTTTAGAAAAAGTACTTAATACCTTATTTTTCAGTACTTCACTCATCCAAAGTAAGCTGGTGAGAAATTTGACAAGGTCAGCAGGTCTTTGATCTTTTCAGTAAAAGGTAGGAGCAAAGCCTTCGCAGATTTAGGGAATTTCCTTATTCTTTGGGAATTAGGAATGGATGGTAGAATTATTACAGGTCCTACAGAGATTTTAAAAGCTCCTTTCAAAGTTTTTTTTTCCTCTTGTCAGAGCTAAATTGCAACTTTTGAACCTCCATAAAGCCTTATTGAGAGATTACAGTAAAATGTATTCTAAAAAATTTAGTGATTGTGTATTTTTTTGCTTTTATATGTTGAATCTTTTTTAAAGATCAACAAACTCATCAGTCAGCATGCTGATGTTAGGTAGCTGATATGTTGGTGTATAAATGTCTTTCAAGTATTTGTTGATCATTGAAAATATGAGTTTTATTATAGTATATTACTACTGTTTTAGATATAAGGAATTAAAATATGTTTGCTCTTCTAGGGTGACCGTGGACTACCTGGTTTTCCTGGATTACATGGGATGCCAGCACCAAAGGTTCCAATTAAATATTTCTTACAATACTCACGTGTTTCAGCTTGCTCTATAGTTTAGAGGGAAAAGAAGTTTATATGCAATATTATGCCAGTGCATTTGATAAACTACATAAAATGAATAGATGTGATGCTGAAATTGAAGGAAGATATAGGCCATGGGACTTCATTACATACATATTAAGCAATGGAAGCTGCCTGGTTTTTACGTTTTTGTTCTGTTCTATGGGATTCTATATTAACTTTGAACTTTGATTTTACTACTACTTAGAATCCTCTTCATGGCAAATAATATGTCAAAAAATATATAATTTTCTTGAAGCCATTCAAGTGACAGTATCTTGATGGATAGTTCTGGTCTAACCCAATGAGTTTATTCCACTTGTATGTTTCCTAAAATATTAACAATATCTTTTGCTCTTCTGTGTTAGTACACAACTGAATTTACTTCTTAGTTTTTCCAAATTTGTGTTTTAAACTTTTCAAATAAGGTCTTCAGAAGAGTGCAGCACTTTTGAAAGAGCTGAATTTTCATGTAGGTACATACCTATATTGACGCGATAAGAAAGTGCCTTCTCCATTGAAAATAGAAGCATTAAGCCTGCAAAGTGTGGATTGTCTCATCAGCAGTGTTGGACATTCTGGGCTTCTCCCCTAGGAGAGATTGGAATATTCAAGATTTGCATTTACTGTCTTGAGCATATTTTTTTATATCAGATGGAGCTCTTTGCCTTCCTCATTTGGTGTCTGCTATACGTGTACACTTTGTATACATATCTGTACGTAACGACTTCTATTTTAAAAATTAATTTATTCACACACATTTTGTCTAGGGAGAAAGGGGTCCTAAAGGAGATCAAGGAGTGCCAGGGATATATGGCAAAAAGGCAAGTCAATTTATAATCATAAAATAAAGCAAAATATTATTGGTATCTGTTGTGCAGTGACCTTGGCTGGCCAGCTCATGCCCTCCCAGCCACTCTCTCATTCCCCCTCGTCCACAGTATGGGGGAGAAAATAAGATGGAAAAGCTTGTGGGTCCAGATAAGGACAGGGAGATCACCTACAGATTACAGTCTTAGGCAAAACAGACTTGACTTGGGGAAAAGTTAAATTTATTGCCAACTAAAATAGGTTTGGATAGTGAGAAACAAAGGACAAAGACTAAAACACCTTCCCCTCCACCCTGCTTTTTCCCAGGCTCAACTTCACTCCTTCATGGGGTGGGGAACAGGCAGCAAGGTGGGATGGCCAGCCCGTAACAGTTCCTCTCTGCTCTCCTTCCTCCTCGCACTTCTCCCCTGCTCCAGCATGGGTCCTTCCCGCAGGCTGCAGTCCTTCAGGATAAACATGCTCCTGCGTGGGCCCCTGAGGGCTGCAGCTCGGATACCACAGCTCCACCATGGTTCTCCCCACGGGCTGCAGGAGAATCTCTGCTCCAGCACCTGGGGCACCTCCTCCTGTCCTTCTGCACTGACCTGGGGGGCTGCAGGGCTGTGTTTCTCACTTTTTCCCTCACTCCTTACTTTGCCTGTGTCATGGTTTTGCCCTTTCTTAAATACATTCCCCTCGAGGCGCCACCACCCAGCCCTGCGGGGGCTGGTTGGAGCCGGCTGGAACCGGTTGTGCCTGGCCCGGGGCAGCCCTGGCCACCCCTCACAGGGCCCTGCAGCCCCCGCCAGTGCAGGGTGCCTGCACCTCGTACAATATTATTTATATTTTTTTAATACGTGTATTCACAAAGAGCTTAATTCTGCAGTCCTAACTCTGAAAAATTTCCACTGAAGTTTGCTGGATATACTTATGTCTAGTAACATTCATCTCATGCTCTGCTTATTTGGATATTCTGAGAACTCTGTTCATCCTTCTGTTGATGGATCGATGTAATTCATTTTAACAGAATACAAAATGCGTATATTATTTGCAAATGTGTCTGTGCTTTTAATATGGGGTATATGTAATACTTATATTGAAAAGAAGCCTGTGCTTTTTAATACGTAGAAATGTACATGAACCACTTAACCAAAGGGGAAGAGGGAGAGAAGTACGGGGAGTGAGGAGAGGAGCACACGAATGGATTGAGACAGATAGTGGCCTGGAAGAGAGATGTTGTTTTAACCTGTAATTTATATAAAGCAGGGTGTGCTTGTATGTAAATGTTTGTGTTTCAGAGAGCATATTTTGGTCATCCAATGTTAACAGTTTTCACGTATCCTTATGTTTTCTTCATCTATTTATTGGTCTAGAGTTTTAAGCAATTTGGTAGAGGGTCTGTCTTCACATTTCTGTAATTTTAGAGCACATTTACGTTTCTGTAACAGGGTGTAGTTATTAATTGACCACTGCCTGATTTGAAAAAGAAACAGATCTTCCATACATTTTCAAAATAAGAAATAATATACATGATTAATAGGTTAAATACACTGAATTTGCAGCACTACTTAGTTTTTGTTTGCTGTATTTCTCAGGGTTCAAAAGGAGAGAAAGGTGATACGGGGTTTCCAGGAATGCCTGGGCGATCCGTAAGTTTTGCAAAGACAATTTAGCTTTAACTTTTGCTTGTTAATTCACCTACTGATGACTGTTAACTGTTCCCACAGGGAGACCCTGGCAGAAGTGGGAAAGATGGATTACCGGGAAGTCCTGGTTTCAAGGTATGTACAATGTATATTCATATCTTGGCAAAATCTTCAATAGCATTTCTATTGGTCTAAATATACCCACTTTATTCTGTGAGGTTAAAATAATGTGTGTTACTGGGCAACGCCAAAGTTTACTGCCCTCCATAGGCAGACTTCTGTTGGTTTGTGCATAGGTGCAAAGCTTTTATTAAGAGTGTATTAGTGATTATCAGAGATTGTTTATACTTCATGTCCCTTAGCCTGTTTGTGTTTAGCTCTGTGAATCTGTTAATGAGATTTATATACAAGCATATGCTGCAGAAAGTTAAGAAGAAAGTAATCTAATTATTATTATTGCTTTTGAAGGGAGCTGGATGAAAGATAGGGGAAAACATCTTCAGTGTTGCATTCATATTTATGTTTCTCTTCACGGTGCAGTGCCCTTTATATTTAATTTAGAACAGTTTTTCAAGTGTTCTAAGTATCTTTCTACTGTAGAAAAGACTACAGGATCAGGTATTTTTTGTGTACCCAGATGTTTGCACTGTTCTAATCTGTGAAAAGATGGACTTTAACAGTATGAGTTTTAAGTTCACAGAAAAAAAAAATATTAATATGAGATATAAATGTTCAGTTGAATTGATCTAAAGAAGCTTTTTAACAGCAGCTTTGTTCCTATAATATTTTAACAACAACAACAATAATAATAAATTCTGTAGGGCTGCTCAAGATTAACGTTGCTTCAGTGTCCAAAAATGCAAGTGTACTTTTAAGTGCATTTGTCTGAATTCCTATTGCTGCTGTTGGAGATCTGGGTCTTCCATTTTGTGACTGTGCTTGTCTGGAGCAGTTGGGGATACCATGGCATATCTGTAACACCTGCTGCAGCAAGGAGATATGACACAAGACCTATGAGACCTAAACCCTTCCAGGCAGCAGCTGACAACAAGGTGGATCCAGCAGTATCCCAGCCTCACTCAGGCTGGAGGGGACTTTGGGGCATCTCACAGACAGGACAGCACTAAATCCATACCAGGTTGCTCAGCTGGGTCTTGAAACCTCCAAGGATGGAGGCTGCACAACTGGGCAGCTCGTTCCATCCTTGACTGTCTTCATGGTGAAGAATTTTTCACCCTAATTTGCAGCAGCAAATAACTCTACACATCCATGTGTCAACAACTGAATCAAGCTTTTAGTAAATATAATAAATGGAGCCTCTAAAGTAATTCAGTTGCTGACTGTTAGCTGCTATAACTTTTGCGAGATCACTCAGAAGTTTGCAGTCCTATTTGCTGGTTTTGGGTACCCCAGGTGACCTGTAAGTGCCATTTCAGAAGGACACAGGTTTCCTGTAGGTGGTACCTGCCAGCTGAATGTGAAAGCCTTGGCTGCCCTAGAGCACCTCAGACAGCACCAGGCATTTGTGATTAGGTATCTGAATCAAGGCCCTGTTCACTGTAATGGGATCTTAGATCCCTAACATATCTCTAGACAACTTCAGGTAGAAAAACACACATAGGTATCTTCATTTGAAATTACAGGGGGAACTTAAAACTTACATGCAACACTACAGCACTGTTATTCTAAAAATTGCCCAACTTCAATGTATAACTAAGCAATTGAAAAATTTATTAGGAAAACTCATCTAAAATAACAGCCTTTAAAAGTATGTATAAAATTTTACCTTTTAATGTAGGTAAACTGAATATTTCTTGGTTTATTTGTTCTCTTTGGAAGGCCAAATGAGACTGTGCTTAAAGGTAATGGTGTAACTTTATTTTATGTCAAATTGGTGTACTGTTTTTTTTTAACTGCCCTGAAGTTTACACCCTTAAAATATGTTAGCAAAAGAAGTTGTAAATCTTAATTATGGAAAAAAATATTTTCTTATTGCTCATTTTTCTGAAGTTACCTTCAGCAACCGTCAGCAGATTATTTTTATGATCCTGGAGGAATTCTTTATGTGTTACTTGATTTAGTTTTAACTACTGCTAGATTAATTCCATTTTGATCTTCAAATCTCATTGGTACCTGCCTACAAATTGTCATTATTAATATATATCTACAAGAGCATTTATCACTGACATTTGCAATATATCAAGCAAAGAGAATTTAACAGACATTCTGAAAACACTCAGCTGAGTTTGCGTCTATGGATGTAGTAGCTACTTATGTTGCCATTAATGTCAATGTAATGCCAGTGGAGCCTGGAGAGTAGTACAGATCAAACAAGGCAAACTTGTAGGTACCGCCAGTTTAGTTGTGTATATAAAAGTGTCTGGTGCATTTGAGATGCATTAGTGTACAAAGCATCCTAAGGGAGCTGACAAATATGTCATAGATTGTATGGAAAGCAAATGCCTTTCTGGAGTGGGAGTAGGAATCCAAACAAGACACCCTTGGGTATCTGAAATATGAGCAAATCTCTGTGTGTAGGCAATGAAATTGAGCTCCTGATGGCTGGTCAGCTGAATCAAGTCTCCATCAATTGTCTTGACTTCTGTGATAGGAGCTTAGTTGCCTACATTAATTTATTAAAACACACACACCCCCCCACCCCACCCCCCCCACCCCCCCCTCCCCCACCCCCACCCCCCCTCCCCTCTCTCTGATGAGTTGGTGGAGAAATTCCTTTTCTGGTGCTATAGAAAGTAGAAAAAAAAAATAGATTTTTTTCCTCTCTGGTATTTAATAACATGGACAAGTAATAGTTGCAGTTGTTTAACTTAAAATTTTAAGTGTCACTGGTGGCCCTTTAAAGTGAAGTATTATGTTAATAAAGCATGAATTTGGAGAGTATTTTTTTTTTTTGTACTTGTAATCTGTATACTTGTAAACAGTATACAGATAATTCGGTATATTAGTTGTGTGAACCTGTGTACATTTAAACTGAAAGACATTTTCTTGACTATTTTCTTAAGTATTATAGTACAGAAATATGACATACTCATTAGATTTATTAATTTTATGTTATAGTAGTTAACAGAAGCCATAGTCTTCATTCAAACATTTTGTCAGCTTGACGTCACCATCTGCTTGCTATAAAACAATGTTTTATTCTATGTCTGTAATCAAATTCAGAGCCTTACCAAACAGGCTGTCTTTGAAGGAAATTTCTGCTGGAGCTTTCCTGTTTTCTTACAATATTCATTCTGGGAAAGAATGTGGAAAAAAAGCATAGCTTAAACCCAGATGCTACCCATTGTTATGTCAAGTCCAGTTCTTGTAATTTTAAGTTAATTATTACCATATTATTTATATATATATATATATATGCAATTATCTTTGAATTTGTTTTATGTGCTTTTATTTCTGGAATTATTTTTCAGTTTTTCACAATATTTTTACTGTCATACATGTTTTGAGTAAGGACATAAAGGTTTGATCACGTCTGGTACTGCTGTGTTCTGAAGTGCTTTGAAATAGTTTTCAGACTATTGTACTAACAATTAGACAACAGCAATTTATTACTGTTTTATGTGCTTTTTCAACCAGTAATTGCTATTCTGATTCAAAAGACAATTGTCTCTCCTTTTGCAAACTGACAGCTGTCTGTAGGATGCAGCATGAGGGAATATCAGATTGACAACACTTACGTATTTGAGGCTGTTTTTAAGAGATGTTTGTTGATGAAGCCTGATCATTTTTATTGGGTTTACATTTTACTTATAATATACTATTTGTAATAATTATTTTTATTATCCTAAGGAAGATTTTTTTTTTTAATAATAAAGTATTTAACAGCCTTTTTTATTTTAAAGGGAGAAGCCGGACAGCCTGGATCTCCAGGCCTAGAAGGACATCGGGGAGAGCCCGTAAGTGATTAAATAGCTGACATATCCTTATGTACTGATTTGTTTGGTTTGTGGGGTTTTTTTAGTTAATAGATGCTGTACATCATGTTTCATCCATGTTGATTTGAATTGGTTGATACATACATTTTTGAAAAAGTGCTTTTTTATTTTCTGGTGTTCATCTTTAAATTTGGATTTAGTAAAAGAAATAAAGAAGCCTTTAAAGTCAAAGATACCTTAACTATTTTGCTGTTCTATGCCAATTTGTATATATTTTATAAAATGGTCTTATTATTGACTTCTTTCCTATTATTAGAATGGTGTGGTTAAATATTGATAGTTACTTATATAAGGAAAGATTTTGGGTGTTTTTAACTCTAATTTCTGCAAATGTTATATGTTTTTTCATATATTTGTTAATTGTGCTTTTAAGGTTTATTTTTCACTGTCTCTCCCTCTCCTTTGTCAAGTTTTATTGGCCTTTTAATTCCTTGCATCTTGTGACACTGTCCATGTTATCTGTATCTCTCTTCTTCTTGCTTAGCTGGGGTACATGCTGCTGCATTTTTGCTTTGCCTGTTCCCAAAGACATTGTTCCTCTACTGACGTTTGGGCAACTCCTCAGGGCAGCTGATTTTTCCTTCTTTTTATATGTGATAGCTAGGCTTTCTCCTCCTTGTTTCCTTGTTTGGCTCTTGAAGGCCACCAGACTTTGCTTGAAGCAGAGGAGCCAAGATATCTGTAGAAACAGCTGAAAGCCTTGAGTGCCGAGAGAGAGACAGCTGTCTTCAAACCATCAGTAATTCTTCTGTAGGCCAAGATCAGTAAATGGAGCTCAGTTGGTGGAATGCTGCCTTCCAGATGAATTACATTTTGAATTACCTTTTCAATTGTAAGATAAGGAGGTACAGATTTATAAATTCTGAAAATTTTGTGGTATTGAATATAATGAGAGGCAGTATGTGTTATGTGGTACTGAAATTTGGTAGAGAGTTTTGACATCTAGGAGATGGAAATAACACTCCCAGCTGAAAAGTTCTCAAGCTTTTTCATTTAAGTGTTTTATATATTCACCAAAACCTCATAAAACTTTGTGACTAGACTGAAAAAAGCTGGACAATCGCTCCCAAGAGACTTTTTTCCTACTTGGCTGGCTTAAGTGAAGAACGCACATAATTCCTTACTTGGCTTTATTTTTTCCTCTTTTTCTGCTGCAGATAACTGTGAGATGTATTAACCTTTTATGATCTATGGTATCTTCATATGTAAGAAAGGCTGAAAGTGCATATTAATTAAAAACCATAAAATAAAAGTGAAAAGGTTTTGGTATATTATTAGTATGCCATAACAAATGTGTTGAGATAGTAAAAAGACTGCTTCTGTTGTCTCTAGCCTTTTTTTATCTCTTTTCATTTTTAGAAAAAATGTTAGCTGGTCGTGATTTTCTTAAAAAAATAATCTAAAAAATAACAAGGGGAGGGCCTTTCTGACTTAGGGAAAACTAAGTATTTAATACTTTAATAGCTGTCTTTCTGATCTGATAGCTTTGGTTAAGTCTGACCTGTACCTACTAAAGAAATATAATTTTGTTTAAAATTAATGTAAATGCTTCACAATATAACAACTTAAACAGCAATTTAAACCCATCACTTAAGTCCCATACTTTTGCTTTAAAAAGAAATGAAGTAGCAGATGTAAGACATTAAAATCACTAAGTCTTTTAAAATCACCACAACATAATATAGAGGAAGACTTCCAATATATAAACAACTACAAAAGATTTACACAATCCTAACAAGGGCAAACCAGACTGCACTATATGCTTTGTTTATAATCAGAGGAAATTCTTCTGAAGATCTGAAAGTCTACATGCTGACCAGGAAATTGCCTCAAGGTAACCAGTAGGAAGTGTCAGACATCTAGTGTCCTGAGTTCAGCTGGGATAGGATTACTTTTCTTCTTAGTAGCTGGTACAGTGCTGTGTTTTGGATTTAGTGTGAGAAAAATGTCGATAACACACTGATGTTCTAGTTTTGCTAAGTAGCGCATACCCAAAGTCAGGGACTTTTCAGTTTCCTGGGCTCTGCCTGTGAGGAGGTTCACAAGAAGCCAGGAGGGAGCATAGCCAGGACAGCTGATCTGAACTAGCCACAGGGATATTTCATACCTTAGAACCTTACACTCAGTGTATAGACTGGGGGGAATTGGCTGGGAGCTGCCAATTACTGCTCAGGGACTAGCTGGATATCAGTCAGTGCATGGTGAGCAATTGTGTTGTGCATCACCTTTTTTTTCCCCTTGGGTTTTATTTCTGTCTCTCCCTCTCCTCTTCATTACAATGATTGTTGTTGTTGTTATTATTTACTTTATTTCAATTATTAAACTGTTCTTTCGACAGGTTTTACCTTTTTCTAATTCTCCTCTTCACCCCACTGGGCAGGGATGGGGTGGGGGTGAGTGAATAGCTGTGTAGTACTTAGTTGCTGGAAACCACAACACCTAGTCATACCTGCTTGTCTACCTCTATTAATGTTGTAGCACCAGACTGTGTGTGCAGACATGGTGCTCCCATCTATTTAGAGCCTGGAGGAGGAGCAAAGGGCATTTCTGTGCAGCAGCTTTGTGGTAAAAGCGTACTTCGGCTGTGCAAAATGAACGCTATCCTCAGCTATGGGATATGTGGGCTCCCCTATTGACGTAGAGGGTAACTGGATTTCCATCTGCTGGAAAGTGAGATGGATTGTGGGGGCTGTGAGGGATGTCTTGTGCAATTTACTGCTTCTGTTGTTTCTGTTGTTCCTCCAATGTGTATTTGATGTATAATGTGTAAACACCTCCTCTCTGCTCCTGTTCTGTGCAATTCAGTGTGATCTCCTCTGGTGGGATACCCTAGTAGTTAGGGCAGTGATGTGGAAGAGAGGGACTGGACTCTGCTGTGCTCTCCCTGTGATCACCAAATAGGCTGGCTAAGCTCAAGACAGGCCTTGGATAATACTATTTAAACTGTGTGACTGTATCATTAACCAGCCAGAGGCAACTGTGGCCCTGGGACTGCTCAGCAGGTTGCAAGGATACCCCACCCACACAAACATACATGCAAACATCCTTTATTTCTTCCATTCAGCCACGATAGCATTAGGCATGTCCTAATTTGGTAGGTTGGTCTTTTTAGAAATAGCCATCTTATGATCCCTCTGGCTTTAGCAAATAAAGAGAGCATGGCTGCGAAAGGAATGCATCTTGAGACAGCATCTAAGAAGCAGCAACTGTCTAGGATGAAGAGCCCAGTTGAATTAAACTCCCTTTGCCTCCAGCCTCTGGGAGGTGTGGTTGTTTTCTGGACAACATACTTTCTGGTATATTGTTACTCTTATTAATCCCCAAATTTATGAACAGGAAAAAGTAGGTTATAAAGGTAAGTAAATAATTCCAACTGATGTGGTTGTCTTCCCTAAATAGTCAGACCATCCAATTCTACCCACTCTGTGTAAGAATAAAGTTTGACAGTATGGACAGAATAATTTAGATAGCATTTAATAAAGCCACTAATCAGGCTCATTTTACTGATGACAAAAATAGGCCGTGCTGTCACTTGAGCAGTTTAATGACTAGTCATCTATCTTGCTGATGACAGTTTTGATAAATACAGTTTTTTGAGGGGGTAACTGTCTCAAGGATACAATAAATCAATATTTGTTTGAGCTTAGTTTCAACCTGGCTGTCCTTTTTAACATAGGTAGAATTTTGTCAGAGTTTGGTTTCAGTGGAAGCTGTGTTAGACGACTTCTTGTGTTTACAGTTATGCAGATGGGAACTCTGAAGTGAGTGCTTGTGGGTGAAGCTGGCAGGATGCTTATAGTACTCTTCTAGGCCTAACATATGCTGTCCTGCCACAGGTAGTATGTCTAAAAGTTTGCAACTGTTCATGTTTACTCTCCAGAAATCCCATTTTTCAGAAATACAGCTGCAAACACTTAAAATGGTAGAGGTTGTCCTTAATATTTAGGTCACATCACAAGACTTCAGATGTGGCCTCATTTATGCCAGTGATAACAGCGTAACATGGCTTTCAGCTTCTGACCTGATTCCCACTGTTATACACTTCCAGTTTGTCTTTTGATCTCTTATAACTGCATCAGGAATGCCAGATCTAGATCAATGCATCCTCTGAAAAATGTGTGGTTTTCAGTTTATTTTTTAACGCGCCTAGTCTGATTATTGTTGTATTTCTATTTTTAATCTCTCAGCATAAAAATCCTGTTGGATTTCCAGTGCTCAAAAGATCGTGTGTTGTATGGGTTTAATACTTGTGAAAATGTTGCCGAGTACTAAATTCTCATTCAAGTTTTATATTACCTTAAAGTAGGCACTGCTATGAAATAACACTCTCTTTCTAAGTAATATATTTAGAACAAATTAAGTCCCATCATTCTTTAAAAGAAAAGTGATCAAGAGACTCAGCAAACTGGTTGGTGTGAGTTTATCAAAACTCTTAGCTTCAAATCTAATATTAATTCTTTTCCACTAATCTGAGATGCCTTGATAGTAGCAGCTGAACTCTGAATACTGATGGCCTGCTTTTCAAAGGTGTCACCATACAGTCATAAGAGAAGTAAGGACTAGTATTTGGTCTGCAAATCATGTCTTGTGGGTCTCAAAAGAATGCCTGATTCATTTGTTGAAAATTCTGGCTTTCGCCTGTAAATAAATTTATGAATAAGGTGAAATGGTTATTCAGGTGGGGTGGTTTTTTCGACAAAAACAGCTGATGCAGTAAGACTTTGGTAGGCATATGCCATATATCCGTATTTCTTTACAAGTAGGTTTGGCTAGTTGAATTAGTTTTTTAGTGATTGTTTCTTTGTTTCTTCTGATTTCTGAATTGTTGGAGTAGAAAGGGCAGAGTCTTGCTGATGACTTTCTGATTACTGTAGCTACTATAACAGATGTTGTTAGTCTTGTTCCCACTTTAGGAAGAGGAAGATGACAGCTTTGGCAGCACAAGACTTGCAATAATCATTCTTTATTACACAGTGCTTGCTGTAGGCTCAACCATATTTTTTAGACTGAATGCAGGTTTTCCTGTCAATTACAAATTTTATGTCCACTTTAGGTGTATATATTTTTAACAGACTTTATTTGCAACCTACGTTATCTTCTTCATTCTGACTGACAAGTTAACTAAATTCATTCCATACTACATTTTCAGCAGAGTTAATTTCTGTTACGAAGATAAATATAAGAATGGTCTTATAAATAAACAGGTAATTAAAGACTTCTGGAACTTCAGGCAGACTAGTCTGAACGAACTACTCTGTTATTCCCAGTTGACAAAAATGATATAAGGCATGACAGCATAGTGGCTGATCCAAAGCATATGGAAAGATTCCCATTGAATTCAGTCTGGACTGGGGCCACAATGGATGCTGTAATAAACTTGGACCCACTGACCTAATGGAACTTGGAAAATAATTCCTGCTTTTCTAAGTTGTAAAACTAACAGTTCTTTCCCATCTAATTCTCACTTTCTGTCTGTCCCTCATGATTTCTACTTTTTTTATTTCTGTCTTCACACACTATGCAATTACATTAATTATATTAATTTTCTATAATTATATAGTATATATTGTTTTATTATTTTGTCTACAGAGACTTAGAAAAGTATTATTTTGGGATTTTTTCAGTCACTACCATTTCCAATGAGATAACTTTGGGAAATCAAGTGGAGAATAGGTGGCATACCTTGCTGCTATTTATTTAAGACTATTTTATAGATGCAATGTTAACAAAGGCAATTTCTTAAAAGATGTAAGGAATTATGAAAGGAGCTGTAGTTGTAAGCCTGCTATGGACATGATTGGCATCTGCTATAAATAGTTATAAACAATACTCGTAGTAGTCTGTTTTATGCTTGTATGCTGTATTGACCTTTTTACGGCTGTGCTGGCACTTTTCTTACTAATTCATGTGTGATAGAAGTTCCATACCAGCCTTCCTCCTCCACTGCATCTGGTTTGTAAACATCGTGATAGAAATACCTCTGAGCAATTTGAAATCTCCCTGTGGACTTGCTGAGCTGTATTACAATAACCAGATCCTTGTAATTTGTCAAAATGTTTCTTAATAATTTGTTCATCTTGTATAAATTAAAAAATATGTTAGAGCAGTGTGGTTCTGAAATAAATGTTCTGCAGCAAACACTTGAAGGTGCAGCTTCGTTAAAGACTGCATAACTATCTTTTAAGCAGGAAGTTGTAGTGGTAGTGCTTATTTTGTTGTATTCTGTAAGTGATTCCAGTGAACTAGTCCTGTTTATACACAAACCCACAAACTCTTGTGAAGAGTGTAATTTCTTCTATGCATTATACTTCTTAGTTATCTGTACTTGAAAGTGAGCTTTAATTCCCAGATGAAGTGCTTTGGCATAAGCTTATACTGTCTGTAGAGTAAGAGCTGTGACACACATTGTTCCACTTGTGGTATTTCCCACTGCGGGAACGATCATATTCACTTCATACTGCAGCTTCAGCCTTCAGCTGTCATGTTCTAAGCTTGGCTAAGATGGAGTCTAGAGATCTGCTATGAAACTAAGTGAAACAAATTGGCAGTATGGATTTATACAATACACATCAGATATTCTGTCTCATGGTAATAGTACTCAAAAATACATATAAATGTTTGCCCATTTAAATGCTTATGCATTTCAGAGACTGGAGACCTTCACATCAGTAGCAGAGACTGCAATATGCACACGCATACAAACATAACTACTAGAAACTAGATTGTCTTAGTATTCATATTGCAGTAGGCCTTTCTATAGAGATGGTTTATCAGTATTTGACCATTATAGCTATACAATTTGACCTTTAATGTATTTTTAAGTGGGAAAAAGTCAGTTTAATGTAACTGATTATCATTCGGAAACATTTCCTTGAGTTGTATTATGTTATTTTGATCAAATGATATATAGATACAATTAAAGTATATTAGCTAACTTGTTACTGCCTGGACTGAAAAAAAAAAAAGACATTCTAAAAAATTACTGAACTTAATGAGGTGGAGATTTTTGAGGACCTGAACAGGCAAATCCACACAACTTTAAATTGATCCTGTATTCTTTATTAGAAGTTTCTTTACTCCCACATCTCAGTTAAAAATGTGATTGGTTGCTGAACTGACTAAGATTAAAGAATTAAAACTATAGTGTGTGTGTGTGTGTTTCCTTGAGTGTTTAATGTAATTTGATCTGATCTAATACTTTCTAGGCTTAACGGGTTAATTCACCCCGCTGAGAATAACCACTAAAGTTCTTGAAAATTTTACTATAGAACTGGAATAAAATAGGTATGCATTAAGTGATTAACATTCACTCCCTTTGACATGTGATACTTAAAAAAGGGCTCATTTGCATTCTTTTGGATCCACCTGATGTCAGTAATAATACTTAGGGCATTCCTGAACTCGTGTGCTAGTTTCATACATCCAAGAAAAAATTTTCTGAAGTAGAAAATGCTTGAAGAGAATGTTGGACTGGTGTATGTTGTGTATTGGGCTGACGTCTGCCATTTTAGTGCCAGGAAAGCTGGTGTTTATACTTCCAGTAAATAACGTTTCACATGTGCTGATTAATCTTGAAGCAGCAACATTTGTCCATTATTTTTCCCCCAGTTTTCTTCTTAACTCCCACAGCTTTCAAGGAACACTGCAAGACATCATCAAATCCTTCAGTAATATAGCTAACATGTTAGAAATTACATCTTTAACAAAATTAATTTTGTATATTCCTCAACAAAAACATTATGCCTAGGATCAGAAAAATAAATATATGCATAGTGAAATACTTCCAAATTTGGATGAACTTCTGATGGCCAAAGTACCCAACAGTGTCTATTGGGTGGCAGTATCATCACATGATTTTGGCCTGATTTAGCTGTATATGCATCACCTTTTAACCAAAGTACGATATGAGAAAGTATTTGAATTCATTGAAGTAGCATTTTTGCAGTTTATTGGGAAAAAAGAGAAAAAAAAGAAAAAAGAAAAAAGTTCTTTTGTAAAGGAGAATATATTTGACAGCCATTGGAGTAAAGATCCCGTTTGTGGATTGTGGCAGAGGATTTACAAGTAAATAATAGGCAAGATACCCTTTTCTCTTTGTGTTCAAATATTTTGCAGCAATGCCAGCTTTATTATTTGTGTATTTGTCTATGCTAATGTTCTGCTCTCGCACATATTGCAGAGGTAGTATATAAAATACCTCAGTTTCTAGTATCTATGCTGATAGAATTAAAAATATTTTTTGTAACAATAAACAGTCATTTAGACCGTAGGTTTTATGCAAAAAATACAAGGCATAAAACGTACTAATTTTGTTTACTGGATTATAAATAAGAATGTAATTTTTGCATTGCTCTCATCTGTAATTCACAGTACTTGTGTTCAAGATTATTGCTCAGCAGCTGTCTTCAACCACACGGTGTCATGTATGTTAGACTATGTTTGACTGCAAAATGCATGAATATGTAATTAAAATATGCCTGTCCTAAGTGGCAAGTCAGTGAACACTACTACTATGGTCTTTCATTTTGTTTGATCTCAGAAGCCAGCTACAGAAAACCAAGATGGATCTGGATGTTTTGGCATCGTTTTAACATGTGCTGCAAAATGGAAATGTTTTCAATCTTTAAATATTTGTCAGACAATAAAGTTTTAGCTCTAAGATTATCATTTATTGTGAATAAAAGCAGAGCAATTATAGGTTCCCCCCACACCCCCCCACAATTATGGTGTATAAATGCAAAATTCAGACAAAGCTTTTTAAACTGTACATTGGTAATTTGCTGTAGTCACGGGCAATGCTGTGGGAGCTAATGGTTCGCAATGCAATTGCTGACTGTGTGTGCAATTTCGTATTTCATTTTTAGGCATACACGTTATTGATTGTCACTGGTTTGTATCATTGCATTTCGATACAACAGTAATATAAAATTAGATTTGAATCTTGGTAGTATGACTCAAGGACAAATTCCTAAAAACACCAAAAAAGTGTTGCTCTACAGAACACAGGGACATAGTGTTTCAGATTTCTGGGGAAGTGCCCTCTTCTTGGTATGAATTGTTTCTCTGTTAATGATCATACCAGGGAATAATCAAAAGAAGAGACATCTGAATGCCTTTAACACATCCCCTATATTTCTATCTTCCTTTTCTAATACACTATGAGCACTAGAAATTTGCATTTTGATTTACAGCTTAGGTAACTATCTCTGGAGACCAAACAGATTCCCTCAGCTGATTGCTATACTTAGAAACCAAATATAGGCAGTAGGCTATCAATGGAGAAGACACTTAGAATGTAGCAGCCATAAATATTTATTATTTCAGTTTATTTCATTTACATATTGCTGTTCTATCCTGTGCTTCTCAGCATGTTTATGGCGAGTTACTTAACCACAAGTACAAAGAGGACTAGCAAAAGGATATTTGCCTTTCCTCTTTCTGATCCAACTTCAGCAGGGTAGTACCAGGGTAACCAGTTTTGTTGCTAGTCATCATTCTTCGACATGTGGGACAAGCCAGAGAAACGATGAGCTGTACCTGTGTCCTCAGAGGGTCCGAGTTACAGCCTCCTTGAGAACAGTGGTCAGGGTAGTGATATGAGGCAACCTAGCTGTAACTCCTTTGGGGCACCAAGTACTGTATGTGGGCATCTAATCTACAGTCTATACTCTGACAATTATCCAGAATGGTTTTCACCTTGTATAGTCAAGTAGACATATTTAGTCTATCTCTCTGTTATGGTTCTTCTCTGATACAAAATTAGTATTTGCATAGGATTATTCATCCCATCATGAAATACTTGTCTCAAACAGAAGGGGTCGTTTTTTTTCTGAAGTTGCCTGTTTCTTTTAACTGGCTTAGACAGTTTAGATTTTTAAATTAAAGTTATTTGAATTGAAACCTTCCACAAAATGTGAAAGAAAAAACCAAGCAAACAAAGCGAGGTTTCTTTGTTATTTTTGTGTTCAGGTGGTAGCCGGACTGTCAGAGTAACTAGTTTCTTGTTGTGCTTCTTCCATGTGTCCTTCATGATTAGTAGCACTGCGTTATTCTTGTACAGCGTGCTCTTTGCTTAAGATAGATTGTCACATACTTCATAGTTTAGAAACAGGAAAAGATGTAGTAAAGTTAAATAAGGGAGACCTGCACTACTCATGAGTCTTAAAGGTTCTTTCATCAGAGAAACCATGTTAGTATTGCTTATACTCAATATTGTGATATAGTTTTGTAACTGAGGTAGTTGGTTCATCTCTGTTGAGAAAACCATGAAGACAGTCCCTGTCCACAAAGAGCTTTAAGCCTGAAATTGTGAAGTTGATACTCAAGGCTCAGGCACTCAAGTGGATACAGTGCTGCCAAATTTGGGGAAATTTGGAGCAATTAATGTTTTCATTTTTATAATCTTTATGTATTAAAATTACAGTGAATTGAAGATATGGAAAGTCTTGTCAGAATACAAGCTGGCTTGCTATCCATAATGAAACAAAACCCGAAACTATTTAATCAGAGTGAATTTAAGTCCATTTGTAAGGTTTAATTAATGTTTCTGCTAAGATTAATATATCATGATCTCTCCTTCCCAAAATGAAAAAAGAATATGACAAAAATACTTATTTTTTCATTTGTACCACATCATGTTGTATTGGAAGTCTTCATTATTATGTGTGTTATGACCAGCATTTGTTTATCTTTCAGATAGATAATGTTAATATATTGTATATTTGTGCTTAGCCATTGTTCTAAAAAAGTTATGTATCACAAATCAATAGTACTCTGGGCTGATGAAGCACAAGGAATGCAGTGTGTATGGGATCCTGTTCTTAGGTCAAGGTTAAAAAAGATTGACTTTAGGATTTTGACACATTTTACTCATAGTGGACCAATATGGAATAAATTACTACAGGACCAGCAAAATCAAGGTTATTAGATCCACTAAGACCAAGAATAAAGAAAGGTACTACAGAAATATTAAACCATTTAAGAAACAACCTTTGACTCTTATTGTGCAAATTAATTTTTGCTTTAGTAAATTGGTTTTAGTAATTAAATTTAGTCTAAGTGATTGCTTTGTGAGTCAAGGTGTGATTTTCCTTCTTTTCACTCTGGAAGGGCTTGATCCCAGTCTCTGCACCAAGATTTCTTAGCTTTTTCTTAAACAGATAAGAATTGCCAAGCAGACTCAGGCTAGAAGAGTTATCACAGAACTTTTTCTCTGACAATGGATAGGAGTATGTAGAAAATGATTTTTTTTGCCTGTAATTTACTGCCAAATTCTGTCTGTCAGAGCTTTTGGGACTTCCTTAGCCAAAAATGAATGCTGGTTTATCCTACTTAATAGCCAGCAATGGACTAATTCCCTAGCAATTTTACAATCCTTTTTGGAACACAGTTTTACTGTTTTCATTTGCTACATCCTGTAACAAATTTCACAGTATGCACCATATGGAAAAAAGTGCATGATTTGTTGTTAAACCTACTCACTGCTAAATTAACTGAGTGGCTTTTTACTACAGGAGAGGGGGACGGCTGAAAATTGCATTCTTGTACACCAATGTGACCTGTGTGAACAGAACTACGATTTTTGTAGCGTCAGGCAGCTGGGCATGTTGAGTACAAGGAGCAGAGCAGCTGTCAGTGTCCTTCAAGGCAGCTCTGCCATCCTCAGCCTGCTCTCTCTTATTTATGTGCAAGGTACTCAGATTGTGTGACACATCACAAGTTTTTCTCTGTAATTTAAGTAATGGATAAATATTAAAACATTTTGAAAGCATTTAACTGCTTAAATATCAGTGTGTTTATGTGTGTCAAAGATGGGTCAGTTTGTCAGCTGTTAGAAGTCAGTGTAAACTCTTTAGACTTTAGAGATTAGATGTTGGTTTGCACAGTCTGTAAGGCTGGTGCCTGGCATGGCAGGCAGAGGAAAGGCATCATGGTATCACCTGCTGGGCTGGGGGCTCGAGCTTTCTCTGGCTACCTTTGGATCCACAAAGATCAGACAAGTCTGATGCATTATTTTGAAGGGTATTTACAAGAAACAGTGACACCAGTTGCAGCCTGTAGAAGGATATACACAGTTTTCATTTCCTGTTAGTATTTCCAGCTTTCAAGTTGCACTTTTCCAATGTCTGTATTGTTGGCAATGCAACAGGGGTCACTGTGTTCCACATTTAACATATGTGTATTTTATTTTTAATAACTCATTTGCCAAAAAAAAAAAAAAAAAAAAAAAAAAGTTTGCAAACTCTGGTCTTAAAACCACAAAGATCTTGTCTTGCATTTAATTTAAAGTTGCTGTTCTAGTGAAGTGGATGCTCATTATGTCTGTGGGAATGCTTCTTTGTATTTTTCTTTGTCATTAATTCCGACTATTCTGTAGTGGCAGATGCAGCTTCATTGAATTTCTTTTACATGTTTTGCTATTTTCCCCAATAGAAAGTTTTATCCACTATCCAAATTTGGTTTGTATCTTTCATTCTATTAGGATTATCAAGGATTTGCTGTAATCTTTTAAAAAGTATCTTGACTGTTGTACTTTTATCCAAATTATGGCTTGACTTGTACTTTTTACATACCTCTGGTAAATCTCTCATGTGTCATCAAGTATGCTTTTTCAAGTAAGGATATATAAACAGTCATTTTTTTTGAGTGTTTAAAGGGATCATGGGA
Organism: Falco punctatus; assembly: GCF_963210335.1. Lineage (NCBI taxonomy): Eukaryota > Metazoa > Chordata > Aves > Falconiformes > Falconidae > Falco > Falco punctatus. The sequence continues at coordinate 18,477,739 of NC_137584.1, forward strand.
ACATCTGGGTAGATAGATATCTTTTGTGAATCTTCTTCTGTTGCTGTAATTCATGTAATGTCCTTTAGTGTCTTCCTAGAATCAGAACTGCAGTTTTTTCAGAGTGGAAGGAGCCATTTGATTGAAACATAATTCAGAAAAATCTTATATACTAGAAAAAACATCTTTTTGTCTGTAGTTATCTGCTTTAAACCCGACCCTTCAGCTGACCCTGATTAACTGTTACCCTGTTGAAGAAAGAGTAGGGTAAAAATTAGCACCATTCTAGCAATCTTCTTAAAATGCCTATGGATTTTTTAAGACTGAAACTCTGATAACAATTTCTCAGTGCCTTGGTGGGAGCCTTTTGTGAGGCTTGTGTCACTGCCTGAATTATAAGCAATCATTAGGGATACAGTTTGAATTTTTGTTGTGTAAATGTGCATCAGCCTAGAATGTGACCATCTCTTAACAAAACTGTCTAAATCTTACTCAATGGATGAGTTTTTTTAAATTAATATAATTTAAACAAGGTGGAGTCACAGCAAAATATGCTCACTGATCATCCTCATTAAAAAAATAAACTAAAAGCAGATACTATCTTAAGCCATAAAATAAACTATAATATTTACTAATATTCAACAATAGTAGTAGAGAAGCTGGTAGATTTCCCACCCCCAGATGATGACCTCTGAATTAAAGGGTTTGTGCTTATCTTATGTTTTACTACTTTCTCATTTTTTCAGAAGGTCTCACTTTTTAAACAGGAATTATTGCTTTATTGCTTTATTATAAATCAAAATTTTTACTAGAGGAAAATGTTATATTATTTCAATTATTTTTGTCTTAATGTTGAAAGAAGAGTGGATAGTTTGAAAAAACTCTTCCGTAGTGATTTGTCTAGACAGTTTTTCTCAAATGTTTGACACGTTAAAAAATCCAGATATACTGTATTCAGTGAGGAGCCTGTTTAAAGCAGTATGTTGAAAGAGTGCAATTTTGTATACCTACCCTAAGAAAAGAAGATAATAAGGTAATTGTAGTCATGTTCTCTCCATCTACTTGGGAAACTGACTGCAATAGTGTTTGCTCATAACAGAGAAGCTTTTGGAAATACTCTATAATTTTGCATCTTCCAGAGGCAGAGTTTTCTGATCTGTTATATCTGTAGTCTAGAAACTCCTACTTTCCATACTAGGGCTATCAGCCAGTACTGAAGAACGAAGACCTACCAGGCACCGAAGAGATGGGCATATTATAGACAGTAGCAGAAAATAAAGAATATATTAATCTAATAGATATTAATTTTAGGAGTAAAGTTAAATGTGAGGGAGATACAAATGAGCTGTAACACTAGCTAGAAAAGTGGGAAAAAATATTTTGAGAAATGTAGCTTGTGGCTGAAGTAAAAATCCTTACACCTAGTTGATCTGTATATAAGGCCTCAGGCAATTTACTTAATGGATTTTTTGTGGAACTGCATGGAAAAAAAATCCAGCTGTTTAATATCATCCAAAACAAAATAGACACTTTATGATTAATGAAAGCTACAAGAAAGGTTTTCCAGGGATTGTGAAATCGTGTTCCTTTTACAGTTAAGTCCATTATATCTGCCAGATATTATCAAAGAATGGAAGATTTATTTAAATTGCTAGAACTGGGATAAAGAAGAATAGTTATACAGAATTTTCTAAGTGTCATCATTGAAGCTCATCATCACAATAGAAACAAATTCGTGCTTTTGGGTGTTCTGGAGTCCCAGCTGTGGGGGCTGCAGCTGAGGAAGACTGCAGCAGGGGATTTAATTACATACCCAGATGAGCTTCATTCTGTGATGAAGTGGTGAGACCCATGGCTGAGCATTGCTATTTCTTGCAAGAAAAGCATAGCCATAGCTCCCTTTACCTTTGGATATCCTAATTCACACCTATACGTCTTGTGATTCCTAGCCAATGTGAAGACTTCGTCAGAAGCTTTTGCTATATGAGCCTATAGAGGTCTATCACACCAGGCATATACTAACAAGAAAAGCAAAGAAAAAGAGATAAGTTTTGCTCCAGAGAATGAGACGTGGGATTTGGTTGCCTAAGCATTGACTCCAAGAGCCATTTGAGATGTATGAGCGCAACTGCAACATCTGGCACATACAACACAGTACTTAGAGCACACCACCATCTTTTTCAAAGGGTAGATCAGCTATTCCACAGCACCTTCAGTGGCGCCAGAGGCAATTTGAGTTACCTACATGGCATTTAAGTGTCACTTTAGATCTTGGGGGTACTCTGCAAAGCCTCCCCAGGTCTGTAGCAAGAGCTTGGAAAGCTGACAGGCTTCTAGGTACACATATGTAACACAGGGTGAAAGAGAAGGGATTAAACAGGCAAAGGAGGCTGAATAAAGTGCAAAGACAGCAGGGACTCAATACGTAACAAATCTTGGTTAGCTGCTGGACTGATACATGATCACATTAGTTTTTAGGCACAAGTGCAGCAGTGTGTAATAAAACTGCAGTTGAGACTCTTTAGATTAGACATGATTTTCAACCAAGGAATTAGGTTTACTAGGCTATCTTGCTGGCCTTAAATTTCATGTGATTATAGTATTTTCTGATTAAGGATAAAAAAATAGTATCACAGGCTTTTATGGTGTTAGGGAAAACTTCCTGTTTAAAGGAAGTTTTCAGTGAAAGGAGGAAGACATTTGAATGAAATAAAGGTAATTGAGAAAGTCAGACTGATGATGCTGAAAGAACTAAGGCAATGGTAAGGCTTGCAATAAACTTCATTTTTAAATATGAAGAAATGATTAATAAACCTTACATGAAATTTGATATAAAAGAAGGAGAACAAATTAACTGATTCAGAAATGTAAGAAGGTCCAACATGTAAAGACAGAAATGACTAAAGCACAGTAGATACTTTGATTTTTAGCTGTTCTGGCTAGAAATGTAATCCTTTTTCATTGGCATTATAACTGCATATATGATAAATACAAACCATTTAAAACAAGTTTCTAGAAAGACAAAGAAAATCTATAATTACATTTTTTTTTCTTATTTAATATGAACAAAATGTTGCTTGATAGCTTTGCAAAGGACATCCCCGAAGGAAATTTTTTTCCACAGGCCAGTGACTCATGAATTATTCCATAGCATTGATTCTATTACTCCCAGTGGGTGGCAGTTTTCCCATCTGTAGTAGTTCCAAACATTGTGTTTCCCTTAGTGGTAGAAAATTGCATGATGAATCTGTTTCATATTAATTTTGATTAAACACAGACATTTGTGATAACTTTAGTTGCAATATACTCTTCACAAAAGTTACATTTTTGTCATACAAATGGGAGTAAAACTAGTTGCTTCACCTCATGCTTTAAAGTAAGAATACATTTTTGATAATTTTGACAATTAGAGTAAGGTTTCTTTGATAGTTTACTTTTATGTTACCCTATTAAATATAACTTCCTATTAAAAGTGCCTTATTACTCGTAGTGGACAAACAGGTCAGATTCTGATGATTTGTACTGCATGTGAAAGCTCTGTTTAGGAACACGACACATTTCCAAAGCTTGGTTTGACTTTTGACCTAGAATTTAGGGAAGAAACTTGGGATATTTATACTACTTTTTAACCTTGTCTTTTGGGAAAGTGCAAATAATTCTAATTGGCATAACCAGAGATCATCCATGTAAAAGGAAATAATAGATTGGGAATAGATAATGAGAAGGAAGCCAAATTTAATTTTTTTAGGTGTCCTGGAGCTGATCCTACAGAAATTAGGTTTTGTAATTTCTGAACCATGGAAGCTATACATAAAAATAAATCCCATGGGAAAAACTCATTCTTTATGACCAAATTAGCCACTTCATTCTTCTCCTCTTGTGCCAACTGACGTGTGGAGAATAACTGAAAATCTTCCACTCTGGGAATCACTCACATCAGCATAAGTGATAGATTCTTTCTTAGCTGAGTGAATGTCAATGAGCTCTAAGAGGATGTTAAGGGTCTGGACCAGCTTCCACTGAAGTAAGAGCCCAAGTTCCATGTACTTCAGTAGTGCAGAGTTAATCAGAAGAAAAGACAGATTTGAAAAAAAGGAAATATGACTTAGTTTTACAATTATTGTTTGAGTTTTATCTTTCTTTGCCACTGATGTAAAGTTAAATGTATCGACAATTTCTTTTAGCCAAGGAAGTTCAACACAGCTCAGTGGGATATTGTTTCTTCATTTAGGCATGCTTATATAATGGTGAATTGTTGTGTTGGATGTAAATGCTGTGTTGGACAATTATGTGAAACCATCTTCTCTTAGCCCTGCAAATAGCATGGAAATGTAACCATGGAAGGCTTTGGTATCTCCCTTCAGTACAAGAGGGTTGCTGCCTAGTGGGAGGTTTTTCAGCATGTGTGAAATCCTGTTTTGTATTACAGATACAGGTCTTTATAATTCAGTTTTATATTTTACTGCTACAGAAATTAACTGTTAAATAATTATACTGAGAACTCATGGACAGGTCTGGAATTTCCTAAATGTGATGATAAATAAATATCCCTGTTTCCCATCTCTTTGTGCAAAAGATCTAAGGTGGTTTTGGACATAAGTTTAGCAAGAAGAGTTATGCTATACAATGTGAGTAGAAGTCTCAGAGTGAAGCATTGTGTTCCAGGTTTTTTTTTGTTATATTCTTTGATCTCTTCTTTTAATGATAGGTACATTGGAATTTTGATGATCTGTAAAATGCTCAAGATGTAATTGTTAACTCATGTGCCATTGGCCAATGAACTGTTTCTGCTTGATGGGCTCATTATTAACTAGAAGCTGGGTGTAAAGTGCAAAACAATGGAACTATCTTTTCCAAGCCAGCATTGCACAGATGTAATCCATATGGAAACTATCAGGTTATTCCTGGTTGTTATATTCATGTTAAATTTTTTTCCCACAGAATGCATTTGTTTTGGTGGTGTCTAGAACAGTGCTCTGGTTTCCACTGCAGCATATTTATTTCAATATTAGATGAAAACGCAAAGTCTGTAAGCCACAATCTTGCTGCAGATTAATCAGGGTACAAGAACAGTGTCTGTCCAATAAATTTGAGTAGTTTTACTTGAGAGAAAAAAGTAGATTAACTGAATGTAGACTACAGTTTCAAGTATATGTGGAGTTCTGTTTTAAAATAGAATGGTGTTAAATTAACTGATCACTGTATGAAAACCGAGGAGACTGTAGAGTTAAATGTGCAATGATGCTGAGGAAATGACAAGAGGTCTTCAAGTATTTATGGAGGTGGAAGCTAGCATACATCAAATACAATTGTAGTTCTCTCTTGTGTTGTTCCAGTTGCTGTATTTTAGGAAAACAGAATTTGTCATACTCATAGTTCTATTGACCGGGACTTTTGCTCTCACTTATGTGGAAATTCTTACGGATAATGAAAAGTGGTTTCTTTCCCTGTGTCAGGGTTTTCAGTAAAGCACTGAAGCCCTTGGTGGGCACCTGGGAGTATGTAAGCCTACCCAGCAGCAGACATGGACTCCTGGCGTGAAAGCACTGGGGAGTGAGTGAACATTAGTGTTTCACTGTATCCCCAGATCGAATAGTTCTTGTTTCCTTGTGGTTTTTTTTTTTTTTTTTTTTTTAATTTTCTATTTCCTGACCATTTCTGAACACAAATCATATGGCAAATGCTAAATTTATGAGAACATGAAGGGGGGGTGTGTGTGTTATATATTATTTTCTGGAGAAACTATTCCATGTATTTAAAAGGTTTTCTTTTCCCCCCTCAGGGAATTCCTGGAATCCCTGGAAATCAAGGAGCAAAAGGACAAAAGGTATTATTAACAGTTCAAACCACAGTTAAAACCTGTACGTATATATATACACCCATTCCAAAGTAAGGGTTCAGTCTGTGCTCAGAGAAGAGTTTTCACAGTGGGGATTCAGGACATCAAATAACGCTGCAAATGAATGGAGACATGCTCCAAATTCTTTGAGTCATGTTCAAAAATCTCTCATTAGGTTTAATTTCAATATTCCAGAAGGAATTAATAATTTAAAAGTAACAAAGTTAACTTCATAATACTTTGAGAAATAATCCTAAATAAATAAATCTGCTTAATTTAAGATATTGAACAACATAAAAATAAAGAATATTTAAATTGTTAACTACACATACATTAATCACAGAAATCTTCTCTTTATGTAAAAAATAGGGTGAAATTGGACCACCGGGTCAACCAGGAGCAAAAGGGTCACCAGGGGATACTGTAAGTTTGCAAAATGGTGTTATTTTGAACAAATAATTCTGATACTGTCATTCTCTGCTTCTCAAAAGCAAACAAGCAATGGCAAATACAATAGCAACCTAGTATTTTCAGACTGGCGAAGATGATCAGACTGAATCTAATCTCTGATTTCCCCCTGAAATATTATATACCCACTTTTCTTTTAAAATTGATCATTTTCTGACTGCATGTTTGATGAACAAATCCAGGAAATATGTTAGTCTGAATTTACTCTCTGAATTAATTAACTGTGAATTAATTTTGAAAGTACTCATGTAAATTTATTTTGAAAGCTAAGACTGACATAAATATTGTCACACTATGCAATGGATTTCTGAAGATGAATTTCAGGTTGTTTTTGTGGTGGTGCTCTTTTGACAAACACTCTGAGAATAGCTGAGGTTACTGAATTCCCAAACTACTTAAAGAGAGATTTTTATTTTGGAATATAGAAAACTAAAAATAATTGATTCTTTTTGGACACTCCACCTTACCACATCTTTGTGGCTGTGCGAGTAGGGTGGTTTCTGTGTTGTTTATAATCCCTTAGAAATCACAGTAGTAAAATAATTGTTCTGTAAGTTGGCGCAAGTATATATAGACTTTTAAAACCCAGAAATTTTAAAGGCAAATGGACAGCTGTTTAAAACTAGAGAGCTTTCATTAATTAATAGGAATTTCATCAGGTATGTGTATATATATTCACATTGATGTATAATGCTGCCTTAAAAAAATATTATTTTTCTTTTGAAAAGTTCAGCAATGTTTAGATGGTCTCATTATTAATCATCCTCACTGTTAATATGCCTTTTTGCAATTTTCATTTAATGCATGAGATATTTTATCTTCTTCACTAAAATGCTTCTGACTTTCCTGAGAAACACATTGGCTTAGCATTCATAAATAAGCTGTTTACACTGATTTTTCATTTAGTTAAAGAACTTCTGTTGCACCCTGTATTTGACCTCAAGCAGATCAATATATACTATTACTACTAGATTAAAATAAATACTGTAGAGAATTAAGTACAGAATGAAGACTGATGCTATTATCTCTATGCACAGTGGAGCGCTACATGACCAAAAAGTTTTAACCTTCTAAAAAATTTGTTGTTTATTCTTAGTGTATACAGCCATATGGTAGTATAAGAGATTTTATGCAGTTGTATTCAGGCTACAGAATTAGTAACACTTGCTAGGGAAAAAATTAGATAATATTTCTTGATTTGTAGCTAAATGGCATTTGCAAATTTTTTAATGTGTGACAACAATGGGAAGATGATCACATGCTTTTTTCTTGCCTTGTTGCCTCATCTTGAGATTCGCTATATATTGTGCGTGTAACAGTCTTGTCCATGCCCAGTCCAAACAGAAGGAACTTCAGTTTCTCAGGAAGCCAAAAAGGAGTTCAGTGAAAATATTGGGAAATTTCAGCATTTCTGTAGCGTTACTACTGGGATAAATATGATTACATGGGGAACTGTAAGATACTGCTCCATTTTTGAAGATAAATATTCACTGAGTCCAGCTCTGTCTGTTAGTTTGATTTTGATAACAGGGATGAGTTTTCTAAGATTTGAAACAAGTATCAGATTCTTACAAATGCTTTAATAGCATTGCTTTGATAAATAAGAGACTAACATAAAAACACTTTTTTAAAAAAAATAATCTCAGAGCAATAATTCCCTTTCTAATTAATTCTGCCTGAAATGGGAGAATAAAAGGAAGTAGTAGATGAAATTATTGGGACAAAGCTGAGGGATTGGAGTAGCAGCAAGAAGGAAATGGTCTGGATAGAGCTTCAGAAAAATCATTAGAAATAAGCAGATGGCATTCATGACATGGAAGAAGAGACTGAGAAGCTTAGATAGTGATGCCTGCATTGTAGGTACAATTGGAGCTGACCATTTTATTCCTAAATAGGGAAGCTATGGTTAGAAGTTGTGATATTTCTCCTATCAGCAGCAAAAGACGAGGCTATGGCAAATGTAAGTTTTCAGCCCAGTGACATATTTGAGGAGTGCAAATTGTGGATGAAAGCTGTGAACTGTTTTCTCTGCTGCCCTTGCCATTGTGTTAAGCTTGTTATTTTGACAGCAGGTGAGAGAACGTTGCTGTAGGTTCTTGGATTTTGGCAATTGTTAACAGATTGTATTGTTCAGTTTCATAAATTGTCTCTCTCAATTTATCTACCCCATCTCTTTTCAGGATCTTTCCCTATGAAAATGCTTCATCAGTAGTGAACTTCCTCTTGATATCCAGCCATTAGGCTGGATTTCATCCATTCCAAAAGACAAAGGGGTTTCGAATGCCACTTTGTAGTGTTAAAAGTGGAAGAAAAGGAGATGACTCATTCTGAACTTAAAGAAATCCATACTTACATCTGCAAGGCCAAATACAGAGTAGGCAGTAGCTCTCTAGAATGGGCTTGATGTTCATTCCTCAGTCATCAGGATGCCTACTGTCACATCACTAAGGCCATTTTACTGTCAGTATCAACCTCTCATTGCAGGACAGGAATAGTCTTTTAAGGGACCTTTCTTTTCTGCTCTCAGTGACTCCAGTGGCGTTTACCCAGGCTGTTGTGGTAGCTTGTGCCTCATTTTGGTGGGTGGCAGGAACCTTGGAAGAAAGAGCATGCCAAGGATCTCCGTGTGGACCCTTTGATCCTCTGTCTTTCTTGCTGAATATCTCTAAAATCCTAGTTAAGGTTAACATCTTCTAGAGTACATAAGGGTGAACGTGGCATAAAAATTATTTGGGGCTTACATCCCGCTGTATCATTCCCCATTCTAAAGACAATCCTTGTTTAGATGGAGGTTAGCAACAGGTATGTCTGAACGTCTTGATTCATGCAGTCTGGTGTAACTACATGTTCCTGCATGCCAAATTAACTTTCTGAGTATGAAGATAACTACTATCCGAAGGGTTATTCATATACTAGTGCTGGAATGGAATGTTCCTCAGGGTATGGCACTTCTCTGTCCAGATTGTTACTGGTGCATGTTTCCCTCCTAAGACAGAAAGGGTACCCAAAAGCAGAAGTCTTTTATTTCTCCAGAGAAAAAGAAAATACACATTGACATATTGGATTTCAGAGATTTAGGAGGAGTATATTTATGGGGAACCCAGGTTAAGAGCTCACTATAGGCAAATAGTGACTGAAAACATGATCGTTTTCATCCCCAAGCAAAGTAATGAAAGGGTTTTTCTTCTTTTCATGGAAGACAGAGCAGTTATTGTCAGATATCTGAGTCACATATGAGTCTTGAACATGATGTCAGACATTCTCAGTCACTTCAGAATATCGAATCAGGACTGGAAAATTTGTTCATGTTGTCATTTTAGTGAATGGGGTTCCAAAATTATATCTCTTTTTCTTTCAACTGGAAATACAGTCTGCTCTCCTTTAGAGTTCTACACATTTGCGTTGAAGTCACAGAGAGGTAATGCTTTATGTCTTTTCCATGGCTATATGAGGACCACCAAAAGACAAAGTCAGATGTAGTTTACCAGATTTTGCCTACATCTGGCCAGCTGAGACAGTTTTGGTTTATGGATTTTCTGAGGTTGGTGATTAGGAGTCCCATGCTTTTCTCACACCCAGCAGACCTGACAAAAAAGGATTTAGAGAAGACTGTGTGCTCCAGTTACAACACATGTGAATGCTGGATGGCTCTTTATTTCTAGAAAGAGCCTGTTCTTCTCCGGTTTCTCCTGGTAATAAGAACAATATGAGCCTACCTGGCTAAATGGAGCCTGGACTTTGCCTAAGGCATATCTAAATATGAGTCCTCTCTATCCTTGCTAGTTTTTATTATGTCTTAGTGTTGAAGTTTTGATTATGTGCATCAGTTCAGTTAAAATCCTTTCAGTTTCTGTACTTCCCACCATCCTCTCCCTGAAAGTATGTCTGTATTTTTTTCTACCCCAAATTTATTGGGATTTTGTCATTTTGTATGGGATTTTTTGGTTGATTATTTGGTGAGATAATCTGATTTAATAGAATGTTATGTCCATTGTGGGAAGACTTGGGTTTCACTGGCCATTTGTTCTCAGTTTTTCTGTGAAGGTTGCCTTTTCTCTCCAGTCAGAAGGTAGATGAACTTCAAATGCTTAAGGCTGAATAGTAGACTAACTTTACTTATCTGTTGCAGACCACTCCCAACTTTCTATTTATTCTTGCATCTGAATTGCACTTAAATCAGGTGCTAGACTTCATTTGTAATCAGTCAGTTTAGACCTCCAATCAATTTGTTTAGACCTCCAAAGGGAGGAATGATCACATACCCTGTAAGTCAAGGCTTGCTATGTGTCTGTCTTGCTTTCTGAATAAAGTTAGGTTTAAAATACCTTGACTCTGGTTTCCAGATAATAAAGATTATATATAGGCATATGAATGTCTATAAATGTATTTAAGACCTTACATCTTTTTCCATGTTTATAGTTCCTTAACAAAATATATGATCAATTAAAATCAATGCGGTCCTGGAGAGAAAGATTGAAACCAGGTTTTGGGTTTTACAAATTCTGGGCTACTCTGTCACCCAATACATTGAGAATTTCCTGCACAATGTGCAGCTACCCTGCATCCAGCCAGCAGCTCTTCCTTGCCTGACTCTACCACAGGCATGACCACTACATTACACCTGCCAGAAGCCCTTTTGTATAAAATAAGTACACTGGTTGGTTTTCTTTTCATGATCTTAAAGGACTTTTTCAGCCACCTAAAGATCTTCTCTGGAAAGAATAAATTTCCTTGACAGCCAGTTACTGCAGTTGTTTAGATCATATTTGGATGAAACGTTGCCTGAACTGGAAGTTCAGATGTGCCTATTCCTAGGTAATGCATGCACATTTGGTCTCTCACCTGTGCCTCTAATCATTTTTAGTGCCTGTTGATGGAAATTTTTTTTCTCCATTTCTTTCTGAGCAAAATTGAACAAAATGCTGGCAGGAAAGCTGTAACGTCAGCTATAATAAAGCCATGTGGGATTCCAAAGTGTACGTATTTATTGCAGTAACTCACCTACCATGTTTTCTTCAAATTATATTTAGATAAATAACATCTGGTACTTGATACACTTGAAAATAATTTATTCATGTTTCCTGTCAACTCATTTAATGTATCTTTTGTCACCTGATAAAATAAGTAGGAAATTGATGCATGGAATATTTGAATGCGTTATATGGCACTAGGGAATTTCAACCAGAAAAGATAGTGGGATTTTCCTTGTATTAGTCACACTGAATATGTTTGTTCCAGAAAAAACAGATGGAAAGCTGGTGGATAGTCTATTAATACCTTGGGAAAATTCCTTAGTAACAAGTTCTTCTTCAGTAATAACTATCCCTATTACATTGCCAACAACAGTAATCTATTATAATTTATCTGCCACGTAAATAGTGTTAGCTCTGGAAAATGAGAGAGGAATGCTACATTTTGTCTTTGAATTGTTCTTTTACTTTTAATTTTACATGCCATAGTTTTCAGATTATGTTCTCAAGCTTTTCCTATATTGCATCTGAAAGTTTTCTTCTTGCAGTGTACACCTTTCTTGTAGTCATCTTCCTGTAATTTTTAAATGAAATATGTTAAATATGGACTAATAATGAAAGTGCAAGAAAGGAAGCCAGGACAACTGGATTTTATTTCTCCCTTTCCTGCAGATGTATTCCTGACCTTTAGTTATACTAAACCTATGTTCTGATTTGCCTTCTCTAGTATATGTTTGCATATCAATGTGGATATGTACACATACCTGATTAAAAAAAAATAATAAAAGCTCTTCTGTACACATAGTATCTCCACTTTGTATAAGATAAAATGAATAAGGGACATTTGTGATGAACTTCTGATGATTTATGATTACCACTTCTACAATCCAAGGACTGGTGTGGGCATAAACTAGAAAGGATCTAGGGTGGAGCTGGTGGAGGGTAGGCTCACAGCATGTTACATGACTTGAAACACAGGGCTACGCTTAGCTGGCAATGTGAAAGGAGCCAGAAATCCCCCAGTCATATTTCTCATCCCTTCCCACCATCCCTCCCAAAGCTTGTGCTTACTTTTCTCTACTGATTAATGTGCTAGTAATGAGCACAGAACAAGAATCCAAGGAGAAGAAAATAATTTCACAATTGTTTTTGGAAAAGGAAGGTAGCCCTCAAGGAATGCAAAAGAGATCACATAATGAAGAGAGTTGTATTTCAGAAGTGAGGAGGTCAATAGATAACATGAAATTTGATTTAAACCAACCAAATTGAATTAAGCATTACAGTTAAATGAAAATTAATAAAACCTTATTTTGCTATGTAAATAAAAAGAGAAAAATTGAAGAAGCAGACCTGATGTGTAAGTGAATTAAGACAGTCTTAATATAACCAAGTTTAGGTTCCAAAACCAAATTAATATTTTCTTACTCTTGCTGTAACAAAGCTGAACATAGGCCGTAAGCAAATGGTTAATGGGAATGCATTGTCTCTTACGTTATGAGTAGAAGCAGATCTCAGAAACTCCACTCCATCTGGAGAGGAATTAGTAATTTCTGTTCCAAAATTATGAAAAAAATGTCATAGGGTACAGTAAACCTTTATTTACCAAATAATAGATTACACCAGATTAACTGCATCATCTTTGGTAAGCTGTCTGGTTTTCTATCTAGCTAACAACAAGCAGAGCAAAGTTCAGCAAAGAGAATATATGATATTATTAGCTATTTTAGAGAAATGGAAGTTTAATAGAAGAATTTTCATGTGCAACTGACTGAACAGCAAAAGTCTGAGGCTGAGGAAAACTGGCAGCAAAGTTACTCAAGGTTTAGTTTTGTGACTGATACCATGTATTTGTATTCATAGACCTCCGTCTGTGGCTTAAAGAGCAAGTTGTTACATTTATTGATGGAAAGTTTTGGTGACCAGTAGTTTCTTACAACACAGCAGGAAAGAAACCTGTTAATCTGTGCTTGCCTTGGTTAACAGTAAAACACAGGTGAAATACCAGAAAATTGGTGAAATGCTGAAAACCCTGGGTACAGAGAATTGCTTCTTGTTCCAAATATTCTGAATTTTCTCTTGTATTTGCAAAAACAAAGCCATCCTTTTAGTTTTAGAAAAGAAAGTTATAAATTTTCTTTGGCAAAACTGAATTACAGTCTGTGTAAAATATCACAGTAGACATACATTTATTTTTGATCACATTAAACTTTTGAAGGAGGTCTGAGATAACGTCATGGAACTGAATAGTTCCTAACATTTAGTACTAAATGTAATGTGGTCATTTTTATCTATATGAAAGCAAAGATTAAATAACAACAACGACAGTAGTTTCTGAAAATACTACCAGTTAGAATCATTGATAAAACTTAATCTCTGACAAGTTAGATTTCCAGGCCTTATTTCGTTGTTTGACTTTCTGTATTATTATGCTTTTATTTTATGCTCTGTCTTCAGTACATTCTTGTAGCAGATCTGATTTCAGAGTATATATGCAAGTCCAAATAAAACAAAAATTATATATTGTTTTTATTGATGCATGCAGTTCTACAGTCAAAGAGAAATGAGATGAAGTGGTGAGAAAGACATATATTAACAACAGATGTGGAAAATACTATAAATGGGAATTCCTTCCTGGAAAGTATACTTTTGAAAAAAGATCTTTTTCTGATGTATACTTGAGAGTAGCTTTAAACAGAAATTAAGAAAAGCAGCCATTTGATGGTTTAACAGCCTTTAGCTCTTATTTAAGATGTGGAACAAAGACAACTAAACATGCCTTTATCAAGACATTTCCATGAGAGGAAACCAAGGGACTGTTTTGGCAATTGTGTGATCTGGCTTTGTACATGTGCTGAAGTGTCATGGTCTGAAATGGCAGAAGCTATTGAATTCTTGAATGAACAGTTTGATCCTCAAGATTATGCAGAAGGTGCAAAGATGTGGCCTCAAAGTTAACCGCTCCCCATAAATCTCCACAAAGTTTGCAAAAGGAGTCAAAGCATGGAAACCTTTGAGGGACACACAGTCAGAAAGAAGGAAGAGAATTATGAAATGCCACATATACTTTTGCTGGTTTTGGAAAACCTAAATGGAAACTGAGAAACTCTTGTGTCACTTTCAATTATAGCTAAGGACACATTAAAGATAAGTTTAAGATTAGATCACACAGATGGGGTTTTGAGTTGCAGATTTTTTTCTCTCAGGAGCATTTCATGTCAGCATTGTGCTTTTTTCCTGCATCTTTTTTTTCCTACTGCACAGTAGCCCTTCCTTTGGCCATAGAAGATCTAAATAACCCACTGTGCTGTATCAGAGTTACAGCCTGTATAGTAATGTGATGGAAGACATTATATTTCCTATCTTATTTATTTCACTGTAGAAATATGATACTAATAATACTAATAATGCTAATACACTATACTGAAGCCATTATTTCTCTAGCTTAGTACAAAAATATCTCTGCCTTTTTCACAAATACATAGGGTTTGATGGGACCAGAAGGCTCATTTGGCCTGCCTGGAGCTCCTGGGCCTAAGGTAAGTGTTTGTGTTTATTTCCTTGTGGTTTTGCTAAATGACTGCTTTATGGATTAAAAAATGCCAGGATTTTGCACCTATTTTTTTGATATATTGAACATTGGTGAGTAGATGTATCATTTTCCCTATATTACCTTATATGATAGTTCAGCCTTAATAGAGCGTAATATAGCTCCGGAAATGGTGCCTGTCATCCCATGAGGTTTGGAACAATTGCAGAAATAGTCATGAGACTTTGTTTCAGCTTTGCAGTTCTGGAAAATGTTCTGCAGTGCTGGGAGCCAGATAATTCTTAGTATACATCAGAACTTTCTGCCCATGTTATATTTATTTATATTTTAATTGTGTTAAATAATGTTACGTGCTGCTTTTTCCACCCGAGGAGCCAAATATATTTCAGATGTGACTTTATTGATTACACTGCAGCTACAGCAAGAATTAATTTGACCCATGCTCTCAGAAACTAAAATAGATACTAAAAATCCAGATCTGTTAGTGTAACCTTTTAATTTAATCCAAGAGGAATTTTGGCCGGTGAGCACTCAATGGTATGTCCTAGAGAATATTTAGGAATATTTTATTCATTTCCCAAGCTTTGTATTTACATTTAACTGCTTTTCCACCCATACATTATTTTATATTCAAAATTACGTATCTATTGATTTAAAATTGTATGCTGAAGGTAACATTTTTTAACGTGTTGATGTTTGCTATGGTCAAGAAGATTGAATACCTATGAAATGACTTAAAATTAATTAGCTTTATTTTCCTTTGTGAAAAGTGCTGTTGTTTTGTATATTTATCTGTCATTCTGAATATAAGTTGATTCTTACAGAATCATTCTTAATAAGCTCATTCCTACAGAAGAGCACCATGAAATAATAATTCTTAAATTTTAATGAAAATCCTCATGCTGAATATATGCCTAATTCCATAGGCTACAATAAAAAACAAACCATAAATAAATATATTGGCTCAGACGGGTTGAAGGAGTCTCAGAGTTTTATTAAGTAAGATGGTGGAAATATGAAATCAGTACACACAAACATGGTGTGACTGGGCAAGGGATATTTGGCAAGTGGGGAAGGGACAAGTGAGCAGAGGCTGGCAAATCACACTTTGTCATCAGTATCTATTCTTTCCTTAGAGAAATTGAAACTTCAGGTTTCCCATAAGGACCGATTTCCCAGCGGTGTATGTTTACATTTGCTAGTCAAACAACATCTGACAAAAGATACTGATATGTCAGTCACACTTTTATATTGTTATATAGGGTGATAAAGGTGAACCTGGAATACAGGGGAAACCAGGATCATCAGGAGCCAAGGTAAATATGAATCTGGAGGTATTCTAGTTAAAGAAGGGACTGCTTTACTTTTCCATGATTTGCTGATTTTCCATGATTTTCCATGATTAGTCACAAGACAGTTTCAAAATAAAGTGGTAGTTAACATAAAATTGCATCAGAATCCATTTGATAGCTTATTTTTACTAATTTTATACCAGATTTTAAGCAGTGTAAATCAACTGTTCATGAAGTTCAAAACTGCAAACATTGCCATTACTTCAGACAGTTTTATTTGTGTAATTTTGAAAAATCAGCGTCATCTGTATTAAAGGGCAATTAAAGAAGATGGATACTGGAAAAATGAGATTAAGAATTAGGAGTTCCTTTTGTGTGTTCTCTGTGTTTAACACCTCTTAACAGATTCTCCAGGCTTTTCAGTCATGCTCAGTTATAAAATTTCAAAATGCCGTAGCCAAAGCATATCATGTGACCTTGAGAAAAATGCAGTATATGTTTTTTCAGCACATCACTGACACAGAGCTATTGTATTACTCAGGGAGAACTAGGAGTACCAGGTGCTCCAGGTGAACCAGGCTACCCAGGCATTCCTGGTACCCAGGGTATAAAGGTAAGTATTTTCCCCAGTTTTACATTAATTGCATCTTTTAAAAGGGCTTTTCCCATAAGTGATCATTATTATTAGAGAATAGTTGGTATATTTTGGAATGCCCATTCTTTAGAAAAACAATCATTTTCCATAGGGAGGAGAGAATGGCCAAAAAGGAGAAACTTAACATAAAATACTGAGACAAAAGTGTTAATGAAATTTCCATTATGAATTGCAGTGTGTAATGATATGATCCATGATTCTATATTTACTTACTCTTATATCTTATAGCAAGTGCTGCATCTATAAAGTCTGTTGTACAAAGTCTTTTGTGGAGCAGTTGACCCTAGGCAGCGGGGACAGATTCAGCTCAGTTGGCCTCAGCCATTAAGAGTTACCTGATCTAACCAAGCTGTCCAGGTTCTCTCCATATTTAGCTGAGAGAGTCTGAGCATTCTGGGGAGTCATTAATTCACATCTCTACACCTTTCTTTGACTGTAAGTGAAGCCTAGGCAGCTAAATTAAACGTTGACATTTTAGATGGCAAAAGTCAGGTTAGATGGATCCTACTTCTACTGTACCGGTTGAAAATTATTTCTTCCTTTCAGGTGAACCCATGTTTATTCCTCTTGCAAACTGAGTTCTCATAAAGATCTTGCTTTCAAGGATCTCAGCATCTCTTAGTGCAGGCTCACGTTTATCAAACACTGCTATAGACGTGGTTGCTGAAGAACTGTTTGTGAACACACTGTAAAATTTCATATTGGTGTTTGACTTACCAGGGTAGTCATCCTTATTTTTAAAGTGAAGGTATGTAGGATTTTCTGACAGTCACATGACTTTAAGGAGTCCCAGATTGAAAAGATTATAGGCAATATTGTTCTTTGATATGTTTTGAAATAGAAGAACGCAGCTTTTTGCATAACTTAAAGCTGTAACTAACATTATATTAAATGCTTTCCTAGAGATTTTCTTCTATAAGATGACAGCATTCTACTAAAAGTCTCCTGTGTGGTTGAAACCTCTCAGCTTTGTCTCAGCCCATAAGACAGAACTTCTTATTTGACTGGAAACTGGAAAGCCCCTAGAATATTTCTTGTTTTAAAATATTGACTTATTTTTATCTTGCTACAACTCACAGAATTCATTGGAGTGAACTGAGTCTGTTGTGGAAAAATAAGCTATGGTTTGAATACAGAATGGGATTTGAGAACCTGAAAATCATTACTCTTTGTAACCTGTGGGTATCTGCAAAGGACTTAACAGAGTTGTGTATTCTAGATGATGTTTTTTCAGGACAGCAAGCCCCTTTCTTCTGTGTAACTTAATGAAGAAACAGAGCAAGACCAAGAATTTATATTTTACATATGCTATTAGTTAAATTTATGTGAAGGAAATGCTACATGTTTATTTGAAACAGCTGGGGAGAAACCATTTACTGTAATCGTCAATAACATGATTTGAGGAGAATTTCAGGGTTGAACACTTATCAGCTGTCATGGTTCGAAAGTGGTTAAAGTAAAATTATTTCCATTGCTGTAAATCAAAGAATTCTAATTATAATTAAAGCTCTGATTTGTATCCATTACATTTTTAGTCTAAATTTTAATTAAGATTTCTTTATTCTGGGCACTTTTAAAGCAATGATATGTGCATCCTGAAAATTTAAATGTTTCATTGCTTTGTAAGATAATGTTTCGGTTTTTAATTGTATTTTTATGGGAAAACATGACGATATTTTTTTTTGCAGTGAGTTTCTTCATTGGCATATACAAGTATAAAGCTTATTTAATTGTTATACTGTTTCCTTGGAGCAATATATGTGATCTGATGTCATGTAACAGATAGACTTGTTTCCTTAGGATATAGTTTATTATAACTAACAAGCTTTACTTGCAACTGTTCAAACTAGGTATTTAGTCAAGGAGCAAGTTGTCAAGACTAAAAATGTTGCTATATTTGCTATCAGCCCAAATTCAATATTTAAATTTAAATTTTAAGTTTAAAAGTGTAGTGTTACTTTAATTAAATTAACACAAATTATGAAGTTAAATCAAATTTAAAATCTTATTTAAACTGATTCAATAATAATTTAAAATTTAAATGTATAGCAAAAATTATGTAAAAATAAATTAAGTGTGTTTAGGTAATGTATCTGACACTTCTGTTGAAAATCTAGCAGTGTTTCCTGGGAAATACTAAAGTCCCAACTAGGGCAAAAATTCCTCCATTACATATTCAAATTACAGATTTCAGAATAAACAGGAAATCTTGTAAAAGCAAAGGAAGCTCAGGTAGGGTGTCAGATAGAAATAAACAGTCAGTAAAAACTCAAAATTCATCTGTGCAGTGTTACCAGCCATGTAGAGGATCACTGAAGGATGAAGCCCTTCATCTAAAGGAGTCTGTGGGAACTGACCTTGGCTTGACACCAGGTGCCCACCAAGTGCCTCCTCAGCAGGACAGAGAGGGGAGAAAATGGGTAAAAAGAATTGTGAGTTAATATTAAAAGGTAGTTTAATAAAGCAAAAGCCATGCACAGAAACAAAGGAAAACAACAGATTTATTCTCTACTTCCTATTAACAGGTGATGTCTAACCACTTTCTGGGAAGTAGGGCTTCAATATACGTAGCGGTTGATCTGGAAGACAAATGTTTTAATACTAAGTGCAACCCCCCTCTCCTTTCTCTTACCTTTTATTGCTGAGCAGATACCATATGGTATGGAATATCTGTTTGGTCACTTTGGGCCAGCTGTCCTGGCTATGTTCCCTCCCAGGATCTTGCCCACCACCACCCTGCTGGTGGTGAGGGGGGGAATGTTGGAGAAACAGCCTTGGTGCTGTGCGAGCGCTGCTCAGCAGCAGCCACAACACTGGTGTGTTACCAACACCTTTCTAGCTACCGATACAAGCACAGCGCTGTGGGGGCTGCCGTGGGGAATGTTAACTCCATCTCAGCCAGACCCAATAACGACATTACAGAAATAGAGTTGAATCAGGTACTTCACTATGGAAAGAAAGGTTGAAGGGTAAAGAAGCAGTAAGTTAGAAGGGTGGTGGTATATTTAAAGTTTTATTAAAACCCCATGGAGAGGAATTCTACTAAACTTCACCTTCTGCTCCAGAAGGGCACCGGTTTCCTGTATGTCCAGTGTCATATATGCCAGCCATGTATGGATGGCTTAGGTACGCTAGAGTATTTCAGATGTCAGTAGACATGTATGGGGATGCCTTGTGTTGCCTACAGCATCTTAAATGGTCTATGTTTAGACAACTGAAGCAAGTCCCTGTCGATGGAGGCTAGAGAATGATCCAAATTTAGATGAGATTCTCTTAGCTAAATGAGATGATGGAACCTGAGTTCCATTTTCCAAGACAAGATGTAGAAAAATCAGTCTTCTGACCAGTTTCAAAACAGTGATTCCCAGAGAGCATAAGGACAAAGATTTCCTGGCTTAAGGCTTTCAGAATGTATTGAAGCCAAATGGAAGAGTGACTTGAGTTGAATCAGTGTCATAACAATAGTTTAATTAGTTTAATTATCACCATATATTGTTTCAATATCTATGGGTCATGTAAGGTACATGTACTGAGACTACTGATTTTAAGAAGGAAGATTTTGTTAAAATGTGTGCAACCTCTCTAAATTTTAAACTGAAGAAGCTTTGTCATTATTCATTTTATATGAAGATGCAAGTCAGAACATATATTGCTGGTTAACTGGAATTATAAGTACGACAAATTTTTGAACTATTCAGGAAAAAAAGTGCAGTTTGGGCAACTAACAGTAAAAGTGAAGCCTTTCAGCTATAACTTATTTTAAAACTTGACACCAAACGGTGTATTTTACATTCAAGTACAATATAACCAAATACAGCTGGCATAAATAACCTTTTATGTTCTGGGTTTTTCTATCAGGCAAATAGTTGCCATGGTCAAAATCTCGTCTTTACTACTGTTTAGCATTTAATTAAACATTCTCTTTTTTGAAAAATGACCAAACACACACGTTTGGCTCCTACAAGAAAACTGGCAAAACAGATAAAAAAAAAATCCATCCTTTTTCTTCTCTTTATTAAATGCAGACTTGCACAACCCCCCACAGATCTGTCTTTTGTTTAATGAGTTGCTATGTTCTTGGCCCAACACTTTGATTCATTTCTATTTAAACAGTCACACTGATTTAAGAGGTCAAAGTTAGGGCAGGAGCCATCTCCTATAACTTTAAGTTTCCTTTTCAGTCAAGAAAGAGAGATAGGCACATTCTGGGAGTACATATTTTATACCCCTGTCATTAATGTGCTTGAATCATTTTCAAGAGCTGCTTGTTTTTCTTCAGTGTCAGTTAGGTGGTGTTCAAACAACTTGATAAATTTAGATACTTGTCTTTTAAGTACCATTTACCAGTCACTCCACAGATGTTTATTTACATTCAATGGGTTTATAGTGTTACAGAAATTATACTCTGTTCCCTGTGGGTGAAGGCAAGCATACTTAGCATTCAGAAGAATTTTAACTCATCAGAAATACCCCAGTACCTACCTACATCTTCTCCACTCCCATACACTGAGTAGATAAAATCCTGCTGGATTTGCCATCTCATTATGTTGCATTTTTTAAATTTTAACTTGCTGGATAAGTATCCGCTTTTCTTTTTGATAGTTCTTTCTGTGACAGATTCACTTCTTAATGTAACTTTCTGTACTTTTCTCAATGATTGTGTACATGAAGATAAAGTGATTTGTTTTCATTCAGTATAAATAAAAGCTATTAAGGTCCTTCTCTTGTATTTCCTGAGTTGAATTAAAAGACAGACTAAATGTCTTTGAGATTAATCATGTTACAATGGAGACTTTAATTCTTTTACAGGGGGACAAAGGAAACCAAGGTGAAAGTGGCATCCAGGTATATCAACTTTGTTTCTAATGAGATCATCTGGCAACACTATTAATGCAAGTCTTAGGTGTTAATTCAGGAGATTTTTTTAAGACTGGGCTCCGCAGAAGGTTTGCTTGAAAATTAGCAGCAGTGCACCCTAACTCTTCTTCAAGGAAAACTGCCCAGTATGCCCAGGACGTAGTTGTGGCTGTGTTTCTGGGGCTGAGCAGGCTGTTGTCATTTGGTGCAGAGCTGTGTGGTCCTAGCAATGGCGTGGTCTCAGGGATGTAGGTTGTGCTGCTGCCCTAGGGGACTGGGACATGACCCAGCACTTTCCAGGGATGGCTTCTGTCCCTGCCTGCACCAGGCACTGTGGGATCACATAAATGCTCATAGTCAAAGTAATGCCACCTGGCCTCTGCCTACTTACTAGATTATAACAAGTGGGATTTTCCTCCTTGTTATCAAAAAGTCATGGTAACACTTACAAGAAAAAGAGGAGTATCATGTCACTACTCAAATCCTAGCTTGATTCCCCTGTGTTCAGAGTAGGAATTATATCCTTCTGCACAGTTTCTGCTCTGAACTCTCGTAGAATAACTTTTCAGATTGATTTGGCCTGGTTTGGGATGAGATTTTAGGGTTTATCTCTTTGTGTTATTTTCAGTAGCTTAATTACATCTCCCAGATAAATGTATATTTTAAGAAAATGTGCTTTTTTGAAGGGACTGAAAGGAGAAAAAGGAAGACAAGGAAATCCAGGCTTACAGGTACTTTTATAAAGTGATCCTAGTTCAAGAGAGCCATGATTCATATCTGTTTCTTAAGATTACTTCCATCAACATGGATAGTTATTTGCATCAGGTGAAATATATTTATGTATAACATGATTATATAGTTATATAAAGTACCTCTTAAAGAACCTTAGTATTTTTAAAATAAGAAATACAACACATATAGAGAAGATGGAGCCACACTTTTCTCAGCTGTGCACAGTGGAAGGATGAGAGGAAATGGACACAAATTTGAATGCAGAAAATCCCAACCTGATATATGGGAAAAGCATTTTGCGCTTAGGGTGATCAAACACTGGAGCAGGCTGCTCACAGAGATCATGACAGGGCACTGAGCAGCCTGCTCTAGCTGGATCTGTTCTGAAAAGGAAGTTTAACCTGTGGAGGTCCCTTCCAACCTACATGTTTCTGTGGTTCTGGGATACTATATATTGAGAAACGGTACAGAAGTACGTTTTTGTGGATTGTTTTATTAAATCCTTAATTATGGAAAATTTTCATGAAACAATTATACATAATATAAAATGCAGATAACAGCACAAAGTGGCTTTTTTGTAAAGGTTATAAGAATGGTACTTGAGATGTTAAGATTGTGCATGTACCATGCTTCACTTTCGTGTAGTTCATTACCTCCTAAACTGTACTGGGGGTCTTTATTGACATATTCTGTGCTCATAAATTACAGATGTTTCCTGTTTCAGCTGCAAATCAGTGAGATCCAGTTGTTTCTCTTTAACTCTGGGCCAGTGTATTCCGATTGTGTCATAGTTGGCTATCTTGTTATACCACAGAAAATAACTGTTAGTATTTATAAATACTTGTTAAGTCATAATCTATGTTGTGTCTAAACAGAGAAGTATTTGTTAGAGGTACATATCTAAAAGTAGACTTGGAAGGAGCTCACAGTTGCTTTTTTCAGAATTACGACACCAATACAGCTGCCTGTCTAGCCAGAAGGAGCTGATTCCAGTGGAGCACGGGCGGGAGATCTAGGTTGTATGTTAGCCTAGTTTTATCACTCTCAGGGGCATGCAGGGGTCTGGTAGTAGAGCTGAGCAGATATTTTTGAAAAGAAATAATTTAAACTAGAAGGCCAGTCATTGGTTTTAACCAAATGTTATGCCTTACTCTAACATTTTACGAATTAAACTTTATGATTTGGTTTTGTTTTGGTTTTTTTGATGTTTTCTGTTTGTTTGTTTTTCAAATAATGGACAAATTTTCATATATTTATTATTTTAATCATACAATAAAATAAAGTGATAGTGAAAGAAAATACTTCTTTTTCAGATAGGATGATGCAACTGAATTGCAGTTGCTTTTTTTTTTTTTTTTTTTTGAGAAAGCTGAAGAAATAATACAGGCTTGGTCTAAAATTGTTTGCTATGCTTATCTAGTTTGGTCAGCAACCAAAAAAACAGTCATTCAGATACTTATGGTAGACAGCACTAAATCATTCCAAGGTTTCTAAAGCCTCCAGGACTTCTCAAGATACAATACAGATTTCCTACCCCATAAAAGTTCATCA
This sequence comes from Falco punctatus, assembly GCF_963210335.1. Classification (NCBI taxonomy): domain Eukaryota; kingdom Metazoa; phylum Chordata; class Aves; order Falconiformes; family Falconidae; genus Falco; species Falco punctatus. The sequence goes on from NC_137584.1 coordinate 18,501,629, forward strand.
AAAAAGCGAAAAAGGCAGCATTGAACTGCCATCTTGCCATGGAACTTAATCATTATAAAACCATTGAACCATTTGGCAGAAATGAAACTGAAACCATTTGCCAACATGCAAGGTCTGGCTTACAAACTGAATTTGTATTTCAAAGGTTCTGAACTTGATTTCTGTCTAGTAAGACAGTATTAAACAGGTAGAATCAGGAGTTTCCTTTTGCTAGAACATAAAATTTTATGTCTTTTGTCTTTTGCAGAGTGAATACAGTTTTGTGTATATGTCTATAATAAATTTAAGGTTTCTAATATTCATTATATATTCCCAACTTACCCTTTCAGTATATATTAAAAGTATTATTAAAGTGTTAATTCTCCGTGATACACAATTTTCATCCTTATATGCAGTTTGGTTTTTTGTACAATTAGCAATCAGAGAATATTTAAATATTTACATTTGTAATTAATTATTGGAAACAAAGGTCAAAAATATTGACTTTTGATTCCAAGTAATTTGGCTCAACTTGCTTTTTTAATTTTTTTTTCATATTAATTTCTGAAGGGAGTAGAAGGATTGAGTGGAGAACGAGGAGAGGTAAGTAATTTGTAATGGCAAGTATAGTATTACAAAATTATTCCATCTGCTTCTGCAAATTATGTGATCTGTAAAATGTGTATTTATAGTCTTATTTCTCTACGCATATCTCTATAAGAAACAGAAAAGAAGTTACTTAAGAAATATCAGAAAAGAGAAAGAAGTATTGGTTTTAGTTAGGGACATAGGAAAATATATATTTCATGAAATGAAAGATTAAAAAAAAAAAAGATTAAAGCCAAGTATATACTTTAAGAGAATTTAAAAAAACAACAAACCAAAGTAAAGAAAAAAAAAACAAAGGAAGGAACTGGTTGGAGAGCAAATAAAGAAAATCTAGAGGTTCTAAGTTCATTGAAAAGTAAAAATATATTAATGAAAAGATACAGAATACTTGATAAGAAAATTTTGTGTTGTTCAGCAGCAGCCAGTAATAGCAGGGTAGGATACAAATGTAACAGGATATACAAAAAAGATCCTTGATCTTGTAATCCTTCGCTTTTTTTGGCAGTCAAGAAATAAGGGGCATTTAAGCTGGAGATCAAGACCCTCACATTTAATGTCAATCTTGAATTTGCCTAATTCCTTTTGAACTGTGCTGATACACTGTACTTTCAGCTTCCATAAAAGTTTGTAGGAAGGACTTCCACAGCTGAACTGTTGTGTGTTTTAACATTCACCAGTAAGATTTCTTTGTGTGCCTTTAGTTCAAAGCTAATGAAGAGGAATGTAGTGAAGCCTTTATAAAAAAAAAAAAAATGTTAGACAATTCTGTCTTTGAGACTGACTCAGAAAATGCAAGGCAGAATTCTTTCTACTACTAAGTTTATACAGAAATAATTCAACTCAGCCTGAAACTTGGGCATAAAGGGAAGCCTGCTTGGACTGCTTATGGTCTGTCAGAAGCTGCACATTTGTTACTCTGATATTTTTAGAAGTCCCGTCTTTTTTTTTTTTTTTTTTTCCCCTGTGTTTGGCAAACGTAGATACCTTTATGGCCAAACCTTTTAATTTTTGTGTTGCATGTAGTTTAAAAATTGGTATTTAAAAGATTAACTTTGTCAGCTATTTTTTTATCCCAATATTTTGTTAAATCAGGGTATACACCATCCCATTAACATATTTCAACTTTATCTAGAGATTTCTTTGTTCAACCCTTTTTCATGAAAGTATTGTTGCATATCAGTAACTGGACATATTAGTTGGAAGCTCAATTCTGATAATTAAATAACTTTACATATTTATGCATATAAATCACCCTATATGCTGCTGTGGTTCTATGAAATACTTAAATCTACAGTTTGGCTTATAGATGTTTTGCTAAATCATTGCCAAAATTGGCAAAAGCTTCCTTATACACTATTGAACTGGCCTTTTTAAATATTGTACATCATGGACATCATATATTTCTTCTGGAAAATCCTTTTAATAATATTTTTGTTATATGCTAAGATATAGTGATGTTATTGTGTTCACTTATCAGACCTATAAAATTAGTTTATTTTCTATTTTTATAAAATATGTTGTCTTTTGTTAGACTATGTCCTCAAGAAAAAATCCTTTCAGTCTGTAATTCTCAGCACTTATTAAGCTCTCTTCCTTTTTTTTTTTTTTTTTATTATTTTCTTTTCCAACAGCAAGTGTCTACAAACAAGGCCACACATGGGATGTGGCTAAGCATTACAAAACCAAGATATACAGCAGAAAATGTTCCCTCAGCAGTTTCATTTGCTTTTTGGCATGTTCTGCAGGCAGTTGTGCTGATGCTTCCATAGTTTTGTCCTGGTGTTTTCATACTGGCTTCTTGCCTGTAATGTTTTCCTACAGTAGATGCCATTTTCCCAATATTTCACTGGTTCTTAATGCTTTCTAGCCCCTTTAATATCTAGTCCAAATAAATCAACTCACAAGTAAACACAGCCCATAGCTGCAAAAGTAATTAAAACTGAAACAAATAACTTCTAGCTATGAGAACAAACAGCATGATTCTCAGATCCCAGCACACAGAGCTGCTAGTATAGCCACAGGCAGCTACACACGCTCCGTATATTTATCTCTGAGCTTTGCTGACCCTATTAAATGAAAAAAACAAAACCCCACTTTTGTAATTATGTAATAGAAATTAACAAGTACAAGCCTACCTGGTGTAACTAAGTATCAGTTCTCAGTGTCTACAACATTCAAGTTGACAGTATCGGGAAAATAAAATACAATTACAACCTTGGAAAAAGTCAGTTCTGAATTAGTGTATAACTTTTCAAGTGGGAAGAGGGTATGGACTGCTGTTCAGTTCACGCATGACATCTTACTGGTGGACCATCTTTCCAGCAGTACTCTTAGGCACCTGACAGACATCTGTCACATTTTGTCTAATTCCTCTGGCTTTTTAAAGAGGAAAAACTACCTGCCTCATTTTAGTGTCTGGCGCTCTGCATACAACCAAGTAATCCCTGCATCAAACTGAGTAATCCAATACTGAATTTGAAGGTTGCTACTCTAATAATTCATGTGGAGAACTCTGGGCAGTGTTACTGCTTCAGACCAAGCCAGACAGCTTTGAATTTTTTTGCTGTAAAGAGTTTTGGTAAGTAGTATATAAAATGATAAAAAGTAATATAAATAACCATACTTTAAAATTCAGTGTAAGTCTATGAAGACTGTATGCCTGAGTGCTTCCTAAACTTGCATTATTTTCTCCAGTAAGTTTTGTCATATATAGTAATTCTGCTGTTTTCATAATTCCATCTAAAACGGTTGGAAAGAGTGAAAGAAAATTTTGAAGCAACTGGTGAAATTATCCAGAAGCTGTGCAAAAATGGAAGGAAAGGCTCATCAGGGTGCAAACAGTATACTTCAATCCTGGGCACGCACCAAATTACATTGTAGTGATGTTTTGTTGGCTCCAGCATAGGAAAAGTTCCACATGAACTAATGGAGTAGATAATTCCATACATAGAAGAACCATTGCTTTGATGAAGATATGTCAAAGTATTTTCCAGTATTGTTTTAACCATTTCCAGTAAAACAAATGGAATACACTTCTTATCAATCATACGACCCCCCCCATCCCCCCCCCCCAAAAAAAAAAATCTTAACTGAAATCAAACTATTTTTTTCCTTTGTGTTCTACACTACAGACACAGGGTAAAAGCCTTGATTATTATAAGAAGCTTGCTACGAACCTCAGTGATGACAGGATTTCACTTCTAATTTTTCCAGCCTTCTAAGGGTTTTAATGTACTGTAACAGATCATTAAATTCTCCTGAAAAAAGTGAATAAAGCCTTTCCTTCCATATTTTAATAAGGAAGGTTATTTTGTTTTTTATTAATTATGAGTAAAATGGGTCCTTAAAGTTTAAAAGAGAAAAAAAAAGCTAATTTATTTCTAATTATATTTGGTAAATAATTGTATCTGGAAACAGTTACTAAAGAAGAAATCCTGAAAATTCCAGGATATTTTAGTAAAATAGGCCTCATTAGTATCAAGTTAATTTTCAGTGACAACTTCTATTCATTTTATGAAAATCATCAGTGAAGATTTTCTCAGAACATGTTTACTTGGTGCTACCCAGCTTCCAAACTGGCTGTGAAGAAACAATTGGCTTTTCATTGGTTTTCATTCCAGAAAGGTGAGAAAGGAGATCCGGGCATTCGAGGCATCAGTGGGCAAAAAGGAGAATCCGGTATCCAGGGTTTGGTTGGACCTCCTGGTCTCAGAGGTCAGCCAGGAGATAGAGGACCCCCGGGACCACCTGGATCAGATGGAAAACCTGTATGTATAGGACCTCAAACTTGTCATTTTGGGTACTTTAAAACCCCCAAACAAATGCATGTTCTCTGTTCTTTTAATTGTTCTCTGTTCAATTCAGGCTCGAGAATTTTCAGAAGAATTTATTCGACAGGTGTGTTCAGATGTACTGAGAAGTAAGTTTGAAAGCCTCTTTAGACTGTTCTTTCCTTGTTTAAAGTGCTAAAGAAGTTTCTTGATAGTTATAAAGATGCTTTCTTGAAAGCGAGATTGATATTGCTGATTTATCACCTACAGGTGTGGAAATGTATTTCCATGTTTATTTATTTCTTTCATCAAAAAGGTTCCATACTTTACCAACTTCTTTCCTAAAGGTTATAATATTCTCTAAATAATATTTTTTTTGTTAGTTTTTGTATTAGTGGCTAGGGGGCAATATTTTTCTATTTTATTGTTATAACACTCTAAACAATTTTTTGTTTGAATTCTCCCAGCCCAGTTGCCTGCCATCCTCCAGAGTGGAAGGCTACAAAACTGTAACCACTGTCAATCCCAAAGCGCTTCCCCAGGACTTCCAGGACCACCAGGTCCAAGAGGCCCTGAAGGCCCAAGAGGGTTTCCTGGTTTACCAGGAAATGATGGCATTCCGGGGCTGACAGGCATCCCGGGTCGCCCTGGGGCTCGTGGGACAAGAGGTACTGCGTGCGTTTGTCACGGTGCTAATGGCTTTTATGGCTTCGTTTTCTGCTTCCAGTTTTGAATGGGATCAGTGCAGGTGGAGTGAGGGAATCGCTGAGTTTGTATCTCAGAGTGTAACTGGGGACACGGTGCAATGTGAATATTTCCCTGCTTATGAGGAAGCCATGTCAGAAGAAGAGAAAATACAGGAGCACGGCAAGACAGCTAGTGTTCAGTTCTACTGTAGTCAAACTTCAGTTTGATCTTTTTAGAGAGTTCTTAGTCTCATGTAAATGTTTTTAACTGCATTTTATTATTTATTTTTTTTAGATCAAATATGCTTAGGCCTGGATTTCAATGTATTTATATGTTTTGTGGTTTCTTTTCTTCCAAACTTTGTTTCTGCTTTTTTGAAGAACAGTATTTATTCCCTGGCTATTTACAATCTACCACCCTCTAGGCTTATTTTTGGCATGCGATAACCTCTATACTCCCTCTGATTTCCTAGGGTTTTCTCCTTTTGTTTTTATCTCGTAAGGATTTTTGCTTCTTTTTTTATGCTTTTCTTAAACATTCTGGTTTCATTCTAGGCAAGCTAAGATTTATGCTTTCAGGTAACTCATCCACCTAAGCATTCCAACTGATTTCTGTGATGTATTTGCACACCTAAGTATGTATATATGGTCTGGAACTAGACCAAGAGACTGGGTGAAGTCCACAATTTGGTAATTACTTCCAGCAGTGCCCGTTAACTATAGCATCAAAATAATCAGGAAAGCTGTATGAAATATAGGTAACTGGTAATGTGCCAGGGGTAGGTAGGTAGGCAAACGATTGGTAAATATTTATTTTCTTTGTGACTTACTGACTGTGACCTAGCACATCAAATCTGTTCTGGATGTAATGATGATTCGTCTATAGTGCTTTTATAATTTCATCTCCAATAGAAGAATGTGCAATTTTACTCTGGAGAGGACATTAACCGTTCCAGCTATTCTGTAAGAGCTGGAAAAATAGATACTTGTTTCTATGAAGAAACTGAATTTATTGGGTTTTACTAGTGTAAGAGAGCACATACTTTGCCCCTCTCAGTATTTCTTTGGTAGAGATGTAGTTCTGCCATATGTTGCGGAAGATTGTCTATTATTCTGTATTAAATGGGGACTGTGGTGAATACTTACACTTCCTTCATAGAACTTCTTAAAAACTTTGCCAATGGAAAGGTAATGACAGTAAATTTCTTAATTGTCCATCATCTATTCCCACAAATCATAGTAGCTGTCTGCTTAACAGGTGCTACATCAGCTCTTAATTCAGTAAAAATGGGGATAATTTAGAATCCTGCTACTCTGTGCAGGTTACAAGGAAATGCTTCTTTTACATGCCATTATTTGCTTTTGAAGTATTACATTTTTTTATTCAATAAATATTATCAGATGTAGAATTCCTAATTCATTGGATGAAAATATTCTTTTCTTAGTGTGCAAAGATATACTTATGTTTGCTAATTCACAGGACTTCCAGGAAAAAATGGTGCAAAAGGCAATCAAGGAATTGGGGTTCCTGGCATCCAAGGCCCCCCAGGACCTCCAGGTGAGGGATGGTTCAGCTATGCAGATTCAGTACATTCTAATAATTTCTAAAAAACTGTGGTTTAGGAAGAATATTGATATAATTTGGAAAAATGTAGATAGTTTTTACACATCTTAATTACCATGTATGTCTTCTGGCTAATGCCTGTCTCTTGCATGCCTTGTAAAATGTCATATAATACATTGTTTTATAAGACAGGTCTTGTAGAGATTGGTACCTGAGACTGCTGTTTCTTGATAGATAGATCTTCAAGTCAACCATTAACTGAAAACTGAGCCCTAATATAATCATGTGACTTTTAAGCCTTGCTTAGTGAAGGAAAATATTTTTCTGAACAGCAGCGTATTCATGCAAAACGCAAAGCTGGGCTTTTGGAAGAGCTATTAGGGCTTGATCCAAAGCAAGAGAAGTGAATAGAAAGAGGAGGACTCTGATTCATGCCATGGTGGTTCCTGTTTATGTGATAAAGTAAAACAATATACTAAAGTAGATTTTTTATATTTCCTTTTAATCTTAATAAGGTACCATGTGGTTTATATAAATATGCACGCAGTATGAGACAAGAAGTGTCTTTTTCAGAAAATGAAGTTTTATCTGCATACTTCACCAAAGAGCAGGGAGTTTGTGTGTCCTTACTTGCTCTTGTTTTCATTTCATTAAGAACACTCTGTAATGTATTTGTTTATTGCTTGTGTGCCATTAAGGTCCTGAAGGTCCACCTGGTATGAGTAAGGAAGGACGTCCTGGAGAGCGTGGGCAGCCTGGTAAAGATGGAGATCGTGGCAGTCCAGGAATGCCAGGACCGGTTGGACCCCCTGGAATTTGTGACCCATCACTATGTTTTAGTGTAATTGTGGGGAGAGATCCATTTAGAAAGGGACCAAATTACTAATTTGTGATACAGTACTTTAGAGGAATAGGTATGGTGCCTGTCTTTTGTGGTCTTTCAAGTCTCAGGAAGGTGACCAGCAATAATCCCATAAGCAGGAACACAAGTACCTCTGATATTATGAATAACGATCCCAAAGGTTACACATTCCTTTAGAAAAGAAACTCCAATAATTTTTTTATAACTTGCATCGATTGAACCTGAAGTGATTTTAGAGATCATCAGTTTTAATAGGAATAAGATTAACTGTAATATACAACATTCAGTATTTAAGTGTCCTATCATACTCCTGTTACCACTGAAGTCTTCTGCAAAATTGCTGGAGATGCCACTGGAAGCAGGATTAGGCCTTAAATGGTATTGGTCAGGTATAAATTACTGTGAAATTTTTCACATGCAGCCAACACATACCATATTTGATTTTGAAAGAATGTGGCTGGCTTTGACTTCACGTGTGTGTGAATCTCATTGGCTTGTGTACATTTCATATGTCATAGCTCCAAGTGTTCTGTGAGCAAAAGCATATATCAGATTTCTATAAAATTAAGAGAAAAATCTGGAAATAATATGACCTCTTTTGCCTTGTGATTCTTTGCTTAAAACCAAGGTGAAATGCAAGGGTAGGACTACTGGTTCAAGAAGAGCCAAGGTTTTATTGCAGGTTGTACTGTCAGCTACAGAAGGTCAAAAGGTTCCATGTGGGCAATTCAGCTTATATGAAAATAGCATTTAAAAAATAAGAAAAAACTTGTATAGCTGGCTTGCAGCTATGATCTGACAAAAATAAAAATTAAAAAATGTTTACACAACCCCATTGTAACAGTTCTGTGTAATTAAGTTATATACCCTTTGCTGTTTCTCCCCAAGGACTGCAGTTGTCAAACTGAAGAAGCAGGTTTACAAGGAGAAAGGTCTAACTGCTGGCTGACTAGCTGCAATGTTTGTTATGCTGTTTCTTTTTTCATTTTAAGCAAGCTATGTGTAATTTTCATTGTATGCTTTGCTAATGAAGTGTATTGCTTGTTTTTGCATAAGGAAGAAAGGCACAGTTCCCATAAGAACTTAAAACCTGTTTCTTAAATTAAGGCAGAGTCTTGTATTGAACTTAACCAATGCTTTATAAGTGGCTTTTTCTAATGTGTTGGTTTTCTGTTGTCCTACTATCAGAGATGGGTAATATGCTTGACATTCAAGGTATAATAAAATTTTGTAAAGAACTAGTGGTAGTTTAATGAGTGATCTCAAGAGTCGCCTGTGTCTTGCGTTGCAGAAAAGAGTGATGCCTGTAATACCTGGAGGGATAGTTCCACCTTACATCTGTGCTTTTTTCCCCCCAATGTCCTTCCATTTCTCCTGGAGAAAGCACCATCCCTGGGAGCAGCACTTTCCCACTGGGCTCCCGCCGCCTGCGGGGCAGGGTGTGCTGGAGCAGCCAGCTGCACTGTGTGCAGTGGCTGCTGCCCACCCAGCACGGAGGCCTGCGGAAGGGTGCTTGCACTGAGTAGTTCAGCCAAACCCCAGCCTTGGTTATAGCGGACTGCAATCATTAGCATCTCATAAAACCTAGTCTAAAAACCTCCAAGACAATTCTTGAAAGATAACTGACATGGACCTGAGAAATGAAGCTAGGCATGAAGTTTTCTCCCCAGAGGAGTGTTCTTCACTACACACTGTAGGACTTCGCTCATGTGAACAAGCATTGATAGAATATGTGGAAGAAAGAATCTAGAAACCTCTTATTTTGTTGCATTCAGTCTCACACTTTTATTTTTTGAGAGCTGGAAGTGAAATATGGCGCTAGATCAGGAAGGAATCAGGATCCCAGCATGTTTGCAGAACCTTTCCGAGCTGTCCACATTGCATGCCAATTTAAATCCACATTTAAGACCTCTTTCTCAGTAAGATACATGATGGTGTGACTGCAAGCCTCACAGGAAGCAAAAAGAAACAAAAAAAAGAGCTGCAGCAAATACAAACAAACATTCCTTACTTGTAGAAAAACCCAGTATTTGTTTACTTTATAATTTAAAATAAGACACATATATTCTTTCATACCAGAAGCATGGTGGAAAAGTTGGACACTTTTAATATTCCACTCTTTTTTTTTTTTTTTTTTTTTTGCATTCATTTAGGCAAAACATTTTCTCCTACAGCCAAACATTTCAGTTTTATCAAAAGGAAGAAAAATTTTGATGTAGTGCATTTGACAGGAAAAAAGTCTTGCTTTATCAGCCAGTCTGATTGGTAGCTTAGGTTATGATTTCATTTGATCAAATCCACACAAGCTTCAATTTTAAAAGTAGTGGTGGTTTTGTCACCCCATTAGTCCTACTAAAGGGTCATTTCTGAATAACTCTGAGGATCTATATGTAATTTCCACTTTGCATCTATTAATAGCCATTTTATATACTTTTGTTCTTATGCTAACATTGTCTTTGGCTTGTGTACTCCTTTTCTTTTGGCGTTTTTTAGAAAACCAGTGTTCCCTGGCAGCCTTTCATCTGCAAGGTTAGACAAGCAAACCTGTTGTTTTCCACCTCTTTGAAAGGCTCTCCACTCCCTCTTCATCCTTACAGTTCTCTGCTTCACTTTTTTGAGGGGGATTCTAGAAATATGTCCATAATTCTAGGTAAGGAACCTCAGTCATACCTTGGTAGTGCTGATACTTATTCAAAGCGTGTAGCTCTGTTCAGCTTCTCATCTTCTTAATTCTTGGGTAAGTTATGCACTAGTCATGTAGGTCTTCTCTGATGAATTAGTATTATCCAGATATATTCCTTCTTCTATTTTTTACCCATGGTAACTCCATAGTGGCTTTTTCCAATCATGTAGCTGATGAGCTCCTGTAGGATAGGGCAAATCAGAGTGGAGAGGACCTCAACTTTAAGTAGCTGTGCTTCTTAGTTCTTTATTGTATGAGCTTCAAACAAATTCTTCTGCTCTGATTCTGTGGTTTTTTGAGCCAGTCTTCATTAGCATGCTCCTGCTTTTTTTGTCATGGTTACTACAGAAAACAGTGTTGTTAATCCAAAAGCCAGTTGCCTATGCCAATATTTTCATTTTAATACCTCTTATCCACCTTATTTTCATATTAATTTTATTGTTCCCTTAATTGGAAATGTGTATTTCCATTGAGAAAAAATTTATTCTTGTGTCCAATCAGAGTCTCCCCAGGAGTAACTTGTACCCATTACCCCTCATCTCTTCCATGTGACTCCTTGTAAAAAGGGAGTTTCCACCTTCTTTGCAGCCACACTTTAAAAACTGAACATGGTGATAAGGTCTCCCCTAAGCCTTCTTTTATCAAGGTTCAACAAACCCATTTCCCTCAGCCTTTCCTCATGCGGCAGGCTTCCCAGTCCTTGGATCATCTCTGTGGCCCCTTCTCTGGACCCTCTCCAGCCTGTCCACATCTTTTTTGTATGGCAGGGACCAAAACTGAACGTGGTATTCCAGGTGTGGCCTGGCAAGTGCTGAGCAGGGTGGGATACTGACTTCTTTATCTCTGCTGGTGATGCCCTTGTTGACACAACCCACCATCCTGTTGCTCTCTTTGCCCCGGCAGCACACTGTTCACTCATATGGAGCTTGTTGTCCCCCAGGACTCCCAGGTCCCTTTCCACAGAGCTGCTCGCCAGTCAGGTAGACCCCAGCCTGCACTGCACTCCTGGATTATGTTTTCCCAGGTGCAAGACCTTACATCTGTCTTTGTTGAACTTCTTAAGGTTCTTGTTAGCTCCCTCCTCCAGCCTGTGCAGGTCTTCCTGCAGGGTGGCTCTCACTTCCCCACTCAGGTATCATTGGCAAACTTCATTTGGGTGCACTTGATCCCACCACCCAATAACTTATGCAGATATTTAACGGTGTTAGGCCCACTACCGATCCCCGGGGACCCCAGTTGTGACAAGCTGCCAGTTTGAAAAGGAGCTGTTCACCACCCCCCTCTGGGCACTGCCGGCCAGCCAGTTCCCCACCCATCGCCAGAGCTCTTGTCCAGGCTGTAGCACATCAGTTTCTCTAGGAGGAGGCTGTGGGAAACCATATTGAAAGCCTTGGAGAAATCCAGGTAGACAATGTCCGCTGCTCGCCCCACATCAACGGAGCAGGTTAATTTGTCCTAGAAGGTAGTTGTGTTTATCAAGCACAATTCGCCTATGGTAAATCCATAGTGGCTTTTCCCAATCATGTGCTTCATTTGACTTGGATAGCTCCCAGGAAGATTCATTCCATAACTTTCCCAGAGACTGAAGTAAGATTGATCAGCCTACAATTTTCTGGACCCTCCTTTCAGCTCTTCTGGTAAATGGGGGTGCCATTAGCCTTATTCCATTCTTCTGAGGTGTTTCCTGATCACCACGGCTTTTCGAAGACTATGGGGAGCAGCCTTGCAATGATGTCACCAGCTCTCTTAACACATTTTGAGGATATTGTCAGGGCCCGTTGATCTGTAGGGGCCAAGCTCCTGTAACAGATCACATACTAACTACTCCTTCACTGACAGGTCTTTGTTTGCATCAACCTGGGTTTTTGTTCCCAAGGCCTGGGGCTCAACAGTAGTGGTAAAGACAGAGGTGAAGAAAGTGTTGAGAACCCTCTGCCTTTTCAGTATTGTTAGTGACTAATTCACCTCTCCTGTCTAACAGAGGACCAGTACGTTCCTTCTGGTTTTGCTTGTTATTTACACACCCAAAGAACCCTTTATTGTAGTTTTTTACATCTCTGGCCAATTTCCATTTAAGCTGAGCTTTTGCTTTTTTCACTGGATTTCAGCATGCCCTGGCAATGCCCTTGTAGTTCTCAATGGGTATTCATCTGCTTTTCCATCTCTGGTACTCTTTTCTTTTGGTATTGAGTAGGCTCAGAAACTTGCAGTTAAGCCAGTGGGATCTCTTGCTCTACCTGCTTCCCTTCCCTTTAAAGGGGAAGAACTGGCTTTGTGCTTCCCAGATGGCATTCTAGAAAAAACCTCACAGCACTTGCTGGCTCCTTTATGCTCCATAGAAGCTTCCCACCAAATCCCTCCCAACTGAGCTCTGAGAAAGCTGGAGTTTGCTTTTCTAAGTTTTATAACCTTTGTCCTAGTACTAACCTTCAGTGTGCTCAGCAGGATCCCAATCTCCACGATATTGTGATCGCTGCAGCCAAGGCTAACGCTAGCTGAGATACTACAAAGCAGATTTTCTTGCTTTGTGAGCAGCAGTTCCAGCAATCCCTCATTCCTGGTTGGCTCATTTAACATTTGTATGTGGAAGCAGTCCTCTACGCATTCCAGAAACTTGATGGATGACATGTGAGCTGCTGTATTGTACTTTCAACAAATGTCTGTGTAGCTGAAGTCACCTATAAGAACCAGGTTCTGTTGACACAACACAAAGCTTGCTTAAGTGACCCAAATACTTCTTTGTTGGCCTTATTGACTTGGTTTGGAGGTTGGTAGGAGATGTCTACTGTATGATTCCCCTTGGAGATCACCCCTGTGATGTTGACCCAGAGGCATTTGATAGGGCTTCCACAATCACCATACTTGACTTCTATGTATTCAGGGTTCTCCTTAACATAGAGTGCAACTCTGTGGCATATGAAGGCATGGACCCCAGGTGAGATCCTTTATTGTATACGTAAGTGCAGGTTATACACAATCACTTATCCACCCAATTCTGCCCTGGAATATGCCTCTGTGCAGCAAAGCACCTTTGGAGCCAGTTCACACCCCACCAAGCTGGTTACTCCCTCCAGGCTCATCTGAGGAGGTCTTTTCTTCCCACATCAGGATTTAAGCTGTGGGAGGCTTTGGGCAGCCCCTCATTGCAGACAGGTGAGCACAGAACAGATTTGCAGGTGAGCTCAGAGAGCCACTTTAGTGCTAGTTTTTTCCTCACCACATTCTAAGGCATAGTCTGCAACCTGGCACCCTGACAATGAACAAAGCTTTTTCTTTATCTCCACATCCAGGGCTTGGGAGTGAGCAGGAAAAGCCTGCACAGATTTCAGAAAGAGCCCTTACAATTCACCCTCTTTAGTTTGTTAAGTAGAATAAGGCGAAGGTTGTGCAAACCTGAACCATCATAGCTTGATGGACAGCCCTCTGTATCATGGCTCATATCAGGTTCATCAAACACAATAAACAGCCCAAAACCCTAGCAATATAACAAACCCACTCATCAATATTTTTCATATCCCATCCTAACTTATTCAATGTGGTTAAAGATTGTGCAGGGGCAACATGAGGTGTAAGGAAAGAAACAGCAGGAATATCCACATTATTCTGGCTAAGTGCAAGGAAAGAAGCAACAGAAAGATCCACATTATTCTGGCTTGTCTGGCTCATCATTGGTAGGAGGTCTGTGATCAGCTGGTTGAACCAGCCGAGCAGGAATCCACTGAGGCCCTCGGTCTATATTTTTCATGTTCATTAAATTATACATTGTCTGCGCAGTAACTTGGTCCTAGTACTCTGTTATCAACCTGTATACTGCCTAGAGGTAAGCATCATACAACACAGCACTTCACAGTCATATAGGGTCATTACATATCCTTCTGCAATGGCAGCGTACAAGTTCACAGTAAATGCCCATCCGATTCCAAAAATCTTTAACTGAGCATCTGAGTTCTTTTACAGCAACATACAGGAGTTGTTCTCACACAGCTGGTTACCTGGTATCAGACAGGGAATGCACTGAATAATTCCATGGCTCCCTTTTGCACAGCCTCCTTTCTGCACCGTAATAGACTCTTTCTCAAGTGCTACAGCTCAAGTCTCTTTTCAGGGCTTTGTCAAAAAAAAAATATGCATAGTGCCATTTAAATCTACAATCTAGTCACAGTTGCAAAACAGCACAGAAAAAAATCAGGTTTTTCTCTTGCTCCTTGCTGCAAATACGTAAATGAAATCTATGCAGCCTCTACTGCACATGATATCCTACTGTTGCAAGAAGATAAACATGATTACTAAGGAAATGATTGTTTCCAAAGACTATAATCCCAGACAACTCACCAGAATGTGACAACTCCTTTGGTTTTGCCCAAAAATGCAGAATCTGTGGGTAGAAGCAATTGCAGCTGTTTCAATCCAAAACATTATTATGATTTTTCTGTCCTTATTTTTCTATTCCCACATTAATGGCTGTCCCATGGTTCCAGCCACTCATCTATCATCCTGTGGTGGTGATGAGAGCACTCACATATCCACCTTCATGTATCCATCATCTCTGGTTCAGCTGGGCTATGCTGCCAGCTTGGGTTTTTGTTTTTTTTTCTCCTTTCCTCAAGCCTCTGTTCAGGTGCCATTTGTGGCATATGAAAGCACAGACCCCAAGTGAGATCCTTTATTGCACGCATAAGTGCTAGTTATACACAACCACTTATCCACCCAATTCTGCCCTGGAATATGCCTCGGTGCAGCAAAGCACCTTTGAGCCAGTTCACTCCCCACCAAGCTGTTTGCTCCCTCCAGGCTCACCTGAGGAGACCTCCTCTTCCCCAGTACTTCAGTGTGGGAGGCTTTGGGCAGCCCCTCATTGCAGACAGGTGAGCACAGAACAGATTTGCAGATGAGCTCAGAGAGCCACTTTAGTGCTGGTTGTTTCCTCACCACGTTTTGGGGCATAATTGTTCTGCAACCTGGCACCCAGACAATGAACAAAGCTTTTTCTTTATCTCCACATCCAGGGCTCAGGAGCAAGCAGGAGAAGCCTGCACAGATTTCAGAAAGAGTACTTACACAACTCCTTCTCCTTTTCTTCTTTGCCTGTCTTTATGAAACAGCTTATAGCCACCCATTGTGATCCTCCAGACATGTGAGTTGTCCCACCATGTTGCAGTTACTCTCATAAGCATCCAGAAAACATAACTTTCTGGAGTGAAGCGGAGCTCCCATTTCTCCTGTTTGTTCCCCAGGCTGCGTGCATTGGTATTCCTACACAACCATAGGTGCTTAGTCTTCTGGTTCTTATCTTGGGAGGCAACTAGGGAACATTGGTCTTTTTTTGTTGTTTGTTTGTTTGGGTTTTTTTGTCTATGCAAGTAAGAAAGAGACTTTTACTTTTCCTCTACTCCTTCTGGTATCAAAGGTAGCTCTGTCTGGCCTGCTATGAGTATTTCTATATGGTGCTGCTCAAAGAGAGCAATCTCAGCTACTGCATGTCTTTGTTACAGCTTTAAAGCAAAGTCTCATGTTGGAGCTATTTCATTTTGTATATTAAGATAGTAAGAAAGACTGACTGAAAACTAAGTAATTAAGAAGCTTTACTGTTTACTTTGAAGTTTAAACAAACTTCAAACGATCTGTAGGAGGAGGATGTTTGAAGCTGAATCTATTTGATGGCCTTAACTGCTGAGCTGTTTGGATGCTTTGAGCTTCAGTACTGCTGTATCTTTGGTATTTTGCTCTGAATTTGAGTCTGTAAACCTGTCACATTTCTACAAAAAGGATGTGGTTTTCCCAAGTTGGAATTTTCCAGAGGAAATGCTAACGACCTAACCTGTGCAGGTCCCTCTGAAAGGTAATAAGAGTGTAGTTTCTTTAAATGAAGACAAACACTTTGAAAACCTAGTTCTATATGATTAAATAGCCAGAAACTATTAGCAAGTGGCTTGCATCCCGTTGAAATGCATACATTATAGCCTAGGAACCTGTGATTTAGATTATTGCTTCGTGTAAGATTTTATCAAGCCAGAATTGAGCTGACTTCACAATCATTTAATTTGCTGGCTTCATTTGATATAGTGGGAATATACGTACATGTAGGTATGTTCAAGATCATATCTTGATTGAATCCTTTAACTGAGAATATGAACGTTTTTCTCAGATCTTCAGCTAATCCTAAAATAAGAGGTTAAAAAAATGGTATAAACTGGAGTATTATCAGATTAACAATCCACAGGAAAAGTTTACTTTTCATGCCAACTATATGAGTTTCTTGTGGGTGTTGAACTGCAATCAGAAGCTGTTAACAAAAATCACTGTCAAACATGTTACCATCTAACAACCAGATATTGTCTGGAAACAGTACAAGAAACTGTTAACTAAAATTTACTTACTGTCCTGATGGTAATCTTTAAAACTGGATCTTATTCTAAATTTTAAGCATTTTTTTTTTAAGGGTAAAATGCAAAAAGATTTTCTGGACTTTTTTTAGTAGAATCTTGCTGTGTGAGCTTGAGCTAAAAAATATCCTCCCTGGTTGGTCTAGTGCCTGTTGGTGTCAGTAGAGGAACAACAATTCACTATACTAGATTTTTAATATGGCTTCAACTTGTATCTCTCTGTGTGTACAATGGATTTTAAATTTACCACCTTACTATGGTCATTGAAACTGGATTGCTGTTGCCTCTTAGATACTGAGGCCCGTACTTGGACATAAAGATGCAGAGTTACAGAGTATTACTGTGGAAACTGAATTTCTTGATGAAATCTTAGTGGTACATGGAGCTCAGCAATTTGCACCTCTGAGAATCATGATCTGCTTAGGGGAGATTGGAGTAAATACATACGGAGTGATGTGCCTATATATACATATACATAAATGTAATAAAAGACCAGATGTCACAGATGGCTTCCACATGTGTAGATTTATTTGGTGAGTTTATATATATATATGTATATATGGTGTGTGTGTATTTATATGTATATATTTTATACATATATATGTGTATATGTATGGTTCTAAGTACTTCATTTGTTTAACTGAAAGCTATCATAGTTTTCCAATTATAAATGACAAAGTAAAGGAATAAAATCTAGTCTTCTTGTAAGAACTGAACTATCACAGTCCTGCTACTGCTTCAGAGCCAAGGCATCATTGTGAGCTTCAGGTGTAGCCAGTATAGTCCAAGGCTGGTTGGTCTTTTGGAGGAGGAGCTGAGAATTGTTAGCTATGCATATTTCAGAACTGGAGTATCTAATTTCTCAGAAAATTCAAGGTGCATTAAAATGAAATTTCTTATCAGTGCATCTGAATGTCCTGGCAGTGCATGCTATCGGGATCTGTCATTATAGTTCACACAGACTGAATCAAACCCCTGTGAAAAGAGACTAATATTTTCTTGTAGGGGGAAAACACACATGATAACTCAAAATACATCTTATTAATCCATATTCAGCAGAGACAGTAAACCATTTTAAGAGCTATTGCCTTCTGAGACGCTGTTGAAATGTTTACAACTTGAATTAATGTAAAAAATATTTCTGGGTTGATAAGCAAAATCTTCTCATAGAGGGACATCATCTGTGTATCCTGGAGAATCCAAGTCTGGGTTTAACAATGGGGAAATCATTACTAATTTGATTCCTGAGTTTTCCTTTACAAGCATCTTATCCCTCTCATTATTTACTATATTTGCATAAAGAGCATTTTGGTAACAAAGAAACATTTTGGTGATGTTCCAGTATATTGTATGTTTCTGTGTTATTCTTTCCTTTCTTGGCAAAAGATGCAAATGTTAGAAGGTGTTTTTCCAGAAGTGGTGTTTGGCCACTCAGCTAGCTCTCCAGAAGGTATATTGGCAGGCTGGAGGCTCCTTGGTTGTCTGCCATAGGCTTAAAGAACTATTTAAGTGCTCTGTATTGATATTCTGACACTTCTTGACAACTTTCCTCTAGTCACTGGTGAAAGTACATAGTATTCTTCAACTTAAGGAAAAGGTGGGTGAGAATTCAGCAGGAGGTTCAGCCATGTGACTGTTATGGCACCGTATGTTCATACTGCCTGCAAAAAGTATCTTTCTCATGTTGGAACCTCATAAAATCCAGAGTGTTCCATTTGTTGTTTTCAGCTTTTCGTTTTCTAAAGCATGAAAAAAAATCATGATATCTTCGTGACACATTGAAATCACATATTAAATATCATGCAAAAAAGGTGATAACGACTAGAAACTGTGTTTCACAGAAGTGACTTTATTGAACTGTTGAAAAATATAATGCTGCCTAAGAGATGAAGGGGAAAAAAAAACTCTCTTCTGGCAAGGGCATGATTCTTCAAGGTATGTGAAGCTCTTATTGATGTGGGAGTGAATGTTACCTTTATGTAGACAAGAGAAAGCCTGAAGAAAAAAACTGGCTTAAGCAGCACAGTAGCAAATGAAGGAGAAAGAAAAGGTCATTCACTTTATTCACCCATTCTAACATAATATGTTTTGAATGCGTTGTGCTTCTCTTTGTCCTCCTCAAAAAAAAAAAAAAAAAAAAAAAATGAGAAAGTACACTGTGGATATAACACCCTCTTGATATGACTTGACGGACCTCCCAGAAGTGAAAGCTCAAGACTAATGCGCCAGTGCTGAGACCCAGAAATCTCTGGCAGTCAGGACCAAAGTTCTGGATGAGAACTCAAGATATTATAACAGCTGTCCCACCCTGATATTATCTAGCTCCTGCTCTGGAAATTGGCAAGAAAATGCTAGTACTTAGCAGTGTTCGTGTTATAAAAGTTTAAAGAGGTTTTTTTTTTATATATACACAATGAGTCCCTTTACAATGCTGCTTAGGAAAAAAAGAAAAAACAAACCTGGAACTGAGGAAAAAGAATCTGGCTTTGCGTGTTGTAGTCACAGAAATCTTGTACTGAACAGCCAAAGCCATGTGCGAGTGCTAGACTAGTTTACTTTCATGAGGAAGAGGCTGAACTGACATTCATAAAATCCCCCATACTTTCTTTTTTGCCCCTGCACCAGAGTGTCTGTTACACCCCGGAATCCAGCAGCTTTCTCAAAGGCAGTTCACTCTTAGGCAAGCTAACAGAAACACAGAGGTCAGCATTCATTGACAGCAGTCACTGTGAGCAGATTGCTGCTAGTTTATGAATCAGACCTTCTGTGCACAGTAGTGTTTGCTGGAAGCGCCTGCTATATACCAACAGGCATATATACCTCTGAGCTCATATGTAGGCAGCTGCTGGTGGTGCCTGCAAAGTACCAACTGGCAAAAGTAAACAGCTATTAAAAGTTACTATCAGTGATCTGTAACAGGTAGATGTAGTAGATAATTATTAGGAAAATTCACTTTTTTGGTGGATAAACTTGGGCAGGGTCTGCCATGAGAAGGTGAATTTTAGAACGCTTGACATAGAAGTTAGATGAATATATTTCCTCACAAGTACATCACTGCTTTAAGGAAGCCTTTGCATTGTGTACATACTGGCAAAAGCTTGATAGTAACTCGCTAGTGAATCATCATAGTAAGTTTTACCGGTTGAGAAGTTGATAGCATAGCCCTGACCATTGTTCTGTTATTAAAAACTGGATGAAGAGTGAGTAAGCAAATATTTAATGTATACTTGGTAATCAGCTGACAAGTTACTTGGAGCTGTGCTTGGTAAGGGAGTGCAATAATGTCTGTAAATGTTCTGGTGACTCCTGGGAGGGAGGCTCCAGCTCCTATCTGTCATGAGCTGGAGCCCCTACCGAGCCTGCACATGGTGAGAATCGTGAGAGATCAGTTCCCAGCAGATTGAGGGGTGTTGCTGTCGAATGTAATGCAGCTGAACTAAGTTCACGGCTATGGTGGAAAAAGGGAGAAAGCAGTAAACTGGTAAATAGGTGTCAGAACAAAGCATTTCAGGATGTTAAAAGCTTATGAAAACAAAGAACGACTCTGAGACAAGGCTACGCATGGAGAATTTTGATGCATACTTGGCTTATGACAGGTTTGTCTTCAACAAGTGTTCTCTTTGTGGAAGAGTTAGTTTTCACTGGAGTTGTTAGAAAACTACTTGACCTTACAGACTAATAAATGGTCTGTAATAAATATACATATTTAGACCTTACAGCTAATAAATGGTGGCTGTCTTTCTGCCTGCCTGTGGACTTTGTATAGAGTATTTTATGTATACATGCAGCTGGAACAGTATAGGCTGTCTATCTGTGGGAGTGCTGTGCAGCCATCTAGCCAGGAAAAAATATCTTGTGTATGTCCTGCTGACCAGAATCAACTGGAGAAGGAAATAACCAAAGCCTTCTCCTCTCCTCTCCTCTCCTAGTTACATGTGGCATAGGAATATGATTAGAGAAGAAACATTGTGATAAAAAAGAACTGATACCTAGATCATCTCTTTCAGAGATTAACTCAGCTTTTAAGCAGAGTAGAAGGCAGTAGGGACAATGTTAAAATGAGAGGCAAACTCCACTTAAATTATAAATTTTATACAGTTAATACTGTTACAGTGTGATGTCTAAGAAAATGGAGATACAGTTTACATTTGGGGTTGGGTTTTTTTTTTTCTTTTTACAATTTAAAAACCAGATGGTATCTGTATGGTGATCTCCTGCAAAGCGTAATCCATAGAATTTTCATTGTTTTTATCAGCCTTCTCTCTCTTCGCTTCTGTTCTCCTCCCCCAGGTCACACCCATGGCCTATCTACTTTGGCACACATATAACTTGCCCATTCATGGGATCCCTACAATGTATTTTTTCATTAATGTGATAGGTACTTCTACTTGTTCTGGTTTTTTCCTATATCTGCAAATGAGGTTTTTTTAATCTCACTTTCTTTAAGCTGTGTATTGTCTGTGTCTTTACCCATGTTTTCCTTCCCTTTCAGTCTGCTGCTGTGCTTGCAATGCTCCTGTGAATAGGAGGTACAACAGCCAAGTATCTCCTTGGGCCTTGAGGTATGAATGAGTTACTTGAAGATGCGCAGGCTGTGGCATGGCTGTTGAGATCTGCATGCATATACCATTACTGCTACTGATCGTTCTCCCTGTGACTCATCGGGTTGCTGAGTTGCGTGAGAGGGAGAGGACTACTTGGAAGAGGTGGCAGGTGCTGAACTTATCTGCTAGCAAGAAGGATTCACACGTCCAGTGTTGTAGGGGATCTTTAACTGTGTGGTGGGAAGGATCTCTGAGGTATTGACAGGGGAAATCACCTTTCTGGGAGCACTGCTCCTTTCCACTTTGCAGCTGTTACCAGAGCTGGAAAAATCTCGTAGTAAAAATAGTTACTCTCAGGAATAAAATTCTTGCCTGTCTTCCTAGATTGTGCATACAGAAGCAGCTCAAAACCTTTACTGTGTATCCCTTCCTTTACTGCTTAAAAATTGAGGCTGTTTCTTTTATTAAACAAGTTAGAGTTGGCTAAAGATGTAACTAGGTGCCATTTAATGGATTGTGATGTATAAAACGTCTCTTTATCCCTTCACATCTAAAGACTTTGACTTGCCTATCTAGTGTAACAAAACAGATTGTGCAAAGGGCTGTAGTTGCCCTCTATAAATATGATGGGGTAAACAATAGGGAGGGGAAAAAATATTTACATCAAAGGGCAACGTTACCATACAAGCAGTTGGGTATAATCTGACCACAGGTAACTGCAATGGAAAGTAAATGGAGAATGACAACAGCTTTTCATCTGTGAGGCAGAAGACCCTAAGGCAGCCACCAGCTCCACATATACAACTGTTCTTGTGATAACACTGCTTATGGATCCACAAATGCCTGCAACAAACCCAGGACTGTATGTCATGTTCCTACTAATTCCTTGTAGCTCTTTGAATAAGTCCTGTGGTTACATATACAAATACTTCTACTGCTTTTCTCCAGAACTTGCACATTTTTTCTGTATGTGTAGAATTTCTTCTACTAATATTTGTTAACCCAGCTGTACCAAAGTGAACACCCAACAGAGGTAGGCAAATATTTTTGAGTGAAACATTTTTTTGTTTGTTTGTTCAAATAAGATCTGTTGTCAAAATGGAAACTGAATGGGAAGGTCTTCACCAGTTGAATGAAGAGCGGTGGTGTTCCTCTGCGTGTGTGTGAGTGCCAGCAACTCCCAGCTGTGTGGGAACCGAGTTCTCATTAAGTTGTTGAAATGGCTGGTGATATTCAGCTGGTGCAAGGTCTTCTCTGCTTCTCCATGCCAGTTCCTGTAGCACTGATGAGGCTGCAGTAGACAAAGGTTGGTGCTTTCAACTTGTGAACATGTCAACCTGAAAATGAAACGATTTGGTTTTGAAATATTACATCTCTGTGAAATTAAAAACATTTTCCACACAATTCTATTCTTAAGTTCTGCTGCTTTTAAAAAAAATCTTTAGGAGTGTAATCCTAAAATGCTGTTATTTCTGGTTATGCAGATGCCTTGCATATAATATGGATTATCTAAGAGACAGTGGGGTGGTGGTTCCTTTTCTTATCCTCAAATTAAAAAGTCACTGTGTCAAGCTCCTCAAAAGGAGAGGTTATTACCATGGGAATGATAGATAACCTGAGTGGAGATTCCAGGTTAGAGAATTCTATAGGTCAAGCTTAGTAGTTTTCTAATTCTGAAATGCCTCGGAAGGAGAAACTTTCATTCTGTCTGGAGAGTGCTCTGTTAAACATCGATGGAGGTGATATGAACATCTATTTCTTGCAAGATTACGCAATGTATGCATTAGCGGTATTTACGAACCATTGACTTAAGGAAGTCAAGCAGGAAAATCTTAACATCAGTTCCAAACTCTTCAAAATTGAGAAGAACATTTTCTCAGCAATTCCTTATATTTACTCTATCTGGTGTACCCATAAGCCAAGTAAAGAAACACTGTGTTTGGAAGAAGTAAAATTTTAATTTCCAGTAAAAAAATTGGATTCTGCAGAACTTTATACATACATAACAAAATGTTCCTCCATCTAAATGCTTAAAACAAATGTTTAAACAATTTTTCATCTGGTAAAGTGCCCTGAGAGCCCTAGGCACTAGGTGTTGGCAAGTGGAAATTCATTTTTATAGCAAATATACTAATGGGAATTATTTTATAGTTATAGGAGGTGTACCAGCATATCAGTGATGGTAGCAATCTCGTTTGCCATTGTGGATCATCAAAAGACAGACATGTGCTTGTGCACTTTGGCATATTGATTTCAGACAACCTTTTCTGCTAATTTGCCTTGTACATATAATAGCAAGGGGATATTTCCTTCACTTTCCCCCTGCCCCAGTTCTTCAGGGTCTTTCTGGAGTCACTTGCCTTAAGACTGTGGCAGAAATTCCAAGTTAAATGAAGGATTTCTCTACTTTCACATCTGCATTACAAGTAGGGTTGGTGGATCTGTCTTCTCTGTCAGCCTTAACTTCGGTTTTGCAATTCTTGTGTGTGTGGAGTGCACCAGCCCGGCCTCCAGGATGTCTTTCACATCCATTTAGATTCAGAGAGCCATGTAAACCATGACCCACCTGAGGCTCAATTCACTTACCCACATACAATGCCTGTATGGGTGTGGTATATGGCTGGCGTGCCGATACCTGAATCTTGGCCAGTGTGCAGCTTGTGCGAGAAGCTGGAATAAGGTCTTCTGTCACTGAGATATTTCAGATATGTGAGCCCACAGAAGTTACTTCTGTTGTGGTTTAACCCTGGCTGGCGTCTAAGCACCATGCAGCTGCTCACTCACTCTCCCCACAGTGGGGTAGCCGAGATGATCAGAAGAGTAAAAGTGAGAAAACTCATGAGTTGGAATAAAGACAGTTTAATAGGTAAAGCAAAAGCCACACACTCAAGCAAAGCAAAACAGGGAATTCATTCACTGCTTCCCACTGGCAGGCAGGTGTTCAGCCATCCCCAGGAAAGCCGGGCTCCAGCACACGTAGCGGTTACTGGGGAAGACAAATGACATCACTTCGAATGTTTCCCCCTTCCTTCTTTTTCCCCCAGCTTATATACTCAGCGTGACATCATTTGATATGGCATACCCCTTCGGCTCATTCAGGTCAGCTGTCCTGGCTGTGTCCTCTCCCCATTCCCGTGCCCCTCCAGCCCTCTCGCTGGCAGGGCCTGAGAAACTGAAAAGTCCTTGACTTAGTATAAACATCACCCAGCAACACCCAAAACCATCCGTGTGCTGCCAGCATTGCTCTCTCACCAAATCCAAACCACAGCACTGCACCAGCTACTAAGAGGAAAATTAACTCTGTCCCAGCTGAAACCAGGACAGCTCCCTTTCCTTATTTTCATTATTGCTTACCAGTCAGACCACTGAGTTGGTGAACCACATGTGTACAGGCAAGTAGATGAGTAAACTCCTAGGGACTATTAGACCTGGAAGTACTTGTAGGCTTCAAACTAGACGTAAGTGCTTTACTTATTTGTGGCTTTCTAAGTAGCAGAATAAATATTGCCAAGAGCTGTACATAGGAAGCAGTGTTTAATAACAGCTTTGTCAAACTTACAAACTTCTGTGCTGGGGTAAAATTAATGTAGTCTTCACTAACAAATTATATCCTACCCATATATAGGCCTTTCTTTATGTAAAAATGTTTAATTACAGATATAGCTGAGATATCATATTTTGCATGAAAAGATATTTGTTTTCAAAATATCAATTTAGACAGTGCAGCTCAGTCCAAGGTCCTTTTCTAAAGGGAAAGAAAGAAAAACCAACAAACCTAACATCCTGAACTTCTGGTCAATATGGAGGTTACTTAGATTAGTAACAGAAAAATAAATAATTCTGAAAATGAAACATTTTCAAATGCTTCCAACTTTTACAGAGGTAATAATTGTGACCTAGGACATGAGGAGCTGATCTCATACTCATTTGTTAACTGTTAATGTAAACTTTTACTGGTTTGTTTGGTTTTTGTTTTTTTTATTATTATTATTATTGGTTTTGTTTGGGTTTTTTTCCCCAAATTTTGCTTTGAAACAACAACTGGGACAAAATTAGTCAAACTTTTATGAGGAAAAAGCAGTCACTGTCATATTCCTAGTGAACCAAGCCACATGATGCTTAATAACAGGATTTCAATGGTAAAGAACTACAAATTCATCAGACCTCAGTGGGGTTCCAGACAAGGTTTCTGAAACAAGTATTGAATTGGGGAATACAAAAGAAACAAACAATTTTGGGAATGCCTCCACCTTTAACCATCTTTTACTTCTTACCATACTTACGTGCTAACTTTTAAAGAAAAATAACATCTTGTATGATAGAACTAAAGAATCAAAAAAATAATTAAAAAAAAGAACTTAGAAACAGAAAATTGGAAATACATTTTCTGCCTGGAAGCACTGGTTTTGGGATTTTGTGAAGAATTTTGTTCATAAACTGCTGACATTGTGTTTGACAAGTTACTCAAAACTAAAGGACTGAATTTGCTTTACCACATTTCTAAAACAAAGGAAAACATTCGAATGCAGCCATTAGTACTACATTTTAATGCCATCTTTTTTTACTTTCTCATTCTGCCTTAGCCTTAATGTTGCAGACCAATAGTCACAGCAAAAGAAAAAAAATGGGATGGTTAAGTAAGTGTGATTAGTGATTTAGTTGTCTGAAGGAGCTGCAAATTTGTTTGATGACATTCCTACATAAAGCTAGGAACAACTTTCTAAAGAGCCATTTTCCATGCAAGACAGAGGTGAGATCTTTCCCCTTCTCCCAACAGTGCTCACAATCTGATTGTGGGAGAAATTTCTTCATAATCTAACACATGATATTCTGTTCTACAGTATGTTCAGAAAACATTTAATTCAAGAGACTTTGGTACCATGAAGAGCACTTGTACACAGTGCCTAAAAATGTTATTTGACAAGATGGACCTCATGTCTGTCTCCTCTTTACTGTGCTCGAGGTAGTGAACGAATAGCTCAGCTTCAACTCTATTAAAAGTTCACCTTTTTGTGAATATTCAGTGAACTATGTGCTTTGCTGTGAAATTTACTTCTCAAACTCTTTATGATAATCGAAGTTCAGTCCTGCACAGAAGTCAAAGACAGTATTTTGTGTTTGTGCTTTATCTAGGTGTTCATTTCATTCAGGAGAGAAACCACATGCAGCTCATTAATTTAAAGTGCAAACATTTCTGAGCGGTTCAGCAATGTTCATTCAGATCTAAAAAGTATATATTCAGTGCTGGTATGAATGACCAAGTTCTCTCGGCAGTTCTCTCTGCAGTATCTTTCTCATTTGAAGCCTTCTTTAACACAAGATGATCCAATCAATGCACGCAAAATCATGTGAGCTGAAACACAGTAGCAATTTATCATTCCATGTTGTTTAGGAGGTCTGAGTGTATCCTTTCATATTAAAAAATAAACCAGAGTCTGGAGAGGAAAAGCATAGGCTAAAAGCTATTCAGAAGCAGCAGAGCTCCAAGTGTTTCCAGAGTTACAGCTAGAGGAATACTGCAGGCATAGTTCCCGTGTTTCTAATTAGAACAAGTGTCTGTTCATTAAGGAAAGGGTAAGTTCAGGTCTGTAAGGATACTTGCCTTTCTGGATGAAGCTGTTGTGCTGGTTTTCTAACTTTTTTCTTCAAATTAGGGGAGGGCACAAATCAATAACCATGTATTTCCTAATTCTTTAGAATAAGAATTGATCTTTTCATGCTGAGAGCAAATGTACAAATCTCAGTCCTCAATTAGTGAATCAGATGCTTTAACTAAAACAAAGCAGGGGTTGGCTTTAATTTTGGAGACAGACTTCTTCCAGACTGACTGAAGACAAGGCTGGAACTTCCTCTCATCATGATACCGAGCACTCAGGAGAACAGCAGCACTGAAAATTCTCTGGACTCACTCACCACGCCGTTCTGAGAGCGCGTATGATTGCTCAGGGAGCTGACATGAAGTGGTTTAAGGGGTGGAAGGGAACTGAGCCAGATCCAAAATAGCCAGTGGCCTCTACAGCTGCCTTCAGAGCCCTGGGTGAGGTACCTGAATTTCCTGAACTAGTAAATATCTGTTGAGAGTGAGCTGAGAAGGATAGGTTTAGGAAGGCATCAGCCTTGGATTCTGCCCTGGAGGCATCTCACTCAGTGCTGAGGAGAGGAACAAAGCATCCATCCTGTTAGCCACATCTGAAGTTAGGCATGTGAAGATTTTCTCTTCGTGCATACCAATATGATTGTGATTTCCCTTTCCTGTAAAGTGGGCTAGTTTTGAAATCATTCATCCAAAATATCGGTGAGATAATATGGTTCCTGCTTGAGACTGAAGGGTTCAATTGGGTTGCAAGGAGCAGAAGGGAGAGCGTTACCGTCCAGCCCAGGCTATGGGCTGCCCAGAGTTGTGTGTGGGAAAGTGGAAAGCATACTCTTGCTCCCAGAGAAGTTTACACATGTTTGAATGTTCATTGTGTACAGAAACAGGTTTTGAAAAAAGACCTGATGGCAGTAGTTGCTGAGTTTCTCTGCTTTGCTGGTGCGAGAGGGCTCCTGACATGTCCTCTGCCGCTACTGCCCTGCTCCCTGGAGCCTGCTGAGTCCTTCTGGGCTGAGCACGCTACCTTCTTATCCCCACACACAACCAGAATCTGACCTGAGAGCACATGTCGTCAAGGCGGGGAGTTTCTGTCCCCATCCTGGGGCAGAGTGGGGAGCTGTGGGGGCATGTGCTCTCACAGGGGCACCAGAGGTGCTTGGAGGCAGCTGGGCCAGGCACTGATGCTGCTGCAGGGCCAACAAGGCAGTTTTGTGTCAAAACCTTCTTCTTGGTATGCCCACACAAGGACGGTGAAGGTAGGGCTTGAACTTGAGCAGCAGACCAGCTTCACATCTGCTTTTAAGAAGCAGTATCACCACTGTCCGAATGCCTGGGTCACTTCAAGGGAGAAGGTGCGGCAGCACCGGGGCTGGGCTGCTCCTGCGGCAGGCAGGGGCTGGCTAAGGGGGATTTCAGGATTGTGGGCTTCAGCTGAAACATTCAATTAGTTTTGTGGGTTTGGCCAGTTCCAGCCCTGGGCCTGGGCCTCAATGAGCTGAAGTACTATACATATAAAAGACAAAAGCCTCCACCCAAAGTTTATAACTGTCCTGCTATAAAATTCCTCCTATGGTTCCATTCTGAAGGACTATTAAATTGTTATGTTTCCTCTGGTTCACAACCTGGTATGTCTTTTCATTCCTGAAAAATCAAACAAAGCTTTTAAAAAAGATAAAGAAAAGGTGGAGGAAAAAAGCCAACAAGGCAGATAAACCCATTACAATCAAACAAATAAAATGCATATGTGTATTCAATCAGGAGATATTTAAAAAGGCAGTTAGAAGGCCCAAAGACTTATTTTCTGCTTCAGGAAAAATTTTTGTTAAATACGATAGCACAAAAAACTGGCCGAGAAATCACATAGATAAATACTTAATTATTACTTATAATTTAATTATGAGACAATCTACATGAAATCAATCTACAAAACAGTTGGGTTTAGTAGTTGGATGGGGTTGCTATTTTCTCTCTCTCCCTCCAACTCCCCCCCCCCCCTTCCCCCCCCCCCCCCCCCCCCTTTTTTTTTTTTGGCAAAACAGGAGACATATAATAATGAAACACATAATTTCTATGATGGAAACTGCAGAGTGTTTTACTTGTATCTGATTTCTTGCTCAGCTGTTTCATTCCCTCATCCATCTTCCAGATCTCCTCCAGACTGGATATGGATTCCTCACTGAACTTATCTTTTCTAAATTCTGTGAGTTAAATTGCTCAACTTTTCCATAATCTTCATGATTTTGTAGGTCATTACCACGTTCTTCCTCAGAGATCTCTTTTTCAGGTACTAATCTACTTAATGGTCTTTTGTACTGGAGTCTTTCCACATCATCCTTCTTGCCTTCCTCCCTGAGCTTTTCCTATTTGTGTGACATCCCAAAAGGCATGATGTCATGGCATGATCTAGTGTTTTATGTTTTCTGTATTATGTTTACCATTTTCTGATGTATTTTCTTCTTTTATTTTAGTAATTCCAAATTATATTTGACTTTTGACTGTGGCTGAGTGTGAATATATTTTGAATATATTCACAAATATATTCAAAATAACTCTGAGGTCTTTGAGAAGTAAGAAATTCACACACCTTCCTGTATCTGTGCTTAGAATCCCCCCCTCCCCCCCCCCTCCTCCCCTCCCCCTCCCCTCCCCTCCCCCTCCCCGCATACATTGTGTTTCACTTACTGGATAGTGGCTTTCATCTTCAGGCAATTTAATGATCAACCTTATCTGCATTCTTATTAATTTTTGATTGTCTTTCCCTGGTGTTATATTTACAGTTTTAATATTTTCCCATCTGGTTGAATGTTGATTTAATGATTTAAACTGTTCTCTTACTTTAAGTATTTTTATTTTTTTCTGCTAGTTTTCTATAAATAGTTTTTTCTTTTGCTAAGATCTAACTTAGTGTTTCAAATGTCTCCATCATACCTGCAATTTTTTTTAAGCATTTATTTTATATTTTTTAATGAGTCCTCCTGTTTAATTGTTCTCCTTAAGAAAGTTAAAGTAGAAGGAAGGAGGTGTGGGGGAAGAAGAGAGGGATTTTTCCATTCTACAAGGATGCTGAATATACATTGTGCTTGTTACATTTTTCTGTAGCTGCATTTTTATTTTTGCCCTGTTAATTACCCAGGAAACTTCACAGTTATTTTTTATGGATTTTCTGATTTTGGCAGTCACATAGTCGTAACTTGTTTTGCTTGAAATTTCATATTTTTTCTATTTCCTCCCCAAAACATGCTTTAAGTCCTCGAAACTTGTTGAAAGCATGAAAATAGTAAACAAGATTTTCTCCTCGGAGTACTTTGAGACTTCTGGGTTACACAGTCCACATGTACAATAAAGTATTAATGTTAGCATCCAAGTCAAATGCATTGCGTCTCAGAGAACATCTTTAAACAATAAACCTTTCATATTTCTTCTGTATTTTAATGTGCAGCATGTAATACCTTAAATAATATATTTAAGGCATGTCAGTTTTATCTCTAAATATAAGCAGTTTTCTCTGGGCTTTGAAGATATGCCTAATAATATTCTGATGCAGGGGAAAAAGGGAAATACAGTAAGATACAAGAAATATAAAGTATTCTTCAATGACTTCAAAGTTGAAGAAATTCCACTGAAAGCAGCAGAAGATGTATTTCTATGCTCTAAAAAGGGTCATAAGTGTGAGATATGAGTGTGCATGTGTAAAATCAGAAAGGTGACAATTCAAATAGATTTAAAATTATTCAGAGACAAAAAAGAAAACTTAGATTAATAGAAAGTTCGAGTAAAACTAGATGTTTTATTATGATTCTTATTACCATGAACGTTAATAAGAATATGGGACATGAAAGGAGAAAGGTTGGCTAGTGAATATTTAGATAAATTATTATAGCATGATATGACACTATAGAGTTTACTTAGGGAACAAGGTGAAGCCATTTCTGAATCATTGCCCTGTTCTTGGGGAACTCATGGAGGGCTAGGGAACCCTTGAGAAATGGCAAAAGGTAAAGAAATTACATTTAACATGGAAGGAAAAGTAGTTTTGTGGGGGACCTATTTTCTGAGAAAATAGTAAATTGATTAAAATGCAAATCATTGCTTGTCAAGAAAACGTCTTCTCAAACAATTTCAATATCCTTCCTTGATAGAGCAAGTACTCCAGGAAGCAGGAAACAGCATTTATGATGCAACTTGTCTTATGTAGGATTTTGGTCTGCCCCACAGCGGACTTGTCACGAACAAGTATGCATTAGGAAGTATGGCTGGCTCTGGGGTGGATACAAAACTGTACGAAGACCTGTAGTCAAAATGTTTCTGGTAGCTGGATTTTAAGGTGGCATGTCGGTGAGGTGAAACTAACCTCCCCTGGGGACAATGCCCTTCTAAATTTTCATGTGTGACCTGTACTTGGCACTGAAGGAAAACAAGATGTTTGCAGAAGGCAACCAACTGGCACAGATTAAGGAAAACATGACTGCAATTCACGTTAGCATTGCTAAATTGCAAGAATAGTCTGAAAACAGTAGCACGAGTGATGACTTGGTAACTTCATGGTTGCCCTAACAAGAATTGCTTTCTAGCTTCTTATCCTTGACTCGGTTCTGCCGAGGTTCTGTCTGTTTTAGGAATCTGATATAAGAGATCAATCATTCTTTTTTGTATCCAAGAATTGCTCATTACACTTCAATCAATTCTCCTCTGTGTGAAATACATCTGACCATATCTAGAAATAAACATTGCAGATATTTTTATCTGAACTTGTAATCCATGGTCAGGAGAGAAAAATAGGCTGTGATTTTTTTCTCTTTTTAAAGTAAATGTCCAAATTAGGCTTGATTAAATCCTTTCTAAAAGTTTATTTTCATTTACTGAATACTAAGGGTTACTATGTTGGGAACAGCATCTACATTGGAGGTATATTAAAAACAGGAGAGATGAATCCTTCTCTCTGGCTGAATCTGTACTAGAAAGAGAAGCTCTGCCAGTGAATAATTTTGTGTCAGGGAATTTCTGGAAAACTCCCTGACATGATGACTGATTTTCTCTCAAATAGTTGCCAGGTACAGTTCAGAAGTGAAAACACTCAAGACTTTCTCACTAAGCCCTGAAGATGTAGGCACAATGGTTTAGATGCCAAGCGACTTTGTCAGATAGCCAACTCCATACCGGTTGACCTTGCTGCCTGGGGAATTTGCTAACTCGTTTGACTGTAAAAGTTAATAAATCATTAGTTTACTAGTATAGCAGTGTTAATATCCCCTTTCTGTTTTAGAGTTCCCATTAGTACCAGTTCTTGTGCTTTGAATATTTACACTGAATGCCCTCACAAAAGCTTTTTTCCACTTCTTACTCTTTTAGGTGTCTATGGACAACCACTGTTATCCTTACCAAGAGTCTGGCCACTATTTCCCTCTACCCTAAATCCTACATATAGCCATGATTTACAGGTAACATCTAAATCATCTCCTTACTGTATTTTAGTTCTGAACAGTGAAATCTTTGTGAAAGCTGTACCCAATAAATCTGTTATTCAGATCAGGTCATAACTTTGATGATACGAAGGTTTACAGGTTTTGCTAACACTTTTCTTTAGGATGAAGCCATGTAAGGTGTTTAGCAACTTGACAAGTGACTCTTTTGGCTTCTGAAAAGATACCTGGAATTTCAATGAAAGCCTCTCCAAGGACAGACATGTGAAAAGGTAGGTCTTTCAGTTTCAGCAGGACTTTAAAGAAAGTTTCAGGATCTTTGTCATGTTCCCACCTGTGAGGCCAGGCAATGTGTAAAGGTCTTTGCTGATCGTGTGGTCCACTCAGGATATTAGAGAGGTTAAAAGTCACATGTTGCTTATCTTCTTCTTGACAAGGATTTGCACTTTCTGATACTTCAGACATGTTCAATCTCTCTGGTGCTGTTAATGGGGAAGGCAGCCCCTTGTGCTGTGTGGTATAAAGTCCAGGCTGGGCTTCACAAAGTCCAGGCTCACGATGTGTGTTTCTGTTTTTCGTTAAAGCACTTTTTTTTTTTTTTTTTCTTGGTTCTCATGCCACCTTAAACGATAATCCTCAATGACTCAAATTTCTTCATGACTTTCAGATGACTGTATCCAAAAAGTTTCTTTCCTTTCTTTTTTGGGTGTCATGCCATCTCTATGCAGCAGTCTCTTTTCAGCATAGAAAAGGAAGACAAAGTGCTACCAGAATAGGTATGCACATAAACAGGGTATATTTTCTGTTTCCTTTGCTGTTTTTCTTTTGTCCTTCTATCCTGAAAGCATGTGTATACATCGTACTATCCAAAAGAGGTCAGTCATGTCTAGCTTTTTCATCCACATGAAAGAATTGAGCAGAATCTCATCTGAGCCTCTGACTCTAGTCATTTCTGATCTGCTCACTTTTAGTCCCAAAGAAACCATCCGTGCACATGTGGGTTAGTAATGTGGTGTAGTCTGTGATTCAGATGAACCATGGCAGCTTTTCTGTAGCGGGTTTGGAGCCCTTTGCAGTGGCACTTTGATAACTCGCAAGTCAGCAGATCCATTCTTCCAGCTTCCTCAGCACTGAGTCCCAGAAGAGCTGCTCTTTGAAATGTATGAGCAGCACTACAAAGAAGCAGCAGAGTCCTTAGGACATTTAGGACCAATATAGCAATCTGTTATTGGCCTTGGCTGCTGGGGCTAAGCAAGCAGCTCCTGTCCAAGGAGCAGCCACATTCTTTCTCTCTTGGTGAAGTAGCTTCAGAGTCCCTAGGTAACTTTGAGTTTTCATGCTTCTAGATCATCTTCTTCATGAAATATTTGTTTCTCGTGTTTCAACCTTCCCACTTCCTTTTCAAACGTTCCTGCTCTTCTTGAGAGTGTCTGCTAACAACAGCTCTTGTAATGGACTTTTTCATTTTCTTTTCCTTCCTGACTTTCAGTGAATCTAAGACCCAGTCTTTAAAAAAATCCTGATCAGTGCATGCTCATAATTATTTGAATCCCTGTTTGCACACAGCTTTCACAGAAGGAATGGAAGATCTGTCAAGGACATGCCTGCTATGAAAGATTGAGGACGCATAATTTTTGTCCTTGCATATTATTGTGATTGTCATTTTCCTGTTCTGTGACTTTGCCAGGAAACTCCTCTGCAGCTACTTCTTCACGTTCCTTTGGAAAAAACATGGTGTTCTTTAGGTGGCTTAGAGAGGCAAATGCTCATTGGAGCCTAGAGTATGTTCCTACAAGACACTGATTATGGAAATGCATACAAATAACAGGTTGTTATGAAAGGATCTCTCCTTTGGAGTTTTAGTGAATGTTAGTAGCTAGGATCTCTTTGCAGAACAGAGAAATATAGAATAGTTCAGATTAGAAAGGACCTCTGGAAGTCATCTGCTCTCTCTACTCAAAAAAGGGCAAAGAAAGGCCAACTTTGAAGTAAAGATCAAGCTGCTAATCCAGAAGATCAGCACTTTTATTAGTGCCTAGTTACAGACAATGCCTCCTATTTCATGTGATGGCAGAAGTTATTACTTTCTATTAATCTTCTGTACCCAAAAGGTATATTTTTATGTATGTTTTATAGATCCAGATTCCTGTCATTTAATGGAGACTGCAATACTGGATATGTTAAAGGCATGATGTAGAAGGGACGAGAAACCAAAGCAGAGAAGATGCCCAGGAGCAACAGACAAGAGCAGGAACAGAAAAGCTGAGTTATTGTTATAAAACCACTCATCACCAGTGCACCAATCAAGGCAGAAGTCATGGAGACAGATTGGAAAAGGTTCCCTTTATTGACATTTTGCATTGTTACAGGGTGCACTTCCTTCATACAAATCTAATTTCCTAGCTGTGGTATTCTTGAGGCAGGGGAGAGAAGAGGATAATAGGAAGGGCTAGACGGAACCTAGCCCTGGGCAAGTAGTAAATAAACTAGAATGATTCCATACACACCACACATTCCTGGACAAAATGTGCATCAAAACAGCCTTGGGGTATGCAATCCACCAGAAATGTACAATTTGTAAGCTTGTACAAACTCATTTGGAGCATGTTCATGTTTGATGCTGGTTGATCCAGTTATGCTTTTGGTTGCATTGAATTCTGTACAGTTAGTTCCCCTCTACCTTAGCTTTGTTGTTGTCAGATCAGGACATGAAATACATGAAAATATAGTGGATACTCAGCTTTACTTCTGAAACTAATAGCTACCGTTGTCCAAACCAATAGCTAGTTTCCTAATAGTAAAACTATTTCCTGGTGACATGACAGCAAACATTTTTGGGTTTCTTTTGATACCTTTAATTATTAACCAAAGTGAATCCTAACTATTTTGCAAGAATTTACATTGTAGTGTAGTTCCATCTTGGAAATTCCAAATGAACCATGAAGGAACAAGGCAATGTCATAAGTCTATGAAAATTAAAAGGAGATCTCAGAACACCATTATATTCATCCAAGTCCTCAAAACTTGTAAATAACCTTACTCATCAGAATTGGTTTATTAGCTATCACATTGAAGATTATTTTATTGTCATATTCTAATCTTTCCTACTTTTCCTCTTTTTTTTTTTTTTCTTGTTCAAATAAGTTGAGGGCAAAACAAACTAGAAAGTTGCTTAGCATATGTTCTTCCAAGCACTTAGAATTGCCAGGAACTGTCTAATTTCTAGCCAAATTATTTGTAGTTTGCTGAGTTGGAAAAAAGTACATGTAGCTGACACAAAATTAAGCAGCTCCTGTGCACAGCTGATCTTTGGGGATCTGTACTTGAAAACTCTAAGCTAATAGAACGACCACATGTGCTGGCTACCAAAATGCATCTTGTTACTTGCTACGGTCATCGCCTATGGAAACTTACTTTTCTGCCTAATGTTAAAGCGTAACACTTCTTTCTGTAAACATGGTAAGGAGAACTGGAAATTTCCTTACTAAGGCACATAATTATAACCTTGGGCTGTATTTTGACATGATGTGCTCTAAGTTCACATACACTGTCTTTTTTAAACATGTAATTATAAATATACTAAACATAAATATAGTAGTTGAAATACTAGCAATACACAGCAAAGTCTGTTTCTTTGATTTTTTTGGTGGTCTCTAATGTGTCAGTATTTCATAAATGTCATCTTTGAGTAAAACTTGCTTTTAAAGAAAATTATTTGGATGATGCAATCCATAATGATATAGATAACTTGTCAGATCCTTACTACCAGAGAGAAAAATACAGACAATACTTTTGGAAGCTGATTATGTGGAATTAGGCAGAGAAGTACAAAGGTCATTACTGCTTTTGAGGAGCATTAAAGGAACATAGCTTTTTCCATTTGAATGCTGAACTAACAGGAAAACTGGAACTAAGAGGAAAACTGGAACTCTTCACTATTCTAGTCATGGTGCTCCAGGGAACACTTGATCATTACTATACATCTTGTATTGTCTTTTATCTAATTCAATTTATGTTTAACATTACCAAGTCAAAATGGCAATCACGCAGTTTTTACTTTTCATTCATTTAAATAACAAGCCGACAAGAACATAAGTAATGCCATACTGAATCAGATAATTTGCCCATCATGCCTGCTATTTTGTGCCTTGCAGAGACCAGTAGCAAACACTTAATACAAATCTAAAAGAAACAGAGTATGCTTTACCTGTTCACTTCCCTGGAATGAGTTCTTCGTTTATGACAATCAGCAATTATAAACATTTTCTGAACTGTGGGTTCTCATCTGGACTGTCATGCTATGTAGTCTCTGATGGATCTATTCTCCATGATAATTTTGTAATGCCTTTTGGAACCTTTTGGACTTCTGACCTCTACAACATCCTGTGATAATGAGTTCTCAATTTAATTTTGCATGAGATTTAATTCTGTGTGAAAAGTGACTTCCTTTGTTTGTTTTAAACTTTCTGCCTGCCAAATAAATTGGGTACTCGCTGATTATTATAGTAAGGAAAACAGTGAACTCTATTCAGTTTCTCCACATATTTCATATTTTTATAGACCTCTAGCACATCTCCCTTTTTTTTATCTCTGTGCAAACTGAAGACACTATGTCATCCCTTCTTGCGTTAAACTGACTTCCTGTCTTTGTTCAAAGCTGTGCAACATGTCATGATGGGACGGTGAAGATGATGATGCCCTTTATGATAATAACTCATGCTAAATGACTGTGACTCCACCCCTTTTCTAAATTAGTGGGACTTTTGGCCAGCCAGTCTTCTGACTACTGGGCTGTTTTAAAGTGAATCTCTGCTTACATATATATACTTTTCTCAAAATATCCCCACCCAGGGCATTTCCATTAGTGCATGACTTTAACTTCAGAGATTCTGGTTAGATTTCCACTCTGGAATTACTCTGTCATTTTTACTTTTCTCTCATCCATCTAAAATCTGTGTGCTCATCTATGATTCCTTTCTAATCTAAGAATTAAAAAATGCCGTTTAATTGCCAGATACTCTAGACACCATCTGACCCAGTCACTACTAAAGCTACACTATGTCTTCATGACCTGCTTAATAGGT
Organism: Falco punctatus; assembly: GCF_963210335.1. Lineage (NCBI taxonomy): Eukaryota > Metazoa > Chordata > Aves > Falconiformes > Falconidae > Falco > Falco punctatus. The sequence goes on from NC_137584.1 coordinate 18,538,806, forward strand.
TAGTAATGCAAGCACCTGATTAACACAATTCACACCTACATAAGACGAGATTTCCATGTCCAAGTCACCTGATTTGCAGCAGGCAGCTGCTTTGGGCTTTGCTGTCACTCAGAGGCATGTGCAGAAGTAGTTGTGGGAACTGACAGAACCAGAACTTCTATTAAAAGTGCTGTACACAGAGAATTAACTCAGATTCCAGATGTGCTGTGTTTTCTTGTCATTCCAAAAATGGTACTTTCAATTGTAACCAAAATAATCACAACTGCAACAAACCCTATTTTTATCATGTGAACGCTTTTACTCTGTTTTGAATAAACAATACATTTTATGATAACATTCAGCAATCCTTTTCCATTAATATTTTCCAGTTGTATACAAGTTACAGTCGGTTATAGAAAGCAAGTATGGTGCGGGGGCAGTCACTGTCTCGGTGGCATTAAAACACACTGACAACTTGTCAATGTGAACGTCTCTGGGCTTTGGCTTTTGTTACAGTCTCAGGCCAGGTTCCCTAGGTTTTGCCAATCTTTTGGTGATTCTTGGTCTTGTTCCGTCAAGCTGGGGCCAAGTTTTAAGTACTCTGGAAACTGGATTTGGTTCAAACCTTAGAATAATTTATAGTTTGGGACGATGTTTATTTAAGACTTATTTTGAGTCAGCCAAAATCTGGTGGATTTCTGTGTTTTTCTAGTTTTATATCCTATTTGAATGGATCTATGTAACTGGAATCTGAAGCTGATAAATGCATATGCTTATGGGGAAAAAAAAAAAGAAAAAGAATCTTAGGTTAAGTAAAAGTACTAGCTGGTTTTGCCTATTTCCATGAAGCAAAGAGTGAAATGAGTAATTTGCTTCCATTCTACATTGTAAAATTAACAAGGTTCACGGATCCATTGCAGTATAACTGTTTTCTGGCAAACTGAGATGAACTGATGTCCTAATAAGATCACACTGTGATCTTAAATTGTTCTGTGTCTATAGGGGCAAACATATGTATTGTACACCTACCCTGTCAGTATGAATCGCTCCATGATCCTCCTACATTATCTAGAAATAATGTAGCACAGATGCTAGAAAACATCTGAGATCTATTTTGGAGTGGAACATGTAGTTCTCTCACACACAACATTTGGAATGGTTTACCTCTTGCATGTTAAAATGTTTCGCCCTCAGAGAGAGGTCACATAGACCAGCAAAAGAGAGTTTGACTGAAGGCCTATATCTGAGCAAGGGTCTGCAGTTGCAGAAGTTTGCAATATTGTCACCTATGAGTATGTTGCTGGGTGACTTTGCACTGGAGGTTTTCAGCTTGTCCTGAAAACAGTTTTCTGAAATAACAAACAGACCCCAGAAGTCTGAAATGTAGTCTGTGTAAAAGTCTGTGATGTGCCTTGTGTGAGATGGAGGGGCTTGGATGTGAGCAGGCACTGGGACCTTTGGAGCTGGGGCCAGCACACACTAAAGGGTGCTGCTAGTGTAAAGAGAAGACATCAGCTGGTCCAAAGGACACATGAAGAATCATGAAGATAGTATAGATGTAAGTGATAACTCGATTCTTGTCTGCCAGTTTAAGTCAGTTTGCAAAGATCAAAAAGACAGCACAGTTTAATTAGGAAACAGACCTAAGACAATGGGAATGTCTCAAGAATTTTTTTTATGCAAACTTTATCTCTCAGTTGGCTTTGTAAGTTGCCTGCAAAAGCGTTGTTTTCTGAGATGTAGATGCAATATTTATTTAGTGATATTGTAAAATTGATGTTGATCAGTGGCTTTTGCAAGAATCATTACAGCAGGGGTCCTCAAACCTTTTAAGCAGGGGGCCGGCGCGCAGATGAAGTGGCAGGCAGTCATCTGCGGCTGCTTGGTTTCCCCCCCCCAACCCCCGGCGGGGGGGGTGGGGGGGTCTGTACATACCGGGGGTCGGATTGAGGACCCTGGGGGGCCATATCCAGCCTGTGGGCTGTAGTTCGAGGACCCCTGCATTACAGCGTGTGATACTAACAGCAGCTTTATTTTAAACAGATAATCACAGGTCTGTTTCTTTGAAAATATGTTATATAATTGGATTTTGAGGCTTTGGGATTATAATTAATAAATCATTTCAATCGATATTCTATAATATTTATTTAAAGTCAATTTTTGAGATGAAAGCTAAAAAAAAGATAATTCAAGCACAGTTTAAATGAACTATTACAATATTTTTAAATAATGATTTCCTTATAAAAGGGACATAAACTTTTAGAAGCCTAAAATTCAATAGCATTTAAACTTATTAAGGCAAATTTTGAAAGAGGTTTACAGGTGCACACAGGGGCACATACAGACTTGAATATTTCTATGGCATCCCATCAGGCTGAAAAATTTTGTAATTTACATTTTTTCCCCATTAGTAGTGACGACTTTACCTTCTATTCACATATTGACACCCAAACTGTACATTAGATACCTTTTCCTTAACTGGGCCCTCAGTAATTACCGGAAGATTTCTTCAGGGTGCAACTAAAATGTACTGTAATCATTGAAGGCATTACTGCTGTTTTATGTGAGCATAGAGACTACTTGGGTAAAATTTAATATGTGGCTAGGTAAACCCAGCAATGACAGAAGTTTTCTCTTCTCTAGAACATAGTTTACAAAATCAGCTCTGCTGAAATTATCTTTCAGGTTCAGCACTAATATGCTGGAAAGTACAGGTGGCTAGTGTTCCAGTTTTTCTCCAGCATGTGTCTCAGCAATGTCAGTATTAAATGAATGGTACTTATGATAAGATTACCTATTTATGATAATGTTACTTACTTAAACTTTACTTGACATTTGTTCTTTGTAATTCAGAATTCTTTAAATGCATTATTTATTCCAAAAGGAAGAGTAGTCTCTCTGTTTCCAAGACCATACAATGACTTTAGCATATCCTAAATGGCACTAGGTGACTATGTGAGGACAAGTGAATTGAACGATTTCTATTAGTGAAATGAATGAAAATGTTTTGCTTTATTTTAGAGATATGCCTTATTTGAGGAAAAGAATCCCATAAAATGTGATTAAACCCCATATTTTTTTTGACTGAAATATTTTATTCCCATGTCTTCATCTACAGTCTTAGCATAAGCCCCTGGAAAATAATTATAGCTGCTATCCTTCAAAGACTTATCAAAAGGAAGCCTTCAGCTCACAGTGTACACACAGTAGTCACAGCCTTATTGCCTCATCCAAAGTCAGCAGAGTACAGTTGTTGCTATTTTCTAATCTGCTGTTTCCTAATCAGGAAGTTTCTTGGGGAGAAAAGCTGTGGGAAACTGATGGGAAGCTCATCTAGAGTCCTAGGCAATCTGCCCTAGTGTTACTACCTAGGCAGTTCAGTTGATATATTTCATCCCCAGGCATATTAAAGCAGCTGGAAAGACTCCAGTAGACTCCAATGGGCTTACATCAGGCTGTTATATGATTGCTGGAGAACTGGAAATTGATGGGCTTTTACTTTAAGTAAAAATTCTTTTGAAATGAATATAAAGTGATAGGGGAGTGTCTTTGCAGATACTCATCTTTGTGACATATGTGTGGTTTCCTCTAAGCCCTATCATTGCTGAATATTAAAGAGTGAATACACTTGAGGTTTAATCAAATATTTCCTTCTGAGTCTGGCAGGGATGTAAGTTTTGCAGTGTAAAAGTGCAGGGAAGCTGGTACTTGCATGAGATCGCAGCTGTCTGCTTTGTGCACTCACTGAGACCTCCAGGCACTGGAAGGGTTATTTTCCTAAAATAGATTTAGCATTGCATTTTCACGAAAAGTGTTTCCTTTGTATTGACAAGTTGATTGTCTGACATAGACAACTGCAGATGTAATCGTTTACTTTGCAAAAAAACTCAAAAAACAACAACCAAAACCAAACCACCAACTCCCCACCCACCCCACCCCCACCCCACCCCAGTTATCATCTCAAGCAAGTTTTAGCATTCTGTATTCCCTGAATGTCAGGTTTGTATCCAGACTCCTCACCTCTCTGTGTCTGAAGCCATGAACTAGTGCAGACTTCCTTGTGGCCAGCTGGGAATACCTCACAACATGTAAATGGTATGTGATAAACAATTATACACTCTTCATTTTCCCCAGGGTGTTCTGAGCCTTCGCAATTAAACATATAAACTCCCTTATTGAACTCAGTGAGACTACAAGCAAAAGCTTTAGGATTGAAAAATTTGTAGTAAGTTTTGTCTTCAGGGCTTTCTCATTGATTTATTTCTGTTTATAAGGTACTGTAAGTTGGGTGGTATATAAAACACCTCTGATGTAGTATTAAAAGATGAAATTGTGGTTTTGGACTATTACTGGCTAGAAATTTTCGGATTCAGAAAATAAATAAACTGAAGTCAGAGTCAATCCAAAAAGCAATCCTATAGGCATGCTTGTTTCCCAGCCAAGCATTGTAGGCTTTTTGTACTGAAGTTTTGTGTTCGGGTTTAGAGTTTCCCCAATGGGCAATAACTCCTAACAAGACAGATTTTTATTCTATCTTTTATAGACTTCCTAGCTCTCTCAGGAATGCCACGAAGATGTTTTCTGGATAAAAGGTTAAGTCATGAACCAGTGTTGACTTTTTCAAATGGTTTTGTCTGTAGTGGTCTGCCATATATACTGTGTAACACACAAAGGGTTAATACAATTTTATATCATGTGTGCTGACTATAAGGAATCAGTGTTGACATTCATACATGCTTATTTCTATAAGAAAGTACTTCAGTTATGGCCATTGTCTCCTATTAGTTTTCTTTCCTTTTTGCCAAGAAGCAAGTTTTTTTCAAATTAATCACTAATTTTTTTTCCAACATTATTATTTTGTTTAGTTAAATTTTGAGTCCCTTTTAATAATCTGGAAGGAAATCTTGGCAAGAAACAACACAAATCTTGAATTAGTTGTCTGAGTCCATTTTTACACTCTTTTAAAAAGAACAAGAAAATATTCCCAAGGAGTTCAAAGAGAGGGAGTAGAACATTTGGGGCAGATGTGACTTTATGGCATGTGACTGCAAATGAATAGTAACACAATATAGTAACACAAAATGTACATTTTGACTATCAAATGTAAACAATTTTGTTTCTTATTGTTTTTAAGGGTGTTTTTTCTTCTTGCTTTATTTCATGGCATGTATTGATTGCATCGCAGCAGCTGGATTGACTCTGGGTTTTGGATTATTTAGGGTTATATGACCTTAAATCTGTGTTGACTGTTAAGTATTCATTACATGCTTCGTTACAGCTTTCATTCAGTTGCAATTTTTTTAATAGGTTATACAGTATTTATGAATTATAATAGCACATAGCTTTGCAAACAGAGTTTTAATGCAATTGGATCTCCCATATATTTGTGTCTTGGGTAGATATTTAATAAAAGCTGAGCTGGTGCTGCAGCTTTGAGGCATTTAAAAAAAATCTGTCTTTTGTTGACCTGCCTATTTCCACCAACTTCATGAGTTCTTTGTCAAATTTCGTTAACTTTTGGTCACCTTGAGATCAAACGTTTGTGGGTAGGACTGCCAGTATATCATAGAAGATTGACTTCTCCCCTCAAAAATATATCCAGACAAAAGAATAACACAGTACTGAGCCTTATCTTGCTGTTATATGTCCCTTCCTTTCTCTTCAGTTTTTGGCAATCAATGGCTTAGGGATTTCCTGAGCTAGATGCAGCATCTGGACCATCATATTTTAATAGCCACTGGTGGACTCTTTCTTCATGAATTTGTCTAATCTCTTCTTTAACTCCATTTATGCTTTTGGCCTTTACAACATCCTGTGGCAATGAGTTCCAAAATGTAATTACGTGTTGTGTGAAAAAGTACTTCCTTTGGTTGGTTCTTAAATACTTGTTATGGGCAAAGTACATTCTCTGCTGAGTGATAACACTGATTTCTTCACTGCACTGGGAAGCAATCACACCCTGGACAATAGGTGTTCCCAGCAGTAGGCCAATGTGGTTATATGTGGACATCAGTGACAAGAGTGACAGGAGACAAGAGAAGTGTGTAGTGGCCCCTAGTTTATTTGACTTTGTTCTGTCGTGAGACTATATGTAAGAACATTATACCCTTAAATCGGAACTGCACTGTTGGGTCATTTATTGATGATGTTTAACAAAGTGGACAAGTGTTTATTGTAGGCTCTTCCTCTTCCCTTACTTTGCAAAGGCACCGAAACATAAACTCTAATTTACCATACATGGTTAGATGCAAGTTTCCATTGCTCTGTTTAACAATGTACAGTTAATATATTATGCACTAAACACTTGTGTTTGCAACACAGAAACAACCCACATGGTGTACTTAATGTGTCACAGACTTCAGGGTCATTTTTTTTTCTGGCCAAGAGCTCAGAACTAGCAGCTGTATCTTGGGATGTCATTGTCAAACCATACCCCCAGGCATCAGGATCAATACTTCTGTTACTAACAATGGTTTTTTTTGTAATAAAACTTTTCCCAGATAAGCTCATCTAATTGGAATTGCTGATTGCTTAGAACTTAGACTTTTTACTTATGCAGCAATATAAGGATATAGGGAAATGTAACCCAACATTAATAAACAAATCAGTGCCTGAAATGTAGGAAAAAATGTGACCAGCTAGATCCTCTTACTCATGTCAGCAATATCCCCCCCAAATTAGGACAAATACAGTTTTTCAGTGGGTTTTTTTCCTGTACCACCTTGAGATAATTGGATGATAACAAGTTTTTTTGTTGTTTAAGCTTACATTTGCAGAGCAATTCTACACATATTTAAGAGAAAGATTCAAAACCTAATGTTATTGTGGCAGTAGATGAGGGTCACTTTTCTTACTTGTAAAGGAAAATGAGATATTGCTTTACATGGTGGTGAAGAAGACTGTGATTGCTAACCAGTGAAAATATCTTGAGCCGAAGTCATGAAAATGCAATATAGTCTCTATTACTAGCATATGTTTTGAGGGGGGACATATGGCTCATTCTGTGATGTCAAATTGTAAGCATATCCCTAAGGCAGGGGTCAGTCTCTGTATTCCCACATATAGGAAACCATAAGAGAAAAAAATATTCAAAGAGAAGCTTAAATTTGACTCCTATGCCAAAGGGAGACACTTATTATAGGAGGTAATCCATTTTTTTCTATTCAGAATTACCCTTTGGAGGTTCCTGTTTCTCTCTGTTGGCTGTATACATATGTTAGCAAAACAAAGCTATTTGCTTGAAGTTTGGTAATGTGAATTTCCTCCCTGCAAGTCTCACTTCAGGGGAGTGTTGTGAACTCTTTTGCAGGTGCTAAGGGAACTCAGAATAGCATAGAAATAAAAGGGAGGGAAATTACAGCATTCACACGGATTGTGGGATTCAGTTAATGAGGAATTTCACTTCCTTCTAGATGTTTTTCAAGCACCTGAACCTATTGCTGTGATTTATGCAAACTTAGGAGGTCAGAGTGCAATAACTTCAGTCAGTACCATTTAACTTAAATTCCACATGCAAAATCATTTCCAGTGAAATGTTTTCTTCTTTTGCTTCAAAGGAGACTAGCAATTTACTTGTTGGTAAAACATTCAACAATAAAGTCAGTTGTTTACAGCCTGGCTTATACCAGGGGCTCTAGAATTGTGTTTACAAATCTCCTTTAAAACACAGTGGCCAGAGGAATAAGGATAGATGAGCTACAGCTCATGGTGTGGTACAGTGTAGTCTTCAAATAATTTTCTAAAATTTACTGGGAAAGTAAAAGGCTTTTTTAGTGTTAAATATATAACATCATTTTTCTTGAATATCTGATTTCTGAAATAAATAAAACCTTGTTACTTGATTAGGAAATGTTACATTGTTTGATCTAAATGGAAATTGCTGAGTGCCATTTTCCAGAATTGTCACTGCATGCAGAGGTCTGTTCATTTACCTCGTGGTAAAAAATTTCACTCTAGTATTAAAATAATGTATTTTAATAAACAGTGTTTTTTTTTTTTTCAGACTGTATCTGATTACTATAAGCTGCAGTAAATTGCAGATGATGGTGATTTCTTTGGTACAAAATAGTTACCCGATTACCATCTATTATAAAATGAAGATATGGGCTGGTTCTACCTGTTCTACAGAGTTGCCATTTGGGAGGACCTGGTAAAAAAGGCCCATATTCTCAAGAGTGACTAATAACATTTCATAACTGGTTTCAGATCCTTAAAAGGATCAACTTGCAGTGGGAGGAGTGGGTAACTGCCCAAAATTTCTGAAAATCAGGTTACTTTATGATTCTATGCATTGGTTATTCACAGAGTTTACCTGAGCCATGAGCCACTGTAATAATGGCAACCCACAAGTTTATTTGCCAGAGTATTTTGCTATTTTTGAAAAAGCCTACTCACTGAGAAGAGTTAAATGGGGGAAGCCTGAGGGTAAAAAGTGAAATTCAAAAAGGAATAATGTTACAGCAAGTATAAACCTGTCAATCTTAGCTTTCTGAATTTCATTCAGCAATTTCTTCAGTTATTCCTCAGTACTTCAAAAGAGATGGTCAAACTATTAAAAATCCTCATGCGATTAAAATGTGACCCTATCTATGCAGGCACAGCTGAGCATTTTAATCAGCTGCCAGCATTTTAAAGCAGGTTCCCAGGCAGGTTTTGCTGTTGAAGTTAAGCTCTCTCCCTTCATGGTCAGACCGTTACAAGTATGTCAGTGGGTTAGATTAAGACTCAGGAATGCCCTACCAACAGCTGCAAAAGATAGGCGTAATCAAAATATACTGCATGCTATGCATTATTTTCATGTCAATATACTTGTAGCATTGGCTATACCTGTTAGGGCTAGATCAGGGGTCCTCAAACTATGGCCTGTGGGCCAGATACAGCCCCCCAGGGTCCTCAATCCGTCCCCCGATATTTACAGAACCCCCCCGCCCCCGCCGTCCCCCCGCCGCCCCCACCGTGGGTTGGGGGGGAAACCAAGCAGCCGCAGATGACTGCCTGCCACATCATCCACACGTCGGCCCCCTGCTTACAAAGTTTGAGGACCCCCAGGCTATATCAAAAAAATTATCAGGTCAGAAATGTTGCAGAATTAGAGGAAAACATCATTGGTTTGGGCTCTGGCTCTTTTATGTAAGTGATCAAATGTTATTTTGGACTGCTACCAGTATATAAGGGCATAGGAGTTAGAGCTGGGTTAAAGATAAATAAATAAATGATGATAAATAAATACTACAATGCATATTGTCCCATTAAAATCAAATCTATGAACATTTTAACTTGTTAATTTGTGAAAACAGAAGCTGCACTTACCTTAAGACTTGGTAGATTTCTGATTGCACATCTAAAACCTGTAATGTATCCAAAATCTCTTAAAAATTTTGCAGCATAGAAGGAAGGGTATGTACAGCTAACAACTTAAAAATATTTAGCTTTTAAATAAAAACCAAGAAATCCCAGTATGAAGAAGAGTAGAGAGGGTGAATAACACAGGGGGGTTCTTGGAAAATATTTGTAAGTGTTCAGGATGGGCTTAAAACTTCTAGCCATATCAACAACTATGTATATATTAGCTGCAAACAGTATCTAGTTTCCACTGTCCAGGTGCATAGGACTTATTTTATAAATGCATTTTTAGGCCAATAATTGCAAGATATAATTTCTCATATCAATGAAACCCAAGATGATATTTTGAGAGAGAAAAATTAAGAAAAAAACAAATATAATATTTGTTAATATATGTTAAAAATTGAGGAAAAAGAACATGCTTTTGAAAATATAAGATTTTGTTTGGGGGTTTGGGTTTTTTTTGTTTTGTTTTTAAATAGTGAATATATTTGTGTATAGCTTTTAATTTTAAAGGTATGTGTGTTGTTTTGTGGGTTTCTTTTGTTTGGTTTGGTTTGGTTTTTTGTAAATTGTTGCTCCTACAAATGCGTCATGACCTAAGATAAGTTCATCATGACCTTAACAGTAGTTCCTGGTATGGAATGGACCCTTGGAATGGGCTATTTTTGAAAGGAACATGAGTTTACAGACATAATCAATACTGCCTTAGTTTAGTCTCAAAATACTTACATTTGAAGGGTACCTGATGCATTCTGAAAGGTACTTTTCATTCTTAGCAGATTTTTTTTGCCGTTATTTTATTTGCTGTAGTTTAACGTGACCTAGAACTATTTCACGTAGAGAGAAAGAACTGCTGAGATCCCACCCTTGCAACCTGTTGCAGCATCCCTCGACTGACTTGTACTCTGCCAAAAGGCTCCTGAGGAGTAAGGGGGTTTGGTTCAGCAGCACCTAAAGGCATGTCAGGAGCAAGACAGCTTGTAAACTGTGCGGGCACCCTGAAACAAAATAGGCAGTTAACCAAAACAGGTGGTGTACAGCTCCGTGTATGTACTGCTTTGGGAAGGAGATCAGCCACTGAATCAAAACCATCACTCATATAGCTTGTCTTTTCTATATTTAGACACTTTCAAACTAACTGTAAATAGCTAGGCACTTCAGTTGCTGGTGAGATTTTAATTTTCTGGACTTTTTGTGGTGCTAGAGGTGGTTTTTCATTATATGTTCTTCCAAGTGAGTGAAAGGTTCACAGTTCTCTGCAATGGATTTAACTACCTGATTTATTTATTTTTTCCTCTCTATAGCCATGACTATTTACTTTTGGGTTCTACATATTTCTTGGGGGTTTTGTAAAAGAGGTAAGTATACACTCTTAGATAAGTAAGAGACACCGATTACAAGTGAAGCAGTTTCAGAAGGAAATTCGTATCACGTAAAATCTTCAGAGAGCTTCAGGAGGCCTTTCCTATCTTGTTCCATAGAGTACAGAGATACTCTGCTCCTAAATTCAAGCACACACTCATGATTTTGGTTTCAAAAGTTAAGACAAATAAATGTGGCCTACTGTTTTCTATTGCATTCTTAAGTAGATAAAGAATTTTCGGACACTGTGTCCTGCAAAGGCTTTCTTTGTAGAAAAGGTGTATTTTTAGGTGGACTTGAAATAACCAGAGAGCAATGCATCCTGCAGGAAGCAGATGTAGAAGTAAAACCAGTACTACTTGTGTATAAATTAGGAAGAAAATAAGACCTGCATTTCTTCAATGAAAGCGTGGAATGTGCTATGACTCAGGATGACACTTGGGACACAAGATGCACTGAGCAGTGATCCCCTAAGGAAAAAGCAGAAATTCTGTTTTCTTCTGGAATGGGACTCTGATATGGGGCAGGTTTCAAATCTGTGGCAAGTGGGGCTACAGTCTAGCTCTGTTTGGAGCTGATAAAAGGTGGCAGACAGGAACCTGCAATAGCACTGAGAGCTGTTGTGATAAGCAGAATTTTTACTGGCTTCCAGCTGTGTGACTAAGATGGAGCCTTTGGAGGAGACGTTAGGAAACTTCCCAGCTATCACTGTAGAAAGCTGAGATCTGATCAAAACCCTGGAAGAAAGTTTGGATCCATGCTGAATATGTGATGACACATATATCCCTGCTACTGAGAGACAAAGATCACATGAACTGTAAGGGAATGTCTGTGTCTGGAGATGGTGAAACTTCAGCTGCTGGAACAAACATTTGTTTGGATTTGTCTCCATGGGGAACAGTGTAGTTCTCATTACTATGATTGAAGATGCGTTTCACTTTTCTTCTGCACTGGAAGAACAAGGCTAAAACAAGGCTGCATTGAGATGAAGAAAGGAATTTCTGTGAGAAACAGTTTTAGTTATATTGGAGGTATTATAAACACTTAGATTATTTTTAGGCTTAAGTTTCTATTTCTAGGATTGTAAAACACACGATCACCACACAAAGTTTATGTCAGTGTGGTTTAGCTGTTAGCTCTGTTACTGCTGAGAAGAAAAGTTGAAGAAATACATTCAAGACTTTTTCTTTTTTTTACATAGAAGAAGATTTTTAGGGTTTCACATGTGCCTTGACTAATTCTTCTGTTGAATGTTGCTAGGCTCCTTTCTTTGACTTTTTAGAGATTACAGGGTTGACTGTTATTGGATGAACCGATGTAGACTTGCTGACTTGCAGCTGAACTTGCTTTTTTACTACATTTTTTTGTTCTGACCATCCTTTTCATTAGACTGTTTTAGAGAGTCTGAAAAAAGTGCCCACAACACAACTACTCACATAAATCTGAAATTTTACATAAGCAATGGGAGTATATAATACTGAAAATTGACCTTTAAAAATGGAAGTTGAAATCCTACCCTGTTGAAAAGAAGGTCTTTCAGAGTTTCAGGTGGAGAGCCAGATTGGTTCATCAGAGCAGTTGGATCAGTATCTTCTCGTTGGAAATGAGATCAGTTGGTCTCATTTCCAGTGACAGGTTCATCAGTACAGTACTCTGAAATAAACAGCAATGATCTCCATGAAACAGTTAATTCAGCCATTTTTAGGAATATATTGCCATCTGGTGTACAAAATTTTGAATCTCTGTCTTTACTATTTCAAGTCTAACGATCTTGAGCAGAAAATCTCCCATCATGTGACAGTAACTGCCAGGAATCAACCTATTGACCCCAATGAACTAAAACCTACTGTACCTTTCAATGCAAGTGTGTTGTAAAGGTTTTCTGAACATTTGTGAGTTCACACAATGGAAATAATAAATCTAAACTGTTACAGGGACTACTTACATTTAGGGGCTATTGGTTCACTGTGTGACAAATATCTCATTTTATCTCTAAGCTAAGAGAGGAAAGTGAATGTAATGCTACAAAAATAAATTGTGCTTATATTAGTACGACAGGCATAGCAACTCTGTGTTTGTATTAGCTCTTTAGAATAGGTCTTTGGCCCTTTTGTAAGGGTTGATCAACGGTGATCATGGTATTATGAAAGCCTGTAAAACTGGCTCCTCAAATACTACATTTGTCATGTGGTAGGCATCATACAACGATTTTCCTGCTAAAAATACAGGCAACCTAGGGGGGGGAAAAGATGGCTTGCTAAATGCATACATTTTTCTGAAGTGTAAACAAAAAACTAAAGTGTCTTAAAAGCAAACAAAAAGCCACACCGCTGCCTGCAACCCAGTCTACACCCTACCCCCAATTACATTCAGTCTGATGAGAAATGGAGCAGTCCTTATTTCAAATTTAATTTTGGTTCTGAACTTCTGTGTAAAGAATTTTTGAAATTATTCTAATTAAGTTTTTCAAAGTTGCCTTTTTTTTTTTTTTAATAGAGGATTTCTAGTTTGGGTAAATTTTAGGTAAACTAGTAGAGTGACTTTCTGGCAATGGCAGTATACTTGCTGCTCTGTGCCTCTACAATGTCTAGTACAATGGGATCTAAGTCGCCTTGGTCACGAAGGACTGCCATGCTAATAAACATGTTAAATACTAATCTTTCTTATCTTGGGTTTCTGAGAAACTCTTTTTCTCTTCTCATGGAATCTGAGGAACAAACACATGAGGTTACTGGGTCAAGCTCTAGTCCTTCTAACAATGAACTTTGATTTGTTTAATTCATCTGTCAGGATTTGTTTGGCTTTACATAATTACTTCCAGGCTTATCTGTGATAACTTAATGGCTTACTTTTGTTGTGACCTTTTTGGTAAGGTTGTATATATATAAAAAAATGCACTGATTGCTTAAGAGGATGTGGGCAGTATTATAAAAGACATTTGTTTGATTAAATGGTAATTAAAAAGAGAATGTAATTAAAAATACAGTTGTGACCAGCTCTTGTTCAGTATGACTTGTGGAGCTTAAAGGCCGGTCTATGCTATTGCTTATAGTAGTTATTACTATTTATTACATGTATGCTAGAGTAAGCACTGCACAAATAAAAAAAACCTACTAAATAGTTATTGCAATCCCTTTACAAAAAAAATTGTTGTCTAAAGTAAACTTCTAGTGAATTGCATTTTAAAACCCCTCCCATTTTTTGTCCTGAAGTTTTTTGCTGCAGTCAGGTTGAAACTCACAGTAGAAAGCTGACCCTTAAAAAAGACAGTAATTTTCATCACAGAGAAACATTTTGGTACAAGCTGCAGAAAGCTAGAGTCACTTTGATTTTTCTACATTCTGTTTTGGAATAATGAATACTTCAAGGGAAGCTATTGCCTGCTGTCTATGAGAATATAGAGATATGGTTGCACAAGTGTGGGAAGACAGTGAACATTCATGCCTCGTAATGAAAGAAGAAAAAATTCCTAGATCCCCATCTCACTGTGACAGCTTTATCTTATCCCTATTAAACTATGCTTTGCACCTGATTGATCGTGAGTCAGAAAAATAAGGAAAAAAAAAAACCCAAAACATGCTACAAATTCTAGGGTTGTTTAATTATAAATGTAAGTAAGAACATGCTAAAGCTGTCTGATTAGGCAAAACAATCAAAAAAAACCAAAGTCAGCTTCAAGATCAAGTGTAGACCTTTATTCCTGCTTCCTCATCAGGATGATTTGCAACATTATCTCTAATTCTGTGATCACATTATAATTTTTAAACAAGACAGTAATCTGTGTTTTTCCAATATATCCATGCAATCATAGCAAGTTAATCAAGGGATAAACCGATGCATTTTGTTTTCGCACTGAACTGCCTTTTCATCTGTGGCAGAGGCTAGGGCTGGAAGCCATGAAGTCTTGCTTTCTGTTTCTACCCTTTTCCGGTTGGTCAATTGTAATAAATCTTAAAATTTATGTTATACATTTATAATTTATATTATGAAGTTTCACAGTGTATCAGACATGATTGCAACACTTATATAGAACAATGGCCTCAGCAGAAAATTGAAGTCACGCGTCCATCCAGAATTTGGTTGCATAAATCGAAAAAAATTCCAGATCTTGGAATAAACTAGTTGGTTTTATTCTTTTCAGACTTTTTTTTTTTTTTTTTTTTTTTGGTAATTACTTTGCTCCTACATAGTTTCAAGGGGGAAAATGTTTTTAATCTACCCACATCATTACGTTACCTGTGAATAATGGCTATTTCTGCTTCTCTGTCAAAGTTTCACAATCAGCCTTGAATGGCAAAGTAGTTCAGTTTATTTGTGTTTGGATTTTCATCCAAACAAAAGAATCTGAGTCAGATAATATTAAAAGAAAATAATATGGTTTTTTTCTGCAGACTTAATGCTAAAATTGGATTCCCTTTTGTGTTTTGCTAGTAGAGTTAGCTGTAAACTCATCTTGGTCTATGTTTTTAAAGAACTTTAATATTGCAGTGCTGTCCTAATCAGCTGTGCTTGTGCCAGACCTAGATCTCTCCTCATCTATATTTCTTCTTCTGGAGCTAAAATCCTAATTCAGGCCAGCTGCTTAGGTAGCTAATTTCTAGGGTTTTTTTTTTCAGCCAGTGAAAAATAGCAAATAATAGTAAACACTCACTGAGGTTGTGGAAGATTGGCAATTGAGTCTCTGCTCTAAATCAAGCATGAGCTGTACCAGCTGTAGCAGGTATTCACACACCAGAAGAATCTCCCAGATTTCTGCGCTGACCTTTGGCTGCAAGTATGCTCTGAACAAGTCTGTAGGTTTGAGCTCCACTAACAAATTGGGTGTTTTCTATAATGTTACATCTGTAAATGACAGTAACTGTAAATTGCTTGAGAAGCTCCTTAGTGGAAAGCATACCTTCCTGTGTGACTTGAGAGGACAGCAGCTTGGAGACCTAAGCTAATGCAACTTTGGCCGCCCCTTCCTTTTTCTCCTGCTCATTTTCTGTTAATAGAAATATATGATGTGAAGTTCAGATGTGAATATAGAGCTCTCTTCTTTCCATTTGGCATGCGGGGCAGTTGACTAATCCTCATCCGAATGTTAACTGCTAGCTTTTGATGCTAACCAAAGCCATCTTCTGTGTGCATCCCGTGAATCCGCTTGCCCCCCAGCCCTACCTGGCCACCTGAAACAGGATTGCTCCTGGAGCATCTGTGGCATAGACAGGAATGTAAAGACAGAAGTTCAGAAATGGGAGTTTCAGGAGTTTTTCTTGTGATGTTTCAGGATTAGAGAGTTCTCAAGATGGCCATGGGGGCGAGGGCTGGATACTGCTTTCACACTCAAGACAGATATTTTATCACCCACTTCAATGAGCATATTTGATTTTGTTGTTTTTTACATTTGTTTGCTAGATTTAGTGTAAATGTTTAGACCATTGTGTCACTTGATAAAAGGTGGGTTTGAGCCAGGCAGCAACAGTAAATAAATATTTCTCTGTTGCTTTTAGTTACTAGGGTTCCCGTGGAGGAAAAACAAATAATGCAACAAACACATGTGTGATTAACCTTACTCTAGTATGAATTTTAGTTCTACTATTGTAAATAATCTTCCAGTGCAGGATGTAAGATTTCCTTTACTGTTGCTTCCAATATTATAAAAAACAACTCATTAAAACCTAGATTAATGTTAATCAGCTACTCTGGCCTCCAAGCTGTACGGGGTGCAGGCACCCTGTGCTGGCGGGGGCTGCAGGGCCCTGTGAGGGGCGGCCGGGGCTGCCCCGGGCCGGTTCCAGCCAGTTCCAGCCGTCTCCAGCCCACCCCCACAGGGCATGACCAGCCCCAGGGCCGTGGTGGGGCTTCAGGGAAAGCCTCTGTAAGAAAGGGCAAAACCACTGGGGGACACATAGTGGGAGAGGAGGAGGCAGAGTGAGCCAAGAAAGGAACAACAGAGGGAACATCAAGGTCAGAGAAATAGGAGGTGCCCCATGGCAGAGCAGGCACACCCCCAGAGGGGCTGCAGCCCATGGAGGACACAAGCTGGAGCACAGGAAAAGCGAGAGAAGGAAGGAGCAGCAGAGAGGAACCACTATGCACTGACGCCCGTCCCCTGTGCCACCTGTCACCTCACCAAGTGGGCTGAGCATGATCTGTGGCAAAAGCAAGGAGGGAAGTGACTGGAGGCAAGGAGAGAAGTAGAGACCACATGTGGGGGTGGAGAAGTGTTGATTTTAATTGATAATATATCAAGTTCTTCAGGTTGAATCTGTTTTGCCCGTGACAGTGCCTGTTAAGTGATCTCCCCATTTTCATCTCAACCCATGAACTTTCTCTCTCCCATTTATCCCGTTTTCTCCCTGGTCCCACTGGTGAGAAGAGAATGAGCAAGTGGCTGTGTGAGAGCTTAGCTGACAGCTGGGCCAACCCACCACACAAACCCCTTCCTCATGGCTGTTACTGTGACACCAGGGTACGTTACACCTTGATCCTGAAGGTGAGTCCTTGTGGCCAGGATCTGGCCCACTTCGGATGTCAGTGAGGGCTTTCAGAGAAGTAACGCCTACCTAGTTGGTGGCTTGAGGGTAAAATGTCTGGTTTGGATAGGCCTGAACTGTGGGTTTTTTTTCATATTCTGATGCAGATCAGAACGACCTCTTCTCTGCTGAATTGAGGGCTCCTGAATCTAGTGTTTGTTGGCCTTTCTCTGTGCCACAGTTGTGGATTTAAGCTGTAATTTCCTTTATTGATTGACTATGGGAATGTGGAGGACTGTTGCAGGAGCTCTCTTGGTTTCCTGTCACTTTCGTCCAACAAAAGTGCCCAGTACAGCTTTCCAAGGTGTACTTCAAGGTCACGATTGTGACTGCATCTGTAAATACAATAATATATTGCATCTTAGGACTGATTTGTTTATGTGAGGTATTAAATTCCTTTGAAGCCCAGCTAAGAGGAAAACTAATGGTCAGCTATGGTACTATTATCATGTCTTCTGGCTTTGTTTGGACTAAGTGCTGTAAAATTCTCATCTCAGTATGTACTGGAGTGAAATTTTTTAAGCTGGGAATCCTGAGTGTAATAATCTACAAGGAAGTGGGAGGATTTGTGAAAGCACTGTACCATTGTTTAAAAGAGGTTTTAACCAGCGTATAGGTACACTGTCTTTTAGTCCTTTGCATTTTGCAAACCTTCTTAGGCTGTACCCTGAAACTGAAACATTGCTTTGGATTCCTCCTTCATATTTCCTGATATTATGGCACTTTGGTCTTTTGTATGTACCTGATATGCTTAACTTTAAATATACCCTGAAGTACCATAGACTCCAATATTAACGAATTTTTTTCTGGATAAATACTTATATTAAAGAAGATTTCAGAAGGGACCCTGTTTTGTTGTTAACTACATAACAATTACAATTGTTTTTCCAATCAGTGCAAATATTTTTTATCTTTTCAGAGCAGTGGGGAAGAACCTTGCCCGAAGGCAGCCTATGAGACATTTTGCCCACTAGATGGCAGAAGATACTTTGGACCAGAATATTTACACAAAAATTACTATTACTGCGCCTAAATACTGGGGTTTGCCCACAATTGCAGAGATTTTATTTATTAGAAGTATATCTTGTCATACATTATCCAGAGTTCTTTGAGTATATAGCCCCAGAGCCTCTGCAAATAAATGTTAAAATTAAACCACAAAGGTTTGATTACAAAATTCTCATTAACTTATGTGGCATTGAAATCATATGTCAGTTATAAACATTTCTGCATGAGATTAATACATAGAAGAATCTACTTATCCAAAAGAAGCTGAAAAGGTGCAATGAAAGTGACTTAAATACTATAATTGTATTTCCATTATAATGTGTATCATGTTTTGAGACTGTATATGTAATGTACTGTATGCATTTTAAGTGCTTCATCTAAGGTAGCACATTGAGTTGCTATATGGCAAGCTTTTTTACCCAGTAACAGTTCTCACTAACATTTTCATGGCTGTTCATGTGGTTTTGGTACAACACTGTGACACAGCAGTAATTCATGTTTTGCCAGCTCCTCCTAGAGCATTCGCAATTCCAGAAGCTGGAATCTTCACTGAATAATGCAACAAGTATGTAGTGCACATAGGTAGAAGTCTCCCTCTCTCTAGCATACGCACATGTATGTAAATATGTATCTATGCTTTGACTTATTTTTCTCTAAGTGCTTCTCTGATCATCAGGCAAGTGCCACAGTTGCTAATGCCATTGTTTACTGTGACTGTTTTCCATACAAGTTTTGCTTCAGTAACATCTGCAGGCTGGAAGCACTGAAAAAAACAGCTACCTCTCATACTGAGAATGGTAGAATATATTCTGAAACATTTAGTGGAAAGTAAAAGGGTGTCAAAGACCTTAACTGCAGCAAAACTTACTCTATTGTTTTATATGCACAGAACAAATGATCTGAGTATCAGCAGAAAGTTTCCAAACAGGAAAACACTTGGGCCTCAGTCAGTTTGCTTTAACTAGCTGACACTTAGTTAACTTGTCCTTGTAACTTAAAGTATTTCCCTGCTATTATGTAAATTGCATGTTATTGATAGTAATAGAATCACCCATACTTTTAATATTGCCAGATCTAACCCCCATTTTTCAGCTTCTTATAATTTTCTGAACTGTAACACTTCAGGGTAATATTTTATGTCCTGGCTGTGCCTCAGGCTGAACTTTTTGGAAAATTTTGGCTGAGAAGACTTAGCCTTTTCCAAGAAAGCCTAGGGAAAATGAGTTCGTTATTCCATGTTAAAAAAAAAAAAAAAAACCAAAAACATTCTGGGATCTTTTCTTTGAATGACTCTTGCTGTCTGGTGCTCTGAAGTTAGGATTTGAAATTACACTGAGGAGGAATGAGTAAGAAAAGGCAATTTAGTCAGAATATGACCTTTGTTACTCATGGGAAAATCGGTTACAGGCCTTTGCAAAATTGTTCCTTGCACGTAAGCAGTATAATCTCCCTTGGTTTTTGTGGTGAACGTCTCCAGAGAGCATACTTATGTACCACAGGTCTGCCAGAGCGGGCATGCAGCATCCCCACAGCATGAAAGAGGATTCTGCCTTCTATCACTACTGCCATGTGCATCTGGTTGGTCCATGTGATGTTTCACAGGTGACTGAGCGTACACCAGTCCACGGGACTGTGACCTGAGATAGGAAAAGAGCAGGCTGGATTCATCACTGCCCATTTCAGATGTCTGCATCTATGTCAGCCACTGCATGCTGCTCCCTGTATAAGCTTTCTTAGGCAAAATATGCATGTCTCTTTCAAACTGCTGCTGCCAGTGGATGAGGTAACCTAGGTCAGATAAATATAAATGTATTTTTATTATTATTACTATCATTATTATTATTGTTATTTTTTTCTAATCTGGATGAATCTGATCTGATGACTCCAGTGAGAGAATTGGATATGCAGTTTTGGAGGAGGAAGCTGGGGCTGGCTGAGCATTAAGAAGGTGCATATTCTCAGCATAAATTAGTTTCATTTAGCTTGTTTTGCTTGACAAATGAGACTTCCTAACAGAACCCGAAGGCACCTCTGTACTTTTGACATCAGGCACGGTCCCCAGAGTACCTCCTGCAGCTTAGTGACAATCTTATCCCCCGGTTCCTCAAAAATGAATTTTGCTTGGACTATGCTGGTCCACCTTGAATAAGAATTAGCTGTTTAAGAACTCCTAAACTAACACAAATGTTTACGAATGGAAGTCTCTTTTCTTCTGTTAAGATAAAATGAAAGAAAACAGTTAACAAAAGACAGGACAGTGATATGCTATTGGAATTTAACTAAGCTGTTCTCTCTCCTTGTTGTGAGCCTTAGGAAGGAGAATGTGTTCTTGTGAGAACTGTCTCATGCAGAATGAAGCCTGAGAAAGCTACTCTAACACTACCACAAAATTGCTAGTTTTTTACCTTGCATAAGGAAGAACAAAACAAAATGTTTTTTCAAAGGACACCCTTCCCTCTATTGTATGGCTTGAAGAAGTCCCTTGTATTACTTTATACTACTGAAACGATGTGCTGATACAAGCAAATTATTTTGTAACTTATTAGAAGTTGCCCTTCATTTTGGATTTTTTTTAACGCTCTCATTTCTTCAACCTTTTATTGGGCAGAAAATATAAACATTGTTAAACTTGTTTCGCTTGTTTTAAATGATGTCTCTTTTGTAGAAGTAATATGCCGTCAGTTAACAATATTTCTTGAGTTCAAGCTTGCCTTCTCAGCTAGCATTTTCAGATCTACTATTTCACAAATCATATATCTCAAGAAACAATTATTATATCAATATCTTAATGGCACTGTAGAAATCAACTTGTCCACAACAGTTCATAGAGAACAATCAGGCTAAATAAACATATTTTATTCCAAAATTGGAAGGAGATTCTCCAGGCAGTATGAACTGCTTCTCTCTACACTGCTTTAGGGGACTGTTCCAGTGGGGTCTATCACACAAAATGGTATCATGGTCTAGAAATATCCTTTCTTGTACATGAGAAATTGTTTTTATATATATATATATCTCTCCAAAAAAATTTTGTTGAAATGATTGCCTAGATGATTTTTTTCTACTTTTCTATTGCTTAACATAAAACAGAAGGAAAGTGTTAAACAAAGGGAAGTTCCTTCTGTGAAATAGCTGCTTCTGATGACATTTCCAACTGATCTGAGGCCTGCTAGAGTTTTGGGCAGGTTAGGGTAGCCAGTAATGCTGCTTTGAGGATGTGGTTCTAAACAGGTTTTAATGCTCTCACTGATACCATATAAATATTCCAAGAAGACTTACACTTGAAACCATTTAAAAAATCAACTATGTCATTTGGGGGTAGATTTGGGTCTATATTCCCTTTGTTGTTGCTGTAAAAGATAACACAGCACTCCTTTAAATATATGTTTCCTGTCTCCCATAAAAATCTTGGCTCTTAGTTTGCTTTCATGTTAGCAGAAGAGATTGGTTCCAAATGACATCAAGAAACAAAGAAGCTCAGTAAATTAAGGTGCCTGGAAAAATCAAATAAAATCAAATAAATCCAATATAATGGATTGTTTGATCTTGATAGTGAAACAAAACAAACAAAAACAACATCTCATGTCTGTTAAAATTTCAGTAGAGTGTTGGAATGGAGGTCAGAGCTTCCTCGATATGAAAAGGAATCCTGTTACGGGGATAAGTAATCAACCACCTGGGAGAATATAAAACTAAAATGAGAGGTGTCCACGGAGACGCAGCAGTGCTGCCAAGTTAAAGATTTAAATCCAAATAAAATATTACAGTAGTCTCAGGTGATAGCATCCATAGAAGTTTGGACCTCATTAGGGGAATTGAAAAGCTTAGAGCTGTTTCCAGTAATAACACTCAATTTAGTTGGTTAAATTAAAGCCAAACTAATCTCCTTTCCATGAAGTGTTTGAGCAACTTGTAGAAAACTCCCCCATCAGTTTTCTTGTAGGAGAGAGAAGTCTCATATAAATAGCACTGCAAGACTGAGCTCAAACTCTTTGCACCAACCTGGCAATTCCCATTTACACTTTGGTCTAGTCATATCTCTTCATGTATTAAACAAATCTAAGACCTCGCTGTTTTATCCTTCATCAGATCCTATAAAATGAAACTTCTGGAGAGTGTTTGAGTTCATGACTGTCAGCTTTACACTCATAAAGAAAGTGGTGAGTTCATGATTTCAACAGAAGTTGATGGAATTTGGTTTGAAGGAACTGCAGTTGAGTTTTCCTTTTCATGTGGAGTCCTCGGTGTTTTTTCATGTAGTCCTCAACTGCTTATAAAGATTCTTAGGAAACATTTAACTAGCCAGAGTTAAAATGAAAAGATGACTTCAAAGGAACTGTTGAAGTAAGGAACAAAACATGTTCCATATATTAGAAATCCGTATTACACCGAATATTAACCAAACTAAGCAAAATTATCCTTCTTCATAGGAGGAAGGAATACCACATACAGAAAATGACTCTGTACAAGTGTATGTGAATATCCTCCAGCAAAGCCTTTTCAAAGAACCATGCTTACAACATGTCAGTTAAATTATAAAGTCCAGTGTTTATTGGTGATTAAACTTAATCAGTGTCCATCTCGGTCTTGGTCTAGCCAGCCTTGAACAGTACTATTTCCTCTCACCCTTTTGAGTTTTCCACAACACTTCTGAAACAAGTGTCAATGGTACAGCAAATTTGTTTTTCCAGTTCTCCTTGGCATTTTTGGATATATATACAGCCAGACTGAATAAATTGTCTGTGTTTAGATTTACCAAGTATTTTACTCTGACTAAAATTAGACAGATACAGCAAATGTGAGCTTGATATAATAAATTGAAAGTTGTGGACACCATGAGGGAAAAATTACTTTGTTTTTTATACAGAATTTTAGTAAATGCGTAGAAATAAATCTTGAGAAATATGACACGTCTGTTGGCTTTTGTTGTTACTTACTGTGTTCTACAACTTATCCTGGATCCAATAAAGTACTTAAGAGGAATTGGCCTCAGTGAATTTCAGCATGTGTTTAAAGGTTAGCATATGCTGGAGGGCTTTACTGAACTGGACATCTTGCTGTGTCTTGTGATTTATCACGCTTTTATTATACTGTCTAAGCTTCTCATGCTTGTCACCTTTGCTTTCACAGTTTAGATAATTTCTTACTTTAAAAATTCTCTTTGTTCTTGATAAGTAGTGTAATATTTCCCTTTTCAAAGCAAGAGATGTCCCATGGAAGCTGTGTGCAGCAGGGATGAGAAAAAAAAAGATGAGAAGATCAATCAGAACTGTTCAGTCAACAGGACAAAAATCAAGAAACTCTTTATCTTCCAAGGTAAGAAGGTATTTTACTACAAACTGTCTCAAACCTTCAGTGTGCTGCCACTATCATGTGAAATACTGTCCAGTGTGGTCCATTTGAAGCCTATTGGGTGGCTTTGGAAACGTGTAAAATGTGCTCAGGGATGAAGACAGAGTTCCACAAACATGCAGAAATTAAGACATTGCACATTAGGCATCCAGATCCCCACAGGACTCTTCTTGGGCAAGTTATGTCTGCTTTACATAGGAGGAATAGGTTACATGAACATAACATGGATACTTCAGACTGATCTGTCCAAGACACTGCTACTCTGCATTCCTCTACAGAATCCACACGTCACAAAGTTTAGCTAGACTATGGTTGTTAATGATGACAAAGCTGTTGACTTTAGGTGGCAAAACTTCAGCTTCACGTGTCAGTCTTGCAGTTATGGTCATGTAGTCATGGAACTCATTACTATGATTTCTGAAAAAAAGTTTCTACCTTAGTCATAGATGGTCAACTGAACTGTGAAATTGTGGAATATGGGTTGGACTTAGCAGCCTGGGGTGTGACAGGAGCAGAAAGGCTCATTCCTGTGCCATGGATATTTCTTTGCTGACCTGCCCAGGCAGAGCATGACCAAGAAATTGCTAGTAATGCCAGAAGTCTTCAGTAACCTACATGTGTCTAAAATATATTATTAAAAATGTCTTAAAGCTTGAAAAATTGTAGAGAATAAATAGTCTCGTTTAAAAATAAAAATAGCAAAAAATTACTCTAGAAAGTTCAAAGGTTAAGCTGATATTTCATGTCAGCTATACCCTGCTTTTTGCAATAGGTGAGGTCATTTACCCTCTTTAAAGTGCCTTGTGTTAATCTATGTTACTATAACAGCCTTAAAGACACAATGATGCTCACTTCATGCTGTGTTGTTGATTTAGTGGGATGTTGTTTAGTCAGTACTTTCTTCCTTCCCATGCCTTTTTCTTCTCCTTATTAAAAGTCCCTTTTTGCCCTTTGCTAAGTCCACTGATACACAAAGCATAGTACCATGAGGTAATTAAAAAAATCCTTTTTCTAAAAAGCAGTTGACCCAAAAGTCTTCCTCAACACTTTATTCTACATAATTAATATTACAATTAAGCTGTACTTATTTAAAAACCACCCTACAAAGAACCCAAGCTAGCACTTCTTGTTGAGACAAAATCCACTGGAAGTTGTGCTGTTGAAAGGAATGCACACTTGGACCCCAAATAATCACAGAATTATGTGATTTCATTTTATTCAGTGCTCCTGAAATTGCTAGTTGAAGAAATTAGATTATAGGAATGAATCATGTGCTTATTGAATACAGCACATTTGTGAAACTAATTTCTTATTTATGCTTTATTCCTATTGTATTGAGAGATTGAGAGTCTAGAGAGTTTTGGTGTGTTTTGTGTTGGGTTTTTTTTTTTGTTTGTTTTTTTTTTTTTAATAACCATGTATAGCTCTCTTAAACTGTGAGAGTCTCTTTGGAATATAAGCCTGTTTATTTTATTGTGCTCTGTTTAGTTATTCTAAAAAAAAAAAAAAAAGTTACAGACACATAATTGTAGCCATCTGTTGTGTTTTAAGTCCAATCTAGCCAAAAAGTCAAAAAAGTCATGGCAACAACTTATAAAAACAATGGCAATAATATGAACTCACTATGGTTACTGGTGAACCTTTATTTCTCCCCTCAAATGAAGTAAGTTTCCTCAGAGAATTATTTTAATGTTTGATTTATTTCTTTATTAAATTTGCCCACAGTATGACCAGCTTCTCTATCAAGATTGTCATATAGCTGTCTCCTTGATAGTAAATCTGTGTTTCTCCAAAAAGGTGAGTTCTGTTATCACACAAAACCAAGCTCTAAGGAAAACCCCAGTGCCTGCCATTACTCTAGCACAAACCAGCAAGCAGGATTAAGACTGTTTAAGAAAATTTATTAGTGGGGCTGAATAGTATTTATCATATATTATATTTAACCCATACTCTGACAGATTTTAAATTCATGATTTATAGATTTTAGATATTTGATGTATTTGGTTTAATAATTCTCTGAGATATTTTGTAAATAGTTTCCTTAATTAATTTCATCAAAATGTCAGTGACTTTTATGAGGGTGTTAATTTTCAGTATTATCCTGTCTTCTAGACATATCCAGTTTGTAAATGTACCACAGTTATTTTAACGAAGAGTGATGAATTGATACTTGCACTGTGAAGCAATAAATGGCACACATGTTGACAATGACCTCTAGATGTATTAGATAAAGTCAGATAGATGTTTTCTGCTACTGCAGATTGTTGACATGGTACATTTCATTAGTTCCCATTTCTCCGTATTTATGGAAGAATCACATGATAGAAAGCCATGCACGACTGTCATAATCATTCCCACACCTATCTCCTGTTAAACAGCAAAGCTGAAGAGAGTTCGGGGACTGCTGTCCTTTCAGGAGAATTACAGAGCACAGAATTCTAGTGGCTTGTAATTTCTTGAGAAAGGTGAGGATGCCCGAGGCATGAAATGTATCACAGCTACACCGGTTTCTCTCTTTTGACTATGTAAAGCCTAGCCTTACGGCGATGGTAATTTGGAGCCTCATGCAGTGCTTGCCATTAGGCAGGATGGGTATGACCCCAGGCCACCTCTAAAGAGATAGTCGTCCAATGACAAGAATCACATTTCCCCCAGTTGGTGAAGCAATGGGCATTGCTGTCTGTCCTACAAAGTTCTCTAATAGTCACCAACAGCAAACTGGGTTGTTTCTGTAAAGTCAGATTGGGCACTGACGTGGAGAAGTTAAGACAAAAAGTAACAGAGATCAGTGTCCAGTTGTTTAAGCCACCTCCATGAGAAATAAGAGGAGATGTAAGTAACGGGCAATGTTTGCAGATCGTTTTATCTAGCTAGTAATAATCTAAATGTAATGGCAGGTATTTCACACTGCTGTAAATGGGAGGTGAAATAAGAAAGGTGAATGATGGTGTCTGTAAATTTCATTCACAAGTATAAATGTAATGTAAAAGCCAACTGCAATTTTTTCCCTTCTCACTTGCTGGGTTAATTAAGATTGTGTGTGGAATTCCTTGCTTTTACTCTTGGTTCTTTTGATCAGTATGTCTAGTGAGCGCGGGAGTGAACACACTTTCACTAGTATCTGCCTCATATTACCAGTAAAAGCGATGGTGGGGATTGCTTTTACAGGTTATTGCTAACTTTTTTTTCAATGGTGTACAAAAATTATCAGTTTGTACCCTAAAGATGACATATTTACAGAGCGATAGTAACCAAAAAGCTTTGGGCCAAAATATCAATTTTCTTTTCTGAGAAACACTGAACAATTATTTACACAGTCAGACTTTCCCTGTATTTTCTTGATATATAATGAAATACCTTCTATACAATATCAGCTTCTCATTTAGGCATCCTTGGAGTTCCTCCCCTTTTTTGCTCTGCTACTTTTGCTTTTAACAGACTTCTGATTGTCTCCCATTTGAAGTAATTTTCCAAGTATTTATCATTATTTCTTGTTTGTGCATGCATTTGTGCAACTAGAAGTGTCTGTAGCCACTGTCTTTCGAGTCTTAATGCCTGAAGCTATCTGGTGTGATACATTCCTTTTATCAAACAACTCAGTAACTAAAAATCAACTTATTTTTGTATCATCCATACAAAGCACTTATTTCTTTAGTGTATCATTGTACAAATCTTTCTCAAGCTTCTTGTATTGTTTCATTAGAAGCAGATCAATGTGTAAAAGTAGGGTGTACCCATGGTTCAGAAGGCAAAAGGTGTGTGTGGCTGTGAAAAAGAAGCTGTGCCAGACTGGAGGCTGATCGGTAGCGCTATCGGTAACCTCACTTGGTCATCACCCACCGGAGCTGGGACTGTGTTAGGCAACTGCAAGGGCTGCTGATTTTCTGGATACTGTGTCATCCACAGCAAGTAAGAGAAATAGTTTTAGAAAAAGGAAAGACTTCAGGACATTCTCAGTATGGAGCTCAAGAAGCTGAAATACTAATGACACCAATTTAAATGCAGGTGGGATGGTTTGGGATGACTTAAAACCAAGGTTATTATTTAAAAAAATGAGTACTCCTGAAGATCAGAGACTTAAGTTTCTAATCAGAGATCTCATCTGTTAAACAGGTGGTTGCAAAAACCATTTGAAAAGTATTAGCAGGATCAAAATATCGCAGTTGTTTGTTGCAGTGCTTGGAATGTCAGTTCGCTCTAAACCTCTCTCCCATTTAATCTCTTTCAGTCTCTGGTTCATATTAATCTGGGCTAATGGTGCAAACATTCTGGGTGTGATGCAACAAGGCATAAAAGCTTGTTCATAATTTGAAGTATCTGAGTCATCCTTTTAACTGATAAGGATATGATTAAGTGCTCTGCTGGAATGGGGCCAGAGTACATTTTACTGCTAGCTAGAATCGGTTTGCTCGCGCACTGTAACACACACACCTTTGAATCTTGCTCCATCCCTATGCAGGCTGGAGTTGGTACATTGTGGACCATGTAGATTGTGAGAGCATTAAACAGAAAGAGTTCAAATCATCCTCCAGTGCCACACACAAAAAAGAAAAAAAAAGTCATGATATATGAGTGAATAAAGAAACCAGGCCCATTTCTACAGTTTGCATGAAGGGAAAATCTCCCACTGACTTAATTAGGTGCACTGCCTGTCTAAAGCCTGCATGATTTGGCCAATGTTTGCTGTCATTCCAGTGTTATGACAGAAGTCACCAGAACAATTCCAGCTGAGAAGTAGTCATGCTCCATACTTCATTTGGAGAACAAATGGAGGATGACTGCAAAACCTGCACACAGACTGATGATAGCTAATGATATCACATAACCCTGTGGCTCAGCTCCTGTTGAGCTCTCAGATTTAATGACCCTTCTATTTACACAATGACATGAGACAGAAAAGGTTTCCGGTCAGGTACACAAAATAAAGCTTTTGCTTTTAGCTCTCATACATTTTGTATAGGAAGTTCTGTTTTGACAAATCCCATAAAAATAGTATTTTATTTCCAATTAAAACCCTTAATCTTTTATTCTACTTATATTTTTCCTGTTATTGATATCTGGTGGCAGAGTTTTAGTTTCATTAGTTTCCTATTTGCATATTATTCTTGTGAAACTGACCTAATTGTGGTTTCTAGCAAACACTCCTCATAGCATTTTTGGTTATCGCTCTTTTCTTCTTGAGTAGCCTACATCTTGACTATAACTCAAGTTCGTGTTACAAGACACTTCAAGAGGAAAAGCTCTTGGTTTTAAAGGACTTCTGTGTCTGTAGCTGTTCTCTTCTTGACTGTAGAAGCCAGAATTATCCTCTTTTATTTGTTTTATCTGCCACACCTTTTTTGTACATTTTATTTCTGAAATATACCTTCCTTTTCACATTTTTTTCTGTTTTTAAAAGGACTTATTAACATCCTTTGTATATCACAAAATAACAAATTGCTGCAGTCAAATACATACTGCTAGGAGATGGACTCTACTGGTTTCTGCTTTCACCTTTGTAGGCATCCTTTTTGGGGAATTAGAAAAAGGCTCAAACCCCCCAAAACATGTGGAATTGATAAACTTGATGTCAAGGCAATCAGTCTAGTCAGTTTGGATAAAGGACTCAGATGATAGGGCTAGTGTTTTCTTTCTTTTTCATTGTCACACACAGCCTGTTTGTTGGTCCCTCTCATTTCCTGTGTGATGAAATATTGCTTGAGCGCTTTGGAGGATCAGATAAAGAGGTGTTTCAGCATACAGCCAAGCAGAGAAAAATTGTGGAACTGAACCTACAGTGGCACTTACTGCAATAATTCTTCATTATCAGTCCTCAAATCTACTGGCTTTTCTAAATCTTCACAGTTACATCCCACCCTGCTTTCTTGCTTTCACCTCCGCAACCCTGCTCAGGCTGTGCTAGGTGCCCCTCCCTGAGGGTGCTCCTTCCCTTATGTAGCATCAGCTGATTGGAACTGGCTTGAAATCTCACCTTAAAAGTTTCTCTCTTTCTTGTGATTAAAATCAGAATGCAAGTCAGCATTTAGAAAATTATCCACCACTGTGTCAATTGGATTTTGCTGTTCATAGGGACCTCCTTGGACCTTGGCTACATGTGGGCATCCTAGGCTCAGACTTCAGCCTTTCCAGTTGTCCCATAGACTATTGCTTGTTCACCAGTTTTTCTGCCCGAGCATTGTCACTGAGGCATATTTTCCAGCCTTTTTTCCTCACAAATTTGAAATCAATATTACCTAATAAATAGCTGGTAAAGAGTAATATTTGAGATTTTCAAAACCTCAAATATAGATATTTGAAAAAGGTCTGTGATCCAATTTCTGTGCAATTTCTATCAATTTCCTTGCTGTGTATTTCTGCCTTAAATTCCTCTTCACTTTGCATTTGTTCTCCAAGGACAGAAAATAAAAACAAATACTGTATTTCCGTTTTCATTCAGCTGTTTGGTCATAATTACAGCTCTTTGGTAATGTTAATCAATAGCGTTTCAGGACCCCCTCAAAAAAATCAAAAATCTTTTTTTTTTTTTTTTTCCCACGAAAAATCATGCAGCGGTAGATTATCTCCTATGCTCTTTTCCCTGTCTCTATTTGGAAGATCCAAAGGCAGCAAAGACTTGTTGAAGGTCCTCTTGGCAGGAGGCAAACTCCTGTAGGAGGAAGCAGGGAGAGATCTGCTGGTAAGGTTGACTCCTTTATCTCTTTTCTTAGCCTGAGAGTATGTTGGAGGGAAGAAAGGAAGTGACATACTTAACTTCAATAGTCTCTCTGGTTGGTAGATATTCCTGGGGGAAAATGACTGAATAGTTTTTGTTAGAACAGCATCATTCTAAGGCCAGAGAGGAAGAAAGGGGCTGTGAGCAATGTTTTTAGCTGAGTCTTTACTGTACCCAGTGCCAGTCAGGCTCAGAAAAACAAAATAATTATGAGAAACATACTCTTCAATTCATCTTCTGTTTTTCAGTTAAAAATGTTAAACATTTCTATTGATCTTGTGTCTATGCCTGTGTGGTACTACTATTACAGCATGTTAAACTACACGTGCTGGTGTGACTTACTTAATTTAGTGCATTTCCAGGTCCTTCTTTGAATACCTGATTGCCACCAGAGTTTTCCTGTGAAAATTAGATACCCAGCACTTGGGGACTGTATACGTAACGAGCTGATATTGTTTGTCACTGTTGGCTATGGGAGAAGACACACTCCAGCAACACAAAGAACATCTGAATCAAGAAGCAAAGGTAAAGCCCAAAAACTGATGGAGGATGTTTGTAGCAGCAACTGCTGTGGTGGGAAAGGGAAAGGGGGAGGTGGGTGGGCGGAGTGTGGCCAGCAGCAGGAAGGGTGGTGGCAGTGTCCCAAGCAGCACTGTCCTGCATCTACCTGGCCCTTACCCCACCACTGGCAAGCAGCTGGAGGGTCTCGGGCTGCTGCCTGCCGTGGTTTTCATTGCAGTGACATATAACAAAAGGAACTTGTGTGCAAGCAGTTAATACGACTCCGTGTCCGGGTACTGAAATTCTGCATAGTGTCTCAGCAGAGATGCCATACCATGGGGGCTGTGGTGATGCCCTGGTCAGGGCAGCCTAGAGAAGATCTAAATGTTTCGGAGTCCCTGAGTAACAAGGTTTGTAGTACCTGCCTAGGGCATTAGGAGGGTATAGCCAAAGAATGTGCTTTCTTATGGAAGGCCTGTGTGGTACAGATTAAGGCAGATGACACAGATGCTGTGGTATTACACTTCTCAGAGACCTAAACTATAAACCTTTTCTGGTCGCAGATGAGAGGAACAAAAGTCTCCGTTAAAAAACATAGAACAACTGAAGTCACCAAAAGACAGTTAATAATGACCTATAAAATGCATGCAATCTTCCAGTCAACAATATAAAAGGTATTTAAAATATTTAACAAAGAAAGACTACTAGAGGCAAGAGTCTCTTTTACAAGAGTGTCCTGGCAAGAGGGGCGGCATTACAGTCAATTATTACAAACAAAATCCAGGTTTCTTAATTAAAATACAAAATACTGGCTCTGCTGTTTAGCCTGTAATAAGTTATGTCTTGAGAAGACTATAATTACGCTGGCGCCTGCTAGTGCCTCCATAGTTAAGTCTGTCACCATTTCCATTATAAACCTCATTTTTAAGCAATTTATAATGTAGCCATAAAAAATAATTTTAGATTGAAACTTGGCAAAGAAATCCTTAGACCAAAAAGTTTTGTTTCTTATTTTTTAATACAAATAATCTGTTTGGTCATCTTTATGTTTTTTTAGAAGAGCACTAAACAAGCCAGAAATTTTACAGCTTTGAAGCTTTCTAGCCATCCTGCAGTATAAACATATTTTCTTTTTCTTTTTTTCATCTGCATCAAGAGGAACCTTCATTACTTGGAAGCAGAGGATTTTAGTTCTTCAAAGATCCATAAATACAGGAAAACAAACTTCATGATTCTTCACGAGAATACTGAAAACCGATTAACTTTGAATTACAATGAAGAAAGGAGAACAAATAGAAATGAGTTAACCTTGGGCCTCAGAATAAATCATTGCAAAATATTTCTGCCATGAGACTGACCTCAGCTTTTCATCCCCCTTCTCATGCCAGAGGAAGATGTGGCCAGGGCTGGAGGCAGGTGTCTCAAAGATGGATATCAAAGCTAAGGTGGAAGTTTTCCTGGCAGCCTATTATGTATGCTTCTAGCAATGCTTACAGGAGCATACATAAAATACCTGTCTGAAAGTCATAGAAAATTGTCATTTACTTGTCCCAGTGCGCATTTTATCACCAAAGGGTGATAAAGGGGAGACAATGAGCAGAGAAAATATTGGGCATCTCCTCTGAGAAATCACTATGAGAAGGTACGCCTGCGTGCTTGGAGTAGGTGGAAATACGGTACACCTATTGACCACTATTGATATAACAACTGACTAAACTAAAGAGGTTCCCTGAGTATCATCCCAACCTAAGCTATGAATGAGCAAACTCCAGTTTATTTTTATGATTTAATGCTGAGTTTCTAGAGAGGCAGATGCTTTTTCATGAGTAGCACTGAACAACAAATAGTAAAACCTATGAAAATATCATTGTGAATCCTCTTCCCAAAGGAAAAGACTGTTCTGCAGTCCCAGTCTGCATCTGTAGCTGTCTTATAATTTACATGGCTTAGCTAGAATTCCTCCAGGAAATACCATTTGTTCCAAATTACAGATCTGAATCCTAAGGAAGAAGCACTGAAGGTAGTAAAGCTAAAAAAGCAGAAATCAAGTACTGCTTATGTGTCTCTATCATGTTTAGATTACAGTGCAGTTTCAGATGCAAAGTAGATCGTGCTCTTCTTGCCTAAACCTGCTTCACACGGGACATGGATTACTGTATTTAATATTATTCAGATCATATTTTCAGAGCTCTGGCTACTTAAAATAAAGTTTAGCAGCTGAAGTGATCTTTCAATTTCAATGTACAGATTTTAGTGCAAAGTAGGTATATAACTTCTCCAATATTTCAGTTTTTCTCAACCACCTTAAAAAAGCTCTGAGGGAAGCAAATAGGTTTTCTAGGCTAGCAGCATAAGCTGGTTTTTAGCTTTATTCCTTTGCTTTTCCAGCTTAACAAATTCTGGCTTGAATAGTCTGTTGTAGTAAATTTTGGAAACAATTACCCATTGTTGATTAAATAAATTTCATCAGCTGTGGCCAATTGTAATCATTTTGCAAGATAAAGGCATTACATGCTAGAAGGGAGCATGGTCTAATGCAAGGAATTCTGGAAACCAGTATTTTATTTCAAAGGCTTTTCTTAACTGTGTTATGGCCATTGCTACCACACTGCTACTGCGTGTTGGCTAATTGAATAGACCCAACTCTGCAGAGTTTAAATGGTTTCCCTGATGTGTTCACACACTTGCATGTCTCACTGAACTTGGTTGCTACCTTCTTTAGGGTTCTTACAATGATAATTTAGTACAAATACACAGGATCTAAATAATGTCCTTTCTGACTGAGCTAGTGTGGGAACAGTGCCAGGAGAACACTGTTTGCTAATATTACGGACAATTCACAAAAACCCTGGTATTGTGCGGCTGATTGTTAGCTGCCTCTGATGTTGTCAGGTTTTCTAAAAATGCCATTGTAGTGAAAACCTTACAGCATTTTGTGGCTGGATTGTTGCCAGTTCCACAGCTGGGCCTAACGTTCCTCCCTGATGGATCCCCACACCTGAAAAAGTCTATGTCAGAGGGGTCAGCAGAACTTCTACCTTGGACTTCTGGAGAACAGACTTTGGCCTCTTTAGGAGCCTGGTTGACAGAGTCCCTTGGGAGACAGTCCTGAAGGGCAAAGAAGTCTAGGAAAGCTGGATATGCTTTGAGAAGGAAATTTTAAAGGTGCAGGAGGAGGCCACCCTCATGTGACGAAAGACAAGCTGGCGCGGAAGAAGACTGGCCTGAACAGAGAGTTTGGCTGGAACTCAGGGAAAAAAGGAGAGTCAATGAACTTTGGAAGAAGGGACAGGCCACTCAGGAGGACCACAAGAATGCCATGAAGTTCTGCCGTGCTAAAATTAGAAGGGCCAAAGCCCAACTAGAATTTAATCTGGCTACCACTGTTAAAAGACAAGAAAAAATGTTTCTAGAAATACATTGGCAACAGCAGGAGGGCTAAGGAGACTCTCCATCCTTTATTGGATGCAGGGGGAAACATAGAGACAAAGGACAAGGAAAAGGCTGAGGTACTTAATGCCTTCTTTGCCTCAGTCTCTAATAGCAAGACCAGTTGTCCTCCAGGTACCCAGTGCCCTGAGCTGGAAGACAGGGACAGGGAGCAG
The DNA here is from genome assembly GCF_963210335.1 of Falco punctatus. Classification (NCBI taxonomy): domain Eukaryota; kingdom Metazoa; phylum Chordata; class Aves; order Falconiformes; family Falconidae; genus Falco; species Falco punctatus. The sequence goes on from NC_137584.1 coordinate 18,573,188, forward strand.
CATGAAGCCCCCATAATCCAAGGGGAGATGGTCTGAAACCTGCTACACCACTCAGACACACACAAGTCCATGGGGCTGGATGGGATCCACCCAAGGGTACCGAGGGAGCTGGCGGACGTGTTCACCGAGCCACTTGCGATCGTTCATCAGCCGTCCTGGCTGACCGGGGAGGTCCCAGCTGCGTGGCAGTTAGCCAGCGTGATGCCCATTGACAAGAGGGGCCAGAAGGGGGATCCAGGGAACTGCAGGCCTGTCAGCGTGAACTCAGTGCTGGGGAAGGTTACGGAGCAGATCAGCCTGAGTGCCATCATACAGCACATGCAGGACAACCGGCAGATCAGGCCCAGTCAGCATGGGTTTAGGAAAGGCAGGTCCTGCTTGACTAACCTGACCTCCTTGTATGACAAGGTGACCCACTTAGCAGATGAGGGAAAGACTGTGGATGTTGCCTACCTAGACTTTAGTAAAGCCTTTGACACCGTTTCCCACAGCGTTCTCCTGGAGAAACTGGCTGCTCACACTTGGGTGGACGTACTGTTTGCTGGGTAAAACATTGACTGGATGGCCGAGCCCACGAATGGAGTGCTGGGGAATGGACTTACATCCGATTTGCCAGCTGGTCGCAAGTGGTGTTTGCCAGGGCTCGGCACTGGGACCAGTTCTGTTCAATATCTCTTTCAAAGATCTGGATGAGGGCATGGAGTGCACCCGCGGTAGGTCTGCAATGACACCAAGTTTGGGCAGGAGTGTTGATATCTTCTTGAGGGCAGGAAGGCTCTGCAGTGGCATCTGGACAAGCTGGACCGATGGGCAGAGGCCAGCTGTACGAGGGTCAAGAAGGCTCAGTGCTGGGTCCTGCACTTGGCTCACAATAAGCCCACACAGCGCTACAGGCCCAGGGAAGAGCGGCTGGGAAGCTGCCGGGTGGAAAAGGACATGGGGCTGTTTGTCAACAGCCAACTGAACGTGAGCCAGCAGTGTGCCCAGGTGGCCCAGGCAGCCCAGAGCACCCTGGCTGGTATCAGAAAGAGCGTGGGCAGCGGGACTAGGGAAGTGATCGTCCCCCTGTCCTCAGCACTGGTGGGGCTGCACCTCAAATCCTGTGCTCAGGTTTGGGCCCCTCACTACAAGAAAGACGTCAAGGTGCTGGAGGGTGTCCAGAGAAGGGCAATGGAGCTGGTGAAGGGTCTGGAGCACAAGTCCTGTGAGGAACAGCTGAGGGAACTGGGGTTGTTTAGTCTGGAGAAAAGGAGGCTCAAGGAGGACCTTGTCACTCTCTACAACTGCCTGAAAGCACGAGGTGGGTGTTGGTCTCTTCTCCCAAGTAACAAGTGATAGAACAAGAGGAAACGACCTGGGATTGTGCCAGGGGAGGTTTAGACTGGATATTAAGAAGAATTTCTTCAGTGAAAGTGTGGTCAAGCATTGCAACAGGCTGCCCAGGGAAGTGGAGTCACCACTCCTGTAGCCATTTAAAAGACATGTAGATGTGGCACTGGGCATGGTTTATTGGTGGACTGGCAGTGCTAGGTTCATGTTTGGACCTGATGATCTTAAAGGTCTTTCCCAACATAAATGATTCTATGATTCTATGTAGAAAGATCAGTTAGCATACAGTGATGATTTTCGGGTATGCTTATTCTAGCAGTGGTCCCATGCATATGTCTTTCACAATCCTCCTGCAACAGCAAGATCTGACTGGTCTCTCAAGGACTGAGCGATTCATGGAGCGCTCACTTAATTGCAAGTACTGGAGCAGCAGCTCCTCTGTTACTGCCTGACATGCCAGTTGATCACTTACAAAATGGGAAACTTTGCTAAGCAAAGGAATTAATTTTAAAAGAAGACAATAACATCTGTCCACAGATGTGTGCAAAAGGGAAAGAAGAAATGTGAAAAGAAAGATGATGGGGGAATAAGGTTTAAAGTTTAAAAAGTTGAAAAGAAAGTCCATGTGGGATCAGAGGCAGCACATTCAAGTGGTAGACTAAACACGGAGACATGTAAAGGGAGGAATATAATAAAGAAGGGGAGCATGCTTATAAAACAAAGCACAGGAAAAAGGTATGAAATGCCCAGAACTAATTGTTACAGATTGAGAGACTGCTGCATCATCCAATTGCCAGTAGAGGTGCTAAAGCCAAGGCTATAGAGCTCAGTAGCAAAATGCTCAAAGGAAGAAATAATTTCTATATTTAGATGGGTAGAGTACTTCATGACATGAACAATATTGCAATGTAGCTACCTAGATGCGTCCGTTTAGGAATGAATTTTATATGTATCTGTAGTTGAAAACAAAAAGACCACTAGCAAGAGGCAGAAACGGTTTCCTGAAAAGTGTTGGGGCCAGCCCAGGAACACCACAAAACCCTTATGGCTGTGCTGCAGCCTAAGAACAAGGAAACCAGCAGGTACCAGTCTGCAGCTGGGGCACAATAAAACCCTTCTACAAGCTGAGCCAAGAATAATCTTCTTTAAAAGTGCTCTGCTTTGCTACTTAAAAATGTTGCTCTTGTCCAAGTGTTTTGTATTTGCCTCAGTGCAGTTTCTTTTTCTTTTCTTTTTTCTTTGTTTTGTTTTGTTGTTGTTGTTTTTTAACTAATTAGAGGTTTATTGCAAACCAAAGGGGATTTCTGGGAGCTCTTTGGGTTTTTAAATTATGCAAATGACAGCACTCTGATGTTGGATCATATTCTTTGTATATTGTGTGGTTCACATATTCTGAAGGGGGTGTGTGGAACAGGTTTTTCTTTTCTTTTTTTTTTTTTTCCCCCTAGTCCTTGAACACAGTAAGTGTAAAAAAAGTCTTCAGGTGGATTCTGAAATTATTTTACTTCATTTTCTTAATGTTAATGTTAAAGAAGAATATATTTTTAATGCTACAGACCATTCTGTGCTGATAGCTTTACAACTTTGTGCATGGAGTATGAATAGAACAAACTTCACAGATGATTATACTTAAAGCTGGAGGTCTTTCTGTAAATTTTAAACAAAGTGTTCTATTAAATGCCATCTATAAAATGCTTGATGACTTACCTCCTAGGCTGATTTGTGATTTTGTCTGAGCTTTTGAAATCTTGGATGAAAAGCTTTTGCTACAGGAAACTGGTTGATAACTGAATAAAGAGCACTATAACACAGAAGTATTGAACATTTCCACATAGTAAGTATTATTTTGCAATGCATTCCTCTGCCTGCAGCATAAAATGGAAGTATTCTCTCTATGTAATGCTTAATGATCCCCAGGGATATGTGTAAAGCATATAGATGTCAGGTAAAGCCCCAGTGGTTATCCTAAAATTCCTCCGTGTCTGAGGAGTACCCTTAACTTTGTAGTTCAGGACAGCTATCTTTCTGTCCTGTTATGAAGTTAAATAAAGTAATAACATTGAACAAATTTTCTGTTCCAAAAATGGTAGTGTTTCTGCCCCTGGAATGATTCCTGTCTGTCAGTCAGCAAACACTATAAGATTATTTGGGATAAAAGGAGTTTATATCAATATGCAACATTTACAAATATCATATTTGATTTGTGTCTTAACTGCCATTTTCTGCAGGCAATTTACCAATTTTCACACTCTGTCCATTACAAATGGAATTCCCTTTGCATTAGTAGACATATCTTTCAATGACACAGAAAAATGTGTTTGTTTCTTATGTTTGCAGGTTAAGAATACAACTGTTATATAACATCCAACTTCATAAAATAAAAAAAAAACCAAGTGACAGATGTCATACATGTTTTGTTGATTGGACATTTGGAACACATGAATATATGCATGCTTATATCCAAAGGCTCGAATGTATACCTCATGCAATCCCATACAATTGTAAATCTGACTTGGATATAGGTAGTATAACAGGTACGCATAACTATGGTGTCTGTGTAATGTTTCTGACCCAGGAAGAGTCCAGATGACTTGCTTTCATTTTGCTGCAGAATCTGTAGCTTTAACCTCAAATGATTTTCCTGCTTTCATGAAATATTTTCATAAAAATTATTCTCCATGTACATTTTGCAGCAATAACCTCGCAGAGAAACAACAAGGACAGACTTAAACATTTTTAATGCTGGATCATTTGTTTATGCATAATATTGATCTGAATGCCAAATTTAGCTGGTCATCAGCAGGGTAAGAGCCAGCAGGATTATTCAGCATGCATGTACAGGGTTCAGATTGAGAGTGCAGGTATCTTGGAGACAGTCTGCACTTTATTTTGTCAGAGAATTACAGAGAACCATTGCGGTGGGAAGTAGTGCTCAGCTGATGCGATGTTGAGAATGCAGAGGGAGTCTGCATTCAGTAACTATCCACCGATTTTATGTATCTTTTTATGGGCATCGCACAGTCAATGATTGCAGTGACTCACTGGGTAGTTACAATGTTTTTCACCATTGCAGTGTTATGATCCATTGGAATCTGAGAGTGGCAAGACCTGGGTTCCTGGATTTCATTACTTCCATTATGATATTTACTCTAACATTATTTAGGTTAGTACAAATTTAATGAGCTCTGAATTCACTCATCATGTGCGTATATGCCACATTGTTTAAAGAAATTCATGAAACTGTTTCCTATCTCAAGCTGCCAGGGGTGCCTGGATGGTGCTTTGCTGCTACCCCGTCTCTGAGACCCTGCTCTCCAGGTGCTCCACTGGTTACATGCTCCTCTGTCAGATACCTATCCCAAATGGGACCTCACTTCAGGAGTCATCTTAGTTTATCTTTTATTTTTAAAGGACTGGATAAAGGCTGGTCAGGTGTTTTCTTACGTTGCTTTCAGGCTCAGTGGGGAAGAAAGAAGGTCTATCTGTATGTAGGTTTTATATTTCAAGATTTCAGTTTTAGACTGAGGGTAAAACTGGAATCTCTGGGGCATCTTGTTCAAACCCCTGTTTTTGGTTTTCGGTCAATACTTTATATTGACCTCAACTGTTATTTAGATTTGAGTGCATCTAAAAATGGTGTTAACATGACATTTCCTATAAGTTTCAATATTATGCAACCAGCTAGGGATAATTTCTGTTGTAAAACTTGAAAACTAGAACTCAGCTGACTTGGAAACTTAACCCTAACCTAAACAACATCAGATATCTGTGCCAATGTATTTTTACATATTATCAAATAATGTATCTTGACATGATGAAATTGTATGTGTTATTTTTTCTTTACAAGTAAATTGATCCATATTGGAAATATGAAATGGGACCTTATAGCTATTACAGATATCTTTCATTTATTTCACAAAGGCTTGCATATTTAGAGCTGGCTATCTCTCCCATGTGTGAGATATCCATGTTAACAATGTTTATGGAATACAGGTTTATTGCAAAATGACACTGTGTTTATAGTAATAAAAACTATTTTTATTTTTACTTTTTTTTATTATTATTATTCTAGTCAAGGACATTTGGTGCCTTAGTGGAAGGTAGGTTAATGTAAAATAAATCCTTTGTATCTAGGTTACATGTTTGGTTGTGGCTCCGTCCGAAAAGAACAGGACCTGTTTTCATCAAACGTATGATTACTAGTTTATGTATTTTCTTACTCAGTTTCTGTCTGGAAAAGTGTTCACTACATAAAAGCATCCTCAAACTTGAGGGCATTTTTGGCTTTTTGAATGGGAAAAAATTAACTAAATGTGGAACTCCAAACACTCTAGTGGGATAATATAGGAAGTTTCTTTTGCTGGACATACTGATGGGCTGAGGACTTAAATCCTCTGAGCAATCAATCCACTGGCTTTTATGAATGCTTAGGGAAAAAAAGGAAATATATTGCTGGAAAAGTCAAATAAACCTTGTTGCAGGATATGTGATGGCCAAATTAAAAAAAGACATATGTATGGTAAAGTCTTAGGTATCATTGCAACTGTTTGAGCAAGACAAGTGAAAGCAAAACAAAAGCAGGAAATAATACTTTTCTTGTAACATGGATTTTGAGGGCAAACCTCAGTGACGAGAGAAAACGTATTCTGATTCTCACTGCTCTTCTGCTGAGAACAATAGGGCTTTTACTAAAGAGCTTCATAACTAATTTTAATGTTAATTCAGCAGGTCTATTATGAGATAAATCCTTCCTTGGGAGAAGCATTGTCCATTACGTGTGCTGATTTATGAGAGAGCATCAGCTATATTTTAATCATAGCTGGACTAGACTGTACAGACTAGGACTCACAATATATAAGAAAAGCTCATTTGTGCTTAATATACTAGATAAATTGTTCCTGGCTTCTTAGGGTGTGACTATATTTGCTGTCACACTCCCAAGTTTACTCAAGAACTGTGTGATTTGCTGAGTAGGTGCTAGTCATGTAAGGCAAAACCCGACGGGATGCATTTTATATACCTGATTTTTTTTCTCAGTGTCATGTATTAACCTTTTTTGTCCTTTTCTTTTCCCCTTCATCAAAGGAAAGTCTCCTCAAGAACAAATGCAAATTATAGGAGTGGGGAAAACGACCGCCAATAATCTGAGCAATATGAAATTTAACACTGTGATTTTGTTTTAGTGAGAGGAAAACACCAGTTGTTGGCTGTCAAAAAATTCTAAGCTAAACCTTAACTTCATGGGCAGCAGCTATAAAATCTATTTAATGCTTCTTAATTCTTCAGTGAAGCTGTTTCTTTCTCCAGTTAATAATAGGCTGTGGGATTAAATCTTAGTTTTTGATATTTACTGGGAAATGTAGTATAGCGATTTGTGAGTCAAAATGTACTTTGAATAAATTACCATTGCAAATTACAGTTTATGAACGTTGTGATTATAACCATAATTACACCATTGGCTATGCATAACTTGAAATCTTGCTTGCTGAATAAATTTGTTTTCATTCAGACTGCATTCCCAACATTTTTAGAAAAGAGTGAATCAAGCCTTATTGACAAAATTTCCTATGGAGTTTATTAAAAAGGTCACCTTTGTTTGCTAAACTTACCTAAAATATAAACATTTCTTGAATTAATGAGATGCTATTTTAGTCTGTTAAGAGAGTTTCCTATCCAAGTTTACTAAACCATAGACTCGTAAGGAGACTCACAAGAGCTTCTACATTACGCCATGCCTTTAGCTATCTGCATATCCTAAAAATGTTAAAGTTAAAACTGATTCTGCAAGCTGTTAGGAAAAAACCACTGGATAGGCACAATTAGGTATATTACTGTAAACTGGGGGGGGGGGGGGGGGGGGGGGGGGGAAGGTTTAAAGCTCTGTCTGGCAAGAGAAGGGTTAAGGACTTTTTTGCTATACCCGTTTCAAATTACAATGAGAAGCCTCTTCTTTCCCAGCAGGGTTGTGCTTACATTAGTCTTTAGATCTCTCTTGAAGAGAGCTGTTATATTTGTGCCTGCTAGAGTTGGAAATAACAGTTCAGAAGCTGAAAAGGGTTGAATGGATTTACAGAAGGGTTTTTTTGCGAGTAAATTCATGGCAACACATTAATTTGATCAGTACATGCTTTAGAATTACTTTACACTCAAGCGATTCAAAAGATGTTAAAGTTATCACCAGGCTGCTGGACAAATATGTGTTACACCACCAAGGTACAGATCAAGACAAATCTGTGACTCAGGATTTTATCTTGGGAAGAGCGCAAGGTGTACGAAGAACTCAGAATAACGAGGGAAGATAACTCTGGGAACTACAATGTGTCAGAAGAACAGCTCTTGCTAATACAGCTCCCCACCAAAGACCTGGTTATCTAAGGTTTATATAGGAATGCCTAGGTCAACTGACAAAATACTGGTCTTCTGCTCCATAAATGCAGAAAAAACGATAACAACAGTGGAAAATTGTAAATCTGAATTTCAGCTTTCTTAGAAATAACTGCAACCTGACACATTCCATAATATTTAAACAGGGTGGGGGGAGAGAAATCACCAAAGATGTTACGTTTAGAGATGACATTGACATGAAGAATAGGTAAATTTTGTTTTTCAGCCACTGGGAAAGCAGACCTCATAGGAACTCAGAACAAGTAGGAGAAAAGATTTTTTAGATTTTTTTTTTCCTTGTTCTTTTTCTTTTCAAAGATGAACCTAACTGCGCTCAAAGCTTTTGTGGGCTTGCTCTGGAATTGCTGGGTTCTGGTGGGTCACGCACAGGGAGGTTTAGGAGACAATCATGTCCATTCAAGTTTTATTTACAGGAGGCTGCGGAACCATGAGAGAAGGGAGATTCAGAGAGAGATTCTCTCTATCCTGGGTTTACCTCACAGACCCAGGCCATTTTCACCAGGAAAGCAGGCTTCTTCTGCACCCCTCTTCATGCTGGACCTGTATAATGCCATGACAAATGAAGAGGATACTGAGGAGCTGGAGTATTCACTAAAGGGATCAATGGCAGGGGAAAGCAGAGGGATACGGAAAGGATACCCTGCCTCTCCAAATGGATATTCACGGAGAATACAATTATCTCGCATGACCCCCCTGACTACACAGAATCCTCCCTTAGCCAGCCTGCACGACACCAACTTTCTGAATGATGCTGACATGGTCATGAGCTTTGTCAATTTAGGTACGTGGAAATTTTTTTTTGTTTTTGCTCTATTTGACAAACTGTTAACCTGATCTTGCAAGGGGCAAACCTTTCGGCCAGACCATAACCTGCTCTGAAATGGCAGGATTGGGCCCGGGCTGCTGTGCCACTAGTAAAAGAAAAGTTGTACTGATGGTAAATAGCTACGTTGTAGGTGGCCAAGGAAAAAGATTTTTCTCACTGTTTATATAAAGTCAGTTTCTATAACTCCCCTCTGCTGGCTTCTGTTTTCTTTCTTTCATTGATGTAATGAAAATTCTAGCCTTAGGCCAACTAACTCCTTTTTTTTTTTTTTTTTTAAATCTTAAAAAATCAAACACTTATGTCTATTGCTTGGTTATTTCCCTCACTGTTTTGCTTAAAGCTCAGACATGAACAAATATCAGTTGTTAATATTTAAAAGCCTACAAAGTTATGAGAAGGGAAAAGTTAAGCAATTTCCACCCCCCTACCCCCCCCCCCTAAAAAAAAAATAAAAAATACTTCTTAGGTTATTTGTGGGTTTTTTTTTCTGTTGGTAAGAGTCAGAGTTTTATTATCCTTACAGCTGGATGGCTGGATTTTAAATAATCTGTTGCTGTTTCTTTGTTATTTCTATTTAATAACCACAGACTGTGTTTTATTATACTGCCATGGTGCTCAGAGTCTGCACTGGTTCTTATTTTCTGTGTCATAAATAAATTAAATAACAAGTAGAGTATTAAACACCAGAAACATGCAAGCAAAGAATGCTTTTGAAAATGATATCAATTCAGACACAAAACCTGATAAAAATAAATTATATTGGCTTCTGAGTATAATAAACATTCTTACCAGTTACATTGTGGTTAAAAAAGCAGTTACAGATTTCTTTAATAGAAGGCAACTTAAATCTCATTAAGAAAGCTTCAAATAATTCATGAAATGTATTTACTATTTTTATAAGTATTTGAAATGTTGCAGGACTCATAAAGTTAGTTAAAAAAACCTGTCTTGTTTGATCTAAATAGCAAGAGATATAATTGAAAATTTGAACTTTCTCAATAAGCTAGTATGAAATCTGATGAACTCTTGCTTTTAAGGATAATACTTTCTGTAGAAACTTTTTAAACAACAGCACGTGTTCCAAAATACCTTCAGATTATCACATACATTCTGTACCTTTTATGTCTACCAGGTCTTTAATCCTTTCTGCAGGATTAAATGTTTCCAAATGCTAAAATCCTCAACAACTTGAATTTCTAGGAAATGAAACCCTAGACTTTAGTTGTCATAATAATAAAATTATTTTTCATTAATTATGTGGCAGATAAGGAAGTGTTCAATTCTGAGATCTTTTTCCTTAAGAGTAACTTATGTCCATAACTCTACAATACATTTGCTTGTTACTCTTGCCCCTGAAACAGCAGATTAGAAAAAACGGAAATCTCAGTTTTTTGAAAATGTGCTCTTCATCCTTAAGAAAGTGTCATATTATCTGGGTATTACTTTTAAGTTGTCATCGCATGCCTCAATTTACCCAGAGTATCTGGAGTCAGCTGAATTTAAAATGGGAATGTTATAAAGGAAAATAAGAAATGCTCTGATCTCCTAAGTCAATACCTTGATCCTGCAAAAATTTTCCTCGTGTGTCCTGAGAAATACCCTCAGTAAATATGTCGCAGACCATTTCACCAGTGACCCTGAGGACTATTTACATGGGACCTAGCCTTTGATTTCATGAAACATCTTTGATTTCAAAAGGACTTCTTGCAGTGCATGAGTAGAAGTCTTTGAAAACTCAGTGTCAGATATGTCCTAGCCTGATCCTGCTGCACTTCCCTGGACAAAAACCCTCTCTGGAAGAACGCAGGTTTCCACTGAGTGTCTTGTCTTGGCTGAGAAGTTTCTAATATTTGTCTCATTTTGTTGGGAAGCCTAAGAATGTAATTCTGAGAAACTAAAGCATATCTTATGTTTCTAAACTGTGAGAACTGGGGATGAGATGCTTTATTTTTCTAGTGATTATGATTAATAGACACCATTAACTTCCAAAAAAATACTGTGTAAATACCAGGATTTTTTTTGCCTCTGTAAAACTAAAATGTGTCTCAGCACTAAGTGAGTCTAAATCCTAATTTACTTTAAATGCCCTTCCATACATGTTGGATATTGTGGTTTATCACACATTCCACCATGTAACATGTGTAAGAAATATTGATGACCAATATAGATTAGCTTCAACATTTTTATTAAACAATCCTATGTTTCAGTATAATTAACATAAAAATGAAATAAATCATGGAAATAGGTAACCATTTTATATGATTTATGCAGTATGAGATTGTGACAGATGAGGGCAAGCTCTTTTAATGTACAATGGGGAAAAATATGCAGTGATAAGTGAATGCTAACACTGTACCTTAAAATCAATAAATGCTGATGCAGCACAGTAATAACTCAACTGCTTTTAGATGTGAAGCCTCAGTCAACTTGCATCAAATTAATCTGCTCTGGAAATAGTAGTCACCGTGTTCATACTTGCACACCATTAATTACATAAGGTATAATTATAAAGCTTTATTAATCATCATGATATTTTAAATTGAAACTTCTGTATATAGAAGTAGCCAGTTATAATAATTTAAGGCACATATATTAAAACAAGAAATATGTAGCTGAGTTGTTGGATAGGAATTATTAAGCATAAGAATGAGAAGACTGAATCAGATTAAAAAGGAAAGTTAAAAAAGATTCAAGGACGAATAATTTTACATCAAAGAATAAAAACTGAAACTTATATGCTAATTTAGATAAAAATCAACCTGTAAGAGTTGCAAATACCTCACTTTCAAAAACAAATTCAAAAAATAATCATCAAGAGAACGCCAACTGTAATTCTGTCAAGCAACCAGGGAGGAAAACAAGACTGAATTTACTTCTGAAGTTAAAATTGTAAACACCTGCTCTTTATACTGGAATTTATACCAGAATTTTCATCTCTTTCTTTCTTGAATGATACAACAAGACAGAGACTATGTCTTGTCCTGTATTTTATATAAGACTGTGTGCATTGGCAGCTCTCCATAAATATCGATGAGTGTAACAGAAGAGTTAACTGGGGTTGGTCCAGCAGTCAAAGAATAAATCCTCCAATAAATACATTGAGGTTTTCAAAGATCTGCTTATATCACCTACAAGTTCAGGACTTTGTTTTCCTCACTGGGTGGTTTTTTTTTTTATCCTATTGTTATATTTTATTATATTGTTGCAAAGCCCTGGCTGTTTAGAGTTCTGGCATCTTCTTTTTGGCCAGTCTCCCAAAATGACATATATAGGATACCCTGTTCCTCAGAGAACAGACAAATAATACTCATATAGTCCCACTCACTTTTCTGCTCACTCAAAATTTGGTTAGGGAAGGACTTTGTTAAGATTAATGTTAGTGTTCCCACTCTTCACCTTTCACCAAAACAGAGGGATTGAACAAAAAATACGTACATGACTGAGGCTTGGAGAAACAGCAGCACTTTTATAAACTTCATTTAAACATTTCTAGGACTGAATTTTCCATTAGCACAAAAGTCATCATCAAATCCAGTGCATTTAAGTGTTTCTTCTCATGCAATTCAAATGGCTTGTACTTTCATTTATTTACAACATACCTGTAAATCATTCTCTAAACAGATTACTGCATTTGCTAAGCAGTTCTGTTTTCTTTCTCAATATTTTCCTATGAATTGTTATGAACTTCCTATAACACAGGATAAATATATACAAGTTTTGTGGTTTTCTGTCATGTTTTCTTTCTTAACATATAAAATTAATTTCACTAACTCAAATGTGAAAATCACTAGAAAACTTGTGACCCTGACCTACACATTCTGATTTTTAAAAGGATTAAATATGACGGAGAATTTTAAAGTAACCAATACACCCCATAAGGACAACTTTTCTCTTTCACACACAATATGGTTCTGCAATTTAATTATAATAATCCTCAAACCACGCATGCTGTGATCAGTTCTTAAATCAGACCTTTTGCTGGTTTGAGGCACAGACGATTGTTCATATTTCTCCACCTTCTCTACACCAAGTTTGTACACTATCTTGAAGATTATGTTCTTCTTTAAAACCTGAATCACTAAGGAAATACATAAATTCACAAGATTTACAGCCCATTGTGTTCATCGGAGAATGCTAACATGGCAGAAACTTTAAGAAACCTACAGTACGTCGATCCACACCGAATACCTGTACAAATATAGTTTTGTTACACACAAAAGAGAAAGAATTCCTAACTGCAATCAGACCTTCAGCGTATATAGTAGCTATTTTCTTAAATTAAAATAATTCAGTTTCTACAACTTTCCACTAACAGCTAACATATCATCAGTGAGGGATATGGAGTGCTAAGCTATAAAATGCCAGGAGCTGTGGAAGGGGAGCTAGGTTTGAAGGATACACACAGAAAGGCCTTAGGATCATTAACTTTTCTCCTCAAAGCTTAGGAATGAGTACACTTTCTTTCTTTTCCACTGAATTTCAGATGTTGCTGTCTTAATTTTAACCTTACATGAATTTCCTTGGCTGTGGTACAGTTTTAGTCCGTAAAATGCAGGCTTCTAATGAAAATATTGACACAGCCTTAACTGAAGTGCAGAAATAGTGCTATTATCTTGCCTTGAACAGGGGGATGCTATTACAGAGATAAAATGTGTTAAATAACAAATAGACCTCATGCCTTTAATTGTGGAATTGGATCAATACTGAGAAAAAATGAGAAAATATTGGTGAAGTTTTTTTGAATGGCAAGCCAAAGTCAATAAGATGGATTTTTTCAGTCTTTTACATAAAATTTAAAGCAAATTAGATCAAATGGTTCTTCTTTAATCTTCACCCAAAGTAGACCTCATTTGGCATCTTGAAATCCTAAGATTTTTTTCCCTTAATAAAATTTTCATCACCAAATCAGTAAGCTGAACTAACTTGTTGTGACCTAGGTACACAATCAGGCAATAGAAATAACTATTAATTATGAAATAATTTTCTATGATAAAATTAAATATTAAGACAGCTTTTTTTGCAATATATGTTTATTTATTTCAAAAACAAAAGGACTTTACCCATGGGATGTCTTTCCATAGAAATTCTCACCCATCCTTACAATTCATTAGGCAGTTTTAAACAATTTTTGTGCGATGACAGAGTGTGTTGTTAGGGATTGTTTTTGATTTTGAGCAAGAAATATTCTCCATATTCCGTTTTGGAATTACACTACATTTGTTGTTTTATATTGAAATATATTATATTTCCTTTGAAATCTCTCATGTTACGTGAACCTTATGAACTGTGTAGCTCTACCTCAAAATAGGTTTGTGTGTGATCCATAAATATCATCTAACAAAATAATGTTTTTATAACTGTCAATTAATTTTTTTGCCAAAGTTAACACTTTAAATCCAAGTAAATTATTGTGTCTACCCAGCCAAAAAAATGTCAAGCTCTCCATTAACTGGGGTATAAAACTGTCTGACTTTCCTTGCCGACAGATTTGAAAGAAATTGCAGATAATTGAAGAGAAACTGATTTAGCAGATGGTTAGACGTGCATGGTGAAAAGCTATATATATATATATATGTGTGTGTATATGGATGGATATATAAAAATATATATTATTAATAATATTTTTCCCATTGGGAAGAACGGCTGACCGAGTTCCGCTTCTTCTTTAGAAAGTGCTCCTTTCCAGACTAAACACAGACTTTGGGTGGGGTTGTCGTGATTGTATGTATTGTACAGTGCATATTTTCCCAGGAAAACACAATCTTGAAGTAACTGGCTAGCCATGAAAAAGAAAGAGGGAGGCTTGTGGAGATGCCTTTGTGTGGAGGGTAGTAGGGGAGGAATCCGCCTGCCATGGAGTGGATGGAGAGCCTCTTGGTTCTTCTCTGAAACTCCGTTTTTTAGGTAACAGGACAACTTTGGCACATACGTGATCTCCCACACTTATTGCTCCTGTTATTATTTTCTCTGAATGTTAAATTATGCAAAGAATGTTACCATGGCTACCTGCCTACTTACTGCCTGAGTTATGGAGGTAATTACAACATGGGCAGTTCCTTTCTCTTCTCTTTTTAGCCACGGTGGTTCCTTTCAGCTTGCTTTCATAGGCCCGCTAACTAATAGAGTTTTGCAGAAAATTGATTGATTACAGTCTGATCATTCTAGGTGTTGTCTGGTGTTTCTACATAGCTGAGAATGAACAGTTTATGAAGTGCCAATTGCAGCCTCCAGCTAAAGAAAGGCTCCCCAGGGCTTCAGGAGAGCTCTGGCTGCTACCAGACTTTATAATTATTTCCCACACTTTTCCCCATCCTCTCCTGTTTGTCCTTTTCCTTGTCTCTAACCCCCACCGCCTAGGCAAGGTCATTGAACTTTAGTTTTATGTCAGTGGCATTTGGCTGCAGAAGGGATTAAAGGCCAAGAAGTGGGGAGACTGGGCGACAGTGCAGGAGATGAGGAGGGCAGGAATGAGAGCAGGCATGAGAGAAAAACGGCAAAGCACAGGCCAAAATTTACAGGGAGAACAGCCCTCTTCTTGGAAGGCAATGGCCAATGTGCAGGGCTGGACACAGACCTGCTGGGCATGGGAAAGGCTGACAACAGAGAAATAGCCTTTGCAGGAACTGGTATTACTGGGACAGTTAGTCCTGCTCCTTTGTGCCTCACATGGAACTTGATGTTGTAGCACTCAGAACATTTCCCATACCAGTGGAGTTACAGAAGTGGAGGGAAGTTCATCATGGTAGGGAGAAGGTGCATGCCGACAGAAGAAAGGGCAAAAAACCATGCTAAAGTTAGATAATGTGCAAATGAAAGAGAAAGTGAGTCCACATACAAGTTTCTTCTCCAGTGAGCCTTGTAGGTGAAGGGAGCAGTTTTCTTCTCAATCCCTCATGGCACAGCAGCTACCTCAACCTCCCCAGGCACTTGGCTCCCCAGGCAAAATTTTTTGTCCTCACAAACTGAAATGCAGCTCTCCCCACCCTTCACTATGTGTGTGCAGGGAGTACACAGACGGGCTACTAACATTTGCAGCCATAAATAATGTAGAAGCTAGCTTTTAAAAACCGCAGGTTAAAGGATGAGGGTTGCCATGACGCACACAGAGAGGTTGAGATCAGAGGAGCAGCTAAAAGGGGTCGGGAGAAACAATGAATCCCCTTGTTCTGAGTCATATTTATGAGTGCTCCATTGCACCTAAAGTTCATATTTTATTGGCTAGGCCATGGGGTTTCCCCATTTGCTCATCTCTTAAAATAACACCCCTGGTTAAAATTTCCTATAAAACACAGAAATGCTACAGCAGGCAAAACTTGTCAACCCTGACAACTACATTATTTAAGATTGTGGGTGGGGTACACCAAGAAGGAGCTGGTTTGTGTTTTGTACCGAATATGAATTTGTTTCTATACAAAAAAATGACTGTACAACAAGTAGAAAAGGAGAGTTTTACAGATCAGCTCTCCACTCAGAAACTTCCTGCTATTATTGAGAGATGCTGCAAAAGGTGAATCTAAACGTTTATTTCCCAACTCTTTTTGAGCAACTGCTCCAGTGCAATAGATTGAGAACTTGGCTTTATCAACCACTATTATACAACTCAGTGGCGTGTGCACCTTACCACAATGTGGCTTGACTCTTTTTCCCACTGTAATTCAGGGCAAACAGACAATTATTAATGAGTCAGAGCCCCAGAAAACTAATCAGGACAGCTAGTGCTAATACACAATATATAACCATAGCTGACAAGCAGTGGCTAGGCAGAAGCAAATTTCCATCTAACTCTCCTTTTTGGAGAAGAATCAGAAGGAGGTAGGAATTTGAATAGCTGAAATTTCTTTTAGGTTTATCTTTATCTGACTTAGCAATATTACCCATTCAGACCCCATGACAACCTGACGATCTTTTCCAGATTCAGTGATTCTGTGATTCTATCCCTTTGTAGACAGTGTCTGTCAAATGAAATTATTGTTGCTCTCACTTCATGTATTTGACTGTAGTCAAATTAATGAAGCTATGTTCATATTATCTGGAAAAGCTGTACCCCTAATCCAGAGTAATTATTATAATTGAATAACAATTTGTTTAGGCATATCCATTTAAAACATCCCTTTTTGAAAAGTGAGGGGGAAATATAAGTAGGTATTCAACTATAAGGTACTGCAAAATCATTTCAGAAAGATACTGTTCTGGACTCATGATATGGATGGCATCAGTTTTGGAGGTAGAGGTGTTAAATTCTGTCCTGGCAAACCTAGACTACAGAATGGGAAAAAGCATGGACACTGAACTGTTTGTGAGTCTGATTTTGGAGCTGCGGGAAGATGGCACCTGATGGCACCTGGTGCCTGTAGCCTTGGGATTCTAGTGGCAGGGTCTGCAAAATCTTTAGATGAGACAAAGAGTGGGAGAACAGTAGTGTGGATGATAAAGCCAGGGAAGCAAAAGCAAAGCCAGCATACAACCCCATGACAGCTGTAGTCTTTTGGTGATTTATGATGGCTGAGATTCAGCAGGAGCATAGCTTTGAGAAGGTTGTTCCCAAGGTTACCTCAGCTGGGGTATCTGTCAATAATGACAAGTCATAACATGCTAGTGATCCCAGAGGTTAATCTACTACTCCTGACCAGGTTACCTTGCTGCCTTGTACATGAAATGGATGCAAATATTTTGCAGTGGGTGTGTCCCTGCCCCAGCTTATCCCAAACCTGAAAGTCAGAGAGTGAAATCTCTGAGCAGCTGAATAGGAAAAACCTGAAAAACCTCAGCTAGAGAATGGGAACAGCGTGCTTCTGTTTTCCAGTCCATAGAGTGAGGATGGGCAAATAATTCTGTGTTCATTTTCACTTCTGTGTACTCTCGTTCATTGACCTTGCAGAGTTTTGGAATAGCTTTCATCTTGTGATGCCTCTTTTTACTCTGGCTGTGTGCTCTGTAAAAGACCTTGCTCCTTGCAACACCTTGCGTTTCCTCATGGTGATATCAAGCATTATTTTAGAAAGGGCTAAAAAAAGCCCTTCTATAAGGGCAAAAAGTCTACTTACTGTTCTTAAACAGTTTTACAGAATAATGAAAAAGAAACACTGGAATTAAAGCACCAAAACAGAGATTTCAGATCTAGTGCAATGGAGACATGATGTGTGGCTAATTTAGTTCTTAATCTCAGGATACAGATTTGTGCCCCTCTGAGGCATGTGTGCATGCCTATAAGTCTGTGTGCACGGCTTTGTGTATGTAATATAGAAAGCATGTAAATCTCTTCAGTTTTAGTCATTGGGATTTTTTCCCCCTTAAATCATAATATTCTTTCCCATCAACACTATGTGGCTTTAGCAGCACTGACCTTTCAAGCTGCCTGTTTGGGCCAGTGTTTATCAGATGACCGTTTGACCTCCTTGTTAATTGTACTTAATTACATCCTGTTGTAACGTTTTGAAATAAGGAGGAGAGTTTATGGATCTGCTCCAAAGAGCTGAAGACTAAAACGGCAGCAGAATTCAGTGGTATGAGGTGCTGAGTAATGTCGTAGCTGGGTCAATAAGAGCTGTGCCTTGTCTAATTGATTGCAAAATTGGATCCTTAAACTGTTCCTTATCCATTTAGGATCCTTGGTACTTCTGAGAACAAAATCACAAAATTTTCTTTGTGCTGAGAGGGCAGAATCCTCTCTGATTCTTGGCTTGGAGCTTTCTCCAAAAAGATCAAGGGAGGAGTGAGAGACCGATCAACAGTACTGCAAGGCTGAAGTTCACATATGATATAAAAAAGATAAGCCTCTGTTGACACAAGTGATCTCTCTGTGGTTTTCCAAAACTTCAGAGGTCCTTACGCTTCCCTAGAACTGCCAGTTCCCATGAGATTTTTGAGACTTGTGTAATGTTTGCTGTGAGACTTTTCTGTGCATTGATGATTTATGGGCACATCTGAGGTTTCACTAAAGAGCAGCAATTATTCCCTGTAGTTGCAGAAAAACAAAACCGAAAACAAATCAACATCCAAAACCAGATGCTGTTCTTGAAAATAGGCATTCTAAAGACCCAGAAAGCAACTCTGAACACTTCTTATATAGCTGATGGCTTTTGAAACACATTGGGTTGACCATATTGCTTCTCTTCTCACTAAAGACAATATATATACACACATGCATATGCTTCCTCTACTGTTGTTGTTTCATAGCTCACTTTCCACAAACTTATAAACAAGTTTATAGTAAACTTGATTTCCAAAAATTAATGAAGAAATAAAGGAATAGAAGCTATAAAACAATTAATACCACGTGGACATCTAGTCCTAAGACTTTAAGGATCACAAGGCAAAAGAATATACTTTCAATTTTATTTTATTAAAACACTGTTAGTGTTTTAGACTTACTGGAGAATGAAGTGCCGTGAAGAATTAATTGTCTGTAGTAGTAAACTACACATAATTATGGCATTATTGTAAATGCTTTATCATCCAGCATGAGTCATATTCAAGTTACTTGTGCTGTGAGACTCTAGGCTGACACAGTACTGCCCATGATTATCACCATGAACTGAACAGTATTGTTGGTAAGGCTAAAAGTCTGTAAAGTCTTTCAGGTAGCAAAGGTTAAACTTAAGAGTTCAACTACAAACAATTGCATTTGCATAGCTAAATGTTTTTTAAATGCTGATTTAAGTTACAAGCTTATATGGTTAAAAAGAAAACAGAATTTGCTGAATATCGTCCTAATGTATTAAAAGATCATAAAGTTTAAATCATCTTTGGTGTAAAGCAATAGTAAGTGTAACTGAAATCATACAATTAAATATGATTACTTTCAGGGTGGGTTGGTTTATTTTTCAGAATTTTGAGGAATTCGTGTAATGTGACACAACATAGTATTGTTTATCAAAGTAGTTTAAAATTATGTATGATTTCAGAATAATGTTTTCTTTTCTTTGATTCCTTGGGGTGCTCCTTTATTAATGTCACCTTATAGCTATCAACTATCTGTCTTCAAAAAGTAATATTTTTTAATCACTTCTTAAACTATTAAATTAATAATCATGTTTATTGAGGCTGTATATTGTAATGAGAACACACTTATAAGGAGATTATATATATATAGTAGAATATAGTATATATATTAAGTATATATAGTTTAAATAATATTTTATGAAATGTATATGTATGTGCGTATATATGTTTATACATATGGTAATGAAAAATCCAGAGGCGGTTTATGCTATGGACTGAATACCAAGTAGATCAAATCCATGTCGCAATTCACTGGGTCAGAACAGAGGGAGTAATGCAATTAAAATTAACAATATATTGCCCTCGGTTTGCTTTCCCAGCAGTTGTGTTTTGCTTTCTCCATATTTGTATGTATTCCTTACAAATGGAAAAATACAAAGGATGTGCTTACTAGCATCTGTATGTGTACGGGAGAGACCTAATGTAAAAAGCATTCATCATAGGACTCGAATCAATGAAACAGGCACACATATAAATTGAAAACTTGGCTCCATGGGCACCACACGCAAGTAAGTGATGACCTGTTCATCCTGTGTTTACATTACCATCTGCTGCTGTACACGAATGAAGCTTCTTTTATTAACATTACATCACCTTGGGTCAATAAGATCTAGCATGGACCCCATCAAACCATGCTGCTTCAGCTTGTCCACAGGTAGAGAGCGTGCTCTCATCAAAATGGGAAAGCAAGCAAGCCCCCAAAAGAAGAGACTGTGATGCCTGCAGTTTTGGGGATGAGCAACAGGTGGTTCTAAATGGCTTGAAAAAGAAAAGCAGGCCTATCACCAAAGATTAGGGCAGTAGTCACTTCTAACCCTAGTAGAAACAAAGGTTTAGTGCAAACATCTGCAAAGGTAAAGGCTGATCAGATGCTGTAAAATGCATGCCAAACATTGTTAATGGTGGTGTACCAAAAAGACTGCATTTAAAATAAAAGCACTATGTTAGTGGTCAGTTCCCACTCCCTGCTTGTTCTTACACTCTGCTCAGAAATACACCCAAATTTTGTGTGAGACACATCAGCTTAGCTATTAGGAGTGGAGAGAAGCCAGTATTATAACATATAATCCAAGCTTCATGAGATCATCCTTGCTGTTCTTGAGTGTGTTACACCTATAGATACCTCTACAATGGTATTGTGTTTGTAAGTAACTTGGCGAGGAATATGAGAAATGCAGTCCCAGGTGGAATAACAGTGAAAATACAGGATCCTGGACAACCAGCTCTAGGTGGCCCTCCCTGAGCAGGCTGATTGGAGCAGATGACCTCCTGAGGTCCCGTCCAACCTCAGCCATTCTGTGACTCTGATAGAGTGGTTACAGAGATGGGGGATGGGATCTTATTCTTATGCATTGACACCAATCATCAATCATTCTTAATTTTTTTTTGAGTGGAGTGGTGATCTTACTCAGACAATTGTTGGATGAACAATTCTGTATGCTCAAACTGTCATGCTTTTTCTTTCTACTTTGGAAATTATTTTCTTGCTTTTTATGTAATTTTGAAACTCCAGCATCTCTCTCCCTTAGGGTGTCCGAAGTAACCTACCCTGAGGGATCACCACCTATTGTCACATTATCCAGAGATGATCTCAGCTTTTTCATGGCACAGATGTTTCCTGTGAAGATTGTTTTTCCTTTCCTCTGGCAGTGCAGGTGTAATGCTGGATGGCCAACACAGAGGTCTTTTAATTCACTAACAGTCAGTGAGTTTCTTCCCTGAAAGAGGGTTGAAATGTTCATTAACTTTGGTAAGATTTAAGTTTCTTTCAGGAAAAAAAAAAATAATCCAGGTGGTGTTTCCTTCTTGTTGAGGGCACTTATTCCATATGGGGGATTACATGTGGGTGAAATAATCTCTCACTGTGAGAATAAATCATGATCAGATTAGGTTACCAGAACTGCAGAAGAGAGGGTGCAGTCTGAATCAGTGTAACAAGCTATTAAAATCACAGCCAGCTCCCAAACTGGCTGTTAAACCTTCTGCCTGGAAGTGCCACTCCTCACCACTGCTGCCCAGTATCCTGGCTGCTCTTCCTCCTCATCTTCCTCTTGATTGCTCCTGGGTGTAATGTCTGGGAGGCCCAGTCCCTGCAGTGCTTCTGGCCCCATAACTGTTTCTCAGCACCACTGCTCGGGCTCTCTTAGGTGGGTCTTTGGTGTTGGCCAATAGCAAGCATGATCAGGGCAAGCCTTCAAAATGAGGGCTAACAATTTATTCAAGATGAAATTCCATTCTCTTTACATTCTTAATTTTTTAGGTCAGACTCAGTACAGCGATTAGTCCAGTATACATTTGTGCACACAAGGTATAAATCTGAGGATCTGAATTCATTTGAGCCATGCTGCCATACCAGCTAAGTGCATGGCCTGTGATCAGCTATTTTTCTAAAAGTATTTAATATCCCATCTATAATACAGCATATAAACATAATTTTTTATTTATTAATATGTAATAAAGCATTTTTATACTCTCTAAATGAGATGTTCTTGAAGGTTTCCTTCTTCATCACTGTTACAGCTGGACGGTTTTTTATGGAATGTTTGGTCAGTGTTAATGGGTATAGGTAACATTAAAATACTCAGATGTGAGGACATGGTAGGCAGAAAACAGTTCCTATCTAGTCATATCCAGTTTGGCACACAGATACAACTTTCATAGAAGCTATTCCAAAAAATTTCACGGTGGAAAATGTGTAGCATTTATTAGACATCCATGTGTGAACGGTAAATGGTGGAGTGACTTGCCATCTCTGGGTGGAAGTGAGCAGAGGGTTAACATCAGCAGGAACTAAGGAGATGTGGGAAGATAGAGTGGGCTTTAATGTTTAGCTTTTACTCCCCTGCCAGTTGCCCTATGATGATATATGCCCTTTCACCCTCCTCAGAAGTTATGTTCCATCTGTATACTTTTACAGTGTCAAAACAGTTAGAGCTTACACCTATTTTCTGACCATTGGATCCCAGAGGTATAACTTTTGTTCCTGTTCAGTTGCAGCTGAACCCAAGAGGGATCTTTTTCTCTGTCATTTGTTAACCTTGAGGTTGTGTTGGTCTGACATCCTGACTTTCACACACAGTCAGAAACCTGGGAATAATTGTTAGTTTTCTTTGTGATGATCTGTGATTAGAGAAAAACAAAATTAAATATGAGAAAAAATGAAAGCCTATTGACAGATGGTATCAAAATGTACCGGCTTTGCCAAAGCCCAGGCAAAATAGACATCACTGAAAATGTAAACAAAATTAACAGCCTCAGGCATGGTGGTATAAGGATTAGCTAATTTATCTATGCATTAGCTCAGAACTACATAATACAGTGATCTTTTCTCTGATCTGTTCTATTCTTTCAAGTAAAGATTTATTTATCACTGATTAAAATTAACACAACCAAAAATCCAGTAGATACGCATTTTTAACATAGGTATGTGTGATTGGAGTGCCTTTGTAATACAGTGTGACTATAAAACAATTAAGAAATCACAGGGTCCTTACTACATTCAAAATAGGAAACTGAGTGTGATTTTTCCTTCATCGCCTCCTCCCAGACCCTTGGCTGCCATGCTTCTCTCTTTTGGCATATGTTACTACTGACAGTACAAAATAGGTCCAAATAAGACGTATTACTGTTAATCCTAGAAGCTGTGACCAGCTGCACTTTCAACTGCAAAATTTATGGATGAAGATTCAGCTGAGATTCATTCTACCACTGTTAGTAGAATTAAAAAGCACATATATGCAGTGTACCTTTTGTTCTGCTTCATGGTACAGCTGAAAAATTGAAGTGAAAGGTTCCATTTGGGAGGCTGAAGTATACAGGGCACTATACTATCGAAATCAGAAGAAAAATTAGGTTTCAAGGAATGACTTTATCAACTTACTTTTATATTAGAATTATGATAATACCCAGACTTAGACTCTCATAATTCTGTCCACTTCCAAAACTCAATTTCTTTATTCTGGTTACTCACTCCTCCTCTTGCATTGGTCAGGATCAAACTAGCATAAGACAAACAGGGTGTTGCTTTTCCGCTTATTCTGTATCCAACAACTGAAAGCCTTCCAGCATTTAAGTATTATTGGAGCAGCTGCAGCATAGAACTCGTTTTGACTTGTTGGGCAAGTGCCTTTGACTTGGAAGAAGACTAAATTGATGAATAACGTATGTTTACCAATAAAATTTTCAACAAAACATTGGCTATTGAATGAAGATCAGCAATTCTATTAAACCACCTATTTTATCCCATATTTTAGTGTAAAGTAACAAGAAGGCATCATAGGTAACCTCACAGTGTACAGAACACCAGGGAGATTATGTGTGAGAAAGCCAAGCACAGTTACGCCTTTTTGGTCAATGCATATCTTTAGGCCTGTGCATACAACAGCTGCTGGAAGGCACTGTTGCATGGTTCCTGGGAACTCTTTCCTGCTCAGGGTGAATGCTGGAAGCTTTTAATAACTAATTGAGCTCCAATTCCTAAAATAATTAATGAAAAAAATTATCTTTTTACATATTCACTTATATTCTACCAGGTTTTTGTGACTTCTATTATTTGCCCAGTTGCTGCCTACCACTTACTAAAGTTGCATACACTGAATGTACATTTTGAGGGGATTATAAAGTGGAAATCATATAATTTCAAAGTGCACCATAAGAATAATTCCATGTTTCAAACTATTTTGACTTTTTCAAATGTATGTTTTGTTAATTGATAAGAATGTATCAGATCGTATTGACTACAAAAACAAACTTAAGAAATTAACATTTAAATATTAAAACAGTTCTTTCCTGGTCATTCTCAAATGATGTAATATTCAATTCTTGTGTAAGATACATGAATATTCTAACTTTTTTTTTTAATAAAGTATGGGATATTGAAATATATTTCTTCTATGAAGGATAAAGAAAGAAAATGATATGGGCTTGAAAAAAGTCCAGACAATGTATTATTGTTTTTTAATTTTTAGTTATGGTTTTCCTTTTCATTCTTGCTTTAGATTCTGTTGCAGTTACTTAAGGGTTTTTTTCATTAACTTTATCTTGACTTGAATTACTTCACAATTCATACAGTTCAGTAAATCTGGGCAGTTATGGAAGGGATGTTCTACCATTAAAAGTCTGGATTCAATAAACAATAGGTGATTTTTTGTTTATTGTAACTGCCACTAACTGCACAGTATTTTATTAAACAATTTTCACTGCTCCTGATTTAGTTAAGCAACATAGCCAAATGCTGCTCATTGATGTCAGTAGCTGACCTGAAAATAGAGATTTTAGTGAAATAACTCTAAATTTACAGCTGTGTAACTTGCATCAGAACATGACCTATCAAGTTTCAGCTTTGGGTTCTAGTAAGTATATTTTATGTAAAAGCAATTTACATCATTCTTTCAAAACCACATCTGTTAATCTATAATTACTTTAAATATAACCAGTCTAATAATAATAAATACAGCGAAACTCAAATATATAGTAGTGCAATAAAGCAGTTATTAACAAACAGATCTGTTGCAATGAAAAAAAATTAAGTTTCTGCAGACTTGCCCTCCCTAGTTAAGTAAAACTCCTATTGATTATGGAAATAGTTTTGCTGCAGGTGGAAGGGGATCAGAACTTGGATTAAGTTTCTAACAATGAGTTTCATATTTAAAATAGGATACATGTGGAATGTAACTTTTGGGACACCTATTTTCATTGTCTGCCTACATCTTTGATTTAGGGAATCACAGAACCTTAGAATCATTTCTGTTGGGAAAGACCTTTAAGATCATCAGGTCCAAACATGAACCTAGCACTAAACCATGTCCATAAGTGCCACATCTACATGTCTTTTAAATGGCTACAGGAGTGGTGACTCCACTTCCCTGGGCAGCCTGTTGCAATGCTTGACCACACTTTCACTGAAGAAATTCTTCTTAATATCCAGTCTAAACCTCCCCTGGCACAATCCCAGGTCGTTTCCTCTTGTCCTATCACTTGTTACTTGGGAGAAGAGACCAACACCCACCTCATGCTTTCAGGCAGTTGTAGAGAGTGACAAGGTCCTCCTTGAGCCTCCTTTTCTCCAGACTAAACAACCCCAGTTCCCTCAGCTGTTCCTCACAGGACTTGTGCTCCAGACCCTTCACCAGCTCCATTGCCCTTCTCTGGACACCCTCCAGCACCTTGACGTCTTTCTTGTAGTGAGGGGCCCAAACCTGAGCACAGGATTTGAGGTGCAGCCCCACCAGTGCTGAGGACAGGGGGACGATCACTTCCCTAGTCCCGCTGCCCACGCTCTTTCTGATACCAGCCAGGGTGCTCTGGGCTGCCTGGGCCACCTGGGCACACTGCTGGCTCACGTTCAGTTGGCTGTTGACAAACAGCCCCATGTCCTTTTCCACCCGGCAGCTTCCCAGCCGCTCTTCCCTGGGCCTGTAGCGCTGTGTGGGCTTATTGTGAGCCAAGTGCAGGACCCAGCACTGAGCCTTCTTGACCCTCGTACAGCTGGCCTCTGCCCATCGGTCCAGCTTGTCCAGATGCCACTGCAGAGCCTTCCTGCCCTCAAGAAGATATCAACACTCCTGCCCAAACTTGGTGTCATTGCAGACCTACTGCGGGTGCACTCCATGCCCTCATCCAGATCTTTGAAAGAGATATTGAACAGTACTGGTCCCAGTGCCGAGCCCTGGCAAACACCACTTGCGACCAGCTGGCAAATCGGATGTAAGTCCATTCCCCAGCACTCCATTCGTGGGCTCGGCCATCCAGTCAATGTTTTACCCAGCAAACAGTACGTCCACCCAAGTGTGAGCAACCAGGTTCTCCAGGAGAACGCTGTGGGAAACGGTGTCAAAGGCTTTACTAAAGTCTAGGTAGGCAACATCCACAGTCTTTCCCTCATCTGTAAGTGGGTCACCTTGTCATACAAGGAGGTCAGGTTAGTCAAGCAGGACCTGCCTTTCCTAAACCCATGCTGACTGGGCCTGATCTGCCGGTTGTCCTGCATGTGCTGTATGATGGCACTCAGGCTGATCTGCTCCGTAACCTTCCCCAGCACTGAGTTCAGGCTGACAGGCCTGTAGTTCCCTGGATCCCCCTTCTGGCCCCTCTTGTCAATGGGCATCACGCTGGCTAACTGCCACGCAGCTGGGACCTCCCCGGTCAGCCAGGACGGCTGATGAATGATCGCAAGTGGCTCGGTGAACACGTCCGCCAGCTCCCTCGGTACCCTTGGGTGGATCCCATCCAGCCCCATGGACTTGTGTGTGTCTAAGTGGTGTAGCAGGTTTCGGACCATCTCCCCTTGGATTATGGGGGCTTCATGCTGCTCCCCGTCCCTGTCGTCCAGCTCAGGGCGCTGGGTACCTGGAGGACAACTGGTCTTGCTATTAGAGACTGAGGCAAAGAAGGCATTAAGTACCTCAGCCTTTTCCTTGTCCTTTGTCTCTATGTTTCCCCCTGCATCCAATAAAGGATGGAGAGTCTCCTTAGCCCTCTTGCTGTTGCCAATGTATTTCTAGAAACATTTTTTCTTGTCTTTTAACAGCGGTAGCCAGATTAAATTCTAGTTGGGCTTTGGCCCTTCTAACTTTAGCACGGCAGAGCTTCATGGCATTCTTGTGGTCCTCCTGAGTGGCCTGTCCCTTCTTCCAAAGTTCATTGACTCTCCTTTTTTCCCTGAGTTCCAGCCAAAGCTCTCTGTTCAGGCCAGTCTTCTTCCGCACCAGCTTGTCTTTCGTCACATGAGGGTGACCTCCTCCTGCACCTTTAAAATTTCCTTCTCAAAGCATATCCAGCTTTCCTGGACTTCTTTGCCCTTCAGGACTGTCTCCCAAGGGACTCTGTCAACCAGGCTCCTAAACAGGCCAAAGTCTGGTCTCCAGAAGTCCAAGGTAGAAAGCCTGCTGACCCCTCTTCTTACTTGTCCAGGAATTAAAAATTCTATCAATTTATGATCACTCTGCTCAAGACAACCTCCAACCATCACATCATGCATAGGTACTTCTCTGTTCACAAACAACAGTCCATCAGGGGGCCTTCCCAATTTGTCCCACTCACCAGCTGTGTCAGGAAGCTCCCTTCCACACACTGCAGGAACCTCCTAGACTGTTTCCCCTCTGCTGTATTGTATTTCCAGCATAGGTCTGGTAAGTTGAAGTTCCCTACAACATCAAAGGCTAATGATTATGAGATTTTTCCCATATCCTTATAGAATATTTTATCTACCTCTTCATTTTGGTTGTGTGGTCTGTAACAGTCTCCCACCATGATATCTGCATTGTTCTCCTTCCCCTTGATTCTCACCTATAAACACTTCACCCTATTGTCACCATAGTGTGACAAATAAGTTCTAGACAATCAAAACTCTTCCTTACAGGGCTACTCCACCACCTCTCCTTCCTTGCCTTTTGATGAGTTTATAACTATCCATTGCAGCACTTCAGTTGTGCCAGTCATTCCACCATGTTTCCATGATGGCAACTTTTTCACAGTCTTCCTGCTGCACAACGGCTTCCAGCTCCTCCTGTTTGCTACCCATGTTGCGTGTACTGGTGTAGGTGCACTTTAGTTGGGTTATTGATTTCACCACCTTTTGGGGGGAGAAGCTCTAATTCCTATGTGACCATTCTTGGGTGCTTCTGTGTTTTCTGACACATTAGTAACATTTGTTTCTTTACTGCTGCATGGATCTGCTTCTCCTAGCACTGTTAAGACAGCAGACTGAAGGGCCTTGCCAGTACATTGTCCCTCAAACGTTGGCATGCTGCTCCCAGGCTTATTTGTAGCAAGCCTGTTTTTCTCCCTTTCCCCCTTCAAATCTAGTTTAAAGCCCTTTCAATAAGCCCTGCTAACTCCTGTGCAAGACGCTTTCCCCCCTTTGAGACAGGAGTACCCCATCTGTTGCCAGCAGGCCTGGTGTTGTGTAGACCAAGCCATGATAAAAAAACCCCAAAATTCTGCCGGTGGCACCAGGCTCAGAGCCAGGTATCGATCTGCTGGCTCTTCCTGTTTCCTCCCTCATCATTCCCTGCAACTGGAAGGATAGAGGAGAACATCACTTGCACTCCTGATCCTTTAACCAACTGTCCCAAGGCCCTGACATCTCTCTTGAGTGCCTGCAGACTTCTTGTGACAACTTCGTCACTGCCTGCCTGAAAAATCAATGATGGACAATAATCTGAGGGCTGTAGGACGGTAGGAAGCCCCAGGGAGGCAGCAGACTGCCCTGAGAAGTGGGTCCAGCCTGCACACGGGGCCTTCTGTTCCCTTCAGCAGGGAGTCTCCGATGGCAATGACCCGTCTTTTGTACCTCACGGAAGCAGTTTTGACCCAGGGCATTGGCCGACTTAGCCTGGGCGACACCTCCATGCTAGACGAACCACCCTCCTCGTTACTGCTCGGTGCCACCTGTTGAGCCTCACACCAGCTGTGCGAGGGGACCTGGGGCGGTGGGGTGGCCACAGAGGGGACACACTTGCTGTGCCAGGCAGGAACTTGTCCCCATTGCCCCCTGTCCCCTACGTCACTGCATTCAGCCAGGCGGAGAGAGGATAGGGAATCCCCCATGTCACGCATCTGTCTGCCCATTGGGGCTGTCTCGGGAAGGCAGGGTGTGATCCCAGTAGTGTCTCTCTCTGGCTCCCTGACCCTGGTGCTCCCCAGCCCCCTCCCCCCTCCCCAGAGCGCTGTCACTGAGCAGAGCATCCCCTCTGCCCGGGTGCAGCTCCCACGGGAGCGCTCGCTGCCGCCGGTCGGCACTGGGGTCAGAGCAGGGCCCCGCCTGCGGCCCTGCACCTGGGTGGCAGCGGGTTCCCACCGGAGCTCTGTCTGGCACCTGTGTCAGTCGTGGTGGGCACTGAGCTGAGAGAGGCCATGGCTTTCTGCCACGTCCTTATACGTCTGCTCTTGAGCTTTGAGTATGGGCTGATCCATTTTGATTGGAGACGAGTTCCCAAAAGATCTCAGTTCCAAAACTAAATTCTGAACATCCCCAAGACACGTGGACAGACATAACTGAGGCCTGTGCAATGTGTTTTCCTACCTCAGCATGGGAAGGGAGATGGAGAGGGAAATGAAGGGTTATTAAGCATCTATCAGCCACTTTCCCTTACTACTGCCTACAGAATATGCATGGGGGCACTGGCCTTCCTCACTCTGCTGAAAATTGGTTAAAAGAAATGCAGAAGACTTAGTATTAAAAGAAGAACAAGCTGGTGGGCATATAACTGAAGCTTTGTAGCTAAAACACTCAGATGAATGATTATCTAGTCCATGCCTAATGTCAAACGAATTAAAAAATCAGATGTGGGAGCAAAAACTTAATTCATTCTCATTTTGAGTCCCAACCCATGTATTTCTTCTGTGCAAGGGCCTGGGATGTCCCACATCTGGGCTGTTCAGCACCCTGGCTGTTAGGTTGAAAGCAGCTGATAGGGATTGAAATGCCCTTTGATGGACCAAGGGCTATCTCTTAGTCCTATTCTCTGGAGCTTCAGATGACTAAAGGGGAAATGTAGATAAACACCTCTGCTCTTCTTACTGGCTGGTGCAAGACAGTTGACCCTTAACAAACAGAAGTGTCTCTCCACTGACTATATCAGGCAGCTGCCTCTGGTGTCTGAAACAATCCTTTAAGGACAGGTGACTATTTTTATCAATTTCAATGTTCAACTCAAAATAGATTTCCTGAGTCTAGACCAGGATTCCTACCATTCCATAGAACAGATTAAACCTATTAATGCAGTAGTGCTTAGACAAGTGTATAAATTGTCTACTTTTTTTTTTTTTTTTAATAATCACTTTGGGAAAGTATTTTGGACTTTAAAAACCTGCCTGATTTAGAATCTTTTTTTTTTTTTTAGAAGACTGTAGTCCTCATTCAAAGGCCAATGTGCAGAATGAAAAATCTGTAATTTATTTCAACAAACTTTGAAATAGCTTTTGATTTTTAGGACTTCCAGAGTAAAAAGATGAAAGATATACTTGCTGAGATAAGCTTAATCTAAGTTTCTAAAGTTAATATTAATTTCCTACCATGTAAAGGACTAAACAAAACTACAAACTTTAAAATATATTTATTTAAATATGTTATCTGGTCTCCTCAGCTGAGAATGATGTTCTGATGGATGTCCTCCTTAACCTCTCTGTGCTGCATTTCATTAAAATATTTACAAATAGCATAGCTGTTTTGGTTGTTTGGTTTTTTTGTTGTTTTTTTTTTAAAAAAAAAATATATATCCTGCATTCTTCCCTAGGATCACATCTTTTCTCCTATCCACATGCCCTACAAAAATGCTTGTTGCCTTATTTGTAAGAAGTGAGTCACTTTAAATAGCTTAATCTTGGAAGAGAGAACATGTTTCTAGAATTTGAATGCTGGAGAGAAGAGCAAGAATGAGGTAAACAGTTATTTGATGTCTGTCTTTTCACAGTAGCACAATAGCTAATTCCTAGGGCCTCTGACCTTTTAGTGTCCTGTAACAGAGTACTTGCATTAATCTGTTGCTTATCTGTCACCTACCACATTTGATATTTCCAGCCTCTGCTTTCAATTATCAGTCATTAGAGGCAGCACTGAGTAATTTCAGGAGAAAACGCCTGGAACCTTTGACCTGTTTTTGTCAGATAACCACAAGTGTTCACTGTAGATAAACTATCATTTCATTATATTCAAGATGTAAATGAGTGTCGTTTGTAGTGTATCAGCTTACTGTAACCTTTATCACCTTAAAATGATTAAAACTGACCAGTTTACTTAGTGCTTATACAAAGAATTCAGAGTCAAACAACGAAATTCAGTGAGATTAGTGTAAATGGCCCCTTATAGTTACCAACTGTCTGTAAGACCCTCTGTTTTGCCTTGGCATGTATATCTAGTAGTTAAACAGTGACATTGACTAGTGAGGTTTCACTCTTTGTGAATCTAGTCGAGATCTTCCATTGAAAAATCAGCTTATTACAACATATCTTTGGTTTGTTCCCTGGTTTGCCAAAGAAGTTTTCACTTTCCCTATGTGTCACCGCATACCAACCTCTTCAGGAAAAGTAAAGCACATGTCAGTGGGGAGCTAATCACTAATGAAAGAGCACGTCTCATAGTCCCTCATGCACTATGACCTAAACCCATTGCTAGCACTTTTAACATTTTTTTAAGCTTAGTCAATGGTTAATCAGACATTTATAGCTGAATTGGTAAAATACTGATTACTTATTATACTGTCCATCCGTACATGTGCTTTGTGTGTTATTTTTTTCCCAGAAGGCAAATACTTTTGTTAATGAAAATTAATACATAGTATTTTCTCCTGATGTAAAAGATGACCCTTTTTCCCAAGTATCTTTTTGGTGTAAATTTGTCTTCTTGCTTCTTAGAGTTGGGCTTAGTGTTAATACAGTATGAATATTTCATCAGTTTGCCACATGGGTGGAAAATATCTTTCTTTCCCATCTTACACACAGGTGTTTGTGATATTCCCCTGAGCCATGATTTGTCTGATGTAATCGTAGTGGTACATCTATTGGTTTCAGGTGGTATATAAAAAAAAAAAAAATTATAAGTCTATGCTAAGAATTCTGATCAATGAGAGCGAATGAAGAATTTTGTTGAAATCAGCATTGACCCTAACATTCTAGTTACTTTTACTTAGAAAGATTATATTCCTCCGATGGTTAAAAAAGGACTTCCTGATTTTCTGGTCAACTGGTTTTTAGATGCTGTGATCGGTCCCACAGAGATGCATTTTGGCAGATGAACCAAGCAGAGCTGGAATGACATGAGAACGCTCTGGAACAACTGCATACTCAAAGATCTTAACCTGTACTTTTTGGGCTGCCAGTGTTGAAAAGCTCTCACATGTGAAATAAAAATATTTGAGACAAGGTGCCCCCCTGCACTCATGCCTTTTCAGCAGGACAAAGGAGCTGAGAGATACCCTACTGAGCATTCATGGTCTTCTCTGACAAGGCATTTATTAAATGCAGAAGGGATCAAGACTTGTGTATTATTTTCAGTATTAAAATACTCAATATCATTAAATAACATTTTGCTTTTATAACTTGGCTATCATTCTAGCCATTAGTCATTATTGCAACATCACCATCACTACTTTTTTTTACGGTCTACTATATAATGCAAGATCTTAACTTGTCTAAATTTGTAAAATTTTTTTTTACATTTTGTACATTGGCCAACAGAAATTCGCAATTTGAGATTCTGGCTTCATTACGGAGAGTGAGACCTCCCTGGGCTGGGGTTTTTCAGTGTCCAGTGCCTGTTTCCTGCAACCCTTCATTTCTGCAGGCTGTTGCTACTCCCAAGTCCTGGCCTGTCTGTAAAAACTGTCTTTATCCAAGGAATTTTTGAACTTGTGTTCCGTTCAGATGGCGGTGCTATCTTGTTGAGGTTTAACCTTGGATATACATGGAAACACAGATAAGTGCTATCTGTGTGAGCTGTAAAATTAATTTCAGGCCCATCAGGAAGCTATCAGTATGCTTTTAGTAGTTGTGACTGGTTCTGAGAGAGCCCCACTGCTGGTATTGCAGACAGTTCTGACCAAAGTATAATATATAGGGAGAAAACTGCTGTTTCCAAACTAATATTACTAATTAGAGGGTACTTGTAAGAAACTAGACAAAAGGAAATCTCAAATCCAAATAAAAATGAAACAAGCCAGGAGCACTGGCATTTAAACCTTTTATTTGACATCCATTTCTCCAATACTTACACATGGTGAGTAGGGCTTAGTTACCCATGCATGCTCGTAAATACCTGTTGAATAAATACTAACCAGAGATATCAGAAAGGATTGCTACATTATATGTCTGCCTTTAGTATATTTCTCATTTGAAGAGTATTGACATATCTGTTCCATGTCAGTGTCAAAATGCTCAGTTATAACCTTGGAAACTTGCAGTGACTCTGTACTAGAAAAAGTCCTCCCCAGTTCAGTGCATTTGCATATGCTAATCTCTGCCAAGTTCTCTCTGAAATGAAAAGCTTTACATGGACATTAAAAAAAAAAAAAATCAAACAACCCCCAAACCTCAAGTCAGATCTCTGTATATCTCTCACATTTTAGAACTGGGCAGTGAAGCTGCTAAATAGACTGTATCCTGTTTCTCTTCAGTAGCAGCCCATTCATCTTCAGGTTCAGACCAGCCAGTTTACATGTTTCTGCCTCTTTTCTGCTTTACTTTTTCTACATAGTGTATGACGGCAAACCCATGTAAGCTAAATACACGCTTGAGCCAAGTAAACCTCACAGTTAGCAGACAATTTTCCTTTTGTCAATCACGAGAAAGTTCATTTTCACTGAAGATAAAGTGTTCCTATAGCCTATATATTTTATTTTGGTAGATTTTAAGGCAACATAGATTTGTACATTTTTAAAAAATATATGCTAATGGAAATGATAGTTTACATTTTTGAAAGCATGAAAAGGGAAATACACTGTAAAAGGCTAGCTACAGGGCTACAGGTGACTTAACTAGTAACTACTGCTCTAAAAAGAATTTAAATACTTTTCCTTCAATGGCTCTAACTTCAATATGGCCACAACTGCACCTTTATAAGGCAAGCCCAAAGTGTATTTTTTTAATACATTTCTATTTTGTAAGACCACATATACATTATAATAATACACACGTGCAGGTTTATAGATAAATATATATATATATTTAAACACAGATATGAACATATGCATGTTGCGTATGTAGACAAAATTGCTTGAGTGTACACACATACCTAAACATATAAGTGTAAATATATATTGTAATAACTTACACATTTTATTATTTATACATGTAGCAGTGATCTAAATATGCACTTTTTCAGAACTGACGTTGTTCTCTCAGATCTGGGGACCATTAATACTAAAATGTAATATAAGAGTAGGAGTTACAGAAGGGGACATTCAGCATAGCTGGATGCAGTCATAAATGTTTAGCTGATTATCCAAACAGCATCCCAGTTCTGAGTGTTTTAGGCTTTACCACCATCAGTACAAACAAAGCACCTATCTCACAAAGAAGGTAAAACTTCTCCAGAAGTGAGAGATTCTCTCTTCTCATAAAGCACAGTTTCTTCAGAGATCAATGACACATTGCACTTTATGGCCATGGAAACCATGGATCATTTTGCTTTCCACATCCATAAAATTTGAAGTATTACTTCCATACAATGG
The DNA here is from genome assembly GCF_963210335.1 of Falco punctatus. Classification (NCBI taxonomy): domain Eukaryota; kingdom Metazoa; phylum Chordata; class Aves; order Falconiformes; family Falconidae; genus Falco; species Falco punctatus. The sequence goes on from NC_137584.1 coordinate 18,607,916, forward strand.
TCATCAGCCAGTACTGTGGCCTGTACGTGCCACTGCCATATCAAAACACATATTCCACTGCAAAAGTCACTCCTAACTTGGTCAGAACTGCAGCAGACAATGGAATTAACCCCAAATCAGTTGTAAAACTCAAATAAATTAAAATTGTCTGCTTACTGGCCCTTAAAATTCTGTGTGATCCTGAATCAAGCAATGATGAGGTTAACTTTTTTATTTTAAATGGTGGCAGTATCAAAAGCAGTGGGAGCTGCACCTGCCCACCCCTGCAGGTCTGAGGAGACTTCTTCAAGCCAGGAGTGTGCTCCCTTTGCTGCTGGGGTGCCAGAACCACTCGGCCCTGATTCACAGCTCCTGCTTCTGACCACTGGCAAGATGACACTTATGCCATTAGAGTACAACATGTGTTAATTTATATGATGTAACTGCTTCTTAAATATATAGTTGTCACAGTGTACTTTAGTACCACTTCAGAATTTATTACACTGAGCGGAAACGAGCAGCATTCCTCTCACCTGCCTGGTTATTAGCTGCAATTAGTGTTTTCCAAAGGTATCTATGACTCTGACATACTACTGATGTGCTTATGGCTACATTGAAGTCCTAAATCCTTTCGCAGCTTTTAGCTTGTCCATATTTCTTGCTACTTTACAACATGTCCCCTTTCAGCTTTTTTTGATATTCTTTCCACTCCAGCTTCTGGAATTTGTATAAAAGCCATCGAGGTTTTTTTTTTTTCTTTTGAACTGAAGACACTGGGCTGATGGAATTTCCTTTAACTGGAAGCATGTCTGGGCTTGTGGTTTTATTATTTGCACAGTTTTATATTGTCCTGTTTGTTTACTTCCAAGCACAGGGAACACTCTATTAATCATGGGAAATGGGCACTCATTTCGCCTCTCTATTTACATTTAACTCTTTTTCTTACAGTTGAAAGGGACAAGGACTTCTCCCACCAGCGAAGGCACTACAAAGAGTTTCGCTTTGACCTTACTCAGATCCCACATGGAGAGGCAGTGACAGCAGCCGAATTCCGGATATACAAAGATCGAAGCAGCAGCCGCTTTGAGAATGAAACCATTCAGATTAGCATATATCAGATCATCAAGGAGTATCCAAACAGGTACCTTATTGGCATGAACGTATCACATGCCGAATACTGTCTCATGTTTCTGTCTTAAGTAGGGAGACAATAACCGATCATAAGCATACCCTCGGCAAGGCATCACTGCTATCACGGGGGCTTGTGCAATATTAATTCCTAGGCAATGACAACAAACACCGAGCAAGAATAAAACTTATCTTCAATGTAATTTATTCCAGGTTTATGGAGAGTTCCATGTCCAACCTCACCAAATGATCTGCCCATGCTCTGAGAGGGTGAGGGTTCATGTTCTCAGTGAGCAAATGGTGGAGTTGTATGCACTGTCTAAGCATCTGGATTTGGGGAATGCACCATTTGCTGACACTGAGGTACTACAAGCCAAGATTTGCTTAGCTCCTTAAAGGCAAATAGATTGTTCAACTTTGTTTATGTTTGAAGGAGCATGGATTTTTTTCATGTGTTTTAATATTCTGCAGAATGTAATTAAAAGATAAAATCATGCACTAACATTAAGATGACATATGCACACTTAAGACATGCTGATCATCGTAGCTGAAAATTAAAACAAATCATAGAATCATAGAATCACTTAGGTTGGAAAAGATCTTTAAGATTGTTGAGTCCAACTGTAAAACTAACACTGCCAAGTCCACCACTAAACCATGTCCCTAAGTGCCACATATGATGTTACACATGAACAAATCTGTGTGTGACATACTTCCAAGACTACAAGACCTAAGTAAACAACAAGATTTCACCAGGCAAAGTAGGTGAAAACCTGAAAATTCCCATTGAAATGGGAAAGTAGCAATTCCAAGATGCTTCTGAAAAAAGCTACATACACCCAAATTTGGTTAAAATTAAAATTAAATTAGTTTATGTCTTTGCTCAGAAAAGTGGGGGAAGAAAGTTTTGTTTTGAGATAAACAAAAACTCTTCCTCATCTTGGAACATTTCTATCCCGGGCATGTTTAGCAAAAGCAAAGAAAATGGCAACCTAAACCTGCAGAGTGTTCTGGAGGAAAAAAATGCCCCACCACCAGTTAGCTTGAAGGTTGAGATGGGGTTCAAATATCTTTCCTGCCCACAGAAGCTTGAGCTTGTACCTTCCAGGTGAGATCTCTGAACATGAAGTTACAAAATATTTATGGCTATAAACAGGCAGTCATTTTATATGAATGGAGCAGTATCAACAAGAGGGTGAGCACTTTCCAGGATACCTTCTGCTTTCTTAGTAAATGTGGGGACAAACAAAGCAGTGCAGGATTATTTTTTTTTGCCTCTATCTTCAGCATGCAAAAATTCTTTTGACATAAGTTCTAAAAGATAATTCTTGGAGGAAGGAACAAAACAAGAAGGAATAAAACATATCTTTGTAAAGAGGTCAAGGCTAGGGTGGTGAAAGCTCTTCACCTGAAAACTCAACAGAGGTGGTTTTTTTTTAATAATTAATAGAGAAAGTTAGTTTTTCTAATCCATTGAATGTTTTATTTTGGGGTTTTTGTTTGTTTCGGTGTTTTAAATGTTTTGCCAGTAGGTAGTTTCTATTCTATTTTAGAGAAAGCAAAACTATTTACTACTCTGAAGCAAGATTGCAATTTAATATGATCTGACTTGTTAAAATGACACTTGTCTCTGTGAAGCCATTAAAGAAAAATCTTGATTTCTTTCAATACATAAACATAAATCTATAAACATTTTATAGTTCTATTTATAAACATAACCCCCCCATATCCTCTAATGAAAGCATGACGCCACAAAGGAGGTCATGCAACACCATGCCACCCATCTGATTTCACCAGTATAACTACAGAAACTTCAGATGTAGACCAAGTGTTTCCCTTCTATTGTAGAATTTGCCAGTCTCTACTTACTTATGAAGCAAATAGCAGCAAATGCCTCAGCGGGACAGGATGGGAGAAGACCACAAGGTCTTCACTGTTCAAATTAGACACAAGGAACTTTTCCCACAAGCTTCTTGATACCTCTGATACCTCCAGACAAGCTTCTTGATACCTCTCTCCTTTTTTTTTTTAATTTTTTTTTTTTTTTTTTTTTTCAATAAAGCCACAACTTTTGCTTTGGAGCCCAGACTCCATTAGTGTTATTCTTGACTTTGTCAGCTGAGGTTTGTCCTGCGTACGTGAATGTGAGGGTGAGAGAAATGTGAGGGTGATGAGACATGGGAGCAGGTTCCCCAGAGAAATTGTGGCTGCCCCATCCCTGGAAGTGTTCAAGGCCAAGCTGGACAAGGCTTTGAGCAACTTGATCTAGTGGAAGGTGTCCCTGCCTTATGGCAGGGGAATCAGAACTAGATGGTCTTTAAGGTCCCTTCCAACCCAAATCATTCAATGATTCTAGGATTCTGTAGTGTTCCACACTCCTTACTAGTGCCATCCCACAGCAAAATGACTGGGTTTGACCCTGATCTTTCACCCTTCCTTGCTTTAAACGGGAAACATGGATGTCTAACAGCGCTCTGCAATCCCAAATATAGTCCTGCTATGCTTTCAGGCAAGGAGTGGTCAGGGTTTAGGGTTTCTGAGCTGCAGGCTAAGGATTATGTTGTAGTCTTGGGCATTTGTCTGTCTCTGTGGCAGCATGGCTGCTGAAGTGTGTGTGTATTGAAATCACTTCAAGTTTGCTGAAATTACAGTCTTTGGGACTGAAGTTTTCTACTTGTTCTAAGGAAGCATGTAAAACATAGCCCATGGCAAGGCAAACTTTCCTACACAGCCCTGCCAATGTATTCCTACCTGGATCTTTTCTCATGATGGAAGTAATGTAGTGCAACAGGCTAAATCCTTGTTCATGATCTGCTGGCAGCTAGCCACTAATTTAACTAAACCCTAAGGATTCTTCCCGTATTAGGGAATCCTCAAGTGGCATTAAGATACTAAAGCAGCTTTCTGGAATGAGGCGAGAGGTGAAGCAGTGTTATGGGGATGGCCTATTACATAGTAATCGATTTGATCAGGTCGAAAACTTTGCTGGGTTTCAAGGAACATATAGATGTTTTATTCCACCTTTAGTTCCTTAAGTGACTCAGGAGATGTGGAGCTTCTTAGACATTCTGCCTGCAGCCTCTTTGTTGAAATTCTGGACTGTGGTAGCATTTCTGCTGTAGACAACTGGCCATTTGGGACCAGACTGAGATCACTAAACTTAAACAGCCTCCATAAAGGTAAAGCCAATCAGCTGTATTCTGCCTGAATGTGTTCACTGTTGCATTTCAGGCTATTTACGACATAATACCTTACTTTTTTATTATGTGTTGTGGGCTATTTTTTAAATAGAAATATTTTTTAAAATTAAAGCCAAAATTTGCAGCTGTTTTTCATTTTAAGTGTGATCATTTTTTTTTCTTTTCACAGCATAAAAGAGAATTTTTAAATCAAAACTGTCACAAAATGTGATGAGAAGTTTGAATGAATGACACCAGCTAATGAGGGAATCCTACTGTTAAAGTTCTCACTGCCTTCTCAGGGGTCGGGTTTTTACCCTACATTTGTATCAACTGTGAAAAAAGTTGGATTTTTTTCTGATAAATACTTTGAATTTCTGTAGCAAATTTCTTTTATGTGGGCTAAGTCATTAGCATTGGTCCAAGAGACATTTTCTTTATTCTGTTCTATGTTTTTAAGAATCAATTCTTGTTTTCTTTAGATACCCACAACTAATTATTATTTCATTTGCTGAGTTAATGTGTAGCAATCTGCCTCTTTGAGTCTATATACCTTAATCAGATCATTTTGCTTGGAGGAAGGTAGACAAGAAGATTGATATATCGATGCCAAAGACAATTGGGTGTGAGTTTCTGCTGCAGTACAACTTAATAAAGTCACACTGAGGAGAGATCCACAGGGGAAGTTTGTCCTTTATAGGAATTTCTGGACTGTACTGTTAGTAGTGCCCCATTCTAATTTGGCACGTCAAACTGTGCAACCTAAATTCTGAGTACATTTAGTATCAGTCCCAGCAAAGTTTGGAGTTGAAACAATCTATATGGGAAAACAATTATGTATTCTAGGAGGAGACAAGACAAATATGAAATTAGAACACTGTGATATTGTAATATTCTATATTCCAAACAATTTTACATTTTTCTATTAAATGTACAGAATGATGCAACAAATATTTATAAATAATGATCTTCAAATCTGTCACATTCAGAATTAAATCTTTCAGCTTTAAAGTTCTGATAAAACTGCTTATTAGAGAAAGAAGTTGGCATTTAAGACTCCAGGGAGTACTATTTTTGAGCTTGTGGTACGTCGTTGATTTGTTCAGTGCTAGTATAGTAGGTCAGGCTTTTTTGAATTGTAAGACTGTTTTCATGTTAGCTCCAGAAGGAGAACGTATGTTTTCTCCTTGTGCAGTCATTAGTACAGTTCTACTATAATGGAAGTAATAAGAGCCCAGCAAAAGATTATTCTTTAACAGAAGAAAAAAACGTAACTTGAAAGAAAGCACTTTCAATTTTCTTTAAAAAAAAAACACAACAAACAAACAAACAAAACCCACAAAAACCCAACAACCCTCCTTTATCATTTCTGAGCTCTTTAACTTGATTCTGCAGATATTCCTCACTTGTAAGTAAACACATGCTTGTCATAGCTCATTTGGTCTTAGTTTCCTGAGTGTTGAATGACCACAGTTTCAAGAGCTACACAAGATGGTTTTTTTCAGTATAAGACCTTCTAGGTGTATTTACAGTGTTTTGTCTAGATAAGACAACAACTCACTATCATGTCATTGCAATTAAGCAACATAAGACTACACTGATGGGACCACTGTATTTTTTAATCAAATTTTTATACACAAAGACTATTACTGCTGTCTCTTGTACCTCTTTAAGTATATATTCATGCTGTCTGTAAGGTAACAATAAGATTCCAAGGTTTGTGTAAGCCAAGCCTGTCATTAGTTGACTTGGACAGTCAAAATATAGAATAAAATATTTTTTCTTGTATATTATTGTTTTGATTACTATTTACGGCAGAAAAGAAATAGATTTCTGTAACTATAGATTTAGGTTTAAAAGGCTAAATGGTGAAAACAATTTTTAGTAATTCATGCTGCTTTTTAGAAACATGTCAAATGAAACTGATGAGAGTTAAGTATCTTGGGTTTAGTCTGGTCATCGTAGTAAGTTATTTGTAATACAGATGTGGTTCTGGAACCAATTGTGTCAGGAGATATGTGAAAACAGAACAAATACATGATCCATGCTAAACATTTAGTAACGTGATTATACTAACTCCCTTGAGCAGACCTTCTGAATTACTGGAAGATTTCATGGGAACAAATTTGAGAATATACCAGGGAACTGAGGGTTAAAATGTAATAATTACATTATTTAATCTTTATATAATTTCTACTTTGATATAAAGTCTTATTTTCTAAACATCTGTACTAATATGAAACTGTTCAAACTGACATTTATTCATGTTTTCTCATATGATATAGCTGCTGTCATATGTTATTAATAACAGATTTTTTTAGAAATGCTATACCTTTGAATTTTGGTTGAAATTGGAACATGATTTTGACATTTTTTTTCTTTTACATTGAATGGTTTATAAAAGTTAATCTTCCCGAGACATTTTAGTGCTGAAAGATGAATTCTTTACTTTGTGCATTTTTATCAGGAAGCTGGATTTTTCAGATTTTCCAGAGCTGTAGTTTTTCGATGTTAAGACCATTTCAGAAAAGTCTCTTGGGAAATACCTGTATTATATTTAACAATTACATGTTGGCTACAGCACATGCTGTACTGTGTTGTGATCAGGATATGTCAAAGGATTATTCATCTGGACTCCAGGAAGTTATTGTCAGCAAGGAAATTAAGGGCAAAAAAATAAAAATAATATTTGAATGCCTTAACTCTCTATTTTCTTTAACTTAGGGATGCAGACTTGTTCCTGTTAGACACAAGAAAGGCTCAAGCATCTGATGTGGGCTGGTTTGTGTTTGACATTACTGTGACCAGCAATCACTGGGTGATTAATCCACAGAACAATCTGGGCTTGCAACTCTGCGCTGAAACTGGGGACGGTAAGATCATAACTGTAGATTAAAATTCATCTGTGCTCGTCAGCTCTTCCTAGGAATCTTTTCTGGACGGGTGTTTTTTTGACTTGACTTGTTGACAATTCTCCGAGAGTTTAGAAGCAAAGAATACAAGTCTTATCTTGCCACAGCTATAGTCTGCAAACTTTCTATTATTCTTAATTCTGTAGAATATGGCAATTATAAAGCCAACTGAATCAAATTAAACAAATTTGGGGATAAAAGCTTCTACATACAAAATGGAGTTCCATTTTAATGTTCTCCCACTGATGATTACATTCAGGAAACTCAAGCATATTTGCAGAATTTTTGTTTTAGAAAGTTTCTAAAGAACTTTATACCATGGAGGAAGGTATTAAAAAAACTCAGGACAGTTCAGGATGTGTCTCATAGCCTTTGGTACTGATGTTCAAGAAAACTTCACAAAAGGGTAATGTGGCAATTAGTTTTCCGTATTTTTTTTAAAATATATTGAAATTGTTTAAAATTTTGCAATATTGAAAATTTTAATTAGTTGAAAATTAGAAAGAACAGTCAGAGCTGTGGGGGTTTTGGTATAAATTTACTGGGCCACTACATTATTCACAGCTATGCTTTTCATTAAAAAGTGAAAATGCATCTCAATGCAAAATAATATTTTTAGAAGAAATGTTCTTTACTTAGACTTCTTTAAAACTAATAAAAAGAGACTTATATACTGTTTTTTCTGTGATGGTTCACTTAATCCATCCTACTTTACAAGCAAACTTTCAGATTTAGCTCTTTCTTGTCAAAAAGCTTTTTATGTCAGAGGTCAAGGGTTCTATGATGCCAGTTAATCTAAACCTTAGCTGACATAATGTTAATGAGTAGCAGAAGAAACCCTGGTGTAAGGATTAATATTTTTTTCTCCTTTCTTTGTTCTGGCTAGATTTTCTCATTGTTTTTGATCTGAATTCTCCCTCAGGCTCAGCTGGGCTGTGAACAAAGCCTCTCATACTTTTTCACCAAGTGTTCTGGCTGCCAGAGAGTTATGCAAAAACTGTCCTCCTTTAGGCATGATGCTTGAAAAGGGAGTTGGCAGGCTGAACCAGAGCAGACGACTATTTCACCTAATATTGCCTATATGGTTGGAGTACAGTCAGTGGAAAAGGGAGGCAGCAATGCAAAGTAGACCACGTTGTTATTGCATTCAACCAGTCTTCAAAGGCACCACACCTGAACTCGGGCTGTATGAGGAGTGGCTCTTTTAGATGGCCTGGTTTTGTGAAGCCATTTTTAAGGCCTTAAAATTCTGGGGAGGTGACACCTCCGTCAGGCATCCAAATTAGGTGGACTGGCTTCTGGCCAGCTTTCCTGCTCCAGAATAAACTCCATCCTTGACTTTTTTTCCAGGAGTTTCAAATACAGAAATTCTTGAAAATTAAATATCCATGAAAGGCATTCATTAAGAAACCCTGGAACCAGCAATTTGTTGGTTCTAGCCTCAAAATTTTATCTGTTCAGTAAACAGCAGGAAAGTTTGTATGGGTAAAAGGAAACCTTTAGGTTAATACACTGAAGAAATTGTAAAATAATAGTTTATGTAAATATTTCCCCTGTCATACTCCCAAGATCAGAAAGGTGATAGGTAATTTTCTATTTTCAATTCCAAAGCCACAAGCAGCTTTACCTTCTGCACCTCACTTATTTGAATTTCTCAACACAGCTGCTTGAGCGAGGAGGGAATTCCCCTCTTCCCTCACTTTCTGTTCCCTTTTCAGTTTATTCATGCAAAAAGAGTGCCCTTCTAGGGACTAAAGTTTTCAAAACTGTAGGGAAGACCTGTGCTACACCACTTCAGCTTAGTATAAGGAAAACCATCCTTTCATGCTCTTACAATTTTGCTCTTAAGGCTTTGATTATTTTTATTGGGTTGCTGTTACTTCTGGAAGCTATTAGAAACACCAGCAGTTGAATGACACGTTTGTGTACAGATGGAACATGAATTTTTATACATGACTCAGTGTATAGTGGACTCAGTTTGTAACCCAGAGAACCCCACCCACCTTCCCTCCAACCAGTTTTCTATGAAACCTCAGAGACTGGTTTAAATCAACCAGAAAACCTTCTCCTGGCACAAGTGAACTTTAGGTTATACAGGTCTCCATGTCTCCAGCTGTCTATTGAGTTTACGGGAGGTAGAGGAGTTCTGTCCCATAACTGGAGAGACATTTATGATAAGACCTGATCCATTAACCTTTCTATTGCAACAGACCATTAAACTAAATGGGATTCTGTTAAATCAGAGGATCCCTGTTTGAGGTATTCGGGTGCTGCACTGGGGCCATGGATAATCACATCTGTAAATACACACTAATTTTTAGATTTATTCATACAGCACCTTTAAAATGGGATGCCAATAATTACTGAGACTCTGGAGTGCTACTATATTGTTATGATTAACATTAAGAGTAACCTTTCTTGCAGTTATCTTTCAGTGACTTTAGGCAATTACTTGTGTAGTTATATTTCTCTGGCGATCTCTGAACATGGTGCATAAATAATAATAAAGTCTACATGAGGAATAAAAAAAATGTAACTATTTAATATAACAGTGTGATAAAAACAACTTTGGAAGAATGTCTGGTTGTTGTAATTCACATTTTTCTCCCTTTGAAAATTCTGAAAAAGTACAAAAAGCCACATGACATTGGAATGTGTTTTCTTTTTTTCTTTAAGACAGTATTTGGTATCATACATCTCATTTTAGCATGAAATGTGGACTTTTACTCTTAATGGGACATTTTATTTTGAACAGTAAGAATAAAGGTTTGCATGACACATATGGAAGCTGTCAACATATAATGCACTGTTTCCCTGGGGCTGTGGTAAATTAAGGATCAGGTTTTTTTGATTCTCTTTTTAAATGTCTCCTCAACATTCTGCAGCACCCCTTTTGGCTGATTCCCTCCTTCTGACACCAAAATTCTCTGTGGTGTTTAAAATGAGAGGTGATCATTTTCACACTGATGGTAGTGTAGGTGTTAGATGAATTGCAGCATAAAATTAATGTAGATGCAGAAACATTACAAAAAGCTCCATGCAATGTTTTTCCTGTATATATACCATATGTCTCCTTAAAATGTTCCAGTGAATCAGCACCTTTGTATTAACGTATAATATTTATATAATTGGAAGTTAGCAACGGTTTGAACATCACTTTTACTAGAGGAGTATAAATAGCTGCAAGGGTATTCCTTTTTCTGTTTATATCATTGCTGAAGAGAACCTAGTGCTGTCTACAGTAAATGGGTGAGGGAGATAACATGTAATGATGACTATTGATCCACAGAATAAAACAGATTCCAAACATACAACTGTCAATAGAACATCCAGGTAGCCTCCACATCCATGTAGTTTTGTGCCTTTTCTTAGACTGCTGCAGCTCTCAGTTATTTTCCATCCACTTGCACATCAGAGTGGAAGAAACTGGTGGTAACTTTGAAAAGCCCAAGCTGATTAACGTGATTTCTGCTACCACACAGTCCTGTGGAAGGTTTTTTGGGGCTTTCCTGCTGTTTGAGGTGGGCAGGCAGTAGGAATTCTCAGATCCCCAGCTCTGACTCTTACTTCAGGTTTTTTTTTTTCCTCAGAGCAAAGGGAAACTTGAAATAAATAGGTTCCTTGATCGAAGTGAAGCCTGGGGAAGGCCAATTCGCTCTCCAGCACATATTTGTGTACACTCTGACATGTGTGCTCTGGAAGGGGGGTTGGTGTTTCAAACCTACGTGCTGCAGAAAAGATTGGTGAGGTCCTTCTCCATCAATGATTGGGGAAGCATTAAGAGAAACACTTTCTTTTTTAGTCTCTCCTCCTTTCAGCTTGGGCCTTACAAGGTCCCTTTTTCCTACAAAGCCTTCAGAGAGGTAGCATGGCCACATTCTCTATGTTACATGGGGTGACTAGCTTGCTTTCAACCCCTAGCAACCTGGCAGCATCCTGGCTTCTCCAGGGAGTTGGCTGCATACTTGACACTGGCCTTGGCCTCACCTTTAGAAAACTAAATGTTATCAATCTCATCCCAAGGTTGCCCTCCATCAACCTTGGCACCTAACTTACATGACGCTGGTAGCCATTAGGTACTCTGGAGGATGCTGCTGGCTTGTTACATTTAAGTCTCTTGGTGGATCTGGTATTTACAAGGCAAAGTATCAGAAGTGAGTTCACCTCCATTAGTGTCCTTACAGTGGGGGAATTTAGGATATATATATTTATATTGATGTATATATATGGACTTTGGCAGGCAATAGCTCTGCCTAAATTCTGAGCCATCTGGAAGCCATATAGCCATGTTAGCACAGCACTGAACCCGAGCTAATATATCCTGCCCCTCAGCAGGTTTTATTAGCTTGGGCTCAAGCACTGCCTAAGTACAGCTACATGAGTTCTGGTTCAGAGCTGACTTTGGCCAAAGTTACACTAGTAAATTAAATGTGCTCAGGAATACTGTGGTGTGAAATGAGCTGGAGGGATGACTTTCTCAGTCTCCAAAACAGGGTAACCCCATGGCAGCTGCCCCTCTGGGAGAGGTCCCTACAGCACTGCCTTGGGTGCTGGGGACTCTGCGGTGGAGCTGGCATAGAGTGTAAGTTCATGAGGAGCACACTCCCACCCTGAGCAGAGCAGATGATCTAGCTCCAGCATCTGGGAGTGCTCCTGGGCACTCTTTAATTTTCTCAGATAGGTGTAACCCCTGTTTCCAGCTGGGTCAGAAATACAGTCAGCGTTTTCTTGTGTGTGCTTGTAGCAAGCAACATGAACATACCCTTTGTTAGTAAGGGCACACTTACTTTAAGCAGGAGGGTTAAGGAGCTGAGATGGGCTCCTGCCCCTTCACTTGCCACCACTGCATACTGGTGCATACTTGTCCTAGCTATACAGCTATGCAACTCCCCCCCCATCCTGCTCCCTGATATAGACCGATATTTTAGAGATAATGGCATTTGTCTTCCATTTGATTCAGAAGGCTTTTATACGTTTTATTCTTTGGTGGATGACCAATTAGTTTAATCTCTTCTTGTTTCATTGTCTTCCCAAATACATTTTAACTGTGCAGAAAAGCCCTAGGACTCCCACAGAACATTCGCAGTTTAAGCACATTAAATTGAAAGGATAAATTAAGTACTTAGCAAGCATATTTGTGTATGATTACAACTAATTTTCTGTGTAAGCACACACGGTACTGCCACATTATACAGCATACCATGGTTCCTAACATGTTCCCAAGTGCTTTCTTCAAGAGTTTTATGAATACTAAAATGACCACAAAAAGATACTCAAAGTGCCTTCAACTAAACTGATTAAAAGCAACGAAATGTAAGATTTTAAAAACAAAAGCTGAATTTTTAGTTTTGACTAAAGATGTGAAGCCTAGGAAATGCAGAGCAGATCACCCAAGATGATCCATTTTTCAGAACCCTTTAAAGCCTCCAGAGATCAGAAGAGTTAATAAAACACATGAAGTCTGTTTCAAAAGGATATTTTATGTTGATGCAGATAAATGTGTCCACCAAAGGAAAAGTCTGCATAACAGTTTATATAGATGATACAACAGAGACAGTATAAAATACTTCAGAGTGTGTAGGATGTCTTATATATGGACCATCACACTTGTGTTAGGTATTCTCTTCTTGATTTTTTGGGGGTTTTTTGTTTGGTTTTTTTTAGTGAGCCTTCATTTATGCTTTTGTACCCAAACTCTGCCTCAGTTCTTTTGTTTCTGTGAAGTCCCATTGCTCTCAAGAGGACTGTTCAGGCATGAGAAACCACACAAGTTTCTATCTAATTTTGAAAACTACTTTGTGAGCTTTCAGACTCAGAGCGTCAGGACAGTTTTTGCTCAAATATTAAATATTCTTCAACCTTGCATACTCAGGATCTTCCTCCAAAAGGGTTTTCTGAATCCTCATTTCAGATATCACTCCCCACAAGCAGGATACCATAGGTGTGGCATCAGATATTTTTTTTTCCCAGCAAACTAGAAATGAATTCTCAGCATCACTGAAGTTTTTATTTTGATCTACAAATATATAACATTATTACCAAAATAACTACTGTGAACTAGCAGCAGTGTTTAATCTGCAAAAAGTGTTTTGTGGCTTGTTGAACACTTTTGAAAGTAAATAAGTGCTTGTTTTTCATAACAAAATGAGTGGTTTGCTGCACTTCGATGACTCAGGACAAAATAATGGATCTTGGAATCACTCATTGTCCTGTGTTGCCAGTGTAAATCTGGCCAAGATGCATAATGGCTGAAAGCTCTTGCAAAATTGGTGTCTGCTCAATGCGTTACATAAAATATATACTGCCTGAGGAGAGACAGCCAAGTCACAAATCTTACCACTGTCATTGGCATCCATGCTGGCTATCTCAGAAGAAGTCAGCTTTCTGAATGTCATGAAAAACGGGGCTATGTCTCCAGGTCAGGACTGTGAGACATACTGTTACTGAAAACTTGAAGGGATTCTTGCATTTCCATTTGGAGCAGCTGGGGGGAGGAAATGAACTTTTAAGATGGACCTTGATCAGTTAATGAAAAAAATTGTATGCTATGACTGCATGTGACAGCAGAAAAGCAGACATAGTGACACAGCAAACAGCTCTGCAGCTATCACCCTGACTGTTATTCCTATTTTGTAGGTTAAAAAAAAAAAAAAAAAAAAAGAAAAAGAAAAAAAGAACAAAATCATCAGGATTGTTGAGGTAGGACATTTTTATAAGCTGAACTTCACAGTTATTTTTTCAGCAGCAATTCCTTTATTACAAGGGGACAGAACACGAAAAGGCAAATAATATTCATTCAGTTCAGTCAGTCAAACCAGCACTTCCATACAAGCTTTTATGCAAACTGCTAAGGGCACTTCGCTATCAAACAGAATAAAAGCCAAAAAAAAGTTTAAATGCCAAGTCAAACAAATACAACTTGCCAAAGACTCAAAATCATATGAATAAGGACTCAGGAGTTCAGCAGATTTGGAACATAATGCTTTAAGTCTTAGTCTCCAAATATACCTGTCAATATGGAGAAGAGATAATAAATTATCATAGCAGAACTAAGAAACACATGTCTGAATGTGAAGATTACAAAGGCTCTGGACTGCCCCTGCACAGAGTAAGGCTGTCTGTTTTGCTTATTTGGTTTTTATAGGTGTAGGGGCAATTGCACCGGCCAGGTTAAGTGGAGCAAGCACTAGCTGACTGCTGGTTTTTTGCACTTTCTTCTTGTTTTCTTTTAAAATCTGAAGAAAAGTCTTTGAAATCCTCAGAATTAAAGATATGATGGAAGGATAAAAACAAACCCACTTTTCAGAATGCTTGACCACATTCAGTTCTTGTTCAGAGATACTCAAGACAAGCAGAGACACACACCTTGCTGTTTTGGTTTTACCAGTTTCATGCGGGTGAAGCTCCCAGGGAAGGTGTAGTTAAGCAGGTCAGCCTGAGTCATTCAGCTGATTTTAGAAAATACTGTTCTAATATACCATTATGGAACAACTGTGTGCTGGAGAGGCCTGGATTTTCAGTTGTCATGGAAACCAAGAGTTTTCTAAATGCTTACAAGAAATGATAGACTAAAACTACTTACTAACTGAAGCCCACGAGTATTTCTTGCTGCAAAGGCCAATTTAGGTTAGGGTAAGATTTTTCTTACTGTATTCTGAAATCCACACTGTGGACAAAGGTGAGGACTACCTAATGAGACCACAGCACATGGATGGAGCTACTGCTGTGGCAGAAAGCTTGATGCATTTCAGAGGCCAAATACTTTGAAATGCCTCCTGTTCAGGAAGGGGCAAAGCTTTGTCCTCTTAGACTGTAGGAAATCTCCCACACGTGCACTTTTTTTTTTTTTTTTAATAAAGGATAATAGAAGCTCTGTAAATGCAAACTTTCTTTCATACAGAAGGAACCTAAAATGGAGACAACATATGTGGTTTGAATTTCCAAACAAAAGAGTTCAGAGATAGTCCTCAGAAGAAATGCAGCGTCTCAAGGGCAGTGTATATTTTGATTGCTTAGTCTTCTGAAAGTTGCAGTTAAACCAAGGTATATGATAAACCAAGACAGGAAAGTTTAATGATGAACCCACAGAAGTCAATAAAAGTTTTCCTGTTGACTGCGCTAGAAGCAGATCCAGTGCATATACCATTCATGAATTGAACAAATGGGTCCTAAAAATCAGGTTGGGTGCTTGAAAGATCAAACAAATACAGGAATAAAGTCACCTAAGCTGTTTCTGTGTGTAAAAAGGCTGTGGGTTACAGCATTAATTTTTTATAGTATATCTCTATACCCTGAATAACTAAATAAGCCTTAACTTGTGGAATCTTAATAGCCATCTCATTGCTGAAGTCTAAAGGAAATCCAGAGGAAACTTAATAATATTAAAAGTTATTTTAAAGGGAGTTCACATTGGTTTGAAGGATATTTTGCTTCTCACACAATATCCACCATTGTAAATTCAGAGGACCTAGATTTAAATTCAGAAAACCTCCACACGTCTTTACAGCCCTCAGTATATACAATTAATAGTATTCTTAAAATGTCTACCAGTGAGGTATTAATCTTTTACAGATAAAATTAAAATTCTGAAAGTCATTGGAAGAAAAAATAAAGAAAAATAGTAAAAATATTCCCTCTAGAAATGAAGGGAAACTTGGAACTTTGTGGTAAGAGACTGGTTTGTCCATGTTGCAATGAATAGAGAATAGTCTGTACAGTTTTTCATATCTGACTTGCAACAGAAGATTGAAACACATAGAAATTAATGTTACTGAATTATTTAATAGTAACTCAAACACATGAAAAGAAGAATTAAAGAAACACAAGTCTAAAAAGGCATTTAAAATGAAATCAGAAGCTTCAACAAATATATTTTTCCCTTGCAGTCAAAAAAGTAATTATCAAAATTGTTCAGAATATGTTGCCAATTACTCTGCTCCATAACTGCTAACTTTCTCAGTTCTTCTCTTGCCTTTGCTGGGCTCTCTGTCACTGGAAACATCTTAAACCAATTTAAAGTGCTACACCTGAATAAACATGTTGTAAAAGTGTTTATGTATTGAAGTGGGTCAGTTCAAGGTATGGTATTTGGCTGGAACTTCTAATTTCTCTTTTTACTGCAAAAGGGCTGCCAGAAGGAGGAAGTCTGAGCTGAATTAATACATTTGTTACCGTGGAAGTAGAATGGAAACTACTTTAACCACAAATCAAACTGCCTCTTTCATTTACGCCAGTGATAGAGTTTTTATAAGAAATATAGACTCTGGCATACAGCCACTGTAAGTTTGTGTTTGAAAAGGAAACCTATATGCTTATTTCTATAAGGTTTACTCTTATGCTTATTTGCAAGTTCTTTTTCAGGATGATTAAGTTAACAGTATTATACATTTGTGAGGCAGATGCTCCTTTGTCGCCTGGGTAGCAAACTTTTCCAGTCGGTTTAGAAGAATCCCCAGGCACCCTGATGCTGCACAGCTCACATGGTGCCTATGCCCGTACCCTCCTGTTTAAAGGACCTCTGTGTCCCCCACCCAGCACAGCTGCACAGCTTCACATGACACTGTCTCATTTTCTGACGGTTGAAGGGCTCTGCATAATACACGTATGCACAAAAGTGTTTATGCTGCCAAAATAAATTCTGTTAAGAGCAAGGGTTTATTTGCTAAAATGTCACTGATGCAGTTTCAGTGACTTGTTTTGCTTTCTTTTCTTTTAGTGAGGTTTAGATCCTATAATATAGTGAGGTTACCACACAGCTCTGACTGAACAAATATTTTAAAGAAATATGCACATCCCCTGGGAACAGAACCAGCGTCAATAATGTACATATTTCAAACTCTGTTCTCTTGAATGACTGAATGCCTTCCTATCTTTACTAGTGAACGAACATCAGTTTGAGTAACACCGCACAATATTTATTTTTAAAGCAGAAGTATATTTATTATCTACACTTCTAATTGCTACCAATCTGCTTTGGGGATATAAGGTTCCACATCTCACACTCAAGTGATGCAAAAATTAGCTGACTGCATTACATTATCCTTTCTGTAGCCTATAGACTTTAGTGGGGCTCATTTATTTTTCAGTTCTATAGATGTGTACCTAAGACTGAATTAAAATATATGTGTAATGAATAAATTATATAGTGCACAGAGACTGAAATTTTATTCAATGACAAACTACCTGTAAAGCTGTTGAAACTTTTGTAAATTGATGAATTTTTTGTCTTTTAAGTTCTGTTTAACAAAATGCATTTAGGATTCTTAATCACATAAATTCAGGGTTATGGGCAAAATCCTTGCCATGTTTCAGTCAGCAGTTGAACTCCACGGCTTCAGGAGGGGCAGAAGTTCACCTTTTAACATACAATTCCCATTACTTTATAGGTCGAAGTATCAATGTTAAATCTGCTGGCCTAATTGGAAGACATGGGCCTCAGTCAAAGCAACCATTCATGGTTGCATTCTTCAAGGCAAGTGAAGTGCTTTTCCGTTCTGTCCGAGCAGCCAATAATAAAAGGAAAAATCAGAACCGCAACAAATCCAGTAGTCATCCGGAGTCTTCTAGGATGCCAAGTGTTGGGGGTAAGATGAAGCTATGATTTACTAGCCTATTTATCAGAGTTATGGGCACCTGCTTGAGCGCAGTAGTCACAGCAAGATTTGCTCACTGTCTGAACTGTCAGAAGCTGTGTTCCCCCTCCATTTCTACCTGCCCCTCTAGCTTTGTTTAAACCTATGTTATGTTGGCCCTCAGTATGATCTACCTTCTGTGAGTTAGGTCACTTATATGTATCGTGGGCTCCTGGAGGGTGAAATGACCAAGCAGCTTTGGAAAGGCTGTATCTGAGCTTGAAGCTAGTCCTACATAGAAGGCAACTGGATGAGGTCTTTGCTATGCATGACAAAAGAGTAGAGAGAGTAGAGACAAGGGTTATGCACCAGCTGCTTGTCTAGGAAGCCTCAGCAAAAGGTAGTGTTTGAACTCTTATTTAACTGCCTATCAGCTGAAGAAGCCAAAATGTAACACAAAAAAATTGAATATTGGAAATGAGGAAGCTTGACCAATCTGTGAAAGCCTAAACTGTTTGTGAGTTCGGATCAGCTGATGTGTACTGATGTAAATACACTGCGTTTCCTTGAACGGAGTGAATTCCATCCCTTATTTACCTGAAAGGTACTGACAATAGTGCATGTGAAAATGTTAGTCCCATTAGAGCCTGGAATAAATTTTGCTCCAGTTCTTTCCTGAGGTGCTCATTTCAGCTCGAGGCACAAAGTCACTTCCTAAATATTGTCACTTTTGAACAAAAATTTCTATTTTTCAGGGACAGGGTGTGCAATTGTATCTTTCTAAAAGCATGGCAGATCTCGTACCAGCACAGCAAAATCTCAATATAGATGCTATTCTTAAGCCCCATGGATGTCTACAAGTAAGAAAATTAGTAATTAGTGGAAAGTATTCAGCTCTGGAGTGGAACTCATCTGTTTGAGGAGAACTGTTATGAGCATTAAGCATTACTTATACCCATCTCAGAACCTTGACAGCAGCAGATTAGAGACCTTTAATGGATAAGCCTTTCCCTGATCTTATGCACAAGGATGAAATTTTTCCTTAAAAACTACAAACTGCTATTGAGTTGCTAAAGAAATAAAAAAAAATTTAGTAACTTACCTTTCTAAATTTATTTAAAGTTTACCTGGTAATCTACTGGAATAAAATCCCATTGTAAGGTTAAAAGTCAGTATTAGAACATATCTGGAAAAAAAAAAAAAGGGGGGGGGGGGGGTTAATGGGTTAATCCACAGCAATAATTATTACTGCTTCAGTCGTGGGCTCATTTTTATTTGTATATGATGTACAGGTAGAAAAAATACTGCGCTATTTCTCTAGTTTCCATTGAGGACCTGAAACACAGTTCTTGAAGCAGATGACTTGAAGCTGCACGTGTTCCCTCTGCGGACACTAGCCTTTGAAAAGCCCCTGACATTTGTCAAGGCACCAGGTTTCTCTGTTTACAACAGGGTTTTGTTTGGGTTTTTTTCTGACTATTGTAAATTTTTTTACTATTCTGTATGACAATACAGAAAAAGCTCATCTGCATAATTAACTTCTAACTTCTTATTTGTCAGTATTGCAGGGGAGCGGTTATAAATAAATAATGAAAGAACTCTAAAACTGGACAATTTCAGGGTTTTATTAGTTAAAAAAAAAAATCACATATCCATAGCAGAACAGCATTTTTTAAATTAGTCATTATTTATAAAGTTATATTGACTAAATGTTCTCTCTTCATTAACTTTTTAAAGTTCTTCAGATTTTTTTTAAATAATGCAAGTTAAAAATTGATTTGCCATCTTGTAATTTAGATGTAGCAAGCATGCTCATCAGTTAAGCTTGCTCACTGGTGCTTGCTCTAAATGCATTTACTTCAGTAGATGAATTGAATCTGTGTTTTGTTTAATTCTAGTAAAAGCAGCATATTTTTTTCTGTAGAAACTATTCCTTCTATTTTACTGGTACTACATGATGCACCTCCCTATTTTCATAAAAGGGCTTTGGACTGAATAACACAACATGAGCATTTTCTTGTGGGTTTTGTTTGTTTGTGTTGCTTTGTTTTTTAAATACAGTCAAACATGATCTGTGCAACTGCATTAACTCCAAAATACAATCTTTTACCTGAAGGGTAAGTAATATTTTCTCTGCACAAAAAATATTTTTAAAAAGATTTTTCATGTTTCCTGGAAAATGACTGCTATTTTTGAGAATCACATTATTTTGGGAGAAGGGGAAATCATCTTTGGGAGAAGGGGAAATCATCTAAGTACACGGTACACACAACATAAATATTGTACTTTCAGACTGAAACATATCTTTCTAGTCCATGAGGAAATGAGAATTGAAAAGATTTGTTAAGCCTTCGTGATTATAGCAGGAAAGCTGAGCACAAGCTCCCTGCTGGTTTAACTGGGGAAAAACTCAAACTTACACACTAGCAAATTGCATCAGCGTGAGAATTACCTCAGGAAGAGCTGTCTGTATGTCTCAAAACTGGTCAGTCTCATCTGTGCATGCAGTCATGCTCTAGAGCTGTTGTAAAACAAGAAAAATCAGAACATCTCTCGTGAAATGTGCGTTATGAAACAAATTTTCTCCTAACCTCTTTCAGCCCCCAGTCTCCGTTCCCCAGTCTCCCTAAGTGTAGAGGTACATCTCTACATATGTTGACCCATGCCAGATCTCCATCAAAAAAGACTATAGTTCAAGAACACCATGCTTTTAAAACAAAATTAGTTTAAGAAGCATTTGCACATGCAGTTGCATTAAAGGCAGGGATGTTGACCTCTGACTGGGCATGGAGGAAGCAAGATGTGAGCAGGCTAGAACAGGTGGTAAAGCTGAAGGCAGATATGTAACCACAGCCTCACACAGCAATATCCTCTGAAGCAAAACTGCTTGGAGGAGTAGCTTCTGCACCATGACAAATTTGCTTCCATGCTCTTGCTTTGCAGTTTGCTTCAACAGTCTCCATATCACAAATGAACAAACTCCTTTTATTTAGATATCATTAATGATCAGTGATGGGACTTTTCACACTGTGTTTCAAAACACTTTTTAATAACTATTGCAACAATACTCATTAAAATCTGCAGATGAGCACACTGACGGCTACAAGGCAATGTGCAGATTCTATCCAGATTCTCCAGTGTGCAAAAAAGACATAGAGAACACATTCTTGTTTCCCAGATCTCTGCATCTTTGCAGAACACAGTCCTTCCATGAGAAGAACCTGTTATCAAGGAATAGCTATGCACTTTTCCACCTGTTCACCAACCCAGAAAATGGAGCATATGCTGCACCCCTGCAGGCTTGTGGGAGAAGGCTGATTCTCCTAGTTCTCTACAGCTTCCAATAATAAGCCGTGCTTTAAAATTATAATTCTTCTCTTCATATTTAAACCACAGAAAAACCCAAAGAATTCTGCCCATCATCTTCCTCATGGCACGCTGTCAACAGATGATATTAAATTCTCATTCACCCCTTGATGCAAGACAGCGATGACATAAATGACACAGTGATGGGCAAATGTCACTGTGTGATGTAGGTTCTTGTTTTTAAGCTTGTTCCATACTCTTGTATCTACAGCATCGAAGTCAGACACTGACAGTGAAAAATGCTCATCTACATAACCAGAGGTTATGTAGCCAGACCCTGATAGGTATGCTGTCATTTCTGTTTCACAGGCTTTGATTACACTTCTCTCTGTAAGTCAATCCCAACTTTATTACAGTCATGCCTTCCTTTTCTCCTTGCTTTTTTCTTCTTCCTTTTCTGTTTGTTTTCCCCAGCTCTTTTCCTTTTTCTTTTTTTTTCTTTTTCTCCTTCCCTTTGCCCTTGCCTTTTGTCATCTTAATTTTGCCTCTTGCCTTTTTTTCTTTTGCCTTGTTTCTAAGTTCTTGGACCTTGAGAAATTAGCTTTATTGTATTCTCAGCATGTCAAAAGGAAAGCCTCACTAGGCAACTCAGTTCTTCCCTTCCAATGGACAACACATGTTTTTAATTATTCATGAAGTTATACACAAACACAACATCAAGAAAATAAAATCTATATGTGTCAGTTATTATAACAGCTGGGCAGTTGACAGATTTGAGGTCAGCATCCCTGTGTTGCTAAGAACTTCAAGAGAAGATGACCTCAATGCAGTATAAAGACAGACACAATTAAAATTAGCATTCAGAGTCCACCTGCCTGCTATGCACAGATGATTGAACTGTTTATTACTCACCCAGTTGTATTTTTGTCAATCTATAGATAAAAGGAAAAATAAAGAAAACAAATCAAGAAAAGGCAATGTGTTCCCAAAGTACATCACATAATTCTTCCTTAAAAAAAAGTCTGGCTAAATTTATTTTTTTTAGCATCTTCTAAAAGGAGTTACAATGTAATTGGGCACTAGAGGATGACCACATTTAAATACTGAATAGCCACTTACACCAAGAAGGTCAGAATTTTTGTTCATAATCCAATGAGATAAAATGCTTAAATACAGTGAGAAAACAATACTTAATTCTAAATTTCCTGCATTTTATTGGCTGGTGTCACACTAATTAATTAAAAACACAGAACTTTGTGATAGTATATATAGGCCTGTCTATATGTATTTATGTCCCTTGGGAAAAAAAAAAAAAAAAACAACACACAACCAAAACCAAACAAACCAAAGAAACTAATTAAATTTCTTATAGATTTTCTTGCCCTCCTTCCACAGCTCTTTCTGCTATGTAGGGGTTTGGGCCCCAACTGCAGTCCCTGAACAGCTGAGGAACAATGTTTTCTTAGTCACAATAGCCTACATGTTTGATTCTTGACAGAATAAGCATATGGGTCTTGAAGCTACAGTATATGAAATTGAATCCTTGGCACCAGATCTTATTATAAATGTCACATTTGATACTTACATGAAATGTTACATTACACACAACATTTGCCTTATATGAAAGATAGAATTTGAGGAAGGAATACAGACTTGCCTGAGTCTCATTTTCCTCATAGGTGTATGGATTAGATGGTTTGCAAATATATGTCTACATATGAAACACAGATTATCTTATCAGGTGTTCTGGTGTGACTTCTCATCCACCACTGGTTAACCTATATTGAAATAATTCAGAGTATCCAGACAATGAAGACATCTATGCAATGACTTACATATTCATTATTCAGCCTTTCTCCTTTACCTGTAGGGACTTCTGTTACATTCTGGTCCTAAAACTTCTGTACACATTCTTAAATATGAGAATGTCATGACTGAGAGGAAACTGACAAAAGCAAAATCTTCAGAGTTCTTTTGTTTGCCTGCTTGGGTGTTATCTAAAACCAGATTGTGACTTTCCTGACTTTCTCATATTCATATCTTTCCCACATTTTTCAGTCACAGGTTTCTTTGCAGTGACTTGGGTTCTATATGACTGAATTTAAAACTCCCACTAACAGATGAAACAGAAAAGCTCAATATTTGCCTCCTATGAGCACTGATATTAATCAAAATCAATATACAAATCCCTGTGAAGAGTGATCGACGAAACACAGTTCAATGTTTTTTAAGTTCAAGTTCCTTTACTTTTCACTCCCTTCACCTTACTTCTAATGTACATGCAGAACATACTAGATTATTAGCAATAACTCAGCACAAAGTATGACTTAGAGTGTTTGCTTATATTAAAGGCATACAGATTTTTGAAAACTCATGTCTTAGGATGTCCTGCCTTGCTTCCACTAGCTGCTCCAAAAAGACACAGGACTCTCATAGGATGTGGGTGTATATATTGACTCTACATGCCCTGGGGTAACTGAGAGTACCTGAGCTGCTAGCAGGTAACTAATTAGCTGTGGAGAACCTTTAATGACTGTCATTGAGAATCAGTTCATGAACGGCTAGGAAAATACCATATGAAAGAAAGCAGTATTCATCTTTAAAAAGGAATGAGGATTTGAGGTATTATAGCTTAGAAAAACTATCTTCACATCTCTGGTGGCACTAGAACAAGTTATTTAGTATTGAAAATTGATATATCTTGACTTGTGCACAGCTTTTGACACAGTCTCAGCAGAGATATTGGGGCCCAGGTATATTCAACAGAAAGTAGGTACATAGCCTGTTTAACAAAAAAACAAAAGCAAAAACAAAACCAAAAAAAACCAAACCAAACCCAAACCAAACAACAGAAAAAGCATATTCAAAAAACATGTTACCAATAAGAGTAAAAATTGGGTGGCTATTTTGAATGATGTCTCACTAAGTCTCTTCTGGATCTGATTCAGTTCAACATTTTATTGGTAATTTGGATGATTGATCATTACTCCCAGATCTGGTATCCTCTGTGAACTTGCAGAGAGCACACTGTTCTATTGTCCAGGTTACTAACAAAGACATTAATCAGTACTGGCACCAGTACTGATTCTTCAGGGACATCACTAGTAACCAGCTGCCAGCTGGACTTTGCACCACAGCCCTTTAAGCCCAGCAGCCCAGCCAAGTTTCCACCCGTTATATTCTTTAGCTATCCAAACCATATTTGACCAACTGTCTCTAAGAGTACTATGGAAACCATATCAAAAACCTTCTTAAAAGCAAAGTGAACACACCCAGTGCTCTTCAAAAGCCCAGAAAGCTAGTTAGGTCACCCCAGAAAACAATCAGGTTGGTTAGGCACAGTTTGAACTAGTAAATTGGTGCTGATTCTTCCCAAACACCTTATTCTTCATGTACCTAGACACAACTTCCAGCAGAATTTGCTCCACAGACTTCCCAGAAACTGTGGTTAAGCTCATTGCTCTTCTTAAAGATGGGTGTGACATTTTCCATTTTTTAATCATCAGAAATATCCTCTTGTCACAATGAACACTCAAAAATGGCAGGAAATGACTTTGCAGTTATGTTGGTCAGCTCATTCCCCACCTTGAAATTCAGCCCTTTTGCTCACATGGACTCATGTATCTTCAGTTTGCTTAAGTGGATCCTGACTCTATCACTGTGGTTAGAGCTTCAGTCACTAGGCTCAGGGACTTGAAAGTCCTGAGGGTAAATCTTGCCAGTAAAAAACAAAACAAAGAAGTCATTGAGTACCTTAACCTGTTCTGAGTCCTTGTCACTAGGTCCTCTGCCCTACTGAATAGGGAATCTGTATTTTTCTTAGTGTTTCTTTTCGCTATGAATATACCTATAGAAGTCCTTCTTGTTGACCTTCACACCCCTCACAAGTTTCAACTCCAGCTAAGCGTTGTCTTTCCTAACATCCATCCCTGCCTGTTCAGGCAATGTGTTTATATTATTTCTGTGTAGCTCATCACGATTGCACATTGATTTCACTTCCTATTTGAATTTTAACTCAGTCAAAAACTTCCTATTCAGCCACAGTGGCTTTGTGCCGTACTTGCTTGACCTGAACATGAAAGTGGACTTACTTACCTTGTGCTTCTCTCAGAGGTTGTCCTGAGAGATCAGCCAGCTTCCTGGTCTCCTTCACCCTCCAGGCTAGTCTGTGATGAGATCAAGTGAAGAAGATCTCTGAACAAGTTGAAATCTGTTCTCTGAATCCCAGGTTTGCAATGCTGTTGTTGATCTTGGTAGTCTCTCAGAACCTTTCACCTCTACCATATCATGGTTCCTGCATCCCCATCATGTTGCAGTTTTCATCACCTTCCTTACCCCCAACCTGTTCTTTATTCACTGATTTGCGTAAATGGAACATAATCCTAATGTGACTAGGCTGGAGTACCTAAAAAAAGGATCTGAAAGTGATCATTTGACAGTGTAGTTTTGCTGAAAAATTCCTGGTCTGGGATATACTGCTAGAAAATAATCCAGAAATTGTAGGAAACCTTCTATTTCACACTGTGTTCCATTTTGGCCATCATATCTTCAGAAAGACACACAGAAACTGAAGAGAACCCAGAGAAGCAAAGATAGTATAGAATAGGATAGCTGTCAAGAAGCAGTTGGTAAATTTGCAGAAAAGCACCTTTAGGCCAGCTATTTGGAAGAGTTTTCTGCAAGGATAGTGAAGCACTACAACAGTTCATCTCACAGACTGTAGAACTCCCTTCCTTTCATTTTATGTGAAAAAGGCTTTGCTCTTAATTTTTCAATAGAGACCTTCCCATCCAAAGTTCAAGTCTTTTAATGTCAAAAAAACTTCCTAAAAAAATAATTATATTCCTGAAAATGAAGATTTGTTACTTTTTTCAGTGTCTTGTTTGTTTTTTGTTTGTTTTGTTGTGAATTTCAGCCGACATTGGGGTTTATTGTTGTTCTGCCAGAATGGTTATTTCGGTCCAAAAAAGCCACTTTGAGCACTCTTGAAATGGACCAGAGGATACAGCCTGCCCTCCCTGCTCCATCACATACATCACTGATGGCACCATAAACCAACTCTGGGGTGCTGATGTGGTGAAGGCATGCCCCTTCCTTTCCTGTTACTCAGGGACAGTAAGGAACATGTACTAGATTTTTTCCGGGATTAAAATTGTCCTGGGAGGGATGTATGGAAGGTTCTCTGTGTCTTCCTATCCTGCCACATCTCTGACAGTACAGAAATGATCAGGCCTTTAAAAAGCATCCTTTAGTCTACTTGTTTACGTTAGCATTACCAACTAAAGATCATTAAGTGGTGAACACTTCCAGAAAATATGGTAAAAAATGAAGGAGTATAATATGTGCTAATGCTTAAATAACAGAATTTTGGAAATTCTTTGTTTCAGGACAATTTTTATCATTGCTAACTTATGTTTTGAATTGGGCTATTTTCTTTACCTGGCAGTTAAACTTGTGCCAACATACAGATGACTTCCCCATGTCTTGGATCAGGCTGTCACTTGTTCTCCTTTGATTACATGCATACATATGATCAGAGTTGTTACCTAGCTAGCCAGCAAACAGATACCTAGTAAACCTGTTTCCTTTAATGCTAACTGCATCATTTCATGTGTGTACACAAATTGCATCAGGCTGACACTGCTGATTCTGCATTTCCAAGTTTACATTGCCTTTACAACTAACCCTAGGAATATAAATGACAGTATGCTTGTTCCATTCCTTTGTACAGTTTGCTCAGGAGCTTCAAAATAGCTAAAACTTGTTGGTTCTAGCAATGCTTCTAACAATATTTTTTTCCCCTGTAGATTATAACACGAGCGAGCAAAAGCAAGCATGTAAGAAACACGAACTTTACGTGAGTTTCCGAGACTTAGGATGGCAGGTATGATTATAAATGCTGCTTCCCATCAGTTCAAATTGGGACAATCTGCTTTACAGACACCCATTATTTACAGTCTATTTTCTTCATGGTAATTTGTATTTCACTGATGAGAGACAAATTCTTTAAAATGCATTTTGTAATTAAACCCTATCACTATCTCTTTACCTTTTTTGGTTGCTGTTCTTTCAGAGTTTGCGTACATTACTGGCTTTACAATCTGGATTCATTCACATAAAGATAAATCTGAACTATTACTCAAAATATGAACAGATTGGCAGTAGATGAAACCAAAATACTCAGGCTGAGCAATTAACTTCTGAAATCTGCATTTGCAGTCTCCCTGGTTCAGTGCTGTCTACTGCAGGTCAGAGAGATTTCACTGGGGTAGGATCTGTAGGGAACTACAGCTTGGATCAGTGCTCATTGTTCTTTATAACACCATAGCTAAGTGTATATCATTTCTGGGGAAAACTCATCCTGCTATACAGTAACAAAAAAAAAAGTACTTATAGTAAAAGGTTGTAAAGAGGCAGGGCATTATGAGAAAAGAAAATAGAGATCAATCTAGGTTTTTTTTCCAGAAAGCAAGGAGCTCTCTATAAAGAAAGAACAAGAAGGCCATCAGCAACCTATAACCTAGACATATTGCATATGTAGGTAAGAACTGAGAGATGGCTGTGCATTTCACATTTCTCTGAATTATTTTAAAACAATTCTCCAGGAGCAGAACAAGCCTATGAGGAGAAAAAGTGTGCTATCTCTTTAGTGCCAGTTCATCCTTTACATAGCTAGCTCAGATTCCCATATGCCCTCATTACTCTGCCTGGTATTTTGTAGTATATTTGTACTCACAGCAGCCTGAAGAAGTAGGTTGAGACTGTTTACCCAAGTCTGCAGAGCATAATAACACTGTCCACGGCCACAGAGCAGGCTTGTGGGATTGGGTTGAATGCAAGCTATGGAACAAATGAGTCATTATCTCTCTGTACATCACAGAATTTTCCAGGTATCAACAGGTTTTTTCGGTTTTTGAAACAGTAATTCTGATATACCCCAAGATGTGCAAGGGTCTCAGATCAGTCATTCAAGGTGGCCATAGAGAAAAGAATTAATTTTTTTTTCCCACAAAAAATACTTGCAGAATCCAAAGTTTCATTTGGAAAGCCAAAGCTACACTGTACAATATTTGACCAGCAAAACTCAGAGTGAAATGAGATAAAAAGAAACAAAACCCAAGAAGTAGGTACTTAATCCTCTCTGCCTTTCCCACAGCACCTCCATTACCTTTGCCTGCCAAAGGAGGAATTCAGCAAACTAAACACATAGCTTTCATTAACATTTAAAATATTTTCCCTCTTTTCCCCATCCTGTGTTGCTAGAAATACTCAAAATTCATGATTCAGCGACATTCCAATGGGTAATCTCTAGCAACCTTCAGTCTCATGCAACAATACAATTAACGATATTGAGTATGGTGAAGAAAGAGGATGTATTTTAACTACCTTTTTTTGCACCATGAAGTGCTTGAGATTTTTGATCTGGGAAGAAAAGTATTCTGATTAATGTATTTGGACCTTTAATTCCCCTTGTAGCCTCATTAGTTGGTATTCACTACAGATTTCTAAGTTTAACTTACATTTCATCTGAATTTTGCATGAAGAAAGCAAATACTTATTTTTTTGTCAAAAAAAAAAATTAACATGCCACATCCTGAGGTTCATTTTGTCCTTGGACAAATCTTAGTTAGTTTAATATAGTTTTAAATGCTATGAGTGACAAAAAATAAATAATTGAGTGGGTTTATTTCTTCTTGTTTTAGGATTGGATTATTGCGCCAGAAGGCTATGCTGCGTTTTACTGTGATGGAGAGTGTTCTTTCCCCCTCAATGCCCACATGAATGCAACAAACCACGCCATTGTTCAGACTCTGGTATGCCTCTGCTGATGTTGTAGTTGCCTGTTTGCAGTTGTGTCTGGGCATGGGGACTGTCTCCTCTCGTCTGTTTGATTATTTATGCATAAATTATAACCCATTTCAAAGACATGCTTTGATGATTATGCTAGAAAGAGGATGAACTGTCCAGAGTGATCTGTGTGGAAGGTGTTTCTCTTCCATTTCAAATGTAATAACACATGAGAAGACTGTGTCATAATACTGGAGAATTGTGTAGACAAGAAAAAAAGGGGCCCCCTGGTCCCACTTCCAAGAGGTTTTTTCAGCTTATTGAAACTCTGTGTTAACATCTACATGCTATACCTTCCAGAAATGTTGACACTTGGCCAGTCTGTGGACCTCTGTTGTCAACTGCTGGCAGAGATACTTATAGTGTAATTTAATGTGAAGTTTTGCAAGCAGATGCATTTGCATGTAAGAAACTGTGTTCAGCCATGCCTGGCTAACAAATGCAATTTTTAAATAAGTGTGTTTGAATCTGTTGCTCTGCCTGGTACATGTAAAAGGAGATTTGCAGCCAGCTTTCTGCCTCTGCTAGCTCTTATGTTAGTCCTGTGCATCAACTGGAGCAGCCAAAAAGATGATAGTTGAAGCAGCTGGCTAGGAAAACCTACAGAAATCAAGACCTTTAGAATATGCCTAAATGTAATGCTGAAAATCTGATGTCTGGTCATGAATTTTCACATATGCCAGCTGAAGAACTGGCTCTGAACAGCACCAGTATTAGCAGAATGATTAAGAAGAAGAGAAATGAGAGATAATATACAAGGAGAGAGCAGGAACACAAAATCAGAACAGGAAAGGGTTGCCATCCTTAATTAGTTTCTGGAAAGGTCAAGGCACTCAACTGCAATTAGTTAAACATGGGTTTAAGGTTCCCTCTGATTTAAACTGATGATTGGAAAGTATCCTGACCATCTGACAATGATGATGAGTCTGTCCATGGTTGGCAATCTTTTCCTTTGATTTTGACATAAAAAAATCTGGGCCTGAAAAATCTTTCCCTTTCAAGAATGAGTGCAGCTACTACCCTCTTGGGGATCTCCCCACCTCCAAACCAACCCCCCCCCCCCCCCCAAGTCCCAGAAACAAACAAACAAACAAACAAACAAACATACAAACAGTTTTATTTCTTTCTGATAGAAAACAAATCGTGCGTCTTAAAATGACAAGTATTTCGACATGAAAGAGTCAGTTTTAAAACCTCACCATGTGCTGAGACCTTTTCCTATACATTCAAATTTTCATGTATGCACCTTCTCCAAGTCCAGCCACCAATGCAACATTATTCCTCTATACCAGAATTCGAGTCAGCAAGATTTACAAAAAGCAGGGGAAATGTCAGAGGCTGGAAATAAATAGAAGTGTGGTAAGGGGTTCAGGTGAAAGGGAACAGCAAATGCCAGTTGGCAAGGAACAGAGCAATGTGCCTAGGAGACGAGGAACAGCATATATGCAGTACTGAGCTGAAAAGAAATAGGTCAGCAAAAGCATAGTTTAGCATTATGCAAACATTGCCCAGAAAAGTTGCCAATATCAGTGAGATCCCCAGGTTAGAGTTCCCCCCTGCAATTATTAACTGTTAAAGAAGAAGTGGCCCAGTGCTACCTTCTCTTGTGTGTCTATACTTTACAAAAAAGGGTCATTTCCCATTGTTAAGAAGTTTGTTTAGGTTTTCCTATTTTTTAAATTGTATACTTAAATTTTCCCCCTTTTTATGGCCTTTTTGGAATTGTGTGCCTCCCTCTGCATGTACTATATATGCATTCAGTTGTGCAGCCAAAAAGCATGAGGCTAATTAAATTTTAACTGCACATAAATTAGATGAGATAACAGTAGTTGAATGCTTTCTGGTTTAAATTATACGAAATTCAGATTTACACAAGGTGTGCACATGGGGATGGCTTGGGAAACAATTATTCATACACCCCACCCTAATCCAAATGTAATCATCTCCCAGCCATACTGATTACACCATTCTAAAAAAGCCCACTCTTTGGGTTGGGAAGTGATTGTTCCTTGGTACCCCTCCAAACTTTACTAACTTTTTTTTTCTTTCTTTTGTAACAAGAATAGCAGAAATGCTGGGCCAATACCTCTCTCTCTCTTCTTTTTCTGAGACTGAACTTAGGCAGACAGACAATATAGATGCATATAAATACCAGACAGACTGCATTTAATGAATGATATAAACTTTCTTCTCCTCTCTCACTTCCCAGCACCCTCAGAACAGGTGCTGGAGTAGCACTGACCTCTTGGTCCTGCAAGTCAGTGGATCAACGGGTTGACTCGCACTGACTTTCAGGCTCACTCTTGAAAATGCTGTGAGCGTTACTGTCATGTGGGGCTAGCAGGTCCATGGAGCTCCCAGCTGGGGTGGCAGAGGCTGGTGGGACCAGGAGTTATGGCAGGGCAAACATCTGCCTAGAGAAGGCACAGTCATTCTTTCCTCCAGTGCTTTGCTATTCATTTGTTAAACTGTTTTTAAATGTGTGTCTAAACCATTACTAAACTGCTACTTCAGGATTTATTATTGCTCATTTCAAAAGACCTTCTCATGGTAACAGTTATGTAAAAATCGTTTCCTGATAGACTGTTCTCTGTTGTCTGGCAAAGGCTCTGGGCTTATATCACTGCAAGACAGATGGCTCTAACAGATTTACAAAGACTTAACATACAAATGAAACCTATTACTGCTGAAGTTTTCATCCATGCCTTAATAATCTCTTGCCCTCTCTATTACAACTCCCTTTATTCTGTCCTCCCCAGTTTCCAAGTCTTCGGCATGTGTAGAATATTACATCCAACCTTCTTTCAAGTACAAAGAACTTGTATTTCCCCCATTTTCAGATATTTCCACTAGATCTTGTTCATTCTGGGATACTGTTCAAAACCCTTTTCCTTCTTTTTAACCTTTCATTGATATATTTCAGCCTAGTGAACATAAAGCCACCTCTGCCTCAGTCCTTTCCCCAAACCTTCTGTCCAGCTGGCACCCAGATTATGAATTAATTTTTACTTCAGTGGAAGTAGAATTGGATACACGGATACCTAGATAAGACTTTAAAATGCACTCATGCTGTCTGAGAACGCACATCTTACCATTTCACAGGCTGAAAACAATTTCAGTATGAGCCTTTGCCTGCACAGCCTTTGCTGACTGCAGCAGACTTTCCCCCACACTGAGACCCTGACACAGGAAAGCATTTCAGCACGTGCTGGGGTCCCGGTGAGACCTGGGACTTGAGCCTGTGCTTCATTTTAAGCACTGTCCTCAGCAGAGATGGTACTGACAACACGTTTAAGTGTTTTCCTGAGCAGCTGCCTAACTCCAACTCTTTTCTAAATTTCATCTGAAAACCAACTTTGTGTCTTGGCTGCTCCCCCTCATGTATCTCCCCATCTTCTATTATTGGATAACTCTGCCTGAGCAATTGAAATCAGAGCAACATTCTGGAGGTAAGCTCTGCTTTAAAGTTGCTAACTGAGGAAAATCTGTAACCACAGCCCTCTCTGAACTGCAAAGATATGTTTTGCACTGATGTTGTCCTTGTACCTTGCTGTTTGATATATGAGCTATGTATTTATCTGTCTTTCAGGTTCACTTGATGTTCCCTGATCATGTACCAAAGCCATGCTGTGCACCAACAAAACTGAATGCAATCTCTGTGCTCTACTTTGATGACAGTTCCAATGTTATTTTAAAAAAATACAGGAATATGGTCGTGCGTTCATGTGGCTGCCACTAGAATAAAAAAATAATCTAAAGCAGAGGGGTTTATTCAGAATTATAATAAAGTCAAGATATAAGCCTTGCTGATGACAAGGCAGGCCTAAATTTATTCCATTTCATGTCATCTCTCATTTAAATGTACAGTATAATGTATATAGTAGCTCTTATTTATTTAAAAGTATATCGTTTCTTCTGTATGAGCAAAATTTCAGAACCATTTATTTTATGGGTCACCTCACTATGCAGTAGAACTTCACAAAGTAATTTTTCGGTTGACCATACTGGAATCTATTTAATTTCATTTCACTACTTTAAACTAAAGACCTTGTATAGATATTTTTTTTAAAGCTAGAAAGTCCAGAACTTCTGTAACTGCTTCGTATTGTTAAAGAAACTAAAATACATTTGGTCATATTGTGCCAATGAAAACTGTGGCGGGGTATTTATTTAGAAAAAGGCACAGAAAAAAAACTAAACAAAACTGCTTGACTAAACGTGTTTTTTCTTTTAGAAGTTGTGCTCCATTAGAAAAAGTGAAATATTGAACAGTGCTTAAGTAAATAAATAGTAGATAGAAAACAGAAGTGAAAAGATTGCACATAATTGTCATAACTATTTTCTTTAACAAGATGAGTGTAACTGGAGGAGTATGTTACTTCTTGGCTTGTGAGCTGCAGTTTGCAAGAGGCTCAAAGCTACAGGAATTCTATGGAGACACTCTCGCCTCTATGACTTTCCAAGTTAACACTAAAAATTGAACTACAACATTCTTACCTCAAATCATATCAGTCTATTACCTATTACACTGCTCTGGCAAATATCTTTATAATAACAGCACAAGGTAAAAATCAAACAAAAAACCCACACAACCTTCCCATTATATACACAAATTAATGTATACACAAAATATACAGAGGACAGGGTATGGAAGGGCTTTGCTTTATTTAGCTCCCACTTTTTGGATGTGTTTTCTGAGCCTGCGAGGGAAGGCATGGGGGAGGTAGCAGTTGCCACCTGCTTAATCAAAAATCTTGTCCCTGATGGTTGTTTTCAGGCAATGAAAAACACCTTTCATAATGAGCCATTGGGTAATTTGCAGCCTACTTGCCAACCCATCTGCTTTTCTATCAGGTGGAGATTGGTTTAAATCATGAGGCTTAAGATGGGATATCTTTCCTTTTTTTTAGCATTAACTATCGTAACTGTAATAATTCTTAAAACCATATACATAATTTTTAATCTCCCTAAATTTTTGGCCTCATATGAAATCCTGTGGTTGTGAATTGAACAACTAATTCTGGATTATCATTCTCAGCACCAATACCCATATGTTTATTTTGAATTAACCACATGTAATGTCTTTGGACATCCCTTTGTTTCAGTGTTATGAAAATGGGAAAATACAAACTCTGTTTTCTCTTTATTACGTGGCTGATTACAATATATGCTTTTATCATGAGTTGCCTTGATTCAAAATGCTTCACTTAAACAGTTCTCAGAGAGCTGTTAAAAAATGAATAGTTATTAAAAAATGAACATATCAATTTCTCCTTAGACAATCTATTCATGTAAACTCTGACTTCTCCGGTTATTTAAAACATATTTCATAAAACTCAGATTATTACAGACTGATAAAATCAGCGTGTGTGTGTGACTGTGTGTATGCATGTGAATGTGCAACTATCGTTTTTTGCAGAAACTAATTTATTTTATTTTGCTATTGGAGTAATACATAAATCCTTTTAATGCATACACGTTGTTTTTTTTTAAATAACAGTCCTGATTTCAGCCTTGGGACCTCTTTCCCCCAATACAGCCGTTCCATTTTACACTTCCATCTCTATTTTATACTGACATTACCTACATATCTACACTTAGCTGCAGTTCATGCACAAGGGTGTATAGCAAAATCCAATGTCTCCAAATGAATTACCATTGCGGAACAGTGAGATTCCTGGGTTGTCTTCAAAAAATTTAATGGTTTCGGTATAAAATGGGTAGGTGGATATGCTTCTTTGAACTCAATTTATTCTATATGGAATCTGATGGAAACTACATTTTGGGTACATTAAGTAATATATTTTTAAATAATGGTGTACCATTTTGAGAATAAGAAACTGAAGATTATTGTTATATTGTTCTTTAAAATATGCTGTTGTAATATATTCCTATATTTTGAGACATAATAAACCTGTAATACTATTTTATTTTGCTGTGATTTTGCTTTTGAGACACATGAAAAATGACACTGACGTCATATATTCTTTTAAAGGTAAAAGCATGAGATCACCAATAATTATGGATAGATTTTGTTGCAGTTCATTTCTTAGTACAGACGTTTTGCAAAATTACTTTTATACTGTTACTTCTTTAACTGCAGCTGGTGAACCATCTACACTATTAATAAAAATCACGCCTTCAAATCATACCACCAAATGCTAATACTCTACTCAACATATACTAGAAAGGAGAAATGGTTTAAAAAAATCTCCATAAATCCCTAACTGGTCATTTCTCTGTTTGAAAGGAAAGATAGTGGCACCACACCTTCTGCATGCTATGGATAAGTGTATATATGTGTATTTTCAGGTAAACTTGTTCAGGTAAGCCCTTCTCCAGTAGTACCTAATGCAAGGCTTTTTGGGTTTTAGCTTGGTCCTGTCAAATACCTGTTATTTGATATATGTTTATACATAATATATGCATATATATATAAATATAATGTTTATGTAATTATATTACATTACAATATTAAATATATACTCATATCTACAGATACATGTATTTCTATAGTTAAGAAGACCATTCCATTATCATTTAGAAGAAAAGAGCTTTGCTCTTTCTAAAGTTCTTTAAGCTTTCTACATCCTTAACAACTGAGAAGAGTCTAAAGGGCTGAAAACCAGAAAAACAAAAGCAGCTCTGTACAGAATTAATGTTACATTATGGGTCAGAGCTATGGGTCTTTAACTTACTCATGTTAATACCATTGCTACACATTCTAGGCCAAAATCAAATGTTTACAGGATATTACTAGTGACCACTTCTATGCCTCAGGAGTACTCACCCAGTGGAAGTCAAAGCTGAGAGATGAACAGTATTGCAGTACTGATTTTATTTCCCTTTAGAAGCACATTGTTCTCCGAGTGTGACTCTGATGTCCAAGACAAGGTGGACTCTGCCTGACTGAAGTATGGAGCATTTATAAATGCTCTGATGTGCTGAGCTGTGAACCCACATAACAGTCTCCTTCAGTTAGACCACTTGATGGGTGTCTCTCCTTTACCCAGATGCCCATTTTCACAAAGTATTTATAGGGTCAAGTTTTTTCTGATTTTGCCCAAAGGTTTCAATTTCATTATATATATATATATAAATTTCAATAATAATAAGGGAGTAGGGGTGGCTGACACTTGCTCATAGTCAGAAACACGCTTGCTTGGATTGTATTGGCCCTTTTTTTGTTTTTTTTTGGTACAAGATCAAGCTAAAACTTGAATTCATATAAAGCAGTCTGGTAGCTGACAACACAGCAATACATCCAATCAGTACAAAACTCAGCTAGAAACATCTTGGACAGACATTGGCATTGATGTCTTTAAGCAAAAAGGATGATCCTTCCTTGTTCTGTTGTCACCCGTCTGAAAGGCTGTCGTGACCACACGACTTTTACAGCCCCATGACTCTTCCTTCTGCAGTGGCCTGTTTAAGCTTTTAGGTAAATGGGCATTTATGTCGAGTGATTAGGTAGGTAATATAAATGGAGCCATATGAGGAGCTCAGGTATCTTCAAGAATAAGAAACCAGTCCTTCATAGCTGCACAGGAAAGCACAGCTGTTTATTTTGCATATCGGCACCTATAGAACAGTAAAGTCTTTATATTATGATAGGAGTCAACTGTCAGACAATTTGGGGCCTCATTTCATTAAATGGTATATACATGAGTGCTGTGAGTTACATCTATACTGTAGACACCCAAACTGGGACTTTCATTAGGGACAACGTAGAGAAATTGCTCTTTTGGACTGCAATCCACCTATGTCTCTCCAAAGACTACAAAGTGGGTTTAGGGCAGTGGCTTTGCCATAGACCTTGTCTGAGCAATTGTAGTCAGTGACAATCCCTGACACCTTTAAAGTAATGTTATGATGTTGACAAATTTTTATTGGGATGTTTAGTTGGAATGTGAAGCTTTGAGAAATCTTTTGTTATGATGGGATGTCAGACACTTCCATTTTGGAATATAATTCTCTTTACTATTTACTTGGAAAAGGTTGGATTGCTGACTGTGTATTTCTTCTGTGCTGCTTTTGTTGTCAGCTCCTCTTCTGAAACAGTTTCATGGTAAATTGACTTTGACTCAAAGACAGATAAAAAAGTGGTTTAGGCTTGTACTCATAAGATTCTGAATTGTTTCACCAATAACCAAAGGATTTTAATAACCAGGACTTTATAACTGCATTCTTTGCAATCTCTATGAACTTTCCTGCTCACACATTCAGCTGTGCATAGGCAGAAACTGACATGTGGTGCCTGAATGATGAACAAGCCACATGTGAATTATACAGATTTATCTTTTACTATCTCATCTGCAGTCACAGAACTTGCAAACTGTGATTTACAATGTGTTACTAAATTCTTACTCACATGGCTTGAGCAAGAGATTGATTAAAAACAAAAGAATAGTCAACTAAAAATACAACAAAAAACAGTGAGAGGAGGTTTTCTTGCCATCTTAATTCAAATAAATCAGCACCAAACGTGGTACATGGGGGATCGGGAATCTCATGTGAATTAACTGAGCCTTTTGTATTCTGTTTTCCATATTTACAGCACATGACACAGACACTTCTCCTGACTGCTATATTTCCAGCTAAATACTTTTTGTTCTGTTCCTCCACTTTTTTGCTTCCAGATGGGCACCATCAATTATTATTATTAATATGAATGAAGGTATTTTCATTGCTTTAGCAGATGTTCATGTTTTCAGAAGAGGTATGTGTTATTAGTATTGCTACTTCACAGGTACGTAGAAGTGGAGAGGCTTGCCTAAGAGAAGAGCAGATGAGAAGCAGTATAGGGAAGACAGCCAGACCTCCAGTGTCCCAGTGCTCTAACCCCTATCCCACACCCTTGGTGGAGTAATGCATACACTTGACACTCCTGTCCCTGCAGCTCATAACTTTAAGGGATGATGGGCAATCTTAGGCATTACCTGGAGCTATATTTTGCATTTACCAAGTACTTTTCTAGTTTCGTGATTGTGGAAATCTGGGCAGTGCCTGATAAAACTGGGGCATGTGCAGGGTGGTCTGTACCTTTCCTGTGTTGGGGTGGTTGTATTTTAAAGCTACTTCTAGGGAACCAGCTAAGATGCCCTGGAAACAGATCTTGGAGCACCTTTTCAACAGCATTGTAAATCTACACCAGTAGAGTTGAAGGCAGTGATGCATCCCTCCCTTTTCCTCCTTGCATTTTCCTCCTGCTCAGTGGGAAGTTCAGCGGTGTGTTAAGGCTGAGACTGTGTTAATATCTGTGTAGCAGGGGATCTCAGGGTGGATGTTGGCTGGAGATATGAAAGCCATATATATTTTCTAAGGAACAGCTCCCTCAGAGAGTAGTATTGAAGCAGAGACACGGGAGCAGGACCCTCTCTGTATAACTTGTTCTGGTCTCTTCTGGGTCTCCAACTGTGAGCAGAAATATTTGTAAAAATAAGAAAGCTTTTTAATTAAATTGCGAGGATAAAACTTAGAGGGGTCTCCTTCTGGCACCTCTGCCCCTCATAAGTCCTGCTACAAAGAAATCCAGGCCCAAACCCAGAGCAACTCAACTGCATGGAGACCAAAAGTTGGATGAGACGTGGTAGAGGAACACGGTACATATATCAAACTCACTAAACTGATCTAATTGGAAAACAAAGTTTTTCATGCCTGATTATTTTCTTGGTTGTTCAGCTGCCTCATATTAACTTGCCACAAGAAAGTGTGTTCCCTTTTATCCAGGCCAATTACACATCCACCACTGGGATTCCTTTTCAAAACTAGTGTTTCTCCTTTAACCTCTGCAATGGCTCTTTTCAGACTTCTCTGCATGTTATCTGTTTTATTATTCAAGACTAACAGCTCCCACAGGGAATGCTCTTTCCTAGACTGTGCTGCAGGGATGGAACAAAGACAAGACCTGCCAAGTCTTGTTTAATTGGGATGTGAATCTTTGAGAAATCTTTTTGCTCACTTTTTCTTTCTCTTTCACATGCATTTGGGATTTTTCTTGGTTTGCTATCTTGGTACGAGTTCTTGTGGTTAAAGATAAGTAAGTGCATAGGGTTCCACGAAACCTTCCTGTGAAAAGTATTTGTGCATTTAGCAAGAAACAAAACATCGTAATTGGTTCCCTCTTTCAAAACGGAATTGGTATAGCTAGCAAAAAACTTGCATTCCCATCAAGGAAACAGCGTTTAGCAATCTACTGAGCCTGGTTATATTTCATGTTTTGAAATCTGTTAGTTTAGTTGAAATAGTTGCTAATTAGCAGGACCTACATTGCTTTCCTCAGGATATACATCCAAGTACCAGATTTTTATTCTCAGATGCGTTGGTGTAAATACAAAAATCTATCAAAATTAACAGTGCCCTTGAAATACTTGTAAACATATTTCTGATTCTTTCTGTTTATCTGAATTGGACAGTGAGCTAATGAGAAAGTTATTCATGCCAGAATACAATTAACTGCTTAATTCTCAAATTTCTTTTCCTTATAATCAAGCCCTTATGCTTTTGCTTTTTCCTGTCACCCACCTACAACAAAAAAAATGGTTAAAGGTCACAGCTTAAAATTCTGGGGAAAGATTTTCATGCTTCAGAATGGAATTGAATGTGGAAATTCCCAAACATCATTTAGACGTTTAAAAAAACATCATTAAAAAAGTTTTTAAAAAGATCATCGCTGCTCTGCAGAGCCCCCAGTAGTGCCGTGGAAGTGGCCGCTGGGGCAGGACAGCCTGGGCCATGTCCGAGCCGCGCAGAAGCCCCAGCCTGGCAGGGGCTGCAGCCGCGAGGAGACAACGTACCCCGATGAGGAGCCAGCGGCTCCGGGGACTGTGACTTCCCACATTTGTGGAAAGGAGCCTGGAAGCTGCAGGGTTCCCTTCTCCGACACAGTCCAGACATGAGGGCTGCCCGGGAGCTCTGCATCTCTGTATTCAAGGCAGGGAAACAGGAGAGGTGTCTCGCAGCACAGTGCACGGTGGAGCCCGCTGAAAATGCCTGCATTTAATCAGAAAAGTGCTCAAAGATACGGCTCTATTTCAATGACAGAAAAGCATTCATTGGGAAATTCCCACACTGGCTAAAATTTCTCCTGACATTTCTGAGTGAAGCTTCACTGACATTTTCACAGAGGTTTGCTCATTTTTGGCAGGAAAGAATTTGACCCCTCTCTTCAATCATGTTACACCCCATTTCCACTGACTGTCTCTAAGTCTTTTACCATTCTCTTAGTTTTTCCCATGATGTAAATACACACTGCAGTAGAAGCAGTAGTGCTCCTCCGGATTTACTCTAGAACAACTAAGTAGTGTTGCAAAATGCTTCCTACAATGTTTTCCTCTCACTCCTCTAAAACTTTCCCCTTAACTGACCTCTGCTGTTGAAAAAGCTGTAAGAAATGAGCCAAATAATAACTGTAAAGGCAGGAATCAGGTGACACACATGTATTTACATTTTTTTAATTAGGCAACAAAATGTAATACTCAGCTATTGTACCCTCTCCTTCCAGTGATTACTTCCAAAGCACTGGCCTATCAACCTTCCAGGACACCAGTTTGCTTCAGCGTTCAAGCAATGTCAGGTTAATCAAGCTGTTTCAGCTCACAACTACGATTTTTGCAATGTTTTAAACAGAATGCTCCACTAGAATTTTACGCAGTACAGTAATGTCCTTCAGAAGTGCAGCCAAGAGCAGTAACCTCTCCATTAACATACCTGGATCATGATGAGGATACTTGTCCATAGCTGTATTTTCAGTATGTAAATGTACATTCTTTATACTCTAGATATTAAAAATTATACTATGGCTTTTCTAGTGAGGAAGAGAACTCTGTCAGACGGTAAAACCCATCTGCGGTGTTTCCTGCTTAATGGTTCTACTTTTTTCTCTATAATGTGGTTTCCACCATTGCCCAAAGCCTCCAGAATACATCTCACTCATCACATCAATTACTGCAATTAACTTTCCTGTGGACTCCTCTAATCTCAGCATTTCTAAACACCCATTTGCTATGTGGATAATTACTGTGCTTATTTACATGCAACCAGATGTTTTGGTAATTATATTCTTGTTTGCTCTTTTTCCCACCAACATCAGCTTTTTCTCCTTCACAGTCACCCTTTAATCTTTTTACATTGCAGAAAATGCAGTATACTCTTTATGAAAATTTGGGCAACCTCCATTTTTTCCTTTAGGAAGAGAAAATTAAGTGTTTCTACGGCTAACCCTATGTGACACAGAACAGCAGTTCTGTGTAGATACTTGAGCTAATCCTGCTCCAGAGGCAGTGCAATGGTATTACTGCGATTTCCAGGTTGTTTGCAATACCAGCAGCAATTCAGTCAGAACCTGTACCTTGACATGGAAAGATGCTGTATGTGTGGAGAAATACCTAGAAACATTGTTGATCATTCGAGGCTCCCTGAAGGTAAGGTCAAAATGAGTTTGCAAAAGTCTGTGAATCACAATTTGAAGCGTATGCTTTTCTGTGTATTTCCCTTTTGATGTAAACAGTGCAAGTAAGCCAAGCTGTCGAATCAAAGGGTCTTCCAGTGAGTGCATTTCTGTAAGGTGTGCTCAGTGAGACGCTGAGCATCAGCTTGCATTGAAATCAATTTTCAATTTACACTTGGGGGTTTACTTTCTCTTGAGCCTGACTTGTATACTTTGGTTTCCTGTAGAGCCCCAGCTGCCTTAGAAGTTCTAATAGCACCATCTTCTGACTAACGTCCTGTCGGGAGTACTTCTGAGTAGTTTTATCTTTGGTTCATTGCATCTCTGAGGGTCCTACTTTTGCAAAAAAGGTGACAGCTCTCCTGCTGCATGCAGTCCTCCAAAGAGGCAGTGAAGTGGTTAACCATGGTAGATACTGAGCAGTACAATCATCTGTGAGGAGCTGCGAATTCCTTCGCATTGGCAGCCTGATGTTGAAATGTACACACATTTCCAATGAAAACGCTGAGAGAATTAAATGAAAATAGAAAATGTTCCGCTGACATTTCTGATGCTGGCTCAGTTTTATATGAATAAGAGCCACTGACAGCACTTGTCTTCTCAACCTCTTCCAAGGTCAAGATTGTATGCTAGATATTTTGAAGAGTTTACTACAGTATAAATACTGTCCAGCTAGTAAAGTTTTAACCTTATATAACCTTTGTTTTGTTATGCACAAAGATATAAATCTACAAAATGGTTGGAGGTATTTTCCCAGAGGAGTCCATTTGAATAATATTAATATCACATCTACTTTAACTCTTGGCTATATGCTAGTACATACGGGTCTTTTCTTTCCATTTTAGCCAGGACAGTAAAGAAAAACCAGTAGTGACTGGCAGCTGACTATCAAAACTATTTAGTCAATTAATTGTGGAAAGGCTGTGGATTGATATTTGGAGTCACATATCCAGTTCATTTCATATAAATTATTAAAACTCAAGGTACAGTTTCAAGGGCACAAAACCAGAGTCGTGTGCTACATTTATACAAGAGAAAGAGAAGGGCTCAGAAGTTCTGGATTGTTTCCCTGCTTCTATCACTGGTTCACTATGAAACTTTGGGAACCAAATATTCCATATCTTGTTGTATTTGTTACGCATTTTGTGAAATTAATTAGATTTTGTCAGACTTTTTGACATTCAACTCTGTTGAGCAGAGTAGAAATAGTGCTATTTTTGGCATTAGATATTGTTGGTTTATTTCTGAATTCTAGTCT
This sequence comes from Falco punctatus, assembly GCF_963210335.1. NCBI lineage: Eukaryota > Metazoa > Chordata > Aves > Falconiformes > Falconidae > Falco > Falco punctatus. The sequence goes on from NC_137584.1 coordinate 18,650,545, forward strand.
ACCATACACTTCTTCTTTGTGATAGGCCAAAAATTTACAAAAATACGTTTACCTCATTCAGTTCTCATTTGTAATACAATAAGAGCATTTATTAATATCACAGAAGAATTAAGAGGATAAATACCTTAATAATAATGAGGTACTCAGATACATCCACAGTCGTCTAAATGCCTATATGTTATTTGTTTATATGCACCATCTGATATATTTCCCCATTAGGATATTGTACGTGTTACTCACCTGAGCTCTTCTCATTTTTTTTTCTCCAATATGCTCACTTGAATTCAAGGCAATAGTCTGTTCCATCCTAAAGAACTCATTTAGTCATTACCAAAAGAGGTTATTTGCTCAGTCTATCCATTTTTTTTGTTATTGTTGTTAATTCCTTCCAAGTGACTGTCCTGGTTTTGGTTGGGATTGAGTTAATTTTCTTTTCAGTAGCTGGTACAGTGCTGTGTTTTGGGTTTAGTGTGAGAACAATGGTGATAACACATTGATGTTGATAACACACTGATGTTTTCAGTTGTTGCTAAGCAATGTTTATACTGATTCAAGGACTTTTCAGTTTCTCAGCCCCATCAGCAAGAGAGCTAGAGGGGCACAAGAAACTGGGAGGGGACACAACCAGTACAGCTGACCCAAACTAGCCAAAGGGGTATGCCATGCCACAGAACGTCATGCTCAGTATAAAAACGTGTGTGTGTGTGTGTGTGTGTGTGTTGGCTGGGGTCTGGGGATCGCAGCTCGGGGACTGGCTGGGCATCAGTCAGCAGGCGGTGAGCAGTTGAATCATGCATCACTTGGGGTTTTTTTCTTTTGAATTGTATTCCTCTTTCCCTCTCCTTTTCATTACAATTATTGTTGTTGTTATTAGTATTATTATAATGTTTCATCTTATTTCAATTATTTCAAATTTCAAATAAGTGTTCTTATCTCAACTCAACAAGTTTCACCTTTTTCCCCGATTCTCACCCCCATCCCACCAGCTGAGGGGTGGTAGTGAGTGAGCAGCTGCATGGTGCTTAGTTACAGCTGGGGTTAAACCACAACAGTGACTTTCTCCAGTCTCTGAAATATTAATGTTCTTGTTCTCTGAATTTTATACATGTGAAAAAGTCTGAGAAACATAATGTGCAGAGCTGATGGCTCACTGGAACTGAGAGGAATTTTTACTAATTAGTAACATGTGGGATGATTCATTGCATTGTAGAACTCTTTACAGAGGTTTACATGCTAATGCAAGGTGCAAGGCAGTAGAGAACTGGAATAAATGCCTAAATATACATTGCAGTTGTGTTGGTCTTTATTTCCCTGATGACTTTGATCTATGAATGAATAAGCCAGGCAGAAGTACAGTTGGTTATAGTAAAATTCTTTACTGTATAGCTCATTTGGTCTATTCATTGTCACTAGGAACTGAAGGGTTTGGGGCTTACACACTGTCAGTGCCATCTACAATATGCCACTCTGGAAGCCTACCTCCAAAATCATGGTGAACTTGCTGGATCAGGATACTCGCTACTACCATTTCTCCATTTATTTTCAGACCAAAAGAAAAGGTAGGTGTAACTGTAGACCTCATTTAAAGGTCACGAGAAAGAGAACTATCTTAAAATAGCTTGGAGCAAGAAGACTGTGCATTCAATTAAAATATTGGTGAGGTGATATCCCCCGATGGGTTTAGTTCTTGTTTTGGTTTCTAGCTATACATATTTGTTTCACCTCCTGCACAACAAATGGTAGGTTCAGAACATCCTGAGGGACCAAAAGTCCTTCAGGAAGAACATAGATGCCCCAAGAAACATTTTTGTCTCAAGTTTGTTCCAACCCCGTTTATGCTGGTGAACTGCAATATATGTTCAATACATCTACATTAGGGGTTCTGCCATGTGTATCCCCTTGATATCAAAGCACTTAAAGTGCAATCCCACCACCCTAAGGTCTCCAGTCTGCACCTCTTCTTGCTGTACTAGCACAAATTAGGTCATTTTCTTGAACTGGTGATCAAAAATCGCCACCTTCCATCCTAAGGCCTATTTGAACAGTTATTTGTCTGACCAGCCTCTTCCTGTTTCTTAGCACATTTCTCATGTTAGCTGTTAGGACGCCGCCCTCGCAGGCAACCTTGCACGACTGCCTGCTTTTCATAGGAATCTCTCTGTACTTTTTCTAATTATAGTTCTCCATGACCTGATGCACAAATCTGCCACCCATTTCCTTGAAAATGCTCTTCAAGCTAAGCTTTGTAGAGATAAAAGGTTAAGACAAAACTGGACGATTTGGAGCAGTTCAAAGTTCAATACAGGATGAAGTTGAGGAAATGCAACATTGACCGTTACTATATGCAGCGTAGCAATGCAGAGGTCCACTTCACTGCAGTACCATCTGTTCCTTTAAGTCAGCATATCATAAAATACCCCAGAATATTTATGACAACCTGTTTCTGTATTTATGTTACTTTAAGCCATGAGATTTGGTACAAGTTCTAAGTCATGACAATTCTCCATTTACTGATTTTATCCTTCCCAGAATCACCATTTGCTCTGCCATCTTTCCTTTTCCTCTTCACACATTCTTGTTGCAAAATGGTTGTAGATAATCTCTTTGTTAGCATATGTTCTCAGTGTTTGCATATCTCTGTGTCTTTCCACAGGATGTTTATTGTTCTTGTGCTTTATTTGCATGTATAAATAAAGAAAACGTCTCCTGTTGGGATACAGATTAGCCTGTGTAAAGCACGTTAGCCTTTTTTTTCACTCCATCTATTTCAAGTAAGAAATGTGCTGCTAAATGCAACACATTGGTTTAGGGACTCAGCATACCACTGGAAAGGCCAGAACACACCATGATGGCTTTCTGAATTCCCTGGAGGACAGGTAAAAGCCAGATGGAAAAAGTCATGTCTCTCTGGACAATTCACCTGTGCCTGGCTGATTTGTGGCTTCTCTGAGACAGTTGTATGCAGCATAGTGTGTTCAAGAGCACAAGAAGACTTCTCCCTGAAGGACTGAACATGTAGCACATGGTTTACAGCTCCCCTGTCCTCCTTTAGACAAGTTTTGCTCTTATCTTGGGATTGTCGAGCACATGTCAGTTCCAATTAACATTGTCAGAAGGCAGCAGTGTCTTTGCATGAAAACAATAGTGCTTGGGCGCATTTTGTTGCTACATAAGGCTCAGAACTTTGGTCCTTGGACTGGATCTGCAGCTGGTACATTTTGGAGCAGCTTTATTATATTTGACTGATATCACCTGGAAATTTGACACTGTCATCTCACTGCAGCAGTGACAAATGAAGCTTTCCCATTTCACAGCACACTATAACAGTGCTGCGCACACAGAAAGATAACCTGGGTCTGGAATTTATCTAACCGCCAGCATATATCTCAATGACAAACAATGGAAAGATGCAAAAAGCCCAGATTTTATTCTTACAGGGTTTACTGGCAAAGGAAAATACTTTAATTTCTATGATTTCTAAACTTACTCTTGTTGCTTGATAAAAAGCTGTATATGTTATAAGTTAATAATTTTACTAAGCGATGGAAATCTGATTAGAAACCCAGTACAAACTCTTTTCCCTTTATGACTCACATGAATTTTTCTGGTTTACTGCTGTTAAAATAGATTTTGAGAAAGTAGAATCCATCCTCTTATGCTTTTTTATCTGACATTCAGAATTTTTCTCACTTCTCAGGGCTCAGACACCCACAGGAAGATATGATTAATAATAGATTGCAATGCATGAAAATGCATAAGGATATGATCCTCTATTGTCTTTTTGGCTACACTTCTGTTGCTGTGAGTGCCATACTTGCATCTGAAACTTCTTCATAAAGGTCTGAAGAATAGGTAAAAGTAGGAGAATGGCAGTCTTCTGGCTTTGCTGAATGCTGCTGGGGGCCTTCACCCAGGGAGGGTCTCAGGAAGTGAGAGAAATCTACTCCAGATTTGGATGAAAGTGCCTTATGGAGAATAAGACATTACAGGCTGGGGGGTTTATAATTTCTTTCTTAAGAAGCAGGAAACAAGATTGTATGAGAGTAAGTTAACAAAGAATATACTATAATTTATATAATTCAAAAATTAAACATAGAAAGATCTTTTTCAGCCACTCCTTCTAGCAATATAGTAATAGTAGTTATCAGAAAAGACTGCTCTGAGAGAACTTGTGACAATCATCATGAGCCTTCCAAGAAAGCTCTAGCTGATTATTACATGATATGGTATTTTGCGCTATCCTGTACTTAGTACTACACTACTGTTGGACTTAGGAGTCACTTGTAAAAGACAGAAGTTATTACAGGATTTACAATTATCCTTGAATGGTTTGGAAATACAGTGGCTAAAATTCTCAAAGATACCTAAGTAAATTAGGGACTTTCATCACATTTTCCAAAGTAGCTTTGATACCAGGAGTTAAAAAATTCAAATTGATCTAGGAAACCAAATGCTGTTTAACTGCTACAAAAAAAATCTTCCTCCAAATGTAAATTCAGAAAAATGTTAACTTAGGCATCACTGAATCCTCAAGTTGCCTAAAGTATAATTTCCTCCTGTGAAGTTCCCTGAAAGTGCCTCAATATCCATCCCCACCCCCCACCATGAGAGCACTAGGACTGGCTACACTTGCTTAGTAGCCAGATGCCTTCTGCTTACATCAAAGCCCAGGCAATCCTGTTTCCCTGGCTCGTTCAAGGGGCTGGTGTGCAAGCATTACCTGACTTAACTACTGGGTTCCAAGGTCCCACCCTTTGCCAGAGTCCTGACCTCTCCTTTTCTGAGTTGATTCGTGTCTGTCTCTGAGTCATTTCAGCATGCAAATCCAACAGAACATGGATGTGAAAAAAAGGCAGGTGTTTCCCCAGCACGCTGACAGGGCTCAATGCAATGCTGGTCAAATGCTCAGGTCAGTGTAGTAGAAAGGGTGGGAGCAAAGGGTGGGCAGGACCATCAGCTGGCTCAAGACTGCTGTGGAAACACAACATCAGAGCATGCTGGATGCATCAGACCACATGAAAAACATCATAATGAAGATGTTTTATCCACCCCAGTGGTTGTGAAGGTTCACTTTCCAGTGACTCAAACTGTGCCGGCCGGGGTTAAACCACGACAGATTTGCACTTGTATTTTTTCATCTGTCCTTATTTGCTCATGAGCAGTTCAAGTTGGGCTCCCTTTTGGAGGCCAACCACCTGACTGTGTCACATGAGCTTCTGCACATCCAGGATTGTCTTTGTGGTAGGAGGTGACTCAAGAACTGAACCAGGCACTGCCAGATCTTCCTGGGACCTAGCTGAGCATCCAGCCCAGCCTACTCCATCTTATGGGAGTCTTATGGGCAGCCACTGTCATCTTCCACCCATGGACTACTCCTGCAGCTCCTCCTCGTCCTCTCTGCTTTCCCAGGTATATGGCATACACCCTGTCATTCTCCGCCATCTATGCCTTAGCTAGGTATTAAAAGGTGGGTTTCAGTTCTGAAGGATATTTTGGGATAAAGTGGTCTTAGTATTGTCTGACAGAATTTTTCTTCTCTCAGTAGCATACTTAAATCTTTGTGTATGAGAGAAAATATGCTTATGATTATAGAGGGTCATTACCTTAACGGCTGAAGAACTCACGTGGGAGATGTGGGCTGTAAATCCCCTCAAGCTGCTCTGAACCCCCCATTACCACATCTTGATCTCTGACACTCAGCTTTTTTGATAAAAGGGAACACTGACATGATTACCTTTTACCACCAATACCGCATTTTGTGCCTAAGACTGCAAAATTATTAGTCCACAAAAGAATTTGTGGCATGAATTCCAGCTAAATGCGGCCTTCTTCTCTGGCAAATCTTCCCAGACAGCCTCAGCAGTATCTGCCCATTAGCTTACCCAGTTCTCCATTCAGCTTCTGGACCCCAGAGATGGCAACTCCACTCTTGCTGAGCACTCTTGGGGATGGTGAGACACGTAAACCACTGGGCTCCTGGTGTTCAGCTTTTTGATGACTGTACTCTATACAGACCAGTGTCCTGGCTGGAAAGGGGGCTTACACTTTTAAGTCCCTTAGCAGCTTTTGAAAGTATCGTTGCTTGCTGTATTAGCTGAAAAATGTTTTATACAGAATGTGATACTCCCCGGTGGCTTCGGGATATGTAATCCGGACTCTGAACCCTGTGGTCACTGTGAAGCCTCCCATTCACAGGCATGTTAAAGAGATGTAGACCAAGAAAGCTTACTGCATTTCTCTGGTGAACGTAATGTGAGACCCTCACATAGTAGCTGATCTAATTTTCATCAGACTGAGCTCACTATTTTGGGGCATCTCACTGCAGAAAAGAAAGGAATCGCTTATACAACTGTATTTCAGCAAACAGCTCTAAAGTACAGACAGTAGCTTTTACTCCTTGTCTTGCATTGTTAACTTTAGTTCTGTTCTGCAATTCCCAGTTAAAGTTGTTTTCCATGTGACTGAAGGAATTTTTTTGTGACTGCAGTGAGAATTGTCTTTAACTAAAAACAGTAAGACCATGCACAACAGATATGCAAATGCTCACAAAAACTTCACCCATTTACTTCATTTATACATTTGAAATATATCTCATGAATCAGGATGGCAATTTTAGTCACTCTAACTATGTCTGCTCTAACTTAAACAAGGACAGGCCATGGGTCTGTCTGGTTTCTGTTTCCATCCTGCTGTCCATCTCCAAACGGCTGGTTAATAATTGCCAATATTTTCTCTAGACATTGCTTCACGCTAGTTAGCGCTCTCTCATATCTAGGCTCCGTTCAGGGGTGGTATGAGTGAGGGGGCTGTTCCCAACCGGCAGTATGGGTGAGGCCATCTTGACTGGGGCAGATGGGGTGGACTTAGCTCTATGGACAAGCAGCATGTCAAACCATTTGTCCTTCAAGGTACAGGGTGACCCCTGGGTCATTGTATTCATTAGCATGGACGTAGTTTCTACTAGCAGAAGCAGATAGACCCACCTCCAGAAGAAAAAGAACATTCAGCAAGGATGAGCTCTTTGCTTCAGCCAGAGAAAACCGGTCTGTCCAGAATTCTCAAATAGCAAAGCACAGAAAGAGTACTCAAGTGAACATAGCCATTTGACAATAGGCCATTTCAATTTTTTTCCCTCCAGACTGTTTTCCACTTGGTTTCACTCTCATGTTTTAAATGAAGAGAGCTGGGAGAAGTGCCACTGTCAGATGGACAGGGTTGTGGTGGTGAACAAAGAAGCAGTGACCCAGGACTGTCCATGCTTCCTGCAGAGACCATGGAAGACTGATGACAAAGTAAATAGCTGTAAAGGAGAGGAAAAAAATCAACCTAATTAAGCAACTCTTCCCTCATTTAGAGATGATTGACATTTTCTGATTGAATCCTGCTGATTTTTGAATTAAAAGATTAACTTAACATTATGGTTTTTTTTCATTTTGAGTTGCACATGTCATATTGGATCAAATTCGTATGACTTGATCTCAGAGGGTTTTTTAAACTTTAATATGAGTTGGCTCATTAAATTGGCTTTGAAGGTTTTTGTATTCCTCATAGGATATACAACTTTGTTTATTAATTTTAACTATAATAAACTGTTTATCAGTAGCCGTATAATTGATCATGATAAGCTTGTGATATTGAGTTTCACAAGTTAATGTTAAAAATATTTCTTTAATCTATCTTTTCTATTTTTGTTATCCTTTAGATTTTTTCTTTTTGTTTTACCATAAAAATATTTGGAATACAAAATTTCCTTTAATCATATTGCTTATGTAATATTCTTTTTTCTAATGTAGCAGAAATGCTAAAATCTTTCATATGATTAAGAAACAAAAAACCCCAACATCTAAAAGAGACGTGAAGGTAAAATTAAGGGGAAACCAATCAAACACTGACACAAATGCTTTATAGAAAAATCTTTAACTGAAAAAAGAAAAGATATTAGAAGTCCTTTGTGCTCCATAGCTCAGTCAGAAAATAGCAGGTTTCTCTGTGTGTGTGTGTAAATTGCATGATTCCTCTGAACAGAATACCATAGTCTGGGCGGTTTTGTATATGCTAAAGAGAGGTTTTAAGGATTTTTTTTATTAGCTTGGCACTGGATTTGAAAGTTGACAATGCATTCCTTGAATCAACTTTCGCTGAAAATGGCAATACTGTAACTTTTGGAGTGCATTTTCTGCTAATACAGCTACTTAAGTTTGCACAGCTGGGGGACTTCTATTTTTTTCCTGCAGCCTTTTCTCCCCCCTCCCCCATTCTGATTTGTTATTGTTTGAAATTCTGAGAATGTTTTACACACATTTCCAGTGTACAACATTCGGACACTGATAAACGAATGACAAGTATGATATAAAGCCTTGTGGAAGACCCTGTAGGGTCTACCCAGGGAGAAGAACACATCTGTCTCCAGCTGTGCAGCTATTTAGGAGTGAAATGAGTTGTCCTGGGTTGGGCAGAGATGGTAATTATCTTTTTTTTGTTGATGTGAAGATCAAAGGTTATTCTCAGGAAGTAAGGACAAGGACTGTGGTGTTTAGCAGGAAAGATTTATACAGGACATAAATTAGTACACGGTTTGCACATTAACCTGGTGCTAATGCATGTAGATGACAGAGAAAATGTAAACAGTCTGATGTAAGATAAATTATAATTGGTGAAAAGCAAATTAATCTACTGGTCATGAAGCTCCCACAAGTTAGGATCCTGAGCAGCTGTTACATTCCACAATCACACTTGGAAAAGAGGTTGCTTGATCTGAGGATTTCTTGCTACAGTGCAAATAACTTGTTCCTCCTGTCCCAACATGGCTTTTTTTTCCCCTTTTTTTTTTTTTTTAAATAATGAAAGCCCTGGTTATAACAACAGCATCCAGTCTTAGACTAATACAACTCACAGATTTCTTCCCATAAGAGTGAATCCTTTGGGTTTATGATTTTCAAGGTGCAAACTAAGAATACATACACACGCACACACCCCGAACCACAGAGGTAGTAGTTTATAAATGACTTTTCATAACCGAGTGTACCATGACCTCATGGTCAGTAGATGAGATGTAATGTTTACTTCTCCACAGTTTCCTGATACCTAGCCAGAAATCCATGAAATAGCTTTCTCATGTTTCTCGTTCCTAAATTTGACTTATATATGCAAATAGTTTTTCTCTGTTAAAAGTTACTTAGTATAAAATTCAAATATACAAACTGTGTGAGCAAAGAGAAAAAAAAGCTACAGAAATGGTGTGGAAGGAAACATTGGGATCCCTTAGAGCAAACCAAGTTTTAACTAAGATTTATAAACTAAGTATTGGGACACAAACCATTTTTCAATAATATTGACATGCGCATAAAAGCTTTTCTGTTAAAAAACTATGAATTTCACTATCCACAGGACCTTAGCTCTCTTTACTAAGTCAGATTCTGCTCGGATTTGTACTGTTTTAAATAAGGGAAAACTGCCATGAGCTAAAGTGACCTATACTGATGGGAAACCAAAATAAATTTATGCTTAAGTGTAAAATGCTTATTGCAGATCCCTATGAGAAACAATAGCCTGTCTGGAGAAGGTTTGGCCAAAAATCAGAGGCAGTAAAACCATTTCATAATTGTATCTCATTCACAAACATTCATGGAAACATATTTTGCCATGTACATTAAAATTCAGGAGTTTATCTCTTGAATAATTGCTAGGCTATGGAGAAACAATGAAGAGAATGAAGTTATATATTTTTTCCCTTCTGTGTCTGACTTTGTTTCCATTTTCATATGTGAAAGAAAGCATATCCAAGGGATCAAAATATGTTCTTCTCAGATGGCTTTGCTATGATTCAGGCATCAAATGTCTGAGGAAGGCAGGTAGCAGTGGATTGTACAGAGAATACCTAAGCAGGCTTTGACATGGTAGAGAAGTTTTTTTCCTAATTTTGTGCAGTCGCCAGTAAATCTCTCAGCATAGACTAATCTGCTATTACAGCAAGTGCAGCCAAAAACCAGAAATTCTCCAACTAATTCCAGCTGCAAGCCAAACCTCACTGTTTCCCCACTGTACTGCCCTCCCACAGAATAAAATCTTACTGGATTCCCTTAAAATAGCAAATGAACTTTGAATTCATTGAGGGAAAATCAGCTCCAACCAATGAAAGGCTACCGAGTCTTGCAATGGGTTACACTTAGTTTAACATAAAAGCCTTAATATAACATATACTTTAGCATCTTTCAGGAATGTAGATAAATTTAACATTTCTGTGTAGTTAAACCAGTGGGGTGGGGTGGACTGATGGGTCCACAATGTAAAGTAAGCAGCAGTATGGCTTGGATGAGGAGACTCCACCACTGCTCTTTTGCAAATAGAGTAAGCAGAGACCAGCAGGTACCATAAAGCTCAAAGTGACGAGATTACCAGTCATTACAGGACTGAAATAATTACAAGCTGACCTGCTGGGAGCTTCAGCTACTGAAACTGTGGCTTCCTTATATACCTTGGTGATAAAGAGCTTCCATGTTGAAAGATTTAGATTCTAGTGGTCCTTAGTGTCAAATTGCTGAGAAAGGAGCGTGGTGAAATCAATAGCAGTGGTTTGTGGGCATGCAGAGGTCGCTTCCATTGAGCAAAGCGAGGATGTGTCAGGCAGAGTAAATGCTGTGGTATCACTGGGAGAGAAACAGCCATATGTGCTTTCTGGCTTTGCTGACAGCAGTTGTGATACCATGCCTAAACCACTACAAAGGCAGTAAAGATTGGGAAAGGGTTATCTGTACTCCCGATGATCAGTAGATATAGAAAAAAGGTTGCATACATAACTATCAATGATTTATTTTTTTAAAAAAACTCTGATATGTCTTGTACTGCCTGCAACTGTAATGCTTCCATGTGTAAAGTTTAAAATGAAGCTCAATTCTTTTCTGTTCCCTTTTCCACGTCTTCATTTTTTTTTTCATTTTCAGAATGTCCTATTGTATTTATTTTTAAGGTATTTGCACTATTTTACACTTATTTCTCAGGTAACACTGTTTTCCAAATTACCCCTGAATAAGACTGAAGAAAAATTGTTTTGTATTAGTGTCTATTCCACAGAGATTTATTTCTAAGAAAAAAAAAAAAAAAAAAGGAACTCCATGTTTCTCTCCTTCAAATGTTCCATAATGACAAATGGGCAAAACCTTCAAAAGATAATTTTGGAAAAAATTATTTAATCTGTAGCTTTCAAAAGATCACACAATGGACACTTTATATAGAAAAGCATGTTGAATAAACGTATACACAGTTAACCTCTCAAGTACAAGGTGGACATTTGCCATGTATGTCATGTTTTCCAGGATGAATCTATTCTCCACGATTTTACCTATGTTATATATCTTGTGGTAGAAGCTCATAAAAGTCCACAACATTGTTAGTCACTTAATAAAGACTAATAACATTAGTTGGCCAGAGCTAGGGAAAGCAACTGAAACAGCCTATGTTACTGACTAAGCCAGATTTCACAATAAGTTTCAACAAATCTGTAGAATGTGAATAAACTCCTCAGAGGACAATTAGATCTTAAAAAAATAAAAAGAAAGGAAAGCGAAAAAAAAAAAAAAGACAGTGGCTATACAAGCACCCAATGGATTTTGACTTTTTTTCCCTATTTTTTTCTTGTAAACCTAGTAACTTCCTAGTGTCACAGAAACATGGTTGTTTTGTAATGTCACTGGGGAGACCACATTAAACACATAGTGTTAGTAAACAGAAAACTTTAGCAGCCACAGCATCATCACATCCAATTCACTCAAAAAAAAAAACAACAACCAAACACAAAACCAAAAAAAAAAAAAACCACCAAAGAAAAGAAAGAAAAGAAAAAGCCCCTATGTTTCCTCTAAGCCATCCAGCTCTCATACATTTTTTTTCCTTTGAAAAGACAATCACTGAAGATCTCTTAATGAAAACTCCTATTATGTAGGAATGTTTACAGTCATTATTAGCCTTCAGGCAAAGTTCATCAAAGGAATACAATTTAAAAATACCTGTGGAGCTTAACAAATACCTCAATGGCACTTAACTCATCCACTTTCAAACTGTAAACTAGTTCTACAGGTTATTGCAGAATTTGACTGAAAAGCAAGCCATGGTGTGTGCTGTAGATCAGCCCTCCCAAACCATGGGTCTGCTTCTGCCTCCGTACAAAATTCCATGTAACACCACATTCCTCATCATGTGAATCACAGCGAGTCACAGCTGCTAGATTTGGGTGGATCACCTTGTTCATTAGAAAGATCAACTGGCTGAAAGAAAGGAGGAAAAACAGAGTGATTTCCTGGCAGCGGATGTAAAAGTGACGTATTGAAATGTTTCTTCATACCAGTCATGCATGTTTAGCTGGCGGAACTCATTGCTGCAAGAGTTCAATGAGACAGGGTCTGAGGGAGGCTGGCCATCTACCAGTATATTTCTAACCCCCAAGAATTAGACTAGTTAAGCCTAAATATACAGATGAGAATGCTAGGAGACATAAAACATCACATTTCAGGAAATAAACCAGCTTATTATTCTAATAGATGCTTTGCAGGAAAATCTTCTGACATCATGCATGTTTACTTCACCAACATTTCTAGTTGGCTGAGAAGCAGTGATCAGCCCAGCCACGTTAGATAACTGACAGTGTGACAATTTGACAGCTGCTTACAATGTGGGGTAAATTTTGGACCTTACCAAAGCAGTTTATATTGAAAGTGAATTGGTATTGTCATGTGCGTATCCCACCATTTTTGCGTTGTAACGTTACTTTTAAAGCTATGGTGTTTTGCTAGTAAACCATCTTAACTTCCAGCTTCTGTGAGCAGTTGGTGTTTTATTCCTTATTGTCACAGAACCTTGGATCCTGATGAAAACCTGATTTTGTCTGTTCTGCATGCCTGGAATAAGACCACTGAATGTTAGAAATGGCAGAATTCATGTGGTGAACTTAAAATCAGCTTCACATTTCATTAATTAGATCCAGAAAAGTCAAAGGGATAACAATGTCTTTATTTAAAACTCTGTGCAGTCAGAATAATTCATACAGAGGTATTGATCTGTGTGAGAGCAGTCTGTCAAGAGGAATCCTTATAGTCACAACAGTATTGATGCTGCTTTCTGAAATCTACTGTTCCTTATAATATTATTAGTTTATAGCATCCATAGCTGTTAGGTGTTAAAAGTAGATTAAGAAAATTTCTATTGCATTTTGTCTGTAGATATTTGATGTCCATTACTGAACTGTTACAATGAAGCAACAGTTAAATCATTAGTAGAAGTGAAATTTGAAATCCCAAAAAAAAGCTTAAGATTTAGCGTCAAGATACTATTCAGTCTTTGTGCCTATAGCTATTCACTACGCTAAAATATAACACCAGGAGTCTTCTACAGTCCTGGTCTCATAGTCTTATTGTTGGGAACTCTTCATAGAAGTGGGAAAAGGCAAAAGAAGCATGCTCTGCTCCGGAGCAGTGCCCTGCTTACCTGCATCCTTCAGAAAAGCGTGGCTTATACAGAAGCATAGAGTTCCTATGTTTAATCTTTTTACTCCTTTCTCTCCCTCTATACAGGCCCTTTAATTTCTCATTTTTAAAGGATCCTCTCTCTAACTGATCAGTCTAGGTCACAGAAGTTTAAGTTAATTTTCCAAGGATTTAAGAAAAAAAAGTGTTTTCAGTCCTCCTCCAGTATAGCACTGAAATCTTTCTTACAATACCTGAGCACATATCATGGGAGAAAAACATACATAATTGAAAACACAGGATCTAGGACTAGCACGACTTTTAGGCAGCCTTACATAAGTATATGTATAAGCCTCTGCACAAGTTTATTGGCTATGACTTCAAGGCCATTGCAGAGGGTTGTCTAGTGGTGCAGCCTTCCCCGCCGCATGAGCACAGTACCAGCAGGGAGTCATACAGTCCCTTTTCTCTGCAGTGTGTTTACCCCAGCTCCCAGTCTCTGACTGTCAGACCCTCAGCTGTCCTAATAGATACCATCTTTGAGTAGGTATCAATACTTATTTCCAATTTAATAGGTTACTTTTCATGCTTCTTTATTTTTTGTACTTTCACTTGAGAAAAGAGAACACAAACAGTTGTTTTCACATTCTGGTTTTCATGTTAGCTCAATGATTGCTTGGGAAACATTTCTTTGCTAGAAGGAGAGTAGGAGAATAGCTAGACTGGGTTTACCATGAAAGTTCATGGAAACATTGCAAAATCTATGCATTTGGGCCAATCTTCAACATGTTGTGCAGTGTAGTGGCATTACCTGGCCCAGCAAGAAACTTGCTTTAGAATAGCATTTCTGTTGAGGTGGAAATTCTGTATTTCCTACTGCCAGGGAAACTAACTGCTGATTCCCAGTCTAACGGCGCATTCTACACAATAACACAATCTGAATGGGGCAGCACAGTTTGGTTAAAATCATACGAGAAGAAAAGAAAGACTGACAGATGTGTTAAATAGACAGAAAGGGAAATTAGGTGCCAAAAATCCTTTGGAAATATTCCAAGAATAAAAGAAGCATTATAAACCCCCTCAAATGTATCTATACTGCAGCTAAGTGATTACTTGATTTGGTTTGTATTGCATTTTTATGTTGTGATTCCTGTACTGCAAAAAATGCTAGTACATAATGTTAAAAAAGTATTACTGTAGACTTAATGTATGCTCTAAAAGGACTTTATTTGGAGAATAAGAGTTAAATATGTGTGTATTTCAGAGAGCAAATACACATTTGCTTTGGTGTAGGAGAAGAAATTGAACTTTTCAAGACTAAAATGTAGTTTCTCAAGTTGCAATTTTAGAATGATTTTCCATATATTATATGCATTCAGATTAATCTTAATTTTAAATTGGTTAGAGAACCCTTCAGTATTAATCAACAGATTTTTCCAAGTAATACATATTTTTTCTGCCTTCCTTTCTTTGAGTCCTTGAATTTAATAACGTTGGGATTTCCTCTTCCAAAGATGGATCTGCTAAATAAATTTGAATGAATTCAAACACTTAAAAAAAGGAATGAAGCCTATGAAAAATATAGGCTGATAAGATCAGGAGTCTGCATCTATAATCCCCAAACATGAGAATCTGAAATCAAACCCGAATCAATGTGTTCTTCAATTGTTATTCAGAAATGTTACCTCCTTCCTTTAAAAACCATTTCCCCAAGCCCATAACCTGAACATGAAGTTCATATAGGAAAATATTCTAGAATAAGGCTATTATTATACAAGACCCATAACTCCCACGGAATTTCCCTTACGAAAGGGAACTCCAGACTGGCCAGTTGGCTTTCCCGTCATCTTTGCTGGTAGAGACATTCAGTGGGGTCATTATTGCGGGTAATGCCCCATATGCTTCCTGCATTAAGAAGGTGAGGGGAGATGAACACCTGCCATGACATAACTCACAATGAAATTCACCCTGCAAGGTAGAAAAGTCCTAAAAAATGAGTGGAAAATGTCTATTTTTGAATTTGAGAGTGGAGTTGTAGAGGGCACTTCCAGCCAAAAACCGATCAGGTTTTGAAACAAATGATGGGGACGGTCTGTATCTTGCATTTGCAAGATGGCAGAAAAGGTTAGAAAAGAAAAAGAAACAAGTTGCCAGATTTTTAAAACAAGCTGGTGAGCTCTGGGTTTTGATGGCAGCACTGACAGGCCCCACCAGTTCCTCTTGTTAAGCACATGCAAACACAAAGGTTCAAGAGCAAAAGCACGTTCCTGCCCACCCCACCACAGATGGTTTGTAGAAATGGCAGAATGAGCTGACACTTAATAATACAACTGTGCTTAGAAGCAGGTTTTATGATGCCAAGTACGGTATACATCTGCTAAAATGTACACACTCCCCCCCCCCCCAAAAAAAAAAAAAAAAAAAGGCACAAATTACAGATCTCAACTCATTTATATGACAAACATGTGCCATGGCCCTATGGCAGTAGCTGGGAGGTATGGCAGGAGAGGGCAGGGGTATCACTTTTCCCTAGGCATCTGCTGTTGACTCCTCCTGCAGGCAGGTGTGGAGCTGGACAGACCTCTGCTCTGACCCACCCATGGCTTTTCATATTTGCATATTTGCATATTTTCAAAACTGAGCAAATAAAAACATGCGAATCAAGTACTCTTAATTTAGCTTGCCCGTCCCACATTTCAAATAGAGCTATATGAAGGACTTCTTTTGGAAAACAAACTATACTTCAGGTTACAAACTAAACTTTTTTCAGGTTTGATCCTGTGCGTTTCACTGGGTTTGTTTGAAAGTGCCCCTGGGTGTGCAGAATGGAAATGCTGACAGACTTTTAGCTATAGATGTGCTAGCAACCCAACTCACATGCATTGCCATCAATTAAGCAGATGAAACAGAAAACAGAGAGAGAAATTAGCTCAAGTTCAGTGGTTACTTGTTGCAAATTTGTAAATGGGCTCTCTACAGTAGAGATATGTAAAATAATGCTCCTGTTAAAAGTTATGTGGAAAATAAAGGTTCTCAGCAAGCTAATTTTACTCTGTTAACAAAGCATGGTTTCAAGCTATTCTTGTTAACCATCCACCCACTTTCTTTTCCTTCACCACCTCAGATTTGCAGATAGGAGGTACAATTACAGCCCTTTGTTTCATCCTGAGATCTCTTTACAAAATAAAGTCTGCTTTTATCCTGTTGAAACCTATGTGCTTTCCTTCTTTGTGTAAAGCTAAAGGAGCCAAGGTCTAACTTTAAAGTAATCCTTTGTGTTGCTTTCCCCCCACCTCCCTGCCTCTTTGTTATATGTATAGCCCAACTGTGTGCCTTCAATTGAACTTTTCCCCTGCCAAATCACACACTTAAAGCAAGAAAAAAGAGGCTGGGGTGAAATCCTGGCCTCACTATGCTTAACGGTCTTTAACAGGGTTAGGTTTCCACTCTAGTGGCCACTGCTCTTGGAGTTGCTCATTTTAGTCCTGCCAGAGATGTTTTTCCTCTCCTGGAAGTGCTCCGGTGCAAATTTCTGGTGTAGATGGTCTGCTGCAGCAAAAAGAGTGCCACCGATTTCTGTGATTTAACTGGCTTTCACACAGTAGTGGGGACATGGTCTGAAAACTTAAGTACCTCACTCTTAACATGTATGTGATTCCTAATATGACTCCAAAAGAGTGAAGCTAAAGAAACTTTGTATTTGTACTTGTATTTCTTCTTCTCTACTGGTCTTTTTTTATCTGCCAGAGCATGCCAGGCAGACTGATTTTCCCAGTGTACTTCATGGGGTGTTCTGGGCATTTGTAGCAGAAATGGATGCTGCAAAAGATAAGAAAGGGGTATAGAAATAAGGAAAGCCAGTCAAAATTTATTTTTTTTAAAAAAAGGCAAAAATTAACAAAATATGGCTGACAACAGTGGTGTGGTGGGGATCTTGGCCACTGAGCTGGCCAGGCAGAGGAAGTGTTTGTCTGCAATATCAATGCAGTGGGGTTACAGGGACAGAAAATTTGGGACATTAACTCTGGAGTGTTTCTCATGGTAGACTCTGCTTTTGCTTGGTGCCTGCAACACAGCTGTTCTCCTGAAAGAGCTGAAAGAGCCACAGGAGACGGGACTGATGGCAGGCTTGTCAAAAGACTGTGCGCCTGAAGACTAAACCCTTCCCCCTTTTTCTGCCAGTAGCTTCAGACTGTGCTGATTTCCTGGCCATCTCTCCTTCATTTCCATTAAGTAATACCACTGAGTGCACACTGAGCCCTCAAGGCAGCACATGCTTTGTGTTGAATCAAATCCACAGGGATGTAGAGATGTGAGTAGATATGCTTGATCAAACAGAATGGGCAGTTTCATATTTCTGTATCTTTCTCTTCCTTCCTCAGTGAGACCCAAGATGCACCATCATAATCCTGGGAGAAACTGCTTTTTTCTTACTCAGTTTAAGCTCCTCTCTGCAACTGAGGCACCACCTTTCTGAAATCAGTGCTGTAAAAATGGTTAAACCTCTACAAGCCTTCATACTTCTTCCAATGAGATGCGCAGAATGCTCTGAACTTTTTCACAGAAAAGCTGCTTCATTTTGTCCTTGGACATAGCCATAGTCTTCCTACCACCCATACTCATCTTCAGCTTAAAAGAAAGAGTAGTTCCACTACGATCATAGTATCTTTTTTTCACTTTGTATTTATCTTCAAATGTTTTTTTTTTTATTCTGTTCTCCTGACACACTAGGGAGCTGATTTTTTTCCTTCCAAATCCATCCATGAGATCGATAATAAAAGGCATTGTAGACATTTCTGGTATTTCCATTTTGCATAAGATGGTGAGAAATTGGAGAGGCTGCAACATGATTTAAGAAATGGAGAAAATGTCTAAACCCCCTCAATCTGCTTAGGTTATCAACAAGAAGACAAAGTGGTGACTTGGTTACTGTGTTTAAGTACATCTGGTGAAAAGTTTTGACTTTGTAAACTCATTTGGAACAAGAGTTTCATGAGGACTGAAACAACTAGCAAATGTCAATGAATTCAGAGCATAGCTTCAGCTGAAAGTGGAAAATATTTTTGTTTTGGCACTTTTAAAGCTAAAGCTGCATTTGAAAAGATTTTAATTTAAAAATTTAACTAAGTGAAAAAGGGTTAAATAAAGGGTCCTACCTAATTATTTGGTATTGACCCAACCAACCCCTTTGTTTGTTAAGGCAAATACTGGGATGACTCATTATGTTGTTAATAACTGTTCCAGCAGTCCAGCTATCATTGTGTTAATTATTCTAGTGCTAAAGAGACACCCCCTGCCGTGGGCTTTGTACTCTGAAGTTGATGTAATTAAGAAAAAGCAACAAGACTCTGGAACCATCTGAGCATTCTTGGATATACAAATAACCACTGTCTTCTACCAACAGGAAAGTTAGAGAATGGCCTACCCATGTTTTAATCTGATAGTTTGTCTGACGTGCTGAGAAGGAAGGGGAAAATTTAACCAATTATTACCATCACTGTTTTTCAGTCCTAGTAATGATTTAAAGCTTTCCTCTGATAATCCTGTGATGTTAGCACTGACCTTCGGATGGAGTTTTTTCACACCCCCTAATTTTTATACTTTTGATATGAAGATGCTCATCTTTATAAAAAGTATTTGCTAAAATAATTATTCTGAAGATCCCTGCAGAATAACCAAAATATTTTTGTTCATTTAAACTTTCATGTAAAAAGTTGTAGGAAATGCAAGGAAAATATACATCCAGGGTGAGATTGTTGAGGTAATCAGGGAAATGGGCTCCTCAGGAAGATGACTCAAACTTTTTTCTGAATAAGGAATCTCAAGCTTGGGGTCTAGGTGAAAGAAGAAAAAACTGAAATGAAAAACACGTTTTCAAAAATCTTATAAAGCAAAGTCACTTTGTGCTTAGGCAGCTCTTGTAGCTGAACTCTGCTTTTTGGAATAAGTGGTAGTATTTGTCTCTCACTCTATGGAACACCAAATTTAAAGATAATAAAGATTAACAATCTCCAGCAACAGTACTTAAGTCTGCTCCATAGGCCAGCCAGCAGCTCTGGACTCCTCCAAGCTGTTCTGAAAAAGAAAGCATTTGGCTAATTGGACAAAGGTGCTTGGTGGAGCTCTAAAATAATCACTTCCATCCCTCATCTTTCCCAGCCCTAAATATACATTTGAACTCTATCTTTTAATCCTGTATTTTTGGCAGAACATCTTTAATCTCCTGCCCTCCATACTAAGAAAAATTCATCTGCATGTGAGTTTAAGTAAAAGTTACTATTTATAGTAGTTTTAAGTGGTTTATATTCCCTAAATTTTTATTATACTGTCATGATAAATTTGCAGGCTTTTTTCCTGTGTTTTGCTCTGAATTGAGACTCAGATGTGTGCTTCACTTACACTAACTACTGAAGTTGATTTTTTTTTTCTTCCAGTAACAAATATCTTTACCCCTTCCACCCCTTTCTAAAACACAGTTTGAGGTCATTCAGAAACAGTTGCAAATTTGACTTGAATTTTCTGTAGTTGTTCCCACCAAGTGAAAAATAAAGACTAAGTTTTGAAATGAGAACTTTCCAAATTCTTTAAATGCTACAGTTTGGTTCACAGCAAGTTTAAAGTGCCCTTCATAACCCTGTTTTGCTGTCAGTGCACTCAATGATTAGGATGTAATGTAGTTTGGATATCTGCTTAAAGGATGTCCTACTCAGAGCCCCTACTTTCTTCTTTTTTGGAGTGTTTTCAGTTTTTCTTGTAGAATATAATGTGATAGTTCTCTCTGCTACTTTGTGAATTCCCGTTTAAACTCCTAAAATATCTAGGAAATAATTAAGTAATGTTACTTCGATAAGTGAGAGAGGAAACAAGAATTGTATGGTATATGCTGGTTCTGTGGTCACATAGAAAAAGCAATTCCTTGTACAGCCCATTACCCATACACTAAATTTTTGGGTGACAATTTCCTGGCTACATTATGTTGAGTTAATAAAGAAGTTTGATGCTGTGTTTTGGGTAGGGGGAGGTCTAAAAAAAGCTGACTGGGTTAGTCACTGGCCTAAGGACTGCTTACTTGTTAGTAACAATTCCACAGAATAACCTAGTTTCTTACTGATTTTTTTATTTTGTTTCAATTCCATGGTTGTTGTGACAGAATGAGTTATCAGATGTAGGAAAAAGCCTAAGCATCTGGGTTCAATTAATATTTAGCCCCCTCATGGTTTGTAGGGAGCTGTGACTGGAGTGGGGAGAAGGCTCTAAGGTCTCTATAAACTGGACTCAATTCATGGTAGGGCAAGAAGTTTTCAGGATTTTCAAAGTATCAAGACAGGACTTTTCTAATGCAAGATTGACAGACTGCAGGGCACATTTAATAACGCTTCCATTCTGATCAAGCCTTGCTGTGCCCAGTTTTGGGCCTCACACTTCAGGAAAAAAATGTAGTTCAAATAAAAAAGGACAGCAGAGTGCGTAATCTGAGATCTTGAGGACATGGTCTATCTGGAAAGAATGAATGAATTGTGTTAAGTTTAAACAGGTGCACCTAGTGGCAGGATTTGAAATAAACAAAGAAGAAGAAAAAGATCTGATTTCTCGGTCAGTGAAGAACTGGTCAAGAAGTAACAGGCTGAAACCACAGCATGGGAGGTACAAGTTACCAACAGGAAAATTTTCCAGTGGTTAAGAAGAGAAGAACCTGTTCCTGTATTCCTGTCAGTGACAGGAGAGAGATAACCTCAAAACAAGCTAGGGTTGACCCTCCAGCACTATCCTGTCTTTCACCACATGTGCTCTGAATAAGTGAAATTTAAATTTTGGTCATCCTCCTCCAGATGAATGCTGTAAACCTTAGACCAGTGGTTTCCAGATTGGAAGACAAGGTGTGATCACAATGAATATGAGTTACCAAGCCCAAACTAATAAGCTCTATTTCTGAAGGGCAGTATCCCTACTGGTCTTGCGACTGGTCTGGGGAAGGAAAGAGGCTAAGGAGCCAGACCCAGCATGCATGGGAGAGGGCTGATTTATATACCTGATACTCAGTAATACAAATACTGTGTCTGGTAGATGCTTGCGTTTGAGTCCCTGATTGAGTGGGAACGCATTTATATAAAATACTATAGCTTCAACAGAAGAAGCTGAACCTGCTCACTTGCTCCCAGAATACTTTTCAATTTCCAAGTTTTTTAAAGATAAGGGCTAAAATCCTTTAACCCAGAGAATTCATTAGCTACTGTCTAGATTAGTACCTTAACCCTCAAGCTACTGGATAAACAGAGCAAAAGAAGTCTCTTCCCATAAGTTTTGTGAAAAATTTAGCGTGAAGAAAACCAAATGAAATGATTGTATGAATCAAGAATTTATGTATAGTTTTAGTGTGACTGAAACTGAACTTTTCAAGGGAAAAAAAGATCTTACCATTGTAAACTGTTGATAAGATGTTATTCTAGAACTTTTGATTATATTATAGTGTTAACACATTTAGGCATACAAGGTTAATTTTAATAATGGGACATGATCTCCATGTCTTCATTCTTTTCTGGAAAGATATGACCTGACAAGAGCTGTTACACTTATAAGAACAATGTCCTAAGTATCATTTAGATGCTTGCTGCTGTTTCAAATTGTTTCAGGAGAGCAGTGGACAATGCTTCCATATAGTTCCTTTTACAAAAGGACCAAAAAGTTAACTCTGTCATGATACTGGAAGACAAAGAATAACGTAAAAAAAAGACATCCTGTTTTATAATTAGGTCACAATATGCACAAGTACATCTTTTTGACTCTGCCCACTTATATTAAAATGCAGTACCAATTGCAACAGATCTAATCATTTATAACATGATAATCCTTTTCCTGTTTTACCCATTTATCAAAGTCCCAGAGTATTAGAACAGTCTCCCACACTATTTATGAATTATAAGAACAAGTTTAAAATAATATCTCCACCCTATTTATTGCTTAGTTATTTGGAGAGTAATTGTGATCTAGTCAAATATAAGTACTAGCAAATAGATTCCTGATTCCAGCATATAGAACCTACAGATTCCTAAGATAGCCCAAACAAGCATTTATCCACTCCTTAAGTCTGTGCTACTCAAAGCAGAGAACAATTGTTTTCTGAGCCATGGATCCGGCTGTTGTCCAGATTTCAATTTCACCCCCCCACCACCCCCCCGACACATAGTAGACCTCTGCTATGTAGCTATCAGTAACATTGAAAACCAGCGTGGTGAGGAAGGTGAGCCTACTACTGTAAAAACAGAAACACAATAAGCAAAATAAGTGGAAGCCAGGGGAAAAAAGCAGAACAGAAATAGAGGAATGTTTTTGATATTTTCTATTTCTATGTAAGCTTTTGTTGCTGTTGCTCCTCCTTCTAAGAAATAAGTTTGCCCAGTTTAACTTATTTTTTTTTGTATTAAAAGAAAACAAAACTGGCACTAGTAAAGAGCTCTATGTGCAGTTTTTAATAGGGGGAGAAAAGGTTGTAAGAACCTCAAGAGCAGATGAAGGGCTGTTGAAGCCTATAGCTGTGACAATGCTTGTGGGAAAGTCTGGAACAGTGGGGAGGAAAGTGTCAGCCAAGAAACCTGAAAAATAGTCCAAACACTATCATAAAGTCCTCCTTTTAATAATGTGGTTTTAATTTTAATAATATATTACTATTTGGTTTGTTTCTTAGGGACCTGTGTTTATTATAAAGCATTCCTTGAAGCTGTCAGTCTATGGGAGCTCCCCTAAACTCCCTCAACATGCAGCTTTAATGGTTTTTCTCTGTTTTGAGAGGGCACATTCATAACCACATACTACTATAGGCATTAAATAGGCCACCCAGCCTTCAAGAAGCGCAGTCCACATTTCTATCCACTCTTTATGGCCACTAGTCTAACGGGAACGATGTCAAGGGGTGCAATGAAACGTTCCGTGTGTTACTTGACTTCTGTGTTAGGGAGGACATCTTCCTGTTTGACAGGTATGTATTCAGTGAAGGAATATTACAGAGGAGCTCCTATAGTGCTCATGTGGAAGGAAGGGCACTACCCACCATGTCATCATCATCAGAGCTGGTGTCCAGCCTGTGCTGTTGTTGCCCTTTGGTCACATCTGCACACATATGATCTGTAAGCTGCTCTAATTACTCATAGCTTTCGAGTTTATCACTCACACGTGCTGTATGACTGCGACCTATGAGCAACATCTGCAGCAGTGGGAGCCTCGTTTTCTGGCTGACTCCAGAAAGTTCATGCTTGCTCTCGTAACTGTTCTTCCCCTCTATGTTTGGCCAGCTTTGTTGGATCTGTCCAGGAGCAGACACATGGGCACAGATGAGGTTTTTGAGGAACTGCATGTGTGTGCATAGTCTATGTCCAAATTTTTATTACAAGCAAGGCTGGCAGCTCTGTTTATGTAAAGTTGCCAGACACTTTCCATTACATAATCTTATTTCCAGTTGCTGAAATTTTACTATTCAATCAGAAATGTTTCAAATCAATAGCCCACCTCAGATTTATTTATTTGAAGTTACCAGGCAAGCCCCTTCAGTGGTTTCCTGAAAGTTAAGGACACCAATGCATTGTTTTACAAGCAGTACATTTCTTTTCCCACGTTAAAAAGCATGGTTGTTTGGTGAGAACTCATGCCTTCACAGCAGCAGGCATGACTGCCAGCTTGGCTGGCATATTGGTGTCTGTTAGTCCTCTTCCAGTGACAATGTGTCCAAATCTGGCTGAAATTTAAGCCAACACCTCAGAAATAATAACCTGCCCCATAACTGCAACTTTGTTTGCTCCTGCTGCAGCCACATGAAAGAACATGAACTGGTTGTAGGCTGTGTCTCTTGATTGGCAGGGCTCCAGGCTGTATTGCTGTCAAAACTCACGTATCAGACACCTAAACTACAAGTCCTTAGGACGCGCCTTACAGGGTATCATGTATTCATCAAACTTACCCTTTAACTGCAGATTATGCTGGTAGCCACCTTTCCACAGTCTAAAACGGCCAGAGACCATCCTCTGTCTCTGAGACCTGGTGACTTGGCTGCATCCATATGACACAAACACTCAGCCTTGGCTCCCAAAATATGTGCAATATATATCTGCACCTAATGTAAAAGGTTTTGTTTGTGATATGTCAAAATTACTGTACTGACCTGGTGCTCTCTGATGTACCGGATTCACTACGTGATCTGCACATAGACATTTATTTGATATTTCTCAGCATTTAATAGCCCAATCAGAGCTACATCATTGACCAGAACAGCAGACAGATGGTGTATGCAAATCCTTCCAGAACAAAGATTCTCTGTGGAAGAAAAAATAAGGGTATTTATAGCGAAACTCAGATGTTCAGTAACTATATATTCCATCAGATTGGTGAAGAGGCCAAAACCAAGGCACCTTAGAAGGACAAGAAGAGGTCCTTCACAGCAGGCAGCAAAGTCCTTACTTAGGAAAGGCTGCTCTTCGCCAGCCAGAACCCAACACTCATCCCTGCTATCACACTTCTATCAGCAAACCCTAACAACCTGACCTATCCCTTCTAGTGATAATCAACAAAGACGACCACTCTAAGTGTGTTATCAAGTTACCTTCATTTGTTGAAGTGGAAGAATTTTTGTCTGGTGTACTGGGAGATCAAAGGGCAGTTACATAAGGTTTCTGTTCTCTTTTCTGTTTTCTTTTTTTCTTTCTAAATTTCCTCTAAAAGAAAAAACCCAGACCTTCCTCACACATAAAAGAATTGTAAACCAATAGCATATTCAGAATTTAAGAAAATCCAGAATAAAAGGCTTTTCCATGCGCTTCGTGTTTATACTAAAAATGTGATTTTATAACACATAAATATAGAAAATACTATATAGTTTGCATCAGTATAAAACACAACTGGATTTTTTTTACAGAAGTCTTAATCACAATGTGCATTATTCTCCCTTTCTTAATATGTAATCTTTTATTATTGTGGCTATTTTACAAAGTTTTCTTGAAATGGATTTTTTTTAATTTGTTCTCTGTTGTTTGCCTAATAATATTTTCCAATCAACCACTAAAAAAAATCCTCAGTTTGATCCTTCCTTCTTTCTATAATTGACATTCATGGATAATTAAGCTAATCATCACTTTGGTATTTTCTTACTTTATTTGACACTTTCTTTATGTAAGTGTCCTGAATTTTAGTCCAATAAATTAAGAATTCCTTCAATGATACAAGAAGAAAATTACATAATACAAAGTCATACCAGACTGAAAAGTCAATCAATTGTTTCTAATAATTTTTAGTGTTGTGAAAGCAAAAAAAAACCCCACCAGCGCATGATGTTTTCAAGCAGAGAAGCTTTTAGAGAGCTTTTATCAACAGCAGCTGTCACAGATGGGTTACGTTAGTTAAGAAGATTCCAAAACAAGACACTCTCCCCTCCCCCCTTATATAAATGAGAAGAATATCAGCTTGATTATAATAGTCTTTCTCTAAGAAAATATATAGTGTTTGGCCCATCTGTGTTTGCTTAGACATGAGTAAGGAAATGTAGACTATAAAAGTATAGTTCAGAGCACTTTTTCCTAGCTAAAA
Organism: Falco punctatus; assembly: GCF_963210335.1. Lineage (NCBI taxonomy): Eukaryota > Metazoa > Chordata > Aves > Falconiformes > Falconidae > Falco > Falco punctatus. The sequence continues at coordinate 18,676,566 of NC_137584.1, forward strand.
AACTTGCATCTACTCACATGCTCAGTGATTAAACAGAACATAATATATCATTCTACATATTTTGAGGACTTCGTAGGAGCCTGGATGAGAGAAGTGCTAAGAAGATCTTCAAGCCAAACACTGAATTCTTTAGTCAAAGGATAATATTTTATTGCCAGATTAATTTCTGAACACTATAGATCTATTGATCTTGATGTATTACAAATTGATGTAGTTACTCGTTTTTATTCAAATCTTTACAGAATGTTAATTAAAGAAAACTGTTCTCCATACAATTAGCATAGACAGTCAAAACCCAAAAGGTATTAATAATCTGAAAATGAATCAAACTTTGTCTGACATGATCTCACATTTTCTGGTTTTAGTCATGTCAATAGAATTAACTGCAGCGTACTTGGTGATTCCTGTAATCTGTGCTAAGACACAGGCCTTCATGAAGTGAAAATGATGATGGTTATATATGTCAAGTTCACTGCATAGTCACATGGAGGAACTAATTAGCACCAGAGTACTGATTTAAGAAGTATTTCTCTAGCCAAATCCATCAGCATAATCTAATAATAAACTATCTGTTTCAGTCTTTGCTATCAAGAATATGTTCTTTACTCTGTCTATGTAGTGTAAAGCATATAGATGGAAAAACACAAGCATGTTCTTGATCTTACATACAGAGTGCTCCCACAGTCATATAATTGTTTGGGTTGGAAGGGACCTTTGAACATCACCTAGTTCAACATCCATGCTACAGTCAGAAACATCTTTCATATATCAAGTTGCTCAAAGCCCCATCCAACCTGGCCTTGAACACTTCCAGGGACGGGGCATCCACAGCTTCTCTGGGCAACCTGCTCCAGTGTCTCACCACCCTTATCATAAGAACTAGAACTCCTTTAAGTTCCACAGTTTGTGTTATTGACAGCCCAGTGGTGCATCTTAAGCAGGGCAGTAAATAAAAGCTTTCATCTTCTGGAGGAAGATAAGGATTCAAATCACCTGAGGTTAAGGTGGGACCTTGACTGCCTACCCTAGGTGGCAGAATACTATGTGAATGGTGGTAGTACTACTGTCACTCCTTGTCTGAAGAACAGGATAACCATTTGTATCCAAAGAGCAAATGTGATGCTTCAGGTGCTGATGGTAGTTTCAGCATCAGAATCCATCTTACAGAGAAGGTGAAGAGTGTGCAAGGGTCAGAAGCCTGAACACTCTCCTTTGGCTGCGTCCCTCCTACTCATGTAGGCTGATGTTATTCACACCCTCTTACGGCGGCTAACTTTTTCAATTTATTGTATAGGGAATGCAGAGTCTTCACTCAGTGTTATGAATACCATTTCCTAACACTGGCACTAGCAAGTCAGATGTAGTTAAGCCACATGAACATGCTTTTCTCAGAGTGTGCCCAAGCAAGGCATCACTAAGTATACATTATGCTATACTGGAATGTGAACTGCTCAAAGTGTTGGGTGCAGAGGATCAGCTGGAGAACAACTAATCTCTGCATGCACTTAGCTATGGCTATAATGCTTTTCAAACTATTTTTATTTTCTTTACACCTGCTCTTTTGGTATCCTGTATATATTAGAAAATTCTGACATAACCATTGGCTTGCTTTGGGCAAGGTGTTGGAGGAATCTTAGGAAAGTAGATGTACTCTAACTCTAAGGAGGTAATTAGACTGTAATATGTGGAATAGTATGTTTAAACCCAAGGGATCCCGGTTTTGAGAATTACCTTATAAATTGGTGTTTCCAGTATAAGCATGAGATTTGAAAATGTGTTGGAGCACATGCTTCCCTAAAATGTGTCTCTTGGCTCTTTAAGGACTAGGAACTTAAAACAGTTTTCCTGTTGCTGACATCCTCCTTTATTCAAATGGTCTGAGCAATAGAATGAAGCCAGAAGAGTTAAAATCAGTCTGTGCTTAGTTTGAAGTTTGCTGCCTGCACTTCAGATCATCCAAGTCCTGTGTTCCTAAAAATATATCTGTTATTTCTAACACCATTGATCTAATAAACACATACAATCCCCCTAAAATCCTTGCCCTGTGTTATTGAAAACCACGGCCTAAAGGAATCTGTTGGAGATCTATTCTTCTAAGCATGTCTGTAAGTTCTTGGATATCTGCTAAGTATGGAAATTTTTCTATACTCTTTTTAAGATAAGGCATGGGCAATTCTATGTGGGAACTGTCATATAACACATTGTAAAACTTTTTAAAGTTTAAAACATTTCACTGTATCAAGAGGTCAGGAAGATAGGAGATTTGGGGAAAGGAATGTGTTAGTTTGCTTTTAATAAAGACAAAAGAAAGGGCCAGTATAAAATGCATACTAAAGCTACTAAAGGATTATAAGGTGCAAAATTATAAATAAAATTATAACAATATTTTAGAGTAATTACATCCTTAGTCTTAATGATTTTGCATATATTATGTTCTTTATGTGCACAAAAGCAATACATTTAATATAAAAAATAATGTTATTTTGATAAAAACTATTTAACAAAATTATAATTCAAGAATCATTCAACATTTTGAGATAATAGAAAAGATAAGTACCAACAAAATCTGTCCTAAATGGCTCATAAAACCATCTAAACAAAATGACAAACTTCAGTTCAAACTGAGGGTAAAAAATGAACCAGTAAAACTGACACCAGCTATTGAATGCATATCAAGGCATCATCAGAAGAACTCGCTAGAACTGAAAGTGGAAGAGACTATCAGTTCTGCTTAGGAGTGAGTGATGTAAACAGCAAGAAATCCAACAGAAATGTTATTTGTTTTTCTAATCAATGTTAATCAAACACAGAGTAAGAATTTAAGATTCCTATTTTTCGAAACTTAATCAGAATTAAATGTAAGGCAATCCATCCTTCTGCCTAACAATTTCTTTCTTTTTTTTTCTTCTTTCTTGTTTCTACTGTGGGAGTATCTTAGCTTAGCTCTTACTAAGCACTAGCCTAGACCACAATGCTTTTTTCCCTTTTTTTCTTAAGCTGTGATTTAAGAAGGTCGAACAGCTACATTTCCAATCATGTAGCTATAGTGGAAAAGCTAAGAAGAGAACCTGTGAGAGGGAGCAAAGAGAGAAGCTTTCTTGTTCTCACTTCCAGCAAGTAAATGCTGTTGTTTGGTAGACCAGAGGAGGAAATTCAGACTGTGTGTAACATTTTCACCCAATCTCCTCTTCAAAAGCTTTAACTTAGTTAGCAAAGTTGAAGTTATTCTGCCAAAACCCTATGTATCTTTGGCATTCACAGACAATCAGACACAGAATATATTCCTGTAGGTATAACTGAATTCTGAAATAAGTACTTACTGTAGTATAAAATACACTTGGGCAGCATTTTCATTACAGCACTTAATCCAGCTGAAATCTGTATGAGTGCCTCACAATTCCTCCAAAGAGTATTGTGTTTGCAAAAATAGATTTGACAGATGTACAATAGGTCATGAAGTATTTAACAGAGATAACACCTCCAAAACATAATTACTTCCACAATGAAATGAATAAAAGAAAGGTGTAGAGGCTTCAATAAAATAAGTCAGAAACACTGCACATTTTATTGAAGTACCTAAGAGAGATCGATCTTTCCAGGAATAGAGCTGAACCTTATTACAAAGCGGAGGTGGAATATTTGCACTCAGGACATGGCTTCCAAAATACCAATTATTTAAATGTGACTGTAGACCTTTTAAGACCTAGATTGGTAGGAAAAGTATTTTAGTTGGGTTTTACAATGAATTCCTAAAGTCTATGAAAATGATTCTAATGATTTATTTTCAAAAACTCCACATCACACTACAGGACATAACAGAAAAATTTTAAATAGGTTTTTAATTGCCAAAGTGGTTTAAGACCTAAGATAAATTTGGAACTTTTGGAACTTCTACTCTTTTTCTGAAATGTCAAACTTTTGGAAAGCCATACTTTTAGAGACACTTATTTTAATTTATACACTTCAGATGATGCTTCTGTCTTCTTTTCTGAAGGGATTGTAAACTATGGAAAGCATATTCAGGTACAAAAAAATGTGCTAAACAGACAGATGCCTGATAAGAGGTCTCATTAGGTGTATATGTAAATTCCCTTTTGTCCAAAAAGAAACATTTAATAACATATAAACCAGACGCTTTCCAGCATGGAAAACTGTTGAGATTTATACAATTACCAAAATTAAACGGTATAGTGTCCTTTTTCTGTTTAGGCAATATCAACGTGCTTCAGTGCTAGGTGTCTTATCTGCATAATCACTTATAGCTGTTTCTAATCTGTCAGTTCTTGCCTAATAACAGAATAATCTGCCAGGTGATCAGAATAGATTAATTTGCATGATTACTATATATTTGTTCTTCAATAGCCATCAGCTGGATAGGCATGACTCGACTGAGTGTGAGCCTTCCTGTCCTGAAGCTTTTCATTAACGTCAAGACTCTTGCCAGCAGTAAAGTTTCTCTCCTCCCCTCCTCTTTTCAACACAGGCAACTAGCCCCAACCCAACACCACGGTAGAATTTACATAAAAGAGAAAGAAAATCTCTTTTCTCTCCACAGGCCCAACTCTGCAGATGGTGGAGTCGATGGAAGTTTTGCCAACGGTCTCGGTAGAAGCAAGGCTCCCTCAACTTCCTTTCTTCTAGCAGGCCCGTAAACTTCTTATCTGCGCAACTGCCGCATATTTGTACCTACAGTTAGACTAATGTAGCACTAGGAAAAGGTACGCAGCCATACGTTTTGAAAGCATTAAATAGGGCTGTTAGGCATACAACCCGCTGCAGACCAGCAGCAGTTATGCAGCTGAAACCTGACATTCGCTTGGGAAGTGCCATTGAGGTGCCGTTTTCTTGCGCATGGTGTGACTGTTAGTAGACATATGGGTTTTTATATCAGAATAATGAATGAAAAATCGACATTGTTTATTTGTAATATATGCCATTGGGCATCTGAATTAATGAAACTGAGTTTGTGGATGGATGGCATGTTCATGAAGTAGAAAAACATTACTGCTTATAATTCAACTTTGACATTTACATTTAGGAGTGGCTGAGATGGAAGTTTAACGTGTTGCTGGTTTTGCTGTCTCTTACATATTTCAGCAATAATTTCAACTTTGGAGGGGAAGAGCAACTATCCATGTTACGTGTGTAACTACAATGTAAACAAATTTAGGCAGAGCTGCTTTCCAAACGTTGGCCTACCCCAGTGTGGGTGGGAAAGGGCATCGTAGCCTGACATTCAAGTTGGATGCAGCCTCCCCTGACTGGAGGAAGAAAAAAAGGCAGCTGTGATGGAGTTGTGGGATGATCACATCTGCTCGTTAGGGGCTGGACATCTCTCTTTACACAGAGCTACTGAGCTGCCATCATTTACATTAAAACTCTCAGTCCATTACCAACAGTTGACCTTGCAATCTTAGTTTAAATGCTTCACATCCCATTACTTTCCGCCCAAGCCTCTGCTTTCCTAATATTTTACAACAATGTGCTTCAGCATTGTCACACGTTTCTGGCTCCAATTCTGGAAAATGTTTCTTCAAGAAAACACTCCACTGTATGCTTTATTTTACTTATCTCCTGAAATTAAAATGAAGCGTGTTGTTACCGTTTGCTCTCCATAGAGATAGACTGAAAACACACTTCTGTGCTTCTCTGTCCTGGGCTCTGAATCGTGGCAGTTATTTTTTCCAGTCTGTTTCAAACAGAAGAACTAATGTAATCATAAATGCACTGAAATTAAATCCTAATAAAGGGTCTTCAGAAGAATGCATATATTCATGTTCCCACTTAAAAAAAGGGCTTATTATACTTGAAAAAGATATTTGAAGCATTCCAGCTTTCTAAAGCATTGCAATATACTTTTGCAATAGCTTGTTACCCATTACTGAAAAGATTTAATTATGCTTTCTCTGTAGTAGAACTACAGTTACAGATGGTTTTTTGCTACTGATTGGAACGTCAGTAATAATTTAATTAGATATTATGACAGTTTCCATGGCTTATATGTTAACACAGTTAAATTCTCTCTGTAAACTAATTTTGAGAACAAATGTTTCTGTTCAAAATCTTTTACAGTGGAAATGTTTCAAAGGTAGAAAAAGTTAATTACAAGGCTTCCCCCCCCTCCTCCCCCCTTCTAAATCCTCTGAAGGAGCAAGAACATTTTCCATGGAAATATGGTCAGTCACTGAAATGTCAAAAAGGCTCTAACCATAGAACACTGAACGGTATATGGAAAGTATATGAAATTTAAACTACCTTACAATCTAAGTTAAATGGTACAATTTATTTATATAACTATGTGACCCTCAGTGTCTAGAAGATATGCTTTTTACTGTGCGGTTTTCTTGTATGCAAGAACATTGAATGGCTGTATTATATTTAATTAAAAGCAATAGTGGGCCTACCCAGATGTTAAAAGGGCTTGATCTGAACAGTGTGTTGACATCAGATGAATAGGAGAGGCCACCTGCTAGCTCCACTCTTGGCTTTGTGGATGATTTGCATTCCTGTGGCCTGTTGCTCTGCATGATTGCTCTCAGCACTTCACAGCCCCATGAACTGTTTAATATCATGGATACCTTCCAGCCATGCAGGCTATCTCCTTTTGTAACATCAGTGCAAAAGAAAGAATGACCACTTGCGTGATTCTGATGGGTAGAGCATGATGTTTTCACTTAGAATATACCACATCAAAGAGAAGGAAATGCTTTTCTATAAACTGGATTAAGATAAAAATTAATCCATTCTTGCCTAAGAGTGCTAACAGGCCTTTTTTTTCTCTTTCTGAAAGATAATGCTCATCAATTGAATCTGAGTACAATACGGTTCAGACTGTAAGTGGTATCCTTGTCTTTTCACTTCAGCACAGAATATTTCTAGTGTAAGTATGTAAAATTTAAATAATTTACAAATATGGGTACTGTCTGAACACTAAGAATCCCTTCAGTAGCATAAATGTATTCATGAACATAAATGCAACTATTAGACTACATATGGTTTATAACCACTAGGCTGCCAGTGCAGTCCTGATTACTGTCATCTTTCTAAAGGACCTATAAATATTTTGAAATGAGAGGCAAGAAAAATGGAATCAAAAGGAAAAAAAATATTATAGCATTATCCAGTAGGTAATGCTGAATGACAAAAGGAAAAGTTTCAGATCTGTTTCCATATATTGTCCTCTCTTGAGATTATATATGCTGCATAAAATGCAGTGAAAGTTTCTTACATGCTCCCAGCTTGAAGGTTATTGTATCATCATTAAAGGAGCAGAAGGATGCTATTATCTAAAAATAGTCATAGGTATTTTCCAGATTCGTTTGTATTTGTGTTCTATATTTACTTTTGCAGTGATGAGTTGACTTCAACCTAGCAACCTCTCACTCATTTCCTTGTAGTTTTATACTTCAGTATTAAATAATGCATTTAGCAGACATAAAAATGCATCCTGTTGTGTTGTGATAAAAGATACATTAATTTATTTCAGTTCTAGAAGAAAAAGCTAATAGTTACTTTAAGTTTTAGTAGACTGCTAAAAAATATGCTTGCTTTTGTGTTTGATGTATCTTTTCCATTATGCAGTATGATGGTTTAAGGTATAAGACAGAAAAATAAAATATTAATGCACAGCAGATTTATATACGTGTGTGATAATTCAGTTCTAACTTGATGTTAAAAGATTTAAAAACTTCGATCATTTTAAATCAACTTTTTGATACAAGCAATTACATTCTTGCCAGATTATTTAGTTACCTAAGAGCTGGGATAACTGAGATTAAAGCAGAATTTATATACCTAAATACCTCTTTAGAAGCCTAACTCTAAAGCATAGATTTTCTGACTCCTTGCTCAGCTAACTGCTGAGTATTCCTATGTATTTAGGCTTCTGATTTCAAAGTTGCACATGTATCGCACATGAGAAATTTTATTTCTCAGCATATCCACAGATGACTTGGTCTTAATGCTTAGAGAGAGCAGAGATCTCATTTTGAATTCCAAGAATATAAAGTGCATGTAGCACTGATGTGGTTTCGGTTCCATCCTTTGGCTGAATGGGTCTGAATCTGACAGTGTTTCTAAACCACGAGACTTTAGAGGTTTCAGGGAATAGGAGCTGTCAGGTTCTTCTGGTTAATTAAAGTTTTTCATTGCCTGAAGAAATGTTTTCTAGTCAGTGGCTGTGATGAAGTCAGTAACTCCATGGCCTGCTGATTGGTATTATCCCTGGAAAAACTATAGTGATGGCTAGGGAGCTTCTGCAGTTGAATACAAAGCTCTGCTCATGCTGAAAGTGGACAACTACCACTGGACTATTGGCTAAACAGAAGGTACTTGGTTGTTTTGGTTTACTTGAAAGAAAAAAATTGCCCACAGTTTCCAAACCGTGAGACACCATCAGAGGGAAGTATCTCTTTAATTAGTAATTAAACTTCCAAAACTTTAGAAGGGACGAAGCTGAAGATGATCTCCCACTTACAGCATTTCAATTTGAGGTGCTCAGGGGTGTCCAAGATATTTGCATCAGGTCTGACAGACGTCACAGGGCCTGCAGAAGACCTGTACTCCTCCAGACTGGCAGCCAGGGGAGGATGTCATATCAAATGGCACTGGGATTTTGTAAGCAGGCATGTTAAGCTCAGGCAACTGAACCCCAATAAGGGTGTTCAGGCACCTGTGATAGCAGTTATCTATTCAGCACAGTCTAGAGAGTGATCTAAACCACTTTGTGCCTGGAGCTGGGAATGTTTTTTCCAGCTCCACGGACTGCATTGGCTAAGTCTTCACTGGCTGCCACTGGAGCTCATGTGTCCAGAACACATGGAGACAATTGCATGTAAACACAGACATTCAGGTGTCTTAACCATGCACGGAATCTTTTAATTAATGGTGATATTTTCCTGTACTTTTACTGTAATCAGTAAAGCTATAAGGGTTTAGAGAAAATATTTCTACAAATATAAATGTTGTAAACCACCTAATTATGGGGTAACCATGGGAGCTAGGCATCGTACACTTGGGCTTCTGCAAAAAGTGACACTTTTTCTGCACATCTTCTCCACAGCATCACGGAAGTGCAGAGAGAAGAGAACATACTGATACTATTGCCCAGTGAGCTGGCTTGCAGAACTGGCTTTAACTAAGAGCTAATATAGGTCATGTCCACCACGCTTATGGAGGGGCCCTGCAGTCCTAAAAAAGCTGACGGACTTGGGACTGGCAGCAAATTAAAGTTTAATATGTACTGCAATTTGTATCTTTTAGAATCCTACATCACTTCCCCATCATAACTGTGTGTTAACTGCCATTACATTCAAGTATATGAAGTAATAAATAGGTCCCAAGTGCCAAGTAAATGCTAAAAAAAATCTGAGGCATTTCTTCTCCATGTGGGAACCATCTCTAGTGAACTCTACTTCTGTAAAAGGAAAGTTATTACTGTTGTTCTACAAGTGTTTTGCTTCACTAGAAAGCTGCTATGGAAAATGACAAAGAGTTTACTCTTTCGTTGAGTGCTCTGTAAAATGCTGTACGCCTTCTCCAGATACAGCTTTGCAGATGGCAATGTTTGAGGTAAGGCTGATTGCTTACTGAATTGTGACCTGCTATAACATGAGTTTTCTTCTCAACCCAATTCTCTCTGCCTTGCACTACTCAGGCGCTGCAAAACAGCTGCTGGACTAGCTGAGCTGTGCAGATTTAAATTCTCCAGCATGCATGAATCCCCATGTCACGGTGATGGACAAGGACTGAAAAGCTGCATACCCACTGACTGTTAGCCATGAAAAAGAAGTGGGCTCTCCCTGAAGAGGTGATAGTCCAGAGCATTCCTGCACTCCACTGATCCTTGTATCTTTGGGTCTGTGAACAGATTTGTCTAATTTTGAAGCACAGCTAACTTCTACCACAGCCAAAATAGTTTCTGCTGAGCCTCAAAAACACTAGAAGTGACATAAAGTCATCTTTGCCACCCATACATGACAGAGGCTTACGTTTAATCAGCACTAAGTAAGGAATTTAAGTAAAAGAGAGTAAGATTATATAAATTTCACTTTTAAAACAAACTAGATTATCATCCCTTTGACTATATCAGGGAGACAGCTTTATGATAGTATCTCTAAATATATCCAAAGCACGATAAGGAATTGATAGTGGATGTTTTTGTTGTTATAGCAAATGGAGTGGTAAAGCATGATGATAACTACTGCTATGCCTTGTATTGTATATATAATGATGGGGTTGTGGGGCACCACACTCTTTAGGGCTTATCTTTGTCTATTTTTAAGCAAAGTGTTAATTGAGTGCAAATGTGTCTGATTCTGTGATGTAAAGAACTGTTCTTTGTTGACAGTCCTTAGTCTCTTGATTGCTTGTTTGGTATTGGCCAGCTGTGGCCTTGAGTGACGAAATACCTTAAAATATGAACTGTGCTTTCTTCAAAGTATGTATTTTGCCTTCAATACGGTGAAGCAATCAAACACTTAGACTTAGCTTACAGGAAGAGAACAACTTTGCTATAATAAGTACAGGAGGGTGTGTGTGTGTGTGTTATTTATTTATTTATTTAAGGAAAGAGAGGAAGCTGAGCAATGTTAAAAGCAGACACTGTTATCACTGAGTTTACTGTCACCTATAGTTTCTTCGTATCCTCCTTCTCTAACCTTAAAGAAAGTCTTCCGTAAGTATAGTGACATAATTTGAGGGAAGTGTAGCGCTAGAGGGTGACAGAGAAGGGAATATCCCCTTCTCTTTGCAATATTCTTACAGAAAATATATAGGAAACCCTCTGGATTCCATGAATCTTCTTGGTAGCAGTTTTAAAACAAACCAAAACACTGTCCCCTCCCACTCCCCATCCCCATCAGTTACCTCTCTCAACTCCACTCCTAGGAAAAAGTGAAGATAGTTTAACGTGTGTTCTTGTGTTTGGAAAATTTGAAAATATACTTCTAATTCTTGACTGATGTGTGTTGACAGCTTCTCCCCCTGTTTAGTAGGGGATCAAACCCAGTTTCACTGATGTTTTGATATGAGATGCGTATCATGAATGGATTCTTTTTGAGAAAGAGCCTTTCTGTATCTTTCCACAATTCAGAATCTTAAAATTTCAGGACCTTCCTTCTTACAAAATAAAGAACTGCCCCTGACCTTGACAACCCCTGAAACCCACACTCAGGTGGTAACTGGAAGCCCACTGAAGTCTATGGTTTCCCTGGATCTGGAATGAGGCCACTGGGGCATTAATTTCAACAGAGCTATTCAAAAGGGATGTGAACTCACAAGACTAACCACTACTTAGGCGCTTGTCCCATGCAGAGAAAACATCTCTCCCTATCCTCCAGTAGCAACTTGTGACTTGTATTTTCTCCTCATTGTATTCTCTGAACTACCTCACAACATTTTTTTCTGTGTCCTTGAAAAATAAATACAACAATCATAATTGTGGCTCATGTTCACTCCAGTGGGTGACTCTTACTTCCTAGCTCTTCTGAAATACTAGTTACCTAATCTCAGCTCTTAGCTGCCTTCTTTCAGCAGAAAAGGCAGCACCCTGCTCCCACAGCTTACTCACTAGTCCTTTGCAGAGATGCACTGATGCCAGCGTGGTACAAATCTCAACACCTGCAAACTGATTATTACAGGAAGAAGTTAGGTCCAGCTCTTAACTCCCTGAGCTGTGACAGACAGGTGTTTTAAAAAAATTAGTAGATTATGCTTTTGAATAAAAAGGTCACTAGATTGCCTTTTTATTTGCAGCGATTGCATAAGCTGTGAAACTTTAAGTTGTATACGTTGAAGTTGCAGTCTTTTTCATGGAGGACACATTTATATGCATATATGAGGCTCCATCTTGCACCTGGTAAGATGGTATCAACAATAAAGCTAGAAAAAAAGTAGCATTTGATACCTTTTTCTTGGTTTTCTGCAAATCTTTAGTTACAGCAGAAGACAGTTCAAGACATTGCTTAGGTAGTTCACTTGAGATGATGATAACAGGTTTGTTTCTGCTGTTGCTGCTGAAAACCAGCAGGAAATAGAATAATTCAACAGTGGATATAGCTTGGATAGGCCATACCCAAGTAAGTGGTAACCGGAAAAGGGCAAACAAGGAAGGAAAAGGAGGAGGGGTTAGGAATGGAGCATGCTATTCCTTTTCCTTCCAAAATGAGAAAAACAAGACTGCTTTCAAGATTGTGTGCTCAACCTACATTAAAGAGCCTGGATTGCCAAAACGAGGATCATTTTCCATCTTTAAGCCTCCCGTAGTTTTTCAGTGAAACCAACACAGAACACCCACTGAAAAAGGCAAATAGTACTGCGTTTGAAAAATAAAAAGAACTAAAAATTCTGTTATCAGAAATAAATGTTATTCCTAAACCACTTTGTTGTGGTTAATTACCCAGTAGAAACACATTATCTTTGAGAATTTGATTTTTTTTCCCCCTCCTCTGCTACTTATATGCACATTAGCAGGTATCCTGAATCTGGACTATCTCTTCTTGAAGCATGATTACGGTTATCTACAGTACTGAAGCACTGCACTCTTCAGAGTTAAGAAGGCAGAGCAAAGGTCAATGGAAGCTCAGCTCATGACTTTTTACAATCCAGATTTTCCTTCACTGCACAGTCTGAGGAAGTCCAAGCTGTGGTGTTTCAGTCTCATGAATGTCTTTTGGCTTTCACTTCAGCTTGTATTTAAAGCTGGATAACTGCTTTAAAGGGCACTTGAATTCAGTGTCCTTTGTAGCATATTAATCTGCGTCTGTTTAAGAGGTGTTCCATGTGCTTTTGGCAGACGATATTTCCAGTTATTCTGAAATGTTTTAAAAGGCCAGTTTTCTGAACTGCCTGCTGCTGTATACGCTGTAATTCAAATTTGGGCTTTTGAAGTTATGGATAAGTTCAGTATTTTAGATGTACTTCGTTGTGATAATAATAGAAATAAAATACCCCTCCAAAATGTAAAGAGTGGAGGAAAACATATAAACATATAGGTTTAATATTTTCATGGTTTATCTTTTTAAATTTGGAAAATTAATTTTTTGTTTCTTTTTGACGCTGCTGGGAGCCAACAAAATCAGTTCTCACTTTAACAATATGGGTGTTGTCAGGCCTAGAATATATAATTGCAAAAGAACAACATCGTTAATTTTGCCTATACACAAGCACTGGGATGAATCTCAAAACAAGAAGATCAAATCTTTATGTGCTTATAGATTTTGACACACCCCACTGCCACATGCACACATGAACTCAAGAGAGAAAAGCTCTTTCACTTTGCTGCATTATGCAAAATATATAGCTGAATAAGTAACGTGGGGTGTTACATATGTACGGCTTTTCTTTCCTTTCGGTTTTGCTCATTAGAAAATAAAAACAAGCTGTTGTGACAGGGCATGAGACAGAGCTTGAGGCCCTGGACCTGCTTATCTTTATGTTAACCATAAACCACTTGTTAGGCAATTACAGCAGATGCACAGCCATTCTAGAAAGGTACAGGTCACAGTCCCGTATGTCTGCCAATCCCATACAAAACATGTACCACCTCTTGTTTCATACATATTTGCCTCATACAATTGTCTCATTAACTACAGTGCTTAAAGATATCAGGCATCCATGTTTATGAGCCTGAATCACTGCCCAGATGAACTAATTGTGAAGAAGCCCTAAGGGAAACTGCAAATATTTATAAAGGATGATTCACTGGTTATGTCTGGTGCTGCCTTCATAAGTAAACAACTAACCTGTGTGTAATTTAGATATAGTAGATGTAGATACATCAATATTTAAATACTGGTAGAAATATACGTGAACACTGTGCGACCATGTCTCAGTATTAGTAATAAAAGATACATCTCAATTGCACACATGTAAATTTTCTCCCTAGAAAATATAGTCATGGAAATCCTAATCTAGTATATTTTTACACATATAGAGAAGGAACTGTTTCTTCCAACTTAATATACATTATCAATATGCATTATGCATCATTCTTCAACTTATATGCTTATAAAATTCAGATCAATAGGCACCCTTACTATGTAAGAACTGCTACATTTATTTAGATTTCTAAATTTACATTAGACAAGGTAGCTAATGCTTTTTAAGTGTAACATAGCACTGTTCTAGAGAACAAAATGGTAATAACACTGAATCCGCTCAGACACTGGAGGTGTCGAGGTACCTACGGACTCAAGGCTTTTAAGTTTCAGTAACTTTCATATAAAGTTGGCATACAGGATATCAGGGTGTTCACTCAAGCACTGTTATTTTGGGTAATCAGACCTGACAACATAATGAAATGCCTTTCTTTTTGCCTTGTACAGCTCCTCATTTTAAAATATTATGTGCCTTAAGTTAAGAGTGCTCAGCACCTCACAAAACAGAGTCCTTAAGCAGCACAGCCATACAGTTGCATTTCATTATGCTAACATTAAACATATAGTTTTCAGACTTAGTATCAATTTTACATTGTTCACATGTTACGGTGGTTTGCTGTTTTCAGGTTTGTCACTTTTGCTTCACAGTAAGAGGCCGGTTTACAATATTGCACAACTGGCTGCAGCTTGGTAAAAAAAAATAAATAAAATATATATATATATTGCAGACATGTGCTAAGCAACCATCCCTGGTATTGCTTTCGCATTGCACTTTGTTTCTGATCTGCCACACCAGGGTTATAACAGGCCTGAGCATCTCTGGAGCAAAGCCTGCCAAATGTGCTGAGCTCTGTCAAACTTGTGCGGCAAGTCTGTGAAGTACTCATCTGATGTGAGGGAGGTTTCATCCATACGGAGGCTTTCCCTAAACAAAATGGATCAAATTGAAAGCAGTTGTAATTTGGAGCATAAATCGTACATCAAATAACAGAACTGCAGTTTGCCTGTCATTCTTCATGAGGAAAATATGCATAACTGGTATTTTGCTGAGAAATACGTAAGTAGAGTTTAAATATAAAAAAGAATGCTTGCTTTAAAGGAAGGCTGGTGCTTCATTTGAGAAAATACACTTTATCATTAAGATTAATATAGGTATCCAAAATACTATGTGTCTGCAAAATTCCAGAATGATTTAAAATAGATTCCAGTTGGAGAGTAAAGCCCACCTCAGACTAGTTTCCACACTATGTGACTTGTAGATCAGGGTCTAAAAAGTTTATATCTCAGTGGGAGATGTCCTTTATCTCCTTTCACAGCAGGTGAGTCTGTCAAAGGTGAAGAATGATACCAAGAAGACTCCTTCCAGCCCACTTTATCTTTCAGTCTTGTTTTGCTTTATTAAATCTTTTAAACAGTTCATCAGGTTAGTCACCACGCTTTATTCTCTATTATTGCACTAATTTTAAAATGATACTATTTTGTCTGCAGGAATAATGAGAAAAAGTCATTGGGGATCAGCTGTGGTTATATGGCCCCTCCTTTATTCATGCTGTCATGGGGTGGATTAGTCATGTGTTGGTTTAACACATCCCTACAGGCAACGTCTTATTGCTTAAGGTTCAGAAATATGAATAATAAAACTAACCCATAAGCTATTTAGCTTGCTAGAAATTAAATTTAACAGTTTCAGTTCATGAATCCAGCTGTAAAAGTACATACAAGGCATTAAATTAACAGGAACACATGGAAAACTACAGGATCATATTCCAGATGAACCAAGTTTTGTGTTTGTTTTACCAGATAATCTGGTAAAACTAGACAAAACAGATTATTTTTTTTCCTCCTAATATTAAACTTCTCATTCCATTAACAGAATCCTTCTTTGAAGAAACTTTATTGCTACAGAACAATATTCATAACCCTGACTTGTCCTTCTCTCATAAAAACACCAGATCTCTCCACTAGTCAACTTCCTTCTCCCTGTATCAAGAAATTGATGCACTTAGGAAGGATTAAAGTGCCCATGGGATTATCTAGGTTTTTTTCGAAATAGACTGATTAATCTCACCAAAGATATTGCATCTGCCTACAAAATTCTCGCACATATCCTTCGACAGTCACAGCAATGCTTCTGGTGTTAGCATTTGAGAAAATATCCATATAAACAAAAATTCATAACAAAAATCTTGCATCTCAAGAACAAACTCCAGTCCAAAGAGAGTTTTTTCCAAAGCAGAGACATTGCTGTTGTTACTGATCCTATATAGAAAGTATTCAAACACTGCAGTAATAGGCAGTAGTATAAAATCCCAGCGTAGATACATTTTACTGATATCATCGTAAGATACATTTGAGCCTTCTGTGGCAGAAGAAGTTTCACGTAGAAAATTCCTGTGTTAAATGCTATGACTGCTCTGAAGACAGTGATAAGTGAGGAAGTATGGGTGACAGTGCAGTGGGCTTCACAGAAAGGTGAGCTTTGCATCTATTATGAACGTATCAGTGAGGGTGTATTGGGGTGGGCCAGGTTAACGGCAAAAGTGAACATCTGGCACCTTGTCTTTCTCCAGACCCTGTACACAACACCTGCACAAAGGCCAAATACATTCTCATTACACAGGATTTCAGGATTTCTTACTGTATCAGGGAAATAGTGCTTTTTTTTTCCTTGGGGTAAATCCTAACTCTGCTGCTGAGTCCAAGCTGACTCCTTCTGCATTGCAGTTGTGTTTTGGCAGCACAAGTCAGGACAACAGACTTCGATGGTATACATCTGTACAGAGCAGTGCACCAGTAATGGCTAAGCATGGGAGTCATGCCATTCTTACTGAGTGGCACCAGGAATGGGATGTTCTGCTTACTTATCCCAGAGCCCCCCAGAAAAGATGAACTGCTATCAGAGCCTTGGGTCATATCTCGTATGAAGTCAGTTGTCCCTTGTTGCCCAGATATTCTTTACATAATTACTGTTAGGCAGCCTTTCTAGGAGAAAGTTGATTTAATCACAGCCACATATCCATCAACTTTATTGCCTTCTGACATCATCCCTCATGCCCTTATACTGCTGTTGCTAGGTGACAGGCTACCTAATGTGGAACCACAGCTGAGTAAGCGTTGTTCAAGTTATCATGTTTACTGTCTTTTCAGCTATTGTATAAGGCATTATCTTTTGTAGTGGTAGAGATGAAGGGACTTAGTTATGGCACTATAAAAGTGAGAAATTAAGTCTTCCTTTAACATTATGACCTGATTAGTACTCATATTAAAAACATAACACTGCATATTGGTGCACAAAATGTGTTTTATTTACATCAGAGGCATGTATTAAGATACCTCTTTATGTACATATTAAGACACAACTACAGTAGGTATAATGTCTAGCTAGCAAGTAACCTGCCTCAGGATCTGCAATCCATCAGTTATTATAAGAAATCAGATAGTGGTAAATAATTAAATCTGCTTCTAAGTAAAACTCTCTCATTCCACCTAGTGTCAACTGGGTAAATACTTGTTATATTTTTTAATCTTTCTTTTAGATCTATCTTTTCATGCATGTGGACACTAGTCCTTCTTAGAGTTCTGCTAAGCTCTTAGCTTCCATGATATCTTATGCAAAGATAATAATCTCTACTAGTTAAGATTTGCCTAGATATGTACTGTAATGAGAATATTTTTATCAGTTTGAAATGTCCTGCCTACCATGAAATTCATCCTTGTTTTATGCTATAAGGGAAAAATGTGACATACTCAATTGTAACCTTGGTTAAAAAGTCATACTTTTCTGATTTGTCATGATGACATGTGTTAAGAATCAAAGGAATCATTTGCTTTCTTAATGGTATGGGAATATAATTTGCAGTTTGTTTTTAAGAGCTGAATCACTGTTTTCAGATATCATTCCTTAGGAAATATGTTTTCAATTATCCCCCCCTCCCCTTTTTCTCTCAGACAAGCTACACAATCTACTTAAGCAAGAGACATATATCTTTTTTTCCATAAAGATATCTCTCTAACACCTTCTTTTCTGTGTCCATTTTTGTTGGAATTGATTACATAATATGTAGAATAATAGGCCACTTATTTTTATGGTACCCAGTTAATCCTGAATGTGCATCTCATTGATTATTGACTTCATCTACTCTCATTTTGGTGCTTTGAAAAGCCCAAATCATTGGTGTTATTCATAAAGACTGTTAAGACCCACTGGCAGTAAAAATTTCATATTATTTTAATGCTTCAATTAATTCTGATATTCCAAGTCTGTATATATTACCAGCTGAACAATAATTCATGACAGTACATTCCAGATAAACCATATTTTGAATATAATACAATAATTACCACCCTTAACAGACCATTTATGCTTCTACAGAAGGATCCCAAATCGGCCTGGGCAGACTAGAGGATTAATAAGAGTAAGGGTGGTGAATCCATGCAGTGAATCGCCTCCTTAATTTAGCTGATTGCTTCACATTTTCCAGCAGAAAAGACACTTCAACTATTTTTGCTTTTTCCATAGAATTCCCTTCTGGGTGGAGCCTTCACCAGCATTAAAATTTTGTTCCTTCTGGTTCCTCTGCTCCTAGAGCCTGACTTTGATCTCCTTTCCATTTAAGAAGGGCTCATCTTATTCCCTTTGTACCATACGGCTGTTCAAATGCCATATCAATGATCCACTCAGATATATAACCAAGACAAACAAAGATTATTTCTTGGTTTTCTTCAAAGGTTTTCAGCAATGTATCTGCTTCTTCATAGTTAATATGCTAATTCATAGAATCTAGTCATGACACAGGTAAACAGAGAACAGCAAGAGATTTATACTCTGCCTACTGCATTTTCCTATCTGTTTCTATCTAAAAGAAACGAGGCTGGCTATTTTGTATCATTTTTATCAATAAAAGCTGATTATTTTCTGATTACCTTTCCCTCCCATATTTCTGTTCTCTTTTGTCTTTTTTGAGAAACTGGGGTAGGAACCATGTTTTATTTTATGTCTGGATACAGACAGTTCAAGGCAAACATGCAAGTATCATTACATGTTCCTGTGTTCGTAATTAGCACCTTATACACACTAGCTGAATGATAGCTTGCTGGAAATCATTGTTTTAGTAGACAAAAAGTAGTCCACAGGTACAACTGAATTCCTTTAGAACTAGCATTCCATGAATTAGCATGCTGTGAACTTTCTATCCATACTATAAAAAACATATGAATCAGATGTGTAATCTGTGAAGCACAGCATCCTGTCTGTGATGGTAGCCAGCACCAGATGTTTTACAAAAAGGTGCAAAAAACCCTTACAGTAGGCAGATGTTAGATTATTTCTCCATTAAGGAGGTCTCATCCTAAACCCTAAAACTTAGAGATTGTCTGAAGCTCTAAAGCATGAAGTTTTATTTTCATTCCAGAACTCTTCTTTAGTGTCTCACTAGGTTTTGCTCTTTGAGAGTGTTTGTTATGGACCAGTGGCAGGAACTGAGTTATGTGCATTCCAGATGTAGGTTCAGCAGTGTTTCCCATGCTGGAGCAACATGCAAGAGCAAAATCTACTCACAGCAACCAGAATATTAAACTGCTTAGCTGTTAGCCCCTGGCAAACATAAAGGAGCAAAACACAGCTACAAAATTACATTTCTCAACATTTTAGAAATTAAATAGATATTCACTGGGACAACAGAGGGCATGTTCCTGACTTCAGGCTATCCTGCTGCTAAATGCCAAATCCTTGCTACAGGACATGGAGATGTCTGTGCTTTTAGAAACAGTTGGATGTACTTCTGTAATGGAAAAGCTTTGTCAATTTAAATATAGTGGTCACTACTTCAGGCACAGATGTACCATGGATAAACACCACTGTGTTTACAATGGGAACGCAAGTTGATTGTCTCATGAACATGTGTGGTGACAACACTACGGCAAGGAGCAGGAAATGGATCTTAATGAGGCTGAAGAGCCAAAGTCTCTCTGGGACCAATTGCGAAAGAAAGTTAAAGCTTCGCTTCCTGGCTGTCACTGCACTGGAGCGGTCCTACTGCCTCTGTGTCTACAGCGCTGCCTCTCCTGCCTGTGTTGGGTCTCCTGGTGCCCCATGGTGACCTGTTCTCCTCCTCTCCTCTTCCTCAAAAGGCCCACTAAAGGAGTATAAGAACTCAAACTACCTCTATTAACACTATGCTACTTCACATCTTTTTTATTTCCCTCCTTGAGCTCTGAATTACAAATCTGATTTACAATCATTGAAGCATTGGGTCAAATTATGTTTCTTAGCATGTTATGAAACAGCTCAAAAAATTTAATGGAAGTTCTGTATATGCAGGAGAGGAAAAAACCTTTCTACAAAAATAGTAAAGAATAGCTTTAAGTCCCAAAGCCTGTTTACCTGTTGTCCTCAAGGTAAACCTGAGATCTTTACGCATCTCTTTGCACTTGGACCAGCAATACTTAAAGGTCAAAGAGAAGTCATAACTGTACATTAATGTACTACTATTGAACTTAATGAAACATTCTATGTATTGTTTTTAATTCCTTATTACTCAAATTCCTGGCTGTACAGTGATCCAGTGTCAACATCTGGTTTGGCATTTAGGATTCTCTCCTAGGAAATGGGAAGTGTGGCTTCAGTACTCTGAAGGTTTCTCAAACGCTAGGCCAGGAACATCATGGCTATTTCTCTGTGCTTGATGTTTCCTACTGGCCAAACCTCAGTGGCTACCTACTCAACATGTGGACATACTGCACTGCCTAGAAGGGCTTCCTTCATTACAGTGGAGAAGCAAGTCTGTAGCTAAGCTGCTCCAAATAACTCCCTGAGGGAGGGGAGATGAGAACACCTAGTGTTCTCCACTGACTGTAGAAAATGCAGCTTAGGCAGCCTAAATCTCTCTAAAGGCTCATAAATGCTGCAATGCTTAATTTAAATGCCTAATGTAGAGCATTTGATTAATGCTGTCCGTACCCATTTGAATCCTCTGCAGTTTCATGGAGATAAGACTGCTGTATCTGACTTGTGGGTTAACCCGGGTAGGCAGCTCAGCCCCACACAGCTGCTCACTCACTCCTCCACAGTGGGACGGGGGAGAGAATCAGAAGGGCAGAAGTGAGAAAACTCATGGGCTGAGATAATGACAGGTTAACCCGTAAAGCCAAGTCTGCGTGCAAGTGAAGCAAAACAAGGAATTCATTCACCACTTCCCGTGGGCAGGCAGGTGTTCAATCACGCCCAGGAAAGCTGGGCTCTGGCACACATTATGGTTACTCAGGAAGACAAATGACATAACCCTGAATGTTCCCCCGCTCCTTCCTCCTTTCCCCAAGCTTGTATTGATAAGCATGACATCATATGGTCTGGAATATCCCTTTGGTCAGTTGGGGTCAGCTGTCCCGATTGTGTCCCCTCCCAGCCTCTTGCTCACCCCCAGCCTGTTCGCTGGAGGGACGTGGTGAGAAACAGAGAAGGCTCTGACGCTGCTCAGCAATAGCTAAAACATGGGTGTGTTATCAACACTTTTTTCATCACAAACCCAAACCAGAGCACCATACAAGTGGCTATGAAAAAAATTAATTGCAGCCCAGTCAAAACCAGTATCCTGTTGTACTAGGACTACAGTCACATTTTAAATCTATTCTTTGCAATCAGAAAGATGAGAAAATTGTGAGTTTTCTTAAGAAAATTGCTAATTCTTGTGTTGTCACATAAGTCTATGAGCTGAAACACAGACCTTAATCTTCCAGATCTACTATGTGAAACAAATCCCTTCTTGTCCTGGTATACAAACATCTGCTTTGGAGGTGAATTATGTTTAAAATTGGGGAACGAAATCATTAAGGGTAGCATGGAATGGTTGATATTGCAAATGACATTCTTGTTATCAAGAAGGAGCATATTGTTCTCTTTCACAGAATATTGCTTCAGACACACTGTGGGTCGCTAAATGTAACAACAATACATTTCTTCACAACATGGCATCATTACTTTCATGTAAAGGTATTATTGTTCACCCTGCCCCCCCCCCCCCCCCCGCCCCCCCCAGTGAAGCTTACAGATACATTTTTGTTTGAGATGCTGTGGGCTCAAGAAAGTGTTTATTATTGCAACTGTAACATGAAGTAGTGCACACTAATTTCTACATGATTACATGTTGTATTAGTGACGAAGATAGAAAAAGAAGATGTAAAAACTCTAGAATTTTTCCAAGTGTTTTACTTTATTGTGGTGTTGCCACCATTATGCTGAAAAGGGAATCTCTGAATGTCAATACCATTCCAGTATTTTGTAAGTCAGCCTTTCCTCTAGAGTTACAGTATTCATTTGCTGGGTTCAGTCTTTGCTATTAAAGCCAAACTCCACAATCTTTTGTCCTAACTTATGCATGCTACCAAAGAGGATTTTAGATCATAGCACACAGCTAAAAATGGCAATTTGACTCTGAAGTTAAATACAAACAGAAACAGAGAAATAAATGATGCACACATTTACTTGATGATCTCAGATTACTTTGGATTATGGTGCATGTGATATTTTTTATTCTACATTACACACTATTTCAATTTATTTTTCATTATTTAGTAGTATATTTTCCAAAAGTTTTTGTTGTGTTGATAATTTAACAACTGCATTCATTTATTGTGGATATGCATTTTAATTATGCATTGTTTAGGTAAAATGATATGAAGTAAATAGAAAAACATCAAACTGTCATATTAAACATGAACAGACTACCTTGGCAAGCATATCCTTTATGTACAAACATAAACTTCACTTTGTCTGTTCAGTAATATCTCTGCCTTTTTTACTCTTTGGTTGCCAAATTAGGCAAGTTTACGTTGCACCAGAAGATGACTTCTCCATTTATTTTTGGTCCTAATGTGAGTAATGTTGGTGACAGAAGTAACAGAAAAATTCTAGTGGCAGACAGGTCACTATACTAGTACTATTTCTCTGGAACAATTAAATGCCAGGTACATACTGAGTATCCCAAGTCATTTTTGAAGGACAGTTATATGGCAAATCCTTAGAAAAAGTTTCAAACAGTTATTCCTCGTAAGCCCACAAAATATTTTTTGTACATTAACGTAGAAATTAGAAGAATAAAACAAAAAACAACAGAGAAATATAACTTCTGGATTCATAATGAATACATATATTTGTGCTTTATTAGACAATGCCTAATTCATTTTCACTTGCTGGAAAAGTTTGAAATAGAAAAATGACATATTAGGTATTAGTATATTAGATATTACTATATTAGATTCCAAGGTTTGCAATATCACCAACAAGCAAGCTAGCAAGTAATCTTTATTTTTCTTGTTATTTCATTGCCTAAATACACAGTCCCTTGGACTATCTGGGCTTCCCAGAAACACTTCAGTTCCACTCCATCCTCTTCTCTCCCCTTAAGGATGAAGCTGCATCCTCCTCTGCTAGAGGGACACATTTTCTAGTTATCCCTTTATCTACCTGCCTCAAAGCTATTACCGCTGCCATGGTTTAACCCCAGCTGGTAACTAAGCACCATGCAGCTGCTCACTCACTACCCTCCCTCATCTGGTGGGATGGGGGGAGAATCAGGAAAAAGGTGAAACTTGTTAAGAACACTAATAATGGAAATAAAATTAAATCATAATAACAATAACAATAGTAATAATAACTACAATAATTGTAATGAAAAAAAGAGAGAGGGAAAGAGGAATACAATCCAGAAGGAAAAAAACCCAACAAGTGATGCATAATACAACTTCTCACTGCCCACTGACTGATGCCCAGCCAGTCCACGAGCTGCGATCCCCAGGCCAACACCCCCCCACCCCCTCCATTTTTATACTGAGCATGACGTTTCTGATATGGAATAGCCCTTTGGCTAGTTCAGATCAGCTGTCCTGGCTGTGTCCCCTCCCAATTTCTTGTGCCCCTCCACCCACTCACTGTCAGGGCCTAAGAAACTGAAAGGTCCTTGAATCAGTATAAACATTGCTTAACAACAACTAAAAGCATCAGTGTGTTATCAACATCAATGTGTTATCACCATTGTTCTCACACTAAACCCAAAACACAGCACTGTACCAGCTACTGAAAAGAAAATTAACTCAATCCCAACCAAAACCAGGACAACCACGTAACCTTTAACAGATAAAAATGTTATGCAGTATACAGTGAGATTATATACTCGTATTTGTAGACTGCATTTCATTTGCACCTTCCCTTTCAGTCCACTTTTAGCTTCCTTGGTGTCTTTTTCTCTGAAGCCAGCAAGAAGTTTGCTAAATATACTGGTATAAGACTTTCCTTGTCTGCACAGGTAGAAATCAGGTACAGAGACAAATGCAGTGATAACGTAATGGGCTTAATAATGTTAGCTGGCGTGGGACTCATTCTAGTAAATGTAGCTAATGCAGCTATCTACATCTGAGTAGTTACCTTAGGCACTCTATAGTAAGCAGGCAGACAAATACATACAATGGAATATGGTTAATTTGATATTAAAAAAACATGTATAAAATAAAACAAATTTGCTCCCTAAAAGAACACAGAAAAGGTGCAGGTCTTTAACCTTTTTTTCCTATTTGGAGAGGACTTTCCCCAGAATGCGGTGCAGGTACACTTGCCAGGTGGATGTTTTGTGCTGTTTTGGCTAAATACTGATAAATGCTCTTGAGAAGACTTGGATGTAGCATAAAAGTTGTCCCAGGATCTCCTTATTCAGTAAATATTTCCTAAGGATCATTTACAGTGTCTCTCCATGATGTAAAGGAGTCATTTCTTGGAAGAGCAAGAAAACTGGTCCCACTGACAATCAATAATATTTTGTTGGCTCTCAATAGCATAAAGGAAGGAAGGAAATCAGAGGTTACTGCATATTGTACCTTATAATCCATGTAAGAAATCACATCAGTATTTATTGGCAGAAAAGAGGAGAGGGAGATACTAACTGCACTTATGTGGAAAACAGAGATGGAAACATAGTCTGTGCAACAGTAGGCAAAATACTTGCCCTGACAGGAAATATTTTCTTAAATATTATAATAGCACCTTGAAAATCCATTCAGGAATTGGCTCATAGTTTCTCCTGATAATGTTGAGTGGTAGGTCAGGTCACTGAGACAAAGAAGTTACAGTCTAAATGATGGAGTCAGACAAGGGACACATTTGGTTCATCAGCATTTCTGTCAGTTATGGAAATATCTCAAAAGGAAAATGTTATCCACAAATAAGCACTTTCTGCTACAATTCTCTGTTGTCTTTGATATGCCTCATCACAATTTTATGTACCTATGTAGTAGTGCTGGTACTTTGGAGATCACCCAAAGGGCTACAGAGTACCATTCTTATCAATGTAAAAGGCAGTGCCCTTTATAAATATAAACGAAAATAGCTTATGATACATCCCTTGCCTTTAGGTGTGTAACTTGCAATTATGAAACTAGGTCTAAGCTCACAGAATGTCCTTCTTTTCCTATTTAATGCTGTCAAAAAGTATGAGAATAAAACTAAAATGCTTCAAATTTTTGTTTGTGTGTTTTACTTCGTGATATAGTTGGCAAAAAACCTGCCATCTGACTGAATTAGTGAAAGAATAGAAAAGAATAGGACCAACATCTGGCAAGACATAACTTGGACTTTCTTCTTGATTGTGTCTGTTTCAAATGCCAGGTGTCTATCACCTGGGGTGTAGTCTTACTTTGGCAAAGTAAATCTATTACTAACTCTCTGAAGAATGCCGTCTCTGAATGATGCCGCTGCTAATGGAACACTGATTTACTGCCACAACTGTAAAGAATCCTTTTTAACATTGTGTTACACTTCCCATCAATTTAGATCAACCAGACCTACCATATGTGAGAAGTTATCTGCATTTTTCTCCAATAAAACTGAAATGATGAAAGCTTTGCTTTCCCTGAGGTATGATCCACTATTGGTAGCCCCATTGTTTTTTCTTTAGCCCTCATCCTCTTTGTCAGGGCTGGAGCATATTATTCCTGCAATGCTTGCCAGAATTCTATGGCTTATTTGTTGTTTGAGACTCACCATATGTGTCTTTGATCCCTGCCTAGTAGGCACCTTGGCTGCTTGCCAGTTTGGCACTTACGATTATCAGCAGTATGAATAGCTCCCTTGCTTCTGATTCTGTCCTTCTTGCTGTCATCAAATCACTCTTAAAACAACTTTCTTATTTTCTTTTAGATGCTTGTAAATGATTAACCTATTTTTACCATGCCTTTCTTGGCCAAGTTTTTGTGTCACGCTGCAGGAAATCCAACAGCTTGATGTTTCCACTCTTAATGATCTGACTGCCAACTACCTGTGTAATTGCATGGGAACAATAATGAGTACGGAAACATCTCTCATGGTAATATTTGAAGTTTCTGTACATATTACACAAATTTGCCTGTTCTTCCCATCTGGTTGGCTTGGTGGCATGACATTTATGAGAGATTATTTATTCTAGTGAATAGCATTCCTTTTAACAAACGTTTTAAAACCTTTGACCAGAATACAGGGTGAGCCAATGACAATGATAAATTCAGAGAAGTATCAGAATGATAAATAGTTTTAAGAGACAGATGGAAAGCCAAAAGCCAGTCATGTGCGATTTCTATTCACTATCCTGATGTAGCACTAAACACATCTGAGTCCTTCCATGTGTTCTAGTAAACTGAAGTTGTTCCAAAATGCCATTGTTGAACAAAAAAATATGCAAAATCAAAATAAGGAACAGCACAGGGCATATAAAGATCCAGACCATGAGAGGCCCATGTGTTGTTACAGAAAGATCTGCCAGAAGTCTCCATTATTCTTTACATGATTTTGCTAACACTTCTATCAGTAAATATACTGGTGCTACCACTGAAAGTAGACAAGGTTAAAGAGCACATTGTACCGTATCTGCCTTCATGTTAACTCCCAAAGTGGGGTGGAGTAAGTTTTGTCGCCGCTGCAAGCAAAGAACAGTATCAGCATGATTATGCCTAAGACGCACTCGTCTTGGAGCTACTTTCAGACTGTGCTGTCCCACGAGACTCTTGTTTAGGAATAACAATTTGGTTTAGCTCTAAAACTTTTAACACACAGTGCCTTTTTGACAGACAAATTATCACGTGCTTCTCTCAAGAAACATGGGAGTTTCAGATAAATGTGTTTTATTTATATGTGTCTTGATTTTGAAACAACTGGCTACATGGAATTAGAAGCACTATTGAAAAATTCAGTGCTAAATTGGGAAGAGTGAAAAACATGTTCTGATTTCAGGGAGAATGAGAGGTACAACAGAAAAAAATGAGAGATAGTTGCATGAGAACCCGGTTTATTTGGGATTACTTAACCACGTATCATTGGTATATTTTCTTTCTCTGCCCAACAACACTGGCACTCTGAGTCTTAAAGGAGGTTTGCATCAGGAAATGTTCACTGTGCACTTAGGCTGGAAGAGAGCACTGAAACTTTTAAGTTCTACAAAAATGGCATTCAGTTCTGGCAGCACACTTCACGGTCATGTTTATAATAACAGTGACAGACGAAGATCCAACAAAGGGATTTAAAGGGGAGAAGATGGCAGTCTGATGGTTAAGCTACCTGCAGAGGCTTATAATGAAGCTAATTTCAGAGGTATTTGTAAGAAAGACGATTAAGGCAATGTGAATTTGACTTCAGTACTGGAGTAACAAGAACAGGTCAGGTAGGTAGGAGAGGTATACACACATACACAGACATATGCTAATTTCCTTGCAATTGCATTTTTCACCCTATTTCCAACCCACTATGAAATGTATAGGAAAGAGAAAAATTAGATTATTTACCTCAGTAAAATGATTTTCTCTTCACATGTACCACATCATAAACTGTCTCTCACTGGGAGATGAAAGAGGAAGGCTTGATTTTTTTGCCAGCCTTTGTACATTTTATCCCTAGCTTTACAGGTAACAAGACCAAAGCAAGTACCCAGCGTCAGCATTTATTGGAAACTTAGTGGAATTTTGAACTGTGAAAATATAAGAATTTTGAATTCACAAATTATTTCACTGGAAGAAGGCAGAAGAGATGCTAACTGCCTCCTGTCACAGTCAGTAGAGAAACCTCCTGGCACCTTTTCTGTTGCCAGATCTGAAATTGCAGAGATGCCCACCAGTGATATTTTACAATACATTTTAAAAAATATTTTAAATATTTTATTTCTGAATAGCTGTCATTGTCCTTGAAAAACAAAAACTTCCCAGCCAATCCATCAGCATCTAGTTTTGGTTTACAACGGCACTCAGAAAGCGGGAAGGTTTTGGATGCACAGAACAGCAAGCTTGAAATGCAAGACAGCAAAAGACAATGCTTTAAGAGCATCACGTCTATCCGCAAACAACTGAGTGACTTGGCTGTAAACCTGATAATCTTTTGCAGAAAATGACCAAGGGAAAGGTTAGTGAATTTAACAAAAAATCCCCAATACCCCAGAAAGGGAATGATCCAGAAACAATTCCCAACGCATACAGTGTTTCGCTCGAGAGTCGTTTGGAAATTTGGCTGACACACCGAATGCTGAAGGAGATGACAAAATATAACCTGCTGCTTCTGAGAGAGCTGTTAAAACCTGAGAAGTATTCCATTTGCTGTGTCCTAAGTTTCTGCTACCCCAACGAAAAGCACAAATGCAAGCGTGCGCATAAAGCCTCTTGTCAGAGACCTGAACGGCTGAGTGAGCAGGGCAGGTTTTATTCCACATCCTTTGCCCAGCCCCAGGACCCCAAACAGGGCAAGCGGGCTTGGTCTTGAAGCAGCCCCGTCCCTTCTCCTCGCTACTCTCCTTCCCCTCAAGCCTCCTGCCAAACGCACCGCAAGCCCGGGCTGGGCTGCGCTTCCCCCGGGTGTGCGGCCTGTCAGGGAGGCCGCGGCCGCACGTCTGGCTGTCTCCACGCTCCCACCCGACCCACCCGCCGAGCTCAGGGCAGCACGGCCCCCAGATCCCCTCAGGGGCTTGTCCCCCACCGCCGCCACGCCGTGGCAGGGTGCGGTGGCGCCCGAACCAAAGGCGGGCGGCCACCGCCGGGGATCCTTTGCCCGGCGCCCTCTGCGCCTGGGGAGGCGAGGAGGTGAGGGCAGCCGGGGCGGCAGCCCCGTAGCCACCCCCGGGCAGGCCGCCCGCCAGCGCTGGGCACCGCCTCGGCCCGCCGCTGCGGGGTCCCGCCGCCGCCTCGGCCCGCCTCGGGCCACCATCGCTAGGGCCGAGGCCCACCTCGTCTCGCCAGCGCTGGGGCCCGCGGCGGCGGCTGAGCGGCCGGCGGGCCGAGGCGGCGCGGGAGGGGGCGCGGCGGGGCTGCCGGCGCGCTCCGCCAATCACAGGCGCCGCTGGGGCCGGGCCGCAGCCAGTGGCTGCGGCGGGCGCGGGGCGGTCGGGGTCCCCGCGGGCCGGGAGGCTGCGCCGACCTTGCGGCTGGCTGCCGGGCGAGCGCCCCGCCATGGGCACGGTGCCGTCGGCGCTGAAGCACTGCCTCAGCTACCAGCACCTCCTCAAGGAGCAGCTGTGGATCGGGGAGTCGGGCGCGCCGCCGCCTGCGGCTCCGCACCCCGGGCAGGTATCGTCGGGCGGGGATGAGGGGATGGGATGACGCCGGCCCTGCGAGGCGCGGCCGCCGCCAGGGGGAGGCCGGGGCCGGCTGGGGGCCGCCCCCCCCCCTCCCCCCTCCCCCCCCCCCCCCCCCGCCGCTGCCGTCTCGCCCCTCATGCACGTACCCTGCGTCCCTGCTGCCCCCTGCCCGCTGCCTGTGCCCGGCCCTCGCCCCGCTCCCGGGCCGCCTCGCCGGCCTCCCGCGGGCCGCCGCTGGGTGTGAGGGCGTCCACGGAGAAGCGGGAGCCGCTGTCATCCCCGCAGGCCGCTGGGCCTGGCCTGGGCGCTGTGTCCGAACACGGCTGGCAGTGACCCACCCTGCAGTGCACACACGGGCGGGCTTCCCTGCTAGCGCTGCGGCCAGGGATGAGGCGCTGTTAAAAGAAATCCTCTCACCCGTGTTTGCCCCCACCTGTTATAATCCACTGTGTGAAAAGTGAGAAAGGAATTGTCAGGTGACACACACTTTGGCGAGGCAACAGCATTGCCCTTGCTTCCCGGAGTTTGTAATTTTCAAAGGAGCATGGTGGGTCTACCTGCCCTCAGGTGGAGAGCCGCGGTGGCCGGGACACAGAGCCAGAGCCCACGGCTCCTCGGGAGCAGCAGGACCCTCCGTTTGGCCTGGGGTGCTCTGAGTACCCGTCAGAGTGCTGTGGAGGGATGAGTGAGGGCAGGTGCTCACCCTCCTGTCCACCAGTTGTGAGGAGGTGTGGAGAGTGGCTGGAGATGGTGGGGAGTGGGAGAGGAGGTTAGGTGAGGAGGCGTGTGGGCAGGTGGCCAAATGAAGACACTAAGCCACGACTGCCCTAATGATGGCTTTGGAAGGAAGGGAAGGGAAAGCTGCCAGTGGCTTTAAAGGAGAGGCTGCGTCAAGCTGGAAGGACATTGGAGGAAGATTTCAATATGAAGTTCTCAAAGAAGAAATGATTCTGAGAATGACATTGTCTTTACATGCACTTATTTTTTGGGTTTAATGTGTCCGAACTGTCATTCATTCCAAGTCTAACTCCAGTAATCAATCAGTGCTTCAAACGTTAAAAAACACAAGCCAAGCCTAGAACAAAATTGGTTTAAAAATCATGGGTTCTTAATATTTTTGAATACACTTGTTGCTGATTGCATCTTCTGTTTTCTACACCTTTCAGATATACCAGGCGTACATCTTCCATTTTTCTTCACCATCTGGAAGTGAAATTTAATTATTGGGTAGGAATGTAACTTCAGAGGTGGGGCAATCACGAAAAATACAATGTTCTCAGTGCCATGAAAGCTGGCAGTGTTGTAGTTTTCCTTCAGATGATCTGAGTTTGGTATCTCAAAAACTATATATACAGAATACCTGAAGCAATGCTGTTGTGAGCATAGAGCTTTGTATAGGTAAGCTCCATACAGCTTCCAGCTATCACAGTTCCCTGAGAACAGTATCTATGCAGCATTGAATTTTGATGAAAAAATCAAATGTAATTCCTTCAGTTGTTTCTGTAAAAGTGGAAAAATGTTTCCTTACTGTAAAATGAAATAAAATGAAAGGACTTTTGTGTATTAGACATGAAGCAGAGCACTGTAGCTCTTCAAGTGCCCTTGCTATATTTTGGTGCATCATTTTCTTTCAGAAGATGTGAATGTTTTTTAGAAGTTCCATCAAAATGGCATGATATGCCACTTGATTGTGTCAGTTTCTGCCCCCGTCAGAAAAAGCATCTGAAAGGTTCAAGGGCTTTTGCAACAAAGAGGTTTTTAAGTCAAAGACAAGCAATAATATCTTCCTAGAAAATCACATATCTATAAAAAACAAGAAGAAGGTTTCTTTATTGTAATGGATGCCTGTAAATTTTGCTTCATTTTTGCAGTGCTCTTATTTCATTTTCATCACCATTTTTCTTCCTCAAAGGATATAAGTTCTTCAGTAAACATCAAACATGATCATTTACTGCTTATCCTCCCTATGCACTTTGATGCGATTGTAAGCTGCACAGTCTACTTGCAACCATTGACACTAATTAAATCCGGAGTTGGTCACTGTGAAAGTTTTAACATTTGCTTCTGCAGTACCTCGCTGTGATTTTTATTAGATTATTTTAATAATTTTCTTTACATTAATCTGTTAACATTTTTCTCACCTGAATGCTTAAACAACCTATAAAGGGTTTCCTTGTGCTTGAGTGCATACTGTACCAATCACATTCAAGAAAAGACATGTTCCTCTTTATGTGATCTAGAAACCATGCTAGCTCAAGTGATGGTTGTAAAAAGTGTTTTGGTTTTGTTTTTTTAATTTTTTTTATTGTTGTTTTGACCAATATGTGCAAGGCAGTTATGGAGACACCACTGTAATCACATTTATGTGGGTACACTGAGAAATATAATAGGGGAAGGGGCTTAAAGTGCAAAAAACACTTTCCCGGAAATAATAGAGTGCTTTCATGGCTGATGAAAATAAGGAGTTGATTTTTGTGCTGAAATCTTTTCAGGAGTTTTTCAGGATTTTTCTTTAAATACAAAGTAAAATGTAGGTGGTGTTAGAGTGTTGCTACCAGGGCTCTTGTAAAACTAAAATAATTCAGTTTTGTCTAAAAAAATCCCAAATATATAAAAATTTGGTTATATACTGTGCAGTCTAATTTGTAAAAGTCCAGGTTTAACCACTTGGAGCTGTATTGGAGGCAAAATAAAAGGTCCTAGAGTTCATAGTGAGATGGCTTGGTCTTTGTTTTCCCTTAATTTTCCTGTTTAATTTAGCCAAAAATTTTGTATTTTTGCAACTGATTTCAAAACATAGGACTGCTTGAGGAGGAAAGTTATGGAAAAGGAGAGGTGAAAAGCAAAAGGTAATTGGGCTAATGTCTAGATGGTAAATAGAATTTTCTAATATCTATTAGTAGAATTCACTAATATCAATTTCACTCTTATTTATACTAGTCTGTATATTGTACAAAAGTTATCAAACACCTGACTCATCAATGGGACACCACATTCCTTTTGCAGTATCTTCATTTTATTCTGTTCTCTTAATTTCTTAATCTTGTTTGCTTCAGAAATACTGTTTTATGTTCCGTACAAGGAGATCCTAGTTCTGCTTCATTCTCTTGGTATTACCCCAGTGTATGCTGTTTTTATTAATAGGGCTAATTAATTTAATATTAAAGGTTTGAATAATTTTACTAAATAGGAGCTACATGAGAATTTGTTAAAGACATGGATTTAGATCAGAACTGTAAAATGTGCTAGGATCTACCTAGAATGGAGGTGGCAGCAGATGTTGCAGTATTAGGGAGATTTCTGCAGGTAATCAGGAGATTGCTACTGATGGTGACTCACAACACTTGACTGGAATTTGTCATGTATTTTGTGTTCTGTTTTATAAAAAGATCAGGCTGAGCAGCAGGGAGGAGGGCTGGCTGTTCATCTGCTGCTGATGGTTGTCCTCGAGCTTAGCAGGAGCCTTCTGGCTGGAAGGAGAGGTGGTTTGAGAGCAGCTGACATTGGTCTCATCCTACAGACTTAATATTATGTTTTCATGTAGGTTAAAATGGAATTTTAATGCATTAGGAATATGCTAAGGGACACAGCAGGGAAGAACTGGATGGTTAAAGAAGTGGTGTAAAAGACTGGGATGAAATTCAAGGATACAGAATGATTAGGTACTTTGAGACTAATAACCCAGACTAGAAACTGACATTATCAGTTACAAGTGATTGAAGAAGAGAAGAACCTTGGAATACTCACAAATCATAGGAGGACTATGAGCTGCCAATACAGTACAGCTGTTAAAAAAATCAAATTAAGTCCTCAGATACATCAGATCAAGTATTTCCAGTCAAACAGGGAAATGTTAGTGCCATTGCAAAAGACTGTATTTGAGGCTTGTTCGGTTTTGGTTAGTCCTGTTCAAGAAATTGAATTCCAGCTGGGACAAGTTAGGTCTTTACACCACTGGAATGGTGAGGAAAATGGAGAAGAAATGTAAAATGACTGGTTTGTTTGATATCTAGTGTTAAGACCTGGAGGATGGGCAGGCAGGCAGGGTAGAAGAGGAAAGAGCTGCTTAAAATAAAGATGTTGCCATACACAAGTGAACGCTTACAACCTGTCTGTATATTAAATACACAGTAGAAATTTAAAGGCTAAGTATCAAGTGGTGACATTATTTAATAGCTTTCTAATCAAAACAATGAGGGGTAATAACCTATATGATTTAGGTTTAGAAAAAGGCTTATGTGCTGTGGTTTCCATAGTAGTGAAAATGGTTGGATTTTTAAAAGATGTTAAAGTTTATGTAATAAGTTACAGAGGACTAGATATTTAAATGATGTAAAATAGAGACAATTAAAATCCAGTTTTTAATTACATTGCATGACTTACAATACTTTGGAAAAAAATAGAATTATTTAAGGTCAGAGTGTCAGCTTTGGTGTGAATATTCATCTTCTGCCAGTTTAAATCAGTGCATCCTACTCTACAACAGGGTAGTGGCTAAACATGGCTAAGTAATAAGCATCATTCTCTTGTGTTTTAATGTACTACTAGCTAGGTATACTAAGACGTGGAGTATGTTAGGAGTTATATGGTTTGGTGAGGGCTGTCTGCATCTACCACAAGCAAAGCAAAAATAAGTCAAAAGTAAAATTCTAGTCTCTTGCGCTGCTGTATGTGGCTGTGACTGTAGGAGGTGTGGCTCTACCTAAATAATGCTAATGTGTCCTATGTTACCTTGTAGGATTTCTGTCATAAATTTAGGCTGTCATATGGGATGCAATACTCAGAATTACTTACAGTTGTTCAGTGTACTATCACTGGAAAGCACAGTGTACATTACTATCTGTTTTATAACTGGAAAGGAACACAAATTCTACATGCTAAATACGTATCATAATGAACAAAAGCTTGGGTCTTCTTATTTAGACATCTAACTTCTGCTTCAGTGCCTAGGTCGCAATTATTTATATGCTACATGCGTAAATATCCAGACCTAAAACACATACTCTTAAGATTCCCTCATCTCCTCGCTGCATGACACTCTTGGACTCTTGGATCAAGAGATGGATGCAAGTGTCTTATTTTTGCAGTTTTAATTTGCTAGTTTAGAATTTGCAATGTACTGTCATGTTTTAAACATATGGTCAAAACCTCTCAACTTTATTTTTAAAGTAACTCAAGAATAACAACGAAAACCTCAGTCCATATGACAATTATGTGTATTTGTCTTAACCACTTGTATTTGATGGTTGATTGTTGATTCAAATTACAGAGTTAAAAATGAGGCATATGATATTATGCTACCTGGGAGGAGAATGTGTGTCTGTTTTATTTGAATCTTTTAGCTGTACCTCAGAGCAACTGATTTGAGACATACTGTATTTCATGTTCTTTTTATCTTCACATAATTATATATTCTAGGAACAAATTCACATTTGGAGTCTCTCCTTAAATAACTATTTAGGCTATTTTAATTTTTAATTTAATTTATTTAGTTTAAGAAGTACTATAAAAATTTGCTGCAAATCTATTGATTCATTATGACAAATACAATATGCAAGAATTACAACATAATATACATTCAGGGTTTTTTTTATCAGCTGAAAATTGCATATGAAGTGTATTTTTAATAGAGAAAAAAGAAGCTAGATGTACTGAACTTTATATTGCAGGATTCTTGTTTCTTGACTTTTTAAAAGGATGATGTTATTTAAAGATACTTAATGAAACCAGTATAGAGAAAGTATATTAATTGCACAGGGCTAAGATCTTTTATTCTTTTTTTTTTTCCCTTTCACCTTTACCCACCATTCTTACCTCATATTATGTATTTATCCTGAATTTCCAAGGTATTTAGATTCTGTGTCACCTTTCAAAATTTCCACCCCTTCGTATTCCTCTACATGTAGAGGCCTTGTCAATACAGAACTCGGTAGACAGATCTTTTTATTGACGGATACATCATAAGAATGGGACTTTTTTTTGTTTTGTTGCAGATTCCCAGGCAGCATTTAGTTTCTTAATGTTCATGAGATGTAAAGCACACAAATTTATTGAAAAAAGTATGTAAATTAATAAATATAAAGTATTTTTATAACTGTAATTTAGAATTAAATTATAAACTATTAAATTAATATCAGTGTGCTGTACCTCTTTTTGATGACTTTGGAGATGATAAAAAACATTCGGTACTTGCTGACACTGAAGGTAGTAAATAAAACATAAAAACACACTCCCACTGAGTTCAGCTGGAGTAGAGAGGGTTCAATGCTGAGCTCTTTCCAGAATTTTCTTTGAAGTCAAGAGGAGTTTCCCCTTTAGAAGATCCAGTCAGTAGACTCATGCCAGTTTTTTTTCAGCCAGGTATTATTTATGCTGCAGCGTAAGAGCTCAAGAACTTTGGTGGATAAAATGTTGAAGAAAGTCTGAAAAGGCTAAGTAGTTGGTTTGCTAAAGGTGCCAAACAGGATGTTAGAAGTTAGAAGGCTGATAATAAAGTGTAAGTTTGACTTCAGTGGAGTCACTGATTTTTGGTTCTTTTGTGCTATTGGATTGTAAATAATGGAAAGATAACAGGAGCTTTTTAGTTGATACAGATTTATGCTATATTGGGATTATTATGTGGGTTTAGAACTTTAGAATACAGCTGGAAATGTTGTAAAGGATTTTACAGATCTTGTGCTGCAAATTTGGGAATTAAAAAAACACACAGGAAATTTCTACTCCGATCCAACATCTGTTTTTTGGTTAGATCCCCTTTTTGACTTGTCCCACCTCCACCTCCTTCAAAGCCTACATATGGGCACAGTGATGTTCATTTCCTCTCTTGCCAACTCAAGGAAAAAGATTTAATTTCAGACACCCCGTGTGTCAAATTGTCATTTTAAAATTCATACATCTTGAGATCATTCTTCTTAATTCAGTTTCTCATTGCCTTGGCTGAGAGTGAAGATAAGTGAATTGCCTAAGGTCAACTAGATTCAAATTTAATTCCTACTGAAATAAATGGGAATATTATCTTTGTCTCAGGTTTTAGTAAGGATTTTATTTACAATTTGTGGATTTTCAGCTTCTGGTTTGGGTAAGGAAACCTCACAAGTGCCTTATTAGACTACTGTAAGACTTACCAGTTGGTCAGATGTGGAAGCTTTCATAAAGCACAATATTTATTGCTCCTTATTAATTAAGTTGCGTATCTTTAAACTGTCTGACGAGGTGTCTAATAAACATTAGTAACAATCATATCTGTAGTGGCTTGGATCACAAGTTAGGTTTTTTCACTTAGACTTGGCTTAAAGGTGGAATGCTGGGTACCTAGAATGAAGTTACCCTTATTTTCTTGCAGTTTTAATTATAGGACCTTTTTTTTTGGTGTTTCAGACAAAACTGTTAGCTCCAATTCTTGCAGCACCTGGGTTGGAAGATTCACTTGTTTGTGAAACTGTGTTTTTGAATTTCAGTTTCTATGTGAATATCTTGCAATGAGAAACTGGTGCAATGTATGTACAGTCCAGAGATAAAGTTGGAAAGACTTCTTGTCACCCTCTGCTCTTTCACAATATAAATATTTGAAGACCTTTAACAAAGGTGATGATTCTTGGAAATTTTAGGAATTGAATGTTACTGAGATCCTTTGATATGTGAAATATGGAAGAAGTTGTGTTTAAAGAAACTGTGGGGGAACTTCAGAAAAGTAGTTTAGTACTTCAGGCTGTGCTGAATTCTCGTCTGTTGTTTAGAGCTCTCATTCATTTAACAAAGGTGAAATATTTTCTTTAGCATTCTTCTTTCCCCCCAAATGTATATTTAAAAAGATAGATGAAGTATGAAAGAAAAATGTGTATTAAAGATTGTGAGCTTGCAGGGAATGTGTACCACTTTACAATGTGTGCCAATACACATCATAATGCCTATGTGGACCTTGACATACAGCGTAATGAAGTACTGTGCACTCAGTAAGGCTCATCAATTAACTGAACCTCAGAAAAAACTGGAAAAGAAAAATATTAATTTTAAGAGTGGGAATAAAAAGCTGTCGGGATATATTTATAGGAAAAGGTTCTCTCTGGCTATCTGATCCATCCATCTTCTGTCACACAGAAAAACTCATCTGGATATTGAAACTGAGAGAAGTTGCTTTATTGGCCGATCTCGAATTCCTGAGATAAAAGCATGTAATATGAAACTTGTAGTTCCGTGATCAAAATCAAGCTTTCATACTGTGCTAAATACCAGTAAAGCTAATTCAGCATTTTTGCTTTTCAGCAAGAGGGATATATTTTATTACTGCTCTATTGATGTACACTTGTATAGCCCTTTTGGGGCAGAAATGCAAAAATGGTGTGCAGACTTTAAAACTTAAGTAGTGCAGTGAAGTTAATTTTTTTTTTCTATTTTGTAATATGTTGATAGTGACATAAGTTGTAATGAATAATAAAGGGTTTATTAAATGAAATTATAAATAAGATATAGGCCTTGTTTTTTTCAGACTATATGGTCTTCTAATGAATCTCTCACTCCAAAGGAATCAGTAAACTGATAAATGCATGATTTACATTTCAGGGAAATAACTTTCAGGGATAGTTTTAAGGGTTGCTTTTAAATCTTAAGGTGTTAGAGTTGGAAGTAATCAGTTAATGACTTTTCAGACTTTTACTAGTTTAGACATAATAATTGATGATGAAGATTTTGATCATAGTTTGGGACAAAATTCTAATGTTGCAAAAGATGAAAAAGATGCTGCAGGTGATAAGGAAATTGTACTTTCAGAATGCTGTAGGTGATATTATTTTTAGATAATACTCTTGTTAAATGGAGATTTATTTTATTTTATGGTTTGGTGTAAATAAATGAAATTTAATCCAATTTATTTAATTTGTTATTTGGATTAATTACACTTATGACAGTGGTTCTCAACAACTCTTGTGACAAAAAATCAGATTTATTACATGCAAAAACTGCTAAAATGTGCATTGGTAAAAAACTGTGCTGGGTTGACATTTCTTCTTTGTTTGGCTGTTTTTTTATCTGCAGATGTTAGCTGGTTTGTATGGGAATAAAGGTGTTAGTTTATGAGTTTGTTGGAAAAAAAATGTTTAAAGGCTTTGAGTGCATGAGATATGTGGACTGAAGCGCCAGAGGACATTGGTGGAATGTTAGGTGAAACCCATAGGGAAATAAATCAACAGCAGCATCTGGAAAGGAACTATATGTGGCTTTAGGGTTTACTTTTAATGCAAGTAGTTAAGATGAGATTAAATATAGGTGTTAGTATGTGAGAAATGGGGGAGCAAGGTAAGTGATGAAGGTATATCATGTGAAATACTGGGATTAGGAAAAAGATTTAACAGAATCCACAGCTGATCACAGTTGAATTTTTAAAAGCCTGGAAACATAATTGAAATTGAACTATATGTTGGTTTCATATAAAGCAAAACAGCCTACATGAAGCGAAAGGATAGGCAAGTTCCTTGGCCCTGCTGTGTCTTACTTTTGCCTGAATGCTGTGAAGAAAACGGAAAGTTAAGCTGCTAAACCAGCTGGCTGTTGGCTACACAGAGAGGAATCAACTGGCAATTGAGAATTTTCTCTTGCCTCTGTGCCATTTTTTGATACTTAGGACTTGATTCAGTTGCCTAAGTGCAGTTGTCTGGTGGCATGTGAGGTGCCCTAAGGTAGCTGAGATGGCTTACAGGGTTGGCAGATGCCGAACAAGATTTATGGGAGACCTATGCCCTCTGGCATGATAGCTGGAAGTCAGATGAATCTCAAATGCACTAGATGCCTGTGTAATTAGCTATCTGGACTTGTGCCCTTCTTAATCAGCTGAGTTGTTTTATATGCTTTTGGCCATTGCTGACCAGTGCTGAGAAGTGGCTTGATTCGGTCGGCCATGCTTCATTGCTGATGCCATTTAAGATGCCCTATAATATCTTACTTTACACCCAGCTGCCAAAGAAGGCACAGGTCCCGTGTCCTACATGCTGTGTTTAGGGAACATTAGGACTTCATATGTGAATATATAAATTGACTGTACTGGGATACCTGGCATACCTGTAGACATAAATGTGTACATACCCTAAGTTCAGATGTCTAAGTCCAATTGAATCCTGCCATTAAGGACATTTCAGGACATTTTGAGTTTAGTGAGTGGTATGGCTGGATTGCTATTTAGTCCCAAAGTATTACTATCTATCATGAGAGTTTAGAATAAACCTTTGGTCAAGATTATGTGTCACAGTAAAATGAAAGTATAGCTAATGGTAATAATATTAGATAATTTTAACTTTTTTGCACTTGCCTAACACAGACCCACTGGTCTTACTACCAGTTTTACAACGACACATATTTATTTCTCATTTGTTTGACAACT
Organism: Falco punctatus; assembly: GCF_963210335.1. Lineage (NCBI taxonomy): Eukaryota > Metazoa > Chordata > Aves > Falconiformes > Falconidae > Falco > Falco punctatus. The sequence continues at coordinate 18,716,381 of NC_137584.1, forward strand.
ATTATCTGGAATATGGAGGCTGAAAAAACCTTCTTAAATGTGCGAAGTGTAGAAGTGGAAGTAATAAAAAATTAGGAAATTTGATGATTCATTTTGCCATGACAGCCCTTAATCTTAAATAGTCTGAAGTGATATACTCCCATTTTGGTTTTGTCTTTGTCAAAATTTCTTCAGTATCAGTCCATTTTCTTCTGCTTGCCCACTCCACTGTTTCAAGGTTTGCATGATCATAACATGTCAAACTCTTGATACATTACTATTTAATAAGTTGGAAATTTAACCAATTCAGCAGAAGCTGTGATGTATCATTACAAGTACTTTTTAGTAAGCTCATAAAAACTGATAAAAATTTTTAGATGTTTATTTTAAAATAAGGCATTATGTCTGTCTTTTTTCTAATTTTCATACTAAGAAAAATTTCAATAGCTTTAATTATTTTCAATTAAATGAGAAGAATGTGATATTCTTTAGATATGCTAATGTTTGACTGATTCCCCTGTGAAAATGGAACATTTTTATAACATCAAAAGTGGTGTAGCATTTAAGATACCATAATTTCCTTCCTACTGTTGGGAAATTATTATGGTAACACTTTGCAGATGTTATTTTTCTAAAGACTTTTATAAATTTTAAATTCTCTTGAAGGATGCATTGCCAACAGTGGCTAAATGAATAACCATTAAACTACTGTCACTTTTATCAGTGTCTTTTGGGAAGAGAGCTATGGAAAACATAGTGGTGGGCCAGCTGTACTTGAATTAAAGATTTCCTTGATCTTTTAGGCACTGCCGTTGGACACAGAAGGTGATTTTGATGACAATAATTGAGAATAGTTGATTTACTTCCAGCTTTTTGCTTGAGTTCTTCAAGATCTACACATAACTCACTTTTATTGACAATAAGTTATTTAAAGAAACTTGCCTGATAGGGTAGATGGGCTAGCTTGTCAATGTATGCTTTTCCCTGCCCCCACCCTGCTCCCCCATCCCACCCCCCAATTGATATCCCAAAGCATTATAAAGGACAAATTACTTTCACATGTTGGTCTTGTAAGGCTGATCATACCTCTGCTTTTTCAATGTGTGTGGAAAAACACCACTCTGCCCTCTAGAATTCTGTCTTCAGTCTTGCCTGTAAAACGCCATACATGCCATAATACTATTATCATAAATAATGGTAAAGGAAAGTGTGGGAGGTTTTGGCTCCAGTGTCATCAGTATGCTGTTGATCTCAGTTCTCTGTATCCTTTTCATCCAGCCCAGATGGCAGAGTATAATTGCTTTTCCAGGCTGTGACCAAGATAGGGATATGAATGAAAGTGACTTGGCTGCAAATCAACTTGGTTAATGGAGAAGTGCTGCTTGTTAGCCAAAGGAGGCATTTAGGGAAATAGAAAAAGGTAATGTATACACCATGTCCTGAAAATACATTTTTAATTTTTGCTAAAGTGACTGGCTGTTTTGGCCTCTTACTAACAACAGAGGCCTCTAGTACTATTTGTTATTAATGATTCCATTGTAACACAAGTTTAGCTGTGGTTGTCTATGCCTCTGCTACCACCTGACTCTAGTAATACATTCCCTTCATCATGATTTTGCACGTTACCCCAAATCATCTGTGACTACAGCACATCTGTCTGCTTTTACATTGCATGAATCTTTAGCTGTAATTGACACTCTGCTTTTCCACTTGCTCTACATTTGTTGAAAATAGCAACAAATGTTTTTTAAAAGATGGCAAGTTGTCAGTGCTAATTCAAAAAGTTCAGATTCATCCAGGAGACTGTTATTTGACAGATTGGATCTATTTTTGTGTTCTGTCAGGTTATGAATGATTTTATGTAAAATACAGATTGTGAACAGTCTTTGGGCTTGCTTTTATCCTTCTGAATATTTGTCCTGTAATGCTACTGTTTTTTTTCAGAGCATCCAACATCATGGCAGACAACTGGACATAGTTTGCAGTTGCTTTTAGAACTAGCTGCTCCTTTTGTTAGACATTCAGTCCCCAGTTCCTGAGATTTCCTTTTTGAAGGGCTGTCAGAACAGCAGTTTTGGTAGTCTGCGTCTGCCTGTGGAGTTTTCTGATCCACTGGAGCTCTCATTTGGCAAATCTTCAGCCAGGACTACCAGAAATGTTTGCATGACTTTCGACTGACATTTAATAAGTTGTTGGTCTTGGCAGCATAGTTACAGCATAGCATGGACTGTCAGTATTTTGATGGTCACAATATAAAATGAGTAACTATGCAATCACATTCCTCACCTTTGCTTACTAAAGGGAAAGGCTTCTGGGTGTCTGTAACTATCTTCGCATCATAATCATTTCTACACATATTTTCCATGATGCTTTCAGTGGCTTTGTTTAAATTGAGATATCAAAATGTCTGAAGAAAATAAAACCCAACAAAATTTGTGAAGTAACAATAAATCTAGAATGCTGATATTTATAGGGCTATATTTGTCCTAAGTACTTAACTTCTAATATTTGAAATCATACTAGTAATTGTATTTTGTGTAATAATGATACTATGTATGTTTCTTCATGAATGTTTATATTTTGAATAGGTGGTCTTAACAGATTTTGCTCTTTACCCTTAGGTAAGGTGGGTAATACAGCTTTTATTAATTTCCTAACCAGCATAGCCTATACTGTGTACCTGAGATAAAACCACTGATTAAGTTGTGTTCTATCATTTCACTGTATCTGTGCTTTGCACAGTTTTGCAGGTTGAAAGCAGTACATTAAAATTACAAAACAAGGACTTAATCAGAATTGAAGCTAAAGAATATAGTCTAGCAGTTCGTGGTGTTATGTTCTTCTTCTGGGAAAAACACATGCCCAGTGTAGTAGTTCAGTGTGGCAATTCAGTCTTGAAAGAAATACAGTTACATTTTGTGTTCTTTTCAAATAATGGAGAGATCAAGAAGAAAATCTAGTTTATAAAGAAACTGAGAAGGTCCTGAAGAAATACAGGGTAGTATTATTGCAAGATCAGTGTGGAAACTGATGTAATTTGTCTGACTAAAAGTAGTAGTTTCAGCATGCATTCCAAATGCACAACATGATAAAAACCCAATGAGGAATCTTTAACGTTGTTTATTACTTCTGAACTTGGCACTTCCTCATTAAAGGAGAAAATGAGGAATAGTTTTAAGAATGAACATCAGTTTAGTCTTTGATGTGATATGAAAAGTACAGCAGAAAGCAACTTTCATCCTCTCATGTATTTAAAAATGTATTAATAAATTACTAGAGCTTATTCTTACACTTTTAAAAATAGAAATGGAAGTAGACATCTCCAAACAGTGATTTTTGGACTTTCAACTGCCAAACTACCCTTTCAACTGAAAACGGCAAGAGCCAGGATTTCAGTTTATGTGTATTTATAGTTCAAGCCAAGTTCACTTGTATTGGTTATACAAGGCAAATTATATGATGGAGGCAGCTGCAGATTTTGTTTGCGTTTCTGGGTGGCTAGGCACATCCACTGTAAGCGAAAGAGTAAACTGCAAATCACAGAAAACAATATTCAGCAGGTGTTTCACCCAAAGTATGTGAGAGTTGATGTTTTCTGATCTACTCTAAAGGAAAGTAGTCTGAGAAGTGAGGAATTCCTTCTCTTACTCCCTGTTAGACTCCTGCAGACAGAAATTATATTTATTTATTAATTGTAGCTCTTTTGTGATATGTGCTATTTTGTGTTTGGCCTGAAAGAAATGTCCTTTCATATGGAAGGGAGTTGCTTGCTTGATTTGCTGGATCTTGCTACATTTCACTAAGACCTGGGAGATACTGTGCTGTGAAATCAGTGTGCACGCTTAGTATCCCTCTGGAGATTCTCTGTGCACTAAGTGACTTAGCACAATTGTGTATCGTGCCTCAGTTTTCTCTTTTATGAGCAGGGTTGTGTTTGTGTATCAGACAGAGCTCTTGTACTGTTAGTTGGAGTTTGGTGTATTTTTTAGTGTCAGACCCTTGTTTAGTGCTTGAACAAGACATTAGCCTTTGGGATTACTCTCATAGCATCCAATAGCTGTAGCTTCTACTGGGTAAGTGTATGATACAGCAGGATCAGAGAGAGTTAATGCACAAAACACTTCACTTTCAGATACAAACTGGAGCATGCAGTATTACTGGCTTCCATCAACAAAGCTTATACTTAACAGTGTTAGCCGTTAACTACTACACTTTCTTTTTAGGTATGACTGATAGAAAGGGGCAAAGAGAAGGAGAAATAGGGTGCATTCTATTCCCATCTTTTATGACTTGGGGTGAAGAACTGCTCAAGGTGTATATATCTGAACTTTATGTGAGAGAGCAAGGTCCAAATATTGCAATGAACTCTAGAGAATAAGTAATTATCTCAGTTTGATTGTCAGGGAGCAGCAAGGGCTAGCATCTCCCTAAGGCAGGGAAGCTTAGGGTGTTAACAGGCAGGTCACCTGCCAGGACCCAGTCCCATAGTAGCTAAGTGAGATGAGCAGGGTAGGCCTAGAGGTGGTAGTCATGTTCAAGCAAGAGTCCAGGTCATTGGGCAAGTTTGTAGTGATAGAAGAGGTCCAAGGTTAGAGCTAGGGGTGCAAGGCAGTGAGTCACAGTCAGGATTCAGTCCAGTAATCAGAACTAGCCATGCAGCCTAGTGACCATCAGGCAGGTCCACAGTGATGAGAGAGGCCCAAGGTCAAACTGGCAACTCAGTCCATGGGTGAAGGTCTGGATCAATGTGAATGCTCTGTTTAAAGAGGAGTTGTGGGAAAACAAGGAGGCAAGAATTCAGTTGATCTGAATTGCTTCTAAAGCATACCTTGCACAGAAGAATAGAAATTATGCCAGTTGCTCCAAAGACGTGATCTGAAACAAGAATTAGAATCCTCTTCATTGGACTGATGCTGCTTAAATGTCCATGTGCTACATGTAACTTTTCATACCTGGAAAATTGTTTATGTGTGAGGTATTAGTTGCTGAGGGTATGTTTTGGATTGAAATGATCTGCTGCAAGGTAATGTTACTTCCTCTCTCCTATGTATTTATCTGTATTCCAGTTTTTCAATGGGGAAGAGCTTAGAGGCAAAGATGGAAGGCAATAAGGAAGAGTTTAGATGCAGCAGCAGGATGGATTGGGAATCGTGTCAGCAAGGAAGGGTGAAAACTTGATTTAGAATGATGAAAAGAATACATCACCTACTGAGCTCTTACAGGAACTCAGAATAAGTTCCTCCAGTTTCTCTTGGTAACTTATTAAATTATATATAGTTCATTTGAGGCAGATGCCAGTTTGGGATTAGGACATCTGAATTAAGACATAAGTAGGTGTCTACAGCAGCCAAGTTCCTGCGATAGCCAGTACAGACCTAGGACAGGATGTAGTTGCCTTAACGTAGGTGCCTAGGTGCCGTTTGAAACACCTAGGATATATGAGACATCTTATGGGGTAGGCATATCCTGTGCATTGTAAAATGTGCAACAGACCTATTTCCCTCTGGAGTGGCATTCAGTCCCCAAGCAGTTATACAAACCTGATGACTGAGATCATCAAGCCGCTAGAGATGAACCTTAGGATGACCTGAATTATTCACAGAATTACAGAATGGTCAGGGTTGGAAGGGACCTCGGGAATCATCTTGTCCAACACCCTGTTAAAGCAGGTTCATCTAAAGCAGGTCACACAGGATCACATCCAGGTGGGGTTTGAATGCCTCCAGAGAAGGAGACTCCACAGCCCCTCTGGGCAGCCTGTTCCAGTGCTCTGTCACCCTCAAAGAAATGAAGTTTTTCCTCATATGCAGATGGAACTTCCTGCATTGCAGTCTGCACCCATTACCCTTTGTCCTGTCACTTGGCACCACTGAAAAGAGCCTGGCCCCATCCTTTTGACACTTTTCTTAGGATATTTGTAAACATTGGTAAGGTCCCCTCTCAGTCTTGTCTTCTCCAAGCTAAGCAGGCCCAGCTTTCTCAGCCTTTCCTTATAAGAGAGATGCTCCAGTCCCCTAAGCATCTTTGTAACCCTCCACTGGACCTTCCTCAGCAGTTCCCAGTCTCTCTTGAGCTGAGGAGCCCAGCACTGGCCACAGCACCCCAGATGTGGCCTCACTGGGCCAGAGCAGTGGGGCAGGATCACCTCCCTCCACCTGCTGGCCACGCTTCTCCTAATGCACCCCAGGGACCCATTGGCCTTCTTGGCCGCCAGGGCACACTGCTGGCTCATGGCCACCTTGCTGCCCACCAGAACTCCCAGATCCTGTTCCGCAGAGCTGCCTTCCAGCAGGCTGGCCCCAGCCTGTACTGGTGCGTGGGGTTATTCCTGCCCAGGGGCAGGACCCTACAGTTGCCTTTGTTGAACTTCATGAGGTCCCTCTCCGCCCAGCTCCCCAGCTTGTCCAGGTCTCGCTGAATGGCAGCGCAGCCTTCTGGGGTCTCAGCCACTGCTCCCAGTTCTGTATCACCAGCAAACGTGCTGAGGGGACACTCTGTCCCTTCATCCAGGCCATTGATTGAACAAGACTGGACCCAGTAGAGACCCCTGGGGAACACCGTGAGCTACAGGCCTCCAGTTAGACTCTGTGCTGCTGATCACAGCCCTCTGAGCTCTGCCATTCTGCCAGTTCTCAATCCACCTCGCTGTCTACTCATCTCACCCACACTTCCTGAGCTTACCTATGAGGGTGTTATGGGAGACAGTGTCAAAAGCCTTGCTGAGGTCAAGGTAGATGATATCCACTCTCCCCTCATCTACTCAGCCAGTCCTTCCACCGTAGAAGGCTGTCATGTTGGTCAGGCATGATTTTCCCTTGATGAATCCATGTTGCCTACTCCTGATAACCTTCTTTTCCTCCAGATGCTGCAAGATGACCTCCAGGATGAGCTGTTCCATCCCCTTTCCAGGGATGGAGCTGAGGCTGACCAGCCTGTAGTTTCCTGGGTCCTCCTTCTTGCCCTTTTTGAAGATTGGAGTGACACTGGCTTTCCTCCAGTCCTCATGCATTTCTCCTGTCCTCCGTGACCTTTCAAAGATGATGGAGAGCAGCTTAGCAACTCTTTATCTTTAGTGGCTTAGCAATTCTTTATCTCTATCAGCCGTATTATATAAAGCTCCTTCAGCTGCAATGGGAATTCGGACATCTGCCATGCTTTTAGACACGTGCATGGGAGGAACTATTTAGAAGCTCCATTCAGTTGCCCAGCAAATGTGTCTAGTGCCATTTAAGATGCCCTGCAGTGTGTACACATCTTGATAGGTTTGAAATGTCCTGAAATCTTTCATCAGTAAAAACAAACATTTGCAGGAATGTCAAAAGATAGAATTTGGGCTGGCTTGGTTTTAGTTTCTTTTTTCTGTTGTTTTGTTTGTTTCCAATTTTTTTTTTCTTTTGTAGACATGCTGGGGCCAGGGGGGGAGTTTTAAACAACAAAGTCTCACATTTAAGATGAATTTAAAAGGCATTTACTGATAGCCAGAATGCAAGAAATGCTGTAACTTACTCTTTCCAGCCCGAACAACTTCTGTTGCTCAATTTTAAGCAATTGTTCTGGGAATAAACAGAAGCAAGTGTGTCATTTTCAGCACCTGAGAGTAGGTGAGATCCTGCAAGTCTTTGTCTTTCACATTAGAGAGCATCAGCTATGGAAGGACTTTAGGAACTCAGAAGGACTTGACAGCTTTGCATCCTCTGGAAAAGACTAATTTGCTGCCAGTTGTGGTAAACAGTATATATTGTGGTGGGTAGTGGGCTTAATTACCTACAATAAGGGTTCTTGGTTTAAGAGCTCAAGCTGCTCAAGCTGGAAATCAAAATGGCAGAAATGGAATCTTCCTGGTTTGTTTCCCCCCTGTCCCCCTCTTTTTTCCATATCCCCCCCACTCCACGCCCCTGCCCCATGAGCAGGTTTGCATGAGCACTTGGAGGCCAGAACTCTTTAAGTCATCCAGAATGAGTCCAGGTACGTATGTTTAGACATCAGGAATGACCTGAGGTTTCTTAACCTTGAGCTCTTAAACTTCATATTCCATAGCTTTGGATGACCTATTCTAAAGGATTTCCAAAAGGAATAGTAATACATAGATGGTATTTTGTTTTTTTAAAATGTATAACTGTATGTCCATGAGTAGTGTAGTTACGAATGTGACTTTAATTTTCTAGTTTTGTGTAATACTATTATTCTTAATACAGCAACATTTTTTTTATAATCTCAGGAGCATTCCCTATAATATCATTTGTTACCTTTTGAACTGTCAGTTCATCAGAATTCTGCTCACTTGATTGAAATCTTTTTACAAAATACTAATTTCTAATTTCTAAGTAAAAATATCATTTTTTTCATAGTATTTCTTAGCTAGTATTATTTGTACTTTATGACCTTTGTCTTTACCATTAATGTCTTCCTGGTAGACAGGATTAGATCAAACAACTGGCTACTCCAGCAGCTTAAGCATTTATAGTTTTGTTGAATTCCCCTGTGTTAAAAATTTCTCATATGAATTACTTGGTTTTTGTTCTAAACAGCTCTGCAACAATTTAGTAATTGTACTAGCAGATTATATTAGAATTGAATAATTAATGGAAATTACAGTAGAAATGTTAGAAATCCCTACAGTGAATTCCCAGTCAGTTCAGATAGCCTCCTGATACATATAAATCACTACTCTTTCATGAGCTCACACAAGACCTCTAATAAAAGTTTTAAGCACATTCAAATTAAATTTGAAGAGGTGGACTAAAGCAATACCTGTAGGTTTAATCCCCAGTATGAGAGACGTAGACATACCAGATCAGATCCAGCAAAAGGCCATGAAGATGATTAATGGATTGGAGCATCTGTCATATGAGGAGAGGCTGAGAGAGCTAAGTGTTTAGCTCAGAGAAAAGAAGACGCAGGGGGATCTTACCAACATGTACAAATACCTAGTGGGGTGAATAAAGAAGACGAAGTCACTGATAGGACAAGAGGCAATGGGCACAAACTGAAGTACCATAAACTCCAAAGATCAGAAAAGTATTTTTTGCTGTGAGGGTGGTCAACAGTGGAACAGGTTGCCCAGGAGTCTCCATCCTTGGAGATACTCCAGAGCCAGCTGAACATGGTTCTCAGCTGCCTGGTTAAACTAGATGATATCCAGAGGTCCCTTTTGACCTCAATGATTATTTGGTTTATTCCAGATAAGTTAACTCAGCATTTAATTTCATTCTGTCCTGGTTTCAGCTGGTGCAGTGCTGTGTTTTGGATTTGGTGGGAGAACAATGTTGACAGCACATGGATGTTTTTGGTTGTTCCTAGGTAATGTTTATACCAAGTCAAGGACTTCTCGGTTTCTCAGGCCCTGCAAGGGCGAGGGCTGGAGAGGCATGGGAAATTGGGAGGGAACACAGCTGACTGGAACTAGCCAAAGAGGTATTCTGTGCCATTGAATGTCATGCTTAGTATATAAGCTGGGGGAAGAAGGAAGGGGGGAATGTTTGGAGGGATGTCATTTGTCTTCCCGAGTAACAGTTACATGTGACAGAGCCCTGCTTTCCTGGGGATGGCTGAACACCTGCCTGCCCATGGGAAGTGGTGAATGAATTCCTTGTTTTGCTTTGCTTGCATGTGTGGCTTTTGCTTTGTCAATTAAACTGTCATTATCTCAACCCAGGAGTTTTCTCACTTCTACTCTTCCAGTTCTCTCCCTCATCCTACCTTGGGGGGAGTGAGCAAGCAGCTGGGTGGGGCTTAGTCACCATCTGGGCTTAAACCATGACATATTCTATAATGGTTTTCTTGTATTTTATGTTTTGCCCTCCTATGGATGATCTCCAGTTGATTGAATTCTTTTTTGAAGTAGGAAGTCAAAACCAGATAAAATATTTCTACTTATTAAGTGGCAAGCTACTGTTTTATATATAACATCCCTATTTATAGCCTAGGATTAGATTTGCCATTTAATTTATTTTTTTTTGAGAGCACAGTGTTATTGACTGATGTTCAATTTGTTACTTGTTTTAATATCCTAGTCCTTTTCTATGGAACTGTTTAGTCAGGTACTATCTATCTTCTATTTTACAAAAATCTTTTTTTGAGGGTCAAAATTACTAAAATGGAGACATAAATTGCAAAGGAAATCATGCAAAAAATCTTTTAATTAGTTATTCAGCATCAGATACAATAGGGGTAGGCCTAAGTGTTGTGTTATGAGTTGCTTTTATTGAAATGCATCATATTTATTTCTCTAGTATGTCAGTGGAATTTTGAATTCTGGTCCTGCTGTCTAAAGCACTTGCAACTGCTTTGTTTCCAGTATTACTGTGTTATCATTCAGGACATGAATAGCAATGATACCATAAGAAAATAATTAATGAAAGCTTCACGAGGGCTGAGAGAGTTTTTTTGCTAGTTGTGGCCTGTTCCTGGCTTCTGCTTTTCCAGTTATCACAACAGCTACATACGGCAGAAGTTCTAGGATGAATACTCAGTTTATCTTTACTGATGGTTATTCACCAGGTGTGGCCCTCTGTTTTCCGAATATCTGTATATATCATATGTTTTCCGAATATCTGTATATATTATTTATATCTCACAGGTGAAGCTTCTCCATTTTCCTTCTAGTTAACTTGTGGATGAGTACGTTTTATATCTTCCTTTCAGTAGCGTGAACCATATAAACAAGTGTCTGTAATACCACTTAAATCATTATTTGATTATGTACTAAGATTTGAATGTCTTCCTGTTTATTTCCTCTGTGTCTTACAAAGTTTAGAGACATCTACATGTTCGGAAGATTGACCATTGTTTTGTTTGTTCTATCATTTGTATCGTTTATCTCAGAGCCTTCTCCCAGTTTTTTGACATTTGTCCATGTCACTGCACATATACACAGAGTTATGATGCCACCTCCCTGCTGATCCTTGCTTAAAACTGCTCTCCTGAGTAATTCTTCCTTGTGCAAGATGGACCTACCTTTGTTGAGTTGTCCTCTGTGCCAGAACACCACCTTGTGGAAAAGGAAAGCAGAGCTTCATCTTTACTTGATTAGAAAGACTGAAAAGTCCTGAACCTTCAGATTCTTCTCTCTTACTTTTGGGTCCTTTCAGTTACTTTTGAGCAGCTCTGGGTAATATTTGCCAGTGCTATTAGTGCCCATATGAATGAGCTGCATGGAATAAAAATCAGAGGCTGAAGGAACCTCAGCACCTTACTAAAAGTAGTGATGCAGTGAAGATTATACTGCTTTAATTAAAGGTTGCTAGGATTTTCTATAATAAACTTGAATTTTCAGCTATTTATAGCTCAGGGAAAATGTTCCCATACAGAAATTTGGCATTCCGTCTCTCAAGCTGAATGGTATGGTTTTCCTTTTTCTAATTTTTTTAAAAAAGTCTCTTTGGCTGCATTCTGTTTTGAGGGAAGTAATTTTTTGTGGTTTTATATGCTTTTTGTTCTCCCTTGGCAAGGCTTGATACATGGAAAAAACAAATTTTCCAGGCTCTTAGTCTTTTATGTCAGCTATTTCCTTTTTGATATTTCAAACATTGTACTTTGGTAGTCATTATTTTTAACAGAGCCACTATATAATTCAATAAGCAGTCACCTCTAAGTATCTACCATAACTACTTTTTATACTTAAATACATAAAAATACTTACTATAATACAATTTATTAAATACATTTTTTCTGAAACAATTTACCTGGCATGTTTAGTGTTTAATGTAAGTAAAAACCTTCTGTAAGGTTCACCTCTTTGGCATTCTCTTAAAATATAACAACTATTTTTCATTTTTCTATTGATTTCTATTTATGTTTTTTTTTTTGTTACTTGTAGACCATTTAATGCCATACTTGAAGGTGTCAAAAGTCTCATAAGTTTGTCTCATTGGATCTGAAAATCTTTCCTTTTACCTAAGAGGATGGTGCACATCTGGAATCCTCCAGTTAGAGTTTGGGAACTCAATCCCTCAATTCATGAAGCCCAAGACCTGGTTAAGGTCTAATGCCATCCAGATAGTAAATAGAGAAGTGTTTAAACTCTGCATAAGGTCTTAAAGACTTCCCTCTGTTCTGTGGATTTGAAGCTTGTCTAGTCAATGCAGATGTGACTGGTGGCCCAGGTGACTTCTTCAGCTGTGTTTTCAGTGATGTCCAAATATTCTGCAAGTGTGACACTGTGACTAGAAGACTTCCCAAGCATGCAGGGAGTCTTTTTTTCTTCCCAACAACATTGTCAATTCATTCATAGGACAAGTGAGATTAAAGTGAAGAGGTACTGCTTTAGTCCTCTGATTCAACTTGGGACACAGAATGAAAAAATGCTAGTTATCTTAGCAGAAGATGGTACGTGTACTCTTACAGTCTCTAATTTATTTCTGAATTTTATTCAGTGATTATGCACTGTAAAATGCATAAATAGTACACAGAGTCCTGAACTTTAAGTATTCTGCCTTCCTTTTACTTGTTACCTGGACTTCAGCAATGCAGCATGAGAGAAATTATTAGTTATGTTGGGGATAAGGATGGTCAGAACAGAATTTGTGAGCTGAGTAAGAAATTGGCTGAGAAGGAAATGAGAGAGAATGTTGAAAGCAGATTCATTAGAACAAAGAGGCTTTGCTGGTGGAGTTCCTCAGGTCTTTTTTAAAAAAACTTGTTTCTTCTATAGCACTAACTCAAATTTTTTTGAGAGAGTATATGTTTGTGTTAAAATAATCATGTTAATCCAAATGTAATCCAAATGTTTTCACCAGAAAATACCAAGTTGGTAAGATCTGATGATGATAGAAAGACACGATACATCATCAGTACCACACTGGATGCCATACAGGAGGACCTGAGTGACCTTGAAGACAGGAGCAATCAATGCACTATGGATGAAACGATGAAATTCAAGGCAAAGGAACACTTTTCTGGACTCAGAGCCAAGATGTTTACTTTAAACCATTAGTTCATCAGCTCGAAGAGTGTAAGGATTTGTCTGTAGTATTGCCTGGAGTTTCCACTGCGTGGCCCTTGTGAGAGTCATCCAGTACATGGCTCTCAGTATCACGTTCAAGAATAGTGAATTCAAGTTGGGACTGACCAGTGGACAGGAAGGCTTGTAGAGAAGATCAGGGGCTGAGAGACCCGGACTATGGCTCAAAGAGATTGTGTGCCTGTAACATCACAGAGATTAAAAATCAATATTGAATGCCTTTCTGCAATGTCCCTTCAAAACTTCTGTCCCTTACAAAATCCAAGGGTTGCAGACATCCACTGAGTGGCTGTACGAATGGCTACTGCACATGCTATAGCTGTGTGAACTGTTCTGCAAAGACAGGTACAGTGCTTTGATTTCAGCAAAAGTTTTATCACAGTAGGAACTGAATAGGATTTACAGGATTTGGCCTAGAAATTGGACATTTTTGCCACCAAAGTTTTGTAGACTTTTTTCATACTCTAAATTAAGCTTCAGTTCACATAATCTATTTCAGCTCCTTTATATTTCCAGTCACAGCCTTACTCATAATGCAGCTGTGGCATTTGTCTAACAAGAAGGATCTGATATTCATGAAAGAACCCAGATTTATGCCCGTAGTGCTGAAGCAGTGCCATATTTGTGAAAATAACTTAAGAGAAACAATATGCAGCAGATGTGAAGGTAAAACCTTCACATTTAAGTAGGTTTATACTGTCAGCGAGTGTGGGCTTAGCACAGCCTGACAGAGCTTTAACTTACCAGATGTTCCACGTGATCAAATAGATACTGTACAGCTGTTTCCCATTCTTTTTACTGGGCTCAGATAAATACACAGTAAATGCTCTGAAATATGTTTACTGTATATTGGCTGTTGCTGCAGAGAACTTACTTTTATCCATGGGCACTGAGAATGTGGGGAGAAACCAAAGGTGCTGTAGGAATGCTCATTTTCCATTACTGTGAAGAGAAATTAGCAGCCGTTTGGTTGGAACAATCCTAATGATACTGGCCAGGGAGGCATGAAAAATGGGTTTTCCATCTGGTTATGGATGATGTGAGATTAGTGGCCGTATTTACACGCTGCAGAAGTGACTTCTGGTCTCTGGGTGAGCTGTGACTGCTGCAGGCAGGAGCTGTCCCCGTGGGCTGGCACTGTCATCCTTCCAGAGGCATTTAATTCTGGGGGGAGATGGTGGGTGCAGCAGGAGCAGCCACCCTGCAGGCAGCTCACACTTACCCCAGCGTGGGCTTTCAACGCTGGCATGGAGACACTGGGTTGCATTCTGTACTCAGTGTGATAATTAAACAGGGTGTCTCCAGAGCTCCTGGTGAGGCTGCCTTTGTCCCTCCTGTCCGCTCCACTGGGCACAGGCAGTGTGCCCCAAGTTGGCCATTTGATGTGTTTTTAAAGACACACAGCTTTTGAGGGTCAGTCCAAGCAACGGCTCCGAACTGTTTCAGGACTTAAAAGGCCCAGGTTACGTTAACTGCCGCACCTGTCAACTTGATTCAATAACGGAGCAGCTAAATAATAAAGAAGGAAGTTTCATTTCCCTTCACCTGCTTTTCTGCTCGTTTCTCCTTCCTCTCCTTCCAACTCCCCATGCTCTCCTTAGCCCTTTGACCTTACTGCTGCCTTCCTTCCCTCCTGTCACCATAAGCCTCCTGCCTTTCCAGAACTGCTCTTACACCAGCAAAATTCTTCTTCTTGTCTACCAGGGGCCTTCCTTGTTCTGCTTTAAATCCTTCTTTGAAACCTTCATCTTCAGGCAGAAGAATTACTTTCATCTTTCATTAATAATCTCTTCAACATTTCTTGACTGCTCTGGTCTTTTCAGATTTATAGCCTAGTCTTGCAAACATTTACAGAGAAGTAACTGTTCAGTTAAATTGAGAACATTCAGTTAGAAGTTTGGAGGACTGGATTGTTCATTGGGAAGCTTTTTGAAATGGGAATATTTCTCACTCTGTAAAACACAATGTTCATTTATGGTTTTATGTACATTTTTATAATAAACATTTGTGGCCTCAGAGGAGCAGTGGAACATGCATGCGGATAACTTCTGCTTTTAACTTTTATTCCCTAATTCAAGGTGTGGAACATGTTCGCACAGATTTTTAAAGGCTGTGGGCAAATTTAATGCTGACAATATGACTTTATACCCAGAGTCATAGGAAAGGACAAGTACAAGCTGTGCTTTTGATCTTGGTGACCCTTATTGTTTTGTATTTCAGTATTGATTTTTATTTCAGGAATCTCAAGCATCTGGACTGCCTGAGTACATAAAGATTGTGGAAGTTGGGCCAAGGGATGGGTTACAAAATGAAAAGGTAATTTTTCTTTCTTTTTTTTTTTTTTGTGTGTGTGTGTGTTTTGACTTGGTTGTCAGTGTTATTTTCATTGTGTAAAACAACTACATCCTGCTGATTATGCTTCTTCCATTTGTTACTATAAATATATTTATTTTCATATTAATAACTGTTTTGTGTATTAGAAGTAGATTACTATTTAGCCAGATGTTAAATCATACAATTTCTTTCTATACTTGGTTAACTAGCCTTTCTGTTACTCAACTACCATTTATTTTTCTGGAATTTGTCTTGTCAGTCAATAATATTCTGTCATGACATAACTGGTTAACACCATGAAGCACTGGCTATCTTGATAATACATGTTTATGCTACAACTGCTACTATAGTGGGAATAGTACAATAGGTTTTGTCATACTTCGTGCTGAACAGGCATGGAAAAAAAAGCAGTTACTCTTTTGATATTACTGTTTGCCTGAAGGGTGATAGGGAAGCATGGAAGATTGGAAGAGACTATGTAAAATAGGGTACATATATCAAAACAGTCATCTGTTTCCACAAACGGGAGAATAAGCTTACATATATTGTTGTTACTAACATAAAGATGTTAGTAGTATTAACAGAATGGAATTATTCTGTCTCAGCTATGGAGGTTTTTGCCTCCCTTTTTTCTCTGGTTGGACTATCTTGTGTTACTGTTTCCTTTGTTACTTCTTTGCTTGGTTGCTGTTTGATTACTAACAATCAGTGAGGCCAGATCTATAACCCATTACACAGAAGTGCTTCCTCATTCTTTTGTGGTAGACAAAAAATGAAGTAGGATCACGTATACTGCTTGGTGCTTTCCTTATGCAGTAGCTTCCTACTGTTAGGGAACAGTATAGTTAGACTATAATGTATGAGTATAGTTCCTTATTAAAAAAAAACAAACCACTATTGATTATGTACTGAGAAATTTCACTTACAAACGTTTCTTACCACATGAAGTTACTTCACTATAGTATGTCTCCATGTCCATAGGTGATAGTCCCAACTGATATCAAAATTGAGTTAATCAACCGGCTTTCCAAAACAGGCCTGCCTGCAATAGAAGTGACCAGTTTTGTTTCATCCAAATGGGTGCCTCAGGTATGTAAAATGATCACCATTCAGAACTGTTTTAATTCAAATGCCATTCCATGTAGTGGAGTTTTCCAGTAGTATAGCCTAATTATAGACACAAATGGAACAGAAATGATGTTGTTTGTTTGTAAAATTGGGTGCTGTTGTCAGACACTATTTATGCAGTTTTTAAAGTTCTGTGCTTTTGTTTAGGTCAGCTGACACTGGGCTAATTATTAAGAAGTAGTCAAAATTGAAGAAGAGCCAGTAAGCTGTGCAGAAAGCTGGTTAAATCTGTAACTCAGCGGCAGCAAGAACAAGTTGTTCCAGGAGGGAAGGGGAGCAGGAAGCCAAGCATGGTAACAAGGGGAGCAGAGGTTGTAGCCTTGTTGACTGAAGGGCAGTCCAACAGTCTGGACTGCTCCAACAGAGCAGAACAAGTGAGGGTAACCAGGGCAGCCAAGAGTCCACGTACTCAGGTGAATCCGCAGTGATGCAGCAGGTGCGAGGTTAAGCCAGGAGTTGTCTGGGAGACATGGTTAGGTTCTATCAGTAAGATCAAGAATGGGCTTGGTTGCTGCTGTGCAGCTGCACTGTTTCTCAGGCAGAGAGGAAACGAGAAAGTGTCTCAGCTCAAGCTGTGAAGTTGAGTGAAAAGGGAGGGTAGGCCACTTTAAGACTATTTAACAAAGCTGTCTGGGGGAGCCTCTGCTTTTTTGCTTTCCAGCTTTTATTGATGAGCTCCAAGGCTGATTGAGGCTTCTAAAGTTGCTGTCTTCTTGTCAGTGAGCTGGCCTTGAGTGCAGGCACCTGAACTCTTAGGAGGGGAAGACTCCAGGCCCTGATCAACAGAAATACTAGGAGTACAATTTGCCATGATTATTGCATAGGGAGTGAGAAATCTTAAGTATTTTTCTTGCTCTCCAAACATAAACAATTTAATGGGAGATTCCCAGTTTGCCCCTTGCAGCATGATGGTAGAAGCTTGTATGGGTGTGTATGTGCAAGGGACAGCAGTAAATGAGGAGTGAGAGAATTGGTCATAGGATGCTGAGTGGGGAAAAGAGGTGTAGGGATGATAGATCAGCATCATGAGTAAAGGGCAACTGGGGTATAGGATGATGAATGTAGACATAATGATAAAGATTTGAGAATACGAAGCAGTTGGGATGCAGGGTACTGGGTATCACTAGATGAAGAGCAGTGGGACTGATCTCTGGGGAGCAGTCAGGGTAGCGGGGACTTCTTGTGGAAGCCACACCACTTCAGAGACGTAGAATCAGGGCAGGAAAACCTAGATGCACAGAGGTGGTGCAAACTGGGTAAACTCAGGAGTGCTCCCCAGCACCAAACCAAGGGAATAGACTCCCCAGGCCTGGTGGTGGTGTGGAGTGTCATGGGAACTTGACACTTCCCTGAAGCCAAACACCATTTTTTAATGTCTGCTGCACTTGATACATGTCTGTCTATCTATCCACCATGCAGTCCTCCTTTTCCAAACACTAATATAAACACACACAGAAAAATACATGCTTGCATGTTGAAGGTTTCTAGTTATGCAGAGATGTTGCAGATTCTATCCTGGTTTTTCATTTGCTCACAAAGGAGCAGTGACCTTTTTCAGTTAATAATACAGAGAAAATTATTTACAGTTAATGTTGTACTGTGGAATGGGTGCAAAGAAAGTACTTCTGCATTTTATTTTGCTCTTTGTTTATTTAAACATTCAGTTGTAACTAAAGATTTGGAGTGGTCACACATCATTAATATAATTAAATGTTGTTCCTACCTCTTTTCTACTGTTCTGAGAATAGTCATCATGTGAAAAAGAAAGGTAGCGTGTCTTTTTTTCTTTTCCTTTAAATGAAATGTCATTTTCCGCATTTGGAGGTGCAGATCTAGCACTCTGTCAGCAGTCATACTGGGTTTTGATGAATTGTAATAATTTGCTTATTATTTTTCCAAAATCAGTTTTTACATTTGTTACAGTTCAGCAGAAATCCTAGCCTTTCTGAAGTCAGCAGTAAAACTACATTGGCATCAGAGTGCCAGGTTTTCATTTGTGATTTAACACCGCAAATTCAGGCTGAGTCCTGAAGTACACTATGTAGCTCCTGTTTGTGCTATTCAGTTGTCCCCTGCAAAGTAAGGAAATAAGTCAATACTTGTCTGTATCATTTAAACTGATTTTCAAGAAGCTATGCACTTGTTTGCACAGAAGCATTTTGAGTACTTGTCTGTTTAGTAAGGACCATAGTAGTTATTTTCAGAGTAAAACATGAAATACTTCAATTTTTAACATTGCTTGTTGCACATCTTCTGTCCAGATGTATATGAAGTTTGTCCATTTTAAACTGAGAATGCATCCTGGGCCTGGACGGTATTCCAGGCTTTCCTCTGAGAAAAACATAGTACGGTCATACTTTTTCTTATTCATGAGTTAGCAGAGCAAACTGTACATACTCGGAGGGACTTTATTTCAGTATTCTCAGGATCACCAGGGAAGGGTCTAAAGGAGGGATAATAGGAAAGGGGAAGAAAACAGCAACAATGCAGAATTTCTTTGCAAATTTGTCAATACAGGGGCAGTGATACTGTGTCCGTTAAAAGTGACTAGCTAAGTTTTTCCAAATGCCATCAAACTTTGGCAGTTACAGCAACAGAGAATAATGTAGGTTTTTAAACATTAGAAGGAAGAGTCTAAAGCAAAGGTGGATTTCTTCTTTTCTTGTGTAATTATTTCCTTTTCCTGTGAGCCATTAGGAGTACCAAATTTAGCACAGGTTTGTCAGTTTTGGAAAAAATGAACAATCCCTTCTTATCTCAAATTCATGTCTGAATATTTTATTTTAATGGCTTAATTTGTGTTTAAATGTTTTTTTATTTAAAAGATAAGATTGTGTTGCTTTGATAAGGAGTGCGGTCTTGACTTTGTCTTTTCTTTGCTCCTTTTTTCTTTTCATAGGTCATGGGAATAGAATTCATGGTTATGTTTAGATCACTCATTCACTTACTTTTTTTAGTATTTTAAAGCTCTTTTATGGCTTCCCATCCACTGTTTTTTTTGGCCAAGATTTTTTTACTGAAAAAAACTAAAAGGAAAAGTTCCACAGTAGCAAGGTGCCATGTAAAACAGGATCCCACACCTATAACCTAAACAGCCAAAAATTATAAATACCTATCATTAGAAAGCTTATTTTTAAAGAAATTTGGAAAAGAAATATTTTATTAAAATTTAAAATCTTATTACATGCAATATGTGTTAAAATGGGATTTTACTTACAGTAAAAATAGTAACGGGACAGATGTAATATATATAATATTATTTGGATCTGGCAGCTTTATACTAGTTAAAAAAGTGTCATTTTGGTTTTCTAGTATATGTTAAGTCAGGCTATAATTTTAAAGTGTGGAATTAGTTCCAGCATTTGCCATTTAATTAATCATTTGGTTTCAAACAGCCTCCCTTGCCCTGAGAAATGTAGATACTATTTATATTAAATTAAGGAATGAAAAATAGTTCTTAAAAAACTAAGGCATTAACAAATGTTTTTTTGTGAGGTTATTAGATATGTTAGGTGGTCACACTGGTTTAATTTATGTAAAAGCAATTATAAAAAGTTGCTTTGTGCCATCACTTGTTTCCTGATGAGAAATTAGTTGTGTCTGGCTATAGGACACTTTTCATACCATACATCCATTTCCTTATAAATACGTGTTGGGCTTACATTTGAGGAGGTGCACATGCATTTTTCTGATACTTTTAATCTATTCATCTTCATAGTAGGAAACCATATTCTGTCATAGTGACAGAATGATTCCAGGTTGCTAGTAGTATTGAAACTTAATAATCTGGTATAATTTAATATCATGTTTTTAGAACTTGTGTTACTTCAAAGATATCAATAAAGTATCCTTTGAAGATAAAGAGTAATGAAAGCTTTGTAGTTCGTATATCTTGGTATTCCTCAAATGACTTTTCATCAGTGTGGAAAGAATCAGAAATCCAATTTAATACTGTTTGCTTGGAAGATTTGCTAATATGAGAGCTGATTTTAAAAGCATTTAAAATACATTATTCATTTTTTAAAACTCAAAATCTAAGAAATTAAATGTTTTATTAACTGTATTGTATTCAGGCATGCAAACCATTAAAAAATAAACTAATTTTGCTTCCAGTTCTTCCAAGAAAATATGCTTTTCTAAATAATCTACAGTTTATTATGTGAATAAGTCTTTGATATGTCTTCTTGATCAGTACATGAAGGACATTTAATTTTGAGTGAGAAAAGTGTAAGGATATCTTAAAAAGGCAGAGTTTTTAGTTTTGGGTTTTTTGTGAGAGGAAACTAAGGAGAACAAATGCTTGAGGACAGTAATGGTCTTTTGACCTTTCCTATAATAAAGAAGTATTTTCTTTTTTGGCAGAAAATTCTGTATATTACAATGTTACACTATGCAGAGAACTGGATTTTGCTGTATTTTTAAGGATAGACTTGTGGTTAGTCTTTACAAATACGCTGATTGCAGTTTTGAATAATTTAGGTTCACTTATGCTTAAGATTATGAAGTCGTATTTATAAGAGTGCTGAAGTTTTCAAGATTTGGATGGTTTTAAAATGTCAGTTATTCTGTTATTTCCACCTGTTGAGTCCGTTGAAATAAGTTTAAAGTTTTAGTAACAATTGATGATCATCATGATCACAAATCTATCAATTTATGATGCAAAATATGTTTTTACAGATACACACAGAAAGAAACACCATAGGAATCTTAGCCCCAATTCTATATTCATATAGAGCTGGAAAGCATGCTACTCAAATAGTCAAAAGTTAAGAAAACCATTGATTTAACTCTTTTGTTGTTTCACTTTTTGTGTGAACTGTATACCTAATGAAGGCAAAAACACAGTCTTAAGCCGATTTCTGCTTAGCTATATACAATCAGAAAATAACTGCTGATTAATACAAATTATATATTTTAGATGGCAGATCACAAAGAAGTAATGAGGGGCATTGAGCGACAACCTGGAGTCCAATACCCTGTCCTCACACCTAATCTTCAAGGTTTTCATTCAGCTGTAAGTACCTTCATAGGTGTCCACAATTACCTCTTACATGTTTCAGCCACTTTCAGTTCAGTACCATAAATGAGCTATTTAATGTCATATAACCTGTGCTGTTAGAACTAAGCTATGGGGTTTTTTTAATTAAAGCTCTCAGTTTTCATTGTGAAAAATGGGCTAATTCATAGACTGATACTAAGCTCTCTATATTAATACTTTAATGGAAATATTGATCAAAAAGTCTTTGCAAGTTCCTATAAATGATGCTTGTGTGTAGTGAGAAATACAGTTCCTTCTCCATTGACTTTTTTGCACTACAGAAACTTCTGAAGAATGTCTTATTGTAAAGTCATTAAAAAGAACGAGGAAAGAGTCATTTAAATGAAAATGCTTTATAGGAAGGTATTAGATTTCTTAAATTCTGCATTTCATTTTGGTAGGGTTTGAAAGTTCAAATTTTTTCAGTTCATACTAAATAAATATTCAAAATTATAGACTTGAAGCACTTGAAGTGCTTGGGCTTGCAAAAATGGAGCAGTTCAGTCATCTTAAAACTTACACATTGATAGTCAAGTCTTTACATGTTTTTGTTTTCTGAAAAGTTTTTTGCTTCTGTGCTTTTGGCTTGATATAGGACAAGCCATATTTGGGGCTTGGTGGGTGTTTGTGGTGTAATCTGTCATGCAGTTTGTATACTGTATATGCAATTTCCATTAAAACAGAATCCTGTACATAGGCGAGTTAACTATCAATAGTCAGTTTTATAGTGCCACAACCGTGTCTGCAGTGGTAGCTTGTATGAGTTGAATTAGATCTGCTGTACCTCTGTACTGTATTTAGTGATACACTGAAAGGTAAACAACGCAGAAATAGTTGTTGGTGATTGCTGAGTTCTTTCTTGCAGCCAGTTTTTTTTCTTCCCACTGTTTGAAAGGTTATTTGTTCCCGTAAGGATTGCTGAAGCTTAGACATTATCCTGCAGAAGCAGAGAGTGAAGGGAAAAGCTCTATTCTTTTTCATACAACAGGAGTATTGTTCTCACTGGAGTGAGAATTAATTAATTAGCGACTTTCCTAAGCTTAAATGTTTTCTTCTTCTATCATTTGGCTTTCAGCATTCTAGTTTGCCTCATGTTAGCTGAATTACTGAGGTACTGTGTACAAGCTCGGGCTAATTGTCCCTTCATTGAAGTCACCACAT
Organism: Falco punctatus; assembly: GCF_963210335.1. Classification (NCBI taxonomy): domain Eukaryota; kingdom Metazoa; phylum Chordata; class Aves; order Falconiformes; family Falconidae; genus Falco; species Falco punctatus. The sequence goes on from NC_137584.1 coordinate 18,738,982, forward strand.
TTACACATCTTCTAGACCGGTATTTTCTCTTGAGACTTTTTCTCAGCAGACTCTCACATACACATTTACCTTGTTACCCGTATCAACTATGACACCAAGACCAATGGAGCCCTTGATCCTAGAGTTGGCTCTAACAAGGAAATCCCTGTTGGTTACTGTTGCTGCTCTAGGCATGTGCAGGCACAGGGCTTTCCTAAGCATGAGAATGACTTCCTGACATTCATGAGGAGTAGGCTTTGTACAGAGGATGGATATTTCAGAGTTGTGATATGATCTTTTCCTTTTCTGAAAAATGAATATAAGTATCATTGTTATTTTCATAGTAGGTTCATGTGGTTTTCTACAGCTTAATACCTTTATCATTTATCCCTTTAAAAATATGTTTACCTAATTGCTAAGAAGGGGAAGGAAATATGCCATAATGGATGAACTCAAATTTTGATTTAATCTGTTTGTATGCAATCAATTTAAAAAAAACTGGAATGAAACTTGTATTTTTAGATATGGATGATATAATGTGATTTAAAATTCTAGAATGTTATACGGAATTAAATGCTTAACCTAATCTTTTAATACAGCATTATGATTCTGTTTTATTGAAATGTATTTTTCAGATTGCAGCAGGGGCGACAGAAGTCTCAGTATTTGGTGCAGCATCTGAATCTTTTAGCAAAATGAATATTAATTGTTCAATTGAAGAAAGCATAGAAAAATTTGAAGAAGTTGCTAAATCTGCAAGGAATATGAATATTCCAGTGCGTGGGTAAATATAAAGATTCTTAAGTAATACAGAGTTATTTGCCTTGCTGTTACAGAGGGCTTTTTCTACCAGTAGAAGAGTATACTACTAATTTTTTACATTTTAGATGATTGAAATGAGTCTTAATTTTATTTATTTTTATTTTAAGATTGAATATATTGAGTAATTTTGCTCTGTGTTTTGCAAATGCTAATGGTGACTAGTTTTCTCTGGACATTAAAAAAATAAGCTGTGTATATAAACATACCCCTTTTATTAAACAAATTTATTTTTATCATCACAAATGACAGAACAAAACTTATTTTGTGCTGCTGAGAAGTCATAACACTGTTGCCTGCACCTTAGAAAATACAGTGCATACTTTTATTTTATTATAGAATTGATAAGATATCATGTCATACACTGCAGAATCAAAGTATAAAAGAGATATAGCAAATTTACTCGTAAGAAAAAAATAATTCTTTATATAAGTTATTCTGAAAACTCCACTTGTTGAAGTTTTTTGAGTCTTTAGTGCATGAAACTCTGAAATTGTCCAGTATTTATCTTTCTCTAGAGTACCTTCTTTTAAACTTGAAATAATCCTGAATGATACTCACCTTTGAACAGTCTCTCTTTTTCATTTCCATTTTCTTTAGCTATTTTTTCTTTATATTTCTTTAGCATTACACAGAGCTACTTATTTAAGATAATTTGTGAAGGTCCTTGTAAATGTAAAAAGGCTTACATAGGTTCAAGGAGAAACTCAACAGTGAGATTCCTTGAGGATTACTAGTAATGCAAACTACATCATGCTCAGAAAATACCTGGACTTGAAAATAGAGGTAGATACCTCAGAGACTTAGTGCTTGAAAACCTGCCTGGGAATAAGTACTGGGATCTCTTTTTCCTCCAGAAATCATGATGAGGTAATGCTGCTGCTCACTTTTTGCACAGTACTGAGGGTGTTTGAGAATTTGCCTTGAGAAGGGGAGATCTGACTTGTAGTTATACCTCAGCCTCAGAGGATCACAGAATAACAGAATGATTTAAGTTGAGAGGGACCTCTGGAGGTCATCTTGTCCAGCCCAAGGATTTTAACATACACACATCCAGCCAAGGATAGCTCATAAATGCTCGGGTCATTTTCTCCTAGCCTGTTTATATAGTTCAGATGGAAATTCACTGAACAGAGAAATAAGGACTTTCACGTTATTAAGAAATAATAACCTGTACCCAAGTTTAAATACTCTACCTAGCTGCTAATCTGTCAGGTAGAGTCAGGGCTTGCCTTCCTGAGCAGCTTCTCTTACAAGAGATCTGTTGTTTAAAAGGTCTCTGCCACCACTGTTTGCCACATTTTTCTGAAACAATTCTGAGCTGAGAACATAAATAGCAATTTAAGTTCTCAAGGAGGATTAAGCTCAGGGATGTCTGAATTTTAGGACCCATATAGGTGTGGGTAAGGGAGTAGGCAGTCAATTCAGAAAAGACAGCATGTGTGTAGCAACAGACCTTAGGCACTGGTGAACATGTTTACTGTAAACTTTCGTTTTCTGGTTTTCTCATGTGTCTGGGCATGTGAGGCAATATTTTCTGTTTCATATTCCTGTATTTCACAAACAAAATTCAACCAAATGGCAAAATAGAGGCAACCAACCATCAAGGGAATCTTCAAAGCCTGTGCATTGTATATGTTTTGAATAGCTGTGGGTGTCAACAAATGGACTTTGCAACTGGTGCAGAAAATGTAAACTTAAGGTCATGAAGCCCCTGTAATGTACTCTACATTGATGTTGGAGCTTAAAATGTTAACTTACCTTCTGTGCACTAGTTTCACACGTTTAAGAAAATGGCAACCTGCTGCTTTTTCTTCCCACACATTGTATGTCTAAAGCATTTGTAATATGCCAGTAGCAGTTATTCTGGCACTGATACACTGAAGTGATGGAAATGATTGTTCCCATGATAGGATTCTACAGCATTCCCATACATTTATTGTCTGCTAACTGATGAACTGTGTAGCAGGTTTTTTTTCCTGCACACAGCAGAAAAAAACGAGAAGGCAGCAGGATGGGAAGGCGTGTACAGGGAGGAGGAAATAGAAGGCAGAAAATGGTCAAATGGAAGCAGAGCACGAATAAAAAAAAAAAAAAAAGAATATGATAGTAATTAAAAATAAAAAGAAGGAAAACAAAGCGAGGAGATGCAGGGAAGTATCAAGAACCAGTAATGAGGCAAACAGAAAAAACAGCAGAGTTGAAGAGAAATGAGATAATTGAACTCAGAAAATTCAAAAAGGTTATGTTTTAAAAGTGCTTACTTTGTGCATCCAGTGCAAAGATCTGTAATTTCACTTCGGTAAGCAGACCTAGGCAAACTTCACACAGTGCGTGCAGGACAATTTTTTGAGTCTGTCATGCCGGGTGCAGTATGTTACAGAATGCTTCAACAGCGGACTGCTTAATATCAGATCTGCTACAAAGTGAACAGATTTGAAGTTGTGAATGAAAATTATGTAAGTTCTCTCCAGCTGTAGCTTTCTTCCTTAGGCTTACAGGTCTAAGAAAAATGAATCATTCGGAAGTAGGAAGCCATTGACAGAATCATTTGATTTGTGGAATTATAACCAAGTAAAGAAACCAATTAAAGAGGATAATTGAAGAGAAGTTATGTTTATATTTATGTTACCGCTTTCTGCATCACAGGATATTAGTTTAGGAACTAATTTATCCAGTGAAAATTAGAGGTTGAGGCATCAGGAGATAAGATGCTGGACTAATATAACACTTCAACAAATCAAAATTTCCAGGAGAGGACGGTCTGCTATTTGTCCAGAGGTTTCTAATATAACTCAATAATAAAGTAGCTAATCTCCTAAAAATCTGCCGAGAATCTAAACTGCAGAATATGGACCCTTATTTCATAACAAAACAAAAAAAAAAAAAAAAAAACTGAGGTAATAATTTTGAGTATCTAAAACATCCATTGAACATGGATTTCAGTATATGAAAATACTGAAAATAAAGTTTTGAGCATGCTAGCAACTTAAAAGATAAAAAGAGAACAGGTTAACACAATCTGTTTGGACTTTAAGTGTACTTTTAAAAAATCCCTGCCAGGGAGATTTTGAGGAGACAAAATAGTAATTAATGACAAATAAAATGTGACTACAGATCAGAGTCTAGACAAATAAGTTTTGAAGAGAATAATTGCAAAGTATTGTGATACAATGAATCTTGTTTGTGCACGTTCATACTCATTCAAATACACTCATCATGGGTGGCAGAGTTACGGGAATCTGTAGGAAGCATTGAGATGGAATGATTGCTCAGAAATAATAATAAAAAAGGATTGTTTAGTGTCCATCTACATCAGAACTTTCTTTTAAGCTCCAGTGTACTGTCTTTTGTTGAATAGGATTCTGAAGACAGAAAAATAATAGCAGGGGCATAAACATAGAAATGCAGAATTCAGGACTTTTTTTTAATGGTAGATCACTTAGCAGTTGAACAAGGCTCTAGAAAATGGACTTAAAACTTTTAATTAGTTAAAAAAAAATACCCATAAGGAAGAAACAACAATTTTGACTGCTAAATCCAGGAAGTAAATAAATCTGTTTATGACATTTGAGCTGTTGTGAGGAGAGGGATTATGGAAGCAGATTGTCATTTCCAACTTATTGCTAGAAGAGTAAACCATAATTTTCTCTGGTACTAACACCCAACAAAATTCTGCACTACTACAGGGAATTCATTAGAACTGGAGTGGAAGTAGTTCATTAGCTCCCAAATATTGTAGTACATTTAGAAGATTTGTGGAGTGTTACATTCTATTTAGTGATGCAAACACTGGGCTTCTCTTCCTCAATGAAAAGTGTGGAAAAGGTAACTAGAAAATAAGACTTAAACAGAGATTTCATAGAAATATTCAGTGCAATCAAGGTGGCTTTTTCCTGGAGGTAAAACAATCAAAAAAGAATTAGCTATCAAAGCCTGATATTTATGATCTTGATTTATGATCCTATATTTAGCTGCTACTGAGGAAGCTGCTTCTAGTCACAGATAAAATAAATGGCATTTCTGTATCCCAGTTCCATGCAAAATTCTCTACATGCTGAGACAGTCAAAGCTTTGTGGCAAGTTGTTCTTTATATCCTGATCCATAGGTATCACATAGACAAGTCAAGCAGAGACAGAAACTGACAGTTTAAGAAATTAGGATTTATGAGTTTCTGTTGAATGGCCTCAACACCCAGCATTTTGGAAACAAAAGGATGGGATGTTACATAGTTCACCAGTTGACATTCACTATTTAGAATTGATGCTTACGGTTTGACTGGTTGTTATTTAGGAGGAGATTAGTTTCAGGTTTTATTTTGTTGTGTGGCTTCTATTTACTGAAAATAATTATATATTGTTTACAACTATTGTTGTAACATGAGGCAGATCTGAGCATGACCACACAACAAGTCTGAGTTTGTCATCCTAAATCTGCTTGTAGTTACTAGAGGGGAAATAGGCAGCCTTCAGGCTACGATTTATTGCATGTGCTTTTTTAAGTACCTGCCTTAGGAACAGATGAACCGCTCTCCAGAAGATCCATCCTTTTGGCTGCAAAGGAGCTTGGGTGCTATCCTGTGTTAGTCATCCTATAGATGTTCTATCTAAGGCATAGGCTGTAGGTTATTACCTTTGATGTCAGAAGTTAGAACAGCTAAATCCCATCCTACTTGCGCCTAGGGTAAGGATTAGCACCTTGTAATTTATGTAAATTACAATAGATATAAGGAATCTGTTAATAGGCTTTGTCATGTAGGGTAATACAAAATGAAGCTGTGGACTATATGGACACAGATTTTTACTCTGCACTAAGAATCAACATTTTGGTGTTTTAATCACCCTTTTATAGATTGGCTACTTTTAAAGAAACATGATCTTTGCTCATGCATGCAAAAGAATATGCCTTTGCTCAAGCAAGCTCCCAGGACTACACATTTTTTGGCTTCTGATATAAATTCTGTAGGCTAAATATTTTGCTGGAATTACTTAGATAATAAAAATATTAATATGCATAAATTGTATTTATATTAATTTCAAGACAGATATTATTTCCTTTCTAAAGCATTATTATTGTTTAAGGTGTTATTTATTTGCAGGAAATGGATAATTTAGTGCTGTGCCCTAACTCCTTATTTGTGCAGTTAAAAAATACTTCCAAAAATAATTTTAAGGGGTTCAAATTTTATTTCCTATTTTTACTGGCAATTTAGAATTTATGTAGTGACAATAAATCATCGACAATCCTTGAATCTTATGAAAAATGCACTCAAACAGTTGAAACTAAACTTTAAGCTTTTGCATGTCTTACTGTTGCTACAGCTGCACTAACGTTGACTCAATCATCGTCCAGAAAATTTATGTTGTCAGCTGTCACATTTAAAATCTCTAGCACAGTACACAGTTTTCTAAATGTTTACTAAATTACTTCAGATGTTTATGAAGAATTGGAGTCTTGTGTATGGTCTTAGAAGTTGGACTATTTATTAGCATCATAAAGGGGTTTTTATTTTTATTTTTTGAACGTGCATAAAAACTTCACGATAACATCTGGGACACATTCTGTGAAGACGCTGAGCCAAATCAGTTATAAACTGTGTGGTCAGCTAATTACTGCTATGCATATTTTGCATGTGAAATGACACAAAATACTGCTGGTTTTGGAATTGCATCTTTTAATGCATAATTCAGGTAATATTAAAAAATATCACATCTTTTTCAGTGATTAAAAATTAAGCCTAACAGCTAGGATTGATGAAAAACTGTGGCAAACCGTGATTGCAAGTGGTCACTTGGATTGTGTTTTAATTTAATTGATTTTTAATGTACATATGAAGAAAATGTTAGGTAACTTCTGGTTAAGCTAGATTCTTCCCAGTTAATGTATTCCAAAATTTAAAAAGGCACAGAAATAAATTGCAATCAGTACAATAGAACAGTAAGGAGGTAAGGAATATGTGTTTCCCCCTTTTCCACAAAGAGTGCTTCACTACCAACTTCGTGTCCTGTGACAGTGAAATAAAGTCAGACTATCTTCTGAAACATTCAGTTCTGTATAAGACTGTCTTAGTCCTAATAAAAATTAACTGGGAAGAGCTGAAAGGCGGTAATTTTTTTTCTCTACTAAAAAACATTTCTCCATGACCCGTAAGTAAAAGCTGTATTTATGTCCCAGTCCTGAAAAATATCCATGTGAATAGCCCTTTTGAGGCAATTTGTACTATTTGCATGTGCAAATATGAAAGTGTATGCAAGTGTTTAGTGTTTCAGTGTTGGAAAAACAGATGCAAATGTGTGCTGTAAAATAACTGTAGAAGCATTTCCTTGCAAAGCTGCTTCTTCATAAATTAAAGCATATGTAATCACGCATTAATTCTAAACTGGTGTATGTCATTCCTTTGTTTATAGTCCTCTGTCTTTTATGAATGATGAGTATGGTGAAGTTCACAATACATAAAAGCACACTGAAACATACCAGTATTTGACTCACATCTGTGTTTGTATATAATTCAAATAATGGTTGATATACTTGAAATATAGCAATATTTTTTACCATGACAAATAGATACAAAACAAACAATTGTATGGAATATTATTATTACTCTATTTTATATTATGTTATAATAAAGGTTACAGGTTACAACATACATAATTCCTTGTTGATTATAGGAAATAATTCTTGTTCTACTTTGATAATAATACACAAGGTAAGACACAAAATAGTTGAAACTTAAAAAGAAAGCACTGATTTTAGTTACCTTTATCATGTGCTAGTGATATTTGGATTTATTTTGAAAAAAAATATGCATGTGGAATATATCAGTTTTATTTTAATATACTTCATAACAACTAATTCTGGAAACCAATAAAGAAGTCTGTTTTGTTTATAAAGAAATGTCCTGATTATGTGAAACTTTTGATTATCAAGACAGTCTGGTCTTTATAATGCAGTTCAGTAATGCTTTTTTTCTTTTATTACAGTTCATTTTAAATGCCTTAATTCAAGATATTTGGATGGCTTTACAATACTGTATTTTCTATACCTAATTGGAATTACCATGAGATAAACTCCAGCAATTCACTTTTGCACAAATCAATACAGTTTAAACCTGTGAATGTTTTATGAATACAGACAGAAACTTTGAACTTGTATTTTCTGGTATTCTGGAATACATAGGGAGTATGTATATGGAGTACACGTTTTTTTCACATTGCTTTAAATCCCCATTTGTAGACTACTCTGTAGTTTAGCATAGTCACAATTATATTGATAATAGGATGATTTATGCCATTATCGCTTCTTTAGATATATAACTAATTTTAACACCTTCACGTCACCATAAGTGAGCCTGTGTCTGAGGTTATGGGAACAACAAAATGTAGACCTACGTTTTAATAGACTTGGAGGCAGCACATTTTATTATGCAAATGGTAAACAAATCTACAGTTACACAGGATTAAGCCAGCTGGTCACAGTCCCCTGGAGAAGTTTGAGAAGCTGGAGATGACTGGAATGTGGGGACTTGGTGCTTTTCTTTGTACTGGGGACAAGTTAAGAAAAGGATGTAGGAGCCATTGTACTACCATTCTGCATGATTGCACTATGTAAGAGGAGAGATTTTCCTTAGGAAAAACTTAACACCAACTTCTACCCGTTTTTTTGTGCCTGCAGATAGAAAATATTAGCAGGCCAGAAGAGCTGGGGGGGGGGGGGGAGGGGGGTGTTGGATACCTGTGGCAAGTAAAAAGGATCCCTGTTTTCTCTGAAAGGGTAGTGCAAATTAGGACTTGAAATGTTAGTACAAAATTATAAGGTAACAATACAATGTGTTTGCCCATGTGTTACTGATTGCTCCATGGATATTTGGTATAGTTATTAAAAGTTAAGTGGTTAAGAAGCCCTTCATTATAGGAAGAGTTTTGTTCTGGTTTTAGAGAATTTATTTTCTAGAACAGAGTCCACAATTTAACAGTGTTTTCTAGGCCTTCTAAAATTAATAATAAGTACTATTACTACAGGATTCACTTTGAATAGCATATATATATATATATGTGCTCACAACTGGGCACTAGATAAATGGAGATATAGGTTTTTTGGTTTGGTTTTTGGTGTTTTTTTAATTGAATGTGGGAAAAAATAATCCTGGCCATATTTAAATATTTTGGGCTTGGCTTGGAGATTCTTTTTCTGGAAGAATCTCATTTCCCTCTTGTCTTTTGTATTTCCCCTCTCCATACAGTAAAGATTGCTTGTTTTTAACAAATGGCTTCCTTTGCAAAGAGACAGACTATATCAACCTTAATATTATGAATTCACCAAATGATAGGCATATACATTTTAGCACGAACGTCCAATAAAAATAAATACATCTGCAGTGAACATGGTAAATTATATGCGAACTTACACTATAATAATAAACAGGAAACAGCAGCATCTGAGTTTGCAACTGGCTTCTCAGGAGGCTCCGTGCTTCCAGCTGTGGTAGCAGCTGTGGATCTGGCTCTGGAACTCTTGCTGAAACAAGCTGACAAAGGGCTGATTACAACATGGAGTTCAGTTTCTGCTTGGATTCATTTTCCTTTTAACACACTTTGGTTATGAAAAGTTTGCTCATTTACCCTGTTTGTGGTTTTATGTCCTGCACTTCACAGTCTTTGGGCTGGTGTGATGATTATCACCATTCCTAGTGACCTTGATCGTGGGGACCTTACACTGTCTATGCCATTTGTGAAGCATTGCAATTTGGGTTTGGCTTAGTGGAAGAAATTGAAAACTCTCTTCCTCTTCCTTCTCCCTCCCCATCCCCAGAGGCTGTTCAGCATTTTTGTCCAAAATATTACACAGTAGAGTTGTTGGAGTTTATTTTTTTAATGTTTTTATATGCATAGAAAACAGTTTAGGAGAAGGCCAAGTGATAACTCACCTGCAGTGAAATATGTCGGACAGACAAGAGACTAGGTAAAGTGCCAGGTGAAACAAGTAGAGAACTTCTTTTTATTAAAGGGAGGAATTCTGATTTCAGAGAACCTGAGCAAAACAGCTTTTAACCGTGTGTTCCTGAAGTAGCTGTATAGATATGTTCACTTATTACAGGTCCTTCTTTTCCACCTCTGGTTGCATGGGCTCTTTCCTTGATTGCATGCTAAAGATGTAGTTAAGCTACTAAAACATCTGGCCTTGATTCAGCAAAGATTTAAGCACATACTTAGAATTAAACACTTCCATTGCAGTCTGCTTGGTGAACTCCCAGATATTTACTTCTCTCATGCTGTGGAGCCTCTAGTGAATATCCTGAGACCAAGACAGTAATTTTCATTGCAGTCTTTTTTTCTTTCAGTCCTGCCATCTTTTTAGAAAACAGCTGTATTCTCCAACTTAATTGAATCCCCAAATCAAATCCCAGTTGCCTCTGTAACTCATTGCTCAAACTCTTCCCTCTTTTTCCCTCTGCTGCTTTTCCTCACATAGGGTCTCGCTTTTTCTCCTAAGGAAAAATACAGTATGATCTTCCTTCTGTCACTCGCTTCTCCCTCCCCTCCCCTAATCCTTTCTCTTTCTCTTCCACTGTCAGAGTAGCAGGAGTTTCTTGTCTACTTTCCATCCGTACCCCTTCCACTTGCCCCTGTGACCCCACGTTCTGTTCTTCTTCTTCTTTCTCCCCTCCCTTATTCGCTTTCTTAACCTCTCACTGTCCTCTGGCTCTTTTCCACTGCAATATAAGCAAGCATTTGCCTCTTAAAAATTGCACCTTTGACCCTACTTGGTTCTTCATATCATATCTCATCGCCTATCTCTTCTTCATTCCTAAGCTCATTGAAGGCGCTGTTTATAATTACTGTCTGGAGACCCTCTTCTGTGATTCCCTCCTATAACTCCTACACTTTGGCTTCTGTTCCTTGCTTGCAACTGCAACAGCTCTCACCAAACTCCCTGATGACAAGATCTCAGAAACAGTAGTCTATTCTCATTCTTCTTGACTTGTCAGTAGTGTTTGCTGCAGTTGACCAGACTCTTCTTTAAACTTCTGTCTTTTGTTACTCTCTGTGGCTCCGTCTTGTTAATTTTCTCCTTTCTAAGCAGTTCTTCAGCATGTTATTCAAAGTTGTCTCCCATTTTGCTAGGCTGTGAGTGGAGGTCTTGGGGCTCTGCTTTGTCTGGATTCTCTTGTGCTTTTAATGCCTTATGGCTTATTTCAAACACAAAAAAGAGTATGTAACAACCAAACATATCTAGGTAACATATGCACCTTCCTATTGAAACCTATTTGCTCTCACTTAAGCTTCTTAATTTGGAACCTAATTTGGAACCACACAAATGCAATTACAAAGCATCCCACCCAGCACTGCTCTAAGTCTAAATGTCTTGGCGAATGCTCAGACCAGACACATGAGTATCTTCTCTTTTGCACATAGACATGCATAATTTTCTCCTTTCACATGCTAGGCTCTCTGTACCCCTGTGAGCAGTACTCAGCCCTTGCCTGCATCTGTTCCAGCTTGCATTACTTTTTCTACAAATTACTCAAATTGTGTCTCTTATTTTCAGTAAGAATTTAGCAAGACTTTGTCAAATGAAATTCATATTTTATGTTCTCTATTAGAAATGCTTATCCTCGCATCTGTGTTTGGAGCACATTCTACTCTTTTACAGTCTCATTTTAAGCATTTAACTTTCTTTGTCATTGCCATCAACTGACTCTCATTTCTATTGCTCCTGTCCTTTCTCCATTAATTCCCAGTGCTTTTTTTTGTATTGACAGCACCAAAAAATGTAATGTTATCACCACATCTCTGCTTCTAATGCTAATTCGTTAAACGAGAATGTTAGATAAAATTCTGCCAAGCTCATTCTTGATGAACTGTACTGAAAAACAGTTCTTTCATTTTTCCACGGGGCTTTGTTCTCTGGTCAAATTCTTTCAGTAATCCTTATTTTCTCCAGTTGAATGTTGAATTTCAGATGCCCAGATCAATTATACCTATCATATTTTCCTTGTTTAAAATGTCAACGTAGTCACAATGTTGTAAGCATGCGGAGAGTCCATAATCTCAAACAGATTTGTACATTGTAGTAGGCAGATTCTTCAGGTCACCACAGACTTTCATACCCCAGCAGGCCCAGCTGAATTATGAGAGCTCAGGCGAGTTTCTGCTCACTTGTGTGAACCACAGGGAATATTCCCTTGTTCTCTAGGTACCTTTTGGCCTGCTTTTACTTTTGCTTGCGCTACTCCATTCCAGATGTCATTCATACCACATTATCACTACCAAATGCATGTCTTTTTGGTCTAACATATGTAGCCATTAGGAACATATACAGATATATGTAATTAAAGGGAACGTGCACATATGTGCTAAGTGTTTTGCATTTACTTCGTATTTAGTACTGTTCATGCTCACTTCATAATAAGTGCTATGGCTGATGTTGCAAAATAATTTCAGTAAAATTCTGTGTATTCACTAGCTCTAGGCACTGTAGTAGTATGTAAAAAGTCATCCTTTGGGTCTAAATTTTTCATGCCTGGTTTCATTTGAAATACTGTGTGTGCATAAAAGAAATTAAAGAAATTATCCTGAATTGTTTTTGAGTTATGTGTCACTGAAAAGCAGGGCAGTGTTTAACTGTTGACAGTAGCTGCTTTTTTTTATCTTTAAAGTAGATAAGAAAATTAAGAATTTTGAAACTTAAACAGTGACATCTAAATTGGGGGTGATACTTAATGAAGTCTGTGGTCAGGCTTCAAAAACCTGGTTTTCATAATGACATACAGATAACTGAAATCATGCCTAGTAGGCATCTGGACTAAAATCATGAGCGGTAGGTAATGGACCCAACCACTTTTGTGGAAACAAAATTAATTTCAATTTCTTTGTCAGGGCTAATCAAATTCTTTCTAGGTTCAAGGTTTGCTTCATTCTTACTGCTACTTCCAGTGTGCCAACGCCATACCTTCATAAAAGGAATGGAATAAGTTCTTTGCATGAAAATGTTGACATTTTTTCATAATTTGTTTTTGCCTGTTACTCATCCTAATTTCAAATTCTATCAGTCAGTTTCTCCTTCAGCTGCAAAGAAACAATACATCCTTTACCCCACGGACCATGACTACATGCAAACTGGCATATGTTCAATCCAGTTCGCATTATACAGTGTATAATTTTGCATTATATCCTTCAGTGTTGAGGGACAGGGAATGACGGGGCATCGATGAAGGCTCTTGTTCTTCTATTAAGCAGCTGAACAACCTCCCACTGGGGCTGGGGCTCTGTCTGCCTCTGAATCTGCTGTAAATGCCTTTACAGCCACACTTCTTTTGATTCTGAATGACTGTTTCTGGTTAGTTTAATCCTATTCCTAATCAATTTAAGATAAACAATTAGAAGTTTAATTGGAATTTCATGGCTCTTAATTGTCTTTAAAAAAGGGAAATTTGAACCAAATTCTATGGTATCACAGCATTAGGACTGAATAGTGGAGGCTCGGTTGTGGCTTTCAATTTTTGTGCTTTATGGAACCAATAGCTTCTGAGAAATACTCTGGCTTCTTGATTTCTTCTTGTCCCAAGGCATACCTAAACTACAGCTTGCAATGGAGCTGTATTTCTTCTGGGACACAGGGATGGAAATGGCAGTACAGAGAGAGTGAAAGCTACCCCATTCACCACAATTCTAGTGACTTGTGAGATGTTGTTACAAGTTGCTTGTGTTGCTCTCTATGATTCGTGTAATTAGGACAAGAAGGTGGTGATATCTTCTTCTGAGTACCTTGTGTGGGCCACACAAGGCAAAACTTGAGCTGGCTCTTAGAACTTCAGAGGGAAATACCAAGAACAATTGAAGTCTCCTGCAGCACTGTTAGCTTGGCTGCATTGCCAACTTGTGACATCCACTGAGCATAAATGAGCTATAAATCTGTGTTCTGTGATTTAAAAAGAAAATTGATAAACCTTCTACTTTCATCTGATGTAATTTTAACTTTTCATTCAAATCTGTATTCTACATTGACTGGCTTAAATATTCAAAATCATATTTAACGTGGATGGATACAGATAAACATATAAAACGATCTTTGTGTGTTCTTTTTATTATAGGTATGTGTCATGTGCATTGGGATGCCCATACGAAGGAAACATTGTACCGGCTAAAGTGGCAGAAGTAAGAATGAACTGCTGGCTTCTCTTTTTAATGAATCAAAAATGCATTTTTTGATGTCTATAAGTAATGTTCTGTACTTAATCCTAAAAAGATTTTTAATGGGTAAAGTGTAAGAAAGACAAATCATAGCTGATGCATAACCTTACTCAACCATAAGCAGCCAAATCCAAGGAAAATAGTATATTTTGATTGTTACCAGTTGTGAGAAAAAAATATATGCAATTTCCTCCAACAAGAAGGTAAGGAAATGCTCAAGGAAGTAGACTCAAGCACATATGTCAGTGGACCATGTTGCTCATGGTTTCCAGCACAACCTCTTGCAAAGCGTGTCTGCTTTTAAATGCATTTTATGCTGGGGTAAGCATACTGTGCTGTCAGCTGATGGAGCCACTGCTCCAACATTGTGCTTCTGGCAAGTGTCATGTCATTCACACATGAACCAAAACTCATCCCCAACTTTATCTCTTAATTTGTTCTACTGTTATGATGGAATAAGTTGCATCTTGCCTCCCCACCACCTTTTCCCATTTAGGCTAAAAAGAGAAGGAAGATGTCTTAGTAGAGCTTTTTTTTTCTGCAGCGAAAGAGATGAGTGAAACACAGGTGTTAAGTTTTGTGGGAAGACAAGGAGGGCATCGAAGCTGAAATAGACAGTAGGGAAGAAAGTGCAGAGAGAATTCAAGAGGCACAAGGTAGAACATGCTGGCCTTCCTCCCAGAGAAAGACTTGCCTTCTCTCTTACACTTAATCACCAATTTTTGGTGATCTAGCAGAATCTCCCTTTTTTTTTCTTTGTAGCACTAGAAGCTAGTCAACATTTGTCTGATGTGTGTGTGGCTTTCACGTCCTGTTCTCCTGCATGATCTTCTGGTATATGTTCCAGGTGGAACTTGTGATAATACTTCTCCCACAGCAGCCACATAGACTCACACTCTGAAAAAAATAGCTAAATTGGAAGGTACTCAGTATTTCTAAATTAATTTGTTTTAATATGAAGTGGAAGTTAGAAGTGACACAGCTTTAGTTAGAGCAGCGATGACAGATTCAGCTGTGCTGTTGGTAGATTGCTTACTGCAGTATCATGTTCCCCAACAGGCTTCTCTCCACTCTCCATGTGTTGCTCGTTTTTTAAAACTACTCTCCTTGTGCAGGAGAGCTTCTTTTCTATTTGCTGGTGGGAGTGCTATTTAGTGTTCCAAACCTGCAAACTTTTACTCACACAGCTGTTTTATTTTCTGTCTTTGTCCTAGTAAGTGTATTCTTGAATACGCCACTGTGTTATGTGTTTAAGAATAAAAGCTACCTCAATGAAGTTATTAATTCAGGTCCTGATTCAGCATGCACTGATGTTTATATAGAAGCATCTAATGAGCTGTTAATGGATTTTACATAAACACATGCACTTATCCTTTGCTGAATCAGAATTATCAAAATTACTGGCTGTTGCTAAACCCTTTCAGAGAGCTGCCACCCTGGTCATAGTCATCATCTTTCTTGGGATGGGACCATTTTGACCCCCTGACTGCGCATTGCAATCAGCAGCTATGATTGGAAGGTTTAAACTGTTTCTCCGCAGTCAATGATGGTGACGATTTATATTTTTTTCTTAAGCAAAAGATTTTTTTTACCGAAGCAAAAGCAATTAGGAGAGATGGATTATTAACCAGACCATATATGTTTCTGGCATACTAGATCCATAACTATTTTACACCTAGTTATCTAGTGAATGCAAACTTCAGATGCCTTCGGACTTGTAGAATTCATCAGGTATATCCATATGGTTCTTTATTTAAAAAAAACAAACCCAGCAAAACAGCAAAGAATTCTCATCTCTTAAAATAGTCATAATAGTCCTTTTATCACTCTGCTGCTTCTTGAAATGGAATCACTGCTTAACCATTTATCATCCTGTGGTTTGTGAATTTCAACGTTGGGCAAATAAGGCTTGAAAGTTGTTGGAAGCACTGTATAACATCCTTGAAGGCAGTTGTGTTATCTGTTGTCCTCCAGTCATGCACTTGGCAGTTTTTATCTTTCTGCCTGGTTCTTTCTCCCTTTAGCTTCCTTTTAACCTAGAGCAGTGAATTCATTTAAATATTATCCAGCATACAGGCTGATCAGGCTACAGAAAACATACCTACTTGTGTTTGAATATTGATGGATTATTTCCCTTACAACACAGGGACTGAAGTGTGGTTTTGTGTTGTTGTTTGCTTAAAATAATCTGTAACTGGACCTTTTGTATTCAATTAAGAGCATAGTTTTAGGTATTATTTTCAGCAGCAGGATTGTTCATTTGCCTATGGGGTTGCAGTGCTGGGTTGTCAGCTCCCATTTTGGTCCACGCTTGGTGTCAGGGCACTGTTCCCAGGGGGAGTAGCAGGAGACTCATGCATAGTAAAATGGCTCGGTGGTGCAGAACAGAGTCCTGTTCCACCAACAAAGCTGCAAGCTCGTAATCACATCCTGACAAAATAGCATGTTCTCTTCTCCCCCACCCTCCTCCCAAAAATCCACATTAAAAACTTACAAAACTGTAACTAATGGGCTGCCTCCTACTGTGGTGGGATAGAAAATTTAGTACAAAAACTCCCACCCAACTTCCAAGCATGCACATTCTTCTTGAAATTAAATATAGACCTCTGTTTAAAGGTCGATTTAAGGTTAGATCATGACAAGTCAGTGATGATGCTCAGCTTGTTAGCAGAGTTTCCCCCTCTCTTCTGTCACCTTTCAGAACTTTATTTTCAGAAAGCTGAAAGACCTAAGGACTGAGCAAGCAAAGGAAGTGAACGGAGTATGATTTCTAGCAGCTTATATAATCTCTTTGTCGCCACTAAAATGCTGATCTAGAAAACCTTTGAATCATGGATTTAAAAGAACATGAGAAAAAGATGCAGTCTGCTTCCTTTACCCTGATTTTACACAAAACCTGAGGTTTGGGGATTAACTAGGGGTAATCCACCACTAACTGCAGACGATGATTTTTTTTCTTACAACAGTAGTCCAGTTAAAACACCTGCCATGTGTTGATGATATAAAAATATGCTGTGAGAATCCCTTTTTGCAGTCTGGTGAATGTCCCTTTCTTAAAGCGTATATTGAATTTATGTTGATACAAACCAGGGGCTCTTTGACTTTGAAGTACAGAGAGTTTTACTACATTTGCAATAGTCATAGCACTTTCAAGCTTTAAGCAGGACTGTTCAGACTACTTGAAGTTCTTTTTCAGCTGTTCTTTGAATTAAGTGAACAGCAATATTAATCCAGCACTTCGGAGACTGCTGGTGCAGCACTTTGTCAGCGTCCTCAGACATATTCACAGCAATCCCACTGATGAAGTCCTGGAATTGCTTTAACAGCAGAGTGGAGTGCAACTGAAGATGTCTTGGAAAAGGGTCATATTTTTTCATTTCTGAACAGTTAATTTCCAGACACGGATTGGATTCTCTTCCAGTGGAGTGGCGTGCTGGGATCACTGATACACAGGGAGGAATCCTAAAAGGGACAAACATACTGAGAAACTGAAAATAAATTCAGCAAAACTAAGATGGAATGATCCTACATTCAATTTCTAAAGATTTTTGGTGCAAATATGATTTTGTGCTTCCAAGTGTATGTCTCTCTCCATAAAAACATGGAGCCAGACCTCAAATCTCTTACTCATACAAAGAATTCAAAGATGTAATTCCAGAAATGTTTAGAGCTCTACTTACATAAGTAAGAAATATTGGTGTATGGTTTTGTTTGGTATTAAGAAAAATATTAAAACTTAAAGAATAGAATGTTAATTAAGTTACAGTTTTGCTTTGTTAGTATTTTAATGTTTGATTTCATGGAAAGCAAGCAAAATTAATATTAACTACAGCATGCTAAACTTCATTTTCCATTCATGTTTTCAGTGCCAAGAGAAAGCAAAATCAGGCTTCTTGTTAATTATTTATTGTCTTAGTTCAGCCCTGTGCTTGGCTCCATCTAATAAGCAAACAGAAGGGCAGGTCTTTACCCTGCACAACTTGTAAGCTGAAAAGTACACAGAGAAAACCAAACAGCTGGGAAACCCCCAGAGAGGGGGAAATGTTGGGAAAGGGCTTGACAGAAACTTAATTCATAGTGTAAAATCTTGCTTATTTGGATTCTGTGGGAGAGTCAAAACCCAAGTTTTTGATGGATTTGGCTTGCTTGGTTATTCTATGTACAGAAGCAGAACTATAAATTTAAAATAAGAGGATCTATGGGACTTTCTTCTTGGGTGACAGTTTTGAAGAATAAATAGAGGGCTTCTGATACATAGATCTGCCTTGGGGGGTCAAATCCTGAAACCTGTACAGAAGTACGTCCTTTTTAATGCATGTTCTTGGCCCTAATTTATATTCTTTTATCTTGACCTTTTCATGTTTCTCTGTTTCTAATCAGGTATCTAAGCGACTGTACAGTATGGGCTGTTATGAAATCTCTCTGGGGGATACCATTGGTGTGGGGACTCCTGGAAGTATGAGAAGAATGTTGGAAGCTGTTATGAAAGAAATTCCTCTGAGTGCTCTTGCTGTTCACTGTCATGACACGTATGGCCAGGCGTTAGCCAATATCCTCACAGCCATACAGGTAACTCAGGATCTTGTTTTACAGAAATGTTACTAGTAGTCTTTAGTTTAATTCAAGTGCACAGTGTTTTAAAATCCCACCCTTAAAGAATCATTAGAAGAGGAAAAAGGCACTCACAAAAGTTCCAGAAAGTATTGGTTACGCATCAGATTGTCTACAAGTATTACTGCTGTTGCTTTTGCCAGGAAATGTCAATCCTTATCTATTTATTACCTTCAATTCCATATGAAATTACTAAAAAACCAGTGATTATTTTATTCAATTGATTTTGGATGAGGAACATAAAAATATTTTTTTATGATGTCTCTGATTCCACTTTTCTTAGGAACATCTATGTTTGATATTCACTAAAATAAAATTTTTACTTTACTGAGTTGTCTAAATATAAAACAGAATAATGCATAATTACATCTTGATTGAAGATAGATAAATCAAAATTATTGATAATTGCATACACAGAGTAGTCTAGATAATTTTATCACTGCGAACATGTCTTAAGTATGCCTTTTTGTTTATCAGTTATACCTTCCAAGTAAGATCAGCAATATCTTTATATCCTATTTAATCTTCTCTCAAATCTGTGGCTAAATAATCAAAAATAGTTAATTTCAATAAGATATATTTTTCCCTTTGTGTTCATATATTTTTATGCATAGGACACAATACAAGAAACAGGCTACAAGTTCTGATGTACTATTTGTAAAGATAGAATCTTGAAAAATATCTTACTGTTTACATGCATTCCAAAGGAGACTATTTTTAATAAGTGTTATGGAATCAAAAGCTGTTTACAAATTGTAGGGCTTTATTGTTCTGTTTTACACTTAATGGCATCTTCTGCTTCCATGCAGTTCAGGCAGCCGTTTGTAAGGTCAGCTTTCCTTTGTCCAACTTGTTATTTTGGCAGAGCTCCTATGAGGTTGTTTAGGAGTAACAGCAGTGTGTTAACAGTGTTAGTGATATAAGCCACAAGAAGGAACAGGGAAAGTTTCAACATGGGAATCCACAGGTATTTGATTAAATACTGAATGACAAAATCTGGTTAAAAAAGGTTCTAACTTTTTCACACTTACTTCTAGTGTTGCAAATGTGTGTGTATGTACCATGGGATAAATAAATCACTAATTTCACAGTTAGCTTCAGTTGCAGATGTAATAGCTAAAAGCAGGAAAACCCTTGAGCATGGGAGGAGTTCGCCATAAAAATACTTGAAGCATTGTTTTTCAAATCCTTCCTTAAAATAATTGCTGTCCTGGTGCCTACTAAACACTGAAGGATAGCTATGCTTTGTTAACCCCAGTATTTGTTGTGATTCTTGTCTCATGTTTACCTCCTACTCCTGTTGTTTTACTTCTTAAATCAACTGTGTGAGAGTTAAGGGGGAAAGAAGCTCTTAGGTACCTAGTGTGCAGTTCAGGCTAATTAATACGTAAATTCAGGAGAGCAATAGACCTAAAAAAAAGCCCCTGTGCAGCCTTCTCAGATTTCTGGGAAGCCAGGGGTGCCTGAGGCCCACCAGAAAACTTCCTTATGTGCTCAGGTTCTGCTACAGTGCATGTCTAAAGGTGCGGTGTTGTTGGCTGGGCTGTACTTGTCATAGATTTTGCCAAAAGTCCTTGATGAAGCAGGCATTACACAGTCTCTCTGACTGGCTTTGCACAGGCAGCTCCTTGGCTGGCTCTAAAGGTAGGTCCCCAGACTCATGGATCCTCCAATGGGGCACACCTCACAGCATCCTCTCCTGTCTCTGGTCAAAGAAACAAGGCAGCTAGCAGTGAATTGTAGTTAAACAATACTCCTAAAACAGGGCAACTTTCATGGGTCAGCTGGCTGGCAAAGTGCCAAAGGCAGTGGATCAGAGTGCCTCAGTTCTAGCCTTCTAGCCCCTGCGGTAAGGCTTGTCTGTGCCTTCCTCTCTGCAAAAGATACACAAACGGCAAAGTACTGGGGTGAACCCCCTTGTCCAGCTCAGCCGTTCGTTTCCTAGACCAGACTCTCCACAGACACAGTTCTGTACCCTTCCTCCCTTATGGGTCTGCGCGACCGACTCAGTATTTCATCAGGAGTGAAATGTGTTTGAGGGGTTATAGAAATAATGAGCTATGGTTATTGTTCGAAAAGAAGTCATTCAGCAGGCAAGATTACGCTCTTCCTAAAACATCACAGCCTACAACCCCACACTGTACACTGTTGTATTGTATATTGTATTTCCTAAGAATTAATGAATGACAGCTGGAAAGCCACAAATCACTCTGCACTAATTCAGGCGTTGCTTCGATGGGAGATCTCCTAGGAGTGGAAAGAGGTGCTGGTGATTCAGTAATTTTTTCTACAGATCACATTGTTCCATGCAGGATTATACTATCCAGAATATTTTCTTTTGTTTGGGGCTGATCCAAAGTCATCTACAACTGACAGGCTGTATCTGTATAAGAAATTAGCAGGGAAGTAGTTGTGTAATTTTAGTATTCAGTTTTATGTGTGTTGTTTTAGCAGAAGGGTAGGTAGTGAAAGATGGGAGAGAGATCAGCCAACTTTTAAAGGATAAGTAATTTTTTAAGTTGTTAAAGTGAATACTATAGATAGAAAGCATTGCTTAGAGAAAGGAATTTCACTTTCTTTCATGAAGAGCATCTGTGTGAAAATTTGAGGAACGTGAAGTGATGCTTCAGAACAAAACAGTAAACAGTTAAAGCAGAAACATGACTCACTCTTGGTTAAATGGTTTAATATAAGAATATCAGAGTATACCATCTACCAAGGAGACAAATGCAGAAGATCAGAAGTGATGTGGCAATCCAGTTAAAGGTTATGGTATTTTGAGTAAAATTACATATGAGGGTTAGCTAATGTGACAAACACAAGATGTAACTAAAAGAAGTAGTAAAACATTTATAGGAAATTGTTACAGACCTCCAAGGAAGGGTAAAAGGATGGGTCAGGAAACTTCTGTGCTGGAGAGGCCCCAGTAAGGTAGACCATTGATCTGAGGAGATTTGAGTTACCTTGACAATTGGCTCCTGCCTGTAGTGTGTGCAGAGTGGGTACGAAAAGGGAATTTTTTAAAGGGAAGTGATACAGAACTCTTTTCTTGCATAGCCTGTGTAGTTGCCAGAAATAGCTTTGTCTGTTTTCATAGCACATATCCGAACATAAGAAAGAATATGCAAAGAGGAGTTTTGGCTGGCAGTGATACCTCAATGAATGAAACAATCACATGGTAATCCCATAGAACTTTATCAAATTCAAATTGCTGTTGTAACTCATTGATATAAACAGATCCCCACACTACTGGAGTCAAGTCCTAACTTAGAGAAAACAAGCATAAAACTCATGACTTACCGGGAGCAAGATTTTTTATCACCTTTTGTAATTATTTCCACCTTATTGGACACTATATGATGAGTGAAACTGATGATTTGCCAAATTAAATTACATTTTATTAGTGATTTCTTTTTCTAGAAAACAAGAATTTTGAAATAAAATCCACACTTTAGTACCAGAAACAAAATGTAGCAACCCTCTACTTAAATGTTCAAGGTTCAGACTGCAAATTCCCAATTTGTGAATACAGGATTTCATTACAGTGTAATATATCCCCTTACAGAGACTTTAACATATTTCATAATATTTTGTTAATGTCTTTAAGATCCTTGAATTTTAAAGATTAAATAAACTTTTTTTTTTTTTTTTTAAAAAAGATCCTAATAGAAGTGGCTGGCTACTGACCGCTTCCCTTCATCACAACTAAATAGATTCTGGCCTTTTTGGTGCATGCTGGAGAGACTAACCAACCTGCATATTTTTGTGCATCCAGTTTACTTATGTAGTTCACACAAAGGCAAGCAATGTTGATGTGGCAAAGCTTTAAGAGCCAGAACCAGGAGAGGAGTTTGAACATAGATGCTGAAGTTCGTGTTTTATTAATTCAGAAGGATCATTGTGTTACAGGAATACGAGTTCGCAACAGCCAGCGGCCTGAAATGCTAGAGCTGAAGTTAAGCGACTGAAAAAAAGACTATGTTTAAAATTCCTGCCTCCATGATTCATGTGAGCTTACATGTGAAGCCTTAAGGGAGATTTAATTTCCCCCCCAAAACCAGCTCCTAGCTAGTCCTTTGTTTTCAAATACAGGATTTGCCATTTGTGGCAGTTGAGCTTGCCTGTAGTGACAGGCTGTCGAGACCCCTTTCAGCTGGCGGATGGAGGCCAGCTCGCTGCTAAGATTTCATGCCCAGGAGCTGCCTGCTGCTAAGGAGCCTCAGCGGAGGTCTCCTCCTCCTTCACTTGGTGATGGCTTTAAACCTCAAGCTCTTAGGCAGATGTGTGACCAATCCTGGGTGCTATCTGCAGACCTGATCCTGATGTTGAATCACAGCCTCCACTCCCGACTATTGTTTGGTGAGGTTGCTGCCGCTGCCTGCCTAGCTGTGACTCTTGGCCTGCCTTTATGGAGCAGGCTGTGCTTGCTGCTGCTGGAGACAGTCGAGTCTTTAGAGGGACTGGCCACCGCTATCCTGAGCTTTAAGGATGTCTGGCTGGCAGGTAGTGGAGGGGGTGCTGAGCTGGGAGATGGAGCAGCTGTGAGTTAGCAGGTCTTATGCTCTGGTCTTGGACCTCAGCTGGAGGCTTTGTCTTGCAGAGAAGCAAGATAGTGCTAGTCAGTTAAATCCAGAAAGCACTTCTTGGTGTCTGGGTGTGCACAAAGCCCTAACAGTTCTGTACTGGGAGCTCTGCTGGGCCAAAAAAAGACTCCAGGAATCAGTCTGAAGAATCAATGTCTGTGTCTGACAGAACTTACACATCTCTTAGGTGCCAGACTACTTTCATTGCCATTCCTCTCTGAAGTTTTTGGACCTGTATTTCTGTGACTAACTGACCTAAAAGAATATACCTGTTATGATGAATTTCCAAATAAATACCGAATCTGTATAGAAAATTCACTTACCATTCATACGCTGCAGCCAGTTCTTTCACCTTTGATTTGTCCAGCTTATTTTAATAGATGTCTACAAGGATGCAGGGCTCATGGAAGCTTATCCCAGCAAATAGCTAGTAGGTGCAGCTAGAAGCCATACAAGTTACAGTTGCATAGAGAAGTGATGATAAAGTATAATGGTAAAATGGCATGAAGGTGTGGATAGCAATACTGGGAGGTCGAGCGAGAAGAAAGCTAATATACATAACCTGTATACTACTCACATATAAATTATTCTAGGGTTCCTGTTGGTGATTTTTTACCTTTTTGCTGAGTTATACATACAAACATGTATACAGTCACAGTTTAATCTCTTGATTTAAAAGGAAGTGACAGGATAATTTATTAGAAGTACAATTTTATGAAACTTTATGTTGTAAAAACTCATAAGCACACTTCCTTGGGTTTAGTTTTCATGAACTTTATGTGCTGATTTCTTCTTTGGAGTTCATTTCCAAAGAGATACAAAGTTAAAACCAGCAGGTTTCTCCTGGATTTATGTTGAAATCCCCCCTTTTCCATAATTCTAGTGCAAAACCATAGCTGGGCTGTGATCTTTTTTATGGTTGCTTGGACAGGGCCACAAATACAAAGAGAGATTTTAAAACTAGATGAGCTTTGCTGCAAAATGCTGTACTAGAAGAGAACAAAAAGGACATGACATAAGCAAAACTTAAACAGTAAAACTAAAAACTCTTGGGTCCCTGATTTTCTAAGTATGAAACAGCAATCAAAAAATCCACAGCATGCTGGGAAACAAAACAAAAACTTTAAAAGGAAACAAAAAGGCAGGGTTAACTCAAAGCATCATAAATTCAGGTATGCACATTTATTTATGTGCTGGTATGAATGGTCACCATTTTGGAGGTTCAAAATTCAGGACTGCTTTTTATCTGCCTATAGGCTAGGTTTGACCAGCATCTGAATTCCTGCACTTTCTCCCTGTAAAACAGAGAACAAAGTGTATACACAGGCTTTGAATAAAGATTTAAAGTCTTCTGTCCTGTCTCCCAGCTTTATTTACCGTTGCTGCTGTGCATTATGTTCATCATTGGCAATTCAACAACTTCTTCCTAATGACCACTGGTAGGATCATAAATTTGCTTATGCATCTACATCTCTCAACTCTTTGTCTAACTCAATAGGAACCTGAAATTCAACGTTCAAGATGGTATTAAGAAAGAAAGAAAAAAAAAAAGAGACACTTTATCATTCTTTATATGTACAAAATTCTCTTTTTAATTACCTGCGAAGCACAATCATTCAGAGCTGTAGTGTAGTAGAATAAATTGACACTTCTGTATAAGGTAGAGAAGATAGATAAGCAACTACGAAAAAGTGTGAAGCCTTGCATGTACTCATTGGGCTACACTTGAGCCAGGAATTTTCATGTAACAGTGAACGTGAACTTTCTAGCTGAGGAAGGCAGTCTAGCCATACTTGTCTGTTGCTACAAAACTAAAAAAAATACGGATTTGGGGGAGATACATAGTAATTGAGGAAATGAACTTGTGTGTAGCGGCTGCCAAAGTTCTTGCTTGAATAATACATGAAATGCCAGTAGGATTTTTTTATTATTATCAGCAGTGTGCCAGGGTACCCACTGCCTGGCAATGAAATTATTTACATCTAAACTAATTTTTAACAGAAAAAAATAGTCATGACACTTAAGTCAGTTAAAATTTCAGGACCGTATTGCAGACAGGTTTTTTTAAGCCAATAAGAAGTACTATATGAACAGTAACATCTTGGTTTGTCTTTTCCTGATTTGACATGTCACTCTGCACATCGCTTTTCTTCAGTTTTTTGTTTGTAAAACAAGGAATAAGACTCGTCACTTTTAGGTTGTGAAACACTAAAAAAAGTCTACAGAGGAAGAGCATCGGACAAGTACAAATCATTTTTATGAAGTCTAGATGTAAAATTTATTCCTGAAATCAAAGTTTAGAAACTGAATAGATTTTAAGTTTGGTAATTTTGAGATTAAAAAATCCAAGGTATATGAGTGGGCAAGTGATCAAGATACATACATGCCTGATCAAATTATCTGAGTTCTGTAACACTCCGTTTCCTTTCCCCAGCACAGCCTGGCACTCTGAAGAATTGATGTAGCATGATGTGAGGGTAGGAAAGACTTGCTGTATGAAGCATGCACATATTTTGAAATCTTGAAAAAATGTTAATACTTTTGCATTCCTATTTGAAGAAACATGTAGAAATCGAAAGGTTTCAGCAGACCTCATAAGTTTACTTTCCTCTGCTGTTTGCAAAGGTATGCTAAGAAACTGCAGAAGACTTAACAGAGATCTCTAGAAACTAATTTCAAGGTTCAGATAGGGAAACATTAGAAAACACAGCTTGACTTAGAATAGCTGTACGGGATTCAGGAAGGGCTGGTCATGCTTCAGTATTTCGCTGGAATTCTTTGAGGCAGTCACTGCCAAAGAAGACAAAGGATATACAGTGGCCATCATATGCTTTGATTTTTCAGAAAACAATTTACAGTGTTCTGCACTGGAAGTTAATATTAAGGCGTGGAGGCATGTAATAGGTGGAAAGTTGGCTAAATGGCAGGAAACAAGTGGAGTTATGAAATGGAATTTCTTCAAGCTGGAAAGCGCCCATCAGCAGGGTTGTGGAAGTATTGGCCTGTAGGTCCCAGGTTTTCCTGCTTAAATGAATAACTTGCAATACCATAACACTTAGTTAGGGGCAGTTTTTCTAACTTGTAGAAATAAAACTTTTCAAATTTTAGATTCCCATTGTGAGAATGGGACCCTTTAAATAAGGGTCTTCCTACAGCTTTCTACTTTTGGATTTCTCTAGGAACTAATTCATCATAGTTGCTTACCGGGTATTTTCTGGGTTTGAAAGTGTAAACAATGTTTTTGAATACAATCAAACTAAAAGAGCTGTTAGCAATAACACAAAATTCTTTAGAAAACATGTTTGCTTTTTTAGTTCTGTTTCCTTTTATTCTCTTTTCCTCATAGAAACAACATAGCACTTAGGTAAAGCTAGCAATTAAAAAAACCCAGATGTTTGAGCTGAAGGAGTGTATTAGAAAAGAGTAAGCAGAATCGTTTAAGATTGAAAGCTAACAAGACAGAGGTGAGTCAGACTGTATTTGAAAGCAGATAAATTAGGGGGAAAATGGCAGGTGAATTGTGAAAAGGCAGCGACTTTCTTCTGTGAAGAAAGCTTAAAAAGAGGGTGTGTGCTTTAGGAAAGTAGAAAAACACTCGTGTTTTATCAAATAATATTGCTACTATGAGCAGTTGGCTAGTTACTTTTGTAAGTGAAAAAACATACTGCTCAAATGAATAAATCAGACCTACATATGGGAAGAAAATGAAAACATAAGCATTCGTACTGAAAATCTGACAGATGTTTTCCAGTACATTCTGTTTGGGTTTTTTCTTTCTTTTGTGTCTTTTTATAGGTTCTGGTTTTATGTTGTTGCCTGTAATTTCAGCAAAATAAGAAAGCAAGCAAATGAACAGGCAGTACCACTCCTGCTCTTTTCTCAGATCAGTACAAAAGAAGTTAGCAACCCTATTTTTATTGCTTTCTGCTGCTTTTTGTGGGATGTGCATAGTATGCGATTTCTGAGGAGCTGTAATTTTTTGACCTTTCTCCCTATGCTTCAGAAAACCTTGATAGCCTGATAGTTCACAAGTAAACTCCTCATTGCTATTATTACAGCTATTATGCTATTACTAGGAAAAAAAAAAAAGTTTAAACACTAGACTTTGGTACAAGATTTTGATTTTTTTAAACTTTTTAGGATAAGGAAGGAAATGTATTTGTTACTGTACGCTGGAAAGCAGCCAGAGTTCCTGAGGCAAAGGAAACTATTTATCTGCATTTACCAATAGGTATCCTGTACGTTTTTGTGTTTTTTGGTTTATATCTTACATGAAACTTAGTATATTTGAAAGGATTAACAAATAATAGAAATCTACATTGTTCTAGCTGCCTCTAATATGATGATTGAATTTCAGAAGCTTTCAACCCTAGTTACTGAACCAATAAACCTCAAGTCTAAGTCTGTTTCAGGATACTAATCAGACAAAGAGATCCTTCATCAGTTATAGATTATTCTCATCTCCAAATTCCCTCACTAGAGCTGACTTGCAGCAGTAGACACAACTTCTCTTTGGCTTACAGTCAAACCTCAGCTGTCTTTTAAAACATTTTTAAACCTTGAATTTCTCATGCAAATCTATGCATCTGTCTTTATATCTCAGTAAATTCATATAGATTTATCACCCTAGGCCTAAATGGAATATGACTGGAGAACTCACTGCAGCAACTACAGAAATAAAATCTGAAGTGGTTTTAGTTTTCTATCTTAAAGCCAAAGATATTCTATACTAATAGCATTGAAGCCATAGAATTATAGAAAGAATGAATATGGCCCAAATATTCTATGCTCTTTTCTGGTTTTCTGTGCTTGCATCCTCCTTGCATATTTCTACTTTTCTCTTAGAATGCTGTTTTATTGTAGCCTTCCTAATCACATCTTAAATGCTTTCTTTTCTGAGTTTCCCATCATGTAAGTGGTGTTCATTCTTAATTCTTCATTTCATTCTGCAGTGTCAGTGGTACATTCCAGTTTCAACTTCATTGATCATTTCCTGTTTCATTAAATCTTGAAGAATTAAGGCCACATTGATTTGGTTGACAAGTACCTAAAAAGGATTCTAGTATTGCTTTCGCTACCATGCATTTTTCTCCTCCTGTGAATGCCTTCTTCCCATGCAAAAATAAACAGATTCAGAGAATTTACTTTAAATGATTCTTTGGTCCTTATCA
The DNA here is from genome assembly GCF_963210335.1 of Falco punctatus. Classification (NCBI taxonomy): domain Eukaryota; kingdom Metazoa; phylum Chordata; class Aves; order Falconiformes; family Falconidae; genus Falco; species Falco punctatus. The sequence goes on from NC_137584.1 coordinate 18,767,336, forward strand.
GATCTGTTCTGCTGCATCGTTCTTTAGTTGTCATATCTGGAACTATAGTTTGTAAAAGGGAAAGTTGTTAGTATTGATAGAATATGAGAAGACAATTCTTTTTTATTTCACCTTTTGCCAGCTAATAAGAGGTTTGCTAAGCTGCGCTTGCAAACAAGCCTCACGCAAGACAGCACAGAATATAATTTAGATACAAAACCTGCAGATTATAGGCTCATTTGAGGATAGTACCCCATACAAACTATTAGTGTCTATCTCCCCTCTCCTTTGTTCTCCTCTGTCATGCCTTTTTGCCATTCTTTGCCTCCATCAGGGCTTAAGCAGTGTCAGTATCCTGCTGGCAGCTCACTGGCAAGAAGGGAGAATGATGTGAACAGATACTGTGCTCCTACATTCACCTAATCCTAATATTTTGCCTGGCACTTATGTTAATTTTTTCCTCTCTCTCACTATTTTTCTAGTCATTGTTTGATAGTTCTAAGTCCACATGGCCAGAGCAATAGTCTTTTTACAGACCTCCTTTTATCATCCCAACCGTGTCTTGTTTAACTTGACTATTTAAATGGCTAAAAGTCAGCATCATCCAGTTCTGAAGTGGACTGGGCAGTAATCCAGCTCTTTCTGTTAGAGACAGACATTCATTTTTTTGGACTAGAAACAAATTACTTCCAAATGCTGGAAATGTAAGAAGGCTTTTCAAAAAGGGTTTTCAGGTGTTTATAGAACAAATTAGTATAAAATAGTTTTCAAAATGCTAAGCCCAATTTAAAATAAATATTTAGTACTTTTAGGAGTTGTGAAAATAGAACACTAGAAAACTGAAGTCACTGATCTGTAGCATGCATAAAAAATATGGTCAGGGCACACTGGTGTCACATTCCCCATGCATATTTCTATTGTGCCTCAACTGGATTGCATGCATAAGAGAGGTAGTGTTTCGGGGAGGGGTAGTTTCTAGGGCACTGCATGGCTGGCTGTAGGTTTGATGAGATGACTGCCTGTAGCAATCAGAAATTTAACTGATCACTGTTATTTTACAACAGTTTTTGATTCAATTCTTGAATATCAGAGTCTAGATTATCAAGATGACTGGAAAATGGAGAGTTTTCGTTGGCCTGAAGGTTGTTTTTGTGCCTCACAGAAAACAACTGCAGCAGCATCACATAGGCACTCTCTCATTCACCGCAAGACAAGCTAGAGAACAGCTGTTACCTGTCCCTTTTGGGTTTACGGTGTCGTGCTTGTCTGTTGCACACCTTCTAACTTTCACAACAAATGAAATGTGATTTCCACAGATAAGTGTTCTACAGAACTGGCTCATGTCAGAAGTGTTCCATCCTTGCAAGCCCATCCCACTATCCCTTCTCAACACTCCTCCCACAGCATGCATTTATTCAATTTCTATCTCATCAGCCATCATACTAATTTTAGATGTGAGACTGAATGTCTGAATAGACTTTGCACTCCTATAGTTGCTATATCACCCCTTTAAAGTGTTCCCAGTCTCAGTACCTCCTGGCCTCTGTGGCACTAAGACCAATTGATACAAAAAGCTTCAATCCATAATATTAAATTGTTACCCTCCAAAATATGGTCAACACTTCCAGACTGCCAATTATGAGCAACCCCTGAATGGTGCTGGTTCCCAGATGGTGCCAGAAGTTGTTTGGTGGAGCACTACCTGGCCCAGGCCAAAGCTGTGGCAGGGACTGTGGCAAGAATTACGCACAGTAGACAGTTGAGTTCCAGTCCTGACACCATTTAGTTCACTGGTCAGATATATATGTATGTGTCCACAAAAGAGCACAAGTTCCTGTGTATTAACAGCACAAAAGAGAGATTTTTGCAGCCATTCGAGGATGTCTCCAGACCTGAGATTTCAGAGGTTCTGCTCAGCTGAGTGTGCTGCTGGCATCCCTGGTGATCTCACTGCAGAGCTGTTGCAGGTCTTCCTTAAACATCTCTACACTACGCCTATCTCTACAGCTAAGGTGGGACTCCCCACGTTATATGCTTTTGATTCACGGCGTGGGGGCATGCTTGAGGTATGCAGCACTGCTTACTAGCATGACACATTTAAGTGTGCATGTAAGTTGTTCTGAAAAGCTGAACTGTTTTAGTTTTTTTTCCAGAGCACTGTAGTTCAGGGCAGACATCCATCCCACAGGATATCAGCTTGATTAGTAAAAGATTGGCAAAACTAAGCAGCTTACTGTAGGATCTGGATATGGAAAATGTTGGCCAGTCTGTAACTGGTATGGCTAACGTGCCAATTTAAATTAAATTTCTAATTTAAATGCACCATAAAAATCAGTATCTGTATTTTTAAAAGTAATCTAAAACATGTTCTAGATTAATGCTAGGTTAATAATATTCATTAGACCGCCTATTCATTCCTGTGGTTAAGATGTACTTACAACGATAATTCTAGCATATATAGTTTTAGATACTTTCTAATCTACAGCTTAGGAGTATGTCAGTGGCTGTGTGTCTTAACTTTGTGTTTGCAGCTGGTCTCCTTCTTGATTGACTGTGATACAGTCTTACTCGTTTTGCTTTCTTTCTGTTTTAAGCTTACGTGCTGCACACTAAAAATGTGGTGTGTGGCACAGTGACAGAAAAACCAAGATATTTCAACATAATTTTAAAAGTTGTGCAAGAAAAATTTCAAAAGTTTGGTGAGGATACAGTTATTTTAAGTACCTTTAAACCCAGGTTTTTATTCAGGATTTAATTCCTCGTTTGATTTTCGTGATGTTTTGAAAATGAATTATTTCTGTAAGAGTTGTTTGACTTGTTTTTAGAAATCCTCCTTGTAATCATATTGCACTTTAATCAGGCTGTGACTCTGTATACATCAGCTAGAAGAATATAAATGGCTTTTAGACATGTGTATTTTTCTACTTGATGGAAATCACTCCCCCTCCCTTTTTAGCCTGAAGTATTTTTCTTAAAGTTTAACAGCAAGTGTAAAATGAGGATAGGATCACTACAGTGCTTTCCACTTGGAAATTACTGTTTCTTTTCATTACCTTTGGCTGGTTTTGGGTCTCTCTGTTCTAGTTGCTGCCTGAAAAAGAGGGCACTGCATGGAACCAAGCAAGGGTCAGAGGAGTTTGCCATTGCAAGAACAGGCCTGGGAAATCACAAATCCCAGTGCCTCCAGTAGGGAAGCACAGTGTTTACAGATGGTGCTTCCTTCCTTTTTGGGCAGCCCTACAGACAGCTGTGCTGAGGGGGTGGAACTAAACCTCTGGCCATTCTTGCATGTTTATGGCTCCTTGGAACCAATTTTGTTATCATCCAGCAAACAATGAGGGAGGGAGAGTGACTTCCTATCGCTGAGATACATCAGGTGGCTTTAAACAAGCTCTCAGGGTGTTTCCTAAGGTAAATTAAACTGCAGAAAATCCAGAGATACTGTGATCAGTCTGAAGTTCCTGAACTTACTCTGTGTGTTGGGTGGACCTTTGTAGCTGTACGAGAACGAGCGACTGTTTCTGTAAGCGGAATAAGTCAAAGATGACTCTTCAGTTAAGACAGAAACCAAAGCTGATGCAGTCCTTAAAGTATGACAATCATCTTCTTTTCTTTCTGTGCTGTGCAGAAGCAACACTGAACCAGTCTGCTGAGTCAAATAATTTGTCATTTATCTTTCTTTTCTTTTGAAATATTACAGTACAAATTGAAACAGCCAGGCTTTCAGAAATAAAAACCTTTTGATCATTTTTAAAGATAAATGAATGATAGTTTTATACACTCCATAATTTTTGCCAGCTTAAGTATTTTCCTGTTTATTTAACTTTTTTTCTCCATTGTTGCTTAGTGCAAGTGTTGTATGGTGACAGGTTGTCAGAGGCAAATTATGTGATTTGCTTAATACAGAATTCTTTCAAATGCATAAAATAAACAATTATAGAAAGAAATATTTTTTCTCTGGTCTGTGTTACAACAGTTAGATTTTTCTTGCACTAAGAGTTGCAAAAATCGGTAAGAATTTTTAATTTGATGTAGTATCTTTTCCTCTAAAGAATAAACTGAGTGAACAGAATAAAAGTAGACTTAGCAAGGCAACGTAATGTGCGTCTGTAGCAAAAGACAAGATGCTAAATTGAATGCCTTTTGAAACAAAATAAGTCTTCTGGCTTTACTGTTAGCAGATATGTTGGATGAGCAATTTGCAACTGTATTTTTTGAAGAAGGAACCTCAATCAAAAGAAGGGGGAAAAAATTGCAAGACGTTAACGTTTTGTGTCTCACCAGCTTAATGCTACCACTTAATTAGTCAACATACTGGGAGGGAAGATTCTTTTGGAGGTAGTGTAATATGATAAGGTACTGTAATGTGATTAATATTACTAAATTGATCCAGTTAGAATAGTAGAAGCTGAGAAACTGTCGCACTTTTTTTGTTGTTTGTTTTTTTTTTTTTTGTTTCCCGCATAATGATGAAAATTGTGGTGGGAACTTTATTTGAAATAAAGATTCACTCTGCCTGTGGTGTCCAAAAAGATGCCCTATTTGATTGCATCTTCTTTTGTCACATTGATTATTAACTATTTAATCCAATCCTGGAATTCTACTCAAGATACTGTATTTTAGCACAAAACGTAAAGTTCTACTTCCTTGAAATTACATAGGTGAATGAAAACATATATTCCAGAGCCCTTAAAGGAGGTTGCTCCTTGGTTCTGAATCTTTGCAGTAGATGCTGTATTTTCCAACAAGACTTTCATGGTCCCATTTGTTAGATACATTTGTCTGAGTCTTGAATGAAATTAAGTATGTGCATAGGTGTTTGCAAGTTCAGAGGATATTTAGTGAAAATGAATTTTAAGAAAAAAGTACTGATAGAAATAATACACTATTTTGTTGTTGTTGTTGTTACAAAAGATCTAAAGGGAATAATCCAGAAATATCTAATGCCATATTATACTTTAATGTCTACTGCAATATTGCCTTAACTTTTGCTTAGCTAATTGGGAACCTAGTGTTATTTCCTCTAGCGAATGAGGTGTGCAAGAATTAATACATTCAGTTTTGTTGTTCTGTTTTGTTTTATGATTTTTGATGTTGTATTTTTTTCCCTTGGAATGATTTTCAGAATGCAGATACCAGTGAAAGAAAAAAGAGAAGCAGTATAACTACTGTAAATATTTTATAAAATGTCCATCTGAAGCCCCTCAACCTCTGGTAATTAGAGGCCATCCTGTGGAGATTGACAGGGTAAATTACCAGTTAATGTTTACACAACAAAACATATGCCCAGTACAATATCTTACGCTGATGTTACTGAAACCAGAGTCCGGAAATGTACAGTGGAAACAAGATGTGGTACTTTTCTTGTGCCAACACAAACAGCAATTACAGCGCAGTGTGAGAGAAGTCATAAGAAATACTACTGCATATCAGTAGTTCAACAAAGTCAGCACTTTTGTGTAATTGCAGGGGAAAAGGGCTGAAAAACATTACAGATCTCAGCAAGAAATGGCCCTTTATACTTTTAAACTGATCCTTGATAAAACAATGACGGGGTCATGAGAAGGCTACTCTGCCAATTTTGCTTCACTGTGGGATCCATTGACATCTGGCTGAGCTGCGGAAGCTGGAAAACTTCTTTAATATTCTCTTGACAGTAAAATGGACATGTGGAAAACATTCTAATCTGTTAATCTTTGGTGCTCCTGAAGAAAAAGGACATTTGGCTTTATACTTGGTGATGATAAATATTAAGTCTCCAGATCTAGCTGTAAATAACTTAAAAGCATTTGAATGGAGAATGCAGCTCTTGTTTTCCAAATATGAGAGAAGATGGATATGCACCTGTGTAATCCAGATGATGTAATAAATGCCAGGAGCTTTTTTCTAGGGGTAGTTTACCATACATCGTGGCAATCTGCTTTTCCTTAGGCTGAGTAGCTTTGGTCAGTGAATACTGGGGAGCAGAATCCCTGAACTTCCTTACATCCTACATACTAAAATAGAATAAAGTATTGTTTCACTCAGGGATTTATGAAAATAGAATTAATAGAGATTCAAAATAGTGGTTATGTCTGAATAAAAAGTGCAGGTTTTATTTAACAGCATTAACTGTACAAATTATTTTTGGCCTAGACTTTAATTCTAATATTGAGTGATGGTGAGTGATGGAGATGTAAACCTATTCATCTTGAGAAGGATGCACAATTCTTCATTTCTGTTATAAGACATACCTCCAGGAATATCTCACGTTAGAAAACTGCTATGAGCATATACTGTGTATTGTAAGTAGGAAGCATATCTTGTGTATATTAATATAAAATGCAAAAGGTACTATGGATTATGAAAAAAACTAAATTAGAATTCAAAATTCTGCACATCCTTGTAGTACATTTTAAATTAATATGAACAGCTAAAACAGTGCATAAGGATAACACTTACATACACTTGATGAAAGTTAAAGTGATTTCCTAGTTCTAAGTAGCAAATCGTATCATTATAAAACATGTACCCTGTTGGAAATGTGTGACTTCCTTTAGAAAACTTCCAAGTATCTTCTTTTGCAAAATAAGTAGCCTCAGAATTAACAGAGCTGTTGCTTTCCCAAAAAGATGAAAACCATTAACAACAGTTAAAAAGATGAAAACAGACTTTTCTTCTCTGATACAATCAGGTCATTTTCTTTCTGCATGCTTACTAATGAGTTCTGATACTTTATTGATTGTTACTGAGATCTGCAAGAGGAATCAAATCTATGAACTCCAACTGCAGGTTAGAACTAATAATAATAATAATAATGATGATGATGATACAGTATTGAGGTCCATGCCCTTGCTCAGGCAAGCTCCCAGTGAATAATAATTTCAGGAAAGCAAGAGTTAGTGCAACCTACTTCTGTGCAGTTAAGGAGTTTCAAGAGATCTGTGTCTGTATAAAATGCCAGACTCTTCTAAGAAGTTGAACTGTGCTGCTTGGGGCTTTCTATCCTGCTGTTGCATAAGGAGATTAAAAGTGCAGCAAAATCTGATTGAAAAGATGAGAGGCAAAGATGAAGTTAAGAGAGGGGCTGGACTTCTCAAGGGTATGCACAGAATCCACCACCTTCCTGGTGTTTCTGAAGTAGCTGAAAACTTAAGCTTCAGCAGGATCTTCTGTTTAAGAGTTGCTGTGCGTTTGTGAAGCACAGTGCAGTTTAGGTCTCAAATGAGAAAAAAGCCACAGGCAGGAGCTTTGCGGTCCATTGCCTGGGTGTCCCACATTACCCAATAGTTAGGACATGTATTTAGAAGGAAGATGAAGAAAAAACCTGGGCCCCACGTAGGCAAGTACCACTGCTTGCCTACTGGATGTGTTTGTGTTTGGACACATGCATGGGTTGTTATTTAGCTCCACTGCTGAACCTGCTCCACTTCAGCTAAATCTTTCTGGGATGGTTATTGGGGGGGGGGGGGGGGGGGGATGGAGGGAAGTCTGCCTATAGCCTAACTTAATCCCTATTAAATAGGTAAAATGGGAGGGAAGATGCTATAATAGTTGTAACAGTAACCTGAGCAACTTTCTGGAAAGCATAGGTACTGACATCAGAGGAAAATCTTTGGAAGCATGAGAGAGGAGCAGTCATCTACTTAAACTGTAATGTGCAACAGATCATTTAGTACATTGTTACTTCCGCCATGTTCGGGATAGCCAAAACGTTCAGCAGGCATTCTGGTATGTGGCAGAGACATGGGAGACTTGGACTGAAGGGCACTTACCGACTGCTCCCTCCCTTTGTATATCATCACATCCAGGAGAAACAAGTGCAGGTCTAGATGACAAGGTGTGAGTGGGAACAATACTGAAAGTCACTCATATCTGAAAAGATCTTTCTCTATGTGGATGCTGGTTATGCAGTTGAGATGGAAAGCACTGGGTGCAGCTGAATTAGTTGTGGAAGAAAATGTTGTTTTACTAGAACAGGCATCAGTCTTACTGTCCAACAACTTAAACTGTGGTCTCACCTTTAGTCTGCTATAGCATTCCTTGGAGAAGGCTGCACAGAGGAAGACAGAGAGGCTGACTTCAGCATACATTAACCCATTAGAATTCCTGATGCCATGTTGGGGTCCCTCATGTTGGTTGACTGAGCTTCCCCAGCTTCCACGCTAAGGAGCTAGTGGTGGTTTTCAGACTGTGAAGACCACACACATTGTATGACTGATCAGCCCCAGACAAGGAGCTGATACTTCTGCAGGGATCTCGTCTCACAGCACATCTGGAGATGAGCCCTGGGGATGCGCGGGAGGTCCCCATTTTTGCTGAGTGGCAGGTGGGTGTGATTTTAGAGATAACACGGGGAATGAAAGTCAAAACAAAGTGGGTTTTGCGGGCGGGTGATGTTCCTGGCTCTAGGGGAGTCAGGTGCTGCTGTGTGAGAGCTCTGGCTGAATTGAAGTCAGATGGGATTTTAAATGCTGTTTCCATTTTGTTCTTTTGGATACCCTGGTGCTGACATACCATAATACTACCATGGAATAAAAAGAGTTCTGCTCTGTTTTCCCAGTTTTCTTATATATAGCCATCATTGCTAGAAATTTATTTTATAAGAATAGATGTTTTCTGCCACCCACCTATTTTTTTTTTGCTCACATTGCTACAGGACTGTCCTCTACCACTTGGTGCATCATGCTGAAAGTGTTCAGTTTAATCAGAGTGAGGGAAATTACACCTCCAGGAGCAGTTTTGGCCACCCAGCTTAAGCCACCAAATGAATCAACAGAAACTGTTTTTTTGAGTAATGCTGAGGGTTGGGAGTTGGCAGAGCTAACCAGGACTGAACAACGAGATTGGAAGTATTTGTAGTTTCTTTCTAAGGTATAGACGTCAATAAAAGGGGTACCTAAATGAACCAGATTATATGTTCCCTGAATGTAGTAAAAAGTTGCCTTTTCAGATACTGTGATGCTGGCATCAGATTTGCCATTTTTATTGATGGATTCACATGTTCCATGTTTGCCATGTGCACTTCAAATACTAAATCAGTGCCCTTCCCTGATTGTCCATAGCAGCACTCTGGCCTTTTGCAATATTGTAACTCACAGTGAAGTGCGCTCTCTGCAGCCTGCATCTCACACATTGATTTTTACCTGGGGTTTCCTCCTTCATTCAACCCATTCTCAACTGATGTCCCATAATTCAGCCATTATGATCATTGACCCATTTTATTTTAGTGGGTATGTCTCTGCTTGGCTTATCCTCTGTGAGCCATCCCTCGCAAAGTGAGTGGGTTTTGTTTCTTCATTGGACCTTTGCTGTCAGCAGTTCCAAACATGCTTTCTCCAGTCCCAGCAAAATTGTCCTCTCCCAGAGCAATTCTCGGTAACCTTACCATCAAGTTAAGCAATCTTTTTTGTCTTCTGTGTCTGTTCAAAGCCCTCGCTTTATTCTCAGGTTTATTTTTATTCATTTACACTGACATGTAGCACATGAGAACCTTGTCGTCAATGGGCTGCATGTAGAGCATGGACAACCTGGCGCAGTTGTTGCACCTCTGGACTAGATGCCCTGTCTCTGCCTCCCCTGAAACTAGTGCCCCCTTTCCTCTCTAGTTCCCCCTTTCCCTCCAGATCCCAAGAATATTATCTTTGTTCTACCTGTGTAACTGGTCTTCTGACCATATCCAAACTTAGATCTACAAAATTAATCTTCTGCATTTTTAGATCAGATTATTTCACAAGATCATAGCAAGCAGACAAACTGTTAAACCACGAGAGGTTGACTTGAGAGCAGCAACTTCTGCTGGAAAGCATCTGGGGCAATAACTACTTACTTTAAATCAGCAGCAGCTGAACTGGGAGATCTGGCCGTGCCCTGAGTTGCTTGGGGAGGGAAGGAAGGGAGACTGGAAAGTCACTCAGTGCTCTGATGATCGTAGCATCTTCATGGGTTTCGAGAAGACCTTGAAACGCTTCTCCTGCTCCCCCTGCAGGGGCTGTGTCCCTTAGCAGGGGAGCAGCGCGAATTGTGTACAACCCCGAACTAGCAAGCCCCCCAGTGTCTTGTAAATAAGAGTTCACATGTTCAAAAAAGGAGCAAAATAAGCCTGCATAGGCAATACTAATAGTGATTTGTGAACATCTGCTTCCCCGCAGTAATTTTCGTTATGGCGTAGGATTTTTATTAGGACTTTCTAAGCTTTTCAAAATCTCAAAACCATCCTTGTTTAATGGCATCAATTCCCCCTAAACATCCTTGAACATTCTCTGAAGAACTGGATCCGCAACACAGATCTCAGCTGCTCAAGCCCATTGGTGAGAGGTGTTTTGTGCAGGTGATGCACTGTCAGCCAGAGACACAGATTTTCTGGCTTAGTTACAGAGAAATTGTGTCACAGTTCTTTGCTGAGGTTGAGGGAAGGAGCATGGTCAGCTGCTGCTGTCTTGGTCACTCAAGCATTGTAGCTATCAGCCTGACCAGTTCCTGATGAGGTGGAACTTTTCTAAGCTTGTAACTAAGGTCCAGACTGTGTGATCTCTTAAAATCGGTATTCCTTCTGTGCCAAATCTGAGAGTGCAAACCTACAAGAATATCTCCAAGAAGCTTGTGTTTGAATTATTGAATATTAGCATAACAAAGTGATTTTCTTCCCCCAAACTTGTTCTCGGAAGTGGCCAACCCCATTTTTCACTAAAACTTTCCAAAAAAATCCAGCCTGAGGCAGAGACAAGGCATGGAAAATATAAGCTGCAGCAGTTAAAGGCTGACAAAGTAATAAACAACTGAAAGTAGGGCCTTATGATGGAAAGTGTTAGGGAATTTTAACTCTAGATGTCATTGCCAGCTTTGCTTATAATAAATGTGTCAGTAGCAATATGAAAAGATGTGTGCCATAAGTTGAAGGAATGCTGTATTAACCTATTTTATGTGGCACGTCTACCCACAAATTGCTTGCATCTCAATATGTTTCTGGAGAAAAGGATTTTTTTTTTTTTCTTCACTGAATGTACTAATTTTCTAACTAAACGAACTGGGAAATTATAGATTTTAATGTAACAGTGACACCCTGTGGTCAGTAGTGATGAAGTTAACTCTGAAAAGTAGTGTTTTCTTTTGTGATGCATTAATCTTTAGCAAAAGCAGAGAGAAAAAGAAGCAGGAAGGAAATGCAGTTAACTTTCAGGGTTTTCCACAGAGAGATGTTGTCCCATTTTATTGCCTGATATGTAGAAATTTATGCTTCTGATTGCTCAAATACTAAAATAATATTTATTTGCATACATTTGTTTTATTGAAATAAAGGGGGATGTCAAGCCTTCATTTTAGACAACTTGTTAATGTAGCTCACAGAAGGGTCTCTGTGGGCACAGGCAACTTACAAAGCGCTGCTGTTGTTTGTATTTCTACAATTACCTTTGTCTCTACAGGAGAAGGCATTTTTCCTGATGGCTGGCATACCAAGTAGTGGTGGGTAGCAGACTGATGCCTGAGAGACACAGTACCATCCACGCCAAAAGTGTCAGCTAGGCATAGACAGGGGTTGCAAGATTAAACAGTGTTAGTCTTGTGCTGCCTTTTGTGTGGACAACCTTTGGCTTACCGTGTGTAGGTCCTCCTTTTACTTCTACCTCTCTTCCTTCTCCCTTCCTTGAACAAATGCTGAATACAGTGATTCTTTGTCCCATTTACATGCACCTATCTTTAAGACACTGCAGTACTGAACTTCACAGTGCTGTGGCCCCTAAACTACGTTGGACAACAAATCTTTTCCTGTTTGATGCATACCTGCATTCCTCAATATTATGGTTTCAAAATCTCATAGTTTTAAAAAAAATCCTTATTTGTGATACCTGTTTTATAGCTTCTGATTTATACCTCATGCATCCCTGCAGTTACTGACGCTGACTTTGCCATTGTTAAGAGAGGGACAAAGTTAAACTTATGTCCAACAAAGCCAGGTTTAAAGAGCAGTAAGGAAGGAGACTGATGTCCCAACAAGAAGTTATGGGGAGGTAGTAAAGCAAGCTGAGACACATGAAGCATTTATTGTTCACTGGCAATAATGGTTTCCTGTTAAAACTGGCTATTTGACAAAGGTGATGAATTTAATTCCTTGCTCTCTCATTGGGGAGTTAGGAAGCTAGTATGGGACAGGAGCAAAAAGTCTTCTGCCTTCTCTAGAGAGTAAGCTAAAGCTAGCCAAAGCTAAAGTTTGGAAGGTGTTCAGGAACCACTGTCAGGAATTTAGCGATTATCAAAACTCTGCAAGTGTCAAAAAGATTGGAGCACTGAAGTTGTCCTGGAAGCCAAGCCATTTTTCACCCACACACACATCCATACGTAAGCAGCGCAGTGAGTGCTCGTCTAGGACATATCCTACGACAGAGCTGCCGTGCAACTTCTCATGAATCTCAGCACAATTTAGTGACTGTCAGGAAGTGAGAAGACGACTGTGGGCTTGTAGATCTCATACTGACAGCGAATGTTTTGCAAGCTCAGATTGCTGAAAGGCTTGAAACTCATTATCTCCTGTAAAAGCCTGACAAATAGTGGACATGTGATGAAGGAAGAGGCCTTTTACACATTATGTCAGTTTTTAGCTTTGCTTTTAGAGCCCCTCATGGTTTTAATGGCTGCAAAAGCAAAACAGTTTCATAGCTGCTCAAACTTGCATAGAAGTTATTTATTAGGTGCTACTTCAGACTTTGCTTGGACAGGCTGGGCTGTAATATTAACCTCCAAATTAGTAGTGCTGCTGAAGGATGTTTTCCAACATCTGTTTTTAGCACTGCTAGAATGGAGCGTGGAGTATGGATTATTTAAGGGCTTTTTGAATGGGGCCACACTGGAGATGGACTACAGTGATTTTGCACATGAATCAGAAAAGGCCTGTACAACATGCAAGAGCAGACAGATGCAGCTGAGCCTGCTGCTGAAATAGCAGTACGTTGCAGTAGCCATCTTATCAGAAGCATTGTGAAGAGAACGTTAAAGAACAGTATCTTAAAGGCAGAGACACACCCGCTCTTGGCATATTAAGAGCACTGATTTGAGGACATTCAGATCTGGAGGTCAGTCAGAGCTGCTATATTACATATACCGTGTCAAGACCTTGTCTACAACTGGCTGAATGTTAAAATGGCAAATGCAACCTGATGCAGATGCAATTTTAGAGATGTGCATGTGTTGGTACACTACTTCTGGGAAGCAATGGTTTAAATGTCCTGTACCGGGATGAAAGCCACCACACCGAGGATGTTACCAATGTAAAGCTGTGACTAGACTTCCTTCTTTTTCTGTTTGGCAATAATAGTTGATGGTTTAAAAGACAATTAGCACTGTCCATCATCTAGAGGTTACTGCTCCCACTGCTTAGCCAGCAGAAGGCATTGTTTTTTGTGCTCTTGCATCTACGTTAGGCTAAATTGTCAGAGCTTACTCCAGTTTCCAGTGGAGGTAGAGTGAATTAACTCAGACGAGACTGCCCGAGAATACTAGGATGTGCTCGGACAAAGATAAATATTTCATGTTACCTTCGTGTTGCTGTGGTATCCCATACCCCTCCATGTGTTTGCAAACACTTTCAACAAACAATAAGAAACATATACCCCAGTGCTACAAACTTGCAATGCAAATGCAGCATTACAGGGGCATCACAAGTGTTTGTACAAGCACATCGAGAAATTAAAATGTAAATATATCTAATGCCTTTAGAAGACATGTTTTTAATGCTGGCAGCATGTTGTTTCTTGTTTTTTTTTCACAGTGAGAGCTCTGTGAAGGACTGGAGCAGGCTACTGATCATGATATACACCAGCTTTGATCTGGCAAACTTTTGTGGCTGTTTTCACCAAATACAGTTTAGTTGACGTTTTTCCCATTTTTGCACAAGAACAAGCATTTCATGAGATAATTCACTGGTGTTAGAAAGTAACTGCTTATACGCTTCTAAAACTGTTTCTGAGTCTGCTGATATTCCCTAGGAGTTTAACAGCCGTGATGTACCTCAGCACATTATTTGCCTATAGGTTTTATCCTCAAGTAAAAGTTACTGAAAATAAGTACATCGAGAATGCTCTAGCTGTTATGACAGAAGCATACAACTGAAAATAGGAAAACTCCATGAAAGGCACTTTTTTCTACCTTTTCATCTGTGAAACAGTCGTTTCTGATGGAAAGCTTAAAATCAGACGGAGAGAGCAGGCATGGTAGTGGGATGCATGCTTGTATTGTACCAGCACATCTACATGTTAGTCTCCCTTACCTCTTCCCCAGACCTTCACCGTACCCTAAGTCTTCCCATTAAGAGTCCTTAGGTGTGTTTCTGCAGGCACACTTGCAAGCTTGAAAGCTACCACTGTGGAGCTTGAAGCAATGACTTCCAGAGTAAATGTATGGATCTTAGCAGACAGTGCAAAAAGAGACGGAATTTCCAGTTGCAAGCTATCCTAAATGCATGCCCTCTGTGTGTTGGACACAGATGTGTTGTGTAACACATTTTCTGACCGGTGGGTTACACAAACAAAGTGTGTGACAAGCGACTGAAATGTGAAACATGTACTCGGTGATTCATTTCATAATTCACAGATTAGTGTGCTTTAAAATACAATATCCCTTCTTAGACAGCCTCTTTGTGTGAGCAGTATTAAGCAATACTGTCGTGCCTGTCACAGTTATGCACTGCAGCTCCTTTGAGGTCTTTGTCGCAGGCGTTGAGCAGTTACCTAGCTCAAGGTAACGTTCCCTGTCTGAGAACGGGAGCTGGGACAACACTTCATTGGAGTACTCTATTATTGCCTTCCAGAAACGTTGGGATTTCAAAGAGTAAGGCCAATGATAAAACTATAGAAAGGATAAAACTAGAAGGAAATGCAACAAAACATTAGGGAGGTTTACTTCAGAAGTAAAAAAAAACACACTGATGGGTCTGTTTGGAAAGGGGACTTGGCAACTGCAACATGGAGGAGATCGCCTTCTGCCTGCCTCACCAGCTGGTGCACGCCTGGCTGTGGAGGAGAAGCTAAGGTCCCAGAGCAGCCTGCAGGGACAGCTCGGTCCCTCAGAAGGAGAGCAATGGAGATCAGCTCTCCGTGCAGCCGGGCCTCTAGATCTTACTGACCTGCAAATGTGAGCAACAGGCATGGTTTAACCTCTGAATTGCTCCGGACCCAAAGCCAAAGTTGGAGTTTTGAACACATGTCTCTGCACAGGAATGCCTGTCCTGAATTTGAGCTGTGATCGCACTCTGGTTTGCCTGCCCGACTTCTCCTTCCAAACTTCTCGTCTGCCTAAATTAGCCCTAGGGGGTGGAGAACCCTCTAGTGTGCTTAAGGTAGAGAGAAGCTGGTGTCTTTGAACACCTGATGACCTTTCTGCTTAATGCCATTGCTGTCTCTGGTTATCTCTGGAGCCTGGATGCCTCCTGAGGTGTATGATCTTTTTCAAGAGGCAGACTGAAGAGCTTTCTCTGACAAGGGGGACCCGGTGTCCTGGATCATATACATAATATGTTATTACAGAAAGAAATACTTCCCAGTTTCAGCTTTATTTTAAAATCACAGAAAGAAGAGGGTGCAAGAGCTCACTAAACAAATCAGTGGAAATCACAGGCTCAGTTTTTTCCCTCCATGACCGATCTGCCAGGGAAGGCTTTGTCCCATAGGAAATTTAATACTATCTTTTAAGCAGAGTTGGTAACTGGTTTACTATTTTTTATCATGAATATGCTGAGAGAGAATCAGGAGAGAGAAAACACTTGGATGCTGTAGGAAGAAAATAAAAATGGGAGAATTATGAAGTTATGACAGCTGAGTGTTTTTTCAAGTCATGATTTAAATGAGAAAGCTTTAACACTGTGCACCAATTATTCCCTTAAAAATATTCAAAGTAAAGCTCAGAACCTCTGTCTATGAGAACTTCTGTTATATGCAAGCTGTTCAGTTATTCCAAGCATCTTAAAAACTAGGCTTTTGCATGCATCTCCAGGACTTCTAAAGTATGAAATTTACTGTTTTGAGGGTTGTGTTTTCTTCTAGACTGGTGAATGTGGTAAACAATGGGTCAGATTCACCAGGATAAAATTCTTTAAGCTTTTATTTACAGTTGATTTGAACCCATGAACTCTAACAGATCTGGCAAAATTTAATTCTTCCTTACATTTTGGTGTTGATTTGGGTGAAAATACTGTGTAGTGTTCCTCTAAAACACAAACAAAAAAGTTATTTACATGGTGGCTTTATGAACTCTAATAAAGAGGAAAGAAAAGAAAATTAGAAGAGAGAAAATGCTCAGGAAATTCTTTGTGGAAGAATAGCCATTAATACAAAACACATTTTAGAGGGTAGATGTCCCAAAATCTTTTGGATGACACATGAATCAGATGCTAATATGAAGACTTCCAACTTGCAAAGACTTACACATATGCTTAAAATTATACATTTGTATAAACACATTGATTGTGTTTGGTTGCATGTAAGACTTTGCAAGAATAGATGCACTGTTTATAAACAACATGTAGAGAGACACAGAGAGAAAACATAAACCTCTGTTTCACTCTAAACCAGCAATCATCTTATCTGCTGCATGTAATGGACCATTAGTTCTTTGTTCCACGTCCTGTGTTTGAAGAGTCTTACCTTATAAAGATGTCAGAGCTAAGGCCATTATAAGGAATTTCTTCTGAGGAACACATCCATTTGTGGAGAAATGTGTATTTTATCCATAGTAACTAATACGTCTAGCACGCTATTTATGAATGATTATAAATAATACTCTATGCTGATGTTGCATTTTTGTGTTGTTACCTTCCAGATGGGAGTTACTGTAGTGGATTCATCTGTTGCAGGACTGGGTGGTTGTCCCTATGCAAAAGGTGCTACTGGAAACGTAGCCACAGAAGATGTGATATACATGCTTAACGGTCTGGGGGTCAACACAGTAAGATATTTTTACTTTCTACTTAAGACACTAAGAAAAACAAATTATTCTAGAAAAGATATGATACGTACTTGACAATTACTTGTGCTGTACAATAAAACATTGGGAGGAAGTAGTAGTTTTTGCAAACTCATGCTTTAACATGGTTTGACAGATCACATGAGTGATGTTGACTTTACTAGGCAATTTAGAGTAGAACCGGTTTGTGTATTTGACAGGAAGCTGAATAATGCCCTGCTCTCTACCTGGAGATCCCTACCTATGAGGAGCTCAGTAGCAACTGGTTTGAGTCATTGCTATGCCTCAGTAACCACAAAAAAATCACTACTGTAGACACTGCTCTGGAAGTCTGATCAGCTTTACAATGGAAAGACTGAGCAGACCTCAGTTCTTTTCATAGAACTTTGGATTTGGTTCAGAGTGCTTATTTGTTGATAATTTTTCTGGCTTCAAAGTAGAAAAAAAGTTTAGTGTTTGGAAGTCAAGCACAGGACATTGCTATTTCTCAGGTGTCCACTTAATATATTTAAAAATTGTACAAAATCTGTTACTGGCTAGTAAGCTTCATGGTCATTTTTATTTCCATTCTTGTTCTTGGAAGAGAAGGCAAAGCAACTTATTTGCACTGAGCTGCACTTTGATGAACTTTGCCAGTGAGCATCCACACTTCAAGAGGACACATTTAGTATCCCTGGCTCAGCTGGCATGTTATTTATTCTGTATTCCTGGGAACCAAGAGATGCTGCTTTCCCCAAAGAATGTGCTCTTTGGTCTTCCTGTTGATCGTCGTTGTTCTGGAAACGTGGCATAATGAGTTTGTGCTAACTCAAGCAATACAGTGACTTTACCTTTAACTTAGACATAGACTTTGGGAGTCAGGGTCAAAGAAGAACATATAAAGACCTGCAAAAACTGCAGCGTGTGTGGTTTGGATTTAAACTGCTGCAGAAAGAAATTGAAAAGCCTGATGTCTGAAACATGAAGATCTGAGTTACCAGAGATCTTACCACTGATCTGTAGGTTGCAGTTCCGTGTGGCGATCATGCCAATGGAGTTCTTTGCCATAAAAGGGTCATGGAACTTGTTGCTGAACTGTACATCTCCTGAGCATTGTTAAAGCATATTCAGTACTTTACAGAGTTCACGGAGTTCATCTGCTTTCATGTGCTTCTTAGGGAGTTTGGGTAGATGTCAGATACTTGTTTAGAAAAGGTTTAAACATTTAATCACAAGTGTCCGTTTTACAAGTGGACTCTGTTTCGAACTGTTCATACATGCTTTGGGATAGCTTTTTTTCATGAAGAATGTGCTTATTCTTTAGAAACAACACAGTTCTTTGGAATAAGGAGAAGAACCATGCATTTCACTTCACATTGCTATGCACCTTAGACTTAGGTTTTCATTGTGGTCTTTCCTTGGGCAAAATACCCACTGACTTTTCCAACTGACATATAGCAAAAGGAATAATTTAAATAAAAATACCCTGATTAAATGAAATATACCTGTTCCAGGCTTCTTGATAAGATTTATTAATCTGTTAATGATCTTGTGTCCAAGCAGGGATCTAGCTTGTCCTAAAGGCTGATACCAAATCCCATGGAGATAAGAATCTCACAATCAAACACTTAGTCCTCCTTTTGGTTTTTTAGTGTTAGATTATGCGATAGCAAAACACAGGGCTTTGCTTTTTGACTCTTTTCTGGCTCATTAAGAAAATAGTGGTTTACTGGTTGAGAGACATGGAACCTTGAAATTATTACCTTAATATATGACCTTTGGTCTTTTCAGTGTTGGTTTTTGATACCATGGCCAATTCTGTAAAATCGTTATCACAAAAATCTATTAATATGTCCTTTTTTGTGTAATGGCATAAAATGAAATTGTAATTATTAATACTGTCCATTTGCAAGGAGCGTTTTCTCATGTTCCTCTCAGCTATGCACTAAAGCTTTCATTTTGTTGACTGAAGTCACTTACAGTGTCAGCTAAAGGATGGACAGTATTTAAGTGTATATTATTGAGTTCAGATTGACTAGATACATCAAAGTGGTAACTGGTGCTTGTTCTATACTGTTCTTCAGAACACATAACCAAGAAAGTGATGTGTGAAATGAATCTCCAGCAGGCTAAATGTGAAATTATTTTCTAGCAGAGCCCATATACAAAAAGATTTATTGGTTGCACCATGGTGATGGATAGATAATTATGTCGTAGATCATTAATGCTTAGGAAACTTTGTAGGGAGACATACATTTTCTATAAAAACAGTTTCTATATGATTCCTATGTAATTACAATAGTAGTACTTGTGCTTACGATGCCTTCAAAGCACTTGGAAAACAATGCACCTTCCTGAGAAGCAGCTAAGTGCTGTTAGCCTCACATTATTGACACCGAAACCGAAGTACAGAGAAATAATAGACTTGGTATTTATGAATGCTGAAGGAGATCTGGTTAACTGAAGTCAATGGGAGTTAAAGGACTTTGCCTTCTGGCAGAAGCTCCTCTGATTTAGGGCACTTATCCAACTTCATAGGTACTATTGGAAGTACTTGTCGTTGTGTTCCATAGTTTCATTCCTTGGTGTCAAGGAATAATTCTGGATATATGGAGTGTTTACCAAGTACACTTAAGTACATTTCTTAATATCTCTCTGAAGACATATTATTTTGACTCAACAACTTTACAAACACCTGTCCCTACTCTTTTCCCATCTTCATCTGTGAGTCATGCTTGTGAATTCTGGGGTTTCTGCCCTCATGGTAATCCTCTTTGGTCCACAACACTTACATAAGAAGAATTTAAAAGGCAGAGGTGCTTGTGTTCCATTTAATGAATGTGAACCTTGAACATACGTTTTTTATCAACACTTACCACATTATGCAGTGTTACAGTCCTGAAAATGTGAATTTTGTATAGTTTGGGGATTTTATTTTGCCATCTTCCGTAGTCTGTCTACCAAGTATGTCTATGATGGTATGTTTCTGATTTCTTCCTAGTAAAAAAGCACAGATGCTCTAAGAATTTTTTAGATTACGTTATGTGCAATAGCACTCTACAAACTAAGCCTAAGTAATGGCCAATAAAAGATAAACAGAATATGCTGAAATCACCCTTGTTATAACTGTATTAAAATGAGACAGTTATGAAAGAGTGTCTTTGAACAATGTTTTAGATGGTGCTAAATACTAAAGGTGGTTGTAACTTTGAAGCATTTTTTTTCAAATTCAAAATGTTTTTGATTACATTTCTGTGAAGTAATTTTCATTCTCATTAACATTTTTAGCCAACTCCAAGAATGAAAAAGGCAAATTTTTCCATAGAACATGAAAATAAGTGCTAGATCCAAGTAGGGGATGAAGCATTTAAGTCAGGTCCTGGTCTGAACTTCAGTGCAGAAACCCTTAAGTGATACGAAAGTGTATTTCTGGTACATTTTGTGCTCTTTAATGCTGAATGACACACTTCTCCCAGTTTTATGTGACTACTCAGTGTATTGGTAGTTCATAGTCCCCTTTCGCATCCCTCCTACAGGTACTTTACTGGCTTCTAAATTCCAGTCTTTGGAGCAAGTATTTCTATCACTCACATGCTCTGACTCTAAAACTTTCACTATACGTGAATAATCCAGGAGGCTAATAAATATTTTTTTTCCTCTTTAATCAGTGATCTGATTCCATTTTAGCAATCAAGCAGTACTGATATGTATCTTATATTAGTTAAAAACAGGTTGATTGCTCAAGGGACTATTTTTTAGCATGGGCAGATCAAGCAGCTGCAATTTTTTGCCCAGTTGTGCTGGCAATGTAAATTTTAATTTTGCATTGAAAGGAACTTCTTTGAGAAGGAGATTCTATTTGTTCAAGAGAATGTGGGATCCCATTTCGTGCTGAACTTATTGGCCAGTACAAGTGTATTTCTTCCGTTCTTCTGAGCTGCAAATGAAATATTTCTAAGCATGAGGTTTCTTAGCATTGGGTGATAAATAAGTACAGCACATTTGTAGACACTATATTTTTCTTCCAACTTCTTCTAGTTGTTATTCCAGTTCTTTATTCCAGATTCTTTTGAGCTGGAAAGATATTACTCAAGTCTTTGGTCCACTGCTGTTAGGATAAGAAATCACTTTCAAAGTGGTAGAACCTTCCAAATAACTAGAAGCTGTGACTATTGTGTAATTCACTGTAACTCTACTGATCTCCATTACCAACCTATGACATGAATCAGGCCCTTTGCAAAAATTAGACCCTGGAGCAAAAAAACAGGGAGTTTAAGCCTTTTCAACATATGCATTTATTATTATTATTAACTATTTCTCACCTCTTTTTTAGGGAGTAAACCTTTATACAGTGATGGAAGCTGGAGATTTCATCTGTACAGCTTTGAACAAGAAAACAAACTCAAAGGTTGCACAAGCTTCCTTCAATACTGGAACTAGCAATTAAATGGATTTTTTTGGCAGCTTAATTACATTTGTCATCTACCGTGACCGAAGATATTTATGTCAAGAAAACAAATGCAACAAAACCATTTCCACAAAGATCCAAAACCAGTACCCATATGTAATTTTTTATTATGGGAAGAGTTATTGTACTGTACTTTCTTGTAAAGAGTTGTCCGATTTCTAAGTAAGAAATAGATGACTCTAGTATAGAACTCTGTGCCTGGTGGTTCTACAGATGATAAAAATGTGTAAACACCAACACCAGGACATTTTACCTTGTTTGAGATTGAATTTTAGTTCTTTTCAGGAAAACTGCATATAACAGCAAATACATAGTTAAGTTTTAATCAAGATGACTTCTAGAACAGTACAAATATTTGCAGTAGTTTATGAGATCCCACACTGTGTGTGGCCATTCTATTATGTGTTTTATTTATATGAATCTTTACTTTTCATTTGTAAAGTCAGTTGTTTTAAGAACATGGAGCCAAATCTGAATTCACTATAAGAATTTTTTAGCAATAGCACTTTTAATTTTTGTTTTGTTTAACATCTGTTAAGTTGTGGATGACTTTATCTTGTTCCAAGACTTTGTGGTGAATGGCAGTCTGCCACATTCTCCAAATCTAATGCAAATCTCCTTATTTGTTATTTAAGTTATATTTGTTGTAGTTGGGATTTTTTGTCAACTGTATTAAAACCTGATTATATAAAGCAACTAAAATTGGCAAGGTTTTCAACCATCATTCAGGGTAGTAAGAGTGTAGAAGGGGCTAAATTTTTATCCCAAGATCTCATTGACCAATTTGATTTTTTATTCTATAGTCTGTGCATTTACATTCTCACTTACAAGTCACGAGTTTTGGAGGATAATAATATTCTGCTGGACTAGCTTACACAAAGGGAACCACTTACATTTTTTCTTTGTGATCTACTGATAGTGGTACTGTTCTTTTAAATGTCTTAGTTCAGCAGAGATGCCAGTGAACTGCATTTTCATTTTTAGATCAGAAATGGACAAATTCAAAGAACAACCTTACCCTATCTATAAACTGTCAAAAGTGCCATGAAAATACTGAAATTTTTTTAGTCTGAAATATCAGTACTGTTATTGTTTGTGTAGGATCCTTCTGTAATTCTCTGTGTACTTAACCTTGAGCTATATTTTTTCTGAACATAGCCTGTTAACATGGTAATCTAAAATCCTTTCTCCATATTCTCCATTTTCCTCCAAAATATGAAAGACTGGGGAGAGTTAAGCTGAAAGAAAATGTAAGAAATCATGTAAAGAAGGAAAAAGCTGAGTAATTTTTGTCTGGGACTCAACTCTGCCAAGTTACAGCTGAGTCTCAGTTTGCCTTTGAAATTCCAAAGTGAACTTTTTCTGAGATCTTTTAGCCAGTATTGTAGTTTAAGATTGGCACAGCTTAAGAAAGTACAAATTTGCATGCCAGGTAACTCAAAGCTATAAATTTGATATAAAACCTCTGTCCTGTTTATGCTGTAGTGATAATCAAGGCTAATACAAATTGTTTCGCTGTTCTCATGGAAAGAGTCAAAGAATAAGCAAAGAAATGTGCTCGGGTGAGGCAGGAAATATCTTGCCTATCAATCCAAAATACTAAATTGCACCCTTTCCTACAGTGTCTAGAAGACCTTCAAGTACTCTTAAAGATGTGATCACCCTGATTTACTTGTCCTGCTCTGGATGCATAGTTGGATCACCACAGAAAATGCTCTGTCCTTGTTTTCTCAACTTCTCAGCTGGAGCTTTGTTATTTAGCAGCCACTATGACTCATATATCAAAATATGAAATTCAATAAAACTAGGTCTTGAACTGTTCACAGATTTTAAAATTCTGTAACGGATTAGATCCAATGAAGAAGTGAGGAATCTGCAGCAGTACTTAGTCTAATAATTAGTAGTTAAGCCCTACCAAGCTGCCAGAATTGACATCCTAAGGACTCACTAATTCAGGTGCCATTTACCCCTGAAGGTGACTAACCATACTGTACTACTTTTCTGTTTAACAATAAAATTTCAGCTTCTGTGCAGGCACAGGATTAGCTCATTTTGAGCTGAGGTATGCAGTTCTCATGTAAGCCTGATGAATTTTCTTCCACCCAAGATCCTGTGAGCATGTTTAACCGACATAAGCAAGATTGAGCTTCTCAAAGAAGGGAAGTCACCCCGTAAAAATACAAAAGTAGTTGTGATTCAAACCACCTTTTAAATGTTAGCCTGAATTTTGGACTAAACAATTGATCCAAGATTAGCTTGCTACTCAGCCTGGGGAGATTTAAATGCACATTTTTTGGCATCCTAATCAATGGATCTAACCACCCAGCTATATACAGACTGAGAAAGAACATACTTTCTAGTGGATCTGGATGAAGATGTGCCATTGGTTAGCATGGAATTAAAAATTCCTGAGTCCAGAAAGATCACAAGAAAATAATGTCTCTGCAACAGATTTTTTCCTTGAAGATGATGATGGTGGCTTCAACTGTAGGCCAAGTTAGGAACCGAGCTGACGCTGTCCACTTTTTTGGTAAATGTACTAACTACAACATCTTAGATAAAAGTGAGTGGTTTCACTATTGCCACAACTTTTGCATTAAATAAAATACCTATGTAGAGTATAGACTGTAGAATAAAAACTAGCTCTGCTTAGTTCTTTGGGAGTTCTAGATGTCTATGTTCCTAACTACCACGAAGGATTTCTAACTGTGGTGCAAGGAGACCCTTACTGTGTGGAAGAGTTTTCAGACATGCCTTTGTGCATAGTGCATCCTAGGCTTCTCAGCATCTGGGCTGTCCAGTTTGCAATTCTAAGGCTCTTATCTCACCCTATGCACTAGAACAGGTTACCGGTTAAGTCACAGGGACAAACAACCTAAAATGCCTTGGTTCTTTATTGGATCTGATTTAGAAACTACTTGGGAGCTTGTGGAGTGCTGTAAATGCAGGTCTGTTACTCTGTAAAGATGTGAGCATTGGAAAAGATGAGCAGTCACATCTGGAGCCTGTTCTTTACCCACACGTTCAGCTTCAACCACGTAGTGAGTTATAGCAATCCAGGGTGGAGGTCACAGACAAATAGGTTGTTTGTCAGGATCGTTACAAGGGAGGAAGAAACAGAGCCAAATTCCAAAAAACGCCAATGTTTATGTGCCAAAAGTACCACCTGGGATGAATTTAGTCCTGTGGGTACAGGTAAGCAGTGCCCATAAAATCCCTCTTTACTTGTAGTGTGACTGAGAATCCTGAGACATCTCATGTTCTCGCTACTGAAATTTGTTAGGCACATAAAGCACTGGTGATCTGCTTTCCTGGGCTGGCATCACTTTGACTGTGTGGAGCAATTTAATGCCTAATCTTTGGCTTCACAAAATAGGCCTGTATTGCCCTTAAGATCAAGGGCTAATGCAGTAGCTGTGCCATGCGTGTCACTCACATAGGCAGCATTGAACGCAGCACATAATAAAGCAGTTGAGACCACATCCCTTCAAAAACATGGCAAGTCTTGGGATGGTGCTACTGCTCTCCAGTGCTTCTGACTTTCTAAATTATTATGTTTATATTCAGCTAATGGTGCCCTGCTCTTTTAGTCCCTGTCAGTGTACCCCACTGAACACATTGCTGTCCACTCTGAAGCAACCCTCTGGCTGCAAAGGCTTGCATCCAGGTGTTTGGCTTCCGTGAACAGGTGTTCTTGTTACTGTGTCATTATAAAAATTATATCTATATATATACGCATTTGTTGAAAGGGATCAAGAAAAAGCAAGAGCACTGAATATCATGGTTACACTGTTGGAATGTGGGGACATCCCGTCTCCCTGTCTGTTTTGCTGGTGGTCCTCTGTAAATGCTCAGAATGAGATAGTGTAACCTCTGAGGGTATGAGGGAGAGAAGTAGTTACTGACTGTCCTCACGGAATCTTATCAGAGACAAATTAGATGCACCAAGATATATACTTCTATGATTTGGAGACTTTCTTCTGTAGCTCACTGTACCGAAGGCACTGCAGAGATCTCACAGAACATGGAGATCATCCTATGTGTGCCAGGGCCATGGAGTTTATAAACTGGAGTTCCCAGTAGCTTGTCTTTTTCCTACATTGTTGGCAATAGCTAGAAAGTCAAATGCTGGCTTTTTTGGCTGCTCAAGATATTATGTAGTTCTAAAGGTATGGCTAATGTGCATTTTTGCAGAAGCCGATCTGTTTTGTTGGTAATGGACATAACTGTTCTTCAGTGCCTTTCACAACACAGCAATGACATGGATCCCATAGGTGGATAGTGCTACTGTCTTCCAGCAGCAGCAGCTTGCTTTGTAGTTTAAACTTTTATGTATTGAGGCAACTTGGCTCTGGACCAGCACTTTAATATTTCATTTTCATGTATAACCAGAGTTTATGGAAATAAGTGAATATTCTGGCCTTGTGAATAAGTCCAGAGAAGCTTTAGCTAGTTTTCCTTTCCTAATAGCATCATTTGAGTTCATAAAACTTTTATTATCTTAATAAGGAGTCAGCAAATGAAGACTGCAAGTCTGTGAGGTAAAATTCCTATGTTTGGGATCAGTGCTGTTGAAATGAAAAAATGCTTGTCCAAAGGGTTAGTGTGAATGTATAAGATCTGCCTATTTTTTCATGGAGTTATTTTTAAGTTGTAGAAGTGATACCTAAAAATGAGTATTCTCTGTCACTGAGTTTTCCTGTTTCTTAGACTGCCTTAAGTTCTCTTTATTGATTGTGAAATGCATAGAGAAGTGACTAAACAGAAGAATCGGTCTGGAGAAGTGAATGAAAGACACTTTCCACTTCTTGAGTTGCTGATCAATGCTTTTCTTTTGTTATATCTTTTAAGATTATTTTTCTCTATGGTCCTGCTTTAACTCAGTGTTGAACTTCATTGCTGCAATAACACAGCAGGCAGAAGGACTACAGCCAAAGTCAACTTAGTCCTTTGAAACTGATGTCAAAGAGATTATATGTTTGTTAAGGAATTGTCATGTACCCTCTTGGTTAAATGCATTTGTGAGTTTGCAATGTGTGGTGCTACAGCTGAAATAAAATCTATCTCAGTGTTTGTTGAAACTGATATGCTCATGTATTACACCAAAATCAGCAGCTCTGACTAACCAGCTCACACATACGACATTAGCAAATACAAGCTGTCACTCTGACCTGCACGCCTGTGTTGACTTTGTTACCTCGTAATCAATTTTGAGTGCATTTTTTTTAGGACTACCTTTTTATCAGTTGTTCCCATGTGCTTTTATAGCTCACAAATCTCTTCTAAGTTACTAGGGAAACATTTCTTCCCTCCATTAACTGAACATTAAAAGCTACAGCCAGGAATGGAGGTAGGAGTTGAAAAACTCAATGAGGCATTCTCTAACTTCAGATGTTCCACCGCAGAGCGCAAATCTGTGCCCTCTAAGTGATGTCTAAGACCCCCTACACACTTCATGGGAGAATGAATGATTTCAGCATGTGGTCTGAAACATCAGCAAGTTGATCAGGGAACTTTCTTGGAAAAGGCAACAGCAAAATTCCCTACCCCACGCTACCATTGAAGTGCCTCAACATAAGCTGCAGTTAGTTATCTGCACCAGTGTCATGGTTTCACCCCAGCCTGCAACTAGGTGCCACGCAGCCACTTGCTCACTCCCTCCTGCCCTGACACGTTGGGATGGGGGAGAAGAATCAGAAAAAGGTAAAACCTGTGAGTTAAGAACAGCTTAATAATTAAAATAAAGTAAAAAATAATCATCAACAAGAATAATAATAATAAAAACAGTATTAGAGAACAAAAAGAGAGAGGGATAAAGTGCAAGAGAAACGAGTGATGCACAATACAATGTCTCTGCACCCACTAAGCGATGGCCAGCAAGTCCCCGAGCAGCAGTTGACACCTCCAGGCCAACTCCCTCCAGTTTATATACTCAGCACGATGTTCTGCGGTATAGAATACTGCTTTGGCTAGTCCAGGTCAGCTGTCCTGGCTCTGCTTCCTCCCATCTTCTTGTGCACCTCCTCACTGACAGAGCATGGGAAACTGAAAAGCCCTGACTTCTGGTAAGCACTACTTGGCAACAACTAAACCAGTGTGTTATCAACATTATTCTCATATTATATCCAAAACACATCACTGTACCAGCTACTAGGAAGAAAATTATTCCAGCTGAAACCATGAGAGCTAGCATGAATTCAACAGTTAGTTTTTTCTCTGGTGCAAAGACACCCATGGTATTTTTTGAAAGAACTGAATGGTGTTCGCTCTTTTAAGGCATCACCTTTGGCATGGTGTGGGTGCTGCTTCTATCCATCTAGTTTCTATCCAAACTAGCCTTACTAGTTTGATCTGCTACATCTAGCTCAGAGTACTAGGATGCAATTCCACAACAGCCTGAAAAGGCTGTCTGTCCTAGAAACCCATTCTTTCAGCTCACTAACAGGTGAGATGGCTGAGGAAAATCTGCCTTTTGAAGAATTCAAGACCCACTGTGGCAAGACAGAAGTGGAGACTTGAACTTTACAGCCTTGTAGCTTCAATACTGCGTAAGGAACAACTAACTAGTCCTTGCACTTGTCTCAAAAACTCTTTACACATTTAATTTGAAACGATCTTTAGATAAACTGCATAAACAATCATGAAAGAAAAAAATGAGCCCAGTATTCCCCCTTTCAAATGAGAACACTGTAAAGCTAAAATTTTTGCTTTCTCCCTCTAGCGCAATCAGTCTTTATTTCTTCACTCTCCTAGCTCCAGTGGAAGAGGGATGAACACCACATCCTTACCCAAAACAACCTATGTCCTGGGAATCCCAAGTCATCATTGAGACTTCCATTTTCCTCAACTGGGAATCAGGTGCAGATGATTTTCCTCTCTTCAGGGGAAAAGATTTTAATGATGAAGCTCTTACAAAGATACTACTTCTTCCATCATGAAACTGTTCATGAAGCAGTTGAGTCTAATCATGATCACTTGAATACAGATCATCCCAGCAGAAATTCTTTTATTTAATAACACCTAGATACAATTGACAGAATACAGTGTCACTAGGAAAGATAAATCCAAAGAATACATTTTACATGTATAATGGAGGAAATGTACTTTTCCATTAGGCATTACAGTCAGTTCTAATGAAGAGAGTCTGTAAAATTACAGAAGCAATGCAATAGCCACTAAATATCTTGCTGTCTTTCACAGTAACTCACATATTTACCCTTGTTTTCAAAGACGTTTTACATACTTGTGTGTGTGTGTGTGTGAGTGTATGTGTGTCTAAGCACATATATAAGCAGAGTTCCTAGTATCTAAATATAAGATAATTAGAAAACAAAAAGTTTATAAGACAGAAAGTTAAAAAAGATGTTTTTTTGTGATTGGGGTTTAGTTAAATCTGAATATAAATGGTTTACCTGAAATTTTGTGACACAGGGGGTTCAGCATTGCATCTTTTTTTTTGAAGTCAGATTGAAAACCCACACAGGGTTCACGTCATATGTATACTGCCTATATAAAGAGATGTTTTACTGCAACACTGATGAAAACATATTCTCAACAGTATTTTCAGTTTGAACTTTTTCCTTTTCACACATTTGAAATGAATATTAATATACTTCTTTCAAAATACCTATGTGGTGGGAGATAAATTAGTTCTGCAAATTAGTGGATTGATAAGGGAGATTGTTGTGTTTAACAAACTAACCAACTTTGCACTTTTCTGTTGTTTTTTTTTTGTCCAAAGGCTGGATGAATTAGTAATGACATAGCATTTGATTGCAAAACAAGAAGGAATTTTTCGTTTTATGCCGATCCTAAAGAAAGAGAAAATGTATTTTGTAAGAATTGTTAAACATTTCTAAAACTCTGCCCAGTAGAATTACACACCTAAGATTTTGCTCTCAGATTATCAAGCCATCAAAGCCAGAAGCAAAAGTCACACTGAAGAGTAGAGATTCTTGCTCTTCTGATCACATCATAAATTTCTAGCCCTAGATCTGAATCAGTCATGGTCAAAGCTGGAGCTGAATTCAGTGGAACCAGTGTTACATTCCTGATACTGTTCGTTGTGTGAGTTACATTTAGTGGGAATCCAGATAAAATTCAAATTAATCAAATTCAAAATAAAATTAATTCGTCAGATGCTATCATAGCAAGTCCATTGTCCTGTGCTGACCAGAACGAGATCGTTACAAAGATATAACAAAAACAACTAATTGCTAGCAAATAGAAGCTTAAATCTAGCAAAACAACTCCGCTACAGGGAGAAATCCAGAGCTCATAGCCAGAAAGTAGAATCCAGAGTGGTGTGTTAGGGACCATGACTCCCAGTACAGTGCACGGGGAGAATTAGGCACTTCGGGTATTGCCTAGAGACAATGAATAGGAAACACAGATGGTGAGACGGGTCATAACTTCTCTCTTGAGAAGCAGGCACTACACTTCTGCCTCAGGCAAGTGGCTTTCTCCACTGGGCAGTCAGAACATAAAATGGTTTCTAAAATTACTGCATTCAGATTGGCAAGGCTCACTCATTTCTTTTTGAGGGATATTGGAGGAGAAAGAAAAACCGGTTTCAGCAGCAGCATACTGAGGTCAAAGCATTAGCCTAGATAGTCAGTTTAATTCCTCATTGTACTGAAAGGGGTTGCAATCCTGATCTCCTCGTACCCTGCAAGTGTTCCACTCCACCGTCACACTAGAGGCAACCTACCTGTGACTGCCACCTTACAAATATCACATCAGCACCTGGGAACCTAGTGTACAAAATTACCACATATGTACTTTTTAACAGCTCTCTAAAACGTTTCTGAGTGGATTTTTTTCCTTTCTGCGAGCTACCTTCAAATTAGAAGGGTGGGGTTCAAAGGTTGCCACTGCTGGGCAGATTTATGCTGATACAGCGTTTAGACCAGTCATGTGTATCTAAACGTGCAGCTCAGGACAGATCTGTGAATCTATAGAAATCAGGGAGGGTACAGTTCTGCTTTCTTTTTAGCTTGTGAAAAGTTTAATATGAGTTAATAAATATAAAAATCTTTTGTATGCTCAACTACAAAATTCCATAATTTATAGTAGTTTTTCTAATATATATTTTATTATCGCATATGTACAACAGGCTGGCTTTCAAGAATAGCCTTGAAAAGCATAAGCAACAGAGTAGTTCATCTGTGACTTTTATAATGGACCATAAATGTTTCAGAAGAATGGTCTGGCAAGGAACTTCTTGACTCATTTTTTTTCTGCAGGCTCTGAAAACAAAGAATGTGCATGTATTTAACAATAAACTGTACAGCTTTTGGTTTGAACTCTGGCTTAATTGAAATCAGTGGCAAAATTCCCCTCTTTTTATGATGAACACTGTGGTATAAAATAATTCCCTTCACTGTTATTAATGTACTGCTCTTTCTTCCATCCCCTCTATTCTTTAAATCTGAGTTTTATTTATATGCTGATATTCCTGTAACTGCAAACCTAAAGAGAAAGCCTCTGTTCCCCTATATCCTTTACTTGCCTTTTGCATTTTTCTGCATGATTCCTCTTTGATCTGCCTCTGAATTTAATAATGAAATTTGACTCAATATCCCTCCCACTATATATAGCTCCTGCTACATCATGTTCTGTTACCTATCATCTGACAGTGTAATTCTTGAAATCTGGCCATTTAATTTGGTCCAAGAAAATGTATCATTTAAGAAAAGGGCATGTTCATTTGACTAAGTGAATGCACATTTCTGTTTTCTTACCAAGCATTGGTGTATGGGCAGTTTCTCGTACTCTGTGTGTGTGTGTGAATGTTTACAGAATCCTATCAGCAAAAATGGCATTGGGCAAGAATATTAACTACAATAGCAGCATTCACGGTTCGGTTTCTAAATATGTTATAATGCTGAATATTCTCATTTCCTTTCTGCATTACCTCTGCCTGCTACAGGGCTAGGAAGGCAGCCTCGCAGAATTTCTGAATTCAGATTTCACCTTCCCCTGCCATGGGACAGGAAATGAAACCTCCTGAAGCCTGGGATCTCGGTATGAATGGAGAGCATTGTAGATATGCATCGTATTTCACTCCTCCCTGCTGACACCCGCAATGTCAGTTCTTTCCATCACCGGGGCATGTTTAAAGACAATCGCAATGCCAACCTCTTAACTAAGTCAAAACATTTTATTTTCTGCTTTTCCAGTTTCCTAGAACCCATGATTAATAATGCCTATCAAATTACCTGATCTTCAGGAGAGTCAACAGGACTATTCCTAGGATAAGAACTATGCAGGAGGAATAGGCAATAATGTAGACTGTTTCACCTATAAGGAAAAGACAGAAAGCAGACATGAAACATTTACTTCTTCAGTAATAAGAATCAGATTTGAGATCTGAATTGGAATGCATACATATGTAAGCTAAATTAGCTATCAATTCTGACTTAAGTAATTAAAAGGAGGAAAAAGACCTAGCATGCCAATGGTAGGAATAAACACTTCCTTCACCAGTTGGTGCAAAATCATCTTCAGACTCCTTTTAGTAAATACCAGCTCTGATAGCACTTCATGTGTGTACATGTGTACAACCTTTTACTCTACTTGGGGAACAGCTTGTTACTCAGATTTGTGTTTGGGAATATTCTTCCCATTGATTTTAAGGTGTTAACTTTATTCTGTGTATCAGAGGAGACCTGGCTCTTACCTGCTAGACTTTTCCTTTTTCACATATTATGAAAATTGCAGTGTGCAGCAAAGCTTGATCTAGAATCAAATTAATGTAAAATGGGATCTAACATTGTGTTTCTGGGCCCCGTGCCCATGAAGTTTCCTCTTTCTCTTAGGCTTCTCACCAAAAAGTCACTTAGGCAGCTTATGTGCTCAAAATTCCAACTGTTGAAAAACTGGGAGCTGTTTCAACTTCTGTTTTCCAAATGAGGAGAAACTTATTTTTTCTGGAGGAATGAATCCATCAGTTTTGATCAAATATTCTAAAGGAAATGTTTAAGTTGAGAGGTTAGATGACTGGACAAGAGGAGTCATATCCAGAGCCATGAGCATAAAACGAGACCTTTCAGTTACTTTCCTGTTGCACTGATTCTGTCGTGTTTATACAACTAAATAACATTTATTTATATAGGAACTGAAATGCAGAGGGCCTTAGCTGTTCCCAAGCTCCTCTACCTTACATAGGCAGTGAAACATTCATTGGGGAAGAGATGGAGTCCCAGCCCCATCACTGAGCCACTTCTCTGGACTGTGAGAAGGCCAAAATCTGGTGTTTGAATCAATTATTGTGTTCCGTGTGTTCGTGCATATGTGTGCACAGACCCTAAATGAGACATTTCTGTATACACTACATATAAGCAGCAGATGTATAGTGTACTACAAACACAGGCACTATGGATACTGGAGTGGCTCCAGTAAGAGAGACTGAGTATATATTCTACGATGGAGCAAGCAATAGGAAAGAGCTGAGCAGGGTGCTGGACCTGCTGGTTTTTATTGCGGGATGATGCTCACTTTTTCTCAAAAAGCTATCTAAATGCCAAGTTTTCCAATAAAAGAAAAATGAAAACAATGACTGAACTATCACAAGTTGTACAGAATAAACACGCTGCTTAATGCAGCAGGCTACTGAAAGATACTTCATGTGATGCATTTTTGAAGGAAGGGAGGCAAGGCCTATCATGGTCTCAGTGCAGGACTGCTGGTATCATTAACATGCTAACATGTTATGATGTTAACATGAAAAGTAGATCAGCAGTTAGCCCTCTTCTCAAGTTGCAACAATTCTTAAAGACAATGAGTTTTAGGAAAAGATGGTATCTTAGGCTTTTTTTAAAGTTTCTGAATCTTAATTGTACACTCAGTCATTTGTTAAAATTTTCTGCAATTGCAGGAGCAGTTGTAGGGGAAAAAGTTTCCTACTTTTTTTGAAGTGGAAGTTGAGGTGTACAAATTTAAGGCAAATAGAAGTTTCTAAAGTACATCACTTATCTCAAGACTAAAAAAATTATTAGGAGCAACAGTCATGGATGGTCAAAAATGGGCTAATATAATGTCACCAAAACATTGTAATATTTTTCTTTAAAATGTTGGAAAAAGTGTTTCAGTTTGATAAAGCAAAACACTTTGAAATGATCAAATGAAATCAGAATGTTCTGCTTTTTGTCAAAAACTTATAAAATGCTACAGTTTTGATGAAGTAATTTCTGGTAAAAGAGACATTGATTATAACATTTTCACTTCCAGGGGGAACACAAGAGAGATGCTAATGAGATCATGCTAGAAGCCAAGTATTTTCTCCTACCTTCTGAGAAGTAAGGGAATTTGTAAGGTGAGGAGAGGGCACATTTTTGTGGTGAAGAGCTAATTATTCATTTTATATATTCTTTGTGGTTTAACTAAATGAATGTGCTTATTCATCTTCCCTTAAAAATGTTGTCGGGGATAGGCAGTTTCTTGCTAGGCAGTCTGCCCTTCTTTAAAAATCGAAAGGTTATTTTGTAGAAATTTTTGCTATTAATCTATATCAAATCAGTTCTTGAAATGTGAAATAGTGCTAGGGAAGTTAAGAAATACAGATATCAAATCTTGGCTCTGTTCATCCCAAATCTTGTCCATGAAAAGTACCAGAATCCACATTTCAATTCCTGTATTACATAACAGGCTGTATTATCCCATTTTGATCCCTGTATACATGGTATTGACCATCTGAACATGATCTAATAACAAGGTAAGGCTTAAAAAACTCTGCCCTAAACAAACAATAAAAACACCAGCTGGAATTAGGCACGTTTGTAGTTACAGATCAGTAAACAGCCTTAGCTTTCGTGTTGTGTGCCCATTCGTAGTTCACTGGGATCATAGAACTCATAGAATCATTTAGGTTGGAAAAGACCTTTAAGATCATTGAGTTCGACCTGCTCTGGAGAGCAGATAGATCCATCACAAGCATTAAAAGCATGACTAAAAGTTAGAATAATTTCCTATTCTTAGCAGAAGTGGTAAGAAAATGTAGTGTACGTAACGTGCCTATGCCATTACTTTTCTAAGAAACAGCTGTCCCTATTTCAGCATTTCTCTTCAACTGGCTGAGGTGCAGAAGACCAAACCTGGTTTGGGTTCTCTGACTAGTTGGAGAAAGGAATACAAATATCTGCATGTACCATGGAGAAAGAAAGGCGCAGACAGTGTCTAAGGACTTATAATAGGAGGTGGCTAAAATACAAGATGCTTCCAGCTCTGTCCTGCAGAGAATGAACCAATGCAAGTGGAGAGCATTATTCCCATTGCCAGGGAAAGGGCTTTGAGGTGCTGAGAGGGCTGCTCTGTCCTGTGGAGATGGCCTGTAGTCATAAGCTTGTGGACCTTCTCACCTTGGGGCTGGTCTATAGCAGGGCCACTGTGGCTCCATGATGCATGTCTTGCCCTTCCTAGGATGGGCTGCCAACCTCAGGGACACGATGACTGGGGCTGCGGGTACCACCGAAGCACTAGCTCGAGCTGTCTACATAGACAACGGACACTTCCAGTCATGAGGTTTGGTGGAGGATTGCTGTGGGCTCGGCAGCTGGAACAATTAGTGGGATTACACTCTTTCATATACATAGTGAAATGGCTGTGAATATTCATCGGGCAGATTAATTCCAGTGGGTACTCAGAGGTTTCTTGGCTGCCCACAGCTTGTCACAGGCTTTTTTCTACATTTATAAAACGGTCACATTGACAGTGTTTTGTACCTTACAAATTAAAGTCGCTGGAGTTGAACTAATCTCAGTTCCCGCAGCAGCTGGTATAATTATAGATAAACCCTGCCAATTACTTGTTTATCTAGAGCCTCAGCATGGCAAAACTCCTCAGTAGGAAATATATGATAACTTTACGATTTAAGATGAAATGAGATTAATTTCAATAGTTTTGGGTCAAGCCTAATTTTATTGTATCGCACAAGAACAGGATAAGAGTTCTGTATATCTAGCTTTCTCTTCCAGCCAAAAAATACCTTAGCTCCAAAGCTCTATGCTGATCAAAGTAAATGCTTATCTTCACACATCAATCATTTTTCAAATTAAAGTGTGGGAAGCAATCTTTTAAATTATGCAGATCTGTAAAATCACGGAGATAATTTGCATAGGATAAAGCCAAAACCAAGCTGAAAGTGCATAACTGGGTAGGCAATAACAACATTTTTGCAGTTTGGATAATTTTTGTTTGATTTATCACTTTTTGATGTTGTTTCCAAAATGACTTAAAGTTCTGGCCCCATCTAAGCTTAAGCAAGTCTCGTTAACTTTTATATGGTCAGGACTCTGCCCATGTCACATCTTGCTAACAGGGTTGTATCAGCCCACAGACGACTGGCTTGGCTGGTACCATCCTAGGCATGTGGCTGAGAGTAAACCCAGACAAGATTTTTACACAATTCTGTTATCATATGCTTACACCAAAAGCTGGAATAATGTTCTTCCAAGTAAACATAGTTATATTTACTAATATATATGAATATATGGATATATGTTTAAATTTGTTATTTATTGTGAAAGACTGCTTCTATTAAAACCAGTCTTATCCAATTGCATGATTTGCAATGCCACTGAATAGAATGGAGAAATTTTATTGTTTTTTGAACAGTAAGTGTGTTTTTTTAATTATAAAATCAAGAAAAAGTTTAAGAAATCTGGAATTTCTTCTGGGCATCTTCAGCTATAGGTGGTCATTAGTCTCAACTGGTGAAAGACATCCTTTTGTCTTTCAATGACAAGCTAACTAAAGGATTCTTCTGAGACTTTGATGTAGGGGCATGACATTGGCAAACTGTATCTCCTGCTTTTCAAGCAGAAAATAGCGAAGAAGCAAATACCTTCAAATACCTTCAAATACCTTCACACACACAAAAGGCCATATTTGACAATGTAACTGTTTTGCCTCTGCACCCTGGGATTCTTCTTGGGATTTGATTTCAGTAAAGATAAATATTTTGTAAAGATGATAACTCCCTTTGCAGCCTGAGTAATGCACATTTACTAGCATATGAATCTAAGATACCGAGTTAGATTTTTGGCAGTGGGATTTATGAAACAATTTGCAATATGTTTTTTATCATCAGGTAGATATTCTGAATCAGATTCTTCTCCTTGACCTGGCTTCCTATGAGACATTTATAGCCTAGAGAGTTCCCATCTAGTGTACTTGACAGCTCCAATAGAAGGAATATTTTATTGTATGGTTTAAGCTGGTCAGCATTCTTACTATTTTTCTAAGGCCATCCAAAATTCTGTTAAGAGTTCAAGGACAGGTTTTTGGAAAGTATTCAGACTTCAATGGGAGCAGAATTAACTGGGTGAAGGCTGCTTTTAGCAAACATTTATCTGAATCTCTGAGGGAAATGTATAAATACATTTTATCCACGGAAAGGGTCTGCAGTTAGAACTAGTCACAGGGGTAAAATATCTCACATTTTACATTTTCTCACTTAGAGCAGGATTTCTTGCATTATAACTTGCATTGTTTAACCACTGGAGTCTCATTCCAGCTAGAGATTCAGGCTCCCTCTGTAGCCGGCAAAGGGAAGCCAAAACTTTCAGCAAAGACAGTCTGAAAAGGTGGGATTAATCTTCTTCTGAGGGTCCCTGACTTTCTTCTCTGGCTACACAGAGTACTTGGATGACACGCATGATTCTTAAGTAATTTTAATGCTAAAGTTACAGCTGAATGCTTAATTATTCACATACAGGTCTCAGGAATACCATTCCCATGAATCTATTTTTATATGTCCCAGGTTGCCCACTTCAGCAATAGTTGAAGGGTGGAGATTATAGAAGTCCCTTCATTTTGTACTGCACACAGAGCTTGAATTATTTTTCCACTGTTAAAGGTGTTCAGTTTGAACAGTTCCGGGAACTAATTCATAGTAATGCCTGGAGTATTGTAATCTGCCCCACAGAAGGTAAAATAGGTCATTCTCATTAGAGTTGATATTTGTGCATTAAGCTCTTTAGTGTTCTCACTGCGTAATTGGGTCTTTCAAAAGGAAATATAAAATTAATATTATTTAAGCCATGGGAAAATTTGTATATTAATTCAATATCCTATAAATTTATGTCACTTAATTTCTTACTGTAAATGCATGGAAATAAAACCAGATGCCGCTCTTCAGCCCGTGGGATATCATGATCTGCAACTGCATGCCCTTCTGTTGCATGAGAAGGTAGTCTGATGGACTGTAATACAAGCCCCTCCTCAGACCACTTACTGTGGCTTCCTAATTGCATTGCTGTAACAACTATGGCACAAAAAGTCAAGAGAGGTAGGAGAGAAGTAGGTGTGACATCAAAGCTAATAATTTGTATTACACATGATGGCTACTCCTCTCTAATGACTGTATGGAGAGTCAGGCTCTGGTGGGCTTAATAGGTTAATTTTCCCAATTATAATGTAGTGATTGTGAGACATCTATTTCAAAACTACTTGTCAGAGAAGTTGATTCAGTCTCATTATCTTTAGTTTGTGGTTATATAAGCAAAGCCAAACAAGGAGATTTTTTTCTGCATTATGTTGAATGGGGCAGCAACAGGTAGAGCTCACTTGCCTGAACCCACCCAAAGGAATCAAACTTTTATTCTGGCATACATGGGGGAAATTTCAAGAGTACTTCTCTTAAAATCATGGAGTGGTTTGTCCAGACTCACCATTAATTGAAGAAGAATGGAGCTGTGCTCTGGAAAGCTTTCCTTCTGGCATTTCTGTATTTACCCAATGAAAACCTTTCTTCTTATTAGAAATTTTACCTGAATATTGGAAAGAAAATACCCATTCAAAATATTACTTTAAAATAATAATTTAGGTGAATATTGCTGTTTGGTGCTTTGATAAGAGTCACAGAATTTATAAAGGCAGCTATTTAAGAATATTGTTTACTGATACTTGATGAACAAAGTGAATGACAGTTCTTCCTTTCACATCTCATTTAAACCTCCCCTGTAGTTTGCCTCACAGGGGACAAGCGTGCTTTAAAAATATCCTTACCTCAAAACAGCTTAAATTCTCTTGTCACATAAACTGTTTTAGAAATAGGCCCACCAAAATAATTGGTCCCACCAAGCCAATATAGAAGGGATCAGAAATGGTTAGTAGTTTGAAGTCATTTCTAAAAGGCAGAGCATATTCTCCAAATGAATTGCTAGACCTCAGTCAGCTCTTCCACAAAGGCCTGTCCTCTTAGTGGGCATGATTTCAGGAATGTATCTGAAAATATGTATCTTCTGTTGAAATTAAAAGGTTTACCTAAGTAGAATAGTTTACAGAGCAAGAGGCTAAACCATACAAGACTATGTATGATCACTCACATTATGTGCAATGAAGAAGGGGAATGAAAATGATATGACAAAGGCCCATGTTTGCAGCCTGGAACGTTGTCTAAATAGCAATGGACCAAATCTCCTTGTAATAGTTTTGTTTTTTTTTTTTTCTGTGAGATTCAAAAGTACAACCCAGAGTTAAAGGATGTTAGGAACTTAACTTCTTACTTTCTGTCACTGGCATTTTTGCTTATTCCTGTTGTGACACCGATCCTACATTGGCATTGCTCCACACTGTGCTTCTGTCTCATATAGCACGCAGTTACTCACAGTTCTTGTCTGCAAGACTGACCCTGCAGCAAGCTTTAAACCTGTCAGTAGAGCCACAAGAGCAAACATTTGTGGCAAGGCAGTGCTGTACCAAGAGTAGGAAGAGGTGATGGTGTAGACATCATTTGTAGGTCTGTTCACACCAGTTCTAGAAGCAAAGATCCATTTTCCTAGCCCTGTGTATTTGCCTATTTAGAAAGACTTTAATGTTAAAAATCATCACCAGCGTAAGAGTGAACGTTATCCAAAGTTCACCCCTAGGCCAGATGGATGAGTTAGCAGGAGGGGCTGGGTGAGGTCTGCAGCAGAGCACTCACTCCATGACTCTGAACTGCCATACAGATAATGGCATTTAACACTGTGCCTTACAATCAAACCCATAACCATCTCTCTCTTCAGTTTAGCTACATTACAACTAGACATCTAGAAAAAATAAAAGCAAGATTCACAAGACTCTGGAAATGTTCTGTAGAGTAGGTGCCAATCCTTTACTCAGCTGAAGGCCCTGGATCCCCAAACTGTTTTTTTTTAACTAGCAGGAATTTGTCGCACCACAGGAGCAAGCAAGCTTCTGTTTTTCAATCCCAATTAGGTTACAGAAGTTACCGTCACAAAAAATAAACATTTTATCCTGAGACTGCTTCAGGGAATGGCAAAAGCTCATGAGCAATTATTTGATTATGATGACATGAGGGACATCTTTTTGCTTTGTAGGTAAAGAGTAACTAATACAATGATGTTATCACTCATTTGAACCATTAAATACAGCCATAAAACAAGCAAACAAATAAATAACATTCATTAGCAAAATCACTGCCAGTAGTCTCAAACCTAAGTGTGTGATGGTATCACTTTTCCAGGGGAGTTATAAGATTTTTAATCTTTTCTCAGAGTGAATTTTAGTAGTGATTAACTAAGCTTAAGGACAGTGTTTCAGCAACTTGATTTTGATTTCTGGGTAGACTCTGAGTGACAAGAAAAAAAATTACACCCTTATCAGCCCACCAGACACTATTTTGGCCACTAAAACTAAAAACCTAGCTAATTCATTCAGTGAAACACATTCACACAATTGATACACGTTTTTAAAAGACAGTCCATCAGATGGAACTATGAAATAGTCATTGCTTTTCACTAAAATCTTTAGATACAGTTACATCTCCCAAACTAGGTTTATATTACAATTTTATAATATATATAAAATATATATATTATATATATATAAATATATAATATAATATCTAGTATAATTATATAATAATTTTATAATTACATATAGAAGACGACTGGTGTAGGGTAAGATGCACTAACAAATAGTATATGTGAAGAGGATTTATATAGCAGAATAGCTGGTGTGGTAGATCAGAGACATGAGGAGAAGAGGATACTGTGGTCTTTAGTCTGGTCCATGGACTGGATGCCTAGATGTAGCTGGAGCTTTGCAGAGGGGCAGAGGAACCTTCAGGTTCAGTTTTAGGCTGAAGGACTCGAGGAACCACCCTGTAATGTGACCCACAGCACAGTAATTGGGGTAAACAGGGCGTTTGCTAAATTGCTAGATGTGTGTGAGCTATACTAATATTTAGCTCCCAAGAAGAAAAGAAAACCCAACATAATTTATCATATTATTTGTAAAAACAATGTACCAAAGTACAAAATTAGCTCATCATAGGAAGACTTCTAATCTGAGTAATAATACAGACCCCGGAAATTAATCTTTTATTTTATTTCAGCAAATTCATGTAATGAGACTTAGTCAATTTTATTCATTTACTGCTAATATAAATAACAGGAAAAAACTGTACTTGCAATTTGTGTTTTGATTTGAGTTTAAAACCCGCAGATATAAACCTTGCTGAGATCAACAGTAGCAAAGATATAGTAAGGATTTGGTGTGTCAACATTTTAATACTCTTTAAAACTGATTATTCATTAAAATTTTGTGTGTTACTCACGTAACTCACTGAAGCAGGATTTGCTGTGAAGCATGTGATGGAAGAGCTTGCACAAAGATTGCTCTGCAGGAGGAACATTCTGGCAGGTACACTCCACACGCAGCATCGTGCCCCAGTTGCTGATGTAGGCTCCTTTGCAGTCAACATTTGCAGAACAGGGCATGTCATCCTTGATTAAAGTTTCAAGACAATCTTCATCATCGTAGCATTTTTTTGTCACGTGTCTCCAACACTTTGACCAAAAAGCTGTGTATTTTTTCCTGGTGGAAAAAACCCAGAAGTATACCATGACAGTTTAAGAACTCTGTGTTTTCACAAAAAGACATTTAATAATGATCATGAAAAGAGAGTGTATTTCCAAGGTGCCTCTTTAGCCTTAAAAAATCACAATATTCAGTGATATCTGGCCTAAATTCTGCTCTGATTTGCACCGAATTGGTTTGGGCGAAATCTGCAAAATTGTAATTTGAGGAAAAACTTGGTTTTACTGAAAAAGTTTTTGAGAAAAAGCAACTGCACTTCTAACCAGCACCTGTGGAGGTTTTCCCAGGGTTCAGCAAAAAACCAGAGTGAATACCAACAGTCTCGGATCCTTGGAGAAGAAATGCAGCTAGAGGAATTAGACCAGTCATCACAATGAAACCACACTAGGTTCTGTTCTAGTGGGCCAGTTTGCTGGGCAGCATGAAGGAAGAATGAATATTCCACTTATTTTACATAAAATAATCTACACCCAATGCCAATCCCTCCTCCCCCCAAATGCTAACACAATACAAAATGTCCAAGACTCAGGAAAAATTAGAAGTAATTCTGTTGAACTTAAAGATTGATAGCGGAGATTAGTTATGAGAAGAATTAACTTTTTTCCCAGCTCAATAATCTCAAATTATTTCAGTTTGCTAATCTTAGGATATAATAAAATTGGCCTTTAATGCACTATGAATGATAATAGAAAACATCTATTAAAAGTTAACTAAGAAATCTGTAGATATCAATTAGAAACCAATTTAT
The DNA here is from genome assembly GCF_963210335.1 of Falco punctatus. Lineage (NCBI taxonomy): Eukaryota > Metazoa > Chordata > Aves > Falconiformes > Falconidae > Falco > Falco punctatus. The sequence continues at coordinate 18,809,266 of NC_137584.1, forward strand.
CACCTCCATTAAATGTTAGGGAATGATAAAAGTAAACTGTTTTACATTGTACATTAATATATTAAAACATCTTTTCCTCAATCATAAAATTAGGTTATTAATTTACCGTTGATATTGTGTAGCTGTTACAAGCAAGTCACATGGAAAAGCATGGGCTGTTACAACACTGACAAGGACATTATTGTAAATATTTTCATTATACAATCAAAGGTTTCAAAGCAGATGCCACCTCTGTGCTAATGGAATTATTTTCATTCACCTCCTGATTTACAGATATGGCTAGTCATGATTCATAGACTAATTTTGGTAATTATATCCACTTACTGTCAGTGCCAGGAAACATTAATGTTCCCAAAACGATGGGTAATTCAGCAAGTCTCCATTATGATATTACATGTGTACACATGCACATGCACAGATATACATCTGTAGCCCAATCCTTCTTGACATAAAAAGGGGCAATTCCCACTGATGTCAATGTGAATGGCCTGCACAGAACTAAAACCGTCTCTTGGCCTCTGGGTTTGTTGACTGAAGGTTAATTAGAGCGCAACTTCGAGGTAAGATTCAGGCCTAATCCACAAGGGAACTGGTGACTACACTGAAAAACAAAGCGGGCCAATTGATCATCCACAAATGGTGGCAATTATGTAGAACTACTAACACAGACTAATCCTGTCGCATGTTTTCTACAAATAAAGTCAAATCTGGCAACTGCATTATTCTCATGAGTTTGGTGATCTGTGCATGTTTCAGGGCAGCTTTTTTCAAATATCGGTATGCTTGAGATGAAAAGAATAAAAAAAAAAATTCTGGGCAGGCCAAGTTGGTTGTATGGCCATTGGGTACAAAGGGTCAGACTCTGCAGTAGAAGAAGCAATTACTTAAACCAAACAAACTTTGTCTGGTCCACTGCACATTTTGTGCAAACTGCTAGAAGGCAAAGGTGCAGGCTGGCAGGTGCTATCTGAAGAAAGTGGTAATGAAAATACGCAACGGCATAGTTTGTCCAGCAGAAATGCAGTTAAGCATCATGAAACAGGCTAAGAAAAGCCTGCGCTAGATTCCAGATCTTTCTGGAAATGAAATTTTTCAGTTTACTTGTGGAATTACTTGTGGCATTGCCACAGTTGATGCAGACGTCTGTGAAGAAGTCCAACACAAGTGATGATACACAGTACAGTGCAGAATATAATTTTGTTGTAGATGAGATATATGACATATATGTAAACATTGTTTACCAAATCATTATTCGAAAGCACATTACTGGGCAAAATCTTTCTTCTACTTACCTGCACAATTCATTCCCTTCACACATGTGGATTACATTCAGACACGATGGGGGTGGAACTGCAGTAACTGCACAGGGCTTGCCATGAAGAAGTTCTTTGGCTCTGTGACAGGATTCATCAGGCTGGGTGCAATCACAAAACGTCATCATTTGGGCAACTTCAAAAGGCATGTTTTGATAGAAGAACCTCATGGCTGTTTGACATTCTTCCATGTTGCATTTCTTATTTACTGAGCAAACTTTAAGGTACAGGGACAACTGTTTGTTACATACTTCGTCTTCAACACACTCCTTGTTCATTTCCAAACAGGTTCTGTTTGCTCTGTATGCTAAAAAGAATATCAGTTTTTAAAAGAAAGTAAGAAGAAAACCTTTCTCAAGTGATGATTGTTAGTTGATGATTCCTGCAACATTCCCATTAAAAACAAGTTTGACTCCCAAAAACTCTGGTCCAGCTCTTCCAGCATTGCCCCTTTTAAGCCCATTTTGTGATCTTCATACTTCTCCCTTCCACTGCTTGGCCCTCATAAGCAACCCTCCTGCAAGTTTCTGCCCCTGCCAGATAAATAAGGGGGAAGAAAGTGAAAACTAGCAAGATGGAAACTTCTTCATGGTAACAGTTCCTGGAAGCTAGTGGCTAGCAGGTACCTGAAACCACTGAGAACTCCAGCAAGCAGTCTTGTGCTAGGCTGTGTAATAAGTAAAGGAGAAGAGACTGCAAATGACATTTCTGTGCTTTTAAAGCTAGTTTAGGTATTTCTAGCCTATGCCATACACGTTCCAAAAAGATCTAGGAAATTCTGACTCTAAAATGTTTATGGGATAAGATTTGCCTCTGTAAATTTAACGGGGTCAGGATTGTTTCCTGACATTTTTAGATTCTTACGTACCCAGTAGCTTCACTGAAAATATGTTGGACCTATTGACTCACTGCTCTTCAGTAATTTGAATGAAAACTATTCATTTTAATCTCAAGATACATTGTACACTCTCTGAACACAGAACTAAAGTGAGTTATTAGGATTCATAAGTAAGTTCAGACTTACCTTGTTTGGAGAGAGCAGATAAACTCCATTGTAATTTTGTTTCTGTACTAATACTGTCTAGAAAAAAAAAGGCATAAGTGATAAATAATGTCTTAACTTACTTTTTAACTTTAAAGCATTGGCTGTGTTGATGGCATAGTGCCAGTAGTAGAAATGGACAAGAATCAAATGAATTAACTTGACCAAATAGGACCTGTCAGCTTGTTAACAAACTCTAAGATAATTGTTATGCATATTTATAATTTTGGGGGGTGAAAGCACAGTTTATCAATGGCTGCTGATAATAAATATTCTCCACAAAATTATAGATCCTGTGAGTTGAAGAAGAGTTCTTAGAACTGCTCAGCACAGCATAAAATCAGATTTCTTGTGAATAAATGAAGGCCAGAGGCATGAACTAATGATGGGGTCAGCAGTGCACCCAGTTTTCAAGGTCAACTAACAGCTTGTCATGATCTAAAGTCAAGGCAAGCAGACAATTCTTGTTACTAGAAAATTATTGTTATTGGTCTTATATTGTTTCTAGTTATAGTGGCATACTAAAAGGAAATTATTTGGATAAGATTGTATCAAATAAACACATTGAAGGACAATAATATTTGCACTCAGGCTATGATTTTACTATCAAATTATTCATTTGCATCTAAATAAGCTCTTAAAACTGTCCTGTTTCCAATGTTAAACTGCAAATAATTAAGAAAAAAAATTTCACAGACTTACGCACACTACTGTTATGTATGAAAGCATTCAGACTGCTGCAATACCACTAACCTGTGTCGGTGTCCTGATTTTTCTCATTATCAACATCATCATCATCATCATCGTCATTTTCACTAGCTGCTGAAGCCTGGCTCTCTTGAGAGTATTGTAAACAAGCGTTGTTAAATATTCCCTTCCATATTTTAATGCATCTCATCTGAAGTGGCTCTGAGCACTTGCACTCTCCCAGCACAGTTTTTCTCAGCTCTTTCCATGCTGACACACACTCCTGGTTGACCATCGGGAGCCTGCATTTTGCCACATCTGCTTGGCATGCTCGCTGGAAGCTCTTGTACACTAAAAAGCAGTAAGGGTCCTCTCGACAGCGTTGTTTTGCAATACTGCAGTCATTCTCTAATTCTTCTGGGTGTCTTTGGTCTTTGGTGTTTCTGTGTTGCCTAAAACTCAGCTCAGTATCTGATCTTGAGGAAGTTTCCAAATGTTCTGTACAAATAGGTACAGAGATGTAAATCAAATGGAAGATGGAGTATCATCGCTGGTCATCTCAAAACAAACTCAGGAAAAGGACAATTTTCTTAATGCAACAAAATGAATGAAACAGCTCTAGTTTCATTCTGAGCTGTAAGTAAATACATAATAATTTCAGAGCCTTGCAGACTAATGAATCTTACTGTGATTCTTAATGTGATTCTTACTGTGAATCTTAATGAATGCTTACTGTGTCCTGATAGCTGTATAATACAGTCTACTTTAACAATTCAGCTGCTGACAGTAATACAAGAAACCCTCACTAAAATCATATCTAAAGGGGTCAATCTCACATAGTTTTAACCACCTACAGATTGGACATATCATGGATTATAGTGTTAATTGAATATGTAATTTGTAAAGAAAGAATGGCAATTCCAGAAGATGGTTCATTCATTATCTAAACCAGGCATTTAAGTTAGACAGGGATAATTACTCCTGAAAGTATCTACCAACACCATAAAATATCATCTGTAGGTAAAACCTATGCTAGTGTAAGTCCATGCAAACTTTTTGCTATACTGGTGAGAAATGTAATCTCAATCAGAAAAAAAATATAAAATTACTTAATTTTGCTAGAAGCAAAAGCAACTGTTCCAGTGACATCAACATCAGGCTTCAGATACCTACTCTTCTTATTTTGGGCAAGGAGTAACAGATCAGAATGTTATTATTTCCTCTGCTATGCTATATGCTATAAAGCCATATATTATACTAATTTACGATGCACACTGGTTGGTGCCAACAGGGAGTGATGGATCAATGCCAGGAACCAACCTCTGGGCTTGATTTTCAGACTCATTTGCTGACTGATTTTACCTCTCTTATGTCAGCTTTGCTAATTACTCCAGGAGACCCTGGATCAGAAACTGCAAGCCTTTCATACATCAAGTAATTCCCAGTTACAGATATAGACTTTCTGAAGGGAAAAGAGTTCTCAGAATAATAAAAAACCCGCCTAATAATAAAGGAGCTGGGCCCATTGATCACAACAGAATTTTTAAAAGGATGCATTTTATATATTGTGTACAGCTTTATGAAGGTAGTAACTGTTCCCCACATTCAGTAACCTCTCCTAGATGTATGAAGATACTCCTGTAACACAATGTGACACAAGTGCACAACTGTGTGTCCCCATTCACTCACACTTCCATTCACAAGGTGGCTGGATCTGGCTCTCTACACTTAACATAGATCCAGTGGCACTCAAACCTCCTTGGGCATGGGTAGCTCTCAATGCACATTGTGTTTTCTTTCTTGCTTTCCACTGGATTGAGCAAGAGCTTTAGAAACCATTTGAATTCTCACATGCATTTTATTGTCTTTGCTTATGTTAAAGCAGATGTGGCATTGCTGTCGTATGCATGTTGGAGTGTGAATATCATAGAAAAGACAAAACTAAATTTTGGGGAAATTATTAGATCTAAGAAATGTGTGAAGAAACTTGAATCCAGTTAAAATGAAGGTTACAAAAATGTATATTTCTTTTTGCTCTTTGTAATTAAAATTTTATGTTGTTACCTTTATTAATGCTGCACTGTTTCCCAAGCAAAGTCATGATGCTACAAAAATCACCTGTGGTGCAGACACAGTTTTTTTAAATTCTGGGTATTTATCAGCCAGGACCTGGTTAAATCTATTACATCCAATAGCATCTTCTGCCTTGCATCTATTACCTAGAACTCACCGTTAAAATTATAACGTTGTTAATGTTTATGGTTACATAAAACAATTCAGTTGAAGCACAAAAATAATGTTTTTTTCCAAGAGAAGATGGTTTGAAGTTAGCTTTTTTTGAAAACTTGTCATAATTTACAAATTTTAAATAATATTTAGAGTGATATAATAAAGTTGTGGGTATGATATTGCCGCCTTTTATTTGATCTGACCCATTGCCAGAATGTCTATTCTCATTTCCAAAGTACACAAACCCTTGAACTCTTACCTTTTATTCTAGGTAGATGAGACACAGAGACCAAACTAAAAAGATGCACAGGAGCTGAGGGGCACATTCTGGACTGAGGCGCTGAGACACTCATCTTGTTCCTGTGTAGAAATTTGGTTGCTGGTACAGGGACAGGAACTCACAGTGTGGGCCAGGTGAAGGTACTGCCATGTAACAGAGTAAGAGAAGGGGACGAAGGAGGGCAGGCACAGCCCCCTGGTAATGGTGATGCTAACCCCATGCTGAGAGTTGTCATCTCTGCTTCAGATCCCTCACTCACGTGAGGACTGCACGAGCCTACAAATGTCTGGCTGTTTGGATATACCCTCGGACTGCTACCTTAAAGAACAACTTCACTGCCTAAGTTTTGCAATGACAACAAATCTGAAGGAGTCCAAGAATATTCTGATTCTTAAGTTTTTGTATAATAACAATAAAAGAGAAGTTAAAATAAAATGCAGAATCCTTAGTTTGTCTGTCCAGTTTCAAGCCTGTTGCTTGCATGTGCACTTGGACTCAACGACCCGCTCACACAGGCTGTCAGGTCGTGTTTTACTTGTATGTGTAGTAAAAATAAAGAAAGCGTACTAGTTTGTAAATCTACAAAGGTAAATCAATCAGCCCTCTACTTTATGGACTAAAAGATTTCCAACGTATTTCATTATGTATTATTGCTTAGGAAAGTTAGAAGTTACTTAAGAAAGTTACATAAGCAGCAGTTTAATACCATTTAAGAAAGTTTTATTTTGTGAAAGCCATGGTCTGCCTTGACAAAACAGGTATGCAGGCCCCCAAACCAGCACATTTCCTCTCTTCGCTTCATAGATATTAAGTATCTCACAATATATAAGATAAGGTGTATGTGGCTCACAAGATCCAGGCTGGTCATGAGGCAGCACGAGGATCATATTTTAATCTGCTAAGCGCTTATGCTATTGTCTCTGCCCTGCCCACGGTGATGTCTGGCTTCCTGCCCTGCTGCTTCCCTGGTGGCTAGTGTGGAGCAGCAGAGACCATGTAGTAAAAGTGCAAAGCTAGCAGCTGTGTGTCCAGCTTTAATGTGATTAGAGTTTTAGTGTTATTTATATGTTATTTATATCTTATTTATATATATGTTATTTAAATAGTAGCAGAAGGCAGTCCAGGTGAAGACCTGTAGGAGGAAACAGGGCATTTTGCCTGTACCTGAAAGAATGAGTTACCAGCTATTCCAGAGCGCGCATCTCCACCCCGCCACCCCAAAATCCTTTTTCAAACAGTGTCTGTGTTGCCCTTTCTCTAGTTGCTGTTGCTGACTATGGAGGGTTTGAGGATGTATTAAAACATGCACTGCTACAGGGGATGTCGCAGCCCAGCAAGAGCTGCAGTCCCCAGCCTCTGCTCCCACTTCACCTCTTGTATCAGCGAAGGTGGAGGTGATGGTGCCTGGGCTTGCCTGTACCTCTCCAACTCCATCTCCAACTTACCTACTACCTACTTCTGTAGCGCATGACCCTGACCCTTAGCCCTCACATTTCTTTCTTTCTCCAGTAGCCAAGCAGTTCAGGAGATCTACTGAAGGCCAGAGGCATACAACACTCTCTGACCATAAGAGCAGGGTGGGAAATATATGGTGATATGGGAACTATGGAGACTTATGGAGGTGGGTGGGTGGATATTCTACTCCATATTTTATCAAGCGAGTAAGGGATAATAAAAGCATTGCAGGAGACAGTTTCAGGAGGACAAATTCCAGGGGTAGAAAAAGAGCAAGAAAGGAAATGAGGGGCTTGTGTAAAAGTTAGCTAATTTACAAAATTTGTGACTGTCTTCTTCAGGTTACTGAGGACACTTCAAGGGTGGAGGTGACCAGAGGTAGGGCAATAAGAAACACAAATCCCGGTATATTTTATGCAGATCCCCAGCTATGTGAGTTGTGGCGAGGGGTCAGGAGCAGGGGCTGTGCCCAGGGTGGCCCTGTGCGCTGTGCGTGCTCCATGGTGAATCACAGCGGCTGGCAGCCCGGGGCTGGGAGGCAGGCTGTGGGGCTACGAACATACACAAGGCACAGACAGAATCAGGAAGCACATCAGATTTATGGCGTTCCCTTGCCTGGCCTCTTGAAAGCTGTATAGAAACAACCTGTTATCAGTATTGGTCTGTTTGTACACTGTGTTGATTCAGCTGTGATGAACAGCAGCAAATATTTTATTGCTGGTTTTCAATTACTGTTGTTTTACCATTGATTAAGTATATGTAATATATTTTAGCCTATACATATGCTTCCAAGGCATTTACAAAAAATGATCCCTGACCTAATGCTTAGCAGCCATTATTCATAAATTGATTTATTTGTATGTACTATAATTTATGTACATGAGACCACTGATAGAAGCATGACAGAGTAGAAAGTGGCACTTCCAGAGTGATAATTTCTGTTCGGGCACAGTCAGCTCTTCAGTCATCTCAGAGGGAATTGCACCTGCAGACTGCTGAGGAAAGTACTGGGTTTTCCCCTCCAGGGCTGGTGAGACCGCATGTCCAGTGCTGGATGCCTGAGGATGAGAGGGACATGGACATAGGGGAGTGGCTCCTGCAAAGTGCCACGGATGTGATTAATGGGCCAGAGCATCTGTTCTACAACGAAAGGCTGAGAGAGCTGGGGTTGTTTAGCCTGGAGGAGAGAAGGCTCGGGGCGGTCCAGCACACATAACCCGTGTGTATAAATGCCTGATGGGAGGGGAGTGCATAAGGCAGGGACAGGCTTCTTAGTGGTACCCAGTGACAGGACAAGAGGTACAAACTGGAAAAAAAGAAGTTCCACTTGAACGCCAGAAAAAACTTCTCTAGTATGATGGTGGCCTAACAGCAGAAGAGGTTGCTCAGAGGGGTTTTGGTGCCTCCATCATTGGATATATCCAAAATCCAACTGGGCACAGCCCTGGGAGACAGCCTGCAGTTTACCCTGCCTGAGCAGGGGGATTGGACTGGGTCTCCAGAGGTCCCTTCCAACCTCAACGAAACTGTTATTCTAAGAAAAATAAACTTCCAAATCTAATTAAAAATATGATTTCTTAATATATAGGTGATCTGAGGGGTCTTTTTTTGGTTTGTTGGGTTTTTTTGTTGTTTGTTGTTTTTTTGTTTGTTTGATTGTTTTTTAACCCAGATGTTTCTAGTTCTGAAAAATTAAGAAAATATATACTCGCAGTTAAATTAGAGCTCAGAAATTTCTGTTGTTTTCAGTGAAATAAAGGAAGAAAAAAACCCAGAAAATCTCGAACTTTAAAATATTCATTGTGCAGTGCTGAAACTTTTTTGATATTTTCAAAGTGAAAAGTTCCGATTCCATCAAAATGAAACATTTCTGTCTTTTCCATTCTGGCCTGCAAGCTAACTCATAGATATTTTCAACCACCCTCCCCCCCCACCCCCCCCCACCCCCCCCACCCCCGTATCTTGACACAAAACAGGAAGTGGAAGAAGGATTGGACTCAGAGGACTCTAAAAATGCTGCTCTAGTAGTAGGGGAGCAGTGATGGACAGTTTGACAGAGAAAGGAGTGACTTAGGCTGTCATCTGGAGGGTGTTACCAGACCTGCTCTGAGGAACAGAAGATGGAGGTCTTGATAACGCACACATTTTAGCTTGGAGGTTGCAGCCCAAGGGAGCGAGTTATTGAACTTACATCACAGAGTAGGAGCATAATTATATTTTGTAGACAGGTTTTTAATAAAGAAACTAGCAAAAGGAATATTTGCCCATTGCCTATTGCCTTCAACTAACACATTTGTGCTCAGCACTGAAGGGCCTTTTCTGTTCCTACAGCTCATCTGTGAAGTTTTTAGTCTTGCACATGCAGAGTACTCCTGACGGACAGCATAACATCACTCAGTAAAAATGCTGCTGTTAGGTTTTCTGTCACTGTTTCTGTGAGCTCCCTGAGAGTTACCATCAGCTGTCTGACTGTGGGTTTACACCCTCTGGGTCACAGCATCTAATCAGCACATTTAGAATAATTTGTCCTAGACCCAACACAGTATCTGAGCACCTTGCAATGCTGGAGAGTCCTTGCCAAAGGCTATCATCCTAAGGAAATATACAGATGCAGAACCAAACAAGCCATCGCAAGAATTTATTTTCAGAAGGTTTCTCTGGTCCAGTTACAAGTGCCATTAATATCAGTGAATAACCACAGAGGACAATAAGCAAGGGAAATGGCATGTTATGGGACAATGCAATAAATCCAAAGGGGAGACCACAGAAGTCATCATGCTGGCTACAGGGTGTGACGCAGAACAGGCTACAGTACAAATCCTGATCTTTATGTCAAGTAGCCTCAGTGCTAACGCCTTTGTGAATGATGTGAGAGAAGCAAATTCAATTTCTGATTTGGGGAGGAGGTTTTGTTCTAGAAACCTCATCTTTAGGTCACTGTCTTGAGCCTGAAAGTATTACATATTCAAATACTTTTTTTCAAACAGCAGCCATATCTTTTGAAACTGTTCCACTTCACATAAATATTTTAAAATGCAATAGTACATGAGCTGAAACCCAGTTCCTTTGGGGGCAGTTGTAACCATTAGGTTATCATGTATTTTTCATTTACTCTGTCTGTTCTTAAAGTTCTTAAAAGTATCTGCAAAGCAGATACACATCTTGAACAGGACACACTAAGAAGGACTCCTCGGAGAATTTTCTGCTCTAATTATTTTAAATACTGCTCTTGTGACTTGGAACGCTTGGGTTCCAATCTCTGCAACAAATCAGACAGAGGCCTTCGGGTAGTTCACACTGCAGGTGGACATTCTAGCAATGGGTTATTGACCACAAAGTCAGGCAGTATCTTCTGCTGCCTGGCTTCCCACACAGACCAAACATCAAACTGGGTCCTGGCATCAAGACAGGCAGAGGGACTTTTACTTTATCAACCTGCTGCAGCTGAGGCTCAGAACAGATTATGGCATCAGGACCATGACATGGCTGGGTTTGTTCAAACAAAGTCAATATAAAGAGAAGGGAGGTTTCCATGGAGATATAGATACCTCTGATTCCCACTGACAGAGAACCTGCCTTATGGAATTAAGTTGTTAGAAATGGCAGCTATGTACCTAAATAACCTTGGCTGCATCTATGACCAGGACCAAGGCATGGGCTAGGCTAATGGCAAGTGACTGTGTCTATACTGCTGCATTTTTTACATGGTGTGTGGTCTGGACCAAGCCTGTGAAGGTGGCGTGGGCCTGGAGTCACCCCCAAAAGGCAGTTTTGTGCAGCCAGCATGGAGGTAAGACAATTCAGTTATATGGATTAATGCTGCCCCATGACAGTTGATCTCAGGGACAGAAAATAGTCTGTCCATTTATATACTACTGATGTAGCCTTGACAGATCAATTGATCAATTGATCAGTCAACAAAGGATTCATTACTAGCTTGGTCTATTGACACCACCCCACCACACTGCCACTCTTCTCCCTTTCATATTCACAGCACCTGGCAACTCAGTATTTAACAGCAAGGTCTTGGAGGGATCTAAAGAAAGAGAGAAATGGTGACCGATACCCAAGTTTTGTTCAAGAATTTAACTGGCCTTCAGAGAAAGGAGCATTTTCACCTGAATGACAACAGAGATTAGGATGAGTTTCAGGTAAAACTTACAACATCTGGTCTTCCCCCACTTAAAACATACCTTACTTGGAAATGATGCACAAAGCATTGGAAGCAGAATAAACAGAGACAGAGATTGAGTTCCTGCTTTCATTTATGTGAGAATGTGAGAATTCAAGGAGGCTTAGTCACATCATAACCCACACTTTATTGTACCATCACTCCCTGCAAGTGAATCACTCTGACTTGTAGGTACTATTCACTGAATAAATACAGTGTGCCTCCCTATAATGCAGCTTTCTTTGAGGCATGCTTAATTTGATTTGTTTCTTATTCTAATACAATATTTTAAAATTACTCTAACTTTTTACTACGTAGTTTTGGGTATCATTCGAGATCATAGGATCATAGAATCATAGAATTGTTTGTGTTGGAAGGGATATTAAAGATCACCTAGTTCCAAACCCCCTGCCACAGGCAGGGACACCTTCCACTAGACCAGGTTGCTCTAAGCTCCATCCAGCCTGGCCTCGAACACTTCCAGGTAGGGGGCAGATCAACTCCTCTAGGTTATAGAAAACAAGGTTGGAAATCTTTCCAGCTGCATGCTGTCTTTGTTTAACAGGATCCCACAAAAACATAATTTCTGCTGAATTCAGACTTCTGAGTTGATTCAGACTGACTTTGTTCATAGTTCAAAAATTTCTTTTATCAACTTACTGAAGAGACAGTGTGACTGCTACTGAGAATAGTATTGGCCCTTGTCAAGGATTTCAGAAGTTGACTGTCTTTTGCCAACATTTTCTCTTTGAACTCTCCATGACTTAGTTCAGTTACCACAGCAATATTATGATAAATTCTGAATATGCAAACATTCAGACACTCAAAATAAAGCTGCATACAGCATACAGAATTACCTGAAATATTGCAGACATCTTCAACAACATTCCAGACACTCTGACATCCGTTTGCAGCATTTATACATTGCTCCCTCAAGTGCAGACAGTCAGTAGTCTGGCCAGTAGATATACTTGTGAAGTACATGAACAACACTGTAAAAACAGAATATAACAACTATTTAATACAACAGATATTGTACTGACCTTTTTCATTTACACTTAGATTATAACAATATAATTTACTATGGTTTATCTATAGATTCAAATTTTCTACCAAGTTACTTTTTAACAGAATAAAACATTTCCTCGGTTTCATAACTGGAAAATTAAATTTTAATTTTAAATTTTCAGAGTTGCAGTATGGCATATTTTGTATTGTTTTTACCCCAGTCTTATCAACCATAGCTATATATGACATCAGTCCATAGATATATAGAAATGACTGCAGTTCTAAGATCCGTAATAAATTATAAAAAGGAAGACAGTATACAATTCAGAGGAAACAGCATTTTATTTGGACTGCAATTTCATCAGGCTAGACACTACACAGGAATTCCTAGGAATACACCATGTGAAAGATATTTGACAGCTACACAACTGTTAGATAATAAATATGATTTTATTTCTTAATACAGTACTCTTAAGCCTCTTCAGTTTTGCTTCACAGATGCATCATTTTGTGAAAGCAACCCCCACATTTATGTCTTTACCTGCTTCCCTGAGTGCACTGAACCTAATGGCCATGTTAATTGCATAAAAAAGTTCTGAAACTGAAGACTGATATGGAGGTTTTAAAGTGAGGAATTTTAAATCAGCATCACCTCTGGTTTATCAGTAGAAAATTTAATTGCCCTGCTAAGACAAACCATTTGGGGTTTAGCTTTTTCATCAGCATTCCCATGGTAACACAACCTCCAATTTGTAACCATGTGTCTTAATTTTCTATAAAATTAAGATTCAGACACTGATTTCAGGCCTTATCAAACTAGCTGCTGAACACCTGATGGGAGTGTTTTCTTTAGGTATTGAAGGACACAGAATCTCCCAGGCCAAGTCTCCTTTTTTCCTTTATGTTCAGGTAAGTTCATATGGCATTTGAGGAATTTCCATCACTGCTTAATTCCTTAAACATCATTTGCAAGAGGCATGGAATATTTCCCCAGGACTTGTCCAGACCCCATCTAGAGAAATGAAATGTTTCAAATTATACCTTTGAGAAATCAGAAATTATTTATCAAATATCACTTTTAATAATCCTAGAGAGCCACTACTGTTTGGAGGTGATGCCATCCCTTCTGGAAATCATGCTTACCTGTGATATAATAGTGCTACCATAGGGAACGGTTTCTGGATGCATGTTGGTAAAGGTGAAGCAACATTTAATACTTTATAACTGACAGGTGCAATAGCATCCAGTGTGCCTACGAGACTCAGGAGAGGCCACATGTGCTTACTCTAGCTGGTGCTAATCCTTCACCACTTGCACATATTGCTGCCAGTTCTCAGATCTGTGCAGGGATGGTTGCGATTTCAGTGATTTCCAGCCTGAAACACCCTTAGGCCGTGTCTGCCGGTCAGCCTGGAAGACCTGGAAGTAGAAACGGCTCCTGCCACTTGACATTGGGGAATGTGCAGCTGGCTCATCCATAGGGACAATTTTGGCTCATTATTTTAGTCCCAAGACTGTCTCCAAAAGTTCTTTCTAACTGTGAAATTGCTCCCTATTTATTCAGATGACAAGGGAAAAAAAAAAGTTTTCAAATACTTTATGAGTGAAAATTAATGTATATATATATAGAAAATTACAAACCCAGGATCTTTTTAAGAAAAGGTATTTTGCTGTATGACCATTTACCTGTTTTGTAGGTACTAACACAATGGAAGATTTACACATTTGATTAGGATCCGTGCTACAAAGAGTCTGTGCTGTCGTCCCATCCCTGTCCCCTCCCATATGTTCCCCCATTAAGACAGCTATTGAGAACCACTGACTGAAAACTAATAAAGTAAATTGATTGATAAGACAATTAGCAGTTCCTGCTCCTTTGTAAGGATTATGTCAGAGCATGTTTATTTCTAACCCACCTGGAAACTGTGCCCACAAAAAGGAGGATATGCTTTTGCAAAGTAAAGAGCTGAGTGGCATAATCTGTGATTGAAGCTAATTCAATCTAAGAAAGGATTTCTCTACATCTACATATTATGGATGGGTCTTCTGTTTTCTCAGCAAGACATGGGGGGCATACTGTCACAAGCATACATGAAACAAACTGGCCTATATGATTTTAGAATCCAGTGCACTGTAGCTTTTGTAACTGCTTAAACTGACCGTTACTACTTTAGCCATTCACTTTAGCTATTTGCTCTAGTGTATGGAGTATTAAGCAACTATTTTCTACTTAGAAGGCCACTGAAGAGTTAGTTTGTAGCTAAAACTTTTAAAGACATCCATTTTGACATGAAGACACATAAATTTAGATTTCTACAGGAGTCTGTATTTTTGCACAAGTGTCTACTGAGTCACTGGGTAGGTGTAAGATTCCCGGTTCTGGAGAATTTGGTGTCTAAAATGGAAAGAAACAAAGGACATTTCAGCATCTTCATTTTGCAGATTGGAAACTGAGGAACAGAGAAATTGCAGTCTCTCCCAAGATTTCAGAATTATTGCCTGGCAGATAATACTGAATCATGGGAAACAAAGCTGTGGTTGCTATCCAACAGCCAGAGCAGCAAGACAGCTAGCTCCAAAGGGGAAAGGCAAACTGTAGTCGAATATAGTTGAAAAGTGATAAAGAACAGCTTTGTTCTAACAAAACCTAGGGCAGAACTACCAGCAGCGGGAGATGAGTTTAGAGTAGTGGGGTGTTAAAAAGCGAGGCAGCACATCTACGATATGTAGAGAGGGGAAAAGGAGAATAAAGGAAATTAAAATATACTCGTCTTACTGTATTCTTTCCCTCGAAATCCTTCTACAGCACCTTTGTTTATTTTCCCTTTTCCTCTGTTCGGACCCGAAGGGAAATCTCAGTGGCCCCTGGTGTGGCGCTGCCGCCACCGACCGCTTCCCACTTAGCAAACAGGTGGCTGTTTATTTAGACCAGGCATCCCGCCCGAGGGTCTCCTCGCCGACCCAGCTTCTCACCGCCGGGGGTCCTACTGCCCTGCCTTACCTCCCTGCCTTACCTCCCTGCCTTACCTCCCTCCCTGCCCTACCTCCTGCCCTACCTCCCTGCATACACGCTGCCCGCAGCCGGGCTGCAGGGCCCGGGCGGCGTCACACCGAGGTAGGACCCCCCGGCAGGTACCTGCCCGCCCCCGCCCGGAGGCGCCCCGGCGGAAGGAGCAAGGGGGGCAGCTGTCCGGGCGGCCCACGGAGAGGGGAGGCCGGGAGGCGCGGGGCGCCGCCGGCGTCCCGGCGAGGCTGGGGGCTGCCTCCCTCCCCGCCTCCCCCGGCACTTACCGAGGCCGAGGAGCGCGGCCATGGCCGGCGGCGGGCGGCTGCTGCTCCGCGCCGAGCGGGTTGCGCCGGGCGGCAGGTGCCGGTGCGGCCCCGCCCCTTCAGCACCCGCCGCGGGGACAGCGCCCCGCCCGGCCGGCCCCCCGGACCCCGGCCCACCCCCGGCCCCCCGGACCCCCGGACCCCCGGCCCCCGCCCCCCCCAAACCCCCGGCCCCCTGGCCCCCGGCCCCCCAGCCCCCCGGCCCCCCGGCCCCCGGCCCCCCGGTCCCCCCGGCCCCCCCGCGCCCCCCCCCCCCCCCCCGGCGCCCCCCGGAGCCCGGCCGCGCTGCGGACCCAGTCCCGCCACCCCCGAGGTAGGTACTGCCCCTCTCCCTGCCCATCGCCTTCGGCCAGGAGCGATGGGTGAAGCTGCCCCCACCCCACCAGCCGCCCTCGCTGCCCCCGTCACCCCCGCTCTTGCCTCGCCCCGCTTGCCGCAGGAGCAGCCAAGCCGTGGCCACAGCCGCCGGCGCCCAGAGGGGACCCGGTTCTCGGGCATTTCCCGGGGGTCTGGCGCTCCTTCTGCCTTCGGTTCCCGCCTGGCTTCCACAGAAACTAACGGAGCAGGTCTTTGGCGGCTGCCTGTTGCCTCCCCAGAAAATGCCTGTTATGTCTGATCATCCTCCGTATGCACTTTTCAATGCGTTTTTGTAGTGAACTTTGTTTCGTCTCAGATGTGGAACAGGATCATGATCTGTTAAGGAGAGAGAGGAGCTATGCAGCATGTTGGACCACAGACCAGAGGAACAGATAACTACTTCATAGTCTAGACCCATACTTCACTATGGATCTGACTTCAGAAGTTGTACTAAAATACATCAAAAACCAATTCGGCATACAAAAACCAGCGTCTGACTTGGGTACTTGAGAAAAAATAAATCAACCCTCAAGCATACAATGATACATCTGCTGGCTTCACTGGATCCTCTTTGTTTTTGCACTGGAAGGAGGAGGAAACAACTGATCCCTATTGATTTCTCCATGCTACTTGTGAATCTTGTTTTCTCAAATTTCATATCACATACAGGACATTTTTCATTGGAATTGATCATTGAATACTTCAAACAAAAAGATAACAAAACTTCCAGCACAACTAGCAGAGATAAGAGATACAGTGGGTGAAATTTGTCCCTATTGGCAAAGCAAAACTCAAGCCAAGTCCAGATTTTGCTTATTTTTTTGTTTAGCTCAGAAAAATTCAATCCTGCATATAATTTCTTATTTTTTTAAACCCAGGTTTTAACTTAGTTAATTTATTGCATTATTTAAAGTCTTAATGCCAACATTGATAAATACTTGTAATATTTTTTCTTTTTTTTGAAAGTGTGTTCAATAAAAATAGAATACTATTTCATCCAATATATCCAACAGTCAGAGAAAAACCTTATTGTCAGGTGAAAGGAACAGCCTGACAGATTAATATAATTTTAGCTATAGAGAAAATTTTAGGTTGGAAGGCTAAAATTGCCTTGGCATTAATCCATTGTAACATGCAGCATTAGGTTGTGATACATTTTGCAGCGAGGGCTGAGACAAGCTAATGTGTAGTGTACTCCTTCCTATAAAGCAGTCTCCAGGTTAATGACATGCATCCATTTTGCTAATATCAGAGAATGAGATGGTGCCCTCTATGCAATCCAGAAGAAAAGGGAAAAAAATCGCCTTTTTGGAGGTAGAGAGGGGGAGAAGTTACCTTGCAGTCATTATGACTGCCAGGGCACAAGCTTATCACTACAGTGACAACAGGAAAGGAGAAAGAGGTCAGGATACCAGAACTCCAAGACTGTGAAATATGTTGAGAAACTAAGTACCAGAATGATGGTGGCACAACAATTTCTATCTGCAGGAACAAATATGTTGTGATTTAAACTCTGTGTCTTATGATGCTATGATCAACCAGAAACAATGGCGTGCAAACTCTATTTCCAGTGCTCCTGAGTTGTTAATGGAAATATTAGAATACCAGAACAGCTACAGGTAACAAAACCCAGTTAAAGCTCAGCTTTCAGATAATTTTCAATACTTATACAATGGATAAGAAATGCTCATTCCTCACCTGACCTTTTTTGATGGATAAGAAACCCAGAAGTTTCCTTAAGATGCTTTAATTTCTGCCACATGCAAAAGGCATTAAATTCCGTATTGCTCTTAAAACCTTTGCCTGTCTTCTCACAGCCATTTCTGTCCCAATGAATAATCACTACTCACTATTGGGTTTATCTTTACTGAAAACTGCCAGTGATTATTTTCATTAAAAAATAAATCCAGCTGGATAATATTTTGAATGTATCCAAATACTTGGATCTTTCTGGAGTAAAAGGTCTTAGAACTGACAAAAACCCCACCACTACTTTACACAGGTCATCAACAGGTTTTTAAATGCTTATGAAGTTTTTCTGATGGTATGGTGCCTAAAAACATATCTGAGCTAAAGAAGAATATGTCTAGATATTTCTCAAATTTTGTAAAGCTACCAGAATAAATATATATGAATGTTTGCATCAAAAATATTTATATCAAAAAACCAAATTTTTGAATGAAAAATCTTTTTATTAAAATAGCTGAATCTTTAGCTTGATAACCATATTCTCTATCAAGAATTAGTTAACACTTTCTATCTTTAGAATTTTATATCTTAGATAAGCTCTGATCATATCATTTGTGTCTGAAAGATATGCTATTTACTGAACAAAAATCCGGCTACAGAAAAACTCAGAATCATTTGTCAATGAATGTCTCATCTTTTATTTATATTCTCCACACAAAAAGTACTCTTAAGTTAAAGTTATTCCTAGAAACATTGGAATAGTTTAATTTTGGAGATCTAAGTGAAAATAAGAAAAGAGAACAAAGAGAACAAAACAGAAGTTTTCTCTTACAAAGAGAAAATTAAGGCCAGGAGCTCCATTTCTAACGATGTCACAGAAGACCTGCAGAAGCCAAAAATGGCCGATGACATTTAGCGGTGTTCCAACCTCAGATTAACTAACACAATTTATCCCACAGGCATTAAGGTAGAAGCAAAAAGACAATTTGTGTTGGCAGGTGGTATTTAACCCCTCATTGGAAAGATGCTGCTTACAGTTTTTCAACGAGCATCACTAACATTACTATTTTAGCTCCTAGTTAGCTGGCCCAAGTCAGAAATACTGTGCCCTTTCCCTTCCAGTTCTCCTCACAGGGATCTTGGCAAGTTTTACACATTAATTGTGGCCTGTTATGTTTGAAAAGTATACATATTCCCCTTTTATACTGACAAAGTTTTCTTAGATAACTATTTACTTTCTACATTCTTGCTCTCCAAGGAAATTTCTTGATATTTACATTCCTGAAATGAAAGTACAGGTTTGCAAAATTTTGACATAATTGACATTTTTCATCAGTGGGTTGAGGCAACATTTTATGGCACAATTAAATGACCACTGAGAATTAATTTGAAACTAGATTACTAGTTTTTAACTTTTTGACTTCTAATTTAGTTACATGAACAGAAAAAAAAATAAAAGACTTTTTGTATTCCATTCTCCCATCTCTGTAATATCATAACTCACTAGCTGGTTGTCCAATAATTTCAAATGATATAGAAAAATTATATCTTGTTCCACACCATTTAAGTATACTACATTTCCTGTGGCTGAAGAGCAAAAATAGCCTTCTAATGGTAAAGGAATTGCAATATCTATGTAATCAAATCCTGCTGTAATTTCCACAGTTATCTGAGTTTTCTTTTCTTAGAAGAGACAAAGATAATTTCTTGAAATAACAATGACATAATAGCTATACTCAAAAATTAAGCTTACAAATAGGAATATAGGAATTCCTATGTTTTTATTTGATGTTTAAACATTGTTTTCATTTAGGTACTTCTTTTTATTTTTCTTTTAACAAAAAAAGAATATACTCTTTTTTATCTTTTATTGGAAAACTTTAATATACAAACAAATGCATTTTTTTCCTCTCACTTTACACCAGTGTAAACTAGAAGTAATTGCAACAATGTCAAGTAAAACAGCTGTTGGGGGAGGCTAAAGCATAAAGTGATTAAGCACTTCATAAAACTATAGCTGTCGTGATAGTACATCACATGACATTGGGTCAAAGTAAAACCTAGAAAAAATATTTACATAAGGTAAGCAAATAACACTTTGTCTATGAATAATTGGCTTTTCAGAAATATTTGAATGTTTGAGACTGTCTTCTTTCTACGTCAAATGATTTTTACTGAAAAACAAGTCCTCCTGCCCATCTTACCTTTCCTTTTGAAAAATCTGAACTGAAATGCAAGAATAGTGCCCCAGGGAGTGTGTAGCTCAGGTTCTTCTAGACTAGCCTCTTTCTAACCAACAGGCCACATTCCCCTAATAGACTAAGTTTCCAGTGATGCACCATGTTCATTCTTTAAGAAGAAAATTTAAAATGCATGGTAGGAAGCTCCAGGCCATGGAGCTTATCCCATGAATGGAAAATGGATAAATGATTACTTGATCTACTGGTCCAATGAGATATCACCTCTATAATTCCCAGAGAGAAACACTGTATTTTAATCATTGAAAAGTCAACATTTTCTTGGCATATAAATCAGTTTACTGTTTGTATCATTAGTGTTAAATGGCAGCTGAGAGAAAAATCTTGAAAGCAAGAAAGATAACCAATGTTTTATCTTTTAAAAACCCTTAGAGATCTTCTAGAGCAATACTTGCAGACATTATGGACTAAAATGAGCTACCAAAGTTAAAATGTTCTGTTCTTCAGGGGTGCTGACATTTGTTATTCCTATTGGCCTGAGTAGGAATTTTGAGCTTATAGCACCTTTGAGCATCACATAAGTTTTATTTAAGTAGTTATTTTTTAGGCACTCGAGTTTGAAGAAAAAAAATAATTGGCTGTTTAGTGTAGTCTTATGAAAACATGAGTGATTTGCAGCACTTTGGATTCACATCTTAGAAGCATGTCTGTGCTTAGAAAAGTAATGTGGAATCTCCCCACATCAATCTGAAGTGAAAGTTCCACAATGAACGTAGAATTTACTACAAGTGAATTAGCAGAAAAAGAAGTGCAAAGTAATTCCAGAATATCGCTAGTGCATAAGCATTCCTTGTAAATAAGTCACTGATTCATAGAAACGGGATATAAATAAATGATGTTTGAGACTTCTTTGAAATACTTAGAGTTCTTTATATGATACATTTTAGAACATTCCACAGCATCTAAAATATATAAAAATAAATATCTACAGTATATACAAAGTATGATACAATCCAGTCTTTAAAAAGACTTGTAAAGACATGTTCTTTAGCTCATACTGAGGTAAGTAGGTTTCTGTAAAGACTGAGAAGAAATAGGAGAGGCAGTTGTTTTGAAGGAATCCCTTTGTCCCGTTGCTGTGGTCTGTAACACAGCTAAAAGCATGTGCCATTCTCTGGTGGCCTTACATGTACTGAGCCAAAGTCATCCTTGCTGTAACTCCATCGAGGTAAGTTTTGTTATACTAGGGACAAATTTGTCCCAGTCTGCATTCTCTGTGTTGCCAGTGCCTTCTGCAGAAATCCTCATGGCTTCATCTAAATTTGAAGTCATGTTCATCCCTGGTATGTGGAGATGCAGTTCCACTGATTTCAATGGGCTGAGTGTAGCTGGGATACCTGTAAGATAGAGTTTTTAAGATTATTTTACTGTTTGTATCAGGTAGCTGACTGGCTCACCCTGTGATTGTCACTCTTTGAACACTATGCAGGTAATGATCTATTAACAAAATGGGCTGCCAGAAAATGTTACTAATTGCACTTCTAAATGTCAAATTAAGACTTCTTGACTTAAGTCTAAGCAGATTTCTGATGCACAAACCTCAGTTTTCTTACTTTTAAACATTTTTAATGTGTTCCATTACTTATTATTATTTTGTAAATTGCCCTGTGGTTCCTTATCCAGATGCCACTGTGACCAGCAGAGCACTACAGCTTCCTGTGTACAAGCCAGTCAATCATAGAATCAGAATAGTTTGGGTTGGAAGAGAACTTTAAAGATCATCTAATCCAACCTCTCTGCCATGAGCACAGGACAGCAGGGAGAAGAGAATTATGACAAATAATAGATGTAGAGTAAAACATAAACTACAGCCACAGTGTCATCTGTGTTTCATGGCTGTAACCTTGCTTATGCCATACATATAGGAATGGCAACACTACTGGAGAAGAGCAAGCTGAATGCAGGACAACAAACCCCTAAACATTCTTTCTATAGTAAGTGAAAAGAACAGACTTCTTCAGAGGTAATTAATTTAATTATTTTTAGATATGTATTTTAGGAACACATTAGCTCTTCTTGGAGATACCAATTTCTCTGTTATCAATATACAGCTTGTATAGTCCTAACCTATAGTGTCTGGGGGAGCTTCTGGACAACAAAAAAGTCACATCCCTAGGAAAGGAGGGATGAATCCTGTACTTGCAGTGTCTTGTAAAGTCCTTCTGGGATATTACATATAATGTAATAAGAAATAGAAAAAAAAATTTAGGCCATTTTTTACCTATTCACAAAGCTAGGGAACTGCACAATCATTTCGCTGTTTACCCAGAACTGGGAAAGTTTGAACTTCTGCTTTTCATTTCAGACTGTGTTCAATTGTTTATCAACCTGTACTGCAGAAAAATCAAAAGTAGCTTCCCAGATGTTCCTGAATACATACAACACCCACCCAACATGAAAAAGAACAGAAAATATGAGAAAATAAATTAATGTGAATTTCTTATCTGATCAGGCCAACTCACACCAGAATGTGTGGTAAGCAAATGATTTGAAATTGTCAAGGATGTTCAGGTAGTTCAACCTGTACACCCAATTTTGGTTATAATAATTGTTATTAAATATATCACAACTTCAGAGAATTAGCTCTGAGTAGAATACAGCTGTTTATAAACACACTGCAACTCCAGGGAAAACAATTTTCATACTTTCAGGTACCTGCTCTCTATTTACTTAGGAGTCTAAAGGAATCAGGGTTCCAAAGAAAATATTTATATAAAATATGATTACCTTACCCTTTCCCCAATTGCAACTCAGCTCTTGAAATAAATTAGATGAAATTTTGTTTCATCAATATATAACCAAAGTTGTAGCATATTCTATAAGATATTTCTTGTAAGTTACTTTTCCTACAGTCAGCTCTTAATTATAAACACTCCTCTCATTGCATTGTGCTCAGATTCAGATATTGTTGTATGCACAATTAAATTTTACTTCCACAGCACCAAAAGACATAGCGACAAGTATACTACCAGTGGGTAATAGATGCAGTACCATTTGCTGGAAGTGTGTTTATGTTGGTCAATACAATATGTTCTGAAAGTTTTGAAACATTATCAAAATTGCTGATCTGGGTGGTCAACGATTTCCGACTCTCTGTACTGGCACGACCTCTGGTGAGCCGTTCATCATGGTGACTGCGAATGCCAAAGATGCAACAAGAAAATGCTGCTTTAAATTCTTCTCTGAATTTCCCTGTCAACCACAAAAAAGACTCATGAAAAAAACTGTACTAGAAACCGTGTTTCATCAACTTTATAGATTAGAAAAAAAAGCAGCTATCTAAAGCAAAATTAACCCAAAACACCCAGATGTTCTTCTAATGCAGAAGTAGGAAATCACAATTTCAACACCCTGGAGAAAGAGAAAAAATATAACCTTTGTAAGAAGATATGTGAGGTGTAGTATGAAGCCTAAATTATCCTTGGCTAGACAGAACAGACAAACTAGAATAATTTATGAAATCATGTCACGGAAAGTCTGTTGATTAATAACATATCTAACAGAAACAAGTAATTGAGCAATCACAGCCTTAAATGACATGTGAAATGAGAGGGCATGACCGACTTGTATTTCAACCTGAATACATTTTAAAAGAAGATTTAAAGTGTTTGGCAACCCAGTAGTCTGCTCTGGGGCTCAGAGCAAATTGTTCAGATCATCCTCACACTATACACCGAAAAAAACTGCAGCAGGGAAATACATAGTGAGGATCAATAGACTTTTGCCTCCCTGTATTTTGCTGTCATTCATGGTTTTGAAGCTGATTCTGTAGTCCACAGCCAAATAAGACAAATACAAACTAAGATAAATCTATACTATACATCCTGGCTGGTTCTTTGCTCTTGAACCTAGCTGGCACAGTTCAGCCATGCAAGCACTATTAAAGACTCACCACCTCCAAACCCCAGTACCTGCACATAACGTGCAAACTAGGGACAGTCCCTGGCCTGTGCTGCCTCCCAGGCAATATCCAGGGAGACCAAAGCCATGCCAGGGAATTCTCTACCAAATTAATGGCATGGACAGTCAAATTCAAGCACTTGGACTCGGGCCCTGGCACTGTTTAGTTTAGTTGTAGGTAGATAGCCTAAAGGTAATACTTCAGGCAGCTTGTTCCAAGAAGAGGATCTAGCTCCCACTGGAGGAGCTGGGCTGATGTTACACAGTCATTAATCTTATTTGCTATGGCTCATTACATTCAAACTATACATTAAATTTAAATTCTATGTAACTGTAACTTACCACTGAGGAAGTTATAAATAATAGGATTGGCTGCACTGTTTGCATATACAAGCCAGTGTGAGAACGTGAACCAGGCATATACAGTTTCTCTATCATCGGCTTGATTAAACATCCCAAAAACCCTACAGAAAAAGAAAAACAAAACTGAAAGATGGCAAAACTAGAAAACATGTAAAAAGATTTGGTGACTTCTAGACTAATTTTATCTCTGATGACCTATTTGCAGTATCACAGAAAAGCTGATTCAACAGTGCTGGCTTTCTTGAGGCAATGAAGTCCTCTCCCTGTCCCTCAGCCTCCTGTCTTGGTGGTTTAGCACAAAAGAGACAATCAGCACTTTACTTTGCAATGGTGCAGATGCATCACTTTTCTGCTAAGTAACCAAAGTCAGCTGGTGTCAGATAAGCCAAGGAAAGAAGGGAAAAGTTGCTTTTGACATATTCACATCATTGAGGTTCCCTGCTCTAGGCCCACTCTCAAATAAACATGGGCTTTGGAACTGAAAAGTCACTGAGCTGGCCACAAAGCTGAGGGCACAGTAGCAGCTTCTGCCCTCTGGAGAAATCTGCTTTTCCCAGACTCCTTATGCCTAAATTTTGCTATTTAAGTGAAAATCTAACTATGGGTCTACTCTGCTGTTGTAGTCGAGGCAGCCTGTGCAGTTCCTCTGTGATTCAGATTGTAGGTTGCCTGAACTGTCTTCTGGAAGTATTTCTTCCTCTCACATTGCCTACCAAAGGACTTGAGGATTAAAAGTATTCAAACTAGGCCTCAGGAAAGCTCCAGAATTGAGTGGCATTTATTTAAACCTTCATACCCAATGTGAACCTATTCCTTTAAAACTAAAACATTACTCAAGCACCAGTAACAGGCTGCTTATTTTTTAGGATGTTCAAATCTTCTGCTAATAGGTCATTATTTATCAGTACTCCAGAGGGCTCATGAGATATAACTATACCAAAGCCTTAGCCTGCCAGGCACTGTACAAAAACGAAAAAGCATACACAATTATGCCTCAAATGAACTGGAGAGAAGAGGGTAAAAAAGAAAAAACATAGCTTCGTAGGCAAACTGAAGAGTTAGCCTAAGGTGTCGAAATTGTACGTGACAGGGGTTGGGTTTGAACCCAGCATTTCACAATCCTGGGGGCGAAACCACAACACTACACCCTCCTGCTAACTTTCAGCTGCTGCTGTAGGTAAATGCACTTCCAGGGATGCGTTTACACAAAACAAGCTGTAATCCCATGTAAATGACAGGTTTTAATGAGGAGACAGGCTAGATCATTTTCATGAGGAAGAGCTTGTTAAAAAGGGTTCCACAATCTGGTCTTTAGATTAAGTAGTATGGATAAATTAGATTTTTTTGTTGTTGTTGCAACTGTATGCTTATTTTCAGTTTCTTTGTTGAGAAACAAGTAAGCTTATCCTTCAGAAGTATCTGCCAGAATCACAGGAAACTCATAACAGAGGATTGTTTTTACACAGAAAGCTCTACCAAGTGTTTACCTTTTCAATACATTGAGGATGCTAATTGGTAGATAGCAAAGTGCAAAAACCAGGAGGACAACCATCAGCATACGTGCTGTTTTCCTTCTTGCACGGATCTGTTTTATTTCAGCTGCCACAGCACTAATCTTTGACTTCGTTGATTGTCCTAGCACTCGGGGCTGTGCTGAGGACTGCAGAGGCTTCCATTTTTTCTGAACAACAGAAGAAGTTCCTGGGATCTAAGAAAGACAAAATAAGGGGCACTTTGAAAAATTAGCATTGCGGGTAGCTTTAACAAGAAAAAATAGACATGTTGACGTAAGCAATGTAAGCTTGCAGGGAAAAGCAGGGTTTTTTAATAAATTAACTGATGTAGCTGTAAAAACAAACCCAGTTTTGGACACACTTCAAGGACTGCAAAAAAATTTGCGTTTTATCCAAATATAATTGATATATTTAAGTTTTCTTTACTTCCCACATACCTTGTGTTTTCAGACTATCACACTTACCATCCCTATTGCTGCAATTATGTTGTTATAAAGTTGCACATTGAATGTTTTGTTGTATGGCAGAGTAGTTTATCCCATTAACATGCTGTTAATTTTAAGTACTAAACAGCTTTTCAGCATTGGAAAACAAAGATTTAAAGCCTACATATTTAAGTGCCATAAAACTTCCAAATACTCAATCTAGATGACAATGAAGCAGCTAAAGAAAACACAGCTGAAGTATGGATGTCTCTGCAAAGCTCTTCAAAACTGAATGTATATACAGTGACAAATAGAGGGGAATCATGGAAGAGTACCAAGACACAGGAAGAATTAGGTTAGCCAAAGACACCTTGCAATGGGTAGATGTAGCACCATGCTATTAAAAGAAAAATCTCTGGTTTTGTTTCCTGTGCCCTCACATTAGCCAAGCCAAATAAAGCAATTTTGCTTCAGTTCTTCAAAATTATTTCCTGCCTTCAGCCAAATGTGAAAGACTACAGATGGCAGGGAATTTCTCAGACAACTTTATTACAATGACGTTAATGATGTTTTCAATGTTACACATTGTGAAAACCTTTTGGGTAGAAATATAGTTTTATTCACGTGTAATACAATTATCTGTGAGGTGACTAGTGTCATGAGTGTAAAATAATTCATGTTTAAATGTATCTTAAAAATTCAAATTGTCTATTGTAACAGTTAAAAAATGAGGACTTTTCCACACAAACTGACCAGAAAAGAGTGACATTTTGGGATATTTATTTCAGAAAAAAAGTAAGCTAAAAAGGGAATACTGTTAAAAGCATGCACATTCAGAATTGTTCTAGAACAGTTATTATGTTGGGTTTGGTTTATTTTTTATTCTCAATAGCTTCTTTGCACAGACAAGCCCTTAATTCAGCATTTTTGTGCACCATCAAACCTGATTTACAACTATTGGAACGTTTTGGCAAAGTTGTGTTGTAATGAACAGGAAATCAATGAAGCAGAACAAGGATTATGTTATAACATTTATTTTTTACTAATGTGCATATGGACTTAAAGCAAAAAAAAAAACCCAAACCAAACCACCTTGTACTTACCCCTACTGCGAGTTCCCACTCATTCTGCTGAAATCAGCAGTATCAGTTTCATACCTGGACATGTCTGTCCTACTGCAAGGGATTTACCCTGCTTGGCCGTAGGGTGCAGTACCGCAATGTGTCTTTGCCACACACTGCTGAGGTAATATGCTGTCTAAGATTCTGATTCTAGCTTATCAAGGGTACTTTGATGTTCTGTTCTCTATATTTGAAGCAGAAGTTTTCCTTCCTTTTCAGTCATATTGAGTTACCATATTGTAGCAAGAAGTGGAGATAGAAGCGGAGAAATTCAGCCACGTCTCTCCCTCATGATTATGTCAAGTATTCACTTAAAGAAATCTGTGACCAGCTTTCATGTAGGTAGGAGCAATTTAGATGAAGGGACACATTATTGTGGCTCAAAATTGTGGACAGTTATTTCTACAGAAATGCTGGACATGACTGCATGGTTTGTACCTTTGTGTGATGTCTTTTCTGGTATTTAAGCAGTGTTTAATACCAAGAGGTGATCAAAGGTAGAACTATGTACAGTCTCACTGTACTATGTATTAAATTGCTACAACTTAAGGAGTTTGTACTGCTACTGTTACACCAATATGCAATAATACAGCAAGACTTTTATCAGGAAAGAAAACCACAGAAGAGCTTTATACCCACAGATGCATAGCTGAAACAGTAGGTGTGGCACTTAGGGACATGGTTTAGTGGTGGACTTGGCAGTACTAGGTTAATGGTTGGACTTGATGGTATTGAAGGTCTTTTCCAACCTAAATGATTCTATGATTATGTATGTACAAGTATACACATGCCAGCATAATACATATTTGCTTTTCAATAATGAATCAGTTATAGAGATAATAGTGGAGAACCTCTGTAATTCCAATGATCTACTAAAAGACACTAGGTGCGTCCAAACAGGTACTAACCGTTGCAGTTATTTTCTTATGTATCTTTGCTCTATCCCGTCAAATTATTGTCATGAGGTTTATAACCAGAGGAAAATATAATAACAACTTGCAAAGATTGGAAGGGTGTATTTTACCTGCCAAAATGAAAATCGGTAGGGTTCCTAGTTATTGATAGGAGTAGGCTTTAGTGTCAATGCATTTGGACATCAGTAAATTGAGGCATAAGGTATGGAACTTCATAATACAAATTATGTATCAACAGTTTTATCGTAAGTCCATCCGGTCTTATTCATTTGTTCAGAATTTTTAATCTACTTAAATCCACAAGAGAACATAGCCTTCCTTCTAAGTCACTACTTCCTTGCTAATAATTAAAATAAATTACTCAAGATCTGTTGTATTTGTGGCATGATTGTTCTTGTCTTTACAAAGTTGAATCATTAGTTCAAAGATTGCAAAGCTTATATTCAAAAAGCTGCTTGAAGGACACAATCAATAATTTTAAGGGCTATTGCACAAAGTACGGTAAGGATAGCTTGTAAATCTATCTTACCTTTAGTCATCTGAAAATTTGCATGCACAACGCACTCAATTTTAAAAAAGAACCTTTATTAAAAGCTTAAGGCATAGACGGCATCTGCCATTTGCTGTGTTTTTTCTGTCATGTACATCTGGAAGGCTTATTGCACCTTGCAATAGGATCACTATATTAACTGAAGTTCTGGTGAACAGCATGATTTCTTAATTGAAGCTATTATCAAATAATACATTTAAAGCACTGTATTCATTTTCTCTACATGACTGATTATGGCACACCTGTTGCACTTAGAAAAATGCCTGATGTCTGCAGCCAAGTCACAGCTGATAATAGATATGCTGTGGTTTTAATTTCACTTAGTGCAACCTCTTATACATAGTGCTATCATCTATGCTAGGAAACGAGACAGCTGTAATTTTACATCATTGATAGCACTAAGCCTGTAGCATTATTTGTCTTTTTGCCACTGAAAAAAAAAAAAAAAAGGGATCATCCTAACCTTGTCAGCATGCAAGATGTACATAGAGAAGAAATATTGTTAAGAAATAGCTCAGCTAATACAATCGTGGGAAAAAAACCTAATAAAACAAATAGGTTTCCAATCGTCCAACTTCTGCTCTGAATCTGAACCAGCATTTTCAAGCTATAGGCAGGTTAAGAACAATTGTTCTGCATTTAATTAATGGAGAGTTTGAGAGAACAAGTAAACTGTAAAGAATGTATAGAAGAGAGGGTTAAGAAGCAATATGGTGATAAGGTCATCGGGTACTACAGGACAGATAACTATTCAGTAATACTGAGCATCTTAAAGATATATTAAACTGAATTTAATTTCAAAACTAACCAAGCAAAACCTTTGTTCTGGGGAGCAGTCCCTTCAGATTGTAAAGGTTAAATTTTACCTTCAAGCTACCTTGTTATTTAAACTTGTAAGAAATTACAAGCAAGTATAATAATTTAAAGATAAACAGCAAATGGGGTTTAATCTAATCTGATAAGAAGTGAAAATAATTGGTATTAGGATGTGTTGATGATAAGAGAATGCCTTAAACCAGATTTGTTTTTTTCCTGTTTTAGTTATTTGCAAGAGACTTGTATTCTCAGTATAAGATTTTATTTTTGCTTTTAACATATGTATATTTAGAAATCTAAAATCTGCTCGTGATTTCTCTGATGGATCAGTTTAAACTGCATGAAAAATGCTCCTGGTATTATTGGTCAGGACAGGCTAACTCAAATTTGGATGGTATCAGACATAATGGTGAAACTGAAATGATTCACGCAGATATCTTGATGGAAATGTCAGCCACTGTTAGAGCTATTTGAGAAAACAGGAGAGGGAATATCTTGCATAATGTCTTCAATGGGATGAGTTTATTGTCCTTTACAGAATGACAGGGAGGGGGTAGGAGAGAACTACAACTATAGATAAAACCTGAACAAAGCAGACGACAGCAGAAAGAACCATGGACTGATGTATGACAGATTAGTGTTCACACCCAGGAAACTATTCTCAGGCTGACACAATGTCAAAATGTTGGAGGGGAAAAAATATTCCTGAAAAAATTCACATTAATTTTTGCCACTTCAATTCAAACATTCTTTGTGTTCTTGCTTGCTTGGGTTTTTTTGTTTAGTATTTTCCCCCCTGTATTTTTAACTTGAAGCTTGAGAAAACCAGATATTCACATGTGAAATCATGCCAATTATTTGTCAATAATTCACATAAAATGTTACTGGCAACAGCCAGCTTCACATCAGGCAATTTCAGTCTCACAGTTCTGATAGCTGGACATTCTAATCTAACTTCTGTTCAGATTGGACCTGCTATGAACCTGAGACTTCATAGAATGAAACATAAAAATAAAATATTTAACAGACTATTTACAAAAGTAGAAGGTCAATCCCCACTTTTGACTGCTACAGGAGATTTTAGTGGTAGAAGGTCACCTAAGGTATTTTGGTAAGCATTTCAGATACAATGGGAGGGATCTTTCCTCTGCCTATAATCAATCTTTCTGTTGCCTTTTGCCCTCTCCCCCTCCAAACCCTTCGCAGACATGAGGCAGAAGGGGTTCACATTCAGCCTGACTGCCTTCATTTTTTAATGAATCTCAGTGCCTACCCAAGGTCACTGTGAGCCAACGGTGTCTCTGAACCTGGTAACAGTGCTGAATGGGCAAACAGAGAAGAAGGTTGTACATGGGAATCTGCACATAAACACGACAGAAAGCAAGCAGAGCTGGTGTTAAGTGACTTACCTGGCGACACCACAGCTTTCGAAATATTTGCAAATAGGCCAACACCATAAGACACAGTGGTGCCATGTATGTTACCAGAAAAAAGCACGTGTGATATATTTTGGGGTATACCTCAGCTGGAAAGATAATTCAAATAAGAAAAGAGCATTTAAATATACATACATCAAAATCACTTTAAGCTAAATTATTCATAAAGGTATGCATGTTTTTCAAACATAATAGGTTCTAATGGAAGATATCTCCAATAATATTATGGTCAGAATTGTTTTTTTAATAACTTCAATATAAATTCTGTATCTATTATAAACATGCTTTTATCTCGAGCATCTCCTCTATCACAGTATTGCTTTCATATCACATTATTACTTTAGGTATGAAGTCTTAAGAATTTTTGCTTTTTATGAAATCAGTGAAAGATAGAAAATTCCATTACCTAACAATAGCTGACTAATTATCTAACCTAGGCCATCTTTGTTGTATTTAACAGGTTGTGTAACTGTCTTCAGTTTTAATTCTGCAAAGATTACTATGTATCCCTGAGTAAACTGCAGTCTCTCACCTATAAACAGGATGTAGACTCCAGCACACAGGATGCTGATGGACAGAGAGACAGACCTTTCTTAAATCACTTTTTGCTGGCAGAATAAACATGATAAGACTCAGTGATTTATTATTATGATTACATTTTTTTAAATAGAATTAATTTGGTCAAGTGCTCTAAACTTAGGAAATTTCCAAAATTATTTTTGACTCAGCTTTAACAATAATGACTTTGCTACTACTGTATCCTAGTTTCCTGTGTATCTCTTTTCAAAAGACAACTTATGAATGTTATTTGCTTAGAGACAAACATCTTACAAGTGTTGTGAGTGTA
This sequence comes from Falco punctatus, assembly GCF_963210335.1. Taxonomy (NCBI): domain Eukaryota; kingdom Metazoa; phylum Chordata; class Aves; order Falconiformes; family Falconidae; genus Falco; species Falco punctatus. The sequence continues at coordinate 18,840,971 of NC_137584.1, forward strand.
TAGTGTTTTAAGAATGTTACCTCATAAGCTTCATTATTAGATTTTAGCAGAATGCGCAGTGGGTTTCTGAAAAACTTGCTTTCACTTTTGTTACATCAAATTTAGTTTGATATTACCAAATGTTTGTATTAATGACAACATTTATGGATGACCTCAGAAAAGGAATTCACATTAAGGAGAGTGACAATACATAGCAGAGGAGAAACTGTGCACCCCATGAGCAGTTCTACTGCATAGTAAACCTAAGTATTGCATTTTGGCTTGAGTAAAGAAGAAATGTTTATGATAATTTCCAGAATTTCGAATGTTTCAGGATGGTAAGATCTGAAACTGAAACTGTATTGACTGTAGTTCTAATTAAAAAAAAAAAAAAAAAAAGGCAAAAGGATTTGCATGAGATCAAAACATTGGTAAGTCAAACCTATTTTCTGCCTCAAAGTGACTAAGATTGTGGACCTTATCAAACAAGAAGTCCCTTTGCACACCAGGAGAATCCCTGAGAGTTTGATGAGACAAGGACATACAAAGACTTGGACCATAACTCTCTTAGCAGGGAAGAGTACACCATCTCATCAGCTTCAGGCTCACCCTCGAACCCACTCTCAAGTCATATCATGCTCAGTGTTGGGCCTGATAGTGTCATCTGGTTCACCAGCTAGAAAAACTTCAGTACCAGGGAAAGAGAAACTTCTTATAGCAAAATCCAGCCCATGTTTGTTGCTAGCGAAGGTAACAGAGACATTGCCATTGACATTTGACAGCTCTGATGGATCAAGGTTCAAAAAAATTCAGATAAGCAGCATTTGCCTCCTTACTTGCTCTAACATCCTGTAGCAAAACCAGCTTACCAACTCTTAACTAGCAGCCGCAGCTACTAGATCCTGTCAATGCCCCTGGGGGAGGCAGACCATTTGGAGCAGGTCTTTCATAATTTATAACGTGGGTTTGTGTATTGACTGATGATCTCAAACTTGGTTTTGCATTCCAGAAAATGCAGCCTCACAGCAGTCCTGTCAAACACAGGAATAATAACATGCATGCTTCATAGGTGGAGAAATTAGGGAGAAACTGGAGTAACGTGACTTACTGGGATCACAGGAGGTCAGAGCTGAAAGTACATTCTTTCTGCTCAGAAGGAGGTGCCACCTGCCCCATCAACACTCTGCAGGCAACCAGGCCCCTTTCAGGTAGAAGGACGGTACATATTTAAAAGGCCATCTGGAGTTTATGGCTTCCAAATTAGCATTCCAAGTAAAGTGAAACATTAAATGAGCCTAGCTATCTACAAAGAACTGATGGACCAAGTTGGAGGAAGATCCTAACACTTGTCTTTGAAGTTTAGCCACCTGGAAAGTGCCAGCTGCTAAACATCAAAGGAAACCTACCCTTCCTCCACCCAGGGCAAAGCCCTTTGTAGAACGTTTCCCTAAGAAGCATGACTCTGTTTAGCTTCTCAAGCCAAAAAAAAGCTTTAAAGTTGTTTGACAATCACAGCAGCAAGAAGGAGGAAGGGCTGGTTTGGGATACCATTCATTTATCAAGTGAGTTCCAGGCTCCTTGAATGAGAAAATCAGTCAGTCTATGGTCCTGATGATATATCACCTGCCTGGCTGGGACTGCTGGACCTCTTACTGCCAAGCGGAAGAGGAGAAAAGTGTCTTTGCCTTCAATGGTCACATAATGGACTTCAGAATAGGCAGAGATCGTTCTTAGCTAGAGTAACAATCCCCTTAAGAAGAAATTAATGATTCTCACATCACTGGCAGCTATTTTACAGAAAAGAGAGAAGGGATGAAAAGCAAGCAGGTGGTCATGGGGATTGGACTGGAGTGAGACCCATGTTCCTACTCAGCACCAGTCATACCGTATGATAACTCCACCTGATAGAGGATCACTATGCTAAAACAAGCCCCCTTCTGTCTGCTGCAGGGCTATTTTAAATTTTTCTAAAGCTTCCTTCTCAGCATTGTTTTCCAGTCCTGGACAGTTGTTCAATGAAGCAAGGAGGTAGAAGACTGAAACTTCAGCTTCTGGATTTTTGCCAGAATTTTACTACATTTGTGTAAATACATATATACATACATGTATACATATACATATACATACAAACTGAAAACAACCCAGACTCAAAAGGTTTTGATATATCTAGCAAATGAAAAATTCCCTTAAGCCATAGGTGCATAATGAAATTGGTACTTTTGACAGCTTCCCTAAGAATAGGGAAAAACAACAAGACTATCAAGTTTGTTGAGCCTTAGTAGAGAGTTCCCAGGTTGTCTAGTCTCAGGAAGATACCTGTGAGGTTTTGGAGTTACTAACATGAAGCAGCAATGCAGATATAAGAGTATACTTTAGAATAAAGCTTAATAAATAGGGATGTTAGGGAAGTGGATGCCCATAGCAGAGAAAATTTGACCACACAACACAGTCCTTTCCAAACTATGTTCCTGTGTCAGAGTATTTATAGTTATCCAATAATAAAATTACATTTTCAAAGCTGATATATTATGCTTATCAATTTATGATAGCATCAAGCATAATTTTAGTATTAGCAATATTATTACTTCTTTCTGCATTAAAAAGTCCCACAAGTTTTTCCTTAAATTCTGGACACTTGGATAAACAGGATGTATAAACCTTCCTGTAATAATGCAATTTCCAGCTATTTGTTTCCCAGAATTAAGACAATATGGTTTTGTATTATTTTATGAGTAGTCTAAGAGGAAATGGAACACAAACTCTTCCCTTTGTTTCCATTCAACCATGCAGTTTTGGGAAAGGATTATCTCCATATTCTTTTTATCATTTCCAAAGGGGTTGGCTAATGCACTTTGGCTAACACTCCTTCTGCAAACAGCTCTAAGAAAATGCATTTAGCTGACTTGGACACATGGTGAACTCATTTTAATATATGTTTCTTTTATTTTGGCACTTTATCATCAAATTCAGCTCATAGCAATTACAGACTATTATGGAACTGTGGCCAACACTGGCTCCTTAAGTGAGTCTGCACAGGTCACATGTTGGAGCCTTCTGCATTCCCAAATAAAATATTGTTATTAGACAGTACTCGAAATGAAAAACCCTCGGCCTAGAGTTGGCAATGAATTTTATATTCAAGAATGCCAGAAGCAATTAAAAAGAAATTGAGCTCCATTTGCAGTCATTGGCAGCTCTCCAGCAGCATGCTTGAAATCTTACCAGTAAGGGTGGCCACTATTTGTTCACCATTAAGGACCCCAAGTGTCACAGTGCTGATCAGACCTTCCTTACAGACACTTGCCAGACGTGTATGGTTTTCAGCAGCTGGACCTAAGTCTGGGTAGGGTACAGTGCTGTCTCCTGCTTTGGCATCCCTGACATTTTCCTGGACATGGCTTACCATCAGTCCTCCATTGCACCTCATGTTTCAGTGACCCTGAGTTCCCAAAATTACAACAGACTTCCAAAACACTTTGGAAAGTATCATTTAGCACCCCCTTTTTGCAGTCCCAGCCTTAACAATTCACAGTTTAACATCCTTGGGATGTACAGTGTACATGATGCTGTGCAAAGAATTCATTAGATATACCCTAATTTTAGACAGCATAAATTATATACAGTTCTAAACAAAAGAGTAAACACCCAAATATAAACCCTTTCCTCTAAACTGACTCTCCTATAGGATTCACTCTTGGTCTCTTGAGAGTGTGCAATATCTACATCTCCACTTTCTCTTTACAAATACAGTTTTCATAGGACAATGAATTTCTTTCTCCTTCAACCTCCTCGCCGTTAGTTTTCTTTGACTAGTTTTCAATATTCCCCTAGTCAAAAAAGGGAAAACAAAATCCAACAAAAATGCAACTACTTTCTTTGAGAACATTAGCTCTTTACTCCTTCTGGCCTCAAGGCTCACCAGTCTTTTCAAACTGTTGCCCTGTTATCCGTGTCCTTTTGTTCTTCTTTTTGGGGGCCTTTGTGATTTCAGTAGAAAAACTGCGTTTTCTATGCTTTGGCCCAACTCGATGTCCTTAGACACTTTCAATTGAATGGAAACTGTAGCTAATGACATTCTGTTCTCCATAGTCTGAAAGGGTTGTTAAGATGTTTCTCTTTCCCTCTCTATTATATTTTATCCTCATTGATAATATATGGTTAATTCTACATTTGCAAAGTAATTCCATGATTTGAGCAATCTGCTTGTAACTTAACACAAAGAAAGGTTCTTCTGTCAAGTTGCTATGATAAGCTATTATTAAAAAGTGGAGAGGATTATTTTTTATGGATAGCTGAAAGGCACCAGCAGAATAGCTAGCAATGATGGTGCATTATCATTACAAGAATAATTCATTAGAAAGGCAGTAGGATAAAAATAGGATTGTTATCTTTCAGTGAAATGAAAAGCATCCCATTTCAGAAAACTAACGTATTTTTAAAACTAACGCATTTTTAATGTAAAATTATTTTCATTTAATGCTCAATATAAATTAAAAAAATTAATAATAATTTTGGAGTGTTTGCACTTCATTTCTGAAGCCACACACAAAAAGAACTAAATCTATGAGCAAGTACTTGCCTTTGTTATAACCCTTTCTACTTCTCCAAACATGCAAGCAAAGGCTCACAGCATAACCTGAAGATCAATAGATTTCATTTTGGACAAATACACTTCATCAGAGTAGAGTCTTGCAAACATGTGGGAGTTTTTTTTCTTTTGTATAACGGGTGCTTCAGCTCAGACATATCTGTGGGCTGCAACTCCTTCAGTGCAGCACTGAACAACAGGCATTCTTTAAAATAGTTCCAAGGCTACTACAGACACAGTAGTTTGAAAGCAACACTTTCCTGTCAGGAATCAAAAAGCGACCAACGCAGATCTGTAAATTTTGAGATTGCATTCCCCGATGAAATGCTCTCCCAACTCCCTAATTAATAAACTACATAATTTTCATTTCCTAGATTGATGAAAAGAATCTTTGCTGCAGATCTAACCTTGAAGTGACGAAGGCATGGATAATTAGTTCTGCAGCCAAAATGAGTGGACACAAATTGTACTTGGAGTGTATGCTGTGAAAGAAAAGTCACATAAATACTGCAGCATCCAGCAGCAGACGAGGATACAAAATTGTTCACAGATGAAGAAAGAACACTAGAAGTAAAGAGCAGATGTGTCCTCTCCAATGAAACAGCAAGGACAATAGTCATAGCTTAACAGAGGCTTCCTCTAACTTACAGACTTTGAGTGCAGCTGTGTCTGCAATGAATGCCAGCTAGCTAATAGCCATCTCTGTCCCCTTGCCTTGTCCCAGAGGACTAACAGGCATGAAGGAGCAAAAGAACAGGGAATGTGATAGCCAATGTCTTCTCATTAATCCCTGCGGAGGCCATTAGCAGAGGAGGAACTTCCAAAACAGCACATGGAAGAGCCCTCAGCAGTTCAAGCTGCTTAAGCTAATTTATCACACTAATTAAGTACAGGTGTTCAGTTGTATTTTATCTTAATTGTTTACAGAACTGGAATCTTCTTCTACAGAGACAGCTCTCAGAGAGAATCTGATTGGGTTTTAGTCTAACTCGAGGCTATTAAATAGGCACCTTTTAGTTATGTGTTTTGGCAAACTTGGCTTTATTTTCCTGTGTGTGAATATCGGTATTACCGATGGTCATTATATCCAGTGTCAGAGTCACAGCATGTAACTCACACGCTCTGTTAGCACTGGAGTTGTGCCAAGGCCCACCGGAGTGGAGCCCTAACCATTCAGGTGGGTGGCTAACACCACTTGCTGTGAACAGAGACAAAAGAGAAGTAGTTACTCCCTGGCAACCCTTACGACTTCTTACAGCTGAATTCAAATACAGAACAAGGTAGATTCAAAGTTAATCTGGAAAGGCAGAATTACACTTCTTGGAAAGAATAATTTGTAACTGATTACGTTTACAAAGTTACTTAAATGATCTTGTCCATGACAAATTTCAAACTGTAGACTAACTCACTACCCCATATTGATGACATCTCTGTAAATTCTGAAATGACATTCAATTTGCATTGAAGTCGCAGGAGGTATCTGTAAAGACTAATCAAATATCAGCAATTACCAAAAGCAATATATCAGGTAAACAGAAATCCTGTTCTTGTGTAGTTATTTCTTAAGGCTAAATACTTAAGTCTTCGTAAACCTGTAATGTCCATTGATCACAGACTTAAATAAGCATAAGTATTTAAGGGGTGGGAACATTTTTGCCCTCCGGGAAACATTAACACGGTCAAGACACAAGCCAGCCTCATTTATTTAAACTTGGTTTCAAATGTACTTTAAGGCTTAGCAATAGAAAAGAAAATAGGATTTCACAGTATTTGAAAAATGGTAGTTCTAAGAAAGCTTATATAATTAGGAACATTTTGTGATATGTTTATATAACTTGACTGCATATTGATATGTCCCAATATTTTTATTACTTTACAGCAGTACAAATTTAGTCTTTATGGTCAATGACACACTCACCTCCCCAATGCTCATCACACACTGTGAACAAGGTGGTTTTATTGGCTAATCCTGGGAACGCACTGCTGCACTCCATAACAATAGCCTGAGGAATCATTATGATGCAGGACACAATCCAGATAATTATAATGCTGTTCCTTGCTCGTTTGGCCGTGCTTTTAAACATCAAAGGGTGACAAATTGCATACCATCGATCCAAAGCAATGCAGCTGAGTGTTAGTACAGACACAGAGACTGAAACTGTCTAAAGAAAAGGAAATATTATGTAAATGTAAATGTCATTTTTTCAGAGCTTTAAAAATTATTTATTGTAAGTTTTTCCCAGAGTTCTAAAAATTATTTATATTTTCAACATAGTTAGATCTTTATCTGCAATTATTAAATAGAATTTGTTCCCAGAAAAAGTCTTCTTTTAAAATCACTTCGTACAGAATTACAACCGATATCCTTATCTCCTGTAGTCCCAGTAGAAACAGGACAATTCACAGTTTAGGGTGCTACCCAAACTGAGTAGGTGTGGCAGGGTCAGATTCTGAAAGAGCAAATTTATGCAACTTAGAATTTGCACAAATTTATCTGAAAAAGTACTTTGAAAACATCAGACAACTAATTAGATCTTTTTTTTTCTTTGTAGAACAATTATATTTGTTTGTTTTCTATGTTGTATTTGGACACCAGTACCATCATTTTGCCTTTTCAGTTTTCACAGGAACAATGGAAATTTGAGGTCTCATAAAAAAACCAAAAAAACTAACAACGATTAGCTTAAGGCAGATTAAGTCATTTTACCTTCTATTCAGTATAGGAAATAGCCTATCACTTTGGTTTTACTCTTTCATTCTGTATACTAGGTGATCATTTCAGTTACTCTTCAGATTTTCTTCCACCAGAACAGAGGCTTTGAAAAAAAATTTCTGATTTGGATTGTATTGAGTAGGGGACATACCTGCTGCAGAACTGTTGCCTTTGACAATGTGGCTCTTCAGCCCTACAGGTATCTACTGGAAATATAAACTGTGCTGAAGGCACAGAGCTGATCACCTGCATACATTCAGAGTTCTGCTTAGTTCTTTTGATTTATGATGACTGAAAGGCCAAGCAGTTGTCATTCTAGTATGCCCAGCCAGTTCATCCAACCAGGTGTTCTTGGAAAAGGTATTTCTCAATCATTCTGATGCAAATGTTCTCATAATTAAGTCCACTGGTAAATGAGTGGTGGCAATTATTGCTTAAGGCAGGCAATCTGATTGGTTCCCAGTGAACCTGGGTACTTTGATTATTACTAAAGAACACACAGTATGTCACTAAACACATATGAAAGCCCAGACTCTCTTCAGAAGCTTGGATTCTCTGTCCTGGACACTTGTGTAGCTGCTTAGGCTCACATGCACCTAGAGAATAAATGACTGCATCTCAATAACAGACATTTTTATTGCTTTAAGTCCCTTCTGAATTATTAAGAAAGATCACAAAAAGTGAAGAGCATTAGACAAATGTTCCAGAAAGTGTATTGCCCAAGTCTAACAAGCACATGGATCAAGAACAATGTTTATTAAGCGTAAACATTTTCACAAGTGGAATAGTCCTTTAATCCTCAGCATGTACCCTGAAATATCTATTTCAGTAGCTGGGATAGACTGCTGTAAGATTAGCACTATTAGGAAGATACTATTGTTCTTTCTCTTTTTCATAACATGGGTAATGTGTACACAAACACAGTAAAATAATACCTGTAAGTAGGGAATCACTTTGCAGAGGGGCTGCCCAAAGAACCATGTTTCTGTGATGTCCACTACTAAAGTTGCTGGAAGACAAGTAATTGTGACCAGAATGTCAGCCAGAGAAAGATTCACTATGAAATAGTTGGTAACTGTCCGCATGTGATGATTCTTCCACACTGCAATGCAAACTGAATTTGGAAAGACAAGTTACTGAAATGGAAATGGCTTAGGAAATGCTTCAACAGGAAAACACACAGCTTTGCGGAATTAAGGAAATGCTCATGTCCTTTGTTTAGCACAGAATATTTGAATATGTAGTTCAGTGTATGAACCACGTGTTTTCTTTTAGAGTGGGAACAAGAGGGTACGTGTAGAGAGAATCTTAGTACACAAAGAATAGTTCTCCATAGACCATAGCATGGGAAATAATCCGATATGTAAAGCAGCTTACTCTCCTGATAGTTTACCTTCACTAACTATTCACATAACTTTCTTCATGTCTAGTTTAATCCATTGGCTCTAGTCTATGGCAATACACATCTACATTTGTAAAAGGTTACCTTTTTCATATGATAGCATCATGCTTATTTCAAATTGCTACCACACATGTTCTTGTAAACCGTACCAAGACAACAAAATTTTATAAAATATTTTGCTGTGCATAAAGTATCTATTGCATCTGCAGAGATTCTGTAACAGTTGTCTGGATAACTGTGGTTTGAAGTAAGTAAACAAAAGTAATTTTTGCAGTATTAAGTGCTACGCGTTTTAAAGGTAGTATATTTTTAATGGTAATTACTGTGATCAAAAGCAGCATTTAGCAGACGCTTTACAAGATCAGCCTTTAAAGTTTGTTTTGTATCTTTTCATTTCCCTCTTTCAATTTGAAAGGCTTTTAGAAATGAGGCAAATCAGTCCTTTAAGATGGTTGCACTAAATTTATAAGCTAATACATTAAAAATGCCAAAATTGAGTCTGAGAAACTAGCCTAAAAATAAGGGGTTTACTAACTTTGGAAGTAAAACCCTGAAAGATTGTAGCAATAAATAGCTTTTGAATGTTTTAGATTCAGCCACCAAAAGCTCTTTAAAAACTGATGCACAAAATTTTCCAGAAACACCACCATACTTTTTGTAAGAAAACGGTACAAATCACTGTACATCAAAGGTTCTTCTCCTGTAAACAATAACTCATCCATCATGCAAATCTGGATGAGGAATCAAAGTCTCCTTAATCTGTCAGGATATAGCACTATACTTAATTTAGATACATTAAACAGATCACAGAATGCTGAAGAATAGAGTTAGAAAGGTCCTCAAGAGGTTGTCCAAATCTAAAATGGAATCAGCTAGAGTTAAGCCATTCTGTTATTAAACTAGTGAAAGCAGCTGGCAAAAAAACACACAGACTTTAAGGCACATAAGCTCTTGAGATCAGATGCTTCTTTAGATCGTAAGAAGGATGGTGTGCTGAAAGCTTGTGCCCATCTTCCAGCTGCATCAGTCGATCTAATAAAATATATTACTTCATTCCACAATTCTTGTCTCGTTTAAGTCTTTAGACCAACACAACCGCAGAAAGACTACCACTAAGCCATCACTGGCAAGTTTACATTCTAAAATCTGTTACATTTGAAGATATCATGCCTCTCTTAAATGTGCTGCAGTTTAACTCTCTTCCCTGTTAAAAAAAGAAAAATCTTCTAATGTCTAATCTACTTCTCTTTTGCTGCTATTTATATCACTTTGTTTTTCCTGCACACACACAGGAATGAAGAGGTTTTTTCCGTGCAGCAATGTTTCACATATGTAAAGATTGGTGTTACACCTTTCCTCAGTTTTCTTTTCAGACTGTACAACTTCAGAACTCTTTTATCTTTTACTCCCAGTCATTTTTAGAACCTCTGCAACCATCCCTCTTGCTGTTCTCAGGACACTCTTCAGGCTGGATTGCGTCTTTGTGGTCAGAATGCTGTGACCAAAATCAGCGGGATACTCATACAAGACCTTACTAGAGCTTTAGCATAAGCTGAAATTATAGCACTTCTTCATGAGGGCTATGTTTAGACATTTAGGGGTAATCTAGGCCAGGACATAGTTAAGAAAGAGGGAAAGGCTAGGTGGCCTTCAGTTCCTCTAAGAGGAGGTGATTTTATCAACTACCTTTTTAGGATATAGGCTGCCAAGTTTCATCTATAACCCCTGCTGTGCCACAACAGATGCTCTTCATAACTTTTAATGTGTTGCAGATATGGTTCCAGATTCTATACCTCATATAAATTTAATATTTGTTATATATCCATCATGCTTTTCTAAATGCAAGTTAAAACCCCTCTGCAAAACTCTTTGCTGTTCCTGTACTGGTTTTGGAGGAAATCTCCCACAGTATCCATTTCTTCTATTGTTTTCTTCCTGAATATAGAATTTCAAGTTCTCTTAGCTGTGGCTGCGGATATCTGAAAGGCAAGGCTTATAAATGAAAAGCTTAAAGGAAACATCATATTAATTGCATTTTCTTCCCATTTGGATGATTTAAGTTACCTAATAAGGTAATTATTTCTATAGAATTGCATGATAATTACAACACAACTATCCAGAGCTTTATTACTCTCACTTGGTGCATGGGATTACTACAGTTAAAACTCTGACAACGCAGAGGCAGCACTTAACAGGGAAAATAACACACTGGCGCCCCTCTGGAGTGTTGCTCACGGTTGGAAATGCAATGCTGGGAAAAAAAACCTGTAAACACCATTTTGCTTTCAATAATTGTAATACTTGACACTAAAAATTTGAAGATTTTGCCATTTACTTATGGTTTGTTCTTTGTCTTGAGTGCAATTCATATTCAAAGTATGGTCCTGTCTTATACTTAGGCTAAAGCTGATATTAAGTGGGAATGTTTTTCTGTACTTTTATCAATAGGCAAAGTTAAATAAGATGTTGTTTTAAAAGTTCAGGGTTTAGCTACTTTGTTGTCATGCTATGGTTTCAGCAGTCCCACATTCTACACGATTTGGACAACTGCATTGTTTTCAGCCAAGGATATCAGTGCCTAAAGGTGCAAGGTTTAAGTAGATATGTATGCTCTTTGACAAGGACTATTCTTATTCCTGTGCTGACCTGTCCGGGGTAACATAAATATTATTTCTGGTAAAACAAATCCATTAAGTTAACAAATGTGAGGTCAATCTCATTGGCAGCAAACTGTATCAGAAATGAATTCATGGCATTTTGCATGTTGTGTTCAAAGCTTTCTATAAGTATGAGCAAATGAAACCTCATGATACCCCAGAGAGCTAAGAAAGTATTATCATTTCCATCTTTGACGCAAAGAAAGTGAAGTGCAGAACAGAAGTTGCTAAAGGCCACACAGTAAATCAGACACAGAATAAGAAACTTGGACTCCTAATTCCCAGCTCTACACTAAGGCTTCCAGATCACACTGGCTTAACACAGATGGAATTTAGATGAACTCTGGTACCTCTATTCCTTAGAGAAATGTAAAAGACTATGCCCCTTGCTACTCAGGGAGTAACAATATGCAGGAAAACCAAGGTACAGAAAGCAGCTTTAAATTCCTTTGAATTCTAATCTATGGGGCAAGAGGCACCTGAAAGGTGGAAAAAATAATAATTTACAAGCATAGATAGGCAAGATAATTTGTTACTTTAGATTTCTCTGTTTATACTTATGTGTTTTGCCTTTTCACCTCATCTGTTCTTTGCAGCATAGCCCATTTTCCCTTCTTTGTAAGGCACACAGCACAAGGGCATCTTAATTAGCACATACTATCATAATCAAGTATCCCAGAAACTTATTCCATAAATGTATAAAAAGAACGAGTTTGTGTAAAAAAGCTTTTCAAGAGAAAGTATTTTGAAAAGCAGTCAGCTTTCTCCCCTGCTCATTGCCCTCTGCTGGGTGCAGTGGTGTTTTCAGTCTGCACAAGCATTGGTAATGTTTTCTTCCAGTGCAACGCTAAACTGAGCTGTGAGAATTTGCTTCAAGTTATTTGAATAGGGCAGAATGGTATAAATGACAGGAAGTTAGTTCAATGTATTCTTTTCAGACTCGATTTCTTTCTGATTCTACTACAGTACAAGGTTATTCAGTAGTCTTAGACAATAGCTTAATTGATATACCAGTGATCTAGCAGATCGAGAAAGATGCTCTAGCCTGTGTTCAAAAATTGTCTTATAGGCATGCAAAATAGTTTGACTATGCCACTGAATATATTATAACTAGTTAAGTCTCACAACACAAGAATTTTGTATACTTTCCACTCTTTCTCCTTGCGAATACATTTTCACCTCCAGCAGTTCTATAGAGAAGTGGAGGCACTCAACTCCCGTATAAACCCTAAAGAAACATCCTAGAGAAAGGAAGCTACATGGAGTGGGAAATGCCATCTACCTACCCAGAGCAAAAGAGCAGAGCTGTGGCTTTCCACTCAGCTTGGAAAAGAGAAGAAAGAATGAGAAAGGTAGTAAAGATTCCTAACCAGGAGTGTGTTTTACCAAAAAATCATAAAATAGATAATGCCAGCATCAGCCTTCCTAAAAAAACTGCAAGACAACACAGAGTTAACAGGATACCAGTTTAGTAAGGGCACAATGTAGTGCACCAAACTGGGTTCTTCAGACCTCCATCGAAAATCTATGAAATAGCAAAAATAACTCTGAATAAAACCTGTTTAACATTATATGCAAATCTTTAATACAAATTTTGATGTTCCCAGCTATAAATGAGAATGAGGAAGAAAGTGGAGAAAATGGTATTAACAAAGGCATTGAAGAAAAGAGAATCAAAATTAAAAAAAAAAAAAAAAACAAAACAAAAAAAAAAAGGTGGGACAGAAATGTAACTCAAGATGTGCTCTTACTGTGCAGTTTTCCTGGCTGCCAGAACTCTACTGGAACCCAATTACCTGCCCAATGTATTTTATTATTTTCCCTATTTTTGCTTTTATTTTATAAAACCACTCAAAGTTACAGTTAATAATTGCAAATGAAAGCATGCAGGCCCGCTTTCACAAAGAGCAGCTATTTTTCTAACGGTTATTGAGTAATCCGGCTCTCACAACTCCTTCATCTCACCCCTGGTGCTTGCATTTTCTTCCGCCAGAATCGAGAAGAGCTTCAAGCAAAACGATAGTTGTTCCAAGCTCTGCCACACAGCGTCAGTGGAGGCTCGGAAACCAGCTTGAATTGCCAGGCTGACTGCTCGGGAAAACTCCCGGAGACTTTCCCCAAGCCAGGACAGGTCTGCGATTATGAAGCCTGTTTCAGAACCCATCCTCCAAAAGTTCACCATCTCCCACCCCCAAAAAAGTCCCCCAGGCAACCCTCAGCAAGGAATAAACGTAACAAACCCAAATCAAAGATAAGATTTAAGACAGGTGCTACTAAAGGCTATCAAGAAAGCTTCATATACCTCATAATATTCCTGAAGACAAAACCCCCCTTCTTTTATATGACAGTATAGCGAGTTTGGTGCTTTTCATGTACAAATATAATCCCTGTTGGTTTAGTGTCCTGAGGCATTTTAGAGGCTGTAATGGCATTTATTCAATTAGCATAGCCCATTGTATCTCAAGCTGAATGGGAAAACAATACAAAGGCTCCAGCTGGTATAAAATGCAGCTGGCTGCCTCCTGGAAGATTTATGCTGTCTTGAGCATATTAAACATTGTGCTGCAGTCCTTCTGCTGGTGGGCTGCTGGTTCAGCTGGCAATTTGTTTTCTATATGTCAACCTTAAATCATTTCCCTAACACTCCAGAAGTCTTGTCAATCTCGTATTCAATGGGTTATCTTCTAGTGTAACTTCTTGGCCAAAATTGAAACATCATTTCCATAACCAGCAATACCTGAGATTTATTTATATAAATGAATGACTCTACCTCTTATCTCATTTCTGGTGAACAATAAATCCCAGGTGGATGTAAACAAAGAATTATCATTTTTCATACTAAACTTCAATGATTTTATTTTGCTTTGGTATCACACTCGATGGACTAAAATATCATAATATGGCCAACCAGCAGTCATTTGGAAGAGATGTAGTGACTATAAGCACTGGTCATCAACATTTCCAAATGCATGAGGCAGAAAGGTTCTAAAGAGCTCTCTACTCCTTTGCAATATCTTACTATCAGTGATAAAAAGATGTATTAAACAGATCTGAGTTACAGATTACTTATTCTCTACCTCCTACCCCCACAAAAAAAATTGTTTCCACCTGGCAATTAATTGGTTCTCCATATGACATTTTCCCCCCTTGTTCTTTTCTGGTGATGACATTACCTACTGCAAATGAAGGTCTGGGTGGTGGGGTGGTGAGATACACAACCCTGTTGAAAGAAAGGCTGAGTAGATAGGCTACCAAATGGGATCCTGGAGAGCTAGACTCCCTGCGGAAAGACTGAATCAATGCATACTGTTGGAAGGAAAAATGCTCTCATTGAAACTACATTCATTATGAACGATTCCCAATCGAGGATTCTTCTGCTTTAACTTAGGAGTTTAAAAATTCAGTGCCTAAGAGTAAGCTTATTTGTTTTAGGAAGGCTTTCCATAAGTCTTTCAATAACTTTATTGATGATCTTGATTAAGGCATGAGAAGCACTTTAACTAAATTGCAGTGGAAATTTAATTAGGGTTTTTTGAATCCAGCAGCGACAACAACAGGTCTAAAACAAAGTGATACCTTCTGTCAATAGGAAGATGGTATCTACTTCCTAGGCTGTCCATCTCTTACTATTAAGCTGTAGACCTACCTGTTACTTCATTTTTTACAAACTAATCTTATCTGAAAAAAAATGGAGTTCAACGTAAGACCAGGTTTATGTTGAAAAAGTAATAGAAAGAATGACAGAAAGAAAAGACACTTTTAATACAATGCTTATTATAAAGAAAATACTGAAAAAAACCCTGCAGCTGGTAAGAATGCCCAGCAGATAAGAATTGTCCTTGAATAGTGATGCAACAGCTGCAAAGATGGACAATATTCTGCACTGCATACACAAACAAATTACATAGCCTGCCAGTGAGGTGATAAGCTCCTCATCAACAGGACACAGTAGGCATGTCAACAGATTTGAAGAAAATCACAGAAGCATGACAAAAGGAGCAGGTAGTTAGGTCATGCTCCCTATGTAGCACACATAAAAAAGTATGTATGTGTAGGTTCGCTTTTTTCTAGTAAAACTCTAGGAAAATACTGAAACTGTAAGAAATATAGCTGAATGATATTGAGCATATGAAATCTTAAAGTATTTTGTTGAATATCCAGATTCATTGAAATGTCCTAATGGAGAACTGTCTCTCATAAATGACAATGAGAGTCTACATAAAAAAAAACCCAGATAGCAACTAGTTTGCTTTCAGCAATGTATTTTCTGTTATGTTTTCTAGCTACCAAGTGCTGTATTGTACTCAGGCTTTTAAAAGGACATATGAGATGGGGGTTGGGGGTTATTCATGTTCTCCAGCCCACTTCTACATTTTATGTACTGCCTTATTATTATGGCACTAGAGAAGAATACAAGAACTAAATTCTGCTTGCTGGAAGCTTATTTCTACAAATCACAACGGGAGTAATAGCACAACCATCCAATTGGCATAAGATTAATTTTCTAACTCTGTCACATGATGTAATCTTAGGCAATTAACAATCTAACAGCAATAGCAGTTACTACCAGATGATCAGCTATGCTTTAAAAACAGACTGCCCAAAATGCCTGGTGTGGTCAGCTCTGGAGGAAGTAAAAGGTAGCATCACACAGTTTTCTTGAGGTAACTGTACTGACTAACACAGACAGATTTGTTTTAAATTGTCCCACCACAGACACACACACACAAATCATTACAGGTATTAACTGGCAACCCCGGTTATCTCTGCAGAGCTGGCCATACTGAATGACCAGGTATTTCATAATCATGTTCAATATCCTTATTTTTTCTATAAAAAACCCTACAAAATCCTTACACACACGTCATGTTAGAGATGGAAGGACCATAAATACAGATGTCACACCGCACATGACACTACAATAAAGATTTCACACTTCACTAGGACTCCATTTAAACCTGTGTGACTCATTAAAATCAAAGTGTGTTTCACAGCTGAAATGCTGTGCAACTTTGAAACAATATGCTTCAAAAAGCATCTGTCAGTCAGTGTAAAATGAAGGTACATTAGGAAAAATCTTTCCATGTCCATGTCTGTTTCTAATGTAGATGTAAGAATGCCTTTTCTTTAGGCTATACAAAGAAAATACAATTTACTATGCTAGTGAGATGCTATAGCAAATATCTTGCATAGCATACAACTTCTGAATCCATATAATGAATCTACATTGCTGATATAAAATTCCCCAAATTTGGCTAAAATCCTTGCAGTCTTACTGTGCTGAGAATCAGGAGACAGAGCACAGTTCTGTTAGGGCTGAGTGCGCCCCCAGGCTCTGCAGCTTCTGTCCCCTGCCCAGGGTCTAGCTGCTGGCACTGGAGGCCAGCTCTGGTATGGGGCAGCATGTAAGCTGGAATCAGGCTGCTGGGAATAGAGCTTTTGGAGAAAGATGAGAGACACCTCTTTTGGGGGTCACCTCTGCCTGGGAGCTGCATTTAAGCTCAGGCTCTCACACTTAGCTCAAGCAAAGGCCAAGCTGCAAGTATGCATATGCCTTGCTGATACTGATTGTAATCCTCACTCACTGACTTGATTTTCTGACAATCTCAGACCTGCTTCACCACTATGGACTTGTCTGGCAATTGCTGGGAGGTGACTGAACCCTGGTAAACAT
The DNA here is from genome assembly GCF_963210335.1 of Falco punctatus. Classification (NCBI taxonomy): domain Eukaryota; kingdom Metazoa; phylum Chordata; class Aves; order Falconiformes; family Falconidae; genus Falco; species Falco punctatus. The sequence goes on from NC_137584.1 coordinate 18,857,984, forward strand.
CACCAGACCTACCATGCTCTCAGGGACTGTGGGACTGTGTTGGTGAGTACAATGCCTTGTCAATCTTGCTGCTGCCCTCAGCTCCTGGCTCTCCTTCCCCTGGGGAACAGTCCATTCTAGCTCTTCTCTGACAAATTCCACTTGTGAGACGTATAGTAAGCAAATCAGCTGCTAATGTCAAAAAGAAAAAAAAAAAAGGTTTCACTTAACATGCAACACAGATAACAAACAACACTTTAGAAACAAAGAAGCATTCTAAAAACTTCCCATTTTTGGAAAGAGAGTGAATTAAAGCACGAAGTGACAACAGCTTTCATTTTATTTGGTAATACCCCAAAGACTGTCTGAAGAGTACTTCGCTGACCTAAGGGAAAGAAGTGTTAGTCTCTGCTCAGCTATTGGCAGACAGGGCTTTATTGTTTTTTGGTCTTGGAGTTGTGCAGCTGCTGAATAGCTCTGCTGAGTTACTTTCCTTCTTTCATAGATAGATGATTCTTTCCAAATATATCCTGCCACCATCAAGGATACACCTGTTTTGGGTCTAAATAGCAGAGCTGGTCTTCAGAACTATCAGTCTAACAGCTTTGATAATGTATAAAATTAAATGGGATAACTTCTTTAAAAGTTTCACGTTTAGGAGTACATCTTGAAAGTAAAATGAAACAAAACCAAAACCAGCAACAGTAAAGTTTGCTATTTGCTCCTAGATAATATATCAAATACATACTGGTGTGCTTTCCCTTGCCCCCCACCCCCACCCCATAACATTCTGCATTGCAGGGGAATTCTGACTAACTGATGACAGTACTTCTGCAGGAGCTGCCTAATAGTCAGCCTTTAAGTCAAAGTTTATGATAGATCAGATGAGAGATATTTTATCAGCAGTGCTATCGAAGAAGAAAGGAAGAAAACTGGATGGCAGAGGAGTCCTAAATTCTTAGTTTCCAAAATGCACATGTAGCATCAGAAGTAGGAAAAATAACACAATCACAACTAGTAAACAAGAGTATGAGACTCCATATGGAAAGGAATATATTTTTCTCTTTCAATACTTTTTAATGGGTTTTGACCCCTCAGACCAAGCACTTTTCCACTTGTTCAGATTCCAGTCCTCCTCCTTTACCATCAAATGAGCTCACAGCAGAACTATTATCCTTTGGAATGATGTTAGAATACAAGTAGCCAAACTGCTGATTATTTTACTCTGACTGAAAAAAATACTATCCAAGGATGTTCTTTTTTGTTCGACTATAAGGGCAGCCTCCAGGCAGATGCAACTGTCCTTTCTTTTAGAAGAACTCAAATGGAAGTCAACAGAATTTGTATTAGCATTCATGACATCAAACTTCTCTTGCAGCTCACCTTCCGTCTTGGGCATTGCCCTTTTTCAGATTTGGGTTCAACAGGACCACACAATTTACACTGGGCAGAATTGCTTTTTGACATAAGGAATGGTAAAGGAAAGTAGAGCTGTCCCCTCTCTGGACTCTCTGGTCAGAAAGCATATAAAGTGGAACTAGTTATGCATCTGGAGATAAGAATGTAGAAAGAAGAGGGCATAATTTCAAATCAACTTCAGTTTTAATGCTTTTCTACTTTCTATGTCTCTCACAAGGATGTGCGTGACTCTTGCCAGTAATCTCCATATTATGGAAACACTAATGTACTTCAGTTGATACTTGATTTCTTATATAAATCGAGCTCATACATTCTATATCTTAGGTAGATGAAATGCATAAATGTTGTATAATTTCCTATGTGGTATCTTTTTAAAAATGATAAAGCCACTCTTGTTATTATTCATCCAACAGATAATGGTGGTTCTCATGCTGATATTACAAAATTAAAGCCCTTTCAGTGCCAGATTCCCCAAGTAATCTGGATATAAATGTAATTCAATGAAACATGCCTCATCTATGGCAATCAGATAGGATTCATGATGATGATGGCATGATTTAAGAGAATAGATGACTCCTCATCCGATTCTACCAACACATGCATCTACGGCTAGACCTCAGTATTCACCAGACACCTTTAAAATGATAATAAAGCAGCATTTGAGACAGTTGCCTATTGATAGGTATTCACCAGAACTCTGGTGTTAGAACTATACACAAACCTTTTATTTTCCAGCCCTAAAAAAATGAAACTACAATAAGTAAAAATCAAATGATGCTGTTGAGCTCTATGAGTCAGGCTATGAACTCTTTGAGGAAAGGACCAAAGTTAGGTTTTGTACAGATCTCAGCATGACGAGCAGTTACTATAAAATAGATAATAAATAGTAGAGCTATCCTGAAAGGAGTAACTCTGTATCAATTAAATTTGGTTTCATTCTGAGTTGGAAAGAAAAGCAAGTGTCACCAAGTTGCATGAGTAAAGAAAGTTTCTAAAATATCTCACTGATGTCCTGCATGGTTTCTTAGCCTTGGAAGCCAGCAGTGCTGAGGACTTTCAAGCTGGGTGCTGGCAGGTTGCGTGTTCTAAGTATCTCAGCTCCTGCCAGCTCTGGGGAGGGATGCCAAGAGGCCCAGGAGCCCAGCTGGTGGGACAGCAGAAGCCTGCTTGTTCTGCCTTCAGTCTTTGATCCAACCAAATGATCTCTGCTGTACATTTTGATTTTGATGAACACATTTCCTGAAGGAAACCATTTCATTAGGAAAGTTCTGACCCATGCAAATGAATAACTTAAATGAGGACTATTCCCATTCTTTACCTGTATAAATAGAGTTAAATGTATGTAGTTGTACATTACTTATTAATCCCTTGTGGTCTTATGCCAGTTATTAATTGCTGCAACTGATTACTGTGGAATGAAGAAGTCAGTAACCAGATACCTCTGTACATCCTAAAAATATCTTTCCTTCTTTATCTAGTTTTCTATTTTCAATCAATGTTCTCAATGCAAAGTTTTCAGATAAAGTCAAACACAGTCAACATACATTCTCCACTAAGAAGCCCTGTTTTGCACTAGGTGTGCAAAGTTGCAAGAGTTTCATTGCTCTGCAGGGGTAAAGAAATCTTGTGGTGCAAAACAGAGAGTCCTTACACTCAGCACCTATTCTGCTTCTAGTGATAAATAGCAACTTGAGTGCAGAACAAAACCTGACAAAGCATACTGATGTTATCACCCAGATTTCAGATTCTCTGATTGTTCATGTAAATATGTCCTAAAAATGTCTTAAACCCTGTTTCTTCTCAGTGTCTTGCACTGGCATCTCTAGTGACCAGCTAATGTGGGCACACATGAGAGTCATTGACATGGAGCACTCAAATGCAATAATGAAACTTCCATTCAAATGCAGAGGCTTGCTAATGGTTTTCATTTTGACTGGTTTGTGCAGCAGCTTGGACAGTGTGTGTCAACTCTGCTAATTAAACTGAAAGCTAAATAGCAATGCAGACCTTGTTATGTGCTACTATAAGTAGAATTCCTGCTGTGCAGCTCACTCAAGAGCCCAGTAGATGTCAATCAAATTCAAGCTTCTGATTCTACCCTTGGTTGTTAATTAACTGTCAGAATGCTTCAGTCTATTACTAATATCTGAGGGATGTGCTGTGCCTTCCACTTGTACAGATGTTATTGCTGGGACACAATGAGTCTCTTAATCCCATGTGAATGCACAAATCAAAAGAAGAGGTAGAAATATAATTTTCAGTACCATATAGGGAAGGGAAGGGTCTTTCCTGATTACTTAATTACTATTTGAATAGGACATGGAAAAAATAGAACAAAAGCATTGACTTCACATGCCACATGAGGCCAGCAGCACTCGTCAAACGTAAGCAGAGGAACACACTCCATCATTAAGGATGATACCATAAAGCACTATTACCCACTAAACTCTCTTTAGAATCACTTCTGCTCTGCTTCGAGAAGGTGCATGACTAAATCCCAGATTAACCTTGAATATGCATTTTTCAAGCAGGAGAAATCAACTTCTCAGAGACTTCAACCTGTGCACTGTTCTGTATCAGATTTTCACTTGCAGTCAAGGTTTCACAAAAATGTCTTCGGAAGGAGCATTAGACCACATCCATTTCTCTCCTCAAAATCATGTGAGCCTGCATCAGTGCAGTATGAGCTTTCCTGCATAAAGATGAGACAGTGTTCAGCTAAGGAGCACCTGTACCTGGCAGATCCCACGAACAATTTGCCCTTAAACAGAAGCATCAGTTTATCTGGGTGAGGTCCTTGTAATGCACAAAGACAGTTTAAAAAGCAAACTGCTTGAGCAGAAGCAGAACAATAAAAGGAAAGGCGGGTGGACAGCAAAATGCCAGCTTCCATCCCAAGCAAAAAGATATCGTACACAAATGTCAGGGAGGAACAGCTCCACATCAGCACGGATACAAGCTCTATTTGCAAGTGCACAGAGGGGAAAGCTTTTCTCGTCCTGGCTTCTGGGGGGGGGGGGGGGGGGGAAGTGTAAACAGGGTGACAGTTCCTATAGCTGAAGATTTGACCTTGAATCTTTAAAAGCGAGAGGACAGCTTTTTTATTGAACGGGTGGAGGCAAATACAGGTAGCTCTCCTAAAACAGTCTTTGCTCAAAACCAGAGCGAAGGACAGTTTTCTTCCTAAAGTACAGCCTCTTTGCCCGAGCTCCCATTATCTTTACACCGCCTGTCAACCTGGCTGCTCAACCGAGCAAACATGCTCAGGCTTCTGAATAGCTCTAACATAATCTCTTTGGCTGAAAATTCACTGGTTTCGCCAACATGCATACTGGATGTTTACAGGCAGTTAGCGCACCATTCCAGAAAAAAAATAAATAATAGTATCACCAGTCCGTTGAAAGAAAAAAAAATTTAAAAAACCTTGCAAAATTTTGCCTTTGGCTGCAGTCTTATTTGCATTTTGCCTCGGGGAGGCTGGAGAGCTTGCACATGACAGCACTGACGCGCATAAACGCTTCTGAAAAACATGAATGAAAGACCCGTATGGCGGGGCCGGGCGCGCTGCCGCGCTGCGCCGTTCATGAAAACGCCACTGATGGGAATGAATGCAAATGGCCGTGGCTCCAGCCGAGGGGGTTCTCACGGCGCAACCGGCTGCCGGCGGTCACACCGCCTTCGTGCTCATTCATAAACGCACAACTGACGAGGACCAGCGCCTGCTCCGCTCACCTGGCCGCCGGCGAACGCGAAGGGCACGGCCGAGGGAGGGAGCAGGGGCCGCCGCGGGCGCGGTCCCCGTGGACACGCGTGTGCGGCCACCCCGCAGCCAGCGGCCGGGCCGGGCCGCCGCGCTCCGCTCCCCGGCGCCTCCTCCCACCGCGGGGAGGCGATCCCCGGGACGCGGGGCCGCGCTCGGCGGAGGGGCGAAGGGGAGCGGCTCCCCTCGGGAGGGAGAGAGGCAGGGCGGGCCGGGGCGAGGCGGGCTCCCGGCGGCCAGACCCCGCTCGTCGCTCCCGCACACCGCCCCCGCCTGCTGCAGTAACCGCTCCCGCACACCGCCGCCCCTGCCCTCGGCCCTCCGCCGCGCTCCCCCTCGCCGCGCGAGGGTCGCCCGCCGCCGCTCCCGCCAGGCAGCCCCACCCCCGCCCGCCGCCTCTTTCACGGATGAATGGGAGCGGGGCGGGGGCGGGCTCCCGGGCGCCGCCTCCCCTCGCTCCCTCAATGGGAGCCGGCAGGGCGCCGCCCCAGCCCCGGCCCCGGCCCCGGCCCCGGCCCCGGCCCCGGCCCCGGCCCCGGCCCCGCGCCGCTCCGCGCGCCTCGCCAGCGCGGCCGTTACGCCGCCGAGGCGCGAGCTGCGCACCGCGCGCCTGCCCCGCGCCGCCGGCTGCTGCGGGGAGCGACCGCCGGTGCCCCGCGCGGGGAGGGCGCCGTCCCGCGTCCGTTACCCCGCGCCCCGCCCGCGCCCCCATCTCCGTCCCTCGGGAAGGGCCGCGCGGTTGCTGCTCCCAGCGCGGCGCCGGGCTCCACCGGGCGGGCTGGGGCTGCGAGAGCGGGCAGCAGCCCCCCGGGCGGGCTGGGAGGCGGAGGCGCCGGCGGGGCGCGTTCAGCACCCCGGCCTGGCGGACAGGGACGGGAGCCGCCGGCAGAGCCCGGCCCCCCGCCGCCGGCCGCCGCCGGTGCGCTCCGCCGGCCCCGCTCCGCCGGCCCGACCCAGCGGCGAGCGTCCGCCGCCGCAGCCCCTCGCCAGCGCAGGGGGAGCGGTACCCAACAGCCCCTCCCGCGCCCCGCGCGGTATTAACTGTCCCCCGCGGCTAGGGACACCCACCGTTCCAGCGGGAGAAGCGAAACCCACTCCCCGTTTGCAGCCGCCATCCGTGCAAACCCCACCTCGGCAAGGGGGAACGGGAAGTTTGGGGGGCGCGACTCACCCAGGACGTTCCCGATGAGCGCCACGATGAAGACGACGATGTAGCCGGCGATCAGCGCCCATTCGTACTCCTTGGGATGCAAATACTCCTTCCAGAGGTACCGCAGGAACTCTTCGTCGTCGTAGTCGGAGGAAGGGGTTAAAAGAGCCTCCCGCGTTTCGTTTAGCTCCGTCCCGGTCGTCCAGTTCCTGCGCGGAGGGGAACCATCCTCGGGTTGAATCCCGGACATCGCTGGTGGTTGGTCCGGGGGCTGGGAAAAAAAAAACACCCAACAGCCAGACCCTCTCAGAGCATCCGAGCTTTCTCCCGCCCGTCCATCGAGGCTTGTGGCTGCCAGCGCGAAAAGCGGGGTGTGGGGAGAAAAATGACGCGGGAACTTACGGGAGCCAATGCGGGAACAGGCTGGGGCTCCGCGTCGTCCCCAACCCGCCCTGAGCAGCCTTTTTCCCCTGGCCGGCCGGGAAAAAAGCTGGCAAGGGTGGGTTGCGTGCCTCGGATGCCGGGCTGCACCTGCCCTCGCTGGAAAAGTCACGTCCGCTTCGGATCCATACCCCCTCCCCCCCCCGCCCCGATCTCCAGCCCCGTGCTTCTCCCCCAGTCCTGCTCCCAGCTAGCCCACCCCTCTTCCGAATCCGGTTCCCTTCAGTTTCCCACGCTCTCTCGCACAGACACTTCTCTTTAGACCTTTCTACGTTAGATACCACATATATTAAAGGTATTTGTAGATTAAAGGCAGCGGAAGGCTGCTGTGGAACGAAGCACCGGCTGGAAGGAGCCATGAAAAAACAGAGGCTAACGAGGCTGTCTCCTTTCCGTGCCCCTTTGAAAGCTGGGCTGGGTATGGGGCTAAAACAGAGGGAATAACCCCTAAGACCGCTGAACAGGCAAGCATGGGATTTCACCGTATTTGAAGATCCTGAAAAGCTCATCGTCAGCTTGAGTCTAGGGTGCAAACTGCCTGCAGTGAGGTGGGTTCAAACGTCCAGTTTGGGATCTCAGCACAGCAGCTGCCCCTTAGCTATTCTGAATCGAGCTGAGCTGGCAGAAAGCAACTCAAGAGAGCCCAGAAGTGCTTGTTAAACAGTGTGATAGGATTCCTGGCTTCCGGTCATTGCTTCTTGAATTATTTTCATACTTTGTTCAGTGTACAGCTCCCAAAAGAGAAGGGGTGAGTCTGGACTTGTCCTGCCCTGACTGAAAAAAAACCCACCTTCAAGTTATCGGTTTGTTTCCTAGCTGAATAATTTATCGAGTCTGATATAAGCACCACTTCCATTCTGAAATGGCACACCTCACTCAGTTAAGCATTTCAGTGCAAGGTCTGCACCTCCATAGGAATGGAGTAACTATTACTGTGGGACTCTACTTTCAACAAGTATTATAGAGGCAGATATTTATTAAAACTGTAGTAGTGCCTAACTCTAAACAGTACTTTAGGTTCCTGATTTGTTTGTTATTGGTGTGCACCCTTCTCTACTGCCTTCAAAGTCCAATACAGCATACCTACACCTGGCATGCCTGCACTTATTCCTCTAGACATGCTCTCTTTGCTTTAGTTCCTTGTAAATTAAAGAAAAAATCCCTTTCCTATTCCACAGGCTAAATACATTAGAGTGAGATACACTTGGATATCAGCACCTATCTTAAATAAATTAGAAACTTTGTAAGTTTCATAAATAAAGATTAGACACTATGTAACTAATGAAAACATCTAAGGCTATATTAGTTGAGGTGTGAGTTTTGAGAAGTGATTTAAACTCCCCTGAGAATTGCGGGAATGCAGGGCTACTTGGTACACATGAAGAGAGACATATTTAAGGAGCTTGTCATGGTCTTTGCTAGTGGTGAAAATATTTGGAGCATGACCATTTGGTGATCCATAACAGACAATACCACTCATGCTCCAGTTTGTTTCATATGTTCAAATGCTGGTCCATAATTCCAATATTAACTTCCAAGTAGCATAAAGTCTGAAGCAGGTAATATCTTTTTTACATAGTGCTTTTTCCTTCCTCCCTCACTAATAGTAAGGAATTTAATTAAAGATATAAATCATAGAATCAGAATGGTTTGGGTTGGAAGCAACCTTAAAGATCTAGTTCCAACCCCTCTGCCATGGGCAGGGACACTTTCCACCAGACCAGGTTGATTCAAAGCTCCATCCAACCTGGCCTTGAACCCTTGCGGGGATGGGGCAGCCACAACTTCTCTGGGAAACCTTATTTACTGTCTCACCACCGTCACAGGGAAGAATTTCTTCCTTATAGCTAATCTAAATCTACCTGCTTTCAGTTTAAAGCTATTACCACTTGTCCTATCACTACATGCCCTTGTAAATACCAAGAAACAACATGGTTTTATTAAAAAATACAACTTAGGGCTCATTATTTTTTCAACAAGATTACAAGTTTGATTGATAAAGACAAATAACTGATTATGAAGATCAATAAACTGCATACATTTTGTATTCCTAGAGTACTGTAAGACATTTGCTTTGATTTATACAGCACATTCTGATTAGGAAGGCAGGATAGTAAAAAGTCATTATGGCACACATTATAAAGCTTAAAAATGGGCTAACTAACACATCTCAGGATGAAATTGTAGACAAAGAATCATCACTGCGCCTGTGATTTCTACCATTGGTTCTGTTACACTTATCATTCAATGACCTTGAAAAAGCTGACAGGTGATCCAAAGATCAGGAGTAATAACCTAAACACACAGTCTCATCACAGATCTGTAGCCAGAAAGATTAATGTGATCCTTGATGGTTTAAATAAGTATACATGTGAAAACAGATTAAGGTATATAAAAGTATGAGGTGGAAAATGACAAAGTGAAAATATTTACCATGTACAAAACTCTGCTACGAGGAAATGCTTTCCAAATTGAGCCATTTTAGCTGTACATTTTAAAATCAAGATCAAATGCCTTTTTAAAAGATTAGTGCTAACTGAAATGGGAATTAATTCAGAAAAGTTGCATGACCTGTAGTATACAAGAGGTCAGACTAGATGATTATGGTAGTCCCCTCTGGCTTTCTAATTTGTGAAAGTGCGTTAGCAAAATACATTCACCTGATGAATTTTAGTGCTGATTTCTCTTTTAATTATACTATTTGCATCAAGACTAGTGCAACAGTTTAAATCTGTTCCTTTCATATGCAAGTGAACGGTAAATGCTCAGAAGTATGTAATTCATATTTTGTTGACTTTTTTTAGTTCAAAACCTGTTTAACATGTGGTTTTATAAACTCCTGCAAACAAGGAACACACCAGCTACCTAGAACTTAAAACAAGCATAAATCCAAGGTTATATCTATTAACTTTCTCATCTCAGGAGAGCACTATCTGATACTTCATTTAGCTAAAAGGTTCGCATACATTGATATCTCTTCTAATTCGTAACTTTCCTTCACTAATACAAAAATACTGAAATGAAATTGTCAGCCCTAGAAGATACGCCTTGTGGCTTTCAGTGCCACTTATTATATGATATTAGACCATGTGAATATAAATCAAACACAATTTTATGCTTTATTGCATCTGGTAGCTCACAGGACCTGAAATTCATAGAGAACAAACCAACCCTACTTCAGCATTCAAGTTTATTGCTTTGTCAAACACGTTTCCCCCCTCCATAATAATAATAGTTCTGTTGCAGGCTTACATTTTTATTTATTGCACAGATAGGCAGCGTTTTTTCATATCTTAGAGACTAGCCCTTTCATTTTAAAATCTATTTGATTCAGAGGATTAGTTCCATACTAGTCTAATAGCATATTAAATTAGGAGCCTTTTATCAAAGCAGAATGAATTTTAAAGTTTTTGCAAACCTGGGTTAAGAGGCAGCTGAGCCAGAGGGTTTCTGCTCAGCCTTTGCTGAACAGGTGCTTTCATTCTTGGGAAGCAAACCACGTAAGCACGGCTGCTGGAGAAATAGACTGCCGTATTGGTAGTAGAGATGGATTGTATACGTCCTTCCTCCTTATCTTCATTTCACTCTTCTCATTTAACAGCTTTCCTCTGTCCCCTCCCTCTCTTTTATGGAATACGCTACATGACAGTTCAACAGAAAACCACCAGCCTTACTGTTTATTTACTTGAGTAATCCTGGTCAGTCATGTTCCAGATTTTGTCTGTGAAGCCCTACTGGTATCTTTCCTCCTATAATGGTATTTCAGGGTGGAAGTGCTGCTTCCCCAGCAGCAGCACCAAGCAGTTCCTGAGCAGCAGATGGACTGTCTTCAACTAAATAGTGAAGAAGGGAATATGGTAAATGAGCAAGCGAAGACAAGCTAAGAGCAAGAGAGGAAGACTGATAGAAAAAGCCAGATTTGGAAATCTATACAGCCATAAAATTCAGTGCATAATTATTTACTAATATATTAACTAATACATTTTCAAATTACAAACTACCTTTCCCAAAGAGGTCTAGAAGCTGAAAAAAGGATGTCCATTTATTCTTTCTCTATAAGACAAGGCACAATCAATGACAATTTCAGCAAGTTTAAATAAGTAGAAAAGAAAAAGCTCTTCTTAACTTCATGTTTATGTGAATAGTGGAACTTGTGGAAGCCAAGTCAAATTTATTACAAGTCCATCAAAGCTGTTAAATGAAGCAGTTTGGATGCAATATTGCACTCAAGAGCTCTGAAGCCAGAGAAGATGTAACTCCAAATATAAACTATTCAAATTAATTTCCCTAGCATCTGCTCCTGACCCATTTGGAAACAGCATAGGATCTTTGGTGCGATCTGAAGCAAGATGGATGCTTTCATATCACGTATTTTGAGGAATCAGAAGGAAGAGGCACAAAGTTTTTTTTTAAATAAAGATTTTGGTTCTTTTAAAGGAAATAAAAGCCTTTCAAATTAATTTAGCAAAAAAATTGTATTTATAGTAAAGGTTTTCATGGCAATTAGAGCTTTGGATCTACCCTTTACAGCATGCAGCAAGGATCAATCTCTATTCTGCAGAATGTACATTCGTATCTTCGTACAAGTAGACAAGACAGCTTCAGAATGGGAAGCAAAACCGTGACAAAGATGGTTTTAAGTGACATATCACTTTCAGTATTATGAAAGTTAAATGACACCAATGTGCATTACAGGCTATGGCCTGTATTTTCTGTATTCCGGTTCACTGACCTACTGACGTAAGATCAGACCAAAAGTACTGTATTGTCCCATTGCTTTCATCAGACTGGTTCTTACTTCGTTCTCTAATTCCTCAGAAAAACAAGTCATATTGCATGAGGTCAAAGATCCCTCTAATCAGTGTTACATCTCTGACAGTGTCCAGGAATAGACATGTAAAGGAGAAAATAAGGGTAAGGCAAGTTTGCAATGATATTTTCCATCATTACAACTTCAACTTTCCATCTTTAAGCAATCTGCAAGTTAGCAGCTTCCTGAGGCAGAATGTTATGTCTGCTTAGTAAATAGGTCTTTAAATATTTTCCCCAACAATTTTGCTTAATTTTTTTCTGAACCCACCTGAACTTGCTTCCACTGTAACTAGAAGCAATAATTTCCACCATTTGTTACAGTGTTACTCCTTTGCTACCTTTAAAACTGTTGCTGGACAATTTTGTTTGGTTTGTTGCTCATATACTGTGAAAAATAGAAAATTTCCATTTCCACTTTTCTCATATCACTTGTGAAGCTCTTCTCCTCAGTCAAGTCCTTCTTGAAAGGATCTCCATTTCAGCAATCATTTTATTTTTGTTACTCAGCATCATCAGAAAACTTTCTTACCTTCTATATTCATGGGCTTTCCTAAATCATCCATAAATATGGTGACTAACACAAGTCCAGTGTAGTTCTCTGGTTCTAGTGATAGATTTCTGCTAGCAACTTTTTCCATTTTCATAAATAATTATTTCCACTCTTTTTCTTGTCCCCTTGAACCTGTTGTTAACCCCAAAAGGACCTGCCAGATGACAAATACTCACAATGACTATTTCAAAGACCCTTACAGTAGAAAACATTTTCAAAACACAAGTATACTTCATAAAATTTGAGGGAAATGTAATAGATATGCGATATGTACCTTCCTTGTTCAAAAAACATGATGATTCTTTTCTGTTGTGTGTATTCATATGTCTACGACCTCTATTACATCAAATTGCAAAGTATACAAAATGCACTTACCAGTCCAGTGTTTCAAAACCCTCTGTAGACCCTATAAAATTAAGACTACGTATTTCACACCTTTCATTTCTCCTGCATTGTTTTCAACTGGAGGTTACATATTTTAGTTATTAGGCTAACAGTTTAGTATTTGAACTCCTTTAGTACTTGTTGTGAGTATCACTTGGTCTTGGAAAACTCTTGGGACTGTTTTCTCAAAATGGCAGATACCAGTATACTCATTCCTGTATCATTTGTACTTAGGAACTACTTGGTATGAGAAGAGCTAGGCATGACCTGGTTTATGTGTCTGCTTGTAACACTTTTCCTTCCTTTCTCATCGTCATGTGCTGGCTGCTAAAGCAATACCCAGCTTTTGCAAGCCCCTGAATTCTTCCAGGGAAAACTCTCTTTCTGAAAGAGAGCTAGAGCCTGTTCTAGTGTCCACTATAATGTAGGCATAACTTCTACATCCTACTCCGTATCTTCCTTCTTTTTGAAAGCCTGCCAGCTGATGTCCTCACTTAAAACTAGCATTCCAGGTTTTCTGTCTTCTGTTTCAGGTTTCAAGCCTTTTCATAGAAGTACTCATACATATGATCTTGTTTTGGTGTGCATTTTTGGTGACCTGTTTAAATGAGACCTTATTCATTCAATCTTTTTTGCTGTCACTTATTTGAATTTTATTTGGTTTGCCCAATATACTATACTTCATTTGAGTATAGTGTTCTGTAACTTCACTACCACATGAATCATCTCAAATGGTGTACTTTTCAGCACGTTGGCTTTCAGATCATTAGTTTAAAAACTTCCTCATAGCAATTTTTGTTTTAAGTTTCATCAGTAGATATAATTTTCCTTGGATAGACTACCTCCCTTGTGTCAGTTCCATTTTTTCTTAAAGTTTCCCCTGTTCCTAATTAACTGGCTCTGCTCTTCTTAATGACACTTCTCAGACACATATTGACACTCTGAACTCCCTCTAGCCCTGTGTATGGTACTCAGAACATTCCTCAGTTCATCTTTACTCAAAGATTTTATATCATCTGTTCCTACTCTTCTATAATATGACTCTTGAGGTTTCCATTTCTATGTTAAGTCATTGGAAAATGAGGCAGAAGTGTTTTGTCATGAGATTAGTTCACAAAGCATCAAAATAGTTTGTATCCATGTCTTTGTCCACTCTTTGCTGTCTTGTTTATTAAGGTGTGATTTCACGTTCTGTTTATGCACTCATATTTTCATTTGGCATTTAAAGACTCCAATGCTGCCTTGATACTTTATTCCATACTTTCTTTTTTTTTTTCTAGCTCAATAAAGTGTTTCAGTTAGGTAACAGGGAAGATCTTACTTTTCTTCTGTTTTTAATGAACTCCTGCATTAATATTTTTCTGCATCATTCAATCAACAAGAGTTTTTAAATGGCTGTACACTACTTCACACTGTAACATGCAGAATTTTGTAATTCCCTTAATTGTTCTAAGTCTTCTTGTGATAGAAAACTCATGCTTTCTGCATCAGAAGGTGAAGATATAATGGCGGACAATTTCTGAAGAAAACAAAGAATTTCTTATACATTTTGATCTGATCCCTCTTGGACAGGATTCTAACCTTTCAGTCTATGAGGTGAAAGTGCATAATTGTGCCAGCATCGACTGCACTGATTCGTTTTTATTTTTCAGTTTGCTACTGCATCTGCAAAATGTATATTTACTAAGGAGATTGCTAGCAAACCAGTGAAGACCTTGATTGTCCAGGCTGTAAGATGATGCTGGTCCAAAACAAAATAAATAACAGAAGTTTTCTCTGCTACAGAATCACTAAGTCTAGAACCTTTAGTGGTCTTCTCCAGCTGTCTGAGTATTGAATATTGCATTCTGTGTTCACCTCAGTTGCATATTTCAAAAGCCTTACCTTGCCTGGCTCTGCATTAAAGAATATTGTCCATACTATTCATTATCCAATGTCCTATTAGACAGTGCCTGGCTCAGATCTTCACTCTGTTAAACACTGTAAACCAATAACTCCACTTCAAAAAAGAGAAAAAGATAATAAAATATTTTTTTTAAAGTGCCAAAATGGAAAGGAAATGTTAAAAAGCCTAGATACAGATCAACCTTGTGTACTGCAGAAATGAGCCAATTAGATGAGTCTTTTAGTGAATTAAACCTATACTTTTGTATCTCAGTTAAGTCATCTTGCATTTTATGAGTCAAACCTAGCTTCAGTTGTCATGCCTGAGAATACCAGTCCTCAGGATTAAGGATAGATCTTCTTCTTCCCTTTGCCACTTGACAGCTTTTGAGCATGAAATAATTTTATTTGTCTACTAATAAAATCTTTTTGTATCTATGATTTAAAATAAAGATGTGTATGCACATCTTTATCCTTTGCAGGATAAGCCTAGTATCTGTGGAGAGGTGGAGGAAGAAGTCGTTTAAGGTCTGTCCCTGCTACCAGTAAAGGCAATTGTGGAAGGATCAGACCTAGAAACACACATATGCAAATGTCCCCACCTATTATGCAGCACCACGCTGGGGTTGGCAGGACCCCGAACAGGCTCAGACATGTGTCAATGAAGACATGACTGCTAATTTGGACCAATGGACTAGAAACGCAGTAGCACAGAAACCTTCCTTGCTTGTTCCTGTGTTTATAAGCAAGCTGCAAGCTGTCAGTCACATGTGTAAACAAATTATTAGAATGTCTCACTAATTACTGTTACGCTTTGGGGCACCAGCACTGAACAAGACAAACACTTATTCTTCCATGAAGTTGAAAGTGTGAGGCAGTGCTTCGTATGCATGGAGCAATGAGTATGAACCTGGAGACCATAGCACACCTGCAACCATAAGATTCTTTCAGTAACACCTTTGGGGGGATGTCTGAGCCTGAGCAATTCTTCCAGTGATTTGTGAAGATATATAATCCTTTTTTTTTTTTCAGGTTGTCAGGTTATAAACAAGACTTTAACTCTGTGATACTGTTCATTCTTTCCTCTTCTAAAATGTAATTTTATTGGCTGTACATTTTTAGGTTACTGTTATAGAACAGCTTATAGGCAGTCTTGTCTCAGTTTAAGTTCAGCTGGATCACAATTAGCCAAAATGTTGAACTAAACATCTAAAGATCTCATGATAAAGCATGAGTGGAGCCTGGGAAAGTATTATTTGAAAAAGCATTATTCACTTTTTTCCTTCCAAGTTTTCTGCCTCTTTAAATGCTTAAGCCTCCTTAGATGTTCCTCACTGTTTCTTCAGTGGCTTTTTGTTCTGGATTTCAAAACACTAGGTGTAAAAGCCATTTCTTGTGAAGCACAGCTGAGTTCTTAGTGTTTTCACTGCAAGCAGGATTATATTTAATGAACTTCATGAGGATTCTATATGTTTATACACATCATAGTAAGTTGCTTGCAACCACTTAAAGAAAACTGTCACCACTTAACCCCAGTTTCTAGCTACTCATTTACAAACTGAGTTCACAGAACTTCCTTATCATGAATGTCTGTGAAAACATACATTCAAGGTGCTATAAGGAAGCAAAGGATGGTAAATTGAGCACTTAAATTTGTATCAGTTGCATAAATCCTGGCACTGATGCACTGCCTGAAGCCCAGACTAGGTCCACTAAGTGCAAACTAAGTGTCAGAACCTGAAAAATCTGTCCAACCCTTTAGCTGTTTTGTCTCCTTTCAGTAAATTGGCTTAATCATTCATTTATTTATTCATTATTTAAAAATAACCACAAATGATTCTGGCTTCATAATATCTTCTCACACCTGAAAACATGTAAACAGTGTTGGTTTATAGCCTGTGTAAAGATATATGCATTTTGTTCTAGCACTTATAAATTGCTTCTTCATTTTCCATTCTCCTTGCCAGAGAATAGGAGCAATCTGGACCATGAGATGGAGAATTTACACAGAATAAAGAGCTGTTACCAGTACATCCCAAATTCTTAGCTACATTGTTGTAAAAGTTCACTGAAAGTCTCTAATTAATTTGCATGTGCAGGGATAAAGGATAGTTTAGAGAATTATACAAGAATATAGTATCATTAAATGTATCTGTGGTGTTGTCTCATCAGTAATACTGTTGGAAGTGCTAGTCAACCTATCATTCAAAGACCACACTGCAGATTTTGAAGATCTTTGTGAAAGGGTGGTGAGAATGATAAGGACAATGAGAATGTCTTTGAAAAGAAGTTGAAAAATGGGCATGTTTTACCACAGGAAAAAACTCAGAAAGGATATCAGTAAAAGTGTGCCAAAAAGTGAACAGCAAGAGGAAAACAAACTACATATTTCTCTTCTCTCTGAATTCATAGCACGAGAAGGAACCACTAAATGAAATTACTGGTGGGAAATACAGAATACATCCAACAGCTCTTCTTCCAACAAAGTAAAAATAGGCTGTAGAACTCATTAAGGTAAAAAATCTAGCTACCTTTCTCTTAATTCATATAGAGAACAAGAACATCCATGCTTGTCACTGTTAATTATAACAAAAGGTTTGTCTTAGCTTTCCTATGTTAGAAATTAGGTGAGATTTCAGTTTCCCATGGAAAATTAAACTACCTGCTCTCCTGTTACTCATAGGTTAACACACTATGAAATCTGTTCAATAAATGTAATAATTTGCACCTTAAAAACAGCTGAATTTCTTTTCTCCATAAATCCAGCTTACTGTAACTAAACAAGTTGTCCCCAGATAAACTATACATCTACTGTTATCACAAAATAACAGCAAAGGTGGATGATTACAGTTGAGCTGAATGTTTTCCAAGTTACATTATCAGTTGCAAATAATAATAAAAAAGTATTAAAGGAAATAATTTAAGAAGAGTATATTCCTTTTTGAATATAACATTGTAATCTTCTCTGTGGATAATTAAGAAAACAAGTTTAATCTTCATCATCATCACATAGCACCAGTGCAAAAGCTGCATAAATGTACACCTCAGGACATCGAAATTCCAACTCAGATAAACAGATTAAACTCCCAAAAACTGTGCCTGTGCGGTGTATGTAGGGAAGATAATCTCACAGACTTTTAGAAATACATACATTCTTAAAGTCTGTACTTGGGCCTTACTCAATTCTCCTTCTACAGAGAATGTGAGAGGCTAGCATAAATAACCTGGAAATTGTCCTAAATGACTCTTCAGTAATTCAAGACATTTGCATGGAAACAGGTTTCCTATTCCCAGACCCATTAACAGAGCTTAATATTGTAGGTTCAGAGCACACTGGATGGCAAGCAATGCTTCAGAGAAGGGGGCTGACACTGCCCTCTGTGCATCAAACTGTTTCCTAGAAAACTTGTATTTAATTCATTATCCAAAAAGTATTCCCTTACTTTACTAAAGATGGTTAGTCAGATCATATTTTTCCACTCTGTGCAGCCAAATGCCTCCTTTTGCTATTAATACCATTGCAAGCAGCATTACGATGTAATGTTGGCAATACCCTGGCTTGTGTTGTACTGTATTGCTGTAATATTATACTGTAGTATCTTGTGACTTTCAATACTTTTTCTTTCAGCCTTTAGTGGAAGATGTGCATTCCCTACATAAATGGTTTGTTGATTATTTGTTTTCTTCAAATATTGCCATTCCCCATGCCAAAGAAACAGCTTCTTTGCTTTCTACAAGCTGTAGCATTTTCTGTCATTATATACTAAATTATTATTCTATGACTCTCCTAGTGACCAGTTATGAACCTAAATTTTAGACGTGCTCTGTGAATAATGTTTTGCTGGACATTCATTCATAGGCATGTGCTTTTTATTTTATTTTTTTTTTAAAGAAAGGAAGCTGTTATTCACGTTTAAGCAACAGTACTGCACCTGAGTGCTGAGGAAGTTTCACTTTGTATCAGAATTTATATTAATTTTGGAAACTTAAAATTGTCTCTGTGGACTTCTGTTTGTATTTCTATTGTAAGACAAACATTTATTAAGCAATAATAAATAAAATAAATATTTAAACAAATCAAATATGAGTTCTTAAAGATTAACAAAATACTCAAAACTGCAGTACTTCACTGAAATAATATTTTTTTTAGAATAGATTGCTGTCTAAACAGACTTCTGGACATATATCACACATATAGAGTTGCACCACAGAGCAATGCATAGCCACCCTTTCAGTTGCTCACCTCTACTCCTTGTGTTCTATTAAATAGTCTTTGACCAGTTTCAGAAAAGTTCTGCTGCTTAGAGAGGAACTTGACTTCAGAGGAGCAAATAATTTAGAGCCTGCTTGTCTATGCGCTGGCCCCCAGAGTGCCTACGCTTGTGTTTAACTGGTAAGTGAAGTAATGAATACACCTGTAATTTTAGTTAACCAGAGCCGGAGACTGTTCTGCAGTCCTAAGTTAATGTGTCGCAGGCTAGCTACATCAACACTACTCTGCATTCAGCTTTGGTCCTCCTTGACTATATCTCTGCTGCTACTGGCTGTATCTATACAGCAATCCAAACAGAGCCTAAGCACTGCCTGGGTATGGTTTGGAGGTTAAAATAGGGCAGGAACCATTTCCAACACAGTTTTCAGGACACCACCCATTTTCCAAGAAAAGAGTTTATCTGTGCTGACATGAGCCATGCCATGTCAGTGGGTGTCATGAGAGGAGGGTTGCTGGCCTGTTAGTCCCTGGATCATCCTTGTTGCATTCATCCAAGATGGATGCAACAATGGGGCATTCTTTCACTGTAGCCTTTCTAGAAGAGGCAAGGGAATCTTTGGCAGCAGGCTGGCCAGCTTGGTGAGGTGGGCTTTAAACTGAAGGACTCGGGGGGAGGGGTCCAAAGTGGCAATGGTCATGCCATGACATTCAACAGGGGAATAAGCCAGGACAGCCAGAACAGCAATATATGTTCCTTAGCTACCTCCAAAGGTTAGAACCAGGCCAGCCACCTCAAGGGTGTGCGTGGCTATGGTGGGTCCTCTTGTACCTGTCCTGGGAAACCTGCATGCTTGATTACCTCTCTGAAATGCCTGTACTCCCTGACACACAACACGGGGAGTAAACAAGAATAACTGGATATCTGTGTGTGGTCACAGGGCCGTGATCTCATTGCAGTTACAGAGACATGGTGGGATAGCTCACATGACTGGAATGCTATCATGGACAGGTATGTACTTTTTAAGAAAGACAGATGAACAAGTAGAGGTGGTGGAGTTGCTTTTTCTGTGAGGGAGCAACTGGAATGTATTGAGCTGTCCCTAGGGGTGGATGCAGAAGGATTTGAGACCTTATGAGTAGAGAGTAAGGGGCAGGCCAATGTGGGTGACACTGTTGTGGGTGTTTACTACAGGTCACCCAATCAGAAAAAGGAAGTCAATGAGACCTACAGACACTTGGAGGTAGATTCACGATCACAGGCCCTGGTTCTCATGGTGGAATTCAACCATCCTGACATCTTCTGGAAAGACAGCACAGCTAGGCACGCATGATCCAGGAGGTTCCTACAGAGCATTGATACTAACTTTTTGACACAGGTGGTGGAGAAGCCAACAAGGCAAGGTATGCTGCTGGACCTTGTACACATAAACAAAGAACGGGTTGGGAATGTGAAGGCTGGGGTCAGCCTTGGCTGCAGTGACCATGAGATGATGGAGTTCAGGATTCTGCATGGAGGAAGCAGGGCAATGAGTAGGATTGCAACCCTGGACTTCCAGAAAGCTGAATTGGCCTCTTCAAGGACCTTCTCAGAGAAATCCCATGGGTTAGGGCTCTAGAAGGTAGCAGGGTCCAGGAGAGATGGCTAACATTCAAGCATCACTTCCTTCAAGCTCAAGATAGGTGCATCCCTCTGAGTGAGTAATCAAGCAAAGGGGGCAGGAGGCCTGCATGGGTGAGCAAGGAGCTTCTGGCAAAACTCAAACAGAAGAAGGAAGTTTATGGAATGTGAAAAAAGGGACAGGCCACTTGGGAGGAATATAGAAACATTGTCAGAACATGCAGGGATGCAAGGAGGAAGGGTAAGGTCCATTTGGATTTAAGTCTGGCAAAAGATATCAAGGACAACAAGACAGGCTTCTTCAAGTACATCAGTAAGTAAAGGAAGACTGGGGAAAATGTGGGCCTGCTGCTGAATGAGGTGGGTGATGAAGGACACAGAAAAGGCAGAGTTACTGCGTGCCTTTTCAGCTTCAGTCTTTACTGCCAAAGCTGGCCCTCAAATTTCCCAGACCCTGGAGGCAAGAGAGGAAGTCTGGAGAAAAGATGACTTTCCCTTGGTTGAGGAGGATCACGTTAAGACATCCGTGGGCCCTGATGGGATGCATCCCCAAGTGCTGAGCGAGCTGCCAGATGGTATTGCCAAGCCACTCTCCATCATCTCTGAAAGGTCACAGAGGACAGGAGAGGTGCCTGAGGACTGCAGGAAAGCCAGTGTCACTCCAGTCTTCAAAAAGGGCAAGAAGGAGGATCCAGGAAAATACAGGCCGGTCAGCCTCACCTCCATCCCTGGGAAGATGATGGAACAGCTTTTCCTAGACGTCATCTTGAAGCATGCAGAGGAAAAGGTTATCAGGAATAGTCAACATGGATTCATCAAGGGGAAATCATGCCTGACCAACATGACAGCCTTCTATGGTGGAACGACTGGCTGGGTAGATGAGGGGAGAGCAGTGGATGTTGTTGTCCCTTACAGGTAAGCTCAGGAAGTGTGGGTGAGATGTGTGGACAGCGAGGTGCATTGAGAACTGGCAGAACGGCAGAACTCAGAGGGCTGTGATCAGCAGCACAGAGTCTAACTGGAGGCCTGTAGCTCGTGGTGTTCCCCAGGGGTCTCTACTGGGTCCAGTCTTGTTTAGTTTACTCATCAATGCCCTGTATGAAGGGACAGAGTGTCCCCTCAGCACGTTTGCTGGTGATACAGAACTGGGAGCAGTGGCTGAGACCCCAGCAGGCTGCGCTGCCATTCAGCGAGACCTGGACAAGCTGGGGAGCTGGGCGGAGAGGGACCTCATGAAGTTCAACAAAGGCAACTGTAGGGTCCTGCCCCTGGGCAGGAATAACCCCACGCACCAGTACAGGCTGGGGCTGGCCTGCTGGAAGGCAGCTCTGCGGAGCAGAACCTGGGAGTTCTGGTGGACAGCAAGGGGGCCATGAGCCAGCAGTGTGCCCTGGTGGCCAAGAAGGCCAATGGGTCCCTGGGGTACATTGGGAGGACTGTGGCCAGCAGGTGGAGGGAGGTGATCCTCCCCCTTTACTCTGCCCTGGTGAGGTCGCATCTGGGGTGCTGTGGCCAGTGCTGGGCTCCTCAGCTCAAGAGAGACTGGGAACTGCTGAGGAAGGTCCAGTGGAGGGTTACAAAGATGCTTAGGGGACTGGAGCATCTCCCTTATGAGGAAAGGCTGAGAGAGCTGGGCCTGTTCAGCTTGGAGAAGACAAGACTGAGAGGGGACCTTACCAATGTCTACAAATGTCCTAAGGGAAAGTGTCAAAAGGATGGGGCCAGGCTCTTTTCAGTGGTGCCAAGTGACAGGACAAAGGGTAATGCGTGCAGACTGCAATGCAGGAAGTTCCATCTGCATGTGAGGAAAAATTTCTTTTCTTTGAGGGTGACAGAGCACTGGAACAGGCTGCCCAGAGGGGCTGTGGAGTCTCCTTCTCTGGAGGCATTCAAAGCCCACCTGGATGTGATCCTGTGCGACCTGCTCTGGGTGACCCTGCTTTAGCAGTGGTTGGACTAGATAATCTCCAGAGGTCCCTTCCAACCCTGACCATTCTGTAATTCTGTGATCTTCATTTTTACAATCAACAGAGATCTTCCTTGATTGTCATGACTTTTTAAAGATGACAAAGAAAGGCCTGTTGATGAAATTAGCCAGTTTCTTCTGTATCACTGGATTCATCCCATCCCAGAGAGCTGAATTTGCTTAAGAGTTCCTTAACTGTATCTTCCTTTGCTATGAATAGTGTTCATTCTCTTGCCCTCTGCTACTAGATGCAAGAGGTCTAAGAGCAGACCTTACCAGTAAAGACTAAGAGAAAAATGCTATGGAATACTTTTGCTGTTTATGCATTCTTCTCCACTAGATGAGCACATTGAGCTGTAAACCCACATTTTTCTTAGGTTTTCTTCTTCTGCTGCTTTACATTAAGAAACTCTTGTACTCATTCATAGACCTCACTAGTTTCAGCTCTAGCTAACCTCTAGTTTTCCTAACGCCACCCCTACATGCTTAGACAATATCTCTGTATTTCACAAAGTAGCCCATCCCCATTTCCACCTTCTCTGTATTTTCTTCTCATTTGGCTCAACATAATGGCAATGACTGGACAACATAAAAATGGTCATAGTCACCTGATATGAAAGGCTTAACCAGTATGAACACTGCTAGTACAAATGTGTTCATAATTTTTGGTAGAGTTTTTAAGTTAGGTAAGGAATAATTCTTCACAGCTATCATAAAACTTTATTAAATAACCCCTTATATGTTCTCTTTGAATCCTCAGAACTACATTGAAGTCCTTATTTTTCATTTGGGTACAGCTGCTATTGCCAGGTGACCCAGCGGCACCCAGATCTTGGGCTGATAATGATTGAACCATGGCCTACATCTTGCTGAAGGAGCTGAAAAGCAAGCAGGGATCTGTTGGTTACCTCTCCTGTGGGTTCCAGCTGCAGGTCCTGCCACACATACCACAGCTTGCTGTGTCAATATTTATTTCCTGCTGGAACACACTTGGTTTACTTACTTAGAATGGATTTTCCTAGGAAGAGGAGAAGTGCCTTTGATGTTTTCTGGGACAAGTGCCACACACATTATGTTTGGACTGAGTTTTTAGTTAAATGAAATCAGGCAGTGCAGCTAATAAATCACAGCAGTTATAAATCAATGAAAGCCCTTGAAAGTTAGAACAAACCGCCTTGTTCTTATTCCAAAATGCAGAGTTTAGAAGAAAACCACAGTAGCATAGAAAACATAAAGAAGCAGTTAAAAAACCTGTTCATCTTTGAAGAACTTATTGTGGGAACAGACAAAGAAAAATGTGGGAGGGCAAACAGGACAACAGAGAAGTGCGAAGGACCCGCATGAAATAATTCACACTGCTGGAAATCAAAATCATATCTCCTGATTCCAAATCTGGTATCTTACACACCAGACCTTTGCACCTCAGAACTACAGGACCATGATCAGTGTGGCAACGTGTCTCATTAAAAAAAGAGACATCCACGAGTCAAAGCATTTTAATATATTCTTTATGTCTGAAAGTATATTTTGCCCTTGAAGCAGTGAATCACAGCAGAGCTATGACTGTGTGCACTGTTATTTCAGCTGCTAATCAAAGACTCTGTTCCCTGTACTGGATACCTATTGAGGGTTGTAGACAAGGGAGGCTGCTGGAAAGGCTTGAATAGACACTGCTTTTAATCAGCACCTATTAAGGCTTCTCCCAAGCTCAGTTTGGCTCCCTGGAACACGGAGGAGTCACTGAGCTATGTCTAGTTCAGGTGTTCACAGGGGTGAAATGTAGCACATGGTTAAGTGTTGGTACAGAAACCTGCTGTGCTTCAAGGCATGCAGCCAGCTACCACTGCCAACAGCTTACAGCCCCTCCTGGAACCTTCCATCTGAGTGAATAAGTGGTATTTATCATGAAAGTGAGGCTATGTCTATACTAATAAATAAGTATTCCAGACACAATTCTCTAGCAGTTGCATCAATACTACTTAACTCTTTTACTGTTCAAATCAGGGCATCCATGTCCAAACTGTATTTCAGTTCACTAGTATAAGCCTAGGCATAGTCTGAACGTGTACCACTCCTGTCAGTTAGTGGTCCCTGGAAGTTTGATGTGATTCTTAATGGAACCCAAGGAATCATTTGCGTTTGAAGGAAGGCATGTGGCACAGCATCACATGAGTATTACCTTAAATGTGTAAGTACAACTAGACAGATTGACTACTATAACTCCAGTAGTTCAGTTACAGAGTAGTCCAGCAACGTTCTTAGAACAAGAGATAGCTTAGGGTCAATTATGAATAATTCCACTTCCTCACAGCCTCAAGGCTTGTTCAAAGCCAGAAACTAGAACTGCAGAAATATGGCAGTGGGTCTAGTTAAGAACAAAGAACTGCCTTTTCTCCCAGCAGTGCCCATAAAATGCTTCTTAACAAATCAGGCAACCTTCTAAATGTCTTTACTTAAAGCTACTTGGGTTTGGATCCTATCCAAGCATTCCAGAAATTTTGCTTTGGTGACAGAAGAGATGGCATGAAGTTTCCTAGGGAGCCACTTGGAACAATTAGTTTGGCAGTAGTTTCAGCTATAAGGAAGGACTACTATAATCTGTGCTATAACCCACATATTTCTTACATTTATATTGCTCCCAGGAAATGCAGGACTGTTATCAAATTTGTTGAAGGATTCCAGTTTACCTTTTACAAAGGTGTGAGCTAAATAAACCAGCCATAGGATGTGCTACCTTATCAAGCACTGGCACAGATGGAGATGGTGCTGATTCTCCCAGCATGTACTTCTGGGCTATAAAATTTCAGGTGATAAAATTGCTGAGGAATATCTTAAGGCGGGGTGGGGGGGGTGGGGGTGGGGGAGGGGTGCAAGGAGGGAAAGAGAGAGAGAAAAAAGAAAGCATCAGCAAAGAAAAAGAAATAGCTCAATTTTAGAGTTATTTAACGATGAAAAAAACATTCCCCCCTGCCAATTCTTCATTTCCAGAAAGACAATAGATTTCTGTTAATAGTCACATCTTCAACATGAAACATAGCTCTAGGCACTAGAAGGGTATATGTACTAGATTCAGCACACTGCGATTTACTCCCCCTCACCTCACCTTCCCTAAAGCCACAGCCTGCAGAGCCTGAAAAATGAGCATACTTGCATGAGTGCAAGTGACAGGCTTACATTATCTGGAGTGAATAGGAAAATAAAACCTCTATTTTTCTTTTTATTTTAGGAATGATTATTTATAAAAGAGGCAACAGAAGTTAAAAAACCCCACAACAACCCACAACACAACAGGAAAGGAATCCAAAGTGATTATGTATTAGGCTGACAGCAAAAATTCACAATCCACAGGGTTTCTGTTTTAGGAAATAACTTCTCTCCCTGGATTATAGATGTTTAGATACAGTACAAAGATTTAAGGAAGTACCATCAACTCAAGGGAACCTTACAAAGTGTTTCTATTTGAGAAAATGCAAAAGGTTTCCAGCATGCTGATGGAAGGCACATTTCAGACCCAACACTACTCTATTTAATTTGAAAATAAAAGCTATTCTATACATTAGGATACAGACCCAAAACAGCTAACTGTTGAAAATCGAAGAAAGAGGTCACCTAAAGTCTCCATCACAGAACCTATTCAAACTGTCTTCAGTGCCAATGTACGAGTCCAGGCATTGGAACTTGAATGTCCACATTACCAAGTTGTTAAAATTGTGCTTGACCTTGATTTTACTAAATAATTCCTCTGCCAAACAATTCCTGGGAACAGTTCAGGAAGCAGCATAGACAAGAGAATATTCTCAAAAGAGTCTATGAATACAAAGTCCTCCTATCTTGGAGACAGCTTAGTAATACAGACATAGCCAAACTGTGCGAGTTCTCCTCAGGACTGGAAAACGGACCTGGACATTGTTACTTTGCTAACACAGATGTAACCTGACGACATTTTGAGCATATCACTAATGTAGATTTATTTTTAAGTATTCTGTCCAGGAACTGGCCTTATCTTCTATTTGTACTGACATACAGAAAAATTAGCTTTCAGATCCCCTGTGAATATGTAAGCAGCATCTGAGAACAGTATTGAAGGTAGCTGATAGTTAAGATGCTAGTATTGGAGGAAAAAAGATCTCCTGATCTCAGGGGATCTAACTTCATCATTAAGCTAATGTCATTTAAGTATGATAAAAAACAACCCTTATAATTTTCCCACCTGCAGCATAATTATATTTCGAAAAGAAGAATCAAGCAGTAGCACATCTGCCAGTATGCACTAAATAATTTCCTTTCTCCACTGACTGACAATCACACATTTTTACAGAACTGATTTCCTAGACAGCCTAGTGAGAGTTCTGTGGTTTCCATTATTCATTACTCTTTTGAGCTGTTAGTAGACAGGAACTCCCATGACTGTCTCCGTTTTGAGAAGAGATGAGTGATAAAAATGAGATTCCTTTTCGTCCCACACACAAAGCCTGTTTTCCCTTAGCATAAAAGGAACAGGACCTTGCTTTTAGTTTCCTCCAGTCATCTTCTCAGTCAGGTTTGCACCCACAGAGCTCCCTTCTTAGAACTAGGTGCACAACTGCTTTTCATCCTCTCGTTTTCTCCTTATGGGTATACATTCTTCCAAACAATCTGTGTGTCTCTTCAGTTTCAACCAGTCAAAAGGAAACCTCTTACAAAGTGTACCTCACCTCTGCCCTGGCTCTGATATTTGGCTAAGTTCTTTAGGAGTTGCCTTTAATTTTTATAGCTGTCAGTCTGTGAAAGAGTTGTATTTGTTGCATGTATTTAAGATAGAAGAAGGCTGAACTAGACATTATTTTCTTTAAACTGAGTTTGCTATTGTCTGTTGACCAAAAACCCATTCACAGCAAACGATAACACCTTCTAGTACAAGAAATATCTATGTGCCTCTCATTATGTCCTATAATTAATTGTCATGCAAAAAAACCATTGCAAGTTTGATGATAGTTAAATTCAATCAATTTTTCACTGTCTAATCATTATAAATTCTTCTGAGGAGTGTTCTTCTGGTGGATCCACAACTACCACTTTTAAAGGATCTGATGATGACCCAACTCTAGACAGCTTGAATTATACACTCAGTAACTCAACAAGTGACATCAACTAAAAAGTCATCTGCTAAATTGGACTTCTCCCTGGGAGCCTAAGACATTAAGAGTAGGTCTAATTGTGTAATTCACATGGTAGCCACATCAGCACTGAGCTAGCTTCACAAGCATTCAGCAGGCAAACCCTGGGAAACCTGTCTGCCCCTGAAGGCCATGTAGGCATCTGTCAGTGAGAAAGTAAGAATAAGAACAATGTCTGGAGCCTGCACGGGGACTAGGAAGAGTTCACTGTCATGAAACTCCCCTGATTTGTGTCTGTCTTAGGAGTTAATGGTACCAGCATTCCCAGTAATCAGAAATTGAATGCAATATGAAAACTGGTTCATTGCTTACATGGTCTCAGCTTTGTAAGGATTAGCAAGAGGTCCTCTGGACAAGTAAGTCAACAAGTCCTTTGGCTCCATACCAAATGCAGGATACCCACAGAATGGTATTAGGTGTGTGGCAGAATTATTTAACTTATCTGGATCTGAAGATGGAATGCAGATGCTGGATCCTATTTAATAGATGGTCTCCTTTTGGCATATGCTTTATTATCTATGGAATAATGGTCACATTTATCCAAAATTATTTAGATGCTGAACTGAGACATCCAAGTCAGGATCATCATCCTCCTAGGCTCAGAATGCAGAGAGAGAGCAAGGCAGAAAAGTCTCCAGAGAACTGAAATCTTAGACATGGTTGTTTGGAGGCTTCTCTGACCACAAAA
Source organism: Falco punctatus (assembly GCF_963210335.1). NCBI lineage: Eukaryota > Metazoa > Chordata > Aves > Falconiformes > Falconidae > Falco > Falco punctatus. The sequence continues at coordinate 18,886,004 of NC_137584.1, forward strand.
AGAGCTCAGACAACCTATGTTTTGAACTTAAGGGCCTTTGTTAGTTGCTCTAAAGTAGGCAGAAAGAAGGTTTTACCATAGCTTAAGGCTTGAATGGGTGCCCAGTAAACATAAAGGGTTGTTGTGTGCCTGGCATATTGAACTTCATGAACAGCAATCACTAGATCACAACCCAAACTCAACATACATAAATCTTTCTCAAAAATAAAGCTGGAACTTTCTAGTGCTGCTAAGCCAATTCTCTGTTAAGGAAAGTTTACTAACATAATGGATTTCCTATTAAAGTACAGAAAAGAATGTCCCTCTAAATCCACTTTAGAAATTTCTGTTTTTCTGTTCTGTGCATGACAGATGTATTCTCTTCAGTTTAATTCACAGATATCAATGCAAGGTTTTCCTTTTTTTCCTGTTAATTCTTCATACCTATGTTTAAAAGATTTACCTGTTATGTAAGTCTGGTTTTGCATTTTGTAAAATTTGGATCTTTGCTTTAAAGAGCTACAAGCTGCACCTTAAATGTAACTGAATGCAAATTTAATCTCTGGAATTAGGTCGAATTTTACTTTTATATTTTCAAACTGAGATGCTTTTTTGTAAATGTGCATGAAGTCTGCTACTTCAGACAATTTTAATTATCCTACAAGACAAAATGCTATAGAAGATAAATGTATCTTATCATTCATATACTGACTTAATAGACTGTGATTATTTTATATGTATTAATTCTTTAAAATGTAAAATAATGTATAAAGCATATTCCTAGTCTGTAACTTGTTCCTTGACTTTATGTTGCTAGTACATGGAGGTTAAATATTGTTCTGATAGATTATAAGATGTTGTATGTTATTTCCTGATTAGTTTACTGCTGTTTTTAATAATGAGATAATAATTTGCAAACTGTTCTTCTCAATATTTTTTCTAGGTTTTATTTAACAAATATTTCTGACAACAAATTTAATTGCAAGAAAAGAAATGGCAACTGAGCAACACCACGTGCAGAATTACTCAGGTCAAATACCTAAGAGAAGTGCATACCCACATGTCTGAGAGGTTTTCATGATTTATTTTGTTAGCTGTAGTCAACTTGTACTACCCCTGATATGTGAGATAAGCAGGTGGAGAAAAAGGTCAATAATTTTAATGCTTTGCACAAATTTAAACATATCCATGGCTGATAATGCATTTGAAAAGATATGTAATCTGCCTGTTCACTGAAAGTAAAGCACTATTTACAATGAAAACCTCTTTCTTAAAAAAAAAAAAATGAAGTGCAAGGAAATAACAACAAAATAGTTTCAAAATGAACAGTTGGGAAATTATTAGAAATATGTCTAATATGCCTGAAAAACCTTTGATTATTTTTATTCTTTAGATTTCTGCTTGGCTTATCAGCAGAGGTGATGCTTTGTGTCTAGCCATACAAATTCTCAAATCAAGAAACAGCTGCTGTTCAAATGACATAGTGGAGGGAAAAGAATCAGTTCTGTGTCAACTGCAATATTTTGGAATGTACTTCCTCAAAGTGTGTCATTAGCACAGTGAGTTAAAGGTGACGCTGAGAGGTAGCTGGCAGGGAATTATACCAATAATGTAAAAAAAACCCCAACAAACAACCCTATAAAACAATATATATATATTTGTATCTATGTATATATTTACCTCCTTTGGTGTTTTCAGAAGCATGTTATATAATACAAAGCTAGTAAATATCTGAACTTCATTAAAAACTAACCAATGTTTTCTGACATATATCATACTACTTGAACTTTTAAATTGGCAAAATGGCTAAATGTAGGTTTAATGAAACCAAAAGAGAAAGTTTAACACTTTATTTCTATTTTCCTGGCCTTTTTTCATACTTAAAATGTATTTTTATGCAAGCACTTCTTATTTTATTCATTTGCAGCTTGGCAAATCTTGTCCACATTAGTAATACATCAGCCCTCCTTAGGGTAAAATCTATTTCTGTGGTTTGAAATAGCTCTCCAGTGTGTAGAACTTGGACCTTGTGCTTGTATTCTATGGTATAATACCTTAAAGAGCACAGATGTGGAACCTGACTCATAAAATAAAAGCAAGAATCAAATTCTGTCTTCTTTTACATCCAGACATCCCAGGAAAGCCAACAGAATTAATTACATGAGTGAAAGCAAATTTTATCAGTAGCATATTGTTTTAGGATGGCATTCTGACCTTGCTGGTCCCTCCTCTGATACAGCTAACAGTGATAGATATCTAATTTGATCGACAGAGGCTCATGTATCCTGTGACATTCCAGAGCTGATTCCTGCAGCCAGCATACTACTGGGTCGCCTGTGATAAAGTGAGAAGACAAGAATGGCAATAAATACTACACAGGTTACAGCACATTACCGCAGCAAGCTGCAGACACCACAGTGCCTAGGAAGGAGGTGCTGATCTCGCTGCACATGAGTAGACATTAGTGCAACATACTATAGGCTTTCTCATACAACTTGAACACAGCTACCATCAAGGATTGCTATGTGCCCACTCTCACACGAGCACAGCTGTATGTATGGCTGCCGTTAGTAAGCATTCTTGTTGTGGACAGGGATTTCAGCAGTCAGTTGCTTACATTAATATCATTACATTATGGACCTGTGGCTAAATGCCACACCTAGGGTACACAGTACAGTAGAAGAAAACAATGCTGAGGCAAGCTAAATGTCCATCAGGTGTGGTAGTCTTCCTCAGCTGCTGGCAGCAGGTGCCCAGGAAGAACATAAGAATACAACAAGCGTATCATGATACTTCTCACAAATAATCTCCCAGCTTGTAGTGATGCTTGAGCTAGAATATTTTTATTCAATAGCACACTGGGTTTTGTTCCATAATTTTGTCATTTAATCCTATGTATATTTTCAACATGCATTGCCTGCTCCAAGAAGGATTTCCAAAATTTGTCTACTTATTTTGTGAAATTATGCTGCCTTCTGTTTGTTTTAGGTTTGCCATGAGGACAGTTAATAAACAAAACATTGGTTTTAATTCAGCAATTGCCACTTGGCCACAATAATAACCTGAAAGACAAAATTTGTGCTTTGTGGCTCACTGAGTAATGACATCATGGCATAACTGTGTTTATGTTTGTATGACTTACTAATACATATGAAAATAAATCAGGTTGATTTCAGCAGTTACCATATTTAGTATGAAAAAGGGAATACACTTCTAACTAGAAGAGTTCTTCCAGACCAGAAAAATGGATTACATTTAGTGGCATTCCTTAGCCCCTAAAAGATTCAAATGAACCTGAATTACAAAACTAGGAAAAATAAGTATTCTAGCTAGAAAACCATCTTGATTTAACAAGACATACATCCAAACCATACAAACTCATCAGTGTAAAAAAAAAAGAGTAATCCCTTTGACCAGAGGTTCTTACTCTACCTCTGAGGGGAATGGTAGAATGGTATTCTTCCATATAACTACAGAAATTTTGAAGCTACTCTGAGAACAATTGTGTGTAAGTGCCCTATTTATATCCTGTTTATGGCTATCAGATGTCCACATGTGTGCACAGAGCTGTAGGTGGTCATAGAGAAGCCGTGTCTATGAAAGTTCCTGTCGGTATTTCCTTATAGAAAGGCTGCCAGTACTTCCTTAGAGAAGAAATACAGTATGTCTGCCAAATATATTACAGTCTCTCTGTCAATAATAGATATTACTAAAGGATGACATTAGATAAACCTTAAGAATTTGTGGAAAAGTATTATCTGGATATTTTCAACCAATTTCTTTAATACTTGTCTCATATGTCCTTAATGAAATAAATTACTGGTGTTAACATCATAAAAACAGGAATAAGAAATAGCCAAGAAATAGCCCGTTACATTGAACAGTGATCTGTAATATATGAAAACAGGATGTCTGTAAATAATGCTTTTTCCTAAAGAAATGAAAAAGCTGCCATTTTGGGTATTTGCTATACTAGCCTTTATTTTTAAAAAGTCTGTTACTTTAAAAAATGAGGGGATGGAAGATTAGCACAACTGGCATATGCAGGAGATAAAAATGGAAATTTGACTAGCAGATAATTTCATAGAAAACTCTTAACTTTGTTTAAACTAGACTACTTTGTAGCAGGCTTTTTCCCTGCATTAACAAGAAAGCTTGGCTAGAGAAGAAGAGCATTTAGGGGTCCATTGAACCTTGACTATTCAATGCTGGCATGATGTTAGACACAAATCATTACAGTTCAGCACATCCTTAAACTATCATTATTGCCAGGGACCTGTTTTGAATTATGCTGTGAAGCACATAATACGGTCAGCTATCATTACATAAAAAGAGCTTGATACAGTAACTGCCTCAAAGTCCCTTTCAGACATCTAAGGGTTGCCAAACTAGGCTGAAATGAATGGTTTGAGGGATTATAGGAGTTCCTGACAAGTTTAAATTTTGAACAAAGAGACAGAAATGTGTTCAATATCTGAAAACATTTATATTACTCATTTTCCTTGTCTGAATATATTTGCTAGTTCTGAAATTTTTACTGTGTATCCTGATCAGCTCACAGTGAACATTTGATGCTTGCTATTTCAAAATAAAATTCTTTGTTTAACACTACAAATGACATTTTATATCCTTGATGTGCAACTTTTATGTGGAATGTAGACATCTATTCTCAAAAAAGCAACCTAGAAATCTCACAGTTCAAAGCTTCCCAGCTTCAGTAGGCATGTTCCCAGTCAGTCAGACAGTTTCCTACAGGATCCAAATCAGGCACCACATGTGCTCAGAAATATGGTGGGATGGAAAGCTAGTTATTCATCTCTTTAACCCCTTCTGTGACCTAGTTGAAAAGTGTTCAGAAAAAGGCATAATAGCTCTAAGAACCTGACATAAACTCTAAAATATTGAAAAACTAACCAAAAAACTCAAAATGTTTTAGAAAGTGTTTTATGACTTAAAAAAAATACAGGATAATGGGCTCTAAACTGTTGGCCTGGAGGACACTAATCATAGCCAGCATGTTTTTAAGCTTTGAAATATTGTTTAGCCATGCCCATTTAAAAGATTCTTTTTTACTTCTTTGTGCCTGAGATTACATCTATCTTCACTGTGGTCACACTACCTCCTTTCTCTACTGAGCAGTTTTTGTTTTATAAGCGTTTTGTGCTTATTGATTTATTGCTTCATACACCTTAATTAGCCACACTAGCCTTACTTGCCACCTTTCTTCTTAAACCCTTGTTGAGATCAATTTCAATTAAGGATGGGCTCATGACATAGAATTCTAATTAGGATCTCGATTAGGCAAAGCTTAGATTGTTTGTATTCAGGTTTTTGGCTTAGGGACTTGCTTAACTCAACTATATCCACTGAAGTCTGTCTTTCCTTTAAACAATGTTCTAAAAACCTGACATTAAACAAATGGGCCTTATACTATGGTCATGCAGGATAAATCCCAGAATGAAGGATTTACTAAAAATCATAACTATCAAAGTACCAATTTCACTTGCCACTTCCTTCAGGGCTGAGAGATTACAGAACGCAATGCTCTTGTGTTTTTTCCTTAAATTCGGTATTTCCGTTTCTGTTCCCAGTAACAGTCCAGCACTTTAAAAAAACAGTGTTGCTGAAAAACAAAACATAATATTCATTTGTTTTGGCATCATATGTAAATTATCGTCCTCACCCTTGGTGTAGGACCGGTTCTACTTCTTTCCTATTTCATTTGGGTTTTATGGCTTTTGAATTAATATTTTGTGGTTCATTGCAGTTTGCAAGATGTAGCTCAGCTTTTGTCATTACACTGTATTTTCTCCTTGGTTCTTTTAGGTTTTTATTTATTTCTAATATTCTGTATGAAATAGCTTTTCTTTTGTGGAGACATGGAGCCTTGGTGTGTTTATGTCTTGATGTGAGCTGCAAGCATCATAAAGTTTTATATTCAGCTTAAAAGAAATTCCACATGCCATGTTACAGCTAAGCCTCTGAGCAACCTGACCCCAGCTGGCTTCAGCAAGTCTTCTAACAACAAGAAAATGATAATCTTTTTTTTCTAATCATGTCATTTTACAGATCCAGTTTAGAGCAGAGTAAATTACCAGCTTAAAAGGCAAAAGTAATGGTATCTCCGACTTCCATGAGGAGGTGAAGAGGCAAGGGATAGGAAGCTATGACTGATGGTAATCAAAGGAAGGATGGAACTTAAAGCACTTTGTCAATTCTTAAAGGTTCATAACATGGACTTAAACTCTTTGCTACAGATTCTTTCTTGGAAAAAAAAAAGCTTTAGCTTTAGCCTTCTGTTTATTTATTTTCTATTCAATTGGATCAGTTTGTGATTACTCAGTTTAAGTCTGGTGCGTATCACCAGATCGCCACTGATTTCTAGAGCTATGTCTGAAAGAGGATCTGTTCTCATGAGTACATTGTCACATGGTGAGTAACTGATGTTCTCCACATTCTTCAAAGTAGAAAGTTTTATAAGGGGTACAAATGCTACAGGAATTCTCTCTTTAACAAGACTGCGGAGGTTTTATGCTCACTTGAAACTGATCATATAATAGACTCCAAGCATTCTCCTGTAAAACATGCTTTTCTTTTCCAGACTGATTTTAATTCAAAGAGATTCTGCTTTCTATATGTCATTAATTTTATTCCCTTACAGTTCATCACATTACTAATGCACATATTTAAACTATCTTTGCTTTTATCTTATTTTTTTCCAAAATGGTACTTTGCAACACACTTTATCAATGTGTACATAGGATGACACAAGACTTCACTGCGATAGTGTTTGGCAGATTGCTTCAGGGTGTTCCTAGTATGTATTTACATTCCTTGTTAACATTTTAATCCCTCCAGCATTTCCCTGACACAAACTGCAAAGAGCAAAGAAAGTTTCCAGCTGATTAGGAGTTTGGCTTCCCATATCTTTGATACATCTTTGATTTAGGGGAAAGGCACTAGCAATGGTTGCAGGAAATAATGAAGCAAGACTAAGGGTGGACACTGAAATTTTGAGGACTAGCTTATATTCGAGTACTGAGTGTAACTTTCAGCATTACATAACCTTGCTCCAACTAGATGCCTCAGTGGGTAATACTGCTTTATTTCTGTTTTTTAACCATTTTTTATTGAAAAAGGATGACATATAGCTGAATTTTGTTTAGTGATTAAGTACAGTGAATATATGTATGTACATATCCACAAGGCACATATCCAGTTTTGTCCTTCCTTAATGCCTGTGGTGGTATCCCCAGGAGCGGTTCGCAGACTCTCAGCTCCTGTACATTGCACGGGAAGTGCCATGAAGTGTTATGTGTCTAAGAGTCAGATTCACAAGCTGAGCAGAGGTAATGCATAAGCTACACAACAAAAAATGTTGAGATGTTGTCATGGTTTAATCCTAGCTGGCAAATTAACACCACACAGCCGCTTGCTCACTTCCCTGCTCCCCATGGGATGAGGGAGAGAATCGGAAGAGTAAAAGTGAGAAAAATCTGTGAATTGGGATAAAGACTGTTTAATAGGTAAAGCAAAAGCTGCATGTGCAAGCAAAGCAAAACAAAGAAATCATTCACTGCTTCCCGTTGGCAGGCAGATGTTCAGCCATCTCCAGGAAAGCAGGGCTCCATCACATGCAGTGGTTACTGGGGAAGACAAACATCATAACTCTGGACATCCCCCCCTTCCTTCTTCCCCCAGCTTTATATGCTAAGCACAAAGTCATATGGTATGAGATACCCCTTTGGTCAGCTGGGGTCAGCTGTCCCACCTATGTCCTCCACCAGCTGCTTTTGCACTCCCAGTGTCCTCGCTGGTGGGGTGTGTGAGGAGCAGAAAAGATCCTAACTCTGGGTAAGCCCTGCTCAGCTATAACTAGAACATCCCTGTGTTTTCAACCCTGTTTCCAGTACAAATCCAAAACACAGCCCCATAGTATCTACTTCCCTGTGTTTTCAACCCTGTTTCCAGTACAAATCCAAAACACAGCCCCATAGTATCTACTGTGAAGAAAATTAACTGTATCCCAGCAACTACAGCAATAACAGATGAGCTTCTGAAATTTGTTTCCCCTTGGGGTCGTTTACTTCCCTGGAGCTCTGAGGTACATGTTTAAGTGAAACAGAAATTTACAGATCAATTCTTGTCCTGATTCCAGCTGCCTTTAAGTAAAGAAAAACTCCTTCTTTGAAAAGGAGGTGAGAGTAGAGCCAACCTTATTAAATAATGGTCTCAATAATTATTTAATGGTAAACTTGCACTGTAGGCCTCCTTCTGTCTGAAGAGGTTTCCATCGGTATTTCTTAATTCCCAGGAGAGAGACATGATCAGTAGGCTAATAAACTTGACAGATTAGGAGACCATCCCTGTTAATGTTGCTGTCCCATGAGGCTAAAGGAAGACAGCAAGATTCTTCAGATGGAGGAAGAAAGGAGAAACCTCTCATTGCAGGCCTTGCTGGCAGGATTGTTTGTGCATTTTATATTGAAGAATCTCTAGAAAAATTATGATAACAGGACAAGAGCTCAGATTCCTACATACCTTCCAGCTAACTGATGTGTTACACCATCAGGTTCCTTCTTTTGGTACCCATTCTAGCAACAATGCTCTTGGCTGCTTGTTAACCTGATTTCAATAGGGTGTAGGCAGAAACTTATTTAAGAATTACCTGGGAGTGGATTTGTGTTCAAATATGTGTATCTGAAGTTCCTTGGGATACACAAACGGGAAGCAAGGTTCTCACTTCAAAGGTATTTCAGTCATCAAGCAATTGGATCAGTGGGATCTACTTCTACTCTTCTACTACCTTACAAAAAAGTGAGCAATCACCTTCAGCTAGAGAATTAGTGTTCTGATCCTCATTTATCTCTTTCCATTGCCTTTGTAAAGATTTATAATGTTAAATTTAGAAGCTCTGAATCATCCTGCTGTGGAATCTGGGAAAGACATTTTGAACATGGTCATAAGTCCTTTATTTGCACTGTGTTGTTCTAAGACTTGTAACACATTAAATGTGTTTTGCTTACTTTTAGGTGGATTTAAGAGGCTAAAGCAATACATATTGTATGATAAACACTGGGAAAGTAGTTTTGCATCAACCCTGACAAAAATGTAGTCTTTTGAAAAGATTTATTTATTGATTCAATTGATCATCCTTGATTTTCATAGATAATAGTTCATTGTTAATATCAAGAATGCAGACACTTGCATTCCTTTTATTAAAAAAACTGTAAAAGCATAACTAGGTAAAACTTAGTTTAGCAGTTACTGATTATAATTTATGGCCAATAGATAAACATTTTACACACTCTGAGCAGTAACTGTACTGTTCCAAATGTTCATATTACCCAACCAAGTGCAATCTGTTTTTTAAATTGTGGACTACACAATCACTTACTGAACTAATCCCAGCTCTAGAAACTCTGGAGGAGCAGCAGGGATGGGCAGAAAATAATTATAAGAATTATAAAAATAATCTCATAAAACATTCATATTTATTCTCACATGCATTCCGCAGACAGCGTATGTGTCTGTTTGAGCAAGTGTTAGCTGTAGCAGCATGTTCTCATGTACAACGTTTAGCCATGTGTCTGCCGGGCTGCCATCTTACCCTGAAGATCTGCTTACGGATTCCAGCAGCACAGGAAATTATTCATCCCGCAATCTGTTTTACAGCTGGTTGAACCCTCATTGTCACTACTGTCAGCTGTCATCAGAGCTGGATAAATTCTTCAAATTAATGTCTGCTAAAAAAAGCCCAACTTTTCCAACATAAGTAGCCCAAATACATAAAACAGTTACAATGGAACCTCTTACATATCTATGGGAGATACGATTTTTCAGATTACCAAGATTTATTACACTCTTTGAAAGTCTGGCATAAATAGTTACAGATTGCTTTTAGAAAACAACATTTTTGTGATCTGTGGCTGTTCATATGCATAGCAGAGCTCGTGGTCACGTACATGAATTGTAAAACCTCCCATTTGAGCACAGCTGAAAAATCTACATATATTCATCCATTTTTTATTGTATATTTATTCTTAAAATCATAGCCATTCTTTACATAGCCAACAGTACCTATTTGTGAATCTATTAAATTTATAGGCTTACCATCGGTTCTTGGAACAGAAAGTGTTTTCTGAATATATAGTTTAATAGATGAGATCTATTTTTCCGTTGATTTCAATGTCTACTATTTAAAATACTACATCAGGCTGATTTGTGTGATGCAACTATAAGCTGCATTTATTTTAACAGTTTTCAATCAATTGGTGAACTTCCAAAACTTTTCCAGGGAGATGGATGTTGTCCAGCATAGATAATTTGGCTTGTAATTGCCATTCCTGCAGACTGTTTGGGATTGAACTGTGAGTCCCTACAAACCTGTGGGAGTTAGTGTCATGCTAAACTGGAATAGATTGAGGTGCTTTGACAATGAGGATCAAAATTCAAAATAATTAAAACAAAATAAAGAAATAATTGTAAATAAACAGAATGTGATTCAGTGAAACCAAATGGCTTACAGAAAGAACAACAAACAGCACACTGACTAGGCCTTGGTTCTTCAAAAAAGGGCCTAAAATTTATGAAGAAAGAAAATTAAAAGAATATCCACCCTTACTGTGAGAAAAGGCATAATTTAAGCCTAGTTTTAAAAACACAACTGATATGCAAAATAATCCACCAGTTCCATTCATTATTAGAAAGATGCCAGCTGAAGAAGTGCACCTAGTCCTTGAGCATCACAGTTCAAGGAACCATGGATCAATTTGGTAAGAGTCAAAGAAGAACCACAACATAATTAAAATGTCTAGAAAATGTGACCTCTAAAGGAAGACTGAATAAATTGTTTTGGCCAAAGAAAAGCAGATTAGAGGAGGCTTTATAACAACATTAAACTACACAAAAAGCTACTGAGAAGAAGAGAAACATCTATTCTTCTTACTTAGGATAGAATGAGAAACAATGGCTTTAAGCTACAGCATGGAAAATTTAGATACTAGGAAAATGTTCTTACAGTAAGGCTAGAGAAGCATTGAAATAGATATTTTAATAGGTTATGAAATCTTCATCTCTGAATGCTTATAAAACCAAATTAGATTAATAATCTTATCTGAGTAGTGTGAGGGATAACTGATCATGAGTCATATTGGACTAGACAGCCTCTGAGGATGCCTTACATCCTGATTTTATGTTCTTCTCTGTACACAAAATTTATCGGAAGTATGTAATTAAAATCTGAACAATAAAGCATCTCATCTGATAACAAAACTTGTTCAGTGGAGGGACACTTGCATGACATTTGCTTATGCTCTCACTTAACAAACTGCTACTCTAAATCCACAGCAACTGAGGTCACACTTGGGATCACAGTCCATGTAAATGCCATTCTGGGAGACCTTGTTTAATTTGACTGAGCAACAATCAATTCCCTCTCATCCAGTGATATAATAAAAAATATAAGGGAATGAAAATAAGTTCAATATGGTATTTTCACTAATTTGTTGACTGACTAACAATATGATGTTCATTTCCATTGCATGAAGTTCAAAAATCCAATATAACATAACTGACAAAACTGCAGAGAGCACACAACTTTCTTCCATGTATCTTTCTCTCTCCGTCATCTTGTGACAAAGTTATCATCAAGACCAGCTTTAGACCTGATATTTCAACAAAGGCATGTTCATATTTACATTTTCTATGTACTGTACTTATTCAAGGCTTCCCTAGAATAATAAAGACCCATACTACTCCTTGACAAGCTAGCCATATTGTCTCTTGGTAGGTACAGTTTGGTAGACTAATGTGAAAATACACTGAAGAAAATGTATACTGTGGAGGTGTAAACATGCATTCTTGTGATAAGTCAAAGAGTAAATGTATATCCTTACGAGAGACACCCTGAACACTGGCAACATCAGCTCATATTCTAGGGTACAGAAAGGAATTTGTGGATGCTGTATTTGGAAGCCTTTGGGACCCTTGTTAGCTTTCAGAACATCTTCCACCTCCCACCCCCTACCCCTCAAGCTCATCATTGGCACAGGAAAGTTTTATAAAGCACATTAGCTGTGTTACAATGACCAAAATACTGGTCCCACAATACTGATCAATTAGTACACCTCAGTATTCTTAGACTGTTGTGGAACAGCTCTGTCTTTCAGTGACAGGACTGGTCAAATACTTCCGGTCAAAACTTGTTCTCCAATTTAAATTAAGAATTAGAACAATATTTCCAAATTAGATGAGAATTCCATATGCACAAGCAATATAAATTGCCTCTCTTTTGTTGCATCCACCAGTGTTTAAACCAGTTTGCCCATATTAATCTGGAGAATTTTAATGATGATGTCTACATCCCCATTAAAAATACCCTGGTAAGGGATTTTCTTCCTCCACAAAGGAAAGTATAACCTTTTAAAACTCCTGACAAAATATTGAGGTGCCCTTGCATTGGTTGTTTCACTAGGACTACAAATGTTATGGCAGAGAACTGGGAATGCAGTCAGACTTAGGACCCTATAGGAAGTATTTCTGTCCTTGTGGGTTCCAGGGCACTGGAACTTTGCACCACACAGGTACTTAGTGGACTTCCATGTCTCTTACACTGGGAACCAGTAGTGTCATATCCTCACTTTTGCAGTGGCAAAAGGCAAAGATCTTTGGCAAAATAGGATATCAGGGAAAGATGAGTTCGATAAAGACAGAAGATGATACATTGAAGTCAATGGTACAAAAGTGGACAAGAAGGTATGAGCCGTGTCAAGCTACCTCCTCTATACAGGCTTCAAAATTAATTCCATGCTGAAGCAAATGCAAATTCTACTTGAATTAAAACCTTAAACTGAGTATATTTAAGCATTGCATATGCATTTAGCATATTAAATTTGCGTGATTTTCCCCTGATGTTAGAAAAAGGAGGCTCCACCTTTTCCCAAGTAAGGGTGAACAAAACACCTCTTTTGAAAGAAGGAAGAGGGTCGCACCCCAGGTTTTCTCCCAAGAGCAGGAACTTAGTTTGGAAAAGACTTGGATCTCTTATTTGGGCTTGGATCTGCAAGAGGTAGCTTACTACCACTCTATGAGCCAATAAAGTGGATTGACTGTAGTCACCAGTTGGAGTGTGACACATGCACTCGACCCCTTAAGCAAACCAGCAGTAATTTGGTACAGGGTCCACAGGAGGTAAAGGCCTGAACCACAGCCAGGCTAAGAACTCCTCTAGGAAACCCACAAAGGAGCAGTTGACCCAGTGAGCACCGGTGCGTACGAGCTCGGAACACTGATCATGTGGTTGGTTAATGCACAGATAGAGGGTGGCTTTTCCAAAACTCATTTATCAAGGAACAAAGAAAGTCATGGGTACAAAAAGTCTCATGCATACCTTTCCCACTGTATGCAATTTGACTATGAGACAACCACTTTATTCCATAAATATGACAGCTTAAGTGAGCCTTCTTTGAGCTCCTCCTGCTAGGCAGCATGGCGGTGATCTCCCCTTGAGCTGGGACACTTCTCAAGTGTTCTCAAGGTTGCTCCTTAAGGCAGAGAGACCTTTTACAAATGACAGATCTTTGGATGAGTCCAATTTGAGCTCCTCCTGAATTGCAGCTGGCCAGCACTCCAGGCCAGGTGACTCCCTCCTTGAGCACAGATGCCTCTCAAGGTTTGAGATCTTTCCTTACCCAAGATGGAAAAACACCTTGACGTGCGGAATTAGACTCTATAACTCGAAAGTTATAAAGTAGGTATGTTTATTGCGCGCAGATGCACGGGGGATCGCTCCTCCACAAGCGTGCGTACCCGAAGTGACGAACCATCCCACATTTATACAATGAAACAAATGAATATCCAATTAGCGCCTATACATATTTGTTACCTAAACCCCGCTTCGTATGTTAATTAGCTTATCAGTCCGTTTCCTGGAATGTGGTGGTCTTGCAGGTTTGTAGGTGATTCATGTTCTTGCGACCATCTGATCTTCTTCAGCAAGGAAAGGTGATTCATGTCCTTGTGACCATCCAATCTTCTCCAGCAAGGAGACTTAGCACTCCCTCCCTCTAGATAGCATTGGAATGTCTCTCATCTTCTCTCATTCTCTTTTAAATAGCCCCTTTGTTAGAGAAAGAAGGGCAGGCATCTCCCTGTCTCCCCTTTGTTAGAGGAAGAGGGGCAG